>NW_026575034.1:10000000-11200000 GCF_905146905.1 Nyctereutes procyonoides | reverse complement strand
GTACATGAATAAATGGGCAGAGAATGTGTTTGGGATATATGCTCAGCTAGGTGACTGAGGACTCCCTTCCCCAGAAGGTTCTAGAAAAGGCTGAGAAGCAGCACCTCAGACAGCAGCCAAGCTCCTCACTGCCCATCGACAGCCCACCACACAGCACAGATGTCTACACTGGAATATTTTTCAGCTCTTTACCACCAGCACTCAGGGATTACAGATTCTAGAGAATGCTGCTTTCCTTTATTTATTTCTTGAAGTCATGAGGGAGAAGGTGAAAAGGCCTCCATTTATGCTTTTTGGGCATATAAATAGCTCACAGTGTAAAGAAAAGGGGAGTCAGTGGTTCCAAATTCAAAATAAAGACAGGCTGTTCTGACAAGGTCCAAATTACAGAGCGCTCCAGGCACAAACACAGAGAGACACTTTTCAGAGAAATTCTATTTTCCTATTCAATTCCAAAAGAGAGAGCCAAGCCAAGAAAACCCTCACAGCCTTCCACAAATTGATTTGGTTTCAGCAGCTGTTTGGGGCAGCACACATTCAGACAACAATCCGCCCCTTAGGCTTCTGTCCTGGCCATGTTTCCCTCTTTCAGATGAGAGAAGGACCACTGGCACTGGGTTCTCCAACATGGCGCAAAGACAGAGAAAGCCCCACATTCCTGCTGTACGGTTTTGCAAGTCACTATCTTCCCCCAATATCCTTCATGGCCCAAACTGCAGAACCCTCTCAAAGACCTGGAAGCTATCAGAGCATGACAGGTTTGGATTTTGCGGTCCATTTTGGGGGGCCCTCTTTACAGGCCTGCACTGCCATAGAACATTCTTTACTCCTCCACATTATCACTATTCAAGTCATCTGCAGAACACTCCTTCACTCATGTCTCCTGATTCACTAAGCACAAACAACTGTTGAATGCCTGCTGTATACTCATCCATCAGGCCTACAGCTGCTCCAAACACCAGACTGATTGTTTCAGGGTCAACACTTCTAAATGCTTTGTTTCCTAAGTTGTTCATTATGGTATATTTTAACAGTATAAAACAAACAAACAAAAACTGGTAATCACCCAACTATAGTACCATAAGGGAATGGCTAAACAAAATATGGTGTTTCTACTTGATAGAATACTGCCCGGCCATTAAAAGCAGCATATATGAAGAATCTAAGCTTAGTAACTGTTTATGTTAAATGAAAACCAAGCAGGACCCACACACTGATACAAAATATAACCTCAACTATGTTTAAGAAATGCAAAGGAAAAAAAAAAAAAGAAATGCAAAGGATAAGAATAAAAATAGGCCAAAATGTTAATTCCAAGATTATGAACAATATCTTCTCAGTATACTTCTCTGAATACTCTTGCTCACTGTAGAAAATTTAGAAAATAAAAGCACAAAAAATAAAAATAAGTCATCTGTAACATGTCACCACTGTTACTTACCAATTTGGTATTTTGCTGTCAGACTAAAAATTCACAAATACAGTTTACATATGCTGCTTGCAACAATTTTTTAAATCTTTAAAATGGGAAGGAGGAAGAAATGCTCAGACATACGAATAAGTTAACTGGAAGAGTCAAAATCATATGTACAAAATGACTAAAAGCATATTCTGTAAAGACTTTTCACTGCTTTGTGAAACTGTCAAATTTGTGCCGTGTTATGTATACCTTAATTAAAACAAACGAAATTTTCTCCCACCTCCCCCAAACATCTAGAAAAAATACAGTAAGGTGAAATGAATGCTTTTTTCCTCCTCTATCATCCAATTTTGGAAGTAGTTACACTACCTTGATGGCAAAAAAAATAATTTTAAAAATTCTGTGTTTTCCTCAGTCACCATAATCTAAAGTATCTATTAGCAACTTTCCTTTAAAACAGTCAAGTCCCCTCCAGGCAGCCTTCTTTGCTGCAGAGCCCCAGAGAACAGCAGGACGGAGCCTTCAGGTGAATATCTGCAGGGAGGGCCTTGCAGGAACCCCCAGCCCCACTCCAAGCCTGTGAGCACTTCCTCCAGAGGAGGGCAGGGAAGTAGAAACACATCCATACGTGATGGTACCTCAGTTAAGGCTGGGCAAGAAGGCCTTTGAAATGACTGGCAAGGGAGATTCCTTTGTTTCTTTTCCCCCTAGCTGTCCCTGTATTTCGTCCCCTTGAACATTCTTCCCCAGGCTCCCACTGGAATCTACTGTCATTAGTCTCACAACCCCACCTAAACCTAGAGTTTATAAACACTTCATTTCAAAATGAAGTGTTTCATTTAACACTCCCCCCCCCAAAAAAAAAATTGTGAGACAGGAATCCCTCTACTTTCTAGTTGAGGAAGATGAGGCTCTGGAAGGTGAAGGGCTCCAGGCGGTGGAACCCAGGTTTTCATCTCTAAAGGCTATGCCTCCCTTGACAGCAGATCTCTAGGTTCCAAAGTCAGGGACAGTTCTTCTCATCCAGGCTTTTGGCACAGCCTGAGAGGACGTGTCTGGTGGAGGTGTTGGCTTAGCGGGCTGGATGCCTCCCAGTGGGGGGGATAGCCCTAGAGGGCCAAACAGGTCATGTGACAAACAGCAGATCCTTGAAGGCTTCGACTTCGGCTGGAGAGGAGGATCAGCTGCTGCGGTTCACAATAACCACCTGCACCGGAGTCAGGAACTACAGACCTGGAACAAGCCTAGTCAGAATTTACACACGGGAGGGGTTTAGATCTCAGCTCCCTCTCCTACTCCATGACCGCGAATAAGTTACTTAACTACTTTCCTTATTTACAAAATAGAGATGGTTATAGCGCCCTCTTTGTAGAGATTTTAGGCAGATCAACTGTGGTTTGTTCATAGTGGCAAACACTTCACATGCACCCACCAAACAGCAGCAAGTATAATACTAACAATTAATATCAGCAGTGATGATGGTATTAGAGCACATCACAGCGGGAGAAAATGTATAGCCAAGAGACAGCGTTCAAGGTTACTGAAGAAACAAAAGGACCTTCGGTTTCTCAATCTTTTTCCTCTTCACAAAGACACTGAAGCGCCTTCATGTTCGGTGCCTTTTCCTCTCAAGATGTCCTGCTATAAAGAATCAGTGAAAATCATGTCATGTACTGTGAGAATTCTGATGAATTTCCATCCATAAATTACTGAGCAGAAAGAGATGATTTCACAAGACCTACAAGGCAACATCTAAAGTCAAAGAGAAGGCAGCCATAGCCCTGTGGATATGGAGTGGGGCCTGCTCCCCCCCCACACCAGCCCAGGCGGCAGCGGGGAGCATGCGTGAGTACCGCACCAAAAGCAGCAAACTCCGTCACCTTGACACCCCCACACGTTCCCCCTCTGGGCTCAGTTTCCTTGACTGCAAATAAGTGCTGGACTAGCTGAGCTTTGTTGTGCCCAAGAACCCAGAGACCTTTAATCTCCAAGCTCATCTGCATGCATCTCTGCAGACGGGTGCAGGCTTCACAGCCTGAATTCAAGGCTCATGTACCCATCACCATGCACTTCTCTGGGTGCTGGTGAGGAAAGAAAAGAAGATGGTGCTGGTTTTGATTTTTATAAAATATCTGTCAGCCCTTCAGAAATCTTACCATAAAAAGAAACTATCTCACTGAGCACAGATAATAAACTAACAAATCTTGCAGAGACAATGACACAAAAGAGGTATCACAATGGCCACCAAGAAACAGAAGGTGAAATTTAAAGTGAAAACAGGGAAAAATTAACATGATGGGCAGAAAGATGACAAGGGTCATATATACTTGGCGAAATACAAGTCTTAATTTGCTGTGCTGAGTTCTGCACTTCTGAATTTGAGAAAACCTTCAAGTGTTGGTAATTAGCCTTGGATCTTATCATCGCCACTTAATATATGAGTACTGTTTTAAAAACACTAACACATTCAAGGTGTCACTTAATTCTCACTCACAACAAACATTTCTTTCTATCATAATCAGATGAGGGAAGGGGCTTATAATAAGTTTAAGAGACTTGCCCAAGATCCCACAGCTAGGAAGTTCAGGGCTGGCTGGCAAACCATGGCCTGGTGTCCAAATTCAGTGGTCTTTCCAGGTTTATTTACGCCTTCCTTCTGCAAGCCAAAATGGAGAGGAGGAGACAGCTTATATCCAGCGTGATTTTCATTTATGTGTGTAGCCCAGTACAGTAGCCAAGTTGGGGAGAAGCCAACAATGCATATTTTAAAAGTGAAGTCCCCAAACATAAATGTCGTAGGATGCTATTTGGGAACGTCCCTGACACACAGCTTCTACAGCTAAAGCAGTGGTCTCAACTGGGGTGATTTTGCCCCCAAGGGACATGTGGCAACGTCTAGAGACGTTTTTGATGATCATAACTGGGGGATGTTACCGGCATCCAAGGGTTGTAGAAGCAAGATGTTGCTGAACATTCTATAATGTATAGGATAGCCCCACAACAAAGAATAATCTGGTTCAACAGATGGATGGATGACACTCCATCTTAGCAAACGAGAGGAACAGAAAGATAAACTACACTTTCAAAGAATAAAGCTCTTCACACCTATTAGGAGGTATTAACATTCTGGACTTGGCTTCAGGTTCTTCCAAACTTAGCTCCAAACCTAATTCACTGTGTGATCCCAGGCAAGTCACTTGACCAATCTGTGTCATATTTCCCTTGTAAAACAAGGCAGGAGGTGGGAGAGGAATATTTTTTAACAAAATTATTCTCAAACATTTCTATACCGGATAATGGCCTGGGATTCCAGCTAATAGGCAAAATTCCTAGATTTCATTCTCAGAGAGTCTTCGTTTTTAACAAGCATCCCAGGGGAATCTCTTATAGTTAGTCAAGTACAGTTTGAATAGCATGAGAACTATTTTTAAAAATGAAATAAAATGCTCGTAGCTTTTTCTAAGCAGGATTTGTGAGTCTGAGAAATGAGGCCACCAGCATCCCAGGGGTTAATCTAGAGGCCTCCTTACCTGTAGGACAAGTACGGGGGCTCGCTCTCTCTGGAGCTCCAGCTTCTCTAAGGCCCAGAACCTGGGAGAAGCCCTCCTCACCATAAGACAAGCTAAGGAGCAGCAGAAACTACAAGAACAGCCTCTCAATCTGAGAAGCTGTTCATGGAGCAAGCCCCAGCCTCACACACTCCAGAGAGAGTAGGGAAGGTAATAGGACTTAGGGCAGCCAGACAAATACATTAGCAAACTAGGAGCATAACCATTCTCAAATCACGTAGAGGAACCCACAGGCAAATCCAAATGCAATTAGAGAAAGGGCTCATTCACTCACAGCAATAATTCAGTCCCTTATCAACCCTTCTGGGAAGACACCTCTACAACATTCAAGAGGACATTGCCAGAAGTGAGGCCTTAGGGATCCCAGCCTACAAAAGGTTGAATGGTCACTGCAAGCACCTGCTACTTTGCCCTGTTTGTCCTCTAGACCTGAAATGAAAGCCAGACACTCACAGCCCTGTTCCCCATCCTTCCTTCCTGTGCCCATGCTCCACAAGTTTGAGAAAAGTGAATCCAGGCCCTGGCTAATGAACCAAATATAAACAGATTCATGCCCTGTTTGTACCTTTTTTTTATCTTTAACCTTCGCTAAAGCATCCTCATCCTGTCCAGATCCCCTACTTAATTACCAGGCAGAGCAGCACAGCCAGAGCACACCCTGGTAATAGAGATGCTAGGTGCATCCACGGGGACTTCTCAGCAAGCCAGTACCACACAGGAAAGGACTAACACAATCCTTTCATTTGTCATTTCACCGTTTCTGCTTCCATAAAGGATTTGGAGCGACCCACTATGGTAGATATCACAAGGCTTCTCACACATGTCTTCTCAAAAAGGGAAATTGCTGATAGGACATGGCAGGCATATCTTACTCCTTATTCTAAGAAAGTCACTGGACATTAATAACACTGGACATTAATAAATAACCTGTGGAATGTTTTTAAAATGATGCCAAAGCCTCAACTCAGACCAAATACATCAGAATCTCTGGCACTGAGTCCCAGACATCAATATTTCTTAAAAGCTCCAAAGGGAATTCTAAAGTGCAGCCAGGGATGGCATCCACCAGGCTAAGGTCTCACAGTGGGGACACTAGGCTCCAACTTGCCAACCAAAAGTACCAGTGACGTTTAGCCCCAAAGTAGACTTGGAATAACAATAACAGGGGCCAGAAGAAAAAGCTTACCCTCTTCAAAGGAAAAAAAAAAAAAACTATCGGACACGGAAATTTTAAATGGGGACTGAAGAGCAGAGAAGCAGCTTCCTTACCAAGTGCATAAAACCACTGGGTTTTGCCTCCTAAATGTTTATTTCAATCAAGTGCTAGACCTGTACCAGGAACTGAAAGAAGAAACAGCAAAGTATGAAACCAGGCATCTTGTTTGTGAGCATAGACCTCCTGAAGAGGGAAAACTAGAAGCATGAAGCAGTTCATGTTAAGGCAGGATCCCCTGGTGCTGACTTGCAGGGGAGGGCAAGGAGCCGGAGAAGCTTAGCCAGCCTGGGCTTGGCCCCAGGGATGCTTCGGGCTTCGGGCTCCAGCCTCCTCTGGGCTTCCAGCCACGCTCAGATACTCCCACAGGTGCTGCAGGACTCAATTCCCAGTCTGTTTCCTGTATGATCTGGTCCACCCTGCTGGCCTATTGCCAGCCAGCTCTAAAATGTCTAAGCAAGGAACACAAGGGGCCTCTTACTGCCCGTGAAGTTGCAGCTATATTCATTTCCCTCCAAATTAACATCCTACTGCCCTGTAACAAAGCTGTCAGCTCCCAACAAAGGATGCTGGCTAAGAAAGGTGGCCAAGGTTGTTTGGGCAGAGGGCGCAGCAGCTACTTGATGCCAAGGGTGGGAGGCCCAGGGTAAGACCCTACCCCTCCACTGACAGTTGGCTTTCCCATCACCAGAATGCACTCAGATGCCCCTCCCTGCCTGGCTGTCCGGCCTCACTGCAGTTACCACTTGGCCAATGCGCCTGGGACTGAAACATAATTAATCCCCGCTCTAGCCACATTTCTTTTTTCCCAGAGAATGAATCTGATAGACCTGCAGTGTCAATAAGGGAGCACTGCTCTGAATGCTAATTGCCCCCACAAGTTCTGCAGAGGGCACGGGAGAGGCCAGGAGGCTGGCCCTCACAGCATGGGCACGCTCAGGTTTGGAAACCCTACCTGGCGTTATCGGCAGCAACTCGATGCAAGGGCCGCCCTCCCAGTCGAGACAGCAGTAGCCAGAGACCCTCGAGTTTCCTCCAGGGTAACATAAGGCTGGTGGGCAGAGCCGCGGCGGTCAGGCGGTGGAGGAGACACGAGTGGGCGGCCTACGGATCGTGCACAGCTCTGCTCTGCTCCGCTCCACTGAGGGGAGCCAGCAGAGGGTGACGATTTAAAATGCAGCGGTTGAGATTTAGGTTAGATTCACAGATGAACTTCCTGACAGAAAGGGAAGCACTGGAAAGGCTGACCCATTACTTAAGTTTCACTGGGAGCCACAAGAGGCTGATTGTACTGTCTGCCAGGAAGCAAGTGAGCCGCGGGGAGGCAGCCTTCTTTGCACAATGATCAAGGGTAGGGACCTCACTGGGTTGACCACAGCCACCTAACATGCCATGACTTTCCTGCTTTTTAGTATGAGATAAATAGAACAGTCTGATAATCCTCACCAAAATGCACTTTGAAATGTACTTATTCTTCATTCTGGGAATTCCAGTTCTGAGAATCTAAGAAAGTGGATTAAAAAAAAACAAACCCTCAAATATTTTTATGTATTTTAGGGGAAATACGCATTTATGTATTGTGATGGACACAATCTAAATGCCCAACTATTGAACGGGGAATGATTAAGTAAATTATGGAACATGTACATAATAGTACAGACTATTATGTAGCAAATAAAAATGTTTTTAAGGAATAGGTAATAATCTGGGAAATGCACGTGACATGATTTAATGTTAAGTGAATAAAACATTAAACTGTGCATTTTACACACACACACACAAAAAGGTTATGTGCATTTTGAAAACGAATGGTGGGAAATACACCAGAATGTTAACAGTAATCGTCTCTGAGTGTGGAACTAAACGTTTTTATTTTCCCTACCGGTATTCTCCAGATATTATAAAATCAGCACATTACCTCAATAATCAGAAAATGTAGACATTTAAAAAAAAATGTCTGTTCTCTGACATGCCTCAGCGCCATAAATCCACTTCATCTGCACGGCCATTATTCCCAGAAAGCAAAACGGTGACATTCAATCTTATACTTGGCAAGACAAACATATTTTCACTTCCAAAATGGCTCGGCGTACCCACTGCAGCCACCTGAAAACCACTCGTCACCATTTCCCACTGGAAAGGTCTTCCCCCCTCAAAGGGTCTTCCCCTCTCAAAGATTCATAGGGCTCTCCTTCTGTGGCCAGAGTCTCCCTTCGCATCCAATTACAATATGCCTAAGTGAGTCTGAAAGGTGAGGGGAAAAGGTGGAATCCTGCAAAGAACAGGAATTTATTGGATTAACCCTGAGAAGTCTTGAACTGCCAGATTCAGAGATGGTCACTATTTACTCAATGTCCACTATATGCCAGGAACTGGACAGGATGCTTTCACATACTCTGCCAAGTACGAATCATTAGCCCTTGGTGGCACCTGGTGACTTGGTCAGTTAAGCATCTACCTTTGGCTCAGGCCACGATCCCAGGAGCCAGGGATGAGCCCCGCATTGGGCTCCCTGCTCAGCAACAGTACGCGGCAGGGCTGGGAGTAAAAGCTAACTGCCCAACTCCAAGTCAGGAAAGGTTTATTCCCCAGTCACCTCCAACATGAGCATATTTGCAGGAAACAAGATGCAGAGCACACTGCTTCCTTCTAGACTTATTCTCTCACCCTTGGCACCTGAGACAGGCCACCCACCATTTTTTGCCCACTTTCTGTCCCCACCACTGCTCATGGATACAAACATTCTAACCTCATGTGAACACCTCAGTGACCACCTACTCTGGTCAAATTCCCTAACCTGTCGCATGACCCTTAAGAATGACCCGGTACTGCAAGATGAGGCTCACTAACATGACCCTCTCCGGGGGTGTCTGAAACTCTGATGAGAATATTTGTGAATATTCCTATATTCATAAAGGACAATCTCCTACACACTCACATCTCTGAAGAAGGCAGGCCTATTGTCCCCTTCTGCAGATGGGAACAGGCTGACCTGCCCTAAGTCTAATAAGCAGCAGAGGTAACACTAGAACTCTAGTCCTCTGATTTCTGGCCCAGTGATCTTTCTATCACAGAGGAGGATACTAAGAATTTGGGCTCTGAAGCCTGAAGGCCTAAGATTCGAATCTCAGCCCTGCTACCTACAAACTGTGTCACCCTGGGCCATTACTTAAATCCTAAGTCTCTGGGGCATCTGGGTGGCTCAGTTGTTAAGCATCCAATTCTTAATTTCAGCTCATGTCACCATCTCAGAGTCTCCACTGACATGGAGCCTGCTTAGAATTCTCTCTCTTAAAAAAAAAAAAAAAAAGAATTCTCTCTTCCTCTCCCTCTGCCCCTCCCCCCCAAAACCTAAGTCTCATTTTGCTCCATTGCAACATGAACAAATTACAGTCTCCTCTTTGCACAGTTACTATGAGGATTAAATGGGATAATACATGTAAAAAGAGCTAATGGGTGTTCACAGACCCTGAAGGTATAGCACTTCCATCTTACCGCTCCACTACGCAAGGCCCAGAAACAGGGTTATCAGAGCCCACACCAGCTTAGATGGAACCAGCTTTCTGCTTTACAAGGCCTGGCCAATAGCCTGCACCTAGTTTTCAGATCTTACTGAAATAACTTTGAACATGCTTTTCTCTCTCCAAAAAGGCCCTTCTCTGCCCCACTTCATGACCTAATTCCAACCCTCCATCACTGGCACCTGAGTTCAGCTTATCCAGATAAGTCTTCCCTTATCTGCCCATATTGGCTTAGGTCCTATAGATTCCTGGATTTACAGCCCTATCAGAGGTTCACCACTATTACCCAAATCATCTGTGTACTTGGCTGCCCCCTCCACTAGACTGAGCCCCACTTGAAGGCAGAGACTATGACTACATTCGTTCTTCAATCTTCAGTACCTATCTGTATGGGTTTCCTATTGCAACTCTAATAAATGACAGCAAATTTAGTGGCTTAAACTTAATGGCTTAAGAAATTTATGGTCTTACACTTCTGGAGGTCAGAAGTCCAAAATCAGCTTCATTGGGCAAAAACCACTGTCAGCAGGCTACCAAGGGAGAATCCATCCATTGCCTTTTTC
Organism: Nyctereutes procyonoides; assembly: GCF_905146905.1. NCBI lineage: Eukaryota > Metazoa > Chordata > Mammalia > Carnivora > Canidae > Nyctereutes > Nyctereutes procyonoides. Next base: position 11,189,714 of record NW_026575034.1, on the reverse strand, counting down.
AGTTCCCAAAGGCTACCCACATTACTTGGTTCATGGCCCTGTATCACTCCAACCTGCTAAATACATATTTCCTTCTTTCACTCTCTCTTTAAAATATATATATATATATATATATATATGTATTATTTTTTTTTTTTTACTCATGAGAGACACAGAGAGAGAGAGAGAGGCTGAGACACAGGCAGAGGGAGAAGCAGGCTCCATGCTGGGAGCCCAACACAGGACTTGATCCCGGGTCTCCAGGATCAGGCCTTGGGCTGAAGGCAGCACTAAACCACTGAGCCACCCAGGCTGCCCATACTCTGACTCTCTTATAAGGACCCCTCTGATTACGCTGGGCCAACCCAGAGAAACCAGAATCATCTTATTGCAGGATCCTTCACTTAATTATACCTGCAAAGTCCCTTTTACCATATAAGGTAACATATTCCCAGGTTCTGGGAATTAGAACATGGACATCTTAATTGGGGGGGTGGGAGGAATCATTCAGCCCACCCCACTATCACAGCACCTAGTACACAGCAAATGGGCAATACCTGCCTACTTCATGCAAGAGGCCATGTTCCATGTGAGAAGTAGAATCCTCTCAGCTGGTTGAGGAAAGTCCCAAAGCCTAAACATTCCCCCCCACCCATGGTAGTGAAAATATCCTAAAGGGGCCCTCTCTCCATAACCTGCAACTCCAGATTTCTTCAGCTAACTTGGAAGCAGGCCATGCTTACATCTCCATACCTCCACTCTAGGTAAAAATCTACTAGTTAATGCTCTGAACTCTGAATGTATGGCTGAATGTACGGCTAGATGGCTAGAAAAAGCATTTGGTAATTACCCTTCGCATAGACTGACAGGCACAGTCTATATCTTCCTGGAGCTCACAACCCACATGGCAGCATCACAATATGAACAGAAGCCAAAAGGCAGATAGATAAGAGTTCTATCACTTAACAGCATGAATCAGATTCGATAAATACCACATATTATAAATACGGCACACTCTTTGAAATTCTATCAAAATCAAGCTTTAAATTAGCAGACTAACAGTAAGCAACCTAGCAACCCAACCACATGCATTTCTACTTGAGCCTGGTACCTGAACAAGAAGATGTTGGAACCTCTGAGAAGAGGAGCAGGCCGGGCCCAGGGTTCACTCACCTTACAAAATATGACAGGTGCTAGGAGCTGGCAATGGAAGAATCCCAAGCTGGGATCTGAATCCTAACTCTTTGATCTATCCTGTGTTACCTGGGCTTGTTAATGAACCTCTCTGAGCTTTCTCAATATCCGCACACTGAGCCCAAGTAAAATGCTTACAGGTAGTATATTTCCACGAGGGGATGGTCTTTCCTTTTCATACCCCTTAACTAATAAAGCTAGCAGGGCAAGATAACCCTCCAGGAGAGTGCAAATTGGTGTATATGCATGGTTTCCTTAATGTTCTCCACACATCACCCACACATCACCTCCATGATTCCTACCACTTCCCTGTCCAACCTGTACTTCCACTTTTTTTCCTTTAAATAGACTACATAGACAATAGCTGCCAAATAATTTGATGCTCTAGCTATACTTCTCTTCAAATACACAGGAGAAATTATATACCCATGTATAAAGGTATTAAAATTAAAAACACTCACCCCCTTGGGGGCACCTGGGTGATTCAGTCAGTTAAGTGTCTGCTTTCGCCTCAGGTCACAATTCTGGGATCAAGCCTTGTAGCAGACTCCCTCTCAGCAGGGGGTCTGCTTCTCCCTCCACCTCTCCCCCTCCCCATGCTCACTCTCTGTCTCTCCAATAAGTAAATAAAATCTTAAAAAAAAAAAAATTTCACCCCTATAATATCCGATATGCTTTCACAGTTTGGGAAACTGATGGAAAAACTAAACATTATTACACTATTGATACTAAGAGTGTTTATCAACTAAACACTATTATATGTGCTCAGGTGATTTCCCTTCTGAGACTCAGTTTCTCCAAAACAAGAAACTAAAGAGAATGGACTAGACTACCTTTCCATTTCCTTCCAGTTCCAAGATTCTGAGAGTTATTATCAAATGGTCTGAATAAGCAAAAGAATCTGGGCAGGGATCTTTTTGAAAAGGTAATGAATACCATCCAATATAATTAGAATTATCTGTCTTAAAATCTGAGAGAAGAAAAGGATGAAAGACTGTGCATCTCCTTCATGGGACTTTTTACATCAGTTCTTCATGAGAGAGGGCGCTTGGTTTTGTAATCTCAGCTTGGGTGGTTACTAGTTTTATCACCTTAGGCAAGCCATATCACCTTGTAGTTGTAAAATGGGTAATACCTCCTCCACGAGGCTGTTTGGGGATTAAGTGTGAGTAACGTCTGAGTACCTGGAACAGAGCTGGAGATATCACCGTTTGCTATTACTATTAGGCCTGGACTACCTGGTTTGGTGTACATCTGCCTCTCTACTGAGTTATAAGCCCTCTGAAGGCAGGAACACCCTGTTCATCTTCCTCTCCCCCACAGTGCCCAGCAGCGTTTCACACAAAATAAAAGAACTTGACTTGAATATGTAAGGAACCCACTCTTACAGAAAGAGTTCCTGCTCCAAGACAGGAAACTGAATATTCCCAGAGCTGTACAGATAACAAGCAAAACTTCCCTGATAAAAACAAATGTTCCCTCTTCAAAAAAAAAAAAAAAGAAGAAGAAGAAGAAATTGAGAAATCCACTGAAATGTAAACAGTGCTGTCTTCAGTGCTTGAATCATCATTTCCACCCCCTTCTTCAATCTTCCTTTGTAATATTCTAAATATTCCAAAATATATACATAATAGGAAAAACCTTTAAATTCTTACAAGGATAAATGAGACTGTGTCCCTTGGAGTCAGAGATCCAGAGACGGGGGGGCGGGGGGCGTCCAGTATCCGACATTACATATCTACGTATCTAGCTATCTGACCTCAGGCAAGTCACTCTACTTTCCTAAAATGACAATAACAATACCTCCTCTGACAACATCACCATGCTGCTGTGGGAACCAAGACACCCAGGTCAGGTCCATGCCACGAAAACCCTACCTCTGCTAACTGGAGCTCTAAAACCTCCTGAGCATGCCTGGAACCCTTATCAGTTGGTTTTTCACTTTTCACTCCTCACCAGATCTTTATTCCTTTGTGTCATACCCTCATAAATGTTATTCTTGTCATAAAAAGAGAATAACCCACAAAGCTGGAGCCTTTTCCTTATCCTATAAATGTGCTACAAAAGTAATGAGGATGAATCTTGAGGCTGTGATCATAAGTCTCTGTTAATGAGTACCACCCGTGCTGGGAACACCACCAGCCGTGAGCCCCTATTTTCAGAGGGTGTTTCTTTCTTCCTTTTTTTTTTTTTTTTTTTCCCTAACACATTTAAAACTTGAGACTTTACTCACTGGCAGATACAGTTTGGAGCAGAGGGAAGGAGGCAAAACAGCTAACTAGAACCAACAGAAAGGATGGGACCTTGAAAACTTGGAGCTTAATAGTTGGCTCTAAACCAAACATTTCCCTTGCCTAAAGTCAAAGCAAACTAGCAATCCCTTGGGGTGCTTGGGTGGCTCAGTTAGTTAAGCCTCTGCCTTCGATTCAGGTCATGATCTCAGGGTCCTGGGATCAAGCCCCACATCAGGCTCCCTGCTCAGCAGCGAGTCTGCTTCTGCCTCTTCCTCTCCCTTTGTGATCTCTCTTGTTCTCACTCTCTCTCTAATAAATAAATACAATCTTTAAAAAACAAAAAAACAGAAAATTAAAAATTAAAGTTAAATAAAAATTTAAAAAACCCAACAATCCCTTTCCTTCTTTTTCCACATTCAGTTTGTTTTTATTACACTCAAATCAGGAGATAAAACTATAACACTGTGAGCATCTAAGTGTCAGCCAGCATTGAGGCATGCTAATGTACAATCCCCTTAATACACCTTGCATTACCACCCTAATGTCAACACTGGTCCACTAGCAACCTCATTCTTTTTTTTTTTTTTTTTTAATTTTTTTTTTTTTATTTATTTACGATAGTCATACAGAGAGAGAGAGAGGGGCAGAGACACAGGCAGAGGGAGAAGCAGGCTCCATGCACCGGGAGCCCGACGTGGGATTCGATCCCGGGTCTCCAGGATCGCGCCCTGGGCCAAAGGCAGGCGCCAAACCGCTGCGCCACCCAGGGATCCCTCATTCTTTTTTTTTTTTTAATATTTTATTTATTCCTGAGAGAGAGAGAGAGAGAGAGAGAGAGAGAGGGGCAGAGACACAGGCAGAGGGAGAAGCAGGCTCCATGCAGTGAGCCCAATGCGGAACTCGATCCCAGGTCCCCAGCATCAGGCCCTGGGCTGAAGGTGGCGTTAAACCGCTGAGCCACCAGGACTGCCCTAGCAACCTCATTCTTAAAAGGGACCATTAGGTGAGTGAGCACAAGAGGGTTATCATCCCACACAATGACATTTAAAAGTCACAGCCAAGAAAGTGCTGTGTCTCTAAGCCCCATACAGCCTATGGATGAGGAGCAGAGAAGAAAGGACACCAAAAAAAAAAAAAAAACAAACTGACCAAAAAGGACCTCTTTTATACTCATTTTGCAAACACATCAAGAATTAGCCTAGGATGTTAGAATAGATCAATGGGGAAAAGGCAATGCACAAACATTTGCTGAAACTTTGGTTATTCCTTACTGTGGAAGATAAGTCTTCAGATGTATGACTTCCAGAGGGGGCTGGGTTAGCCAATGATAATTACAATTCCTAACAGCTCAACTTCTTCATCAACTTCCTAATTGACAGGTAGCCCGGGTGGCTCAGGGATTTAGCACTGCCTTCAGCCCAGGGCTTGATCCTGGAGACCCAGGATCCAGTCCTGTGTTTGGCTCCCTGCAAGGAGCCTGCTTTCCCCCTGCCTGTGTCTCTCATGAATAAATAAATAAAATATTTTTTTAAATTCCTAATTGAAAACTGCATCATATATTATTGCAAAAATTAAATAACACATGAAAGCACTTAGAACAGTGTCTGATACACAGTAAATTACCATTTGCACACCACATCACAGTTTAACATACATGATCCCATTTGATCATAAGAACTATGAGAGGCAGGTTTTATTATTCTCATAGGACATTGGCTCAAAGAGATAAATGTGTCTAGAGTTACACAGCTAAAAAGTGCCAGGTATCTGGTTGCTCTTTGGACTAACATTCCATTAATCATGGCTAGACCAGAGATGGTATAGCAAGAGTTTCAGCGTGCCTTTCTAGTTCAACTGTGCTATGTGCCTATAGTCAGGAATTCACAGGTCTCCAAAGCCTCCTTGAATGATCTGAAGCCAGAAAAGAGGTTTGATGTGAAGGTCAGAAAAAACTCTTCGAGGGCAGTTCTCACATCTGACACTACGTAGGAGCCCAGGTATGACTCTGGAGTTAGCAAAAAAAAAAAAAAAAAAAAGGCATTTCTGACATTCACATTTTCTATAAAAAACTCTCCCAGCTGTTGCTCCAAGGATCCTCAGTTACCTTTAATTAATAAAAAATAATAGCTACCAATTAACAAGCACTGTATTAAACCTTTTACAAACATCTCATAATCCTCACAATTATCCTTGGAGGGGCAAGGAGTATTGAACAGAGGTATCCTTACCCCTCTTTAACAGGCAAGGAAACCAAACACCATCTGCCTCAATTAACCCTCATTTTCTTTCCCCTTGCTCCTGGGTACCCACAGGGCCTAGGCCTAAAATACTGGCCTCTTTTCTCTTCAGAGACAGTAAAAAACCTAGGGAGGAATTTTGTGCTTTTGCAAACCAAGACCACAAAGGCTGCCAGGGTCTTTATTGTGTCTTTTGTTTTGATATTATCAGATTCAGAACAAACCTTCAGGGCACCTCTCTCTTAGCCTGGGTACTCTATCCTGCTGTCCATTCCAGGAAAAGGCTCCCTGCTACAGCTGGTGTTGAGGAACACAGTCATAGCCACCATCAACCCTAGTGCCTCCCCTAAGAGGGAAAGACGACGACAAGCCTAGGAGCTGGCATATATAAACAAACTGGTCCTTTTCCCAGGTCACAGGGGCAGTCAGATCCCAGGACAGAGGCCTCTGCTGCTGCTGGACTCACCTCAGCCTGTGTCCAGCAGAGACAGCAGGAATAGGACACATGTGTGTGTGGCGGGGGGAGTCCAAACCAACCCTGCTCAGTCCTCTGACCCTGTCTGCTAACCCCACAATCCCAGGGCCTTTCTGATAATTGCCTCACTTTCCTCACAACCCCTTGACCTCCTACTTGCCTCACAACACTCCCAGGGACCCTACTACCCACCTACTCTTTATAGCCTCACCTTGAGTAGTTTCCCCAGGGAGTGGCCAGGCCATTATCAATGAATATTCAGCCATGACCAGCAGGCCACGAGGTGAGCAGACATTAGAAGGCAGCCATGGGCACACTTCCCATAATAGAAAAAACTTGCTCCTAATCAGGGCTATCTCCAAATCCTCAACTTGCAGAGTGCCAGCAGATCAGCAACAGGGCCCTGCTGGAGAAGGTGGCAGTCTGAAAGCCTGCCACTGAGTATACATAACCACACACCTAGGTGGGAGGACAGGTGGCATGGACTCCCCAGTAACCCGGGTACCAGGGTCAGCCGCCTCCCTAAAGCCAAGCCCTGTCACTCATTTCCTCCCTGGAAGGCTGGAGTGAGATGGAAACTATGTGTCCCTGGGCAGCCATCAGAACAGTCCAGCCCTGGGGGCACCTGGGTGGCTCAGTGGTTGACCGTCTGCCTTTGGCTCAGGTCGTGATCCTGGAGTCCTGGGATTGAGTCTCACATCAGGCTCCCTGCAGGGAGCCTGCTTCTCCCTCTGCCTGTGTCTCTGCCTCTCTCTGTGTGTCTCATGACAAATAAATAAAATCTTAAAAAAAAAAAAAAAAGAAGAAGAAGAGGGAAGAAGGAAGAAAGAAGAAAGAAGAAAGAAGAAAGAAGAGTCCAGCCCTGGAGATCAGAACCACGAGGAAGGTGAATCCAGCAAGCCAAGTGACTGAAGTAGGGAACAGAAAATTGAGGGGAGGAATGTGGGGTACTCCAGCAGCCTGTCTCAGAGAACCTCTGACACAATGCACAGCCTAAATCAGAGTTAAGATCTCCTTCCCTGCACTCCATACCCCCAATAAACCCACTCCCTTTACACACTTTTCAATCCCCTAAGCCCATCCCCCTCCCTACACCTAGCCTCAGAAAGCCCAGCCCCTCTTACACTCCTAAGAGCATCAACTGCCAAGATAGGCTTATCTTCTCATCACACTAACTACAGATCCGTCAACCCCTCAGTTTATAAGACTAAGTACTCTAGCCTCAGCTGACAAGAAAAAAAAAACGGTTTCCCAGGTCTTTAAAGCACAATGCTGCCAGGAGGGCTGAGTTTGGCAACTCTCCATAGGCCCCAGATGGGGCAAAATCTCTTCAGGCTTGCTTCCAACCAGCCCCCTCCAACCTACCTCCCCCAAAGCCAAGCCACATCCACAGCCCTTGATTTAGGCCTGGGCTCTTCCATTCCCACTCAATAGGGGCCCACCCGAAATACCTTGCGAGACTAACCAGTCTTAGAATCCACCTTTTCCTAGCCAAGGAGGAGAGAAACTGAAACCCTCTGAGAGAGGAGCCGCACCCCACCCTCAGCTCTTCCCCACCTTGACCTCCTCCTTCCAGTAGGTGCTGAGGGCACTGAGAGAGACAGGTCAGGTGACCACTGGGTGGACCCTCTTGCCTCCATCCACAGTCCTACAGATCAGGGGCCTGAAAAGACACCCAGAGGCACTTGTTGAGCAAGTGCAGATTTTCAGGTACTAGGGCTGGGGTAAGGCAGGCCTTTCCAGAAAACTTCAGGTGGTCAGCAGAGGACCCATGTCTCACACACCTGGCCTGGAAGCTTCATCAGGAAGCTGCCCTGGGACGAGGGGTGGGCGTGTGGTTGGTTTCAGAAAGCAAAGGAGGAAAGGTAGAGGCTGGTTCCAAAGTAGGAAGGGAAAAAAAAAAAAAAAAAACAGCTGTTCCCTCTCTGCTCTAGGAGGGGTGATGGTGCTGTCCCACTGGCAGGGAAGGGGATCCCTTCCTCCCAAGTGTAGATCACTGGGGAAATACCAGCATCCTTCTCGGCAAACTGGCTGCAATTCCTTGGGCTTAAACCTCAGTGCCAATGCCAAAAAAGGGAAAGAAAAACCTGCAACCCACCAAATCTCATTTCCAGCATAGACACATTAATAATTAACTTGCCTACCCGGGAGCTTGCCGTAGTTGCCATAAAAGATGAGTAATGGCACCGGAGCCCCGGCCCCAAGCCCGCAAGCTTCTGGGCTCGGGGCTGGGACGGGCGCCTGGAACAAAGCCTCCGCATTCCTCTGGGAAGGTGTGTCTGAAACCAGACCTGTCAAACGCTGAGAAGCTGACCCCTTGCCTCCCCCTTAGCTGGCTCCCAGCAACGGGAGTTGGGGGGGGGGGTTAGAAAGGAGGAGGAAAAATCGCCTCTGTCCACTTCTCCCCCACCCCGCACCCCCGGCCGATGGGTGCCCCCAACCACCGCCGATTTCTGGAAGCCAGGAAGCCGAGCTCTCTGCTGAGAGCTAATCATCCTGTTACCATGACCGCAGGCTGTACTTGGAGACCCAATTCTCAAAACAAGGCAGCTCCCTCGATGCCCTTCCCGATGAGTAACCCCCAGCCGGGCGCCCGCCCCAGAAATTCTCTCCCCGAAACTCCCGCGGCGAGCTGCAGCTCCCACGCGGAGGGCCGGCCGGGACGAACCCGCTCCCATCACGCCAGCAGCGCCCAGGCACGAAAGCACCCCCCATGCACCCCCCTACGCACCCCCCATGCAGCCCCCATGCACTCCCATGCAGCCCCCATGCACCCCCCATGCAGCCCCCATGCACTCCCATGCAGCCCCCATGCATCCCCCACGCACTCCCATGCAGCCCCCACGCACCCCCATGCAGCCCCCATGCACTCCCATGCAGCCCCCACGCACCCCCCCGCGCAGCCCCCCGCGCCCTGCCGGCCCCACAGCCCGCAGCCCCCCGAAAGTTGTGGCGCGCGGACACACCTGCAGGCCCCCCGCGTTGGTCCCCGCCAGCCCCCCAGGGCGGCGGGGGGTGCGTCCCCGGGCGGGCAGCGCCCCCGCTCCATGCGCCCGCTCCTCCAGCCGGGGCCGGCCACCGGTCAGCAGCGCATCGCGCGCCCTCCTCGTCCTCGCCTGGGCCTTCCCCGAGCGCCCACACCCACTTGACATCAGCGCGGATCCAGGCACGTGGCGCAGCGCCAGACGGCGGACCCCGGCGGTCCCGAGCGCGCCCCGAGTGCCGCCGCGCCGCCAGGACGGCGCGTCCGAGCGCAGCACATCCCCTCCTTGCAGAGGATGCTGCAAGCGCGAGCGGGGAGGGAGACGGAGACGGAGGCGGGGGAGGGAAAGCGGCGCAGGGGCAGGACCTGCCGCCCAACAGCGGCGCTGCTCTGGCGCCCAGCCAGCCCCCAGCAGACCTCACAGCCGCTGCTGCAAGTGCCCATCGACTGTGAAGACCAGGCGGCAGGTGACCCGGGTTGCTGTTTCCTCCCCGCCAAGGAGAGCCCTGACCTTGAAGTATCTTCCCCAGAATGACTCAAGGAGGCTTCTCTCCAACCACCCCTACCTAAATTGCTGGGACTGATTCTGACAAGCCAGGAATGAATGCTCGGTTGGATTAGGTTACTGACCCCATCATCCGGGAGGCTTCTATAGGGAACCCAGCAAAGCAATCCAGACCCTCTGGCTTGTCTCTATACTAGCAGCCTAACAAGGAGTCTCCTTTTTCTCTTCAAGTCTCAATGCCCTTGGCAATAAGGGACAGTTCTGATTCTGCAGGCAATCAGAAGCAGCACCGCCCAGCAACCACACACACTTCCACTTCACACATTAGCATCCATCCAAATAATCAAACATTCAAGCATTTATTAATGCTTGGGCCAGGAGCAACAGAAGATAAACAACATTCAACAGTCACAGAACATATAGCCCAGTCAGGGAGAGAGATATTAAGTACAGCGTAAATTATAATTGTGACAAGGGTATTAAAGGTAAGAGGTGCTATGGGAATGCACACAGGGACCCTAAACTATCTTGGCAGTCAAGAAAGACTTCCCTGAGGAAGTGGCATTTGAGACACTGAGGCATGAAGAGAAGTTAGAAGTTATGGAAGGGGAAGAAGGAAAGTTCAGGCAAAAACCTTGGTTATCAAAGTGCAAGTTCACTCTAGTCACAGGTGGAGATGTTCAAGCAGAAGTGAACTGCCATGCTGGAAACACCTGGATCTTCACCCAGGAGGGGTATGGGGCAGCTCATAGGCTCTGGAAGAAAGCCTGGCCACCTATCCAAAGAGGACCCTATAACTGCTTTTCGTCTCCTAGACCATGATGACCAAACTCAACAAAAGAACTCTGAATAGGCAGTCGAGAGCCTTTACGTCTAGCTTCAACTCTATCATCAATTTGCTGTGCAGCTCTACAGAAATCCTTTTTACTCTCTGGTTTCAGTTTCTGTAAGGTGAAGTGCTAGATTAAGACAGTGTTTCTCCATTTTTTTTTTTAAGATTTTATTTACGAATTCACAAGAGACTCAGAGAAAAAGGCAGAGACGTAGGCAGAGGGAGAAGCAGGCTCCCTGCGGGGAGCCCGATGAGGACTTGATCCAGACCCCAGGATCATAGAAGGCAGACGCTCAACCACTGAGCCACCAGGCGTCCCTCCATTTATCTTTCAAAAACCATATTCCCTTTTGGATAAATTTACAAATATCATTACTGTTCTGTAGCATCTATAATGACAAGACATCAAATCATTTTCCAAATCAAAAATTAAGATATTAAATATGCTTTTAAAACTACATATGCCCTTCCACAATAGTCAAAATATGGAAAGAGTACAGATGTCCATTGACAGATGAATGGATAAAGAAGATGGGGTATACACACACACACACACACACACACACACACACAATGGAATATTACTCAGCCATCAAAAATGAAATCTTTTTTTAAAGGTTTTTTTTTTAAAAGATGTATTTATTTATGATAGACAGAGAGAGAGAGAGAGGTAGAGACACAGGAGGAGGGAGAAACAGGCTCCATGCCGGGAGCCTGATGTGGGATTCGATCCCGGGACTCCAGGATCGTGCCCTGGGCCAAAGGCAGGCGCCAAACCGCTGAGCCACCCAGGGATCCCCAAAAATGAAATCTTACCATTTTCAACAACATGGATGGAACTGGAAGGGATTATGCTAAGCTAAATAAGTCAATCAGAGAAAGCCAATTATATAATTTCACTCATGTGGGATTTAAGAAATAAAAGAGGATCATAGGGGAAGGGAGGGAAAAATAAAATAAGTTGAAATCAGACAGGGAGACAAACAATAAGAGATCCTTAATCATAGCAAACAAAGGATTGGGGGAGGGGAGGGGGATGTAGGAGGATGGGGTAACTGGGTGATGGGCATTAAGGAGGGCACATGATTTAATGAGCACTGGGTGTTCTATGCAACTGATGAATCACTGAACTACCTCTGAAACTAATAATACACTATATGTTAATTAAAAATTTTTAAAACTATATATGCCCTTTAAATATTAAAATTCTCTCTTTAGATATCTACTGAAGACTTGGAGGCAAGAGTAAAGAAATGGTCTCCAAGCTCACCCTTTCCCAGTTATGTGTCCCTTTCCCTCCCTCGCATGAACCTGCCCACCAGCACTTATCATCTGTAGCCTCATTTTGTTTATTCTTTTCAGGATAAATTGACCACGCAATGAAGAGAAGCCCTGGGTCATCCAAAAAAGGGGAAAAAAAAAAAAAAGGCGTGCTGTGGAAAACTCTTCTGAATGATAATCTCCAGTGATACTGGGAAACAGACACTTTGATGGAAGCATACAATGTTCCTGGGGACAACTGAGCGATGAATTAAAAGACTTAAAAATGTTCATATCCTTTGAACCATCAATTCCACAGCTAAGAATTTATCCTCAAGACATAATTATGGATGAACACAAAGATTTATCCACAAGGATGTTCACTTCACCATTTTTAGAACAAATAATTGGAAATAAACTGTACAAGAGATTGGTTAATAAGCATCTTTACAATTGCATATACACATGCAACTTTAAAATGCTATATGGAATATTTACTGTTGAATTAAACAAATGTTATAAAACAAACGATCCCAATTGTGTGTGTGTGTGTGTGTGTGTGTGTGTGTGTGTGTGTGTATGCGCGCGCACATGTGTGTGAGTTTGGGAGCAGGGTGGTTAAGTACCTATGGTGGAGCTGCACTATGTTTTCTTCACTGATTGACTCAGAACCTAAACCCTGGAGCAAGATGTGATGCCACTATAGCATATCTCCTCACAAGTAAATCTATTAACCCATAACTTACAAAAGCTTAATATTAAAACAGAATGAAATAAACCTTACAGGCAGGCAGGAACACAATTCAGTTCTCCACTACCATCTACTCACCATTAAGGATTTGTTAATAAACTTATAAAGGTAGATGGGTTTTTTTTCTCCCAGATTTTTCATTTCATATAGATTTTTCAGTTGTCCTTGAGTCTAGTTCAGTGGTTTCCAAACTTTAGAGAGCATAAGAATTACTGTCCAGGGTGGTTTAGAGTAATTCTGACTTTATGAGATTTTTTTCCCCTTACATTCTGAATTTAGAACCTAATCACTGTATGAAAGCAAAAACGATGACTGGGAGGATATTTACCAAAATATTAACAACATTAGAATTACAGTTGATTTTTATTTCCTTCCTTAGGATTTTCTGTTTTCCAAGTTGTCTGACAAGAAACATATTTTTAATCAGAAAATAAAATGTTGCCTAAAAATAAGTGAGTTAAAAACTCTCCAAAAGATAACAAGAACCTAGGCTTTGACTTTAAGAGGGTGACTGACCATGCCCTTTACATCTCTCCCCTCTGCAAACGCTGATTCTGCCCCAGTCGGTGCCCCAACACGCAAGGACAGACAGTACATCGTCGCTAGGATACCATGCAAGAAAACCTGGCAAGAAGATTATTTTTACATTTACCTCCTAGGCTGCGCTTATAATGATGCTTAGAAGCTTAGACTAAAGGGCCTGAAGTGAAGCAGCCATGACCGCTAATGGAGCTGTCCCCTACCCAGGAAATTCTATCAAATAAATACGCTGAGAACATGTAAAGCACATACCCTTGGTCCTCAGGACTAAAAACTGTTGAGTCTGCTTTTCAAAGACCTGGTGGTGCCACCAAGAACACCGGTAAGGACCAGTAGAAAAAGAACAGGCCATAAGTCAGACTGCTTTCAGCCAGTAACTAGTTGGGTGATCTGTGCCTCAGATTCACCTCTACGAAATAGCCTAATAAAAAGACAAAGTGAACAGCACTGTCCGTGTAGGGTGTTATTACTTAATGAAATATATTCTGGGACTTTTCAGGGAAGGAGGGAGCTGGCTAGTTGTGGGTCCTGTGACACAAGGCTGGTAAACTGCAACCTGCCTCACCTTTCAAGCTTTCCAAGAAGCTGGGACGCACGCACACATATCAGATGTGGGAGTGGAGGTGGGAAAGACAAAGATGCTGACTTCTCCAGGGGCACAGGGAGCTCTGAAGTCAAAGACAGAAGGCAGCTGAGATAAAAACTCCAAGGTGGGGACCAGGTTTCTCCAAACACAATGGGCAAAAGCCACCAGGGCAGGATCTAAAGATGAGGGATGCCTATGTTATTTAGCCACTTCAACGAGCAATAATCATTTAATTGCCTACCAGGCAGGGCCACTACCCGTGGTGTCTGCTCAAAATAAAATACATGACAAGTCAGAGAGAGCTGCCATTAGGTTACATTTTAAGTCCACCTAGAGTCTAATAAAGCTAATTTTACTGTTATGGTGTCTATTAAACACAAGGCCTTTGTTTAGAGAGTGAGTGGAGGGGAGGAAAGATCAGACATTAAGGACTAGGAATTTTGATCATTCCAGAATTGTTTCTGGGAAGGAATAAAAACAAACCCAATTTAAAAAAATAACTTTTAACAAAGACAGCTATATCAGAAGGTTCACCATTTTACAACTACTCAGTCCCCTCGAGAACAGACCAGCCCCCCACAGCCAGACAAAATCTCAGGGACAGAAATAAGGCACTCTATTTCACCTAAGCAGGACATTTTGAAAATCTTGACCAAGGAAGCCAACTTGGACTCCAGACTTGAGAGTCTAAGGACCATTAAGATGCAGGGGAAAGTTGGGGGCAGGCGGGGGGGGGGGGGCGGGGGGGGAGAACTACTTGCTCCTTGGTCAGAGACCTAAATAAGCCACCCAAAGGAGTTTGATAAAATAACTAAATGTACAGCTTTATAGATTTTGTTAAATCAGGAAAACCAAATTACAAAACATCTAATTAGTTAGAACTCATCTCTATAACCAGAGATCTTCTTCATATATCCATTTTAATCAGAAAAACCTCTAAGTGATTGTTTAAAAACAGCAGATTCCAGGAGAATCTCATGACAAAAGAGAATCTCATGACAAAAGTCTAGAATGAGCCCTGGAATCCTCATTTAGCAAGCACCCCAGGTGATCTGGCTATGTGTATTCTGGAGGCCACACTTTGAGATACTTGACTAAAAGCTAGGAGGGCCTAATACCTGTCTCCCCTCGACTTCCAGCAGGCATCACCCAAGCAGACTTGAATCAATTCAAAATTTAATCTGAATGAATCCAATTAATACCTCTTGTGAAACCTCAACAAAATTACAACAAAATTAGGGCATAATAAAGAATGCCACAACAATGGGACGCCTGGGTAGCTCAGCAGTTGAGCCTTTGGCTCAGGGCGTGATACCAGGGTCCTGGGATGGAGTCCCACATTGGGCTTCCTGCATGGAACCTGCTTCTCCCTCTGCCTATGTCTCTGCCTCTATCTCTCTCCCTCTGTGTCTCTCATGAATAAATATTTTTTTTAAAAAAAGAATGCCACAACAAGGAAAATACACAGAAGCACTTAGCACATAGGAAACACTCTAAAACTGTTATCTTTTAAAAGGATGAGTATAGTGTACTCTTGATACCTGTCAAGTCTCACTTTGTACTCGTAAGCCAGGAATGAACTCTCTGAATTCACTAGTGTTATCACCTAAAAACACCATGAACTCAGCCAGACCCCAGTTAAAATGTCGGCTCACCCACTTACCAACTATTTTCTTCCCCGAGCCACTATTTCTTCAGCCCTAAAATGGGATTAAAAATCCCCACCCCCATACTATTGTAATGAGGATGAAATAATTATAATAATTGTGTAAATGAATGGGATACAGTAGATACTAAATAAATAGTGGCCATCACTCATTCAATGGCTAAACATTTATTAGGGCCTTTTACAAATAAGGCATTGTAGGCACAGAAGACACAGTAGTGATGAAAGAGACAGAGGGACAAAAATATAGATCTTAAATAGATAATTTCAGACATGGATGCATATTATTAAGAAAAGGAAACAGGAGTGCCTGGATGGCTCAGTCACTTAAGTGACCAACTCCTGATTTCAGCTCAGGTCATGATTTCAGGGTGGTGAAATCAAGCCCCATATTGGCTCCACACTCAGTGCAGAGTCTGCCTGAGATTCTCTCCCTCTCTGCTTCCCCTGCTCATGTGTGATAAATAAATAAATAAATAAATAAATAAATAAATAAATAAATAAATAAATAAATAAATAAATGTCTTTTAAATAAATGAAACAGTGATATGATGGAATGATATAGGGGTTTAGGGTATGTAAAAGTAAAATGCCTAAGATCTAGGGGAAGAGCATTTTAGGCATAAGAATAGGCGGGAACAAAGTTTATTCCTGGGACAGAAGGTGAATAGTGAGGCTGGACATCAGTGACCAATGGGAAGGACAATAAGAGAAGAAACTGAGGAATCAGATAGCAAAGATGAAGGAGGGCTATGTAATACCTGCTAGGAATTTGGATTCTCTTCCAAAAGCAACAGAAAGCCATGGAAGGGGTTAAAAGACTGGAGCATGGAAGAGGTATGATCTAATTTGCTTTCCAAAAAGACTTCTGTAGCATTTATAAAGAGAATGGCCTGGGAATTGAGAATAATAAATAAAAACCTAACATTTCCTTAGTGTTTAAACTATGTGCTCTGAACTACCCAAAGAACTTTATATGTATGATCTTTAACCCTCATGAAAACTCGTATCATTATTATCCCAATTTTACAGATGACAGGTACAGAAGACTGACTTGCCCATCCCAGTAAGTGGAGGATCCAATATACAAACCCAGATGATCTGATTCCAATGCCACTTGTATGCCTTGAAAAGAAGTGAGGAAAACCAGAAAGGCTAGGTAAAAAGACCACTGCAGGAGTCTTTCAGCCTTACAAGCAAGAGAGGGTGGTAGCTGACAAGACAACAATGGTGTAAATGCTGAGGGGAATCAGCTGTGCAAAATGTCTTGGTGGCAATAGCCAATTCCACCAGTGACAGGATTTATGACAGAGGTGAAGGAAAGAGAAAAGCAAAGAAGACTCCCAAGTTTTTCGTATGAGCAAGAGTGGATGCCAGTGCAATTTCCTGAGATAATGAAGCCTAGGAGTGTGTGTGTGTGTGTGTGTGTGTGTGTGTGTGTGTGTGGAACAAATCCAAAGGGAGAGGAGACATGAAAACGGATCAAGAACTCTATTTTGGACACCTTAGGTCCAACGAGTCTATTAGACGTCCAAGGGAGAAATCCCAAAGGCAGTAAGGTGTGGCAGTCTCCACTTGGGAATCCCATCACCACGTGACTCCTTAGTGCCTGTGTGTTTGTATGGGTGGGGGAAGAGGGCTCTCCCAGCTACAGACCTTTCTGGTTGGTTGTAACAAGCAAGAGCACAGCTGGTATCTCAACACAAGCTTACAACTTGCTCTGAGGCAGAAAGCAGCCTGCCCAGCCCTTCTGTGATCCAGGAAAGTCTGCATCCCAGCCCTATTCTCCGAACCAGCTCCCTGGGAGCCAGACTCCTCCAGGTAACACACAGAGCCTGGAGGTCTAGGAGGACAGGCTGGAAATAGGAGCTGTGGAGGGAAGGTTATGGGGCATCCTGCTGGCTTGTGAGAAGGGGACTCCTGACCCCCTCCCTTCCACTGCAACATTTTTTTCCAGCCCTCCTATCACTGAAGCCCATCCGGGTGTGAGTGAGTCCCTGCAACTGCTCACAAGGGCCTGAGTGTGATGATAATGAAAGAGTTTCCAAAATAAGCCTCCCACATTCAGGCTTCCCAAATTCCCGGCTGGCTGGCTGGCGTCCTGGCTACAGCATTTCCAGAAAAACAGCAACCTCGTTTGATAAAATACCTTCGGTATTCACACCTCCTTGGCTCAGAGGAAATGGGTGTGTGCATTAGAGGTCAGGTAGAGGTTGGAAGAAAGAAAAAAATGGCAACTTTTAAAGTTCAGCTGAAATGTCAGAAACATAAGGCAGCCCATGTTTACACAGAGCTTTCCAAACTGAGACCCACTTCCAAGTAGCTTTAAAAAAAAATGGCTACATCAACTTGTCCAATGAAATGGCTTTTTAGTTTAACAGAAATAGACCCAGGGTGTTCTCATTCTCCTTAGGCTTAAATCTCCTAACATAATTTATACTCAACTCTGGCTTGTGCTGATTATTTTATATTTTTATTTGTATTTTATCCCTTTGCCATAAGCAGCCTCGAATCCACTGTAGAACCGGATAAAGCAATAGATAAACAGACAAACAGTGCACAGTCTTGACATTCTTGGATATTAAACTTACACATCTACAAATTTCATAAAGTCTGTTTATTGTGGATATCAATTGGAGGTTAGGGGGAAAATATCTGAATTAATAAGTAAAACACTTAAAAATCTGATCTCCTTATGCTAAAAAAGAGTCTAGTAAAAATTAACACCTGCATTTTTCATATTTTTCTGTCCCTAATTGTCTAAACAATAATATATGGGGGAAAGAGGGTGAAATCTTATATCCTGTATATAGGTACAGATGATTTTGTGGCTCTTACCATTAAAACTGGGAACAACAGGATGCCAGTTCAATACTGTGATGCTTTATCTTCCAAACAAGAAACTGTCAAAGCCACTGAAGGAAATCGGAATAAGACTCAATCTAAATCTATCTACAAAGCTGGAATCTCAATGCTTTCTTGACATGGGGGAGGTAAGGGCATGAACAGTGCCTACTGCTATTCTCTGGTGTCCTCCTAAAATGCAGGAACAAGCTTAAGAATATGAAATAGCCAGCAGCCTGGGAACACAACTTTGGAGACATAAAAATTATTAGGTTTTCCAAATCACTGACATGAGCCAAAATCCTTACTGAGACTAGTGGGCCAAAGATAGAACCAAAAGCCTCATCGCATTACAAACATCCCCTTAAGTGCCTTCTTTGGGAACACTCCTTCAACATAAACCTGAATGTAGCAATTATTCAGATCCCCATGTGCAGGCAGCAAATGTTTTTGAGGGGGCTCATTCTCAAGGGAGCAAAGGAAAAGTGGTATTTTTGACTAACATTTTTTATCACCAGAAGTCACTGGAACCAGTGCCTTGGCACTCGAGAGCATGCAGTGATGACAGATGCTTATAATGTTCACCCTGAGGACTTGCAACCTTGTAGAAGAACAGACAGATAAAATTATGCCTTGTTGTAGTTTGAAATGTGTTTTATTGCCTTCCTGGTTTTTGAAGATTGACACTCCATGCAGAACACGGTAGGTGGCAACACTGAGCCATGAGACTATTCAATTTGCCAACCCTGGTGAATAGAGAAAGTTTAATGTAATAATGAACTCCATTCTAAAAATTAGGTCTCTATTAAAATAATGACAACAGGCACAAAGTCTTTAAAAATACATGCCTGACAAATCTGGAATCAAATGCACTGTCAAATGTACTTCCTGGCATGTTGTCATTTCCCACCTGCACTCTACCAATCATTGGGCAAATCCAATTATTCCTTGAGACAACCGAACTGTGCATCTCCTCTCCCCTTCTCCCTAATGACTTTTATGAAAATAATATTCAACCTTAATTCACCTGTACTTCAGGAGACTATGTGACAAGAGCAATAAACATATTCTCTGTGTGCAAAAACCAGGGAAAATGAGATCTGAAGTGGCCTTTGCCAACCCCAGGTGTGGGCCTTCCTTCCCCAAACTCAAGAGAGACTGGAATGTAACAGCTGTCAGAAAGCAGCAATGGCCTATGCCAGAAATACCCTGGCTGTGCAGCTCTAATTGCCAAGAGATAAGAACCTGTAACTCACACAGACACTTGTGGCTCAGACGCAGCAGACAGAAAGGAAAGAGCGTGCCTCTGAAGTCAGACCAACATCCTGACTTTTACCAGCTCTCTGACCTTGGGCTAGTTTGATTCCTTCCCCAAACCTCAGTTTCCCTCACTTGGTAGGACTGGAAGCAACATGTATCAAGTGCCCAGTGTAAGACTGGACTTACAGCAGGTGCACAATACACTGGAGTTGTATTATTAATAATCCCTGAAGGGCACCATGGAGTAAAACGAACTTGAGGACGTCTGGGGCACCATGGTGATCAAGCTCTCTGGACAAAAGATAGTTTGCAACCTTGAAAGGGCCTCAATTTTCTGTGAGAGGTACAAGAATCAGCCACATAAAATCCCTGACTGCGGGCAGCTCGTGGCTCAGCAGTTTAGTGCCTCCTTCAGCCCAGGGCCTGATCCTGAAGACCCAGGATCAAGTCCCACAGCAGACTCCCTGCATGAGCCTGCTTCTCCCTCTGCCTGTGTCTCTGCACCTCTCTCTTTCTCTCTCTCATGAATAAATACAATCTTAAAATTAATTAATTAATTAGTTAATTAAAATAAAATCCCTGACTGCTTTTGCCTTATTCATTTGTTCAAAAAGCATTTACTGAGATCTTACAGTGTGCCAAGATTATGCCAAGAATGAGGATAATATGGCCCTGGCCTCATGAGGCTTAGAGTCTATTTTGAAAGCTCGTCTTCTTATTAAACACATGAGTGGATGTAAATGTACATCTGTGATGAGTACATACAGGAGAGGTGCATGGCCATCTGTAAGACGGCCACCTAAAATGAGGAAATTGGCCCAGTCTGAGGAGCTGCAAATAATGAGGGCTTAGTAAAGACAAAGAGGAAAGCTGAAGAGGATCTTGTTCTCCACACCCACGGTGGGCTCTACATAAGATATTTAACGTAAAGGGACAAACTAGGATGCTCTTGGCTTCCTCTTAATGAGTAGGATGTTTTTCCCAACAGTGAAATCCAGAAAACCTACTGTTCCCTTCTTGTTTTGGCTGCCAGGAAGCTCTAGGTCAAATGTGAAGCTCAACACTAATCCAAACCCTTATTGCATGAATATTTATATTCTCCCCAACCCCCTCAGTTTGTCTTCTTCCTCTTACATTTTCCCTGATCCTGATTTCAAATTCCTATTTCTATTTTATCATTGCATCTAGTGTTCATGGATCTTGGGTAGAAGCAGGACACAAACAGAGACTTATTAATACTCTTTCTAAGGCTAAGGGGTTGAGCTGGAAAGAACTAACAGAGTGCCCTCTGTATCCCTGCCTGGTATGTTACCCCAGAGGCAGAAGAAGACATGTGGCTTGGTGCACTTTTGTACAAGCAGTGCGTTCCTTGTGATAGTGTGATCTAGCACAATGGTGCTTTTTCCCAGAGCCACTTTATCATGTTATATTTCTGTCCTAACAAGCAGCTTTCCCTTAGCTCATTTTTTTCCCTGAAACATTCACTGACCTATATTTACAGTGAACCGATATTCTGGATATTTCAGCATAGGAGCTCCCTTCTCTCCCTACCCCCACTTTTTTTTTTAACAATTTTCTCTGTTTAATAAAGATAGCTCATTAAATATATAACTGGAGTATTCCCCTAATACCTCTGAAAGGCATGGTATACACATACAAATCCCTCATCAGGCCATCCTTCATGATTTTTGGATCAGAAAACAGTCATTCTCCTCTTGCAATGAACTGATGTTCACATGCTGAAGGTTGAAAACAGAACAGAGATGAGGAGAGGTGAGATGAGCTGTTACTGATTCTCAATGTGCCATTTATCTGCACCATTAGAAAAGTAGGATGTTTTGTGAGTAAAAGGCCTGTTTCTCATAGAAAACTCCATTCCTCTTCCTGGGAAGATAAAATCTTTGTGGATAATTAGACATAATTCCAAGAACTGCTGATTGAGACGCTGTTGTTCTTATTGGGTCCTTTTATACGATGAAAACTTTGAACTATCTCACTCAGAACAGAAATACATAAATACAATTTTGGGCAGTTTGAGGAGACTCAAGGACTCCTGAAAGTCCACTCATTAACTTCTTGGGTACTCCCCCTAAGAATGGAGCAGATACCCAAGGGTGCCCAAGGCAGCGTGTGGCAAGAACATTTGAAAAAATACATTAGAAAAATAATAAAAAGAAAAAATACATAAATACTATAAATAATAGTCATACATGACATCAATAAGAGTTATGAAGGTTAACAAAAAATGAATATGAAATTATTTCTTTAAATTCACTTTAGTGGTTTTAAGTATATCCATTTAAAGAAAAATACAACATGGCTATTGCAAAAATGCAGAGGTGGACAAGAATGCCTAAAACTGGCAATGCCTGAAGTTTAGGGAACACTAAACAAAATCTAGGTCTACAGATGCAATTTAAAAGTCACTATACATGTGTCCAACCCCACAGAATTCACACCAAGAGTAAATCCTAATGTAAACCATGGACTTGGGGGTCGTAATGACGTGTCAGTGTAGGCTCATCAATTGTAACAAATGTGCCACTCTGGTAGGGGGTGCTGATATTGGGGGAGGCTGTGGATATACGGGGGAAACAGGGTATGTATGGAGGGTGAATTCTGCTCAATTTTGCTGAGAACCCAAAACTGCTCAAAAAGTAAAGTCTACTTTTTTAAGTCCCTCTCATAAAGCAGTTCATTCAAAGCCACTCCCCCCCCCCTTTTTTTCACTTCTCATATTTCTCCAGAACAGCTAGCTTGGCAACACACATCCCCACGTCCCTCTTATCCTTCCAGGCCTTTCTTCTATTAAGAGCCAGAGGATTCCTGGTTTGCAGCAAAGATTACGAAGGAGGAAAGGCTGCGCCGGTATAGCCAAGGTGTGTGGAGCCCAGGGGATTTCCCTGAGTTGCCTAGACATAGGTATCTGACCAGGGGGAGTGACAAAAAACAGTTACATTTCACTGACACCTAGGATATACTGAAACCCAGACATCGCCACAGGGAGCGAGTCAGCAACCCAGGAGAGCAGACAATGGTCTCAGGTTGGCCAAACCCAAGCCAGGGCCACCGGGACCTGGAACAAGAAAGCTAGGGAAGAGCCACCATTCGGACTGACTGGGTCTGTCACCACCCACGAACAACCAGAACCTTAAAATTATTGACTCAATGCTTGTCTCCCCTGCTGTGCTAGAGCTTCGAAGAGAAGGACCACTGTGTCTTCTGAGCTTTGTATCTCCGGGTCCTAGCACAGTACCTGGCACACAGCAAACTGGAAGAACTGGGCTACTTTTGGGAAAGATGCACGGAAAAGCACATCTTTTCTCTTCCGCCCTCTGGTGGCTAGCAGGTGCTTTGTACCAGCAGATGTTCAGGAAACAGATCTTTTAAAACCAAATAAACCGTTGAGTTTAATAAGTTCTTTATAGATCTTAAACTAGCCCTTTATCTGATACGTCATTTGCAAATATCTTCTCCCATTCTGTAGGTTGTCTTTGAGTTTTGTTGACGGTATCTTTTGCTGTGCAAAAGCTTCTTATCTTGATGAAGTCCCAATAGTTCATTTTTGCTTTTGTTTCTCTTGCCTTCATGGATGAATCTTGCACGAAGTTACTGTGGCCAAGTTCAAAAAGGGTGTTGCCTGTGTTCTCCTCTAGGATTTTTATGGATTCTTGTCTCACATTAAGATCTTTCATCCATTTTGAGTTTATCTTTGTGTATGGTGTAGGAGAATGTTCTAGTTTCATTCTTCTGCATGTGATGTCCAATTTTCCCAGCACCATTTATTGAAGAACTGTCTTTTTTCCAGTGGATAGTCTTTCCTCCTTTGTCAAATCTTAGTTGAACTTATTAAACTCAACAGCAAAGAAACAAACAATCCAATCATGGAATGGGCAAAAGACATGAAGAGAAATCTCACAGAGGAAGACATAGACATGGCCATCAAGCACATGAGAAAATGCTCCGCATCACTGGCCATCAGGGAAATACAAATCAAAACCACAATGAGATACCACCTCACACCAGTGAGA
The DNA here is from genome assembly GCF_905146905.1 of Nyctereutes procyonoides. NCBI lineage: Eukaryota > Metazoa > Chordata > Mammalia > Carnivora > Canidae > Nyctereutes > Nyctereutes procyonoides. The sequence continues at coordinate 11,166,337 of NW_026575034.1, read as the reverse complement.
ATGGGGAAAATTAACAAAGCAGGAAACCACAAATGTTGGAGAGGATGAGGAGAAAGGGGAACCCTCTTGCACTGTTGGTGGGAATGTGAACTGGTGCAGCCACTCTGGAAAACTGTGTGGAGATTCCTCAAAGAGTTAAAAATAGATCTGCCCTACGACCCAGCAATTGCACTGCTGGGGATTTACCCCTAAGATACAGATGCAATGAAACACCGGGACACCTGCACCCCGATGTTTATAGCAGCAATGTCCACAATAGCCAAACTGTGGAAGGAGCCTCGGTGTCCATCAAAAGATGAATGGATAAGGAAGATGTGGTCTATATATACAATGGAATATTCCTCAGCCATTAGAAATGACAAATACCCACCATTTGCTTCGATGTGGATGGAACTGGAGGGTATTATGCTGAGGGAACTAAGTCAATCGGAGAAGGACAAACATTGTATGGTTTCATTCATTTGGGGAATATAAAAAATAGTGAAAGGGAATAAAGGGGAAAGGAGAAAAAGTGAGTGGGAAGTGTCAGAAAGGGAGACAGAACATGAAAGACTCCTAACTCTGGGAAACGAATTAGAAGTGGTGGAAGGGGAGGTGGGCGGGGGGTGGGGGTGACTGGGTGACGGGCACTGAGGGTGGCACTTGACGGGACGAGCACTGGGTGTTAGTCTATATGTTGGCAAGTTGAACACCAATAAAAAATTTATAAAATAAAAATAAAACCGGGATCCCTGGGTGGCGCAGCGGTTTAGCGCCTGCCTTTGGCCCAGGGCGCGATCCTGGAGACCCGGGATCGAGTCCCACGTCAGGCTCCCGGTGCATGGAGCCTGCTTCTCCCTCTGCCTGTGTCTCTGCCTCTCTCATTCTGTGTGACTATCATAAATAAATTTTAAAAAAATTTAAAAAAAAATAAAAATAAAACCAAATAAACCAAAAAAAAAAAAAACCCACCAAATAAACTGCCTGATATAACAAGTGTTTTGTTCTGTTTTTTTTTTTTAATAATTATCTTTTTTTTTTTTTTAAGAGAAGAGTAAGTGAATCCAGCAAACAAGTGCCTGACTTTGTTTTTTCACTCCCTGTAGGTAAGTTTAGGGTGGAGGAGTGACTGAGACCAAAATTAAAAGCTGGTTGCGGCTCCCCAGGGCTGGCTGAGTGGTCCAGACACAGGCATGCCCCTCCACTGGCCCCTGGCTCTGGAGTCATCTCCGTCCACTCCATCCCCAGAGAAGGGAGTTGAAGGACAGTTGTGGCACCAAGACCAGGTGCCCTTTACTCTCTGGATAAACAGTAGCGTGACCCGCCTCTCTCCAACTCAACCCTAGCACCTGCCTCCAAGAAATAACTATACTCAGGAGAAGGAAAGTACTAGAGCGAAGTCTGTCCCAGCAAATGCCCCACCTGGCTGGGTGCGTCAGAATGCCTCCGAGCTCACCAGTTGCCCTTTAGAAATGAGTACTGCAAGGTGTTGGGATAATCAGGTGACCCTCCCTAGGGCTTCCTTACACAGTTGGATCATATGTTGACAACAAAACCAACCCTCCAAACCTCAGAGCTCATGACGACAAGGCCCATCCCTGCCTACTGGTGGCCCAGCTTAGACATCACCAATGATGAGTGACTCACTACCTCTCAAAGACGCTTCACTGCATCTTTGGGCAGCTCTACTGAAATTCTGGATCTGTTGTTTTTCTCTGAAAAAGAATACAGTTTCCAAGGCATCCTGAACAACCTCACTTTATAGAGTGGGCATCACAGGAGAACAAGAGTCAATTTATCTTTCCACCAGCCTGGGGATCTTTTCATTTAGAACCACTGATATCCAGAATCTCTACAACTGAAAGCAATGGCAATAATATTTAACCTTTATAGAACACTTACTAGGAGTCAAGCATATGCTAAAAGCTTTACAGGTATTATCTCACTTAATACATTGAAAGCTCAAAAAAATATATATTGAAAGCTCACACTCTCCTTTGAGTAAGATAATACTTGTTAACTTTTTTTCTACGTGAGAAAATGAAGCCTCAGAAGTTAATATAACTTGCCCAAGGTCACATGGTATCAGGTGTGCTAGGAATAAAACCCAAGGTTTTGCATTTGCTTTGTTTTGTTTCACCAATAGAACTCTTAAAAAAAAAATCTTAGTGTCAAAATCCAGTAAATAAAATGAAGCAGCACAGTCTGTGAAGGCTCCTAAGACAGTGGTTTACTCTGGTAATTATAATTAATAAATACAATTAGAATTCCTCCTCTAAAAGTACCTCTCTCACAGGGAGTTTAAGTGCTTTTTTTACTGCTGTGCCCAGTGCTTAGAACAGCACCTAGCACATAAAAGACACTCAGAATATATTGCGGACTGAATGAATCCAATGTTCACTGAGTGTTTACTATCTTCTAGGTGCTTTTCTAAGAATCTTACAGGTTCTATTAGCTCGATTAACCTCACAAGAGGTTCTATTACCCATTTTACAGATGAGGAAAATGAAGCACAGAGAGGTCAAGTATGTTTCCCAAGGTCACACAGCTCATAGATAGCAGAACTAGAAATCAATCTGGGGTCAGATTTGTACCCTTTTAACTATATTGAGCCATTCTATTTCCTTAGTTTATAGCAGGAGAAAGATCTGAGACTTACAGAAGAGAGACTGTTTGTCACAGAAACAGTTAATGGCAGAGAAGCTGGACTTTTACTATCAACTATTTCTGCACCTGATGTCCTGACTTTTTATTTTGCCTTTTTATTTCTCATAATTCCACCATGAGGTAGACACAAGAGCTTTTAGCATTGCCACTTCAGAGATGAAGAAAATGCTCTGAATTCCCAGGAATGCTGCCATTTAGAGAGAGAAGTCAGTGACCAGTGCCCATGCCAATTTGGCTGTTACTAAATGTGTTTTTCTCAACCTCATCACTGAGTGCCTGGCTGAGTCTCACACACTGTAATCACAAAACCACATCAGGGGAAGAGAGAGAGAAAGCAGAGGGCCAGGGGGAGGCCAAAAATGATTAGAAAAAGGGTAAGCAGTGCTTTCGTGGCTGTATCACAGCAGTTTCCAAGCCCACAGTTAAAAAACGAACGGCAGTATCCACTATACACTGCTGTCTTCTGGGCTTTGCAGTTCCACAAAAAAAAAGAACTGAGCAAAGCCATTTCTCTACTTAGGCTTTCTTCTTGCCCCTCCTAGAGATGTTAGAAGACTCTTAAAATAGAGTAGATGAGCCACAAATGCCCTTTGGACCCAATTTCATGAAATCTCCAATTCAAAAAAAAAAAAAAAAAAGCAAAAACAACACTTCAAAACATTCAAGGTCAAGTTAAATGATTTGGAATAACTGCTCTGTATGTCCATTTCGAATGTAAAACTCACATTTTGAATTTGCAAACAGAGGAAACACTGCAAACTTTTTGAACTGGTCCCCAAAATTGACTTAAACTGGAAAGCAGTACTGCCTGGTGAAATACAACACAAGCCACATATACAATTTAAAACTTTCTAGTAGCCACATTAAAAAAGGTAAAAACAGGGTCACCTGGGTGGCTCAGTCAGTTAACTGCCTGCCTTCTGCTCAGTTCCAGGATCAAGCCCTGCTTTAGCTGGGCTTCCTGCTCAGTGGGGAGTCTCTCTCTCTCTCTCTCTCTCTCTCTCTCTCTCTGTCTGTCTCTGTCTCTGTCTCTCTCTCTCCCCCCCCAACTCCTCCCCCCTTTTCATGTTCACTAATAAATAAAAAAAATTTTTTTAATAAAATAACAAAGGTAAAAAACTAGTGAAATTGTTTTTAGAGATAATATACTTTAACTCAATATTTCCAAAATATTATCATTTTCAAAATGAACCAGTATAAAAATCATTGATATATTTTACATTCTTTTCATTAAGTCTTTCGGATCTGAGATGTCAAATGGAAGCACATCTCAAGCCAGACTAGCCGAACTTCAAGTGCTCAATAGCCACATGTAGCTAGCAGCTACCTTTCAGCACAGCAGAGACCTCAAGCTTTCAAATCCTTAATTATAAACGCCTGGCATAGTCTCTCCAACCACTTGATTGAAGAATATTTGCAGACAGACCCGAGCTCAGAATCAGAGGCTGTTAACAGGCAAAAAAAAATTTGCTGTTGGGTCAAAGCACAGGCTCTTGCTCCTTATTTTACAACATTAAATCCTATGAGAAAAGCAACCATAGGCTTAACAGATAAATGTGTGCAGTGGTAACTCTGATTAAATTGTTAGGGGGAAGAAGTGGGATTGAGAGGAAGAGACTGTCGTAATGAATTACTAGAAATGATAATCTTTTACATTTACAGAGCCCACATACAAGTGCTCTCACTCTTCATCTCGTCAGATACACACATCTGACAAGCCTGGGGCTCAGAGAGCCTAGTAACCAGCAGGTCACTTAGGCAGACATAGACAGTACCTGGAGAAGCTAAGCCCAGTACTTGGCCTCAGAGCCCTGTCCTAGGTTCCCTGAGCTGCAAAACAGAATTGTCTGAAGTCACTTATTTAAAATACAGACTTCCAGGCCCTGTCCAGATATACTGGATGAGTTTAGGGGAAGGGAGAAAAGCAGGACCCCAGGATCTGTATTTTTAAGACATTTCCCAGGCAATTCTGATATTGCCTCACTTAGGGAATGGCTGTACCAACCTATCTTGCAAGTATTAAAATGTCTCTTCTTTTAAAAAAAAAAATACAACATGCAAAACCCACACTTGACAAACTGTGTTACTCTTCATCCAGCAGACATCTTTCACCAAATTGCACTCCTGGTGTTATTCCTTTCACTGATGCTGAAGCATGTTGCAACAGACAGGCTTATAAGACCTGGAGAATTCATGCTGAGCAAATTGTTGGAGATGTTTTTCTCTGTATTTTCAGTGACTTCCGCTCCAGGAATCCCAGAGAAAGTTTTTTCTCTGACTTTGATAATAATTACAATAGCCAATATTTATTGAACAGTTACTATGTTCCACAAATATTCGTTATCTCATCTAATCCTTAACAATGATCCTATGAGGCTGGTGCTATTATTATGCCTTATCCAATTTACAGATGAGGAAGCTGAGACTCAGAAGAGTTAATAATTTTTTTTTAAGATTTATTTTAGAGAGAGCAAGTGAGCACATGGGAGGAAGGGGCAGAGGGACAGGGGGAGAGAGAATCTCAAGCTGACTCTGCATAGTGTGGAGCCCAACATGGGGGGAACTGGATCTCCCAACCCTGTGATCATGACCTGAGCTAAAACCAAGAGTCATGGGGACACCTGGTGGCTCAGTGGTTGGGCATCTGCCTTCCACCCAGGGTATGATCCTGGGATCCGGGATAGAGTCCCACATCGGGCTCCCTGCATGGAGCCTGCTTCTCTATCTGCCTGTGTCTCTGCCTCTCTCTCTCTCTGTCTCTCATAAATAAATAAAATTTTTTAAAAAATAAAAAATAAAATAAAATCAAGAGTCAGACACTTAACTGTGCCACCCAGGTACTGAAATAAGAGTTAATACTTTTAAACAAGCTTAATTTGAAGTAGGTGTGTTTTAAAAGCATCACTATCATTATCCCTCCTCCTACTCAAAATCAGTAGGTTTCATTCCAGCACCTAATGTGTTCTCATCTTACACTATGAATGACCATTAACCGATCCAGCCCAGATGCCCCTCCCCTCTTATCCCACAGCCCACCATACTTGCTCCTGTACTTGACTGTTACCTGCTTTCTCCAGCAACCTGGGGGTTCTTTAAGATTTGTACCTCTTTCTGTCACTATATTTCTGTACCCAGGAACTTCACAGAGTCCTGTAGTACAGGGTAAGTGTTAGATGGATGGCTACAAGCCTGATAGGTCATTGGACTTTATCAGCTAAATAAATGGAATCTCCATAAGGTTACTAAGCAGGGAACAGAATAAAATCTTTGGTCAGGAGTATCTGGCACTCTCTGGAGGTGAAGGGCTGCGAGAGGACAGAGGGAAAGGGGCTGGGGGCCCTACAGACAGCAGATCTGAAGGGAAGAAGACATAGTACCAGAATAAAAAGGCTATTACTAAGAGGCAATTTCAAAGGAATCGGGGATCTAGGTGTAGGAAAAGGCTGGACCATCGGCCCAGTAAGGACCTGACTGGGAACAAAAGTCCTACAAAATCTACTTTCACTCTCTGGCCTCAAAGGACATCACTGCCTTGCTCTCTCATTTAGGTCACTGGTACTTTTGGTTTTATTTTTAAGGAAAAAAAAGCATTCCCTGACTGGCAATCCCAGTCTGCTCACTGAGCGAGCCGCAGACAGAAGCCAGCCAGGTTCCCTATACTCATTTAGGGGGAGCTAGACCTCCACTGTGGGGAAGTTCCTCCCTTTCCCCCGTCCTCCTCATGGGGGCAGCAGGAACCCTCGGCGGTGCCACCCTCACTCTCCACAGGGGACACTGCTACTATTGTCTCCCACAGCCCTCAGGCTCCCAGACAGGAAAGGTGGGCAACGTTGATCAGAGACGCCAGCACCCAGGAGAGCCAGAGTCCAGTCAGCCTGGGGCTGAGGCTTCCAGGCTTCCACCCAGTGCCTTCTCCCAAACAGTCTGGTCTCTGAATTACCAACTCTGAAGAGGGCTGGACACCCTCACCTGCCAGAGCCCCCAACCCTGATACCCTCCCCTCTTAAAGTGTGAAATCCTCTTACCTCACTTCGTATCACAAGGCAGGATTATACCAACCTTAAAGCGAATTGGGGGTAGGAACTTTGAAATTGGACACGCCAAATTTTTCGGGTTTGGGAATCACTGGGATTTTTGTTTGTTTGTGTTGGCTTTCTTTTGATGTGTTCAAAGAATTTCACTTCAAGTGTCTCCCTAGAGGTTCACGGAATCGGGATGCACAGAGGGTGCCACCAGCCTGCCCACAAAGCCCGACTCCAGGGCCTAATTAGAATGGCAAATCAGGGTATTTGAAGGCAAATCAGGTTTTAAAGTGAATTTTCTGTAGAAAACAGCAAAGAGTACTCACTACTGACAGGCCCTAACTTGCTGTGGGTCTTAATGAGCATTCTGTTAGACTCAGGCTCTGGCAACGCACACCCACCACACACTGCAGACCTAGGGGAACATCCCTCGGCCAACTCTCTTCTCTGTACGGTAGTCTCCTCTCTACTGATCAGAGTGGAGGAAGGAGTCGTCATTCTCAAGTTCGAAAACCCCCACTCCTGCTGAGGAATTCATGGGCCCCTAATCCCTGGGTGAAAGAACAAAGTGATGGGGTTATCTGGGCGGATGGTTCCAAATTAATAGCCACATCAACATCAGCAAGTGCCCCTGGGAGCATGTGGAGAATACAGGTGCCGAGGCCCCACCCAACCTGGGGAGGTGCAGGGTTATTAAGCCCCTCTGGTGTGCACCAAACAGGCTACTGTGTTCTCAACTAGTGGGTTGTAAAAGCACATCCAAATGTATCCGAATGTCCTGCATTACCTCCCCCTCCATTTCCCTCACACTAGGAAGGTGACAGCAGTGGTAGCAACGGGGAAGAAAGGATAGGTAAAACAGTATCTGCACAATTACCGAGGTACACACACACACACACACACACACACACACACACAACTGGGGAAACTGTGAGGCAAGATGAAGGGGGGGACACATACACACACCATCCCAGGTTCTCCAGCAAACTCACAGGAGCATGAAAAGATTTTTAAAAGCACAGAACTTTGGGGCAGCCGGGGTGGCTCAGCTGTTTAGCGCCACCTTCAGCCCAGGGCGTGATCCTGGAGACCTGGGATGGAATCCCATGTCGGGCTCCCTGCATGGAGCCTGCTTCTCCCTCTGCCTGTGTCTTGACCTCTCTCTGTGTGTGTGTGTGTGTGTCTCTCGTGGATAAATAAATAAAATCTTTAAAATTTTTTTTTAAAAAGCACAGAACTTTGAAACAAGAAGATACCCTCCCACATCAAACATGGACGGAAGGGTTTTAGAACTTGATCCTGAGCACCAGGGTTCCCAGAGCCCTCCCCAGGAAGCCCTTCCCATCACCTCCACTCCTGAGGGACATCCTCAACACAGAGAGGGAACAGCAAGCCCTGCAGGTGACAGGTGCACAAAGAGGCCCACACTCCAGTCTCCTTAGAAGCATCTTTAAGGCAGGAAGTCAGCATTCCTCGGCATGGCATTCAAACCCTCATGACCAGAGTCTGTTATCTTTTGCTTCCCCTCATGTATTTCCATCCAGCAACCCAGACTCCTTGTCATTCCCCACTCTGCATTTCTCACCTCCATGCCTTGCTCACATTGGCTCCCCCTCCCTGAAAGCCTCCCAATGTACCTCTCTTAATGCTCTGCCCATCTCTACTTAGCAAGCTTTATCTATCTGTCCACCCATTTCACTGTGACCGGCCCCACCTCCTCTATGCTCCCCTCGCAATCACCATGTCACAAAAGCCATGACCTCCATCCATGTCCCATCTGCCCTGCAGGTGAGAAGGGATGGACAGCAATCCAGCTCACCTCCCAGGCCTCATCTAGAAGATACTTGATGCTCAGCAGATAAAATGCATTTATAAGCTTGACCTTTAAACCAGACATTCAGATTTCAATGAGAATATGATCACTTGAGGGGGAAGGTGCTTGTTTAAAATGCAAACTCCAGGGGCACCCAGACTCTTAGTTTCAGCTCAGGTCATGGTCTTGATGGAGGTTGCAGGATTGAGTCCCGGGATGGGCTCTGCACTCAGTGCAGAGTCTGCTCCAGATTCTTTCTCCCTCTCCCTTTGCCCCTCCATACTGACTTTCTCCCTTTCTCTTTCTCTCTCTCAAATGGATAGGGCCCTGAAACCTGTGGGGTTGTTTTGTTTTTGTTTTTAAGCATGGAGCCTGCTTCTCCCTCTGCCTTTGTCTCTGCCTCTCACTCTCTGTCTCTCTCATGAATAAATAAATAAAACATTTTTTAAAAAAGAAAAAGAAACTTGTCAATAAAGTCAAAGAATGAGAGGAACCAGGCCTGACAGCAGCCTTTGGGCTTGGTGAGCAGGAAGCCAGGCAAATCTCAGGGTGGAGGAGGGGGTGCAAACTAAACAGTGAGGATGGTTGAAGAGAGAGTGAGTGTGTGGAGGCAGAGGAGGGCCACAGAGAAGGGAGAAGTCAGAGCTGGAGGGCCAGCAGAGAGCTGAGAACGGTTCCCTCCTCATTATAGACCATGCTCTAGATTCTGTGAGGTGAGAAGTGATGGGCATGACCATAACTACCACTACAGGTGAAGTCTCAGGTAAAGGCAGAGGAGCCCTCAAAGGAATAGAAAAGAAGAGCTCCCACACCAGTGATGGGAAGAGATGCCCCCTGTGGAGAAACTTCAAGGGATCCACTGCTCCCTGGCACAATGCCTTCCCTGATGTTCCAGGGAGCTGGACAGGAAAGGATGTGAAGAGCAACTCATTCCGGCCAACAGGGGGTCAAAAAGGCTGTGCATATCCAGAAAGGAGCGATTTCTCTACTTTCCTGACCCTTGGGAAGATCAGATCGATTTTTCATTAAAAAAAAAAAAAACAAAAAACAAAACAAAAAAAACAACCTCTACCGAATACAGAACAAAGTCCCAACTCTTGGGGATCCCTGGGTAGCGCAGCGGTTTGGCGCCTGCCTTTGGCCCAGGGCGCGATCCTGGAGACCCGGGATCGAATCCCACGTCGGGCTCCCGGTGCATGGAGCCTGCTTCTCCCTCTGCCTGTGTCTCTGCCTCTCTCTCTCTGTGTGACTATCATAAATAAATAAAAATTAAAAAAAAAAGTCCCAACTCTTAAGCATGGTCTGCAAGGTCCAAGTGACTGTATTCCAAGGTGCAAGTACCTACTTGGCCTGACCTGCCACTGTGTCCCCACAAGTGGCTTAGCCTCGTCCACCTTGGCCCCACACATCATCTAACACTCCCCTTAGCCTGAGCCTTTCACACCTCTAGGGCAATGCACACAGGGCTGCTCTGCATGGAACACCTTCTTCCAAATATCTTTACCTGACTCAGGTACCCCTGCCTAACTCCCAGGTTTGTTTGTTTTAATTTTTTTATTTATTTATGATAGTCACACACAGAGAGAGAGAGAGGCAGAGACATAGGCAGATGGAGAAGCAGGCTCCATGCACCGGGAGCCCGACGTGGGATTCGATCCCGGGTCTCCAGGATTGTGCCCTGGGCCAAAGACAGGCGCTAAACCGCTGCGCCACCCAGGGATCCCAACTCCCAGGTTTTTAAACCTCATGTCAAATGTCTCCTATATACCCCTCACCCCACCTCCCTGTTCACATTTCCCCAACTCCTCCCTCCCCTGAGTTTCCACAACACCCAGAGAATCCTTCCATTCTGGGACTCATTACACTTGGTATTAATCATCTGTGAGCAACCTAGGGACAGGGAATCATTCTTACCTACATTCCTCAGCATCCTTCCATTACTATTTTATTTTTTATTTTTTTTTAAAAGTGTTGTGGCTCCTTTTTTTTTTTTTTAAGATTTTATTTATTTATTCATGAGAGAGAGGCAGAGACATAGGCAGAGGGAGAAGCAGGCTCCATGCAGTGAGCCTGACGTGGGATTTGATCCTGGGTCTCCAGGATCATGCCCTGGGCTGAAGGCAGGCACTTAACTGCTGAGCCACCCAGGAATCCCCTATTTTATTTTTTAAAAGATTTATTTATTCATGAGACACACACAGAGAGAGGTAGAGACATAGGCAGAGGGAACAGGAGGCTCCCTGCAGGAAGCCTGATGTGGGACTTGATCCCAGGACCCTGGGATCATGACCTAAGCTAAAGCAGATTCTCAACCACTGAGCCACCCCAGACCCCCCTTTCATTACCATTTTATTTATTTATTTATTTATTTATTTATTTATTTATTTAATATTTATTTATTTATTCATGCAGAGAGAGCGAGAGAGAGGCAGAGACACAGGCAGAGGGAGAAGCAGGCTCCATGCAGGGAGCCCGATGTGGGACTCGATCCCGGGTCTCCAGGATCACACCCCGGGCTGCAGGCGGCGCTAAACCGCTGCACCACCGGGGCTGTCCTTCATTACCATTTTATTTTATATATATATATATTTTTTTTAAAAAATTTTATTCATAGACACACAGAGAGAGGCTGAGACACAGGGAGATGGAGAAGCAGGCTCCACGCAGGGAGCCCGAAGTGGGACTCGATCCTGGGTCTCCAGGATTACACCCCAGGCTGCAGGCGGCGTCAAACCGCTGCGCCACCAGGGCTGCCCCCTTCATTACCATTTTAAAGAACATTCACTGAGTGCCCAAGGTTGGAGAACCACTACCCTAAAAGGCACAGGGAGGTGAGGGAAAGCTTCATGGAGGCTTTAGCTATGCCTTGAAGGCTAAGGATTAGGGTGCCAGATGTATAAGAGGGACAAAGAAAGAGCACTGAAGGTGCATATAAAGGCATGGAGATGACACACCTAGATTCCACTGGATTATATATTCTCATAGACAAGTCTTAAACTTTGCTCTTCACAGTAATCAGCTAATCACCTTACATTACTTTATTGACTAGATGAAAAAGTCAAGAAACTAGAAAAAGTTAAGAAAGTTCTTTTGTGAGTGCTAATGTGACTATAATCTATAAGAAGGCTTAAAGTTCTAAGATTCTGTGCAAAAAAAAAAAAAAACTAAGAACAATTATGTACATGATCCCGATTTTTAAAATAAGCTAGACAAAATGGTTGAGCACCAGGGCTTTTCAAAACGGTAATACATTAAGACCCTTGATCACAGGTTTGAAATATAAGACTTCATTTTATGCTCTATGCATTTTTATACTGAAATTGAAAAACTATGGGCAGCCAGAGTGGTTCAGCAGTTTAGCGCCACCTTCAGCCTGGGGCGTGATCCTGGAGAACCAGGATCGAGTCCCATGTCAGGCTCTCTGCATGGAGCTTGCTTCTCCCTCTGCCTGTGTCTCTACCTCTCTCTGTGTCTCTCATGAATAAATAAAATCTTAAAAAAAAAAAACTTTGACTAACAAAGTTTACATCAGAGCTCTTTACTAATTAGCTTTTCTTTTGTTTGTTTGCTTTTTAGAGAGAGAAGCCAGGGAGGGGCAGAGGGAAAGGACAAGAAAGAATCTTAAGCAGGTTCCATGTCTAGTGTGGAGTCAATGCAGGGCTTGATCTCATGACCCTGAGATCATAATCTGAGCTGAAATTAAGAGTTGGATGCTTAACCAGCTGAGCCACCCAGGTGTCCCTACTAATTAACTTTGAATGTTTGAATAAATAGTACTGCATTTAGAGGCACATTTTAAGCTACCTGCTAAAGGAAAATTGACCTAGTTGGACAATGTTTTTCTAGTTTGTATTTATTTTTGTTGTTCAAATAAATAAAAGTCTACTATTTACTCTGCAGGAAAATGCAAAGCAGATTTATAGGGTGCTTATGTTTTTTCCTTCCCTTCCCCCTCAAGAACTAGTAAGACAGGAACGTGCCAAGTTGCACCAGGTTTTTTTGTTTTGTTTTGTTTTGTTTTTTGAGATTTATTTATTCATAAGAGACAGAGAGAGAGGCAGAGACATAGGCAGAGGGAGAAGCAGGCTCCTCATGGGGACCCTGATGTGGAAATCAATCCCCAGACCCCAGGACTATGCCCTGAACCAAAGGTAGACACTTAACAGCTGAGCTACCCAGGTGTCCCTGCACCAGGTTTCTAAAAGAATAATTTGTCCTTTATCATGATTAGAAAGTTGACTCACTAAACAGGAACTATAGAAAGTTCAGAAACTGACCTTCAGGCCCAAGGGAAACTAAACTGAATCATGGAGTCAGAATGGAAGTTCAGGACTTCACTGGGTAAGAAGCAGACTTAACACAAAGGAAACTCCACAAGTTAAGAAAGATTTGCATTCTCAATGGGGAAGCACTGGAAGCCTTTCCCCTAAGATCAGGAACACGACAGAGATGTCCACTCTCACCACTGCTATTCAACATAGTACTAGAAGTCCTAGCCTCAGCAATCAGGCAACAAAAAGAAATAAAAGGCATTCAAATTGGCAAAGAAGAAGTCAAACTCTCCCTCTTGCGGATGACATGATACTCTACATAGAAAACCCAAAAGACTCCACCCCAAAATTGCTGTAACTCATACAGCAATTTGGCAGTGTAACAGGATACAAAATCAATGCCCATAAGTCAGTGGCATTTCTATACACTAACAATGAGACTGAAGAAAGAGAAATTAAGGAGTCAATCCCATTTACAATTGCACCCCAAAGCATAAGATACCTAGGAATAAACCTAACCAAAGAGGTAAAGGATCTATACCCTAAAAACTATAGAACACTTCTGAAAGATATTGAGGAAGACACAAAGAGATGGAAAAATATTCCATGCTCATGGATTGGAAGAATTAATATTGTGAAAATGTCAATGTTACCCAGGGCAATTTACACGTTTAATGCAATCCCTATCAAAATACCGTGGACTTTCTTCAGAGAGTTAGAACGAATTATTTTAAGATTTGTGTGGAATCAGAAAAGACCCCGAATAGCCAGGGAAATTTTAAAAAAGAAAACCATATCTGGGGGCATCACAATGCCAGATTTCAGGTTGTACTACAAAGCTGTGGTCATCAAGACAGTGTGGTACTGGCACAAAAACAGACACATAGATCAATGGAACAGAATAGAGAATCCAGAAGTGGACCCTCAACTTTATGGTCAACTAATACTCGACAAAGGAGGAAAGACTATCCACTGGAAAAAAGACAGTCTCTTCAATAAATGGTGCTGGGAAAATTGGACATCCACATGCAGAAGAATGAATCTAGACCACTCTCTTGCACCATACACAAAGATAAACTCAAAATGGATGAAAGATCTAAATGTGAGACAAGATTCCATCAAAATCCTAGAGGAGAACACAGGCAACACCCTTTTTGAACTCGGCCACAGTAACTTCTTGCAAGATACATCCATGAAGGCAAAAGAAACAAAAGCAAAAATGAACTATTGGGACTTCATCAAGATAAGAAGCTTTTGCACAGCAAAGGATACAGTCAACAAAACTCGAAGACGACCTCCAGAATGGGAGAAGATATTTGCAAATGACATATCAGATAAAGGGCTAGTTTCCAAGATCTATAAAGAACTTATTAAACTCAAGAGCAAAGAAACAATCCAATCATGAAATGGGCAAAAGACATGAACAGAAATCTCACAGAGGAAGGCATAGACATGGCCAACATGCACATGAGAAAATGCTCCGCATCACTGGCCATCAGGGAAATACAAATCAAAACCACAATGAGATACCACCTCACACCAGTGAGAATGGGGAAAATTAACAAGGCAGGAAACCACAAATGTTGGAGAGGATGCGGAGAAAGGGGAACCCTCCTGCACTGTTGGTGGGAATGTGAACTGGTGCAGCCACTCTGGAAAACTGTGTGGAGGTTCCTCAAAGAGTTAAAAATAGACCTGCCCTACGACCCAGCAATTGCACTGCTGGGGATTTACCCCTAAGATACAGATGCAATGAAATGCCGGGACACCTGCACCCCGATGTTTATAGCAGCAATGTCCACAATAGCCAAACTGTGGAAGGAGCCTCGGTGTGCATCGAAAGATGAATGGATAAAGATGTGGTCTATGTATACAATGGAATATTACTCAGCCATTAGAAACGACAAATACCCACCATTTGCTTTGATGTGGATGGAACTGGAGGGTATTATGCTGGATGAAACAAGTCAATCGGAGAAGGACAAACATTATATGGTCTCATTCATTTGGGGAATATAAAAAATAGTGAAAGGGAATGAGGGGGAAGGGAGAAAAAATGAGTGGGAAATATCAGAAAGGGAGACAGAACATGAGAGACTCCTAACTCTGGGAAACGAACTAGGGGTGGTGGAAGGGGAGGTGGGCGGGGGGTGGGGGTGACTGGGTAGCATGCACTGAGGTGGGCACTTGATGGGATGAGCACTGGGTGTTATTCTGTATGTTGACAAATTGAACACCAATAAAAAATAAATTTATTTAAAAAAAGATTTGTAGGATTTATGCCCCTATATATTAATAACAAATCATGAAATAAAATCATGAAATAAAATTAAAACATCATAAATATTCTCTTATCCAGCACTATTGAAGCTTGTAAGAATAATAATGTAGGATGCTGAAGTTATTTGAAAGACCACAAAAATTCTCCAAATAAATTTCTTTGAAAAAAAAGTTAAATATTAATTGCATACTTTAGAGTTGCTTAATGCTTTATTTTCATATACATTATTTCATTTGAAAGTCAGCGTCTACAAATATCAGAATAATTTTTACTTTTCCTTACTTATTAGGTGAAACTTTTTATTTATTCAAATATTTTCCAAATAATTGGTATATGCACTATGCGAAGCACCCCTAGGGAATACTAAGAAAACCTAAACTCCTAACAAACCAAGAGCCTAGGCTGCAGCAGGTAAACACAGGACTTGCTGAATGAATGAATGATGAATGAATGGAATGAAAGGTTTTTCCCAGAATACTCTTCTCATACCCATCAATAAGACAACTTCCTACCCATCCATCCTTCAAGGCCTGGTTCAAAGTTGCTTCCTACTGAGCCTATCCCATGGGATGGATCCATGCCCCATATCCCCCACTGCGTTCCTGTTGCATTCTATAAAATCCTCCTGAGGACACTTGTTACATTACAGTTGTTTGTGTATCTATTTGTCCCTACTGGACTAAGGCATCTTGACCAGCCATGATTTTGATTCCCTAGCATTAACTGAATTAATTGAATAAGTCAGTTTGGTTACAGACTAATAGAGAAGATAGTGTGTGTGTGTGTATATATATATACACACACACACACACACACACACACATACACACTTAACCTCAGAATCAGTGAAGCTTAAAGAAAATTACTGATCTGGATAGAATTCTAAAGGGTTTTGTTTTGTTTTGTTTTCTCTAGGCCATGTCAAACAGGAGCCAGCAATTCATAATGTCCATAAAGAATAGTAAAGACTCTTATCCCTAAGAAATTCTACAATGGCAGGGGGTGGGGGAAAGGTTGGAATTTTAAGGACTATTTCTGGTTATCTAAAATGAAGACAGGCTTAGTGAACCCAAACAAGAGATTATAATGACTGGAGACATGGTTAGAGACCCAGCCACCTAGAAAAAAGGAGATTTTAGAGACCATACACAGCAACTTAGAAATCATTGTGAGTGAAACCACACCCAATGATCCAGTTTGTAGGAACATGTTCTTTTTGTATACACAAAAAGAGGGACCGGGCAACAGGTACATCCTATTGTCAAAATAGAGCAGCTCAGAGGAGTGTGTACGTGTGTGCATGGATGCCCACACAGATGCATGTTGAATGTTCACTCTGTACCAGGCATTGTGCTAGGCTTGGAGCAAACAGTCATCATTGATGGTCCAGCAAGTGCAATTCTGAAGGGGGCATGAGTGCCCAGGGCCAGTCAACACTCACTGAAGTACAGACAACCTGATTCCTAGAGAGGAGCAGTGCCTTGCCCAAAATCGCATAGATAAATTAATGGCACAGCAAAGATAAGACTTCACTTCAGGGGATCCCTGGGTGGCGCAGCGGTTTGGCGCCTGCCTTTGGCCCAGCGCGCGATCCTGGAGACCCAGGATCGAATCCCACGTTGGGCTCCCAGTGCATGGAGCCTGCTTCTCCCTCTGCCTGTGTCTCTGCCTCTCTCTCTCTCTCTCTCTCTCTCTCTCTCTCTCTCTCTCTCTGTGACCATCATAAATAAATAAAAAAAATTAAAATTAAAAAAAAAAGACTTCACTTCAGTGTTCCTTCCATCAGCTGGTTTTGTGGCTCTCTCCCCCAATCCACAGAACCAGCTAACCGTCCTTCAATGATCCTAGGCTCACCTGGCCACAATAGTAGTCAAAGGTAGCTCCTATTTTTTTTTAATTTTTTTTTTTATTTATGACAGTCACACAGAGAGAGAGAGAGAGGCAGAGACACAGGCAGAGGGAGAAGCAGGCTCCATGCACCGGGAGCCCGACGTGGGATTCGATCCCGGGCCTCCAGGATCGCGCCCTGGGCCAAAGGCAGGCGCTAAACCGCCGCGCCACCCAGGGATCCCGGTAGCTCCTATTTTAATAATCCCTGATCCAGGTCTTTGACAAGGATAAAGGAAATCGTGCCAACCTTAAATTTTGCAGGAGGTCTGAAGCCTCTCCAGGAAGCTTGTTCCTGGCTGTGCCCTCACCACAATGTCTACATGGGACATCTCACAGCCAGCTTTACTCTGGCACTTCCTGCACCTGGATGAGAGATGAGAAGCAGCACCATCACTTTTACCTGATGTCTCTGGTGGTTACATGTTCCACTGGCCAGCCCTGTCAATTCCATCTAAAGCAGTTTAACCAGTCTCTGCAAAAGTTATGCTGCCCTTGGAGAACAGAAAGATTTGGGGGGGGGGGGGAGGCCCAGATGATCCCAAGGGGAAAAAAAAAAGATTTTACTTCATAATGACTTCAAATTAAACTGCATAGATATACTAAAGAATACATGTCCTTGCTAATCTAAAATACAAAAAGAAATTTATGCACAAAGATGTTCAACACATTATTACCTTGTAGGTATTAAAAACCTGCAAACCACCTCAGTGTCCAAAAGCAAGGGATTAGATAAATTATGGTAACCCAGCTCCTGGATGGTGAGACGCCACACTGAAGACCTGGGGCCTATTCAAAAAGATAAAATGCATACCATGCAGCCATCAAAAACCATGTCTCAAACATGGTTTGAGACACACATACATACGTCTTATGTAGGATTCCATTTACATGAAATATCCAGGATAGATAAATCTACAAAGATTGGTTGGTTGCGAGAGGCTGGGGGAAAAGGCGAGAAACTGCTTAATGGGTAAGGAGTTTTACTCTCCAGTGAAGAAAATGTTTTGGAAGGAGATGGAGGTGGTAGTTGCACAACACTGTGAATGTATTAAATGGTTAAGTTCACATTACATAAATTTCACCTAAATTATTTTTCAAAAACCATTCTCAGAAAACTGCATGTTGTGACACACATTTATTGGATATTTTTAAGTAAAAAGGGGAAAAAAAGGATGTCTGTATATGCATGATCCCAATTTGTGGTGAGAGATAATGTGCTGTATATCCTTGAGAAAAAAAGACTGGCAATGTATGCAAACAAACAGTCCAAAAAAATGCCTGGCTCTAGCTGGAGGAATAATCAGTGTAATTTTTACTTTTTATTCTGTGCTTTCTTTCGGTATTCTCCAAGTTTTCTACAATCAAATGTGCATTGTTTCTGCAATAAGAAATAACTGTTCTGCAAATGCAAGATATAGACATATATAGAGAGTGTAACACCTCAATATTATTTTTAAATGCCCCAAAAAATCTATAAGGAAATATGGTAAGATCTTGACTTTCATTATCTATTATCTTGGGGTGGTAGGATTATGGGTGACTTATTTTCTTCTTTGCTAATTCCCTAGTGACACAGCAGCTGCAACCAGAGAAAGAATATCAAAAAGGAAAAGTGTGAAGCACAAGCAGTGCCCATTGCAAGAGTGGAAGTGTCAAGGCTGCGGGTGGGTGAGAGTCCAGACCCCACCCAAGCCAGAAACTACTTGTCTTCACATTTGGGGATGGGCCACCAACTGCCCACTTTTTGCCTGGATTCCCTACCACCACTGCCTGATTCATTTCCAGTCTCTTCCATAGACTGGGAACTGATGGAATTATAAATACACATGACAACTAGAAAAAACACTCAAAGCCCATCTTGTTTGTGCCAGATTACCTCCGGAAACTGAAGAAAACACATTTGTAAATGTTTAATAAAATTGAGAGCCGAGAAAACGTGTCTACATGCTTGGGTTATCTTTTTCCAGGCTCAGCACCCCACGAGAGTGATGTCTCAGGAAGATGCCAGGCCAGGAGTTAAACCAAGTTTGAAAAACCAGACCCAGGGGATCCCAGGGTGGCTCGGTGGTTTAGCGCCTGCCTTCGGCCCAGGGCATGACCCTGGGGACCCGGGATCGGGTCCCACATCGGGCTCCCTGCATGGAGCCTGCTTCTCCTTCTCCCTCTGCCTGTTTCTCTCTATATATCACTCATGAATAAATAAATAAAATCTTAAAAAAAAAAAAAAAACAGACCCAGTGGGGCCATAAGTAATGACATCCAGGGCTGAATCCTCCAGGTGGTAACAGACCTAAGTAATGAACCTGAATGGGCTCACTGAACCCATAGTAGTATTGAAACCACCTTGGTTAGAAAGTGTCTTGCAACAAAAGGCCCACTCAGTAAAAATCTAATCTGTAGTAATTAACGTCCCTGAGAATGAAAACACTTCTTTATCGGTGTGCTGTTCCTGGTTTGAGCTTGCCCATAAAATGTGGCTCCAAGTTGGAAGGGGCTGAGGGTTCCCTCAAAGGTCAGCACCTCCAAATGGCTTACCCCAGGTCAAACCCAGGGGAAAGAGCCCAGATAACACCTATGGATTTTCAGAGCCAAAACCAACGGACCCCAAGGGACCCATGGAAGACCCAAGGATGAGTGCTGGCCCCGACTCCTGTGCACGCCACACCCAGCCCTCCACACTGCCACTAAGATCAGATGCATGCACACACACACCTTCACATCCTCCCATGGCTCTACCAACCATACTCCTTGCTGTGAACTGGCCTTTCTGTCCACCTTGGGCCATGTGTCCTTTCAGTTCCCACAACCTCTTATCTCCCGGATGACAACTCCTATTCTTTTTTTGTCCTGAATGCCCAAGCACTGGCAGCCTCTTGCTTGGGCAGCTCCAAACGCCCCCGCCCCAGGAGAGGCCAGTACAGCCCCCCAAGCGTCTGGCACCCTGAGCAGGAGATACAGCACCCGGGGCCTGAGCTGGGCCAGGAAACAAGAGTGAGATGAGAAGCCACAGAAGATCTAGATTCCACACGCCCCGCTGGATTGACTACCTGGTTGCCGAGAGCTGTGTGCCAGGCACTATGAGAGTGGGGGGGGGGAGAAGGGTGGAACAGAGTGGGGAGAGAAGGACATGCACACCACATCGACAGACACAAGCGCTGTGGGGGCCCACTTCCAGAAAGGCTCCTTGGCTTCCCTGACTAGCCCACAGGGAACACCTGGTGCAGACCCTGGCGGCAAGTAGGAGATGCTAACTACAAACAGGTGATTGTAGAGTCCAGTGGAGAAAGGGAACCCACGATCTAGGGTGATACTCTACCCATATGCCCCTGCTCGGCCACGAGAGGTGCTTAAATAATAAATAATGACAACAAACAGTAACAGCTACACCCGGCAGCTGAGACCTCTAAAGCCACAGAGCAGAAAAGCTGCCAGGAGAGAATTTCATCCCCAACGTACAGATGGGGGCACAGAGGCACACAGGGAGCCAGCCCAGGGTGGGCAAGAAGCTCTTACTCTAGTTATGGGCCAGCTCCTTGAACCCAAACTTGCCCTCAAACTTTGGGCTTCCTCTCATCACCTCTGTCCCCACCCTCCACATCTCCAGTCTGTGTTCCCCAAAAACAGACCCAGCCAGCAACTCCCCCTTGCACCCTTTCAGGAAGCCCACTGCCGACCGAGCCCGTGGGGGTCTCTGGCTGAAAAGCCTGATCCTCTGAGACGTATCCCTCCTTGTTTTCTGGCTACAGCTTTCTCCCAAAACACAAAGCCCTCAAGTTTTAGAAAAATCAGGGCATCCAGCAGTTTCCTCAGTGAGTCTCCCAAACCACCCCCACCCCAAGCTTATTTCTCTGCCACTCACCAGGAAGACCAAGGCTCCTAAAGAAAGGACAGTGTCTCAGCAACTCAGCCAGGAAGGGCTGCAGAAGGGCTCCCAGCCCCAGGTGATCCTGATACCAGCTTCCATGCGCCTCATCAGAGGACAAGTCTCACAAAGGGAAGAGCACTTGCTTCTCACACCTGCCTCGGCCCCTCAAGGGCGCTGATCCTCCCTCTGCTTCCCTTGGCGGAGAACTCCGGAGAGTTTACAGTTACGGGCCACAGGCAACCGGAGAAGTGGCCCAGAAAAGAGGCCCTCCGCCTTGCACACACACCCCCAGCCACACCCAAAGGGGTGGGGGGGACTCTAGCAGTTACTTTTCCAGGACAGGAGCATCAGGACACATGGGGGGAGGTCATGGGGACCCTCCTCCCCCATCTCTGCTCCCAGCATCTTCCCTGGAAAGGGCAATGTTGTTTTCACCTTAGCCCTCAGACCTACCCTGTCATCATCAAAGCCAGAGATAGGATTTTGGCAGAGCCAAGGGTGAGGGAGGTCACGGCAGCCCCACTGCACTGCGTGGGGAAGAGGGTGAAAGGCCACAGACTTTGAGCCAGACAGTCTTGAGATCATATTAAGGTTCTGCCATTAATTAGCTATTTAATGTGGCCCAGACGTTCACCTCTCTGAGCCTCGGTTTTCTCACCTGTAAATTGGGAGCAGTAATACCTACTTCCTTGGCTGTTGTGAGACAATATGAGTGAACACTTATCAAAGGGTCTGCACACAGTAGGTAGTCATGGTGGGTCCCACCAAAATGCCCCCGATGGAAAGCAGGAGCCTGCATGCCAAAGTCAGGCTGACACAACCACCACTCCAGAAGAGGAATAAATGGGGGAAGAGAGAAGGGCAACCTTTATTATAACCTTTTTCCCAAATCAGGAGGTCACAGGAGGAGCACCAGGGCCCTGAGTCCCAACTCTGTGCCTCAGACCTGGAGGCAGCCCTGTGGCTTTGGCAGAAATGACTGGCTTACACACAGCTAGGTGCACAGGCCCTGGAGACAGGCTGCCTGGGGTTGGATCCCATCTTTATCCCTTGCCTACTGGGTGGCCCTGGGCAGGATACTCAATTTTCTCACTCTAACTGGGCATGATCAAAATATGCACCTCTCAGGGTTGTCGTGAGGCCGTCTGTATGAAGACCCTCAGAGGCCCAATATGCAGTAAGTGCCCCTCTTTCACTATGGTTCCTGTCTTCTCCATGCAACACTCACTTCCTAAAACCACCCCCAGTCTTCTCTCCGGAGAGCTCAGTTTCTGACTGTGCACACCAGCACCTGGATGTGGCCCTCGTACCTGTGTTTCTGAGAATCTCCTCTGCACTCCGGTCTAGCCAGCACCCAGGAGCAACAGGAAAAATCACAGTGCCCAACAAACATATGGGGCTTGGCTACTGGGGCCTTGGGAAGTAGGTGGTACTAAGGGGGCTCCTGAGTGAAGGTAGGTACCCATCCCCAAGAGAACCAAGGGCTAACCAATTTTGGGAAAGTGAGGAATGAGAAACAGGAGTGGCCACTGTGACCCATGGGACAGTCGTCATGGCACTTCTTGGCTTCAGCCTCCTCATCTATAGAACAGGAAGCCTCTACTCCCCATCCCAGGGACCATGGATCATGGAAGACACGGCCTTACTCTTCGGGAGGAGGGTGATGCTGGCCCTGTGCCACTCCAGTACTGGAACCAGGGGGTGGCAAAAATAGAAAAGCAGAGAAGCAAGCACCTGACCAAAAAGCCATACGTGGTGTTTCCCAGATTTCAGCATCTTTTATTTTTAGAGGCATGTGTTCCAATTTGGTTGAGGTATCTTCAGGTTCCATGTACCGAGCTTAATTTAGGACATTTTTTTTTTTTGGTGGTAGGGTAGCAGTTAAATACAGCTTCTCTCAGCCACCCCTGGATTCTAAGCCCTAAATTTAACTCCAAAGAAGCCTGTCTGCCCTACTTCATGATCCTAACCCTCCGAGGAAAACCATTACCCGCTTCTGAAAATCAGAGAGCTCTGACAATGGAGCAGCCAGAGAGGTGTGTCCTCGATTACAGGGTGCTGGGCTGCAGGACCAGAGCTGTCATCAGCTGACTGGGGAGAGGGGACAAGAAGAGGGACAAATAGACCTACTTCATGGCCTAAATCTTGATGACCAATCCCCTGGGGCCCTGGACAGCTATCTGTATATCCAGTCAGAATGGCCAGGGTGTGGCCACAGGTGTCCCATTCTAGCAGCCCTAATACCTGGCACCAGGTACCCACAGGGATGGGGACAGCCTGGCATCTGATCCACAGTTGCACCACATTCAGACAAAAGAAGTAACCAACCACCTGTCCTTCTACCCCAACCCCCAGCCTCTTGTCCTCACTTCCTTCTCCATTTTTAAAAGTTTTTTCTTGGGCACCTGGGTAGCTCAGTAGTTGAGCATCTGCCTTCAGCTCGGGTCATGATCCCGGGATCCTGGGATCAAGTCCGCATCAGGCTTCCCACAGGGAGCTTGCTTCTCCCTCTTCCTAAGTCTCTGCCCCTCTCTCTGTGTATCTCATGAATAAATAAAGAAAATCTTAAATAAATGCTTTTTCTTATTTTATTATATTCACAGTGTTGTGCAACCTTCCTCACTATTTATTTCTAAAACTTTTTTATTTTTCTTTTAAAGATTTTATTTAAAAAAAAAAAGAAAGATTTATTTATTCATGAGAAAGGCAGAGACACAGGCAGTGGAAGAAGCAGGCTCCCTGTGGGGGGCCTGATGCAGGACTGGATCCCAGGACCCCGGGATCACAACCTGAGCCAAAGGCAGATGTTCAACCACTGAGCCACCCAGGTGCCCCTAAAACTTTTTCATTACCCCAAACAGAAACACTATAACCATTAGTAGCAAAAACACTGATTCCTCCCTCCCCCTCCCCAGCCCCCCTCCCCTCCACCCCCCCCCCCCGAAGCCCCTGGTAACTCCTAATCTTTCTGGTTTTTTGTGTATTTGACTATGCACCTCCTATGAATGGAATCATACATTTGTCCTTCTCTGTCTGGCTTCTTTCACTTAGCATGTCTTTGAGGTTCATCCATGTTATAGAATTTCCTTCCTTTTTATGCCCAAACACTATTCCATTTCATGTGTATACTATATCTTGTTTATCTATTCATCTGTTGATGGATAGTTGGGTTATTTCCACCTTTTGGCTATTGTAAAATCTCTGCTTTCAATTCCTTTGAGTATATACCTGGAAGCTGAATTGCTAGATCATGCGGTTAATTCTATCTAGATGGTTGAGAAACCACCAAACTGTTTTCCATAGTGGCTGCACCATTTATATTCCCGTCCACAAAGCCCAAGGGTCCCAATTTCTCCACATCCTGGCCAATCCTTGGGCTCTACCCAAGCCCCAGGAAACAGCCTTTCCCTTGTCATCCCTAGGATGACTCACAAACTACTGGGACCGACAGAAGGGCTCAGCAAAGGACTGCACCCAGACCAGTGGCTAGGAGAGCTTCCCCCTTGGTTCCAGTCCATTTGGTAAAACTCTAAGCAAAAATCATGAGGCTGCTAGGCCAGGACTTACATGCTTCTGAGAATCAGAGCACCTAAAAATGGAAGGTCCAGCCAAGGTGCCCTCTCTCACAGGGCTCTATAGTCACAGAGCATTGATCAGATAATGGGGGGGTGGGGCAGGGGGGGCACAGGGGACTCCAAAGTGGGGCATCTCAACCTTGAGGTACTCAAGATGGCCTACTGCAGTTCAGAAAGAAAATATCAGAACACCTATTCACGTTTATTTTTATATCATCCTTTTAAGTGTGTGTGTGGGTGTCTTATAGGTACATTAGCACAGCAGTTTGTATATAAAATTTATAAATGAGTCTACATATATTAGGGTACATGCTAATTTATTAATGGGATACACATGATCAAAAAAGTTTGAAGACTCCTATCTTAGACCGACCCCTCCTTTGTTGCCATTTTCTCCTTCTGATTTTTTCTTCTGATTTTTATATACTATACCGACAGCCATGATTATAACGGGGAGAAAGAAACTCACAAAACCCACCACCGCAAACCCTTCAGAGCCTGACACTTCTCTACTGTCAACTCATCTTTAGGGGGCTCCTATGCCAGCGGGAAGTGAGAAACAGCTGTCTGTAAACAGTGGAATAGTAGGGAGGGGAGAACGGAAGCATTTTTTTTTCTCCCCCAGGTACCTACTCTATTCCAGCTGAAAGCCTGGAAAAAGGGAGGTTTGCAGCCTAGAAATTTAGAACTCAGCTTTTGAATCAGAGATATTTGTGGGTAAGCCATGGTATCACCATTAACTTCTGGAGCAAATTAGTTAATCCCTCTTCACCTTGATTTTTTCATCTGTAAGATGACCACATAATAACACTAGCACCTACTTCCCAGGGTGGCTGTGGGGAGTAAATGAGGTAGTGGACATAAAACACTAGTGCAAATGTCTGCTCAGCGTGGACTAGGTCTTCTAATGACACAGGTAGGGGTGAGGGCACACAAGAGGCAAGAGGAGAACTCTGGATGAGGCTGGGAAGACAGGACAGGCTCAGGGGCAGGACCAGAGGCATGGAGTGTGTGTGTGTGTGTGTGTGTGTGTGTGTGTGTGTGTGTGTGTGTGTGTATGTGCTGCACACAGTTGTAAGTAACCACCCCATGCATTCCCCAAACATCCTCTAAGCAACCCCTAGTGTCAGGCGCTTTGAGGGATGTAGGCACAAGCCAGGCAAAGTCCACTCTCTGAGCTCATTTCCAGGTGCCACGCTCTGAACCACAAGCCCACCAGGCACCAGCAGAGCCAGCAAGGTACAAGGACATCTGGAGTCAGTAGCCAGACTGTGAAAGTGAAGTTAGGAGCTTAAGCTTAGAGGGGGCCTGACTGAGATCCAGGGACTCTAACAAAAGGCACCAATCTCCTGCAGTAACACACACCACTCAGAATCCAAGAGGAGTCTTTGTTTCAATTTCCCTAAATTTTCCATTCAGAGATTTGGGTTGTTTTGTTTTAACTTCTTCTCTTTTCCAAAGCAAACTCTGCAGAAGGACTTTGTCATCTCAGATACCAGAGCAGAAACTCCACTCCCTGCTTTATTCCTTCAGCCAGCCCCACGCCCCTGGGCCAGAAGGGTTTTATGGCTCTCTTATGCCTGCAGCGTCTGCCTGCACAGGGTTTGGGGAGCTCCCTGCTCTGCCTCAGCCACTTTGACGGGCCTTTCCCACCATGGGAAAAGCTGCCCCAACTTTATGGCTTCACAAAGTGGTGAAATGGCTTCCTGGTTCATCTACGAATGGGCTACACATTAAATTACTTTTCAGGGGCAGGGAGCCAACCATCAGCACCTCCTGGAAAGGCCACCAACAAGAACAGGGCCACTGAAAGCCTCCAAGTCTTTTTGTGCTGACAAAACCACTTATTCAACAGAAGCATGGAAATCATTCCAGGACACGCGCGCTTTGGATGTCCTATTTTTTTTAAAAATTCCCTACCTTGTTTTTAAATTGGCTGTGAAAGTTCAGCTCAACAGCTTACCAGGTACATTATTAACAGGCAAACACTTCTTCGGTTTGCTAGTTAACGTTTAGAAAAGAACATTCCCATTAACATATAATTTCTCCAGCAACTCCAGGAACAGCCCAGAGAGCATTTCACCAGGGCAAACCTCAGCTAGCAACTCCCCCTCCCCCTACTCACATTTTCCTAAACTGGCTTCTTTTCTCCTGAAGCAGAGATAAGCAAAATTCAAATAGCCCCTCAGCTGGGTATGTGAGGTCTGGGCAGTGCCGATCAAAGACAAATGCTAAAGAGACACCCGGTGTATAGCTTTCCACCAGGCTGAGGAAAGGGAAGGGAGAAAACAGCTCTGCTTGATGCCACAAGACCCTCCTCCATTCCTGAGGTCCGCCCACAAGTCACCTCCTGCCAGGGAGCCCAGTGTCCCACTGGACCCGGGATCCAGAAAAGAACAGCCCACCAGCTGTCTTGCTCCCCTTCTCCAATGCTAAAGTGCCCTGAAAACCAGTTTCCTCTTTGACAGCCCAGGAGCCCAAAACGAGCCCCAGACAAGCACTAAGCACTTGTCCTGCGTCCTCCAGGTACCAGAGTGATTTAGATACCCCCATTAGACACAGACTTGGCAGCTGGCTGCCTCAACCTCCTCCTCTGCAGCCAAACTCAGCCTTGGACTCTAGACCCAATTCATTTACCCTACTGCCCTGAAAGAGGAGCTCATCTAAATATGAGGAAGTTGGTCCTGGTCTAACCAACCGCCACCGACCTTCCTTGGGGTGAAATGGGGTGCTCGGAGCATGTAGCAAAGGGGAAAGAAGTGACACAAACAAGGAAGGAGAGAAAGGAAGGGAGACAGAATACAAGAGCGAGGATGAGCAGATAAAACCACATTCAGCCCAAGCCAAAACCCAAAATCTAACTGGGATCTGGTGTGGACAGGGGGACAGAGTTACTAGGAAGTCACGGGAAATCACCTAGATGGCAGCAGGACAGACTGCCAAAGCACTGAGTGGTTTGGCAGGCCCACTCGAGGTGAGAGACCCAGGTGCCGCTGAGGCCACATTCAGAGGGAACTGCCTCCCTCTCCTCCCAGACCACCAAAAGGGAACTGCTTGCAGGCTCAACTCTAGACACAAAGACACACACTCGGCATGCAAGGCTCCACTGGACCCACTGGGCCACACAGAAAAGGGCATTCTCTGGTGTCATTCTTGCTCCACTCACAGGCAAGCTAGTGCCTAGATGAGGCCTCCTGCCTGTCCCTCTCCGTGGACTCAGGCCCTTCTAGGGCAAGGCTCCCCCATGGCCCCCTGATCTCCAGGCGGCCCTCCGGAGGCTGCTGCCCAACGCTGCTTCTGCCAAGCCATCCGGGGTGGTTCACCCTATGCTGCATCAGATAGCACAACATCCTGCCAGGACTGCTGCACGTCCAGCTGTCCTCTCTGAAGGGCTGCTTTGTGTTTCTTGCTTGCAAAAGAAGAAAACTGTTTTTGCAGCTGAACGACACAGTTTGGAGTCTTCAGCAGAGCAACACCAGGGCTACCCCTCACCACCAAGACTGCCTGCATGCAGGAGCCTTGACACAATCAACCTAAACCCTCAATGAGGCTCATGGGCACTTCCAATCCACTGCTTGCCACCCTATACCACTGAAAAATTCTCAGGTACATGCAAGTGCCTGCAGCCTCTGGAAATGGACCTATGCTTCCTCCAGCATAACCTCCCAGACCCATCCACACCAACAAGTTCTTAATATCTAATCTGGATCCTTCCTACTTCAACTTAAGTCCATCCTGGGCCTCAGTAGGAAATCAGATTGCCTGATGTCCTTCCTGGCAAGCTCTGACATACTATGAACCAGAAAGCTGACCTCATGGGCCACACAAAAAAATAAAACAACACACACACACACACACACACACACACACACACAAACTGTACAGGTTTGGGGAGTAGGGAGAGGTAGAAGAAGATTCTGGCTCTTTTAATGCAGCTCATTGCCTGGAGCTACTTCATTCCCTCATTCCCCCTCCCCCCCTTCCCCCACTAAATGTCAATCACATCTATCACCTGACTACAGAGTGCACTGAGCTAGAGGGAGACCAGTAAGCCACATGACAGAATTAGGGCTAAAGGGGTCTCAACAGGTTGATTCTCTGGACCCAATAGCCATATGAAACCTAACAGGGATAAGCTTAAAAAGCTAAATTTGAGTCCCGGCAAAAATAGTACAAAATAGTACAAGAGGGGAGAGAGAGGTTGAGCATTAGCACCTGATGTAATATGACTACACATTAGTAGGGAACCTCTTTTGATTTTAGGTTGTCTTAATAGAAGTAAAATGCTGAGAAAAAGAGAGATGATGACTCTATTCTCTTCTGAGCTGGTCAGACACCACCGGGCGCACAGTGCTCAATCCTGCATATCACAATATAATAGACATGCATTGCTCACACCCTCTTCTTCAGTGAAGACCACCTCCCCACGCTGTCAGGTTGCAACCGTTGGCTACTCAAGGGGTGACCCAGGATCCAAGCAGGGCCAACCGAAATCTTCTCTAAGATGTGATACACAGATCCTAGGAGAGTGAGCACCAAGGCCAGGTCAGATCCACCCCTGGCATTCCCTGGTACTGGAACTGATAACACTTGGCTTTTCTGTTTAAGCTAGTTTGAGTTGGGTTTCTGTCACTTCCAAACTGAGGTGCTGATTAATACACACTTTAAGAAGATTACTGATAAAGTACAATATGCCCAGACTAGTACCAAAGACAGTAAATAAATAAAAAGCCATGCTTCATGAGAAAACAAGGAAGATTTAACTCAGAAAATGGCATGCTTATGGCCACAGGGGAGCCTCCATGAATCCTTAAGGAAGAAACTGGTTCTTTGTGGGGCCAGGGGGCAGATCCACAACATGGGTGGAAGTTACAGAAAGTGGAATTTCTGGAAAGTCTGAATAGTATGACAAAACTGATAAATCTGAACCCACCTCCTACTCTATTCTAACTCATCAGATTATAGCGATTCCTTTTATCATTGCAAAGTAGTTTATCTTGAGAAACTGCAACTTCTATAAACTTCAGCTTCCAATCTGCACAATGGAGATAATAATCCCTCCCAAACCAGCTTCAAAGGTTATTTTCTCTTTACAAAAGAGAAAATGTAAACAAAGAGTGAATTATCAGAGGCTGATGTCCTATGACCCAATAATGATTCTTCCAAGATATTATCCTAAGGAAGTGACCAGAAATGTTCATAAAGGCAAGAGTGTTTATAACAGCATCATTCATAATAATGAAAAAAAGGGGAAATAACCTAATGTCCCAAAATTTGAGGTTTACTCATAAAAACTAGACACTGTAGGAGCACCTGGGTGGCTCAGTTGGTTAAGTATCTGCCTTTGGCTCAGGGCATGATCCCAGGGTCCTGGATCAAGTCCTGCATGGGGCTCCCTGCTCAGTGGGAAGCCTGCTTCTCCCTCTCCTGCTCCCCGTACTTGTACATTCTCTTTCTCTCTGTCAAATAAATAAATAAAATCTTAAAAAAAAAAAAACCCTAGAGACTAGAAGAACAATTAATGATGGGGAGAAATGTCTACAATAGATTAGTGAAACAAACAAGAACCAAAACCATATGTACAACAATCCCAAGTTTATAAAATTTACAATACATTTGCAAAGAAAAAGGAAGAAAAAATGTTAACAATGATTATCCTTGAGAGATTATAAATATTTTTTCCTTCTTTAGATGGGTCTCTATTTTCCTAATTATACAATAAACATGTATTTTTTTAAACCAGGAATAGAATGTATATACTATAAATGCTATAAAGTATCTTGCCAACTGTAAGAACTATGGAAACAAAACAATGTGGTTCTTAAATAGGGATCCCTGCCTCATTTGTCTTTTTTGCTTTGAATTTAGCAATTCTTGATTATAGAATGTCTATTTTTTTTAAATAGAAACAAATGAAGACAATGAGGACAATGCTGGATTCTTACGAAAGACTCCAAAACAAAATCCTATGTGACCTTTAGGCAAGTCAGTTTCCTAACCAATAAAATGAGGAAGGTGACAGCATTGCTTTGTGTGAGTATAGGTTTAAACATTCACTGAGAACTTCTAAATGCCAGCCTGTTTCATAATTTTCTTTTATCTACTAAGGTACAGGAAACATTTTCCATATCATTAGTTAATATTTTACAGCACCACTTTAAATGGATGCATAGTAATCCACTGTATGACTATTATCACCAGTGAGTGATAGGAGTTTTTTGCTTGGTTTGATCACTGATATGGAAATAGTTAATCTTCTCAGCAACTCTTTGAGCTTAGATGTTCCAAGTACAGAACATACTCAATAAATGTAAGCTATTATTACTGCCATATTAGCCACTATTACTATTACTCCTCAGGTTCTAGTGAGCTATCCAAGTTCAATCTAATATTTTAGGCTTTTGAAAATGTTTCTCTGAAAGTCAGGAAAAATGCAGATATGTGGATATTTTAGAATCTGGCCTCTTTGCCTTTTGTTTTTAAGATTTTATTAATTTATTTAGAGAGAGAGAGAGAACACAAGCAGGGAGGGAGAGAATACCAAGCAGACTCCATGTTCAGCACAGAGCCCAATGTGGGGCTTGATCTTACAACCCCGAGATCATGACCTGAGCTGAAACCAAGAGTCGGATGCTCAACCAACTCACCCAGGTTCCCCTGGCCTCCTTGTTTTCTAAATGCCTCCACACATTATGATGAATAGACATCAACATACCAAGACACATGTGGTATCACCAAGCAGCTAATTTTCGTAAATGCCTGAAAAATCTGAAACCTTCTGGTCAGTAACCATATGGCCTGCTATAATAAACCAAAGGGTTCCCCAAAGAAGCATGGACCACAAGGCCTCTAGCAAATCCGTGGACCTAGATGGGTTTGTGTGGAAAAAGAGGACTAGTAGTGAAAAAAGAGGGGTTCCCCTCTGATTGGAAGCATACTAGAATATAGCCATATAGCCTGCATGCTGGACTAACGGGCACATTCATCCTGGAACTTAGACTGAGCACCTGCCTCTTATGTCAGGCTCTGTGCCTTATGCATTGAGCACACTCACATTTCCACCTTCCAATGATCCTGTGGTGTTAATATTCCCTCACCCCATCTTACAGGTACAGGACTTGAGGTTCAGTAAGGGTAAGTGACTTCATGGGAATCTCACAGCCAGTAAAGGGTGCAGATGGGGCTACACCCCACACTCTATGCCTCCAAAGTCCAAGCTCTCTCATGGTGGTGCTCTCCCCTCTAGTTACTCAACCAGGGTCTTCCTCCCCAACCACTGTGAGTATCAAACAAGCCAGGCTTTGGTCATCTGGGAAAGGACCTCCACAAGGGTTGGGCCACCCAGACCCAGGATGGCAGGCAGTGCAGCCTCCAGCTGGCCCACAAGCACACAGAGTAAAGCATACAGAATGAGTTTCAGCACTGGCTGCACCCCTTACTGTCAGACTCCAAGAAGTTACTTGCCCTCGCTGAGCCAGAGGTCCTGCACCTCTGAGACAGGGGTACTTGAGAGACCTGACCTGTAGCCATACCAGGAGCTGTTTGTCCAGAGCCCCAAGACTCAAAGGAAAGCCGTTGGACTTTCTTAGGGTGTATGGTCTTCTGAAGTGACTGACATCTTGGTCCATTCCATCTAGCCCTTCAGAAACAAGCCCTGGGAATGAACTATCAAACCTTGGGCAACTGACAAGAACATGAGTCCAGCCAAAGCCTCTTTAAACTTCTACACTGGGCAGCCTGGGTGGCTCAGCGGTTTAGCACCACCTTCAGCCCAGGACATGATCTTGGGGACCCGGGATCAAGTCCCACATCAGGCTCCCTGCATGGAGCCTGCTTCTCCCTCTGCCTGTGTCTCTGCCTCTATCTCTCTCTCTCTCTCTCATGAATAAATAAATAAAATCTTTTTAAAAATAAATAAATACATAATAAACTTCTAAACTGAGGCCTCATTGACCCACAGAGGAAGGGAGGCTGCTACTCTGTGGGTTGCCCTGTTTGAAACATTTTCCATGTTTCATTTCTTTTCTGTACTTTTTATTTTTTTGAGAGAGAGAGAACAAAAGTGGGGAGGGACAGAGGGAAAGAGAGAATCACAAGCAGGCTCCACACCCAGCATGGAGCCTGACCTCACCACCCTGAGATCCCGACTTGAGCCAAAATCAAGAGTCAGATGCTTAACCAACTGAGCCACCCAGGTGCCCCTCACTGTTCCATTTTTAATGTCCACTCTATCCCCCTTTTTTTCTTCCAGCCCTTTTTCCCACCCAAGGGTAAAAACCAGGCTGGAAAGATGGGCTCATCCAGGAAGAAGGGCCAGCATGGTACAGGGCAGGAGTGCTGAGAAGCACAGAGATTTATTGGAATGTGCTGTAGAGCTCATAGGAATTCCCCCAACCTCCAGACGGGCCCATTGTTTAACTCACCTCTAAGTTAAGGGGGTTGGACTAGATGCTGTCTAAAACCC
Source organism: Nyctereutes procyonoides (assembly GCF_905146905.1). NCBI lineage: Eukaryota > Metazoa > Chordata > Mammalia > Carnivora > Canidae > Nyctereutes > Nyctereutes procyonoides. The sequence goes on along the minus strand of NW_026575034.1, from coordinate 11,133,510 downwards.
CACCCCTCCAGTAAAGCTCTGTCCTGGAGTTTCCTCTATAAGATCTTATCTGTAGTGAGAAGCAATGTTTTCACTCTAGTGGAACAACTGGGCTATAGAGTAAATTGTTTTCTTAAAGCACCTCAGATGTTTTTTCTGTCCCTTTTTTTTTTTCTCACCTGACATTTACTTTCAAAGCCAGACCTGGGGAGGGAATCATGGCTGTTTTGCTCACTACCATACACCTAGCTTAAGTGCAATTCACTCAGTGAGTAACTTCAATAAATGCATGCCTGCACACATGCACGTCAACTTTTCTTTAATCTAATCCTTCTCTAAGTGTGGTCACATATACACCCTGGACTAGCACACACAGCTACCTGTTTTGTTTACTGTCAGAACCATCACATACCCAAGTCAAAGTAGATCTAACATACCCAGTCTACCTCAGCCAGGACATCCCTACCCCTCCTACCATTATTCTCGCAGATGAGTAAAACATTCTAGAGAGGTGAGGCAGCTCTCCTCTCCCTCTATCACTCCACATTTTATACCATGGCTGGATGAACTGCCCTAGAACTGTTCCCACCATATCAACAATCTGTTCAAAAGCCTTCAGTAATATACAGAAAGTCAACAGACACGTGAAAAGATGCTCAACATCGGTCATCACCAGGGAAGTGGAAATCAAAACCACAATGAGGTAATCTCACACCTGTTGGAATGGTTAATATCAAAAAGACAAGAAATAACAAGTGTTGGCAAGGATGTGGAGAAAAGGGAGCCATTGTATACTTGGTAGAAATTATAAATTGGTACAACTATTCTGGCAAACAGTACGGATATTCCTCAAGAAATTAAAAATAGAACTACCAGGGGCACAGTGGTTGAGTGCCTGCCTTTGGCTCAGGTCATTATCTCAGGGTCCTGGGATCAAGTACTGCATTGGGCTCCCCACAGGGAATCTGTTTCTCCCTCTGCCTGTCTCTGCCTGTCTCTGCCTCTCTCTGTGTCTCTCATGAATAAATAAATAAAATCTTTAAAAAAAAAAAAAGAACTACCAGATGATCCAGCAATTTCACTTCTGGGTATTTATCCAAAGAAAGCAAAAACACTAACTCAGCTGCCCTTCCATGTTCACTGCAGCATCATTTACACTAGCCAAAATCTAGAAACAACCTAAGTGTTCATTGATAGATAAATGAATAAATTGTGGTACGTGTATACACACACACACACACACACAGAGGAATATCATTCAGCCATGAAAAAAAAAGAAATTTTCCCATTTGCAACATTCTCATAATGTCCCTGAGGGCATTATGCTAACTGAAATAAGTCAAAAAAAGAAAGACAAACACTCTATGATCTCACCTATATGTGGAATCTAAAAATAACAATAACAACCAGCTAATAAGTACAGGGAACAGAAAGGTGGTTGCCAGAGGTGGGGGGTGGGGGGTGGGGGGAGGGTAGATAAAACAGGTGAACAAAGTCAAAAGCTACAAACTTCCAGTTATAAATTAAATAAGTCCTAGGGATATAATGTACAGCATGGCAACTATATTTAATAACACTGTATTAAATATTTGAAAGTTGCTAAAGGAATAGATCTTAAAAGTTCTCATCAAAGAAAAAAAAATCTATTAAGTATGTGTGGTGATGGATGCTAACTAGACACGTGATCATTTCACAGTGTATACAAATAGAGTTGTTACGTTGTACACCTGAAACTAATATAATATTGTATGTCAGTTATGTCTCAATTTAAAAGAAAAAAAAAAGCCTTTACTAGCTCCCGATCACTTAAAGAATCAAGCAAAACTCCTAAGCCCAGTGTCCAAGGCCTCCCAACTAAGATTCCACTCCTCATCTCCAAGAACCACCACTTCAGCCCAGACCCACCATCCCTACATCATTGCTCACAACCCACCACCCTCTTGCAGGCCACCTCTATTCCACTGGCGGTTCCTCTTCAGATTCCCTCCTCCACCTCTTGTTTTCCGCCATTCCTATTTATCCCTCACCACCTCCAACTTTATCTCCCCAGATAAGAACAAGTGACTTCAGCCAGATGGCTAACTAGACAAGGACAGCGTCATCCGGGTCTCTTCTCTGTGTCCCTTAGTACCGAGCATCATGTTGCATACACAGCAGATATGAAATAAGTACTGACTGGTTAACTCTCATCCTGCCCCAACTCAGACGTTCCCACCCCTTACCCATCACCAAAGCCAAACCACACAGCAAGAATGCCTACCTGCCCGGTGCCAGCCCCAACTCGAGAATCATTAGCAGCTAACAAAAAGCAAAGTTTGAGACAGACCTGGGATCAAATCCTGGCTCTACCAAATCCTAGCTGGGCAACCTAAGCAAGATACTCAACCTCTGAGCCTTGGTATCCTTGTCTACAAAAAGAGGCAGAGTCTTTCCTTCATCTTCAGGCTGCAGTGAGGATGAAACAAGGTAACATAGGTGCTAACACCCAGTAGATGTAAGGCAAAGCTTCCCCCGCCCCTTTGCCACCCCAACAAAAACACATCAGCTCAGATGTGCGTGAAAACCGGTTGGACAGCAAGCACACCTCATCTCCCCTCACCTCCAGCTGGCTCCCTAAGACAGAGGAAACAAAGCCTGAATGTACTCTGGCTCCCCCCAAGCAGGGAGGTCTCTGGAAGAGGTCTTTGTTAACACAACTTTAGTTTAAAAGCTTCTTTATGAGCCAGACACACTGTTTCTTTTTACAAGAGGAAGAATCAGCCTACAGCTTAATATCACTTAATGGTGATAACAAGGCGTTTTGTTCACATCCCTCAGTTAAATTCTGCAATAATTAGCGGCCACCTACTCCTGTTGCTTGAGGGAAGCAAGGCAGCAAGAATGAGGAATGGTCCTTGTTCATAGAGACCGGGACATGAAATAGTTATCAAGTAACATAAGATAGAAAGTCATACATAGGGGAAAGGAGCAAACCTGACCTCAGTAGGTTTTCTGAATCATAGAAAATAACAAAGGGGTAGCAGGCTAAGTGCTATACATGTATGTTTATCTTGCTGTGTTCAGAAAAATAGGCTGGCAAACAACATTTAATGGTTGCATTTTATGGTCTCCATAATTTAGTTATCTGACTCCTAACCGATGGACAAGGCTGTTTTCAATTTCTTAGTAATATACACAAGACTGCAAATGACCATCCCTGTACATAAACCTCTGTAATTTGTCTCCATATCCCCTGAAAGGATGGAGCCATAGCACTGAAAATGCTAGGTGTCTGTACTTCTGATGATCTCAATAAGCAATGAAACTACCCTTTCCCAGAACACACACGTATAAATACGCATACACACATACATACACAAGTGTGCCTTGTGCCCTCCTCCATGCCCACAGCCCTGCCTCAGTTCAGGCCTGGATCATCTCTCACTTAAATGGTCATAGGAGATTATGGTCAAGGCAGCCAGCACGTCTCCCTGCACAGGACCACCAGAATGAGATTTGCAAAATACCAACCTGATCCTGCACTTCAGTGCCTGAAGTCATTCTGCCCCCACCCCTGACAAAGACTCAACCCTTAGCCCATCTCCAGCCTGATCTGCAGGTGGCCTCTTCCCCACATGACCACAACCCCATCTTCAACCCTAGGCACATTTCTACAGTGCCAGGCCATGTTTGCCTCCACCTCATGCCCCCTTCCCTTCTTATCTCTACCCCACTCAAGTGTTACCTCTTCTCAAAAGTCACCCCTGACCTCTCAGAGTTAAGAAACAACATACCTTCTTCGTGCTTCTAGCAAAGCACTTGCCAGACAGTCATGTTCATGATGGCTATCCACTCACACATTTTCCCTACCTTCACCTCCCTCTCTGGGCTCCAGAAGGGAGGAGATCATATCCTGTCCATCCTTAGATGCCTGACTCTGGGACACAATAGGTCTAGCAAAGGTAATTGAATGAGTGCACAAATATGAATACACAGGAACACAAGACCTTGAAAATAACTCTGGGAGGCAGGCAGAGTTAGATGGTTATTCCCACTTTACAGATATGGAATCTGAGGCCCAGTGGCTCAAGGTCACATAGTGAGCTACAGAACCAGGATAAAGCCCCAGCTCTCCTGAATGTTGAGCCCAGTAATCAGAGAGCCAAGGGGACATGAACTGCACATCAGCATAGCTTCCTAAATTAAATCCCCCATTCTTTGTTACCCTTGCTCTTTCTAAGGCACTTCATCAGTTGCACTGTTCCAGTGAGAGGTACCTGCAACCTATCAGTCTCTGAGAACCTGGCCCTGTGAAGCCAGCAAGATGAAAAAACACATATGCCACCTTTCTTGAGCAGAAATGGGTTACTCACTAATGTCAAATCAGTAATTCTCTTTGGTTCATAAAGACTTCTCATTTGAGGGCAGCCCGGGTGGCTCAGCAGTTTAGCACCGCCTTCCACCCAGGGCATGATCCTGGAGATCTGGGATCAAGTCCCACGTCAGACTCCCTGCATGGAGCCTGCTTCTCCCTCTGCCTGTGTCTCTGCCTCTCTCTCTCTCTCTCTCATGAATAAATAAATAAAATCTTAAAAAAAAAAGACTTCTCATTTGGCCCATCCACCGACAGGTAGTGGCCCATCCACCGACAGGTAAATCCATCCATAAGCAAGCAGGTCTGTGTACAGATAGTCTCCATGTCTCGTGAGTCTACCCTGTGTCTGTTACCTAGCTGTCACCACAAGGAATAGCCACATCAAGGAGCATAGTCACTAACTGAGAAGGACAGGGTCCCTGCCATGGACAGACAAGAGAGAGGGAAACCGTCCTTGGCCCACAGTACTGGCCAGAGGCCGCAGGAATTGCTAGGCAGGACAAGGAACCCCTGCTTGGACCTCCCTGATGCATTGAACTTCTCCAATTCCTCTTTCCCTGCAAAGAAAGCCAGTCCAGTGTTGAGTCTGGTAAGAGAACTCCAAACAGGAAAAATTATATCAGATCTTTGGAAAGACTGCAAAAGCAAGAACAGCTAACATCTGTTGACACTCACAGTAGGTCAGACATTAACTCCACACAACAAACCTATGGGGTAGCTATCAGTAGAGCATATCTAGGACCACACAGCTAGTGGTGGAGCAGAATTCCACCAAAGTCAGCCCCCTGTAGTCAGACTGGCCAGTGGGCTCTCACGCAGGCTGTGTCCACCACCCCCTATGGGAATCCCCAAACTCTCCCCGGTCCCATCTACTTCTCCAAATCCACAGCCACCACCCACACAGGGCATCCTTGGCAGAAGGCAGAACAAGTACAAAGGCACTGAGGAGAAAAGGCCAATGAGACATCAGAGAAGAACAAGCCATCCTTTGAGGTAGAGTTGTGGATTTGGGGTTTTTTTGTTTGTTTGTTTGCTTGGCAGAGTAAGGGAGAAAAGATAAGCAAGATAAGGGCCAATAAAAGGAATAATCTCCCAGTTATAAAATAAATATCACACAGGGATGTAATATACAGCATAGGGAATATAGTTAATAATACTGTGATATTTTGTATGGCAACAGATGGTAACTAGATTTATTGTGGTGACTATTTCATAATGCATATAGTAGAAAATCACTATGTTATAACCTGAAACTAACACGATATTGCCTGTCAATTATTCTTCAATAAATAAATAAATTACTAAAATAAAAATAGGGCCAACGGATAAAGGTCTTACCCATCAGGCTAAACGAGCAGCGGTCATCAGGGGCCAGTTACTTAGCACAGAGTAGGCCTTCAATAAGCAGAAATTCCTTCCTCTTTATGCAGAGAAGTTAATGGGGACTCACTGAGGCTTTCGTAGCCAAGGAGTGACGAGAGCAAATTTGCATTTTAGAGAGAATATTGCTCTGTCCCTCTTGCAGTCTCAGATGGAACCCTTGCAGGGTAAAATGTAATATTAATGATGATCAGGACATAATATGAAAATGATATAATATAATGATAAATGTACTTACTGAGTATTTATTAGGTGCCAGGTACCCATAACACTGGATATGATTGAATTCCTTTAATTCTCACAATTGTCCTAAGAAGCAGACACTATTCCTATCCCATTTTGCAGGTGAGGGATCTGAGGTCCAGAGAGGTTACACTGGGAAGTGAGACCCTGGGGTTGCAACCCAGGCAGCCTGACATTAGGCCCAGGGCTCCCAAGCACCTGCAGGTCCCTGGTCCCCGGAAGGAGAGCTTCCCAAGGCACCCACTGATCCCTGCCCTGCTGACACCCAGACCGGGTTACAGGTATGTCTCCCAGCCACTGCCAGCCCTCCTCTCTCTTCCCATTGCCAAGTCTGCCCAGAGCTAGCCCCACCCCCAGGCTGGAAACCATCCCCCCACCCCAAGAGGCTGCTAATATCAGAGGGGAAAAAGGCGCTGCAGTAACAACCTGGTTCTTGAGCTGCAAAGAGAAAAGGAGCGAACGAGGAGGAGTGGGCCACCAGATCCCCGCAGACTTCAGGGTGGAAAGTGTTCAATTAAAATGCATTCTGCTGGAGTTCAGCAGCATTTCAACAGAGCCACCATTGTCTCTGTCTAAACTGCTGCTGCCCACAGCCCAGCAAGCAGCAACGAAACAGGCTGTCGTCATGGAACCGGAATGTAGGGTCCTGGCCCTCCCGACAGCACCAGAAACGCCGCTCTGTTTACCCACGTTGCCCCTATTTAAAAACAAAACAAAAAGCCCCACTCCACCATCAGCCCTTCAGCATCCAAGACACCAGGGAAGGACAGACAGTGGTGGGAGGACGCTCCATATGCCAGCGGTGTGAGGTGAGTCTGCCAGAAGATTCCCAAAGAGCCGGCCAGGCTGGGAGAGACAGGCCTCCCCCAGGATGCTGGAAACGTACTTTTGGGAATATACAAAAATCAGATACAAATAGCTATCTGTGTGGGGCATAAACAAAAACTGCCAAGCCCTGGAAGGGTCCCAGGCCCCTTTAGAAAATGTTTATGGCCAAAGAATCTGGAATGTTTGGCCAAGGGCTTGGAATCCAGACACTGTTCATGCCCGCATAAATGAGACACCCTACAGGGCAAATGCAGGCCTGTGTGTCCAGCCAACTATGGGGCAGAGACAAACTGAGGCTGACCGGCCATGGGATAGCACCCTCCTCCACCTCAACCCATGAAACAGGTCATCAAGAGGCAGGAGCCCAGAACCAGGCGCACCCGGTACACTAAACTCAGAAACAGGATGTCTAAGGTGACGGGCACTTCAGGGTGCTGACTTGTACCCAAATCCACTCTGCGAAAGTCCGAAGGACAGATTTAATTGGTGAACCCAGACCCCAGCAGAAAGAAGAGTCAGAGGTGCTCAAAAACCTATTTATCAGTTTGAGGAGAACATGAAACCCATGGGTCCCCAGAAAACCATTCTCCTAGGCGGTCCTCTGACGTCAGGTCCACAATCCTTGGTAGGTCCCAGGTGGCCCTTCATGCTCTGACTCTGACCTGACCTCTCAGCTTCACCTTCTTCACAGTACCCAGTATTCTACACACACACACACACACACACACACACTCTCTCTCTCTCTCTCCCTCCCTCCCTGCTCTTCCCTCCCTCCCTCTTCTTTCCCTTTCTCTCTCTTTCCCCCATCCCCTACTATTCCAGTGATACTGAACTACCTAGAATCTAGAAGTCCTTAACTCTACATACTATTTAAAGACACCATCCTACCTTCTGCCTCAAAGGCTTTTCTTCCTTTCCTGATCTAGCTAACCTGCTAGAGGACCCCACTCAAGCACCATGTACCCTACTCTACAAAGCTTTCCTTGACTCCTCAACCAGTCGATCCCCGAGTAACAGAGCCAGAACTGCAAGGAGTCTCTTGGGAAACTAACAACCTTCTACCTAATAGAGGGTGGGTACAGGACAGAAGCAGGGATAAGAGGAACCAGAACTCACTCCCTGTATTTTCAGAACTAAAAGCAAAGAAGGAAGTCAGAGCAGAAGAGGTTTCAACTTCAAAATGGAGCCTCCTAACAATGGGGATATGAGGACTCCAGGAGGGGCTGCCTTGTGCACCCCTCCTGCTATCCAAAGTAATCCAGTGGACAGAGCCTGATCAGCAGTGCTGCTGGAGGCATTTCGATACGGGGCAAACAGGTAAACCACATCGGAGACATCAGGGACCCAGACCTTTCCATAAAGGCCTGAAATTCTAGGGGTGGAGGCAACGAGGAAATGCTCATGGTGAAGTCCTAGGAGGAGGGGAGCAGCTCTGTGTGCAGAGCTCCAGCCCCTCCTGAGAATCCTAGACCACCAGCGGAAGGAAGGAGCAAAGAGGAAGAGGACAGACATTCTAGGAGCAGCTGGCTTGGCATTACCTGGAGTGGGCCATGCGACTGACTGGCAGCTCCTGAAGGCCAGGTTGAGCTCTCCAGTCTAGGTTTACAGAGGCCAGGACTTTTCTCCTGCCCCCTCTCTGGCACCATTGCCACCATCACCACTGCCACCACCCTCTTCCCATGACTACTAAACAGAAGATCAAGAAAAAAAAAAAAAACAGCCAAAGACTCAGACACCTTCTCCCTCCTCATTCCCGTGCCCAGGACTCATTGCTTTTCTCAAGGTGAAGGCAACCTGGATGCTACAGCTCCTATGAGGGCAGAGGGTAGACAGGATGAGGGCCCAGGCCAGGACCAGCAGGCATCCAGGTCAATCTTTAATAACATTATCATCAAGATGAACATTACCACTTCATGAAGGCATTCGTGCCAAACCCTGTGCTAAGCACACTACTTACATTGTCTCTGATCTGTCTCTTCTCCGCACAACAACCAGAATTATCCTTTTTCTAAATCAAAAGGCACATCATGCCACTCCTTTGTTCAAAGCCCTCCAAGTGAGGACTATCACCTAACTCCAGTTAAAGCCAAAGTCCCTTCTAAGGTCTGCAAACCACTCTATTATCTCTCTCTCTCTCTCTCTCTCTCTCTCTCTCTCTCTCTCTCACCTCAGCTCTTACTCCTTTAGTCTTGGCCACAGTGGCCTCCTTGCTCTTCTCTCAACAAGCCAAGCATACTCCGGCCTCAGGACTTCTGCATTTGCTGCTACCCTTCACGGAATGTCTTGCCCTCAGATGTCTGCCTGCAGGCTCACATCTCTCCGCCAATGCCCTCTCTGCAGAGGCTTCCTCTAGCCATCTGCTTCCCCGCCAAGCCTGCTCTTCCGGTGTTCCTCCCTCCTTTCCTGGCTTCTTTCCCTCCACATTGCTTACCATCCCCTGATTCTATGTATTTAAACCATTTTGTTTCCAGTCTTTCTCCTATTGAGATGCATACTGCATGAGGGCAGAGACTTTTAATGACTTTGTTCACAATTCCCTCACCGGCATCTAGAACGATGCCTGGCACGGAGCAGGAACTCAATGAATGAATGAACAGCTCCACAAAGGGGATGTTCGTCCCAGCCCCTTATTGTGAATGAGAAAACCGAAGCTCAAGAAAAGTTGACTCATTTGTCCAAGGTCAGCCAGATACCAAGGGACAGAGATGGGATTGAACTCCAGGCCTGTGTGACACCCCCCTTGGTGGTGCCACCAAAGGGAAGGGTCTGGCATCCTACACCCACCTGTCCTCATGTTCCTCCATCTGGGCTGCTCAAAGACAGATGTTTCTGCTTCCTTCATCAAAAATGCCCAGCACCTGGCTCAGGGCTGGTACACAGCAGGTGTCCACCAGATTTCTGAGTAAATCATTATACCTCTAAGGCACTCAGTCTCTCCTTACATTTTTATTTCTTTCTGCAGCACTTCACATATTGCCCCCCATTTTACTGAAGATGAAGAGGGGCAGAAACTCCAAGCACACAAAATGGAACTAGAAACGGACCCCACCTTGAAGAAATGTACAACCAGGTGAGAGAGAAAGAAAAGATTTTACACACAAAAAGGTGTAATGTGAAGCAAGACAGTCATGTGAGCAGGACGGTGCCAGCAGTGCATGGGGAAGGCAGGGGTGCTGCACACAAGCAGCGAGACATGTACACTCTACAGGTGGGTTAGAGGAGACAAGAAGGTGGGAAACCTGTTCATTCGTTCATCCAATGCTAACTTTTAAGGCTTTCTATTTTTTTTAATTTTGTTTTATTTTTTATTATTTACTTATGATAGTCATACAGAGAGAGAGAGAGAGAGAGAGAGAGAGAGAGAGGCAGAGACACAGGCAGAGGGAGAAGCAGGCTCCATGCACCGGGAGCCTGACGTGGGATTCGATCCCGGGTCTCCAGGATCGCGCCCTGGGCCAAAGGCAGGCGCCAAACCGCTGCGCCACCCAGGGACCCCCTTAAGGCTTTCTATTTTTTTTAAGACTTTATTTATTTATTCATGAGAGACACATAGAGAGAGAGGCAGAGACATAGGCAGAGGGAGAAGCAGGCTCCCCACTGGGAGCCTGATGTGGGACTTGATTCCAGGACCCCGGGATCACGCCCTGAGCCCAAGGCAATCATTCAACCACTGAGCCACCCAGGGCCCAACTTTTAAGGTTTTCTTTGCCAGACACTGTGCTGAGTGCTAGAGATCGAGAGGAGTGCATAAAACATGGGGAGAATTCATAGGTTAATGTGGGAGAGATGGAAACATTAGTATAAACTAAGGAGATACGTGGCCAGAGAGGAGCTAGGCTATAAGCTCCATGAGCACAGGTGCCTTAGTGTTTCATTCACGTGCACTTATAACACTGTGGGTGCAGAACAGTTTCTCATTACATCGTTGCTGAATAAATGAACAAAAGCACCAATGAAGGGATATCACAAAGCCTTGGTGGAGAGTGGTCAGGGAAGACTTCCTGAGGTAATGTCTGAACCTTAAGGATGCATAGGGACATTCCTGGGTGGAATGGAAACTACATAGAAGCAGGAGAGTGTAGAAGTAATAGGATGTTGCTGAGCTGTGTTCAGGCCAAAGTGAACAGCGTGATCTGATGGGATGCAGACTGCACAAAGAGAAGCCCCAAGTTAGGAACATCTGGGAAGGCCCTCATCAGGAGGCACAATAGGATGTGGACTCTGGGTCCCTGGAAGGAAGACAGGAACAAAGCTTGACAACTGTCAGGACCAACTGCACCAGCCTCAGTGTGTGCTGGTGAGGACAGGGCCTTCAGGAGGCACCAGAGAAAGGCGATGTGCAGGAACCCTTTACCAATCACAGGTGCCAGACCCCACCGAGAAGAGAGACACCGAGATGAGCCACGGTACACTAGTGAGCACGCAGGAGAAGTACATGCGCAAAACTGCTTGGAGGAGATGAGAGGAGAACCCTGTCACGCCTTGTACACAATCACCAAAGCAGTAACTGGCTGAAGGCAAGGAGGAAGTCAGGGGAAAGAACCAGAAGAAGTGCTATTTATTTCACTTTCACTTTGAGCATACCACAACTGGGAAGAACACACCCTGGCCCAGGAGAGAAGAGATCTGGCTAGCATCCCAGCTAGCACCAACGATCTGAGTGAACTTGGGCAGGTTACCTCACCCCCCCCCCGCCACTCTGGGGATCAACTTCCCCATCTACAAACCAGAGCTGCCACCACGAGCCCCACTCCGTCCCACCCTAACAGCATTCTAGAAGAGTTCCAATCAGATAGGTACCAACTCTGCATGGTTCTCTAAAGCACCTACTATGTGCTCTTCCTTGTACCAGAGGGGTGGCAGCAAAAGGACATGCTCAGCCCCTGCCCCCGGTGAACGCTTTAACAAGGGACCCTGGAAGGCAGTACAGGACTCTGGGGAAAGCATTCTGGGACATTCTCTGGCCAGTCTGACTGCCCAGCCCAGGCAGGGGGAGAGGAAGTGGTGAGCTGTTTTACAATCCATCAAATTAATTGCCCCAAATGGGAAATTTACAAACTTCCTACAGCCTCCTGTGTATCCCATAATCTCCCATGGCCCTAATCTGAGAAAGAATGTATGAGCTGTAATCTTTCCAGCCCGCTGTGCTCAGGGGCAATACCCTGGACAAACCTCCACTCCTTTTTTTTTTTTTTTTTTTTTTTTTTTTTTATGATAGTCACACAGAGAGAGAGGCAGAGACACAGGCAGAGGGAGAAGCAGGCTCCATGCAGGGAGCCCGACGTGGGATTCGATCCCGGGTCTCCAGGATCATGCCCTGGGCCAAAGGCAGGCGCCAAACCGCTGAGCCACCCAGGGATCCCCAAACCTCCATTCCTACCAGTAGTCAACCCTAACCAAAAGCCCTCAGTTTATGGCCCTCCAGGGCCTGACCCCACCCACCTCCACCCACTAGGAGCCAGCCCAGTTGACCTTGGCCTAGACTCCAGCTTCAGCAAGAAGACCTGCCCAACCAGCCCCTTTGGTAAATACAACTTTGTTCTCTCCTCCTTTTCTCTCTTAAGGATAACAGCCTGCCAGGAGGCGGAACCAGGAAAAACAGAGTCTGGACAGAGTCATCCATGGGGCACACTGAAAACAGCCCCCAGATGAGGTATTGGGATTGGGCAGTGGGTTCTAGTCTCAGCTCACCCTCTGCTGGCCAGGAAACCCTCTCTCATCTCAGGCCTCACCTTCCTCTGAGAAATAGAAAAAGCCTCACAGGAACATCTCTCCCTGCCTCTTCATGACCAAAGTGTTACCAGCAAACTGCAGTAAATCTGGATCTCCTTCAACTACCAGAGAGCTTCAAGCTCTACTGTCAGGAAGGGAAGAGTCTTCCAGCTGGCAGGAAAGACCCCACCAGAGCATCTGGCTCTCTCCCTCCGCGTAATTTGTACTCTCTTATATGTGCCTCCTCTAGGAATTTGCCACTCTCCCCACATAATGAAGTATTGTCTAGGCCCTACTCCAATGTCACCTCTTCCATGAAGGCCTCCTGGATCCCTCCCTTCTTACCACCTGTTCCATTCTCTCCTGCCTCCTCCACTCAACAGGTCTCATGGGTAGTGGACTCCCACTTATTGCTAGCAATGGGGAGCTTATTTTATCACAAATATTTCAAAGGGCTCTGCACAAACCTGGAGTCAACTCTCTAATGCATCTGCACCTAAGAAGTCCTCACACTGGGCAAAGTTTCCTAGACATTATTTGGAAGGCCAAGCTCCTTGGTGACAGTTCACTCACTATATACTGAAATATTTTAGAAGGTTCTATTGTAAACCCAGAGCCAAAAACCTTTCTCCTGGAACACCTGGGTGGCTCAGCAGCTGAGCGTCTGCCTTTTGCTCAGGGTGTGATCCCAAGGTCCTGAGATCAAGTCCCGCATCAGGCGCCCTGCATGGAGCCTGCTTCTCCCTCTGCCTGTGTCTCTGCCCCCCTCTTTCTCTCTCTCTCATGAATGAATAAATAAAATCTTTACAAAAAAAAAAAAACTTTCTCCCTATTGCTCTCCCAGATAATAAGATTCTTCTATGTGACAGCCCTTCAGATATTTGCGACCAGCCCTCATCTCCTTGTGTGTCTCCTCTTCCCCGCATGAAATCCCCACAGTTTCCTCAGCTGTTCCTCAGGAGATGACGTTTCCAGTGCCCATTACAGTCATTCCCTCAGAAGGACTTCAAGGAGTCATATCCCTCTTAAAAAGGTGATCCTAGAATGGGCCCCCATACTCTACCTGTGATCTCCAAGGGCAGAGCAGCACCATCACCTCCCATGTTGTGAGCACTATACTTTTCATTAAAGTGGCCTAAAACAAAACTAGCATTCTGGATGGTCACATCCTTCTGTCAACAACTACGAAGTTTATGGTCAGTAAACAACTTTTTCCCAGAGCTGCATCTCCTAGAGGGCACCAGCCATGCAGGAGCATGAACAAAACTCATTCTCCTCAGCCGGTTAGAGCAGAAAGTACAGGAACTGTGGAGTCAGACTTGGGTTGGAATCTTAGTCCTGCTATTTATTTACTGAGCGACTCTAACAAAGTATTTGTTCTCTCCAAGTTTTAATTTCCTCAAATACAAAATGGGGAAAAAAATTTTCTCACTAGGCTGAGTTGAGGAATAAATGAGACAAAGTATGTAAGCACCCAGCCCAGACCAAGAACAGGCCAAGGTCAAAGATGGTAAGTGGTTAAGAGTCAAACCCAAATCGGCCAACCCAAAGCCTTGTGGCTTCAGGCACCATGCAACAGCCCCAGGCTGTTTTCTTGTCCCACAGCCCTTACCCACTGAACATTATCTTTGGCCTGTTTCTCCCTATGCTAGACTATGAATTCCTTGAAGACATCCTTGTCTTTGTAGCCTCAGAATCTGGTATGGTGCCATCTGGTACAGAGTAGGAGCTAATAAATGCTGATAAGCAAACAACTGTATGAACAAGTTAATTAAACTGATATCAAGACAGGCACCTCTTTTGCCCTCTTAGCAGCTCCAACTCCACCAGCACAAGCTGGGTGGCAAGAAGCATTTACTTCATAAGGGCTTACTATTCTGAATCAGCACTACCCCCCACACCCAGACAGGGAAGCTCGTGTCACAGTCCCCAGTTCTTTTTTTGGGGAGTCCCCACCCAGGACATGGCAGTGTCCTACCTTCCCCAACCACAAGACCTCCAGCACTGGTGGGGTTTGCTCCAATCTCCTTTGGGAGCCAGGCTGAACTGCACGTAGTCAGGTGAGCATTGTCTGGGATGGTCCCTGGGGACCCCAAGATGCATAGGTCCTATGTGGGGAAGGGCTGATGCCAGGTTTCCCTAGCCCCAGCTCTCTGGGGGCTTCATTAAAAATATTCCCTCCCAGTTCCCAGGTAATTAATAATAAGAAAAAGAAAGACACATATTCATATTCAGCAGGCTGCCTCAAAACCATCCAAGCCACACCTGATAGAGCACTCTTATCTCATCATCTGTGCCACTGCTGATGCCACACTGTCCCCATGACCCAAATACTAATGGTCCTTCACAGTCTGGTTGTGATTTTCCCTTTAGAGCTTTTCCCAATTACTCCTAAGGCTCTGAAGTCAGTGAGAGTCTTGGTCTCATCACTTCTGAGCCTTAATTTCCTCATCCTGTCAAATGAGCATGGAATTGTGAACCTCAAGGTTCACTACATAACTATCATGCCTGTGTATGGCACACAATAGGTGTCCACTCAACCTTGATTTATTTCCTTCCAGTTTATTACACCCTCAGCTCTGAATCACACTGTTGTCCTGGGCACGGCTCAAATCCAACTCTACAGGGAGAACCTCGAGGTATGGGATGGTATCTACTCTGGCCACCAAGAGGATCTGTATGGCTTTGAGAACTCAGTTGGCATTTAAATGCTTCTGAGGGTTAGCCGGTAAGCCAACACGTTTTAATTTGCTGTGGTCACTGTAGATAAGCATGATAGAATATATTGATTTTCAAAAATTCGGGCAGCCCCAGTGGCACAGTGGTTTAGCGCCGCCTGCAGCCCGGGGTGTGATCCTGGAGACCCAGGATCAAGTCCCACATCGGTCTCCCTGCATGGAACATGCTTCTCCCTCTGCCTGTGTCTCTGCCCCTCTCTCTCTCTCTCTCTCTCTCTCTCTCTCTCTCTCTCTCTCTCTCCGTGTGTGTCTCTATGAATAAATAAATAAAATCTTAAAAAAAATTCCCCAGAAGGAGTGACTGGAGGCCAGTATGGAGATAAATAAGAATACCATATGATTTCCCAAACTAGAGAGTAGTCTTTGGGGACACCGAAGCCAGGGTACCCAAGGCCCATCCCTCTACCTCTCGGGCTACAGTTCCCTTGGGTATAGAGGCACCGCTCAGTGGCTAAAAAGCTTCTTGGTCAGAGTCCCAAGACAGAATAGCACAGGGTTCACCGAACCATTTAATAAATTCATTCAACAATTATCTTCTCTCACCATACACCGAAAAAGTAACCACTAGAAGTTACGCATGTGTTAACTATCTCAATTGTTATTTTATATATATCTCAAAACATCAGGTGGTACATCTTAAATATATTCAAGAACCTTTGTGAATCATATCTCAATAAAGCTAAAAAATTATTTTCTAAACAACTACTTGTTGCAACCACTATTTTAGACACTAGAGGTACCGTCTTGAGCAACAGGCACTCTCTGTGTCTTCACAGACATTAAATTCTAGTGGGAGAGACAAACAAATTAAAATATAATGTATCTGGGGACGCCTGGGTGGCTCGGCGCTTGAGCATCTGCCTTTGGCTCCCGGATCGAGTCCCACATCAGGCTCCCTGCGTGGAGTCTGCTTCTCTTTCTGCCTATGTCTCCTCTACCTCTCTCTGTGTGTCTCTCATGAATAAATAAAATCTTTTTTAAAATAATATAAAATAAATAAAAATAAAAATAAAGCCTACTGTATCTGGATTGGCTGAGAACTCTAAAGAAAAAGAGAGGAAAGTTAAAGGAGGAGAAAGTGCCAGGGGAGAGGAGTCCGGAAAGGCCACCCTAAAAAGGTGACATGTGAGCAGAGACCTGAAGTAAGTGAGGAAGCAGTGGGCCATTCCAGATAAAGAGCACAGTGAGTGCAAAGGCCCAAAGGCTTGTTGTGTTCACGTGTTGGAAGAACGGCAAGGAGGCCAACATGGCTAGAGCAGAGCGGCAGGCAGGGAGAGAAGAAATGAGGTCGGAGGGGTAACGGGGGTGGGAACATATGACACAGAGCCTCAAGGGCTGCTATGAGGACCTAGGATTCTGCTGTGTGTGAGATGGGAGCCCTTAGGTGGTTTGAGAGAGGTGACATAATCCAAATTCCACTGTAGAACAATCTCCAGCTGTTGTCCTGGGGGAGGGGAAGAGAAGCTCAGGGACTAGTTAGGAGGGTATTGCAACAGTCCGGCCAACAGATGACAATAGCGTGAGCTAAGATGGTGGCAGGTCATAGGTACAATCTGATTCCAGATATATTTCAAAGGAGAGATGGCAGGGTTTTAAAAGTTCCCTGGAAACGTGCCTGATGCCAAGTAGTCCTGGGCATTACTGGCTGCTTGTACTGAGTAAACCAAAAGACAAGCTGAATTTGGTCTCCAGAGCCCCAGCCAGACATACAAGCGTGTAAAGTGCATCACTGCAGAGCTGCAGGCAGGAAGCCATGTGACTCTGGGTTTGGGTGTGAAGAGAGAGCAGAAGGCAGGAGGGGCCTCTCCCTGCAGGACTCACCATTCTTCTCCCCCCACCTCTGAAGGGTTGGGTGGCTCATGGGCAAACTGCTCCTGCCTTTGAAAGGTGGAAGAGCTCCTTTACAAGGAAGCCAGTGAGGGAGCTCGATGATCTGAGTCCCAGGCCTAGTGCCACTACCTTCCACTGTGAGACTCTGGGTAAGTCATTTGAGCCTGGGTCTCAGAGCCACATGTGCAATTGAGAATCTTAACATACTACCTGAGGTGGCCTACAAGTGAATCAGAATACACCAACCACTCCTATGTGTGTGACCTTGGATGTATAATTTCCCTGGGCCTCTGCATCCTCATCTATAAAATGGGAGGAAGAACACCTTTTAGGGATACCATGAAGGTTAAAGCAAATGATGTGTGAAAAATGTGGTGATGTTTGATCTGATATTTTTAAATTTATTTTTAGTTTTTTAAAGATTTTATTTATTTATTCATGAGAGAGAGAGAGAGGCAGAGACACAGGCAGAGGGAGAAGCAGGCTCCATGCAGGGAGCCTGATGTGGAACTCGACCCTGGGACTCCAGGATCACACCCTGGGACTCCAGGATCACGCCCTGGGCTGAACGCAGGTGCCAAACCGCTGAGCCACCCAGGGATCCCTGATATTTTTTTTTAAAGATTTTATTTATTTATTCATGAGGGACAGAGACACAAGCAGAGGGAGAAGCAGGCTCCTTGTGGGGAGCCTGATGCAGGATCAGGACCTGAGCCAAAGGCAGATACTCAACCACTGAGCCACCCAGGTGGCCCTATTTGAGCTGATCCTATTGAATCTCTTCTATGCCATCACCAACTCTGTCCACCCTTCCCACCTGCCCACTATGAGAGGAAGCCAAGGCATTACACTCAGCTTACACTCTTCCCCCCTGTCAGGCCCAGTACCAGGAGCCCATTCCCACAGACATAGCAAAACTTCCTGGCCCTCTTAAACACGGCTCGAGCTCACTAGAAACAATCATCACCCCTGGGTCCTCTGTGGTAGCTTCTGCTCTCTCATTCCCAGGGGCTCTCCCTGCTGGTGACACCAGATTCACAGAGCCATCGTGAAGGCCTAGCAAGCACACAGTAGGTGCTGAATACGTGGTGGATAGGGATTATAGAAACAAGCACAGGGCACCCCCCGCCAACACTAGATTGCAAGCCAGAAAAACATCCCCAGGCACAATGGTCAGAGGACTCCACTTCACACGCCTGTACATGCCATCTTCACAGTGTGTCAGACTCACAACCCCAGGTAAAGTTTATAAAGTCCTGCATAAGGACCTTTGGCAGATCCTGCATGGAAATGACCAGCTATAGAAATAATTCCTGAAGGCCTCAGAGAAATCAGACAGTCCAAAGAAAGATGAGGGAGAGGGCCTGAGAAAGTGAAAGCCTCCACTTTTACTCTTCCCTACTATCTCTGGGGGTATTTAAGGAAGTCAGAAGCCAGGGTGGGGTAACAAGGGAGGGGAAGGGTGTTACTATCTGTCGATAATTAAGTCCTTAAGGAATTAGGATACTCGGTGGGGAACTGATACCTAAATATAAAGAGTTTTTCCTCAAAATCTCCTTCAATTGGAATTGCTAAACACATAGGTTCCATTAACTTGACTTCTCCCCCCACCCCCCCAGCCTCTCCCTTATTCACACACCCCCTTTCCCCTAGAGGCACTGAGTACACAGCCTGGAAACCAGACTTCCTGTTACCAGGGTAGGGGCCAAGGTCACCTGCCACAGGACTTGTGTGCATCGCCCAGAGCCGAGGAGAGACCAGGTAAGCAGGGCGACAGTGAGGACGGCTCTTGCCCTTCCAGGGGGTCAGGTTTTAACTAGGTCACCCCTTGGACACTCACACCACCCACTCTTTATCTCCATCTCTTTCTATTTTAAGGCAGGAGTGCTGCCAAGCAGCGGTATGGGTTACCCAGCTTCTCCTCCTTTAGAGGCCAACCCCTCACCTGCTGGGTGGGATCCCTCATCAGGTTCCAGCCCTGCAGCTGCCCAGCACCTCAGTATATCCTCTCCTCCTCCCCCACAACCCTGGCCACACCCCTCCTCATGCCCTGGATCTGCACTGCTCCCAGAACCGAGCCCCAGCTCCTCTGAGCAGCGCTTTTCTGCACCTCCTTCCTCTTCTCACAACATCTTGAAAGTGTCTTGTTCTTACATGTCTGCCCAGGCTGCTCCCCCTCCCTTGAAAAGTCAAATTTCCTCTTGTCATCCAACAAATCCCTGCTTTTCAAGATACAGTTCAGCCTCCCATCGCCCACCAGAGCGCCATCCCTGGCCAGCTCTCCTCTGTGCCCTTCCAATCCCCAAGCTCTCCTTATCAAATCATTCGCACAGTATCATCTAGTTGTTCCTTGTCTGTGTCCCCACCGGAGATCAGGCTCCCAGGGTCCTGAAGGACAGCCATGGCACTTTGATTCACTAACTGAGTGCTTACTATGTACCAAATACCTTCTGGGAGCCAGCAACCTAGCAGGGAACACAAAAGAGAGAGAAAATCCTGCCCTCGTGGAGGTCACCTTCTAGAGATAATAATGACCAACACACAGGATGTATTCAAGGCTATTCTGAGTACTTTATATGAACTCATTTCATCTCTGGCACAACTATTATTAGCTCCATCTTACAGATGAGGAAACCGATGCTCCAGATTATCTAACCTCAGAATTCATAAGCTAGTAAGTGGCAGGGCAGGGATTCAAACCCAGGCAATCCTGTGCCACACCATGCTCCCGACACTGGGTCATTCTGCCTCTCAGTATTATGTTCTCCACTCTGCCCTACTCATTTTGCTATCCAGTGCCCAGGACAATGCTTGGTACATACAGGGTGCTCAGGTAAAGTCTGCTAAATGAAGAGACCCCTGAATAATGAATGCTAGTCCCTCTGAAACATCTGCTCCATGTCTTGTCCCCACTCAATCCCAACTCATAAAGCCCCCAAGTCTTCCCTGACTCCTCCAACCCCTGAATTGTTTCCTCCTGGACATTCCTCTCCGTGCTGCACCTATTATACTTACCTACCACTTGGTCACACACCATTTGACCATCCTATCACCTGCAGCTGTGCAGACATCTTGCTTCACCGGATCCCTGGGCTCCCTGATATTCCACAGAGTGCAACAAATATGGTGCCAGTACACGGCAAAAATGGATACACAAATGCTAAACTGAATCTGGCCTCCCCTCTTTACTTTTCCATTATCACCAGAGCTATTTCTCCCCTCACCCAGGGAAGGCAAGCCAGAGCTTGGGTCAGATATGTTTACTATATTCAAACTGCCTAACCCTTTCAGCTGTAACAGCCAAGGTCATCCAGCTGTGGTTAAAAACAGCAAGTACAGTTGGACATTTTTAACACTCCGCAAAATGCATCAGGATGTTCAATGCCCTGTATCACAAAATGCCCGTAACTGAGAATCTGAGCTGGACAGTATACACAAGTACCCTCTGTACATATCAGAAGATAAGAGTCGCTGTGGGATATAAGTCAAGGAATTACCCAAATATGCTTGGACCAATCAGCTATTACGGAAAAAAAAACATTCATGGAAATATTTGCTAAAATTTACTAAATATACTATGCCCTGGGGACTGAGTATTTTACATGTCCATACTTCCTCAATCTACAATGTGGTTTATATCCTGACAAACTCATTGTACGTTGAAAATATTGAAGTCAGAGATGCCTGGGTGGCTCAGTGGCTGAGGGTCTGCCTCTAGCTCAGGGCGTGATTCCTGGATCCTGGGATCAAGTCCCACATTGGGCTCCCTGCATGTAGCCCGCTTCTCCCTCCACCTATGTCTCTGCCTCTCTGTGTGTGTCTCTTATGAATAAATAAACAAATTCTTCAAAAAACAAAAATATACCTCACCTATCCAATGCCATAACTTAGGGAGCCTACCTTACATGTACTCAGAACACTTAGGTGAGCCTACAATTGGGCAAAATCATCTGACACAAAGCCTATAATAAAATGTTGGAAATCTCATGTAATATATTGGATACTGTACCGAAAGGAAAAAAAAACCCACAATAATTGTATGAGTACAGAATGGTTGTAAGTCTATCAGTTGTTTACCCTCATGATCTCAATTAGCAATAATCGCGCCTCGGATAAACCTCATTGGCTACGATACTGCCACTGCGCAAAGCTTACCCTCATGATCTCATGGCTGACTGGGAGCTGTGTTCACTGCTGCTGCCCAGCATTGCCAGTGTCACAACACCTATTGCTAGTCTGGGAAAAGAGCAAAACTCAAAATTCAAAGTATGGTGTCTATCTATGATATGCAATCTCTTTCCCATAATGGGAATGTCAAAAAATCATAAGTTGAACTACTGTAAGTCAGGGAATGTCTGTATTACTCTCATTTAACCACTACAAAAGACCCATGGGGCAGATACCAGCATTTGCCCCATTTTGTTCAGAGGTTAAACGACTCGCCTGAGTTCCACAGCCACAAAGTTGGGCTGCCAAACCTGTGCCTGTGTGCTCAATCACAACCCTATAGTTTCCCTATCTACCATGGAGCATGGTGAAACAGGCCAAGCAGGGCTTAAAGGGACCATGGGAGGACCCCCCAATTAAGGACAGCTGGGGATGATCCCTGCCCTGCCACCTTACACCTGTACTGCAAGCTCCCTAATTTGCCTATGCCTCATCTTCCTCGTATGTAAAAATGAGAATCAGATAAGTACCTACCTCTTAGGATTGGTAGTAGTATTAAATGAACCCCTGTCTGTTAAGCCCTTAAAACAGTGCATATGGTGAGCACTAGATAAACATTTGTAAAACAAGCAAATATAGACGCAACAAAAGCAACTGGGCTTCTCAGTGTGACAGTCCCTCTGCCCTAGCGCTCACTTTACTGAACCCCAAAACCAAGCCAAATCCAATACAGACCTTAAAGAAAAAAGCAAATTCTCAAACCTTTCCAGGGACTCAAGAAGATAATCAGCACCAACCAGTCCTCCCAGCTTCAAGGAGCAGCCTCAAAAGGCCCAGCAAGATCATCACACAACACAGTTATTACATCTTAAATCACTGGGCTCCTCAGACACATGGAGCTTTTGAAATAAAAAGCGTGTTCTTTGGGTTCTAATTTAAATATCTATCTATTCACAGAATAGGAAGCCAATTACTTTCCTCTCCCCCAAAGAATTAATACCCCCACTGAGTTTTATAAACCATCTGGTACCAAACACACAAACACATCTATGCATTTTCAGGTGAAGAGGGCTGAGAGAAGCCAACTGAGCACTCTCCAGCTCCCACCCACACACCGGGGCTAAAAAAATGTAATTATTCAAGCCTTGGTAAATGGATGTAATTTCAGGTACCACCAATTCCATTTAGAAATGCATTAATGGGTGCAGTGATTATAGATATTTAGCCTCACAGCATTCATCTATTTCTTTAAATGCCCAGGTCAGAATGTGTTGAGAAAAAAAAAAATCTCTCCCAACAATTTCATGAGCAAGGAAGAAAACCTTTTCCCCTGGTAGGAACCCTGACCACAGACTTTGCGGTCAACTTACAACCTCAATTTGCTCTCAGCGCCAATCAACTCTCTCTTTGTACTTCGGCCAGTGTCAAAAAGGTTATGCCAAATGTCAGATAAACTAACCCACACCAATTTGGCTGAGGATTGGCTCTGTGCCTGACACTGTTCCCAGGATGCTGGTGAGCTATTCCCGGCACTGAGTCACCATCCTGTCCCTGCTCCATCTCCCCCAGGACCAGCTCAGGGAAGACTGCAACACCAGACACCTCTACAACTTCCTCATCATCACCACTGTCTGCTGGAGCATCTATTCTCCCACGCAGGGTAACATTCCAATTTCTCAATTTAATTGCAGCCTCCTTGCCGGCTCTGGCTTGCAATGTCAATCACTCAGAACAACACACCCCTTACTCCAGGCCTTCCTCTGCCCTCAGAAGGATCTCTAAGTGGTCATGGGGTTCTGAGACCTAAGCAGATGGTAGTCCCTACAAAGTGGTCACCCACAAGACCAGCCTTACCACCTACCTCTAGGACTGCCAGCATCATCCGGGCAGAGGGAACAGCAGCACATTCCCAACCTCCATGGGGGAAACCAGAGGCCCACCAGGGGCCCGGGATCTACTCTGGCTAACAGGGTGGGCATTAACGGACAGCAGTGCCTACTGACACTTTCTCAAGGCCCTTCCCACTGCTTCATCCAATCAGTTCCAACAGAGGGCCTCCTGTAAATGAAAAGGCTCGCAAATGCCTGAGCACCTACCATGTGCCGAAAGGAGCTGCAGACAGGCCACCATATCAGATTCTCAATAAATTCTCAACAACACCAGGAAGGAAAGTAGCATCAGTATTATCGCACAATATCATTATTGTGGGGAAGCTGAAGCTCTGAGATGTTTTCACTTCCCATGTCCATAGAATCACTCGTGGAACTTGTAATAATGCTGATTCCCTGTCCCAACCCCTGAAAGTTTTGACTCAGCATTTCAGAACAGTCACTACTTCGTGTCTGCCTCACTACTCCTTCGTCAAGTGCTCTAGCATAGGTACCAGGGTTCATTACCTCCAAAGAAAAAGCTAGATGTCTTGCCAGGCAATGCAAACACTAATACGAACACCACGGAACCGTCTCACCAGGAGGTGGGGCTGGAGGATGAAAGAAGAATAGATCAAAACTGCCCATTTGGAAAATGTGTTGATCATAAGCCCAAGACACCTATTCATTTTCTCACTAGTTGGACACATCCACACAGGGCTTCAAAGATGAAGAATCATTTCTTTCATATTTAGGCACCAACGATTTAGTGCTCAGCTTCTTTTTGAAGACAAGTCTCAACAAGAAAACACACTTCTCTCTCCTGCTAGCCTTATCTTAGGAGATTTCCCCAAAAACAATGAACCACAGCTCTCTGCCACAGCTGTGCCACACTTCACCACAGAAACAGGCTTCCTTTCTAGGAGTAGGAATAATAATAGTTAATTCTTGCACAGCAAGTGCGATTTGCCAGGCACTATCCTTAAGTCAACAGTACAGTCGTTGTCCCCATTCTACAGATGAAGAAACCTCTGAAGACAGAGGCTTAAGTGACCTGTCTAAGCCGGCTGCAAAGCCAAGACCTCAACCCTGGTACTCAGACTCTAGAATTCATGTTTTATAACCCCCAAGCAGCATCACCCCTCAGACACGGGAGTCGGGGAACCCCTAGGACAATATCTCCAATTACACCACTCTCCTGAAGCCCAGCTACTAGTGAAGAGTATTATCCAGAACCAATCCCTATGCCTCAACTCAGCACCAGGCTCTTCAAGACACAGACAAGCACACACATACTTTACCTTCGCCCACAGCCTCTAGTTCCTAATTTCCTCCAATGGCCTCTCTTGCCTTGGGCTGCCCATTGCTCTGCCCCATGGCTGCCTGGCCTTTCTCCCATTCAACCTCTGAAGCTCCCTAGGGCCTGTCCTCAGGGCCCCACCCCCAGTCACCTATACTGAAATTGTCTAGTGTCCCTCTCTCCTCCTGGACTGGGCACGGCTGAAGGGCAGAGATGATGTTAGCTATTTCTCTTCACAGCACCCAGTGTGGAAACTGGAATATAGCACATGCTTCATCAGAGTCTGGTGACCCAACAGATGAATCCTGGAACAAAAGCCTCTCATTTAACTGCCCCTCCAATAAGGTGTTCACCATTCTTCAAGGTGGCCCACTGGTTCCATCTGTGGACATCCACAGACAACACAGTTTGTAAGTAAAGAGGATATGATCATTGCAAAGGTGACTGCACTAACCTACAATGTTGCTCTGGCTCTACTCCTCCTGGGAAGGAGACTGTCTCACCTCCCACTTTACCCAGGGGGAGAGAACACTGGAGGTTGTGCAGCCAGGGGCCTGGGTAGAAGGCTTGAATGGGCCCTCTGCCTCCTCCACCCCTGAGCGCACCGCACCCCACCTGCACTGCTGACAGTTCAGGTAAGCACAAGAGGCAGCCAGCAGCCTCTAAGAGAGACTGCATGCTAACTCCAAGCTGTCAGACCTCGAGAGGGTGAGGGCTCAACCTTGGCAGAAAAAGCCCCTGAGAAACCCTGAGAAGACTGGCCGTGACGCTGGAAACACTCTTCTGGCAGAAGCTGAAAGAGACGGCCCGGCTCTAAGCAGGCTTAAGAGGCTCATCAACCCCTAAGCTGTGGTCAGCTGACATGGTACGGGAGGGGGGGGGGGGCACTCTCCCAGAGCACCAGGGACCTGCCCCCTGTCCTGCCTAGGGACCATCCAATCCACCCATCACTCATCTATCCTGCAGGAGACTTTCTGAAGGAGGCCCAAAGGGTCGTCAGGGAAAGTACAGAAAACCAATCTGGGGGGAGGATTCAGTATAGAGGGAGTGGCGATGGGAGTCAGAAGACACCGTGGTAGAAACAGTGCACAAATGTGGAGCCAAGATGACTCAGGTTCTAAGTTCCAGCTCCCCTACTGATGCTCTGGCATCAGTTAGATCTTTTAACCCCTGTCCCTCCCCCAGCCTCCACTGCTTGATCTGTAAAATGAAGCTAATAAGATAAGAATACCTGCCTCTAAAAGGAATGTATGTGTTTTTCAACTATAGAGTACCATGAAGATTATTACTGTTGACATCTGTGGCCCAGGCAGTACCAGACCATAAGTCTGTCCTTCAGCAGTCAGAGCCGATAACCAGGTGGCTACCCAGATTAAAGAGCAGACATCTGTGCAGCCTTCTAAATGCCCAGGAAACAGCCAACTCAGGAGCGTTTTCACACCTCATTACCCTGGGCTCTTGGTCCCTAGGTCCCTGCAGCCTGGACAAGGTACTGTGGCCTTGGGACAGCATAGCCCTGATGGTCAAGGTTAGTGTTGTTTTTTAAATTTTTAATTTGGAAATCATTTTAAACTTAGTGAAAAAGTGCAAGAACAGCACCCCTCACCCAGCCTCATCCATGGTTAACACGTTGCTCCATCTGCTCTATCATCTGCTCCCCTCAAAACACACACACACACACACACACACACACACAGAGTTTTCTCTCAACCTTTTGAGAGCTGATACTTCAGTATCTCCCAAGAATGAGGACATCCTTCTAATAACCATAATGGTTATAGTTTTTATTGGTCCAAATCCTGAGCTGAGTCCTACAGTTTGCATGCTCCTGACCCAGGCACCCCCAGTTCGAGGGTACCAGATTTCTCCAGCAGCAGTTGAACGCAATTGGGATTCAGAATTCACATTTCCACCCCATCTCGTAGTTGTGTGGTTGTACAAAAGAAACTCACATTTACTGGGCATTTGTACTAGCACTTTCTTGGCACATTTTCCATTAAATAATTCATGTAATCCCCACATTGATCCCCATTTCATTGGTGAGGATGCAAGGCTTAAAGGGAATAGGTAACCTACCAAGGACAAGGAGCTATAACTGGTGGAACTGGAGTCAGAAGCTGAAAATCCAGAGCCAATGCTCCTACACCACCTCCACACACACACACACTACCACCACATACACAGTACCTATACATTTTTCTGCATGATAAAGTTGCCTGGCTGTGCTCTGGCTTCCAGAAAAACCCAGCCAGCATCCAAGTGACCCAGAGTAGGCTGGATGGGAGACAGAGAGGAGGTATGACACAACTCAGTCCAGGCAAAAAATGACCCGAGGTCACAACAGCTGCTAATGTCTTCCTCAGGGCCTATACATCCCCCTTTGGAGATGCATGGCCCAGAGAGGCTGGAAGGCCAATGAGCAGTCCCCACACTCCCCTGTCCCTTAAAATGAACAGGGGAGGGATCTCTGGGTGGCTCAGTGGTTTAGTGCCTGCCCTCAGCCCAGGGCATGATTCTGGAGTCCCAGGATCGAATCCCACATCAGGCTCCCTGAGTGGAGCCTGCTTCTCCCACTGCCTGTGTCTCTGCCTCTCTCTCTCTCTCTCTCTCTCTCTCTCTCTCTCTGTGTGTGTGTGTGTGTCTCTCATGAATAAATAAAATCTTTAAAAAAAAAATGAACAGGGGAATTGGTGTCCTGGGAATACATGTTTCTGTTCAGGAAAACACAAAGCAATACAATGAACATGATACATCCTGCCAAAGCACTGATCTTAATGGAAGATATGGAAAGAGATTTTATAATAAGTTAAACTGAGGGTAAAGTCTACATGAATTTTTGGGTAGTACCCACATTTTGATGACGTTTCCTACCATCCAATCTCCCAGGCAAGTTCGCCTTCATCCTCTTCTGACACTCAGCTGTGGTTGCAAAGTCTGAGAATCCCAGGCCTGAGACAACACATGTCCACCTCTTCTCCGCACTCTGAAGAGGCTGAACTAACACAGCGTGAGGCTTTACGAAGTCACTTAATCACTCTGAGCCCACTTTTCTGCACTAAAAAATGCAATAACTGTGAGCCTCCAACCAGATAATGTTCGTGAAGCACTCTGTAAACAATAAAACATTAACCCCAAACACTTGTCATTTCAGAAAATTGGGAACAAATGTTTTGACAGCCATTTAAAAGCAACAGGCAAATAAAACCATATTCCTCCGTGTTTCTCCCTCTGCCAATATTTACCTAAGACACCATGCCAGTTTACTGAGCAGAGATTCTAACCCATGCTGTCTTCCGAAGAGATGGGAAAACTGGAGCAAGCACCTCATTAAATCACCAAACAGTCCACATTCTGATGTGCTTTCTCAAGTAGACTCCATTTTCCTGAAGCTCTAGTTGTTTTTTTTTTTAATTTTTATTTATTTATGATAGTCACACAGAGAGAGAGAGAGAGAGAGGCAGAGACACAGGCAGAGGGAGAAGCAGGCTCCGTGCACCGGGAGCCCGACGTGGGATTCGATCCCGGGTCTCCAGGATCGCGCCCTGGGCCAAGGCAGGCGCTAAACCACTGTGCCACCCAGGGATCCCCCTGAAGCCCTAGTTTGAGAAGCCCAAAGTTTCCTCCCATAAATATCATGAGAATAGAGTTCCACCAATGCACGTGAAACCTCCACACACCCTCTCCATACACACAGCACTGGAAATTGGGCATAGCACCTCTCCTCACCACCCTCTCCTGTCCTTTCTCTGAAGCACACCCGGCTCAGGGGCAAACGGCCTTAAGAGCAACTTGCAACCATTTCTCTTAAAGAGGTTTTCCCAGATCTTTTCTGGGATGGTTTTGAGAGCGTGGTACAAATCATGGCTCCTAATCCTTCCTTCTGCTTTCTGCACAACACCGCTGTTGTTCCTTTTGTACAGGACCTAACACTTCAATCCCTGAGCCAGTTTTCACTCTTGATAAAACAACCAGGAAATGAAACGTAAAGTGTGGGATTATGCCAAAACTGGCCAAGCTGGGGGAAGCTTTTCTTAACCTTCAACAAGAGGTTTCAGCATTTCCATTTTAAATAGATGTGAGCCGCCATTTCCCAGAAATTCTTTGCAGAATTGTTGCTTTCTGGTTTGAAATCAAGTTTCTGGAACTGCTGTGCCCGGCAATGAGAAAGATGACAAATGAGAAAGAGGGCAAATAAATGAACCAACAGTTTGGCACTCTACAAGACGAATTCCACTAACATGAAGTTTAACATTTCTCTGGGGAGAAAAATGTGGCAGACAGGCAATAAAGGGGGGGCCTGGAAGACTGTCCCTTGGATGATGGCATAATTAAATCTCAAGAGGGCACCTTCCTGGGCCTTCCAGTATTCACAGACTTTTCCAAAGGGCCTTCTGTACTTGGTGCCTACGCCCCATTGGGGTACCCCTCTGGACCTTCTGTCTTCCCTGGTTTAGCCTTCATTCCCCAATTCCTCTTTCCTTTTAATTTCAGAGAAAATGGGTTTGCTGAATACAAAAACACACTGTACATACTTAGCATTATCTCTAGAAAAGTAACTCTTCTGAAGGAGGCTTAAAGCCTTGGCTCAAGAGTGGTCCCAACTCCCTGCCTCTATGGGACAAGGTCTTAACTACCTATTCCCAGGTACCTAGAACCCCAAGCCCCACACAGCCTCCCTTCTCCTCATGCCTGTCCAGGAGAGACTGAGAACCAGTACTCTTACCTTGTGCTATCCTGGAGTGAGCATGGTGGTGCTGGTGGTGGCTCAGCACACAAGGTCATCACCCTGATGTTTGCATTCAAAATATTCCACAAAACAGAGATGAACCTGAGAGTCATGCTAATAATTTGATTTTTTTTTATTTAGAATGACTTTGAATAGCAAATTAAAAAACAGCATGACAAATTGGGGGGAAAACTACGGAAGAAAGGGAAAAGGTTTATACTTTAATATCTTTAGTGGCACCTTTTTCCAGGTTTTTAGAACAAGTGGCCTTGCACTTTCTTTTTTCACTGAGTCCTGCAAATCATGTAGCCACACAGGACCTGCTGTGGTCCAAAGAACTAGAGAGGGAAAAGTCAGTCTTGGTCTAAGCCTCAGAAATGTCTTTCCCAAGAGCCTCACTGGCCTCACTTGGGGCTAGACACCCACAAGGAGAATGACACCTACATAGGATGGCCCTGCAAATCTCCAAAGCTAAAACCAAGGGACTTAAAGTTAGAAGAGACCTTGTGTAATCAGCTGCTTTCTGCCCAGACCCTGGAGCCAACTCACAGAGGACTCCAGGGCCTGGCAACCAGGGAGGGAGAGAATTAGGGAGGGAATGCCAACAGATGTCCCATTCCCCAGATGCAGAGCATGAGGTTATGAGGTGAAGGAGCCACAGAAGGCCAGGTTCTTCCTTCAAGTGCTGTCCTTGGCAGCAAGCAACTATCTCCAGGAGGGCTGGGATCCAAGAACCAGCCTTGACAGGCATGGTTCCTAGTTGCTTTGCTTCTGTCACCTTACCCAGCCTCCCCTAACCCCTGATCTCCTCCCCAGCAAGTTTTCTAAAACCTGGAATAACTACTAAACTCACTGAGTCCCTTAAAACACTACTGCTTTAATAAATACCGAGAGCCTATTCAGAGCCCAGCACCAAGTCTCAGAGATGTGGAACAGGGTACCAGTCTTCAAGCGACAACCTTGGTCCAGACAGGGTGGCCAACACCCCCTCTTCTCTCCATTCATCCTCTTTATTGACTCAGGACCTATACAAAGCCTGCTGTAAGGAGAACCCAACCCACAGAGTGCCACAAAATCCCCGAAAACCAGCCCAGTGCTAACACTCTTCCTCACAAGGCCTGTTCTAGAACTTTACCCTCATGGATCTCATATTTGAAAAGGCTCCTCTGCCAAATTTCTTTTACTAATTAATAATTAATGTTTTGGGCAGCCCAGGTGGCTCAGCGGTTTAGCGCCGCCTTCGGCCCAGGGTGTGGTCCTGGAGACCAGGGATCAAGTCCCACATCAGGCTCCCTGCATGGAGCCTGCTTCTCCCTCCGCCTGTGTCTCTGCCTCTCTTTCTCTCTCTCTCTCTCTCTCATGAATAAATAAATATTTTTTAAAAGATTTTATTTATTTATTTGAGAGAGAGAGAGAGAGAAAGCAAGAAAGAGAGAGGGGCAGGGGGAGAAGCAGACTCCCCACTGAGCAGTGAGTCTCACATGGGGATCAATCCCAAGACGCCAGGATCATGGCCTGAGCCAAAGGCAGAGGCTTAACCAACTGAGTCACCCAGGTGCTCCTAGAGTATAAGTCTTCTTAAAGAGGATATCAGCATCACCAAGTCTAGAATTAGGGGAAACAGCAGTAAACTCCTTTTATGTTTTGCCCCTAATCCAAAATTGAACTCAAGTGCAGAAATCAAAATTAAAATGCACCTGCCTTAGCTCAAGTTTTTCTGCTTAAAAATGTACTCCGGGGCAGCTGGCTCAGTTGGTAAAGCTCTTGAGGCTCTTGAGCTCAGGGTCATGAGACTGGATTTTCTTAAGTACAGCAGAGTTAAAGAACCTTGTATTAAAAGAAACTATAAAAAATAAAGAAAGAAAGAAATGTACACTGAAGAGTACCAAACATCCACTAAATATCAGGAGCAAGTGATACATCCTGAAAACCTTACACAACTTTCCAGACCAAGGACCCACTGGGGAAAATAAAACCAGCTGTCCCAATGCTTTGTCCCTCTAACTGAGCCACATTAGAAGACCCCCCAAAAATAGAACATTCCGAAATTATCACAGCAAATCTAAGAAAGCTGACTGACTGATTTTTTATGTAAGGAAAAGGAGAACAATTACTCCCAAACCCTCAGTCTCTCAAGAAGTTGTCTCAGGGGGCACCTTCGGCTCAGGTCATGATCCTGGGGTCCCAGGATAGAGTCCCACATCAGGCTCCCTATAAGGACCCTGCTTCTCCCTCTGCCTGTCTCTGCCTCTGTGTGTGTGTGTGTGTCTCATGAATAAATAAATAAAATCCTAAAAAAAAAAAGTTGTCTCAGAAGGAGCCAGAAAACACACTTGGCTGCCACAGTGTCCCAGCCCCCCTGTATGGCTGGCCTTTGAAGGTCGGGGACCTGTCACACGCTGCTTTCCCCTAGGCCTGGGATGACCCTGGGGAGTAGGGAGCCAGGGCTTGCTATAGGATAATCACTAGGAACTTCACAGAGTCACCACAGAAGAGTCAGCAAAAGAGAGAAGGTCAAGGGGCTGTGGCAATGGCTGACAGAGTTCTACCCAGACCTCAAGCCCCCCAGCTCAAGACTTAGTACTCCCTCAGCCTAGTACTTCATGGAAAAGAGAGATACCATCAGACAGAAATACCCACGTCTCCCCTCACCAAACCTGCCAACCTCCTAGCATGGGCTCTGGCATGGGCATCCCTCCCTCCTGTCATGCGGATGAAAGGCCCTGTTCCCAGGATGCCTGGGTGGCTCAGTGGTTGGGCATCCGCCTTCAGCTCAGGGTGTGATCCCAGGGTCCTGGGATCCCGCATCAAGCTGCCTCGAGGAGCCTGCTTCTCCCTCTGCCTGTGTCTCCGCCTCTCTCTCTGTGTCTTTCATGAATAAATAAATAAATAATTTTTTTTTAAAAGGCCCTGTTCCCAGCTGGGACCACTGAAACCTAAGCCCTGGATCCCCCCTCTCACCTTGTCAGAGACACTGCTCCAGGAACTGCCCTATCTCCTTCCTGCATCATCCATTTCTCTCTCTCTACTGGATCATTCCCAAGGAATAAAACATACTCTCCCATCTCCCCACTAAATAAACAGGACACCTCCCCCACCTCAAACCCACAACCTCCCCAATCCTCAGTGAATGTCTCAAACCCTCTTCATAAGAAAATTACCCAAAAGGTTCACCTGTACTTATGACCCCAACTCTGCACCCCATATTTTCCCATCCACCTACTCCAGTCAGGTTCTGTCCTTTAAGCTTCTATGAACCCCTCATTCTACTGGGGTTTCTCCTAACTTCTCAATCTCCTTTGCTAGATCCACCTCTTTTCCCAACCTCTAAACACCGCTATGTCCCAAGGCTTAGGTCATCTTTCCTGTCTACACTCTCTTCCAAGGTGAGTTCAACTAATCCTGTGGCCTTGAATACCACCTATAATACTCAAATACACCTCTGCGGTCCTCTCTCTCTCTCTCTCTCTCTCTCTCTCTCTCTCTCTCTCTCTTCTGAGCTTCAGATACATCCATCCGACTACCTGACATACTCATATCTCAAATGTCAAGACAAGATCTTATGCGCTCCATCACTCCAAAGCTGCTCCTCCCCCCAGCCCCCCCCATCTGAGTGATATGAGTACCATCCACTCAGGCGCTCAAGCCTCTGGGAGTCGTCTTTTCTCTTCCTTTCACAGACTGCATCCAAATCAACAAGCCTGAATATGACCACTTCCCTTCATCGGCAGGGCCACACCCTCTGTCAAGTCATCATGCACTCTTGCCTGGACTACAGCAACAACCTGCTACTATTCTCCTGCCCGCTACAGTTACCCACCTACACAGAGTCCACTATACAGCAGGTAGCATGATCTTTCTAAAAATGCAAATCAAATCACATTGCTCCTCTGCTTAACCCACCCCCCCTAGTGATTTCCCACTGGGCTTAGAATAAAGTTTAAAAACTCCCTGCCCTGGCTCATAAAGTCCTACACCATTTGCTCTCTCCTATCTGTAACCTCTTCTCTTGCTACTTTCTCCCTTGCTCACCACATTCCAGCCACACTGGCCTCTCGGTTCTTTGAACTTGAAGCTCTTTCTGCCTTAAAGCCCTTGCCCTGGCTGGTCTCCTCCAGAAATGCTTTGCCGTCTCATCAACACAAAGATGGCTCTTCCCTATCATTCAAATTTTACCATAAATGTCACCTATTCAGAAACACCACTACTGACCTCTCAATCCAACACCACTACTCAGTCACTTGACATCACACTACGTTATTTTAATTTTCTGCACAGTAGTCACCATTGACATTATTCTTTTTTTTAAGATTTTATTTATTTATTTACGAGAGACACACACACACACACACAGAGAGGGGGGGGGGCAGGCAGAGACACAGGCAAAGGGAGAAGCAGGCTCCATGCAGGGAGCCCGACGTGGGACTGGATCCCGGGTCTCCAGGATCACGCCCTGGGCTGAAGGCGGCGCTAAACCGCTGAGCCACGGGGCTGCCCTATTCTTGGTTTTTAACTTATTTTCTGCTCCCTCTCCCCACTAGATTGCAAGCCCCCTGAGCATCCAGACCTTGTCTGCCTTACTCACTTCTGTGGTTCCAATGCCTAGAATAATGTGTGGCACACGAGGAGAAATCTAATAAATATCAATAAATGCAGTTATGACCAGCCAGGCCCATGACTGAGGGGGGCTCTGAGGTCTTCACCAGCTCCCCAACTTCTCTCTCAAACACAGACATGAGGCAGGACCCCAGCCAGAGCCCTAGTGTTCAGTTGTATAAATCTCATCCACCAGGATTCCAAACATCCTGCAAGAGCCCAAAGTAGGGAGGGAGACCCTCAAGCTCCGACTATGCTGCTCTACTACTGACTAGCAGTGCTTCGAGCTGGTGGAGAAAGCAACTCTGACTCGCAGCCCCCCCCCCCCCCCCCAAGTAACGCTACTTGTCAGACCACCGTCCAGCCCTTGGCTAGGTCATTCCTTCCGCACACAAGGATTTCCCGAGGGCCTGCTCTGTGCCAGGCCCTGGGCAGAGGACCAAGCGCAGCTTCCGACTGCAGGGGATCGACCGGCGACCACGCCGGCCGAGAGTTCCAGAGAAACAACAGGTACCGCCGCGCGCGGGAAACTTCGGGCCGCAGCGCCGCTGGCGGCTGGGCGGGGCCCTAACTTAGCGCCCCACGGCCGCAGCTCCGCACGCCCGGGTCCGCGGCCACCGGCGGGGCGCGACGCCCGCGGGCTTTTCCTGAACCAGTGCCGCTCGGCTCCAGGGGCCGGTGTCCCGCGAGCACCACGCGCTGAGGGCTCCCTCCGCCTCCCCGCCCCCACCGCACCCGCACCCCGCACCGCGCGGGCCCGCGCTCCAGGCCGGGAGGGGGCGCGGTCCCGGCGCTGCTCCGTCGCCCCAGGAACCAGGTGGACGCCCGAGTCCTCCCCAGGGGAGGTTCCCTGCGCCTCTCCCCGCCGCCCTCCGTCCGGGACCCCGGACGCAAGTCCTAGCTCCACCGGCCCGGCCCGCTCGCCGCCGCCCGGGGCCCTAACCCCGCGCCCGAATCCCGCCCGGGGGCAGGACCCGGGGTGCTGGGGGGAGGGGGCAGCCTGCGGCCCGGCCCCGACCCCGCGCCCAGGACCCCAGCGCGGCGCGGCCGCGGCTCAGTGCGCGCCAAGCCGCCCGGGCCGCGCGGGGCGGGAGCGGCGGGGCCCCCGCGCACAGGTGCGGGCGCGGCGCGGCGCGGCGCGCGGGCCACTCACTCGATGAAGTAGCTGGCGCCCTCCTCCGTGAAGCCCTCCTCCCAGCCGCGGGGCAGGTCTGCGGGAAGCAAGAGAGGCGGGTCACACCGGAGCCCCCGGGCGCCCCCCGCCCCCCCGCGGCCCCGCGCCCCCCCGCCGGCCCGGCCCCCACCTGAGCGGATCATGTGGCCCGAGTTGACGGGCTCCCCGGTGCGCGGGTGCAGCCAGGTGGTGCGGCGGAGCTCGTCGCTGCGGAGAGAGGTGCACCTGTTAGCGCCGCCGCCGCGCCGGGGGCGCCCGCCCCGCGCCCCGCGCCCCCGCCCGCGCCCGCGCCCCCGCGCCGCACTCGATGAAGAAGACGCGGCCGTCCCGGCACACGCCGTAGGACCAGTGCTCAGGTAAAGTGTCCCGCCCGACCGCCGCCGCCGCCATGTTCGCCGAGCGCGGAGCCGCCGCCGCCGCCGCCGCCGCCGCCGCCGCGGGGAGAGGGGGAGGGGGAGGGGGAGGGGGCGGGGGAGGAGGAGGCGGGGCGGGGCGGGGCGGCGGGCTCGGCCTGCGCGGGCCCCCGCGGCGCCCCGGGGCGCTCCATCGCGGCGCGCGGCGAGGTCCCGGGAGCCCCCAGCGCCCGCACGGCCGCGGGACTCGGCCACCCACGGCCCGACCCGAGCGCGGCGGCCGCGGCCTTTGTCCCCGCGCCGTCCCCGCCCCCACCCCCCGCCCCGCCGCCCCGCCGCCCCGCCGCCCCGCCGCGCGCCCCTTTGCCCCGAGGCCCCGCCGAGACCCGGGCGGGGCCCAGGGCCGCTGCCGGGGCGCGGCGGGCAAACTCCGGAGAGCAGGTGCGCCCCGAACCCACACACACCCGACCCCCACCGCGGACCTCCTGCCTCCAGGGAACCGTACGCCGCTTTCTGACCCGCGCAGATCCAAACAGGTTGCATCCATATTGGGCAGCCTCGTTTTGTTTCCTTCCGCTGTAAAATAAAGTTTATAGTAAGTATCACGAGGGATCGTCGTGCAGAGTATATGAAGTTACAGTGCTGGAAAGTGCTTGACTGCACCCTGGCCCCCGGCAGGTGGCCCATTAATCCCCGGCCAAGCGTGATTTTATTTCCCCAGGTTTGCAGCTGGGAGATGAAGAAGGAGGGTGCAGTGTCCCGTCCCCCCCCCCACACACACACACACACAGCCCCGAAGTTGCTTGGATCCTAGGCTTCTGTCTGCCTTTAGTTCCTGTCAAGTGGCAGACGCTGTGGACCGGCCGCATCTCCTCTATCTTTAGAAGAGCAGAGGCGCCAGACTGGGCCTCTCGTGGGGCCTCTGGAAAGTTCTTTACATGGCTGGAGCCTTCTCACAGTCAGGCCTATGCTGGAATCTCAGCTCCTGGGGGATCCCTCCCCTGACCCCTTTGCTCCAAAGGGGACCTCTTCCCTCCTCCCTCCACTGTCTATTCCATTACGTGTGTATACTTAGTTGGCATCCTTATGCGTGTGTGCGCTTATTGCCTATGTTGTAGACTGAGCTACCCGCAACACGCTAAAAAGTCAGAGGGAGGAGAGGAGGGACCTAGTTCTGTCTCATATACTGCCACATTCCCGGTGCTTAGAGCAGTGCCTGACCTGTGTACACATTCAATAAGTGCTGAAAAAGTGCCTAAGACACACTCCACACTGGCACCCCTGTATGCTGAGCGTGGACAGAGGGGAAGCTAGACTCTGCGAGATGTCAAGCCCAACCTTCCAGAGGTATAGGCTGCAGTTGGTGGGGAGAGGCTCCCAGGAGACTCTAGGTAGCCTAGGCACTGTTACTCGGAAAAGCACCCCAGGCAGGTGGAAACCAGTTGTGCCCAGAAAGAATGCTCAGGTTTGAATGAGAAGAGAGCACCCCAGAGGGAAAGGATGGGAGAGCAAACACAGGCTTATGGGAAGGGTATGGGATGTTGAAGAGATCATAAAGGTGCCCTTCCTTGAGAAGACAGTGGTGTTGGGGAAGGAGACTGTTATGAGTTTAAAAAAAAAAAGGGGGGGGGAGTTGGTGTGATTGTGGAGACCACTGAACACTTGACCACTGAATACTTGTTTGAGGGGGCCTCCTGCCTTTGAGGAGGTTCTTCAGCAAATGACAATGAGAAAGTTGTGTTTTTATTCTTAAATATTAATTTAAAATAATGAAATGGCAAAGGATATGAACATAGTTCATAGAAAAGTAATACAAGTGGATTCTAAACAAATGAAAGGATACTCAACCACCTCCTAATAGGAGAAATGCAGATTAAAGTTAAGGTGAGAGATACTAGTTTTTAGATATCATATTGGCAAAAAAAAATGTGCATTGTAGAGAAAGACATTCTTTGTTGGTGGGATTATAAAATGGTTGCCTCTTTGAAGGTAATTTGGCAACAGCTATTACAACTTAAATGCATATACTTTTTGACCTACCCATTCTACTACTAGAAATTTATCTTACATTGGTGCTCACACAGAGACACAAAGACCTGTGTACCAGTGTATTCGCTGCAGCACAGTCAATAGTTAATAAAGGATTCCACACAACCTAAATGTCTATCAAAAAAGAATAGGTTTGTATGGTGATGGATGTTAACTAGACTTATTGTGATATTTTGCAATATTATTTGTATATATTGTTGTACACCTAAAATTAATATATTGTCATTATCATATAATGATATGTCATTATATGGAGGAAAAACACAAATTGACATAATATATGTCACTATGTTGTACGCCTGAAACTAATATAATGTCATGTGTCAATTATGCTTCAATTAAATAGAAAAGAAAAGGTTAATTATATTATGTCATACTCCTACAATAGGAGGCTATGCTACTGTTAGAAACAATGAGCTGGGCAGCCCTGGTGGCTCAGTGGTTTAGCGCCGCCTTCAGCCCGGGGTGTGATCCTAAAGTCCCAGGATCGAGTCCCACGTCGGGCTCCCTGCATGGAGCCTGCTTCTCCCTCTGCCTGTGTCTCTGCCTCTCTCTCTCTCTCTCTCTCTCTCTCTCTCTCTCTCTGTCTGTCGTAAATAAAATCTTTTAAAAAAGAAAAAAGAAAGAAAGAATGAGCTAGATGTCTATATACTGATGTGGAGTGGTCTCCAAGATATTAAATAGAATGCAAGATGCAGAACTGGGTATATGGTATACTACTATTTTTTGATGATTTTATTTATTCATGAGACACACACACACAGAGAGAGAGAGAGAGAGAGAGAGAGAGGCAGAGGGAGAAGCAGGCTCCATGCAGGGAGCCTGACGTGGAACTCCATCCTGGATCTCCAGGATCAGGCCCTGGGCTGAAGGTGGTGATAAACCGTTGAGCCACTCAGGCTGCCCTGGTATACTACTATTAATGCATAGGGAGCAGGGATGCCTGGGTGGCTCAGCAGTTGAGTGTCTGCCTTCGGCCCAGAACATGATCCTGAAGTCCCGGGATCAAGTCCCACATCAGGCTCCCTGCATGGAGCCTACTTCTCTCTCTATGTCTCTGCCTCATGAATAAATAAATGAAATATTTTTTAAAAAAATGTATAGGGAGCATCATGGCTGAATAAAATACCCCTTGTTTGTGTCCCCACCCACCCCCAACAACAATAATTTGGCATCCATCTATGGACAAAAGTACTTTTCTGGAGGACGTGGAATCCAGCACCATATGTCAAGGGACCTAGGCAGAGTTTCACCCACATGTTGCATTGGGCAATAGGCATACATACCTTGGTCCCACTGTGGACCCTGCAGTGGCCCATGAACCAACCCCAACCCCTCTCAGCCATGGTCCAGGAGCCCCTGGAAAGCACTGTCTTGGATAATCACTTACCGATGAGAGTCTTTTCAGAAGTCCCGGTTTTGAATGAAGAAGTTCCAGCATGGAGCTGGAGGAAAAACACAAGTTTAGGTGCATTGAAGAAGGCAGCTACTGGGACACCTGGGTGGCTCAGCATTTGAGTGCCTGCCTTTGGCTCAGGGCATGATCCTGGGATCTGGGATCGAGTCCCACATCGGGCTCCCTGCGTGGAGCCTGCTTCTCCCTCTGCCCGTGTCTCTGCCTCTCTCTCTCTCTCTCTCTCTCTCTCTCTCTCTGTCTCTCATGAATAAATAAATAAAATCTTAAAAAAAAGATGGCAGTTACTAAAGACTAGAGGAGGTCACTGCCATTTCAAACACAGAAACAGCAATACAAAACTTGAGATCACAATAATCTTTCAGTAATCAATCTCAATATGGAGACCTACAATTTACTCAATAGATAATTTGAAATACCTGTTTTAAGGAAACTCAGTGAGCTAAAGGAAAACACAGATAATTCAATGAAATCAGGAAAACAATACATGAACAAAATGAGTTTAACAGGTAGAAATCATAAAAAAAAAATTCTGGAGCTGAAGATACAATGAATGAAATAGAAACCATCAACATGGATGTCTGGGTGGCTCAGCAGTTGAACGTCTGCCTTCGGCCCAGTGTGTGATCCTGGGGTCCTGGGATCGAGTCCAGCATCGGGCTCCCTGTGGGAAGCCTGCTTCTCCCTCTGCCTATGTCTCTCTCTTTCTCTGTCTTTCATGAATAAATTAATAAAATCTTAAAAAAAAAAAGAGAGAGAGAGAAAAGAAACCATCCACAGGGGGTGCCTGAGTGGCACAGTCAGTTAAGCCACGGACTCTTAGTTTCCACCCAGGTCATAATCTCTGGGTCAAGTGTTGAGCTCTCTGCTCAGCACAGTCTGCTTGGGACTCTCTCTCCCTCTCCCTCTGCCCTCCCCCACCTCTCTCTCAAATAAACAAATCTTTAAAAAATATATCAACATCAGGATGGATCAAGAAGAAAGAATCTGTGAGTTAGAAGATAGGAACTTTGAGGGATGCCTGGGTGACTCAACAGTTGAGCATTTGCCTTTGGCTCAAGGCGTGATCCCCTGGTCCTGGGATCAAGTCCCGCATTGGGCTCCCCATAAGGAGTCGGCTTCTTCCTTGGCCTGTGTCTCTGCCTCCCTCTCTCAGTGTTTCTCATGAATAAATAAATAAAATCTTTAAAGAAAACAAAAAAGATAGGAACTTTGAAATTATCCAGTCAGAGGAGAACAAAAAAAAGAGTGAAGACAACCTACATGAAATTATGACATAACATCAAAAGAAATAATTTATGAATTATGCAGTTCCAGAGAGAGAAGGGGGAAGAAAGCTTATTTAAAGAAATAATGGGGGACACCTGGGTGGCTCAGTGGTTGAGCATCTGCCTTCGGCTCAGGGTGTGATCCCTGGGTGCCTGAATGACTCAGTAGTTTAGCATCTGACTCTTGGTTTTGGCTGAGGTCGTGATCTCATGGGTTGTGAGATCAAGCCCCAAGTCCAGCTCCATGTTCAGCAGGAAGTCTGCCTAAAGATTCTCTCCCTCTGCTCCTCCCCTCACTCTCTCTAAAATAAATAATCTTTTTTATTTTTTATTTTATTTTTTTGAGAATTAAATCTTTTTAAAAAATAAATTAAATAGGGGCACCTGGGTGGCTCAGTGGTTGAGCATCTGCCTTCAACTCAGAGCATGATCCCAGGGACCCAGGACCAAGTCCCACATCAGGCTCCCCTCAGGGAACCTGATTCTCCCTCTGCCTATGTCTCTGCCTTTTTCTATGTATATCTCATGAATAAATAAAATCTTTTCAAAAAATTTGGGATGCCTGGGTGGATCAGTGGTTGAGCATCTGCCTTTGGCTCAGGGCATGATCCTGGAGCCCCGGGATTGAGTCCCACGTTGGGCTCCCTGCATGGAGCCTGCTTCTCCCTCTGCCTGTGTCTCTTCCTCTGTGTGTGTGTGTCTCATGAATAAATAAATAAACTCTTTTAAAAATAAATTACAGGTTTTTTTAATTTTAAAAATTAAAATAAAAAAACAAGACCCAACTATATGGTGCCTTCAAGAAACTTATTTCAGCTGTAAGGGCACACGTAGGCTCACAGTGAAGGATTGGAGAAAGATAATTCCGTGTAGGTGGAAACTGAAAGAGAGCAGGGGTAGAATAGATCTTAAACCCAAAACAGCAACAAGAGACAAAGAAGATCATTATATAATGATAAAGGGGCAATTTATCAAGAAAATAATTATAAATATATATGCACCCAACATTAGACCACCTAAGTATATTAAGCAAATACAGATCCGAAGGGAGAAATAGACAATATAATAATAGCAGGGAACTTCAATACCACACTTTGAACAACGGATAGATCACCCAGACAGGAAATCAATAATGAAACAATGAGCTTGAATGATACTTTAGACCAAATGGACCTAATATTTATAGAACATTCCATCTAACAGCAGCAGAACACACATTCATGTCAAGTGCACACAGATCCTTCTCCAGAAGAGATCATGTGGTAAGTCACAAAACAGGTCATAGCAAATTTAAGAAGATTCAAATCATATCAAGTATCTTTTCTGACCCCAATGATGTGAAACTAGAAATCAGTAAGAGGAGAAAAGCTGAAAAATTAGTAAATATATGGAAATTAAATAAAATACTCCTGATGTGCCTAGGTGGCTCAGTCAGTTAAAGGTCGATTTCAGCTATGGTCATTATCTCAAGGTCATGAGATTGAGCCCCACACCAGTGAGGAGTCTGCTTGAGATTCTCTCTTTCCCTCCCCATCTGCCCTTCCCTTCTCTATCTCTCTCTCTCTCTCTCTCAAATAAGTAAATCTTAAAACAAAACAAAACAAAAACTCCTGGAGCACCAGGCTGGCTGTTAGTAGAGCATGTAGCTCTTGATCTCCAGGTCATGAGTCTGAGCCCCATGCTGGGGATAGACTTTATTCAATTAAAAAAAATTTTTAAATAAATAGATAATATACTCCTGAACAAATATAGGTCAAAAAACAAATCAAAATAGCAAACTAAGCTCAAATTTAGCAGAAGGAAGGAAATAACAAAGATCAAAGCAGAAATAAATGAAATAAAGGCCAAAAAAAAAACAATAAAAAAAGATCATTGAAACTAAGAGCTACTTTTTTGA
Organism: Nyctereutes procyonoides; assembly: GCF_905146905.1. Classification (NCBI taxonomy): domain Eukaryota; kingdom Metazoa; phylum Chordata; class Mammalia; order Carnivora; family Canidae; genus Nyctereutes; species Nyctereutes procyonoides. Next base: position 11,091,634 of record NW_026575034.1, on the reverse strand, counting down.
AAAGATAAACAAAATTGACAAATCTTTACCTAGACTAAGGTAAAAAAGGCTCAAATTTAGAAATGAAAAAGAGGACACTACAATTCTACAAATATAATAAATCTTAAGAGACTGCTATGAACAGTTATATGCCAACAAATTGGATAATCCAGAAGAAATGACAAATTCCTAGAAACATACAATCTACCAAGACTTAAGCATGAAGAAATAGAAAATCTGAATAGACTAATAGCAAGTAAGAAGATTGAATCAGTAATCAAAAATCTTCCAACTATGAAAGGCCTAGGACCAGAAGGTTTCCATGGTGAATTCTACTAAACTTTTAAAGATTTTATTTATTTATTTATTCATGAGAGACACAGAGACAGAGACAGAAGCACAGACACAGGCAGAGGGAGAAGCAGACTCCATGCAGGGAGCCTGACATGGGACTTGATCCCGGATCTCCAGGATCATGCCCTGGGCTGAAGATGGCACTAAACCACTGAACCACCTGGGCTGCCCCTCTACTAAACTTTCATTTATTTTTATTTTTATTTATTCATTCATGAGAGACAGAGAGAAAGAGTGAGAGAGAGGCAGAGGGAGAAGCAGGCTCCATGCAGAGACCCTGATGTGGGACTGGATCCGAGGACTCCTGGATCACTCCCTGGGCTGAAGGCAGATGCTCAACCACTGAGCCACCCAGGCATCCCTCTACTAAACTTTTTTTTTCCTCTACTAAACTTTTAAAGAAGAGTTAACACCAGTCCTTCTCAAACTCTTCAAAAAAAAAAAAAAGATTGAATAGAAGAGAATACTCCCAAATTCATTTTAAGATGCCAGCATTACCCTGGTACCAAAGCCAGATAAGAACACTATAAGAAAACCACAGGCCAATAGCCTGGTGAATATAAATGCAAAATTTCTCAGCAAAATATTAGCAAACCTAATTCAGGATCATATATCATGATTGAGTGAGATTTATCTATGGGATGCAAGGGTGGCTCAATATATGCAAATCAATAAATGTGATATGCCACATTAATAGAATGAAAGATAAATATATATTATATATATTTATATGTATATATAAATAAAAAGAATAAAAGATAAACATTGAAGAGATTACAGACACACATAGCATGGAATATTACACAGCCATAAAAGGGATGAGGTCATGCCATTTTCAACAACATGGATGGACCTAGAGGGTATTGTAAGTGAAATAAATCAGGCTGAGAAAGACAAATACCATATAATTTCACTCGTTTGTGGAATATAAAAAGCAAAACAAATGAATAAACAAAAAGCAGAATCAGAACTATAAATACAGCAAACAAACTGATGGTTGGCAGAGGGGAGGGTGATGGGAGGATGTGCAAAATGGGTTATGGGGAGTGGGAGATCCAGCTTCCAGTTATGGGAATAAAAGTCACAGCATAGGGAATACAAAGATGTTTGTTTGTTTGTTTGTTTGTTTAAGAGAGAGCAGAGTGGAAGGGACAAGGGGAAAGGGAAAGAGAGTCTCAGGCAGACTCTGCAGAGCCTGATATGGGGCTTGATCCCACAACCCTGAGATCTCCGCCTAAGCCAAAACCAAGAGTCAGACACTTAACCAACTGTGCCACCCAAAGATATTTTAGGTGGCACCTAAAGAAATTTAAGGTGACCCAAAGATATTTTAATAGCATTGTATGGTGACAAATGATAGCTACACTTGTGAGCATAGCACTTATGGTGAGCATAGCATAATGTATAGACTTATTGAATCACTATTTTATATGTTTGAAACCAATGTAAGTTTGTGTGTCAACTACACTCAAATTTTTTTTAAAAATGTTTTTAAATTAAAAGGGTCACCTGGCTGGCTCAGTCAGTGGAACATGTGACTCATGATCTTGGGATTTTGAGTCCAAGCCTCATGTTGGGTGTAGAGATGGCTTAAATAAAATCTTTTTTAAAAATAAAAAGACATAGGTAGTAAAGAAACAGAAGGAATGTCACCCATAGTCTGAGAGAAAGGTTCTGGATACCTTAGTTGTTGGATCCTAGGTGAGGTCTGGAAATATTGGGGGAAAGACTGAAAGTCCTATACCAAAATCTTGACAAAGCATTTATCTTTGCGTAGCATGAAAATTCTTATTTTCTGTGTGTATGTGGTGTGTGCATACTTTTATTTTCCCTCAATTATAACATGGACACGGAAAAAACAATAAACACCATATCTCAAAAGATGAAAATCATTTTACAAAGTACATCTTTCATGATTAAAGACTCTCAACAACTGGGAACGGCAGGAATATACCTCCACATTATAAAAACCATATATGGGATGCCTGGGTGGCTCAGTGGTTGAGCGTCTGCCTTTGGCTCAGGGTGTGATCCTGGAGTCCTGGGATCGAGTCCTGCGTGGGGCTCTCCGCATGGAGCCTGCTTCTCCTCCCTCTGCCTGTGTCTCTGCCTCTCTCTCATTGTGTCTCTTGTGAATAAATAAAATCCTAAAAAAAAATAAAGACCATATACAACAAACTTATGGCTACAACCATACTTTACTGTGAAAGGTCAAAAGCTTTTCCTCTAAGATCAGAAACAAGACAAGGGTTCCCACAAGTGGTAGGCACTCTCACCACTCCTATTCAATAAAATACTGGAAGTCCTAGCCAGAGCAACTAGGCAAGAAAAAGAAATAAAAGACATCCAAATTGGGAAAGAAGAAGTAAAATTTTCTTTTTTTGCAGATGACATGTCTTATACATAGAAAATCCTAAAGAGGGCAGCCCTGGTGGCTCAGTGGTTTAGTGCCGCCTTCAGCCCAGGGCGTGATCCTGGAGACCTTGGATCGAGTCCCACGTTGGACTCCCTGCATGGAGCCTGCTTCTCCCTCTGCCTGTGTCTCTGCCTCTGTGTGTGTGTGTGTGTGTGTGTGTCTCATGAATAAATAAATAAAATCTTTAAAAAAAAGAAAATCCTAAAGATTCCACAAAGAAAACCTATTAGAACTAATCAATAAAATCAGTACAGTTACAGGATACAAAATCAACATACAGGGGCAGCCCCGGTGGCACAGCGGTTTAGCGCCGCCTGTAGCCTGGGGTGTGATCCTGGAGACCTGGGATCAAGCCCACGTCGGGCTCCCTGCATGGAGCCTGCTTTTCCCTCTGCCTGTGTCTCTGCATCTCTCTCTTTCTCTGTGTCTCTCATGAATAAATAAAATCTTAAAAAAAAATCAACATACAAAATCAGTTGCATTTCTATTAAAATAACAACAACAAAATATCTGCTAAAGAAACAGTAGCATCAAAAGCAATGAAATACCAAGGAGATGAAAGATCTGTGCATTGAAAATTATAAGGCTTCAATGAAATAAGTTGAAGAAGACACAAATAAATGGAAAGATATCCCATGTTTATGGATCAGAATTAATGTCATTAAAATGTCCATACAACCCTAGGCCATCTAGAGATTCAGTACAATCCCTACTGAAGTTCCAATGGTATTTTTCACAAAACTGTAAAAAACAATCCTAAAATTCATATAACACCACAAAAGACTCTGAATAGCCAAAGCACTCTTGAGAAAAAAGAACAAAGCTGGCAAAGTCCCAGATTGCAAGCTATACTACAAAGCTATATTCATCAAAACATTAGGGTATTTGCATAAAAATAGACCAATGCAACAGAATAGAGTGCCCAGAAATCAACCTCACATATGTGGCCTTCTAATATTTGACAGAATAAGCCAAAAATATTTTAAATATTAAATTAAATTTTTTAAAGGGGATCCCTGGGTGGCTCAGCGGTTTAGCGCCTGCCTTTGGCCCAGGGCGTGATCCTCGAGTCCCACGTCAGGCTCCCTGCATGGAGCCTGCTTCTCCCTCTGCCTGTCTCTCTCTCTCTCTATCATGAATAAATAAATAAATCTTTATAAAAAAAGATTTTATTTATTCATGAGAGACACACAGAGGCAGAGACATAGGCAGAGGGAGAAGCAGAGTCCCCACAGGGAGCCTGATGGAGGACTCGATCCCAAGACCCCGGGATCACATCCTGAACCAAAGGCAGACGCTCAACCATTGAGCCACCCAGTGGTCCCAAGCCAAGAATATTCAATGGGGAAAGGATAGTTTATTCAATGAATGATGTTGGGAAACTGGATAATCACATCCAGAAAAAAGGAAATTGGATGCCTATTTTATGCCACTCACAAAAATTAACTTAAAATGGATTAAAGACTTAAATCCCCAAACCACTAAACTCTGATAAAAGAACATAGAGAAAAAGCTCCTTGACATTGGTCTTGACAATGATATTTCAGATAGGCTACCAAATGCATAAGCATCAGAAGCAAAAATAAGTATGTGGGACTACATCAAACTAAAAGCTTCTACACAGCAAAAGAAGCAATCAACAAAATGAAAAGGCAATCTACAGAATGGAAGGAAAATATTTTTAAATCATATATCTGATAAACAGTTAATATCCAAACTATATAAGGAACTCATACAAGTCAATAGCCAAAAACAATCCAATAAAAAATGAGCAGACCTGATTATATATATGTGTGTGTATATATAAAGACCTGAATAGATATTCTTCTACAAATAGCCAACAGATACATAAAAAGATGCTCAACATCACTAATCATGAGGAAAATGCAAATCAAACCCACCATGAAATATCACCTCACACACAGAATGACTGTCATCAAAAAGACAAGAACTAATCAGTATTAGCAAGGATGTGGAGAAAAGGGAAACCCTGTACACTATGGGGAGAATGTAAATTTCTACAGCCTTTCTATGGAAAGTAGTAGAGTGTTTCCACAAAAAATTAAAAATAGGGGCACCTAGATGGTGCACTCGGTTAGGCATCCAACTCCTGGTTTCAACTCAAGTCCTGATCTTGGGACCGTGAGACTGAACCCCATGTTGGGCTCTGTGCTCAGTGGGGAATCTGTTTGGGACTCTCTCTTCCTCTCCCTCTGCCCATCCTCCCCCACCGTTTGTACTCTCTCTCTCAAATAACTTTTTTAAAAATTAAAAATAGAACTGCCATATTATCCAGCAATCCCACTTCTGGGTATATGTCCAAAGGAAATTATAACAAAGGAAAGAGCTATCTGCACTCCCACGTTCACTGCAGCATTATTTACCGTAGATATGGAAACAACCTAAGTATTTGTCAACAGATGACTGGGTAAAAAAGTCCTGAGATATATATAGATATAGATATAGATATAGATATAGATATAGGCATTTGTATATGAGAAGATAGATATATTAGATGATAGATGATAGATAGATGATAGAATAAATACAATATATAGAATATACATATATATCTATATTCTAATGTATATATAGAGGAATATTATTCAGCTATGCTGAAGAAGGAAATCCTGCCACTTGTAACAACATGGATAGACCTTGAGAGCATTATGCTGAAATAAGTCAGAGGAAAATAAATACTGTGTGATGTCACTTATATGCAGAATCTAAATTCATAGCTAAACTCCTAGAAACAGAGAATAGAACGGTGGATGCCAGAGGGTAGCAGATATGGGGAGATGTTGTCAAAGTGTACAAACATCTGGTTTTAAGTTCTGGGGATCTAATATACAGCATGGTGATTACAGGTAACAAAACTGTATTATATACTTGAAAATTGCTAAGAGACTAGATCTTAAATGTTCTCACCACACACACACACACACACACACACACACACACACACTAAAGTAATTATGTGAGGTGATGAAGGTGTTAGCTAATACTACTGTGGTAATCACTTCACAATATTTAAGTATCAAATCAACACACTGTACTTGTTAAACTCATGCAATACTATATGTCGATTTTATCTCAATGAAACTAATATATAAATAAATAAAAACATAAATATATATAGTCCCTTGATGAAAACACAAGAGACAGGTAAAGTGATTGTTTCATGATAATGATAGGAAGTGATTTACTTTTCCTTGGGTTCCTTCTTGTACTGTTTGACATTTTTTACTATTTAAAACATATATGTAGAATTTGGGACACCTGGGGGGCTCAGTGGTTGAGCGTCTGCCTTTGGCTCAGGTCATGATCCCAGAGTCCCAGGATAGAGTCCCACATCAGGCTCCCTGCATGGGGCCTGCTTCTCCCTCTGCCTATGTCTCTGCCTCTCTCTCTCTGTCTTATTTTTTTTTAGATTTATTTACTTATTTATTTATTCATGAGAGACACAGAGAGAGAGAAAGAGAGAGGCAGAGACACAGGTGGAGGGAGAAGCAGGCTCCATGCAGGGAGCCTGATAGGGGACTTGATCCAGGGACTCCAGGACCACACCCTGGGCTGAAGGTGGCGCTAAACTGCTGAGCCACTGGGCTGCCCTCTGTGTGAATTTAATGAATAAGTAAATACAATCTTTTAAAAAAATAATAAAAAAATAAAACATATATGTAGAATTGGCAGTGAGCAGAGCCTGAGGTGTCTGAGGCCTGCTGCATGGCCTTGGAAATGGACAGCCAGATTCTTTATGATGACTACCTAGCAGTTTTCCTACCAGCCTGTGAGAATCCCCAGGCACGGATCCTCCCTGGAGAGGGTGTGCCACGGAGACTACACCAATGAGTCAACCCAGTTTCTGCCTCCAGTCATCACACTAAAGTAGCCCTGTGGAGCTTAGCTGGGATTTAACAGCAAGGTATCTTCACTACCAAGGTGATTCCCAACTCCGACTCATTGAACAGGACTCCAGGATAGAGACCAAACCCTAGGTGTGAATGATGTGGGTTTCCAAGAGATTGAACACAGCATCGCTGTTGAGATCCTGAAGGCAGCCTGCAATATCAGCACACATGTCTGCGTCTCTCTGAACAAGTATCAGCATCAAAAGGAGAGGATTGTGCCCTGGAGAATTGCAGCCCACAGCCCTACACTTGGAATCTGCCAGGGAAAGCTGGCTAGGGAGCTTTGGGCAACTACTCCAGCCCATTCCTGGCTGAGTGGAGTGGGGAGGACAGGGAGTCAGGGAGACGCTGCACTGAGCCAGCTAGCCAAATGCATCATCCAAACTACTGTACTTTTAATGCTCTAGTTTTCCAGGTGAGCTTCATTCTTGAAAAGGAGAAGGTCGATGATGCCTAGGTACAACCTGTGGAGAACCCTGCTAGGAAAGGCAACAGACATTTACTGAATACCATGTTTTAGACACTTACATATATGTCATATCATTTTTCATTAGAGTATAGAAATCAGAAGAAAGAATCTAGGAGGCCTTCCATCCAATCTGCCTGGCCATATCCTCCCATCTTTCTATTACCAATCTCATACACCTGGGAGATTCCCGTGAGACCATTTCCCCCCTCTCCTTCCTCCTCCTGTTCTCTCCCCCCAAAAAGTAAAATGTAACATTGAAGAAAAAATATATATGTATACTTTTTTTTAAAGATTTTATTTATTTATTCATGAAAGACACAGAGAGAACGACAGAGACATAGGCAGAGGGAGAAGCAAGCTCCCTGTGGGGAACCTGATGCGGAACTCGATCCCGGGACTCCAGGATCACTCCCTCAGCCAAAGGCAGATGCTCAGTCACTAAGCCACCCAGGCATCCCAAAATATATGTATACTTAAGGATAAAATAATGTAATTCATCGGGGCCCCTGAATGCCTCAGTTGATTAAGCGTCAGCCCTTGGATCAGGTTGTGATCCTGGGGTGCTGGGATCCAGCCCCACACTGGGCTCCCTGCTCAGCTTCTCCCTCTCCTTCTGCCCTTCCCCTGCTCATGCTTGTGCTCTATCTCTGAAATAAATAAATAAAATATTTTTAATTAAATTAATGCAGTTCATCAAGAGAGCCACTAAGGGATACCATGAAATTATATCAATAAATGCCAAAGATGTATTTGATGAAACCATCCTAATTTTTAAAATTATGTTAGAATCCAAAGTTAAGGGCAGCCCCAGTGGCCCAGTGATTTAGTGTGGCCTTCAGCCCAGGGCCTGATCTTGGAGCCCCGGGATCGAGTCCCACATCAGGCTCCCTGTGTGGAGCCTGCTTCTCCCTCTGCCTGTGTCTCTGCCTCTCTCTCTCTCTCTCTCTCTGTCTCTCATGAATAAATATATAAAATCTTTTTAAAAATGAATCTAAAATTAAAAATCGTGACAATATCAAATGCTGGTGAATATGTAGGGAAACTATATCTCTCATACTTTGCTAGTGGGGATGTGAAATCTTATAGGCATCCTGGGAAATAGTCGTGGCAGTTTATTTAAAAAATAAATCTTCACTTACTATATGACCAAGCAATCCTACTCCTGGACATTTATCTCAGAGAAATGAAACCTATGCTCACGTAAATACTTTTACATGATTGGTCACAGTAGCTTTTTGTAACAGAAAAAAAATGGAAATAAGCAAAATGTCCTATAATAGGTGAATGGTTTAAAAAACCATGGTACAGTGCTCGTTTTAACAGCACATATACTAAAATTGCAACAATACAGAGATGAGTGTGATCCCTGCACAAGGATGACATGCAAATTCCTAAAGTGTTCTGTATTAAAAAACAAAACAAAAAAACCCATAAAACTGTGGTACATCTGTACCATGGAATACCTCTTGGTAATAAAAAGGAACAAACTATTGCTATAACAACTTAAATAGACCTCTAAGTATTATGCTCAAAAAGCCAATTTGAAATATTTACATATTATTTGGATACCATACATTCTCAAAATTTAAAAGAAAAATTCTAGGGATGATGACCTGATTAGTGGTTGCCAGGGGTTAAGGATGGTGGTGGGGTGAGAAAAGATGTGACCATAAAGGAATGGCATGAGGGAGGTCTTTGTAGTGATCAAACAGTTCTGTATCTCCATTGCAGAGTTGGCTACACAAATGGATAAAATGACTATAGAAGTATACATTGTACTAACATCAATTTTCTGTTTTTGCTATTGTCCTGCAATTATATAAGATATAACCATTGGGGAATTGGGTAGAGAGTAAACAGACACCTCTCTACTGTCTTTACAAAATTCTGTGAATCTATATTTATCTCAAAATAAAAAGCTTTTAAAAAGTAGTAGAAAATTACAGGTAACCAAATGTTTCTTTTGAGAGTATATCTCTCAGACAGATAGAAACATTCTTCAACAGGTGCCCCCTGGGTGGCTCAGTCTGATAAGCATCTGCCTGCAGCTCAAGTCATGATCTCAGTGAGGTCCCTCAGTGAGGAATTTTCTTTTCCTCCTCCTCTGCCCCTCCTCGCTGCTTGTGCTCCCAGATTCTCTTTCTCAAGTAAATAAATAAAATCTTTAAGAAAAAAACAAAAAGAAACATTCTTTAACGATGAAACATTTAAAGACATTTTCATTAAAATAAGAAAACATTAAAAGGAAAAGAAGCATACCTATAGCAATTCTATTATTTAATGCTGTTTTAGAAATTTTTGCCAATACGCTAAGACCTGAAACAGAAATAAGACATTTAAGTATTGGGAAAGACATAAAACATTTTAATTTATTTGCAGATAATAAGGCATGATACTTTAAATGTGGAAAACAACCCCAAATGCTTAAAATTAATAAGGGAGTCTGGGACCAAGATAATATCACAAATCAATAGCTCAATAATCAGTTACTGAACTCTTCTCCCTTATAATAGTAGCAAATATACAAACAAGTAAGGAATAATCTTAATGAAACAATATATGCAACATGGGTATGTATAAAACCTATATAATAGAAACTGAACAGCTTTACTGAGAGGTAGCGAATGTTATAACAACTTTATTTCAAATTTGAGCCTGTAAATGAAAAAAAAACAAGGAAAGCAATGCATGCATCTAAGGGTCTTGGTAAGATTTAGAAATTCTTGCAACTGCATCATCCAATGAATGATAAGCAAAAATATTTATGTTATATATTCCAGCTCTGCACTACCCTAAACAGTAGCCATTGGCCCCATGAACTATGGCTAGACTGCATTATCTGAATTGATATCTGTTCTAAGTATAAAATATACAACAGATTTTGAAGATTTACTATAAAACATGTAAAATATCTCATTCATAATTGTACTAATTAATTATATGTTGAAATAATATTTTGGATGTATTGGGTTTTTTTTAAGATTTTATTTATTCTTGAGAGACCCAGAGAGAGAAGCAGAAGGAGAAGCAGGCTTCTCACAGGGAGCCCGATGTGGGACTCCATCCCAGATTCCGGGATCATGCCCTGAGCTGAAGGCAGACGCTCAACTGCTGAGCCATTGAGTTTTGTCAAATATATTATCAAAATAGTGGTTACTATAAAATTTTGTTACATATATTTGCTCACCTTTGTGGCTCACATTATATATCAATTAGCACTGTTACAGCTTTTTCATTTCACACTTTCATGTACCTATAGACCTTATGCCCATTAAAATTACCAAGTTGCTTTAAAAAGAAAAAAGCCCAAGGGCATCTGGGTGGCACAGTTGGTTAAGCATCAGACTCTTGGTTTCAGCTCAGGTCATGATCTCAGGGTCCTGGGATGGAGCCCCATGTCAGGCTCTGTGCTCAGTGCAGTCTGCTTGAGATCCCCTCTCCCTCTGCCCCTCCCACTCATGGTTTCTCTCTCTCTCTCTCTCTCTCTCTCTCTCATCAATCAATCAATCTAGAAAATAAAGGAAAAGAAAAAAGCCTGGGCCCTACCCCAAGAAATGCATTGGTGTGATCTTAAATCTCCCTTGGTAATTCTAATGTGCTCCTGAGGTTAATAACTACCATTATTGACCTCAAGCTATCAAGCATTAAAGAATTCTTTTTCACATATATCATTTTGTACAATTAAGGAAAAATACTCAACAGGGTAAGAAGTAGCATTTGAATCTGAGAGCTCAGATGTGGTGCCAGTTCCATTCTGGGTAGATACCTCCTGTGATTGATGAAAACAAGACATGAATTTTTCCCAGCCTATGGCCTGATCCTAGCAAAATTTTCAGTTAATAAAAACAAAATAATTGATTCCTTTTCTTGTTAAGTTTTACATGATTCTCCAAGCACAATTACTAATATTTGAGCTGATTCTGATTGGATGGAGTATATGATGGATTCTTTTTTTTTTTTTAAAGATTATATTTATTTATTCATGAGAGACACAGAGAGAGGCAGAGACAGGCAGAGGGAGAAGCAGGCTCCTCGCAGGGAGCCCAATGTGGAACTCGATTCCAGGACCAGGATCATGCCCTGAGCCGAAGGCCGACCCTCAGCCACTGAGCCACCCAGGCGTCCCTATATAATGGATTTAAAGCACAAAAGTTTGGGACACTTGGGTGGCTCAGTGGTTGAGCTTCTGCTCAGGGTGTGATCCCAGGGTCCTTGGATCGAGTCCCGCCTCAGGTTCACCGCAGGGAGCCTGCTTCTCCCTCTGCCTGTGTCTTTGCATCTCTCTGTGTGTCTCTCATGAATAAATAAATAAAATCTTAACAAAACAAAACCCACAAAGGTTTGTATGCTTTCTCCCTTCTCTGATCACAGCAATTCTAGGAGATGGGCAAGGCAAGTTTTTATCCTCATTTTTTAGATGAAGACACTGAAGGTCACAGAGGGCAAGTGGGCTGCCAAAGATTGTGTGACTAGTTACATAACACAGCCTAGACCAGAACACATATTTCCACACCTGTCCAAGGCCCTCCCTTTCCAATCAATTTGTCTCAGGACAAATCACTACCACCTATGATAAAAGGAGCTTCATCCGGAGGCGCTTTCCCTTGATCAGCCATAGTGAAGGACTTCAGTTCATGGTAGCTATTCCTGCTGATGTGCATGGCACTGAGCCAGCAACTTAAATGCAAAGTAGTTTATGCTCAAAGATGAATCAGGGGTGCCTGAGTGGCTCACATGGGTAAGCATCTGCCTTTGGCTCAGGTCATGATCCGAGGGTCCTGGGATCAAGCTCCACATCAGGCTCCCTGCTCAGCGGGGAGTCTGCATCTCCCTCTCCCTCTGTGTGTCGCTCCCCCTGCTTGTGCTCTCTCTCTCCATCAAATAAACAAATAAAATCTTTAAAAAAAAAAGGATAGATCAAAATGCGATTCAGTCGATCAAACATGTGCCCCCATATTTTCAGCTTCCAGGTAACCAATAATGCATTATTCTCCTGTGAAAAGTCTGCTTTACTATCAAGGAGACAGTATGGCATGATGGAAGAGGATGGACTTTGGGGCTTGTTGAACCTGCATGTAAATCCAGGTGTGGGCCCTCACTAAGCTGTGTGACCTTGGGTGCCCCACTTCTCTTATTTATTGAACATCCATTGGCAATAGATACTACAAAATCCTAGAGCTTCAGTGGAACACACACCATGGTCCCTCCTCTGAAGCATTCTCAGTATATGCAAGAAGTAGGTCCTTTAAATGCCAAAAGACCAGAGGTGCTCTGGAGCAGCTGGGGGAGCATCACAGGAGCCTGAAGAGAGAGAATGCTTCAGGACAAAAAAAAAAAAAAAAAAAAATAGAGATACATAGAGAAAGATAAAGGAAATATGGCAAAAGGTTAACAACTGGTGAATCGAGGACTATGGATATTCATTGCATATCTTACAACTGTTTTATAGATTAGAACGTTTAACAAATAAAAATGTGGGGGTAGAAAAGCAAAAAAACATTAAATATTAAACTATTTAGCAATAAGTTTATGAGAAATGTAAAAATTCAATGTGTGAAAGTTCAATATATAATTATATGCATATAATTAAATATATTATTAAAATGGTGGTTTTTATTACTTAAATGTTGTGGTTATTAAAATAGTGGTTACTACAAAGTTTATAAAACCAGAATAAGTGGAAGAGACATGCCTTGAGGCAGAAGACACTAAATTGGGGGGGAGAACATGAAAAAGATATTATGGAATTATGTACCCACAAAATTCATACATTGAAACCATAATCCCTAATGTGACTATTTAGAAATAGGGCCTTTAAAAAAGTAATTAAGATCATATGAGGTCATAAGGATGGAACCCTAATCTATTAGGACTGATGTCCTTATAAGAAAAGGAAGAGAGGTGGCTCAGTCTATTAAGTGTCTGCCTTTGGCTCAGGTCATGATCCAGGGCCCCTGGGATAGAGCCCCAAATCCAGCCCCACATGGAGCCCTGCATCTCAGTAGTCTGCTTCTTCCTCTGTCACCCCCCACCCCTGCTCTCTTTCTCTCTCAAATAAGTAAATAAAATTAAAAAAAAGAAAAGAAGAAGAAGAGAGACCAGAGCACTGACCCCCTCTCCATTCCTCCCCCGTCATCTGCCTCTCTCTACATTTTCACAGGCACAGAGGAAAGATGTGTGAAGACTCTGGGAGAACACAGACATCTGCAAACCAGGAGGAGAGGCACCTGCTGCTGGCACCTGGATCTTGGGCTTCTAGCCTCCAGACTGCGAGGGAATACATTTCTATTATTTAAGCTGCCCAGCCTGAGGTACTTTGTCACGGCAGCCTGAGACAGGCCTGCTTCCAAGGTCTGTTTCCAACATCAAGGTCACAAGGTGAGGGCATAGTGGAACCTAGATTTGCCCCAGAACTCTTTGGACCCTCCCCCCATGTAGTGATGGTGTGAGTCAGGTCAGTGCTTCTCAAAGGTTAGTGGGTTTCGGAAATGCCCAAGGGGATGCCTGGCGGGCTCAGTCGGAAGAGCATCCAGTTCATGATCTCGATCTCGGGGTTTTGAGTTTGAGCCCCATGTTGGGTGTAGAGATTACTAATATATATATATATATATATATATATATATATATATATATATATCTGAGAAAAAAGAAAAAAAAAAAAGAATGCCCAGAGTAGTTTGTTAAAATCAGGGATTCCTGACCCTGACTCTGATTATGGTGATCCATGTGAAGCCTCAAAATCTGCATTTTAATATGTGATATCTCCACCAGGTGATTCTGTTGTAGGTGGTCCCAGGCTGCACTTGGAGAAATGCCACTCTGATCTCAGCCTGGAGGTTCAGAGAGATGAGGCAGGGAGCAGGTGACCCACAAAGGACATGCATATAAAATTTCTACAAAGATACGCAATAAACATTGTCAGCCTCTGAGAAAGCCTGAGGGGCTGGCTTGAGAGGGAGGATTGATTGATTGATTGATTGATTGGTTTATAGATTTTATTTATTTATTCATGAGAGACACAGAGAGGCAGAGACACAGGCAGAGGGAGAAGCAGACTCCCTGTAAGGAGCCCGATGTACAACTTGATCCTGGATCTGGGAATCATGCCCTGAACCAAAGGCAGATGCTCAGCCACTGAGCCACCCAGGTGTCCCGGGAGATTTATTTTTAAATTTTTGTTTCCTATTTTTTATTTTATTTATTTAAAGATTTTATTTATTGGGCAGTCTGGGTGGCTCAGCGGTTTAGCACTGCCTTCAGCTCAGGGTGTGATCCTGGAGACCCGGGATCGAGTCCCACGTTGGGCTCCTTGCATGGAGCCTGCTTCTCCCTCTGCCTGTGTCTCTGCCTCTCTCTGCCTCTCTCTCTCTCTGTGTGTCTCTCATGAATAAATAAATAAAATCTAAAAAAAAAAAAGATTTTATTTATTTATCTAAGAGGGAGAGAAAGCACGTGAGGGGGGCAGGGTGAGGGGAGGCAGAGGGATAAGCAGGCTCCCCACTGAGCAGGGCACCCCACATGGGGCTCAATCTCAGGACACCCCCCAACCAGGATCATGACCTGAGCCAAAAGCAGATGCCTAACCAACTGAGCCACCCAAGGCGTCCCTGTTTCATATTTTTTAATCATAAGAATGTACTATTTTTCAATTTAAAAACTAACTTGAAAAAAGGGACCATGGGACGCCCGGGTTGCTCAGTGGTTGAGTGCTTGCCTTCCGCCCAGGACGTGATCCCAGGATCTGGGATTGAGTCCCACGTTGGGCTCCCTGCATGGAGCCTGCTTCTCCCTCTGCCTGTGTCTCTGCCTCTCTCTCTCTCTCTCTCTCTCTGTGTGTGTCTCTCATGAACAAATACATAAAATACTAAAAAAAAAAAAGAAAGAAAAGAGGGATCATGAATTTAAAGAGATTATTGGCATGTTGCCCAACAAACAGGTAAAATTCCTTTGTGTTTTGTCTTCCACTCAAACACCCGCCATCCCTCTCTTCCCCCCCTTGCCCCGCCCAGCAGTATTTCCATTTGTGCATTCAATTACCAAACACCATTTTAATATATATTGTATTCCAGGCACTGTTCTAAGAATATAGCTGCTTCCAGGGACGCCTGGGTGGCTCAGCGGTTGAGTATCTGCCTTTGGCCCAGGGCATGATCCTGGGGTCCTGGGATCGAGTCCCACATCAGGCTCCCTGTGAGGAGCCTGCTTCTCTCTCTGCCTATGTCTCTGCCTTTCTCTCTGTGTCTCTCATGAATAAATAAATAAAATCTTTAAAAAAAGAAAAAAAGAATATAGCTGCTTCCAGAAAACAGACACAGCCCCTCCCAGCCCACCCAGAGGAGCTTCGGGCCAGCTTCCTGCTGCCCTCTGGTGGCGCTTCCTGGGGCTCATGGCCTTCTGCAGGGCTTGCCGCCCCCCATTTGGCATCTCCTCCGTCTTGGGTGGGTAGGTCCCAGGGATATGTGCCCCCAGAATATACTGGCTTTTCCTGGACCCTATGGCTCAAAGCTGGGATCTGTGTGATCATAAGTCTGAGCCAGAATGTCCCTAAAGGCCACTGTCTTAAAAGAGGCAAAGCTGCGTGGGCTGGCAGCCTTCCTACCCTGTCTGTACGCGGTGCGGTGGACGGGATGAGGGTACTCAGGTCGAAATGTCTGTAATAGAATTTTTTTTTAAAGATTTTCTCCATTCATTCATGAGAGACACACACAAGAGAGAGGCAGAGACACAGGCAGAGAGAGAAGCAGGCTCCATGCAGGGAGCCCGATGTGGGACCCAATCCCGGGACTCCAGGATCACACCCTGGGCCAAAGGCGGGTGCTAAACCACTGAGCCACCCAGGGATCCCCTGTAATAGAATTTTTTTATTCTTTCTTTTACTCTTTTTTTCTTTTTGGCCAAAGGCAATTTATATTCCTTCAGAAACATCAGAAAATAGAGACATAAGAAAGATTTAATTTCACCTCGAGACCATTTCTGCTCCTACCTGGAGCAGGAACAGAGGGGAGGGGGTACTAGGCCAGGAGCCAGGACACTGGATGCTGGTCCTCACTGTCCCCTCACTGCGTGACCCTGGCAAGCCCCTTCCTTCTTGAAGCCTCAATGTATCACACACAAAAAAATGAGCACCCCAATGAAGTGCCCCATCTGGTTTTCCTCCTCTGAGACTCTTAAGTCAGTGGTCCCAAGCAGGACCCCACATCCATTAGACTCTTAAGCTGTTCCAACTTTCAATCACTACAAATATTGAAAAGCAGAAAAGTAGGCTAAAGCAAATTATGAATAGTTAGGGGAGAAAACTCTGAAAAGTTCTGAAAATGGACAAAAATGCTTAAAAAACTCTTGGCTAAAAATTGCCCTATGAAGCATGAAAATAGCTGACACTATAGGGAAAAAAAATAACCTGAGCAAATGGGATATTTATTTTCAATCAAACCAGTGTTTCAGTCAAACTGTTGAATTATGAGAATGCTTTCAGAAAAAGTGCTTTCAGGCCAATCATACATCTTTGTGAGGCAGCCAGCAAGAGCTCCCGCCCAGCGCCCCTGTGAGCCCGGAAGAAGTGGGGGTGCCCCCCGGGGAAATAAGCGTCAGGCAGTGTGCAGGCGTGCAGCATGCATGGACCAGCAAGCATTTTCTGGTTCTCCTCTTGCCGGGCTCTGAGCCTGGGCTATGTGGCGACGGGGACAGCCGTGCCCTCCTCTCCCCACAGGGGCTCCCCGCCAGTGAACAGGACAGACACGTCCACGTGTAATTCCCGTCGGTGAGATGAGGCGAGAACGGGAAGTCGTGGCAGGTGGAGAAAAGCCACTGCCCTGTCCCCCCGCAGCCAGGAAGCTGGGGACGCTCAGCCCATGCCCCTCTCAGTAAGCTGTCCGGTTCTTTTTGCCATGAAACACAGGATCCCAATGTTCTGTGCCTCAAAACAACTATTTTATTTTGCTCGGGATTCTGTGGGTCAAGAAGTCAGAGGGCATGGCAGGAATGGCCCCGCTCTAAATGTCTGGGCCTCGGCTGGGGAGATCAGTGGCTGGGGTGACTGGGGGCCGGGGGCAGTCACCGGAGGAAGCCCCCCGGGTGCCCCAGGCCTAGTACTGCCCGATGCCTGGTTCACCCCCGCGCAGCGCTCCAGGGAGGCTGCAGCAGGCTCAGGCCCACGCAGGACTGTCCAGCAACAAGGCCCTCCCCGCGCCCACCGCACAGGTGCTGACGCCTCACTGCTCGGAACCCTATTAGTTACCAGGCCACAGGCCTGCCAGATTGATGGGGATGCCCTGACTGGAGAAAGTAAGGTTCCGAGGAGACAAGTGGGCAGGAGGTTTCACTGCGGCCGTCTTTGACACCGTAGGCCACACGCGGGGTAGGTCCAGGCACCCCATTTACTGCCCAGCGCGTGAGGGGGGCCCAGCTGGCAGTGGGGTGGAGGTAAGAGGGGGAAGAAGCTGGACTCCTCTCCGGGGGCTGACCATGGCTTCATTTCTACTCCTCCCTGAGGACCCTACTCTCAGGCCCAGAGCTTGCTTCTGAGCTTCCCATCTGTATGTCACCTCCCCACCTACTTTACCTTTCAGAGCCTTAGCGTGTCCTTGTCGACAGCGGTGGCGCTGATACTCTCCACCTCGTGCCTAACACATGTAAGTGCCCGGTAAGTGGTGGTTATTATTTGGCATCTTTTTTTTTTTTTTTTAAAGATTTTATTTACTTACTTGAGAGAGTGAGCAAGCAAGAGAGCACAAGCAGGGGGAGGAGCAGAGGGAGAGGGGAAGCAGACTCACAGGGCTCGATCCTGGGACTCCAGGATCATGACCCAAGCCACACTGACTGAGCCACGCAGGCACCCTTCTGTGTGGATATCTTAAAGACGGTTCAAACCCAGCATCTCCAACACTGAACTCATAACGTACTGCCCCTGCCTGCCCCTTCCTCAGTGTCCCCCACCTGCCGGAATGGACCGCCATCCCTCCTCTTGCCCATGTCCGAGACCTGGCAGTCACCTTTCCTATCTCTCTCTCTCTCTCTCTCTCTCTCTCTCCTTCTCCATAAGCAACCCAATCCCAAGTCTTGACAAATTTACTTTCTAGATGTTTCTCTTACTTTTCAACTCTTCTCCATCTCTACCCTAACCCCTAGTCCCAGCTTATAGTCAACTCTCCTTTGGACTCTGGCCTCCTTACTGGTCTGGTCTTACAAATTCACTAGGCCCTTCTATCCACCCACTTCCATCCTTCACACAGCAAGCTGACAGAGTATTTTCAAAATGCAAAGCTGATCACATCACTCCCTCCGATGAAAACCCTCTATCCCTGTTGCTTTGAAGCAAAGGCAGATCTTTCAAAATGCCTACAAGGGCCTGCCTCCCTCCCTCCTGTTGGCCCCACTCGGCCTCCCCAACGCTTACTGTGCTCCCTTCTGTCCGAAGGCCTTTATATTCCTGCGCCAGCAATGCCCACACCCCCTCCTCCTTTGCTCCTCCTTTCTGCAGATAACAGCTCAAGTGTCACCTCCTCAGAGAAGCCTTCATGGCCTACCTAGTGCCATTCACCCACCCAACCTTGGAGGCTCCTGTAGCACCAGGCAGTCTCCTTTGTAGTACTTGTTACAGATGCCATCTACATTTGTATAGTGATTATTTGAATATCTCTCTCTTGCCAAACCCCGAGGGCTCCATGAGGTTAGGGACCATGTCTGGTTTTGCTCATTCTTGTATCACGAGCCCTAAAACAGCACCTGACACACAGTTCAATATATATTTGTTGACTGGATGGATGAATGGATAGATGGATGGATGGATGGATGGATGGACAGACGGATAAGAGAGGGGAGGAGGGGGCCAGGACCATCGTAGGCATTTAGAGAACGTTGCTGAATGAAGGAATGGGCAGGTTGGGCAGAGCCCAGAAGATGACTCCCAATACACCTGATTTTCCAATCTTGGAAAGGAGGCACGAGGGCAGAAATAAATCTGCTAGGATGTAGGAAAAAGTGATTCCGTTAGGACTGGAAACACTCATCCTCCCTGCCCCAGGGCCTAGCTTTTGGAGGCGTTGGAGACTGGAATAGTTTTAGCTGCTTCCAGAACTTAGCATGCCTACCTGGTCAACCTCCTTCTTTTCCAGGTAAGACTCAACCAGGCAGTGAGACTTGGCCACCACTGGGAGTCAGTGCAGGGTTGGAGAAACAGGGCTTAGGCACTGACGGTGGGGGTGGGGGTGGGGTCCATCCTGAGGGAGTTATTCAGATTCTCCATCCCAGGCTCTTCACCCAGAGGTAGTAGGACCAGTGTCTCACCACCTGGATGGCTAATAGACCACAACCCAAAATCCCAGTTCGACTTCCTCAGCGACCTCCTGCCACAGATTCTGGATGCCTTCACACACCCACCCATGGGGACTATGACTCCCTCTCTAGCCCCCACCCGTTCTTCACCCCGCTTGCAAAGGTCAGAGAACTGCCCTTCCACCACGTAGAGAGTGTCACACCCCAGACTGCTTTGAGAAAGTAGGAAGAAATAAGCCCCGTTTCTAAATCTAATACCCAGTCTCTGTGGCCTCATATGGGTCATGTGACCTTGGGCAAGGGATTTTACATCCAGTTTACAGGAGGACACTGAGGCAAAGAGAATTTGAAAAATTTCTGCAGCACGAGGTTGCTGTAAAGCTCCAGTGAGATTATGGAGGCAAAGGGTTTCTAACCCATAATTCCCTGATCCTGAGTTCAAAGTGGTTAGTGCTCAGGGATGATTTGCATAAATGATGACACTTTACTTAAGAGTAGGGTTCGGAGGCCTGGATGGCTCAACGGTTGAGCGTTTGCCTTCAGCTCAGGGTGTGATCCTGGGTCCAGGGACTGAGTCCTGCACTGGGCTCCCTGTGAGGAGCCTGCTTCTCCCTCTGCCTGTGTCTCTGCCTCTCTCTGTGCGTCTCTCATGAATAAATAAATAAAATCTTAAAAAAAAAAAGAGTAGGGTTTGACAGTTTACAAAAACCATACCCTTTGAAATCTTGGTGAACTTGTTAATAACTGTATTATAGTAAGCTCTCGAATAATGTGCCGGGCCCTCCAGGAAATGTATGTGCTTCTCCAGCGATGGATTTCAGGCACTGCAACAGGTTAGCTGGAGAGATCTAGGGCAACGGGGAGGGGTTCTGTTCTAGTGACCTTCGAAGTGTACCTATCAGTCTTCCTTAGACCAGTCTTGGCCCCATCTTTGAACCTAAAGCCATGCTGGTGGGGTGTGAGGGCCAATGTGATGGCTCATGCTGAGAGGACCTCAGATCAGTTGAAACTGGAAGAGGAAATGCCAGCAGAGCAGGACCTCCTGGATGACACAGACTGCCCCCACACCTCCGCCCTAGATGCTGTCTGAATCCCAAGTTCCCCCAGTACGGAGGGCATACCAGTCTCAGCACATCTCCACACGGGCACCACGGAGGCAATCCAGCAGCCCCAGCCTGCAGCCTGCTGGTCAGCAGCCCCACGGCAGCCTCTCCCCTTTGATAACCTCCAGCTGGGCTTGCCCTCAGGCGCCCTGACTACCAGGACCCCAGCGCACAGACTCTTGCAGAAATTGCATCCTTCCGACTTTTCCAAGCTCCTCCTCTTCCACGTCCTTCCCCCTCAGCGCACTCCTGTGCAGGGGAGTTCCATGTGAGATCCAGTACACGAATGAGGAACTACCATCCAGCAGGAAAAGCCCAAACCTTTTACATGGTGGAGGAGTTCAAGGAGACTCTGAGTAACCTCCTGTGAAAAGCACTCCACGCAAGCTAAAACAGCTGCCAGGTCCTGTGGATTCTACTCAGATCCGTCTCCCCCCCGCCCCTGTCTGGGCAGGTCCTGTCTCTGCCCACCCAGCTGCCGTTCCCCGGCCCTCTTGGCCCTAACAGCCAGTGGCTCTAGGTAGGAGACCTACCTGGACCTGGGCCCTCCCCAGTTGACCTAACTCCTTTCCCGGACTTTACGAAGTTCCCCAATCAAAATAAAATGCTCGCTGGACCTTCACACTGCACACCCTCCACCTCCACACTCTGCTCATGCTGTTCCCTCTTCTTAGGAGGCTCTTTGCCTGCAGTGCACCCCCTCCCTGCTTGTCCTTCCTGATCCAGCTTAACTGTCATCTCCTCTGTGAAGCCCTCCGAATTCTATGATTTTTCCTTAACACTTTATCTCTCTTCTGAAGCTAAGTCCTGTCTTGCAAGGGCTGCACACTTCATGGATAATGTGCCCCACCCCACACTAGTGGGCAAGCCTGTCAGAGTGCAGGACCAGGCACGAGTGCCTCATCTTATGAGCATCTGGCATAGCACGGTACCCAGAGCAGGAGCTCAGTGATGTGTGTTGAATGAATTAGCAATGAAACCAGACCCTAGACTGCTGTTCACTACTGTATAGAAGAGGATTTGTCCCAGAAGTGCTGAGTAAATATCTGCTGAGTGAGCAAACTGCTTCTACAATCGTAGACCTCACAGAGACTTTTTATGCTGGACATACAAAAAGACACAGAAACTATAACAAAAGCCCCTTGAACCTAAACCTAGGGTTAAAAAAGAAAGCATTACAGACACAGGTGAAGATGTCTGTGTGGCCCTGCCCAATCCTGCTCAGTTCCTCCCGCTAGAGGGGTGCCGCTACCCTGATATGGGGACTGTCATTCCCCAGCTACTAGTACATACATCATTGTGTTTGTTTGTAGCCACACAACACATAGGAGTGTAAGCAGCACTACGACTGCAGGTGAGGCTGGGATGCTGGCAACAGCACTCGCTTACAGCTGAAAGGCAACTCCTATCCTTAGCTTGGGAGAATTTGAGTTTTTACTGATAGGTAACAAAATTAGGGAGAAACAATATAAAAGAGAACAGTGCCTAAGTTCACTTAGATGTCTGGAGATTTTAAAATTTGATTCCTTGGGGCATCTGGGTGGCTCAGTCAGTTAAGCATCCAACTCTTGATGTCAGCTCAGGTCTTCATCTCACGGTCGTGAGTTCAAGCCCCACATTAGGATCCACGTTAGGCATGGAGCCAACATAAAAAACTAAACAAAATTGGGGATCCCTGGGTGGCTCAGCGGTTTGGCGCCTGCCTTTGAGGCAGAGGCAGAGACACAGGCAGAGGGAGAAGCAGGCTCCATGCAGGGACCCCGACGTGGGACTCGATCCCGGGTCTCCAGGATCATGCCCTGGGCTGAAGGCAGTGCTAAACCGCTGAGCCACCCGGGCTGCCCCACGGGTCCTTTTTTTAAACCTACATATATGTTAGTTTATTTAAGTATCTCTATGTCCAACGTGGGGCTTGAACTCATGACCCCCATATGAAGAGCTGCATGCTCTACTGACTGAGCCAGCCAGGTGCCTTGAACATGGGTCTTTATTATTTGCACTCCTCATTAAAAAAAAACAAAAACTTGAAAAAAAGTATTGTAAAAGTCTATCACCAAGATATAGTGATGGAACACTAGACATCCTAATGATCTTGGTTTGAGTTACCTTTTCTGAACCTCAATTTCTGCATCATTTTCTTTTTTTAAGAAGCTCCACACCCAGTGCAAAGCCCACCGTACGGCTTGCACTCACAACCCTGAGATCAAGACCTGAACTGAGACCAAGTGTCAGGCTACCAACAGACTGAGTCACCTAGGCGCCCCTCCCTCCCCATCTTTAAAATAGGACATACATGTTTGAATTCATTCCAAGTCTCCTTCCAAGGATATCTGGAGTTAACTTTTGGGAAGTTGTGAAAATCAAAGAAATAATAAATGTCAAAGTACATTTAAATTACACAAAGCTGCTGGTTATATGGTAGCATTTACACCAGCAACAGCACAATATACGCCACCTAGTAGCGAAGAAGAGTAACTGCATCGGGATACAATTCACTATACAGTACAGTGGGCATCACAATTCAAATTCTTGCAAGGACGACTGGGTATTTGAGCAAAGTCTCCTAACATAAATGACAAACAAGCATCAAAGGAGCTCAGCAAAACCAGACAATGTAGAGGCAGAAAGAGCTAAGATGAGAAGACAGCTATGAAACAACAGTTTTCTATTAAAAAAAAAAAATAGGGGATCCCTGCCTGGGTGGCTCAGCAGTTTAGTGTCTGCCTTCGGCCCAGGGCGTGATCCTGGAGACCCGGGATCCAGTCCCACATCGGGCTCCCGGTGCATGGAGCCTGCTTCTCCCTCTGCCTGTGTCTCTGCCCAACCCCCTTTCTGTGTCTCTCATGAATAAATAAATCAAATCTTTAAAAAAAAAAAATTAGAAGCGCCTGGGTGGTTCAGTCGGTTTAGCATCTACTCTCAGCTCAGGTCATGATCTCAGGTCCTGGGATGGAACTCCGCGTCCTCCCTGCTTCGTGGGAGCCACTGGTTCCCTCTCTCTTTGCCCCTCCTCCTGCTCTTGCGCTCTCTCATGTGCTGTCCCCTTCAAATAAATAAAAAAACCTTTAAAAAAATTAAAAGAACAAAAATGAGCTCTGAGCAGTGGCAAACTGGATCTGGTTCATAAGGGCTCACAAGAGCTGACTGTTAAATTTTCAGGAATTCTGCAAGCCAGTTAAACACAGGCATTATTTAAAAATAAAATAAATGAACTCAAAGGTAAATAAACTGTATTCAAAACAATAGTAATAAATACTCAAAACTCACCATTTCCTGATTGTTTTATAGTTTTACTATTATTCATGGTTTTTTTATTAAATTTATTTATTCATGAGAGGCACAGAGAGAGAGAGAGAGAGAAAGAAGCAGAGACACAGGCAGAGGGAGAAGCAGGCTCCATGCAGGGAGCCCACCGTGGGACTCGATCCCAGGTCTCCAGGATCATGCTCTGGGCTGAAGGCAGCGCTCAACCCCTGAGCCACTGGGGCTGCCCTATTCATGGTTTTGAAATCAGTATAGGGGAAATCTTATATAATGGCTACTACTGAGCATCTCTTCCCAATACCACATCGTGACATCCTGCTGGTAGTTTGAAATAGGCCATAGTGGGAATTTTTACACCACAGAAATAGGTAAACACTACAAATCAGTGTTGTCATTTCCCTCACAAGAGTTAAACATTCACCAACATGCCAACACATAACACACATACATGTGTATAACATACACATGTGTACCCACAACATACATGTATGTACACACATATGTAAATACACATCCAACAATATACATAGAACAGTTACCAACATATCGCTGACTCTGGGAAATTTAAAATATGAAGGTAGAAATGAAACTCTAAGTAAAATTGGAAGATAAAGTTGAAACCTCCCAGAAAGCAGGAAAAGAGATGGACAAATAGTTAGTAAAAGATGAAAAAAATTAAAGCATCAGTCCAGAAAGTGTGAGCAAATAATGAGTTCCAGAAAAAGAACACGGAAAATAGTGTGAAACATTAAAGGAATAAATAACTCAAGAAAATCTCCCCAAACTGCAAGACAATTTTGAGACTAAAATAGCTTACTGAGTATCTCATGGAACAAATGAAAAAAAAAGGAAAACCCAAGGTATTATCACAAAACTGAGAAAACTAACCAATAAAGAGATGATCCTAAAAGCAAGTAAAAAAAGAAGAAAAAAAAAGGAAAACAAAACATAGGTTACTAACAAAGGAATGGGAGTCAGGATGACACCTGACTTTACAACCACAGATTTTTGTTTTTTAAAGATTTTATTTATTTATTCACAAGAGGCACAGGCAGAGGGAGAAGCAGGCTCCATGCAGGAAGCCCAACATGGAACTCGATCCCAGGACCCTGGGATCACACCCTGAGCCAAAGGCAGGCGCTAAACCGCTGAGCCACTCAGGCGTCCCCCAAGTCAAATTCTTTATTAGTCATCAGTGATGGTTGATAAAAGACTTTCCAAGATCTCCAAAACTTTTTTTCTACTCTTATGTGCATTCCTTTAACATTTATATACATTAGTATTGAGAATCTACTATGTACCAGACATTATTCTAAATGCTAGGGATACAGCAGTGAACAGACAAGGTCCTTGTTTGGATCTTATAATCTGAAAATATCAACATAACGTGTCAGGTAGTGATCCATCCTCTGAAGAACAGCAGGCCCGAAGGGAGGAGTGCTGGGTGGGAGGGGGCCCTCTTTTAGATAGGGCCTTTCAGGAAGGAAGGAACAAGCCACGTGGATAGCTGGGCTAAGAGCCTTCCGGGTAGAGGAATTAGAGGGGCAATGACTCTGGGAAGACTGTCTGTGGAACCAGGCCACCAGGACTGGAAAGGGTGGTAGGAGATGAACACAGGTAGCTGGACAAGGCCAATCACAGGGCCCTTTGTACTGGATGCTTTCCGCTTGTCCCTCCAGTCCCACTCTCCACCCTTCTCTGCTGCCTGGGAACCTGATGTTCAGGAACCATATCAACAGGCTCCCTTGACCTCTGGCTTCCTGTGAGGTTTGGCCAATGGAAGGCACCTGCAATAAATCAGAAGGCCGGAATCTTTACAGAGGGTCACAGCTTCTGTCAGGTGACCGTCCCCAGCTCTGCGTTCCCTTGCACTCTGCAGACTAGGGGTGGAAATGCCTAATGTCTCCCCACAGTTGCTAGCTCCAGGGAATCATAGGCAGTATGCCCTGTGGCTTCCCTAAACCCCACTCACATCTTTATTAAACGTTCCTTTAGGGACGCCTGGGTGACTCAGCAGTTAAGCGTCTGCCTTCAGCCCAGGGCGCGATCCTGGAGTCCAGCATCCAGTCCTGCATCAGGCTCCCTGCCTGGAGCCTGCTTCTCCCTCTGCCTGTGTCTCCGCCTCTCTCTCTGTCTCTCATAAATAAAATCTTAAAAAAATAATAAAATAAAACATTCCTTTAGAAGATTCTCTCCAAATTCCTCAGTGTGAGTATGACACCCATGTTTTCCACCAAGATCTTAACACTGCCTTAGAGGGCAAGAGAAGGATTTTAGATTTTATTCTGAGTGAGATGGGAAACCACTGCTATGGGACATCATGTGACTTAAAATTTCTTTTTTCTTTTTGGAGAGAGAGAGCATGCATATACCTGTAAAAGGGGTGGGGAAGAGGGAAGAATCTTAAGCAGACTCCGTGCTCAGTGTGAAGCCCAATGTAGGGCTCCAATCTCACAACCTTGAGATCATGACTGGAGTGGAAATCAAGAGTCAGACCCTTAACTGACTGAGCCACCCAGGCACCCCTACGATTCACATTTTAAAAATCACTCTTCAATGCTGGATATAGAAAAGATTTCAGTGGGGCTCACGGGTGGAAAGAGAACAGTTATGCAGCTTTTACAGTAGTAAGGGTAGAAAGCACTTCAGCTAGGGTGGTTGTAGTAAAGGTCATAAGTGCTTAAATGTGTGCATATGTTGTAAAGGTAGAGCTAAGAGGTTTTGGTGATCAAGTACGTATGTGGCATTTAGAGAAGAAAAAAAAAAAAGTCAAGGACTTAGGATTTTGGTCCAAGGATGAGTTGCTATTTACTGAGATGGAGATGTCTGGGGAGAGAGCAGGTTTGGATTACCAAAATCAAGAGTTCTATTTGGAATTTTAAAAAATTAAAAAAAATTTTCTTAAAGCCTAGGTATTTATTAGAGATCTAGGTGGGGATATTTGATAGGCAGATGCACATGTAAGGCTGCAGTTCAGGGAAGGTCTGCACTGGAGGTATGAGTTTTAAAGTAGTAAACCCTAAGGTAGCATTTAAAGCCACAGACCAGATGAAATTACCTAGGAGTTGGTATAAACAAAGAAATCCAAGGATTGAGCCTTTTCTTTGGGAGCTACCAGACAATGTTTCACCAAAAGGAAGGAGGAACCAAGAGAGAGGAAGACATTATGTAGAAATAGAAATCTGACACTAGATCCCTGAACTGTAAGTCTCAAGAGTAATCTGTCTAGGGGCAGCCTTGGTGGCGCAGTGGTTTAGTGCCGCCTGCAGCCCAGGGTGTGATCCTGGAGGCCTGGGATCGAGTCCCATGTCGGGCCCCCTGCATGGGGCCTGCTTCTCCCTCTGCCTGTGTCTCTGCCTCTCTGTGTCTCTATGAATGAATAAATAAAATCTTTTTTTTTAATAAAATCTTTAAAAAAAAAAAAAGAGTAATCTGTCTAAATTGGAGCTAATGATACAGGTCCTGGGATTACCTCCAAGAAAAAAAAAAAAAAAACAAAGGAAGTAAACTGGATTGAACATACTGAAATTTAAAACATGGTTCAAAGTTTGGGGCTGAGGGATGACTGGGTGGCTCAGCGGCTGGGCGGCTGCGCGGCTGCCTTTGGATCTGGTTGTGATCCCAGGATCCGAGATCAAGTCCTGCATTGGCTCCTGCGAAGAGCCTGCTTCTCCCTCTGCCTCTCTCTTTCTGTGTCTCTCATGAATAAATAAATAAATCTTTAAAAAAAATTGGGGGGCTGAATTACAGATAGAAATACAGAACACTAAAGAGATGGAAAACAAGATAACTATTAACATGTTTTATGTAAATATATTTACATGAAATGTTAAATATAGAATGATACATATTATATATAAGCTTTTGTTATGCAAAAGCCACAGAAATGTAAACCTAAAATACGGTTTTAATAAAAAACAATTATATAATTACAAAGGTTCCAGGAGAAACAGTATAAAATAAAAATGCAAGAAATCCTTGTGTAAGAATGTTATTTAAACCAACTCCACTTTTTGAAGATTTATTTATTCATGAAAGACAGAGAGAGGCAGAGACACAGGCAGAGGGAGAAGCAGGCTCCGTGCACAGACCCTGACGCGGGACTCAATCCCGGGTCTCCAGGATCACATCCTGGGCCGAAGGCAGGTGCTAGACTGCTGAGCCACTGGGGCTGCCCACAACTCCACTTTTTAAGTGTGTATCCCAAAGAACTGAAAACAGGGATTCAAACAAGTGAATGTCCATAAATGTTTATTGCAGCACCATTTGAAATAACCAAAAGGTAGAAATCCAATCAAGTAAATGCGTAAATTATGCTTATATGCAGTGGGATATTATTTAGCTAAAAAGTACTGACATGCTACTCACATCATACTAAGTGAAAGCCAGACATAAAAGGTCACATATTACATGATTCCATTTATATGAACTATCCAGAATAGGTAAATCCATGGGAACAGAAAGCAGACTAGTGGTTGCCAGGGGCAAGGTGAGGAGGAGAGAATAAGGATCTGCCCCCCCCCCTTTTTTTTAAATATTTTACTTATTTGACAGACTGAGCAAGCAAGTAGGGGCAGAGGTAGGCAGAGGGAGAGAGAAACAGGCTCCCCCCAGAGCAGGGAGCCCGATGTGGGGCTCAATCCCAGGACCCAGGGATCATGACCTGAGCTAAAGGCTGATGCTTAAGCAACTGAGCCACCCAGGCTCCCCAGTAACTGCCTTGAGTATGGTTTTATTTTGGGGTGATAAAAACATTTTGGAACTAGACAAGGTGGTGGTTGTACAATATTTTTAAAAATGTATTGCCACTGAACTTTTCACTTTAAAATGATGAATTTTACATTGTGAATTTCACCTCAATTTAAACAAAAAAAGGAATGTTAAACAAGAAGGCATAATGTAGGTCAGAAAAACAGCTAGGGGTTTAAAGTGGTTGCCCTAGGGGCACCTGGGTGGCTCAGTGGTTGAGCTGCTGCCTTTGGTTCAGGGCATGACCCCGGGGGCCTGGAATCAAGTGAGGCATTGGGCTCCCCACAGGGAGCCTGCTCCTCCCTCTGCCTTGTGTCTCTGCCTCTCTCACAAATAAATAAAATCTTTAAAAAAAAGTCTGCCCTAGACTTCAGACTGTGAAAGGGGAGAGACTATTTTTAGCTGTCTTGTAAAATGATACTTCTAAAACCACATATATGCATAAATCTATGGGGCTCAACCTGAGAACCCTGAGATCAAGGGTTGCATGCTTTGCCGACTGAGCCAGCCAAGCATCACAAAGATGAGTTTTAAATTAAGAGAACAGTTGTTGAAGGAAACCTTCAAACCCTAGCTGTTCACATATGGGTAGATTTGGACAAATAACATGCGTATGCTGATTCCAACTGTGTCAGAAAAAATGTTACAAAGAAAAAGCATATGGAAACTTTTGTTTATGAAGAAAGAATAAATGTCTAAGTGTAAAAGACAGATGAAGACCATATTAAACAGAAGGGGAAGCAGAAAAAAATAGACTGATCCATTTTTTTAAAAAACATAGAAAAATCATTAGGGACAGCATCAATAAAATTCTTAAAACTTCTAAATAAGATGAAAAGACAAAAAAATGGGAAAAATATTTGTAACATGATAAAGGGTTAAGATGTTCCAAGAAAAACTGGTATAAGCCATGAACAGGCAGCTCACAAAAAGGAAACATAAGACACTCTTTACTCAAATAAGTAAAACAATAAAAATAAAAACAGTATCATTCTCTTAAAACCAATTTTGAAAAGATGTGAAGAAATGACATTCTCATGTACTTCTTGCTAACTTTATACTGTTGAAATGCCATTTTTCACAATATAAATACAAAAATATAAAAGAGATGTGCCAAAGTTCCCACTCCTCTGAGTTTATCTCCAGACAACTACAAGGCAAAGTACAGTTGGTGACACCTGTAATACCAAAACCTGGACAGAACCAGTAAATAACAGAATGACATATGTAGTATGATGCCCACATACAAAAAATGTCTTTGTGAATATCCCAACGGGTAGTTACCTGGAGGGAGGTTCACCAAAGTTGCTTGCTAAAATGATTTAACTACCACCATGTATTAAGTACCTCATGTAATCCTCACAATAACTTAGATTCTTGAGATTTTACCCCCACAGCCTTTAAGTGACAGGGCTGTTGCTGAAAACCAAGTTGACCCCTCTCTCCCCACTACTTAAGGATTGGAAATGTTTTTAAATTTTATTTATTATCAAGCATACTAGTTTTTTAAGGTATTAAAAACCTCCTACATGTGGTCATATTCAATATTCACAGTAAGTTTCCTTGATGGCAAGGACCACAAATATGCAAGCCCCATGTTGGGGCTTGAACTCACAACCCTGAGATCAAACCTGAGGGGCTGGATCAGTTTAAGCAGCTGCTTTCAGCACAGGTCATGATCTCAAGGTCCCGGGACTGAGCCCCACACTGGATTCCCCCCTCCCACACTTTGGGCTCCCTGCTCAGCCAGGAAGTCTGCTTCTCCCTCTGCCAGTCCTCCTGCTCTCTCAAATAAAAATCTTAAAAAACATAACAACAAAAAAAAAAAACCTAGATAACGCTTTGAAACGGCAAATGCCCCACGAATTTTTTTTTTTTTTTAAAGATTTATTTATTCATTCAGAGAGAGCGAGAGAGAGGCAGAGACACAGGCAGAGGGAGAAGCAGGCTCCATGCAGGAAGCCCGATGTGGGACTCGATCCCAGGTCTCCAGGATCACACCCCGGGCTGCAGGCGGCGCTAAACCGCTGCACCACCGGGGCTGCCCCCCACGAACTATTGACTAGTTTTTGGTCCAGAACCATCAATACTGAACATTTGCCTAGCTACCTAGTGATTGCAAAAAACCATGCTGAGTTAGCTTATCTTACTTGTCCATTACCCTTAGAGATGTTTGTCCTATTATTAGTTTCTTGGTTTATGATAGCCACTTTTAAAACATGAATACAGGGACGCCTGGGTGGCTCAGTGGTTAAACGCATTGGCCTTTGGCTCAGGGCATGATCCTGGGGTGCTGCTATCGGTCCCACGCTGGGATCCTGCATGGGGCCTGCTTCTCCCTCTGCCTAGGTCTCTCATGAATAAATAAATGAAATCTTTAAAGACAAAAACACAGAGATTAAAAAAATCTAACCCCAGGTAAGGATTGAGTAGAATATGGAAACAGATGGTTTCCCACTGTTTGTGAGCTCATTAGGAAGGGGACTGAGTCAGCTTGTATACCCACAGTGCTGGGCAGGTGAAGATATGAAGTGCCCTAAGGAATAAGGTTAAGTCACTTGGTGTCTGTACACCAAGAGAAAAGCACTCAAAAGGCCATCAATGCTAGTTAATCCTGTTCTCTTAAAACAAGGGACTTTGCCTCATGGTGATTTCAAACACAACATTGATTATTGCTTAGGGTAATGCTTAAGTAAAAAGCTTATTAAATGTGTTTGTTCAACTGATACACTTAGAAAACAGGTAGTACATAAAAATAGCCTGTTTTTTTACTCAAGTCTGAAGGAATGTGTGGCTTTGTAAACCAGCTAGCCTTCCAGCTTATTGTCTCATACTCTTCACCAACTTACTTCTTGTTCAAGACCTCCCCCCTCCTTTTTTAAAGATTTTATTTAAATTTTTATTATTTTTTTTAAGATTTTGTTTATTCATGAGATAGAGATAGAGATAGAGAGAGAGAGAGAGGGAGGGGGGGCAAAGACACAGGCAGAGGGAGAAACAGGCTCCATGGAGGTGCCTGATGTGGGGGGAATCGATCCCAGACCCTGGGATCACGCCAAGGCAAAGGCAGACGCTCAACGGCTGGGCCACCCAGGTGTCCCAACACCTTCCTCTTTTATTTATTTTTTTTTAAATTTTTATTTATTTATGATAGTCACAGAGAGAGAGAGAGAGGCAGAGACACAGGCAGAGGGAGAAGCAGGCTCCATGCACCGGGAGCCCGATGTGGGATTCGATCCCGGGTCTCCAGGATCGCGCCCTGGGCCAAAGGCAGGCGCCAAACCGCTGCGCCACCGAGGGATCCCCTCACCTTCCTCTTTTAAACAGAGATACCTACATACCTCATTAGGTTGTTTTAAGAACGAAGTATTCTTTAAGAATCCACGCGAATCCATTTTGTTTTAACCCATCCAAGAGTTGTGTTCTAAGTCTCAGCGACCTGAGTTCATCTGACAGTTCTGCTTTCCTCTGCTCCAGATGGAACTGTGCTTGCTGTTACCTAAATTCCTTCTTCATCTTTAAGCATCACCAGCAAGAGTGGGGTCAAATATCAGTTCTTCCTGAGGTCCCTCCATACTAAAGATGCTCCTCCTGCAGAGGAACTTTCTTGTACATTTCTGACCAGACTATACGACAGCATACACTACCTGGAGGACACTGACCACACGCCTACCTTAGGATTAACATTAAATGTATCAAGAATTCTTAGAAATGGAGTAGCCGAGTGGCTCAGCTGGTTAGGGGTCTGCCTTCAGTTCATGATCTCAAGGTCATGGGGTTGAGCCCAATGTTGGGCTCCCCACTCACTGAGGAGCCTTGCTTCTCCCTGTCTGCTCATGCTTTGCTCTCCAAATAAATAAATAAATAAAATCTTAAAAAAGATATTGCTTTCTGTAGAATCACACACTTACTGTGCTAAAACACTTCCACATCAAAAAAGATCAACATACATGAATCAGCATGTTTTTTTAGGTAAAGAAATACAACATATGCTTCTAGTAGACAATGATTTTATTGCTTGAGTACATAGCCAAATTTATGCGACCAGGGCAGAGGCTGTGGATGACTCGCTGAAAAGGAAAAAAGGGAGAAGAGCTGGATTAAAATAGGTCCTCCATATTCATTGAGACTTTTACACCTATGGAGCTATTTCCAAACAGCTAAAATAAACCACAAATATGTAAAATGCACTGAGTTCCTGAATTAGCTTATTGTGTTGAAGCATAAGACATGAAGATCCTCACTCATCTAAGAACTGACCAAACATTAAGGAAAAACTGGTGAAAAATTAATGTTTGGAAATTAATCATTATAGCGAGCAATCTATGCAAAACTGAAGACAACATAACACAGGGAGCAGAGGTATGAACTGAAACTTTACTGTCTAGAATGATTCAAAGAGCTTATTCATGTTTTGAATCAGGGCTCTGCAAAATAGAACCCTTTGCTTGTCTTTGTAAATAAAGTTTCAATGGACCACAGCCATGCCTGTTTATGCATTGTTTATGGATGTATTCCTCCTTCAATGGCAGAGTTAAAAGAGTAGCTAACTGCAGAGCAGGGGCTAAAACATTTACCAACAAGCCTTTTACTACAGTTGCTACTGTATTTACTATATGGCTAACATCTGTTCTTATTAACCAAAAAGGTTAATACTTACTATTTCCAATTGGGAGGGAGGACTCTTTTGGTCTTGTAATATCGAGCCAATCGGTGAATACGGCTCTCAATCAGAATCAGTCGGAATTTGGCATCCTTATCCTAAAAATAAAAATTGATGGAATTAAAACTATTTACAACGTTACCAAGTATTATTTTAACAAAAGAATGCAAATACCATGCACTCTAATGAAAATACCCAATGCCCTATAATAGAATCACAGACTACGGTTCATGAGGCTAGAGTGAGTCCTTAAGGGAATTTAAGGCTTCCAGAAACCCTAACATGAATGAGGTACAAAGTCTGCAAATAAACACATTTTCAACCAACTGAATATACAGCACATAGCATAGCCAAAGCTGGCCCCAACCCCATTTCTTCTATTATAATTTTTATTTCAAAGCAACCTAAGTGTAACAAGTTTGTGCTTTAAGCCTCTTTAAGTAGTTCACATTAGATGCATTACACCTTACTGAAATAAGTTCATATAAGCGGTTCTAGTCTTTTACCTTTCTGTTCCTCTCAAGATGCTTTCGAACAGCAACAGCTTTCTTAATCAAATGGTACAGATCCTCAGGGAGATCAGGTGCAAGTCCCTTGGACTTAAGAATTCTCAAGATTTTATTGCCTGTCACAAAACGTACTTGTGCAACACCATGGGAGTCTCTCAGGATCACACCTGAAAAAGGAGTATTAAAGTCCTCTACCAAACACACAACTGAAACATGCAATGTCAAGGTTCTGAGACCAGGTCATTCTCCAAGTTTTTCTCCGTATAATGGGATTACTTATATGTCACAGAAACAAACATGAAAATGGGTAAGGTTCACTCAGATACCCAAGGCTGGTTTACCAAATACTAAGAAAAACCCTTGGGATGCCTGGGCGCCTTGGCGGTTAAGCATCTGCCCTCAGCCCAGGGCATGATCCTGGGCTCCCTGCAGGGAACCTGCTTCTCCCTCCACCTGTGTCTCTGCCCCCACCCTGCCCCCTGGGTCTCTCATGAATAAATAAATAAAATCTTAAAAAAAAAAAAAAAAAAAAAAGAAAAACCCTTACGAAGAAAACCTCAAATGTTGGAAGAACATCATAGCGAACTTGCTGGATGATAGGCCACCAAAGAAATCAAGCGATTCCTGCTATATGTATTTGCTCAATAATTAAAACTGTAACATTTAGAAATTCCATCAGGAGACTCCTGGGTGGCTCAGCGGTTGAGCATCTGCCTTTGGCTCAAGGTGTGATCCTGGGGTCTGGAATCAAGTTCCACATGGGGATCCCTGCGGGGAGCCTGCTTCTCCCTTTGCCTGTCTCCCATGAATGAATGAATGAATGAATGAATGCATGCATGAATAAGAAATTCTATCAGACGTTCTTGTAAAAACTATACATGCGGTATTTTAACCTCGAAACAGCACCTTCTGAATACTTGACATCTAGGATTTCCTACAGCGAGTGATGCCTCCGCTAGATTACATAAGCTCAAAGAGGCCGCACGTTTTGCCCTTCTCCTGACCTGGGTATTCTCAGGGTCCAGAACCACACAGCAGGCAAACGTCTGCTGAATGAAACCACGTGCACAAAACTACCCACAACTGAGGTTCAAATCGCCACGTGAGGGCGTGACAAGCCCTGAGTCGCCAATCCCAACTCCTCCACCCAACAGCTGCGTGCTCTGGGTCTAGTTGTGTAGAGCTGCACCGTGCCTCAACCTCCCCAATTGTAAGACGGACAGAACTTCACAGTTACTTGGACGTGCAGCTGTCCGAACTAAAGGAGGGCAGTAGTATGGGTAAAATGGGTAGGACCATTCAGCAAGGAGAGCGCCTAGCCCACAGCAAATACTCCTTTAATTCTGGCGACCAGGGACGCCTGGGGGGCTCAGCGGTTCAGCGGCTGCCTTTGGCTCAGGGCGTGATCCTGGAGACCCGGGATGGAGCCCACATCGGGCTCCCTGCGTGGAGCCTGCTTCTCCCTCTGCCTGTGTCTCTGCCTCCCTCTCTCTCTGTTTCTCATGAATAAAAGATGATAATTAAAACAAAAAATTTTTTTGCGACCATCTTTTAGTAGTTTTCCCCAATGCCAAATAAGGAACTCGAGAGTCCCACAAATGAACGGCAGGCCTGGGCCAGCAGCGGGAAAGCCAGGGACACGACCGAAAGGCTCTCTCAGCACGTCCGCGGCACCGTCACCGCCAGCGGCTTCCCCCGCAGGTTACACGAGGGCAGGCGCGAGGGGCCGCGTGACGCGCGCACGCACACACCCACCGATCTGCGAGGGAGTCAGACCCTTCTTGGCCAGTTTGTAGATCTGCTCCTTCACGTCGTCGGACGTCAGCTTCAGCCACTGTGGACGCAAGAGAACCTGGCCTTAGGCCGGGACAGCGCGGACGGCCCCGGCGCCCAGCGGCGCCCCCCAGGCACACGTGAGGGGCCGGGCACCCGTCCTCCCGACGGCCGGAGGGCAGCCGCCCCCCGCCCCGCCCCGCCCCGCCCCGCCGCCTCCCGGGTCCCGCACGCTACTTACGGTGGGGACGCTGCGGCGGTAGGGCAGAGCCGACTGGGACAGGCCCTTCCTGGGAAGGGAAACGGTCTCGGGATGAGGCGCTGCTCAGGGCCACCACGGCCTAGAAAGCCTCCTCTCCGCTCGCCGCCCACACGCCCTCCTTCCCCCAACACCCCGCGCCCCGCCGCCCAGCCCTGCAACCCGCTCAGAAACCCGAGCTCACCCGGGAGCGTGCATGCGACCCATGATGGCGGCGGAAAAGAGAGCGAGGGTCGAGACGCCGCCGGAAGCCACCCGCCACGCAGGAAGTGACCTCACACACGTCCGCGCTCCTCGCGCGCAGGGGGCGGAGCTACGCCGCGCGGCCCCCCGGGCGAACGGGGGCTGCACATCCCGAGATGCATTTCGGCGTCGTCCTGCACGATCCCTCGGGGCCCAGGACTACACATCCCGGCATGCGTCAGGACTCCGAGGGGCTCCGAGGAGCCTCGGGGCCGGCGCGCGAGGTTAAAGCCCGCTGCCCGCGCACTTTCGGGAGGAGCTGCCTGCGCTTATCTTCGTGCAGGTTCGAGTCCCGACCTGGGAGGGAGCGTGGGCAATTCGGTCCCGGCGTGCGCCGTCGCCGCTTAGCGAATTTGAGCGCCTGAAGCTCAGCCGTGCACAGGTGTTCGTTCGTGCAGCAGCGCCAGGTCTGGTGGTGGCACTGGCCACCGCAGCGGCCGCGCCTGCGGGTCGTGGATGCACAGGTGCAATACCGCGGCGACAGGCGCTGCACTGGAAGTCGTGGTCCTTACCGCCGGCCGCCGCGACCGCCTCTTATTTCCGCTCCTGGTTTAAGCTCCCTGACCCCAGAGAAGAACCCAGGATTTTGAACCAGGCCCTGGAGGACCTCCCCCTCCCTCCACCTGGGAAGCTTTCCGCTTTCCCCTGCAGCGGGCGGGGAGGCGCTGGGCTGCGCCGGGAGCTGTGTGGGGCGGCTCCTCCGGGAGCCGCGGGCCCCAGCGCGGAGCTCGCCAAGCCCGGCAGCGAGGGCCCGGCGGGCTGTGCGGAGGGAGGGCTGTGGGGGCGGAGACGGCAGAAGCGCGTGCGTCCGGCCCGGCAAGGCGGAACTGCCGCTGAAACTCCTTACCCCGCGGACTCGGCGCCCGTGCGTACGAGGAGCTGGAAGACCGGGCAGGGAAAGCTCAAAGCGCAGCTGGCCCCGGGAAGGGGGACGCAGGGAAATCAGGGTATCAGTGTTCAAAGTAACCGCGGAGACTTAGAAAGCTCCCACGGACCAAAACAGCCACCTCTGCTGTTACTCCTTCAGCCAATCACTGATGCGCGATTTTCTTCTGAAGCATCAGGAATTCCATTCAAGGGGCGCCCGCGTGGCTCAGGGGTGGGGCGTCTGCCTCTGACTCAAGTCGTGATCCCCGGGTCCTGGGATCGAGCCCCGCATCGGGCTCCCCGCAGGGAGCCTCCTTCTCCCTAGGCCTGTGTCTCCGTGTCTCCCATGAATAAATAAGTAAAACCTTAAAAAAAAAAAAAGGAATTCCATTCAAATTGCGTAATCTATTTTCTCCTAGCAAGGATGCATTCTTACCATTAGCCAAAGTACATCTTTAGTGCAGATACAGAATAGGTATCGGAATTAACAAGGAAGGGATCCCTGGGTGGCGCAGCGGTTTGGCGCCTGCCTTTGGCCCAGGGCACGATCCTGGAAACCCGGGATCGAATCCCACGTCGGGCTCCCGGTGCATGGAGCCTGCTTCTCCCTCTGCCTGTGTCTCTGCCTCTCTCTCTCTCTCTGTGACTATCATAAATAAATAAAAGTTAAAAAAAATTAAAAAAAAAAAAAGGAATTAACAAGGAAGGCTCCAATTCCTACGCCCCATCCCTAGCCACCTACTCCAAACCCCTTAATTTCGGTTAATCACTACCCGTTTGCTCAAACCACAATCCTTAGAATCTCATCTTTTTCCTTTCTGTCTTG
This sequence comes from Nyctereutes procyonoides, assembly GCF_905146905.1. NCBI lineage: Eukaryota > Metazoa > Chordata > Mammalia > Carnivora > Canidae > Nyctereutes > Nyctereutes procyonoides. The sequence continues at coordinate 11,053,976 of NW_026575034.1, read as the reverse complement.
TTCTCAGCTTTACCACAAAAATATATCATGAACACAGTTTCCCTCTGCCTGTGTCTCTGCCTTTTTTCGGTGTCTCTCATGAATAAATAAAATCTTTACAGAAGAAATTTTTTGAAATTTATATTTGATAGCAAGAGCGAGCATGAGCTGGGGGTGGGGCGGAGGGAGAAGGAGAAGCAGATTCCCCACTGAGCAGGGAACCTGAGGCGATCCTGGAGTCCCGGGATGGAGTCCTGCGTCGGGCTCCCGGCATGGAGCCTGCTTCTCCCTCTGCCTGTGTCTCTGCCTCTTTCTCTCTCTATGTCTATCATAAATAAATTAAAAAATACATCTTTAAAAAAGAAAAAGATTTTATTTGAGAGAGAGCACACGCAAGAGGAACAGCAGGGAAAGAAGCAGGCTCCCTGAGAAGCAGGCGAGTCCAATGTGGAGCTCATACCAGGCCCCTGGAATCATGACTTGAGCCAAATGCAGATGTTTAACTAAGCTACCCAGGTGCCCCAGGATTCTTTTTTTTTTTTTTTTAAGATTTTCTTTATTTATTCATGAGAAACACAGAGAGGCAGAGATACAGGCAGAGGGAGAAACAGGCTCCTTGCAGGGAGCCCGATGTGGGACTTGATCCCTGGTCTCCAGGATCACAAGCTGAGCCAAAGGCTGCTGCTCAACCGCTGAGCCATCCAATGTGTCCCTGCGCCAGGATTCTAAGACATCTTTCTTTGAGGTAAAATTCACATGCCCTAAAGTTTGTTATTTTAACCATTTTAAAGTGTGCAATTCAGTGCCTTAGTATTTTCACAGTATGCTGCAACCATCACCACTAATTCCAGTCTTCATCACCCCCAAAAGCCTTGTACTCTCTAAGCAATTACTCTCCAGTCTCCCCACAAGCCTTGACAAGGACTATTTTGTATTGTCTCTATGGGTTTGCCTGTCCTGGAGATTCCATATAAATTGAATCATACAATATATGGCCTTTTGTGTGTGGTTTCCTAGTATTCGTAGTATTTGGTTTATGGTTTCATAGCATTTTTCAAGGTTCATCCATATTGTAGCATTTATCAGTGTTTTTTTTTTTAAGATTTTATTTATTGGGGATCCCTGGGTGGCTCAGTGGTTTAGTGCCTGCCTTCCACCCAGGGCATGATCCTGGAGTCCTGGGATCAAGTCCCATATCCGGCTCCCTGCATGGAGCCTGCTTCTCCCTCTGCCTGTGTCTCTGCCTGTCTCTCATGAATAAATAAATAAAATCTTTTTAAAAAAAGATTTTATTTATTTATTCATGACAGACACAGAGAGAGGCAGAAACACAGGCAGGAAGAAGCAGGCTCCATACAGGGAGCCTGATGTGGAACTCCATCCTGGATCTCACCCTGGCAAAGGCGTGCAACCTGGCCACGGGCTGCCCATCTATCAGTGTTTTTTTTTTTTTTAAGATTTTATTTATTTATTCATAGAGACACAGCTAGAGAGAGAGAGAGGCAGAGACACAGGCAGAGGGAGAAGCAGGCTCCATGCAGGGAGCCTGATGTGGGACTCGATCCAGGATCTGACCCGGGATCACGCCCTGGGCTGCAGGCGGCGCTAAACCGCTGCATCATTGGGGCTGCCCGTGTTTTTTGTTTTTAAAGTAGGCTCCATGCCCAGTGTGGGGCTTGAACTCACAACCTTGAGATCAAGAGTCACATGCTCCAATGACAGCCAGCCAAGTGCCCCAGTGCTTCAGAACTTTATATGGCCAAATAGTATTCCACTGTATGGCTATACCACATTTTAATTACTCATTCATCAGTTGATGGACATTTGGCCTATTTCGACTATTTGGCCATTATGAATAATGCTATGAACACTTGGGTACAAGTATCAGAGTACCTGTTTTCAGTTCTCTTGCAAATTATATATATATATAATGAATTGCCAGGTCATAGGGTAACTTTTCTGACAACTGCCAGATGTTTTGTATATCAGCTGCACTTTACATTCCCATCAGAAATGTAGGGAGGAGGGCTTGAGATTCTCCACACTTTTTTTTAGTGTATGTGCTGCCAAAGCGAACACTCCATTTTTAAAAAATTCTAGCTGTCCTAGTGTGTATAAATTGGTATCTTATAGTTTTTGTTTTAAGATTTTATTCACTTATTCATGAGAGAGAGGCAGAGACATAGGCAGAGGGAGAAGCAGGCTCCACGCAGCGCTCGATGTGGGACTCGATCCTGGGACTCCAGGGTCACACCCTGAGCCTAAGGCAGACGCTCAACCGCTGAGCCACCCAGGTGTCCTGGTATTACTTCATCTTGATTTGCATTTCCCTAATGACTAATAATGTTGAGCATCTTCTCATGTGATTGTTGGTCATTTTGAAGAAATGTCTATTTAAAGTTCTTTGCCCATTTTTAAATTGGGTTAGCTTTCTATTACTGAGTTTCAGAGTTATTTTAATACTCTGGATACCAGAGTCTTATCAGACATACAATCTGCAAGTATTCTCATTTGGTGAGCTTTTTACCTTGATAGTGTCCTTTGAGGCACACACAAAAAAATTTTTTTTTAAGATTTTATTTATTTATTCATGAAAGAAACAGAGAGAGAGAGGCAGAGACCTAGGCAGAGGGAGAGGCAGCCTCCATGCAGGGAGCCCGACACGGGCCTCGATCCCAGGATTCCAGGATCACCCCCTCAACTGAAGGCAGATGCTCAACTGCTGAGCCACCCAGACATCCCGAGGCACAAAAGTTTTTATTATTATTATTTTTTAATTTTTTAATTTATTTATGATAGTCAGAGAGAGAGAGAGAGAGGCAGAGACACAGGCAGAGGGAAAAGCAAGCTCCATGCACCGGGAGCCCGACGTGGGACTCGATCCCGGGTCTCCAGGATCGCGCCCTGGGCCAAAGGCAGGCGCCAAACCTCTGCGCCACCCAGGGATCCCGGCACAAAAGTTTTTAATCTTGATGAGCCAATTTATCTGTTTTCCTTTTGTTAGTTGGGCTTTTCGTCTCATCCTTAAGAAATACTTGTCTAATCCAAGGCTACAAAGGTGTACACCTATGCTTTAAGAGTTTAATAATTTTAGCTATGTATAGTTCTTTGATGTATTTTAAATCTTTGCATATAGTGTTGATAGTCCTACACTTCATTCTTTTGCATGTAATTAATTAATTATCCCAGCAGCATTTGTTGAAAAAAATCTCTCCCCCCATTGATGGTGGCAGTCTTGTTTCTTTCCTGGATCATGATGCAAACAAAAATAACCAAATAGTTGTTCTAGAAAAAAAAAATACAACAACCAAAATTAAAAACTGAGTGGATGAGGTAAACAGTTGAAGCGAGAGTTAACTGAAGAGAAAGTCATAATAAATTATTCAGAACTGAAGATTCAAGAATAAAGAATCCAAAAAAAATAACGATTCTTATTTTATACCTAGGCCCATCCTAGCTAATATGGATACAATAAGATTAGCCCTAAGGTAATAACTATTGAAGGTATGTGATGGATTCATTCGTGGAGTTTATTACACTGTTGTCTAATTTTGTATATGTCTAAAATTTGCATGATAAAGTATTTCAATAAGGGATGAAATAAAGCGTTTTTTTCTTTAGGGTCTGAGAACCATAGCCGCATGCTGGTATCATTCCAGGATGGAGGTAAGATATCAGAAGAATCTACAATTCTCTGTTCTGTAGACAGATATAGAACATGCTCTTACTATATACTATTTAATATTTAAATAAACCACCAGGGCAAGGGACCATACTTACAGAAGTCTGGAAATATTGCATAATTTTGTCATTCCAACCATATGAAATGGTGATGGGGCAAAGTGGCAATCCAGAACTATGGCTTGGTTTCAAAGAATCACAGGATAGAAGTCAGATTTATCATTGTTAGGAGCAACTGATAGGCCAGTTTTGAAATTCAGGATTTTTGAACCTAATAAACTCCTGGGTGAGATATGCAGTGAACTCATATCAAAGTTTATTTTTTAAATTTTTAAAATTTTAAGTAAACTCTATGCCCAATGAGGGGCTCGAATGTATGACCCCAAGATCAAGAGTTGCATGCTCTACTGAGCCAGCAGGCTCCCTGAGCTCATATCAAAGTTTAGAAATAAAAATGTTAATACGTTGATGAAGAAAGAAATGACAGCAGAATTCCTTTATTCCCGAAATATTTTAATACAATCGTAGTACAGTTATGAAGTCACATTCAATCCACTGAATATATTCAAGGTATTAATAAAAATATTATACATCTTTACTCACTACCTTAATATAATTAAAGTATTTGGTTCTTATAGATGAGACTACTTGCCGTATTCATTCCTATTTGCACTGCTAATCAAACAGTATGTAGGTAAATCCATGGATTATGGTAGTGGGCTTTTAGTCCATTTTGACCTGAAGTCTAAGTATCAAAATTGGATATATTTTTTAAAATGCCACAATACTTGAATCCTAGAAAGAATAGTTAACCAATTTAAGGCAAGATATTGAAACTTTTATACAACTTTAATCTGAAAAGATAAAAATACTTTATCAAAGATCATACATGCCTTAACAGTTAACTACCTATCGATTTTTATAAAGGCAGTAATAAAATGTCAGTGCAAGTTCTACATTGGGTTCCTCAGTAGAGAAAATAATAGGTTCTTGGAATAAACCATTATTTTCAAATCCCAAAACACTGCAAGAGGAAAGAATTCTAGGGCAGGACTTGTATGTAGCATAATTATTTTTCCTCAGTAAAGACAGGTATAAAACATTGTGATCACACATAAAAATTAGTGTCTTGGCCAGTTTGTTCAAACTTTTGCTTCAGATTTACTTTAATGCAAGCTTTAAAAAAATGTTTAAAAAAAACTGATTTAAAGTCTACTTAAAGTAGTAGTGCAAAGAGGCGCCTCTGTCCCTTTTTCTTTTTCTTTTTTTTTGGTAAGGGCAGAATATTAGCGTTTTACAAAGAAATAACTTATATTAAAATATATGTAAAATATGTGTGTATTTTTTTAATGACCAAAGAAGGCACAAAATGAGTTAAATTAAGAAAAACATTACCACTTGTCCTGACTGATTAACTGTACAGTATTAGTCATAATATACATTTTTAGGTAAGAAATCCAGATTTCTTATAATTGAAAAAGTAACATCACATTTTCTAGCTCTATTATATGTGCTAAAAGACACTGCTGTTAACAGACTGCAAAGAGGCAGTACACACTGTGACCAAATAACAATAACCTTTTACCAAGACAAGGTTTTTTTTTTTTTTGCCTTTTTTACTTTTTTCTTTTTTTTCCCCCAATGGCTAAATGACAACTCATGGAATGGAATTAGATCTCAAAAGCTTAAGTGGAAATATCTAGCACTTATTTATATCTGAAAAGTACTTATACACTTTAAGGAAATGTTAACTGGATGTGGAAAAAGTAAATAAACGGTGGTGCTTGATTTGCATTAAATTATTAAATAGACAACACATTTTAACGTTAAAAAAAAAAGACATTCATATATCATACTAACGGGGTTTCCTACAAATGGACCATTAGTGTTAGGCACCAAAAATTTCAAGTGTGTGTGTGTGTGTGTGTGTGTGTGTTTTAAACCTATCCCACTGATACATCCTCAACTATTCTATTTCTGCTCTGTAGGTTTTACCATTTACATTAAATATCTGCACAGTTCATAAAAATTATGTTATGGTCAACTGAATTAGAGATTGTCCTTTCTCTGTTGGTATTCTTCATTGCATATTGTGTCAGTTACCTCATAGCAACTAGATTACTACAATCTATATTACCATTTACAAAAGTGTCTTAAATTATATTCTAGGCAAGAGAATATATAAACATTTATTCAAACTAAACACAAAATTATGTATGTGTGCAGTTGAACGAATAATAAAAATGAATCTTATCCTTAATGGTTACTGTAGAATAATTTCAATCATGTCTCTTATGATTCTAAATTCCATTATATTAAGGAAATTAATTCATGTCAATGTATAATGTTTACAAATATAAGTAAGACGGCTTACAAGACAAACTTTGCTATGAAAGTCTACAATACAATTCAGTCTGGACCCTAGAATTCTTGTCCTGGGCCTCCTGTGAAGAGTCTGCCCTATTCATGGAGTTCTTCTACCAAATAGGAATGGGTACTTGAGTGAACAATTTTCACTTGCTTAATGAGAAAGTGGAGGAGTACAGATACATGGAGGTGGATTACCAAAGTTCAAGTCACACTCCTGGAAGTAAATGGAGGATTATAATGGAATGATGGCATTTAGCATATAGTTACATTGATGACTCTCATTCAGTTACGGGGCAACAAAAACATGAGAAGTAGAAAAAATGATCTTTCTATGGGAAAACATTAGTAAATGTACATAATTCTTTAGTTACTTGAAATTGAAAATGAGTGAAAACTACTTACTCATTATTTATCAAGCCAGGAAAAGATCAGAATGAAGTGCCAGGGAAGCATATGAAGTTAAGGCACCACTATTTACAACTTCAGTGATTGGCACTTATTCTGAAAAAGGTTTTAAAGACATGGGTGATAAAAAAAAAAAAAAAAGCAGTATTATTTTCCCCTACTTCTATAAACTACATAGTAGTTCTGAACATAACTAACTATTATTTGTGCTTTGCTTTCAGCCCTGTGAATAGCAGCTGCATTTTCTGGTAATATCCCGCACCTTTCCTTTCCTTTGGTGTTTGTGAACACACACAGTGGTAAAGGCTGTAAAACGTGCAAAACAGGAAAACAAATGTGCTGTGTCTGTGTAAGAAACAATGCAAAATAGATGGCTGAACTGACATAGTACTATCAGACCAAACTAAAGCTATTACTCTGAATTAATCAAGAGAGGATTAAATCCTTTACCAACTCAAAGTCTTTGTCGGGACTTATTATATATTAAGTTTAGGGTTTATAGCATTCTATATAATGACTCTAAAACATCAATGGCTTCAACATGTTCAAAAAAGTTAATTATGTGACTGGTCCAACAGATGTATTGAAATGCAATAAGTACATTTACCTTTATTATTTCTGTCCAAGTATAAAAATACTATACAAAATCCCCAAGTATGTATGTGTGTATACACGTTTATAACCATTCTTGCTTCCAAAGCTCAGAAATTCACTAGCTTACAAATAGGTTGCTGCCGTCAGCTGATACCACTTAACTGTCTCTTTGCTCAAGTTGAAATCCTTTAAAGGCAGGGTCACTCCACCCAGGAAAAAATTCTCCCGCAGAGATTCTGCACTAAGAACACTCAGTTGAAGCTGTCTCTGTCTTAAGGTTTCCTTGCTATATCCACTGTACACAAGCTACAGCAAAGGCAAAAAGAAAACAGTAAGTTACAAATTTTTTGTTTGGTTGGCTTCTTGGATTATTTCAAGTAAAAAGAGAAGGGAGATCAGTAGTCAAAGTCTACAATTAATGACATTGATTACAAACACATCTGATGGAATTTGTTTCCTACTTTAGATGTGCATTTTGTATTTCAAGAGTCTTGGTTTATCATTCCTCTGAGTGTCTGACATAGAAATGCACAAACTAGAAAATTATTATTGGCTAAAAACTAAAAACATGGATTTTCTGAGATGGAAGTTATGGGGAAGGGAAAAGCAATTAGGAGGCGGCATACCTTCAGATGATCTTGGACCTGGGTAGGAGAATGGAAGGAAGCAAGTGGGGATAACTATCATTTTACAAATAATGAAGGATTAGAGTTTTTTTGTTGTCTTTTTTTGTTAGATTTTATATACCATGAAATGATTATCCATACTCCAATGCAAATTTACCAACTACAGATACAGTTTACAACAAATCTGGAATTCTAAAAAGCTCTTTGAAACACCACATTCGACACTTAGATTTTTTTTAACAAAGCCTTATCATACTTCTGAGAAAAATCTCTCTAATCTAGTCCTTCTGTTTGACTAATAAAAATAAAAAAACCAACTATGTTTTATTTCTTGAAAGTACAACACTACTAACTAGGAAAAAAGCCAACACTACTTTTTGAGAATAACACCAACTGGTCTTCACCAAACAGTGTATATGCTTTTATTTATTTTTATTTTTTTTAAATTTTTATTTATTTATGATAGTCAGAGAGAGAGAGAGAGAGAGAGAGAGAGAGAGAGAGAGAGAGAGAGAGAGACAGGCAGAGGGAGAAGCAGGCTCCATGCACCGGGAGCCCGACATGGGACTCGATCCCGGGTCTCCAGGATCGCGCCCTGGGCCAAAGGCAGGCGCTAACCTGCTGCGCCACCCAGGGATCCCTGTATATGCTTTTAAAGAGCTGAAAGGCTATTCTCCGGTTTTAACAAACTAACCCTGATGAAAATCCACATTTATTTTCTTCCAAATCTCTATCCCGACATTTTTTGAGTGGATGTAATGTTGATATACTCAAATAATGTTTATCCTAAAAAAGTAGCTAGGTGTTAGCAGGTTTTAACAGATGAGTAAGTCTGTAAGTTGACCATGAGTAGCTCAGCAAAGTCAACAGTTTTGCTTTATCCTGTTCAGTTGATGTTTTGCTTACTGCTTTCAGTTTAGAATACTCTGACATGGGTTACTGAAAGGTTAAAATGAATCAGAAGGAGGATGATTTTGAAACTACATCTTATCTAACAAAAGGAAAGGTAGTGAAGATGTTAAAAGGATAAATAGGAAGGGCATTTGAGAACTTCAGTCATCTGAAGGGCTGCCACATAGGAGAAAGAGCAAGTTCCGTGTGGTTCCAGGCAGTATAACTCAGACCTACAGGTGCAAACTACAGGGAGTGAAGATTATAGCCCAGTATAAAAAACAACCTAAGAGTGGAACTGCCCAAAACAAAGTGGATGGCCTAGAAGTATTTCAGCACAGACTGGACATCCACTTTTTGAAAATATTGTTAGGGGGGAGGTTCAAAGATGGTGGGCTTAATTCCACAACATTTTGTTAAATACCACTAGACTGCTATTGATCAGCTCTATTACTACAAAAAATAGTTCTGCAACTGGTACCTATAAATGTTAAAGTGTTTAAAACTTAAAAGCTCAAAAGAACAAAACTAGGACATTTCTAGAAACAATTTTAACTTACCATCTCATTGAATGTTGGATTCCTGGTTTTTCGTGAAATTTTGGTTTTACGTTTGGATGTTTTATGGGTATCTGGAAGTAGGTATGTTTTGACATATGGATTTGGGTCAGCTCCATCCTCAGTAACCTATAAAGAAAAGCATTTCCTTAACATTAATGCTTCCTACCAAGGTATAGGTTTTCTCTACAATCATCATTATTTATAATCACTCACAAGATCTTTGATGTGCATCACCATGATAAAAAGAGTACCATTTCGGTAAGAGACAGATAATTTCACTGCTCCTCCAATTTGGCCTGGAGTAGGACTGAATGGACCTGCATCTGAAAATATAAATATGTTTATCTTGCTTACAGTGGTACAAACTGTGGCATTAAAAAAATTTTTTTTTAAATATTTGAGGGGATCCCTGGGTGGCTCAGCGGTTTAGCAACTGCCTTTGGCCCAGGGCGTGATCCTGGAGTCCCGGGATCGAGTCCCACATTGGGCTCCTTGCACGGAGCCTGCCTCTCCCTTTGTCTCTCTGTCTCTGTGTGTCTCTCATGAATAAATAAATAAATAAAATCTTTAAAAAAAAATATTATTTGAGAGAGTGTGAGACACAAGCAGGGGGAGGGGCAGAGGAAGAAGGAGAAGCAGACTCCCAGTGAGCAGGGAGCCTGATGTGGGGCTCAATCCCAAGACCCTGAGATGATGACCTGAGCTGAAGGCAGACAATTAACCAACTGAGTCATTCAAGTGCCCCCTCTAAAAAATTTTGCTTGAATTCCAAGATCATATGTGGGGAAAGAACAAGGTAAATAACCTAGTAGGCCACTGATTTATTGTTTTTTTAAAAAATATTTTATTTATTTATTCATGAGAGACAGAGAGAGAGAGAGAGAGAGAGAGAGAGAGAGAGAGAGAGAGGCAGGCAGAGACACAGGCAGGTGGGAGAAGCATGCTCCATGCAAGGAGCCCCACATGGGACTCGATCTCGGGACTCCAGGATCACACCCTGGCCAAAGGCAGGTGCTAAACCACTAAGCCACCCAGGCATCCCTGATTTATGGTTCTTTAAAAATCACATTCTATTAGGAAAAGTATATTTATCCAGAAATTGAGGGGCTTAAAAGGAATACCCTCCTCTCATTCTCACTGGAATATAGCCAGTAACTCCACTGTCAGTCTATCACATTCAATGAGAAATTATAAACTTGCAAGTCATAGGGAAGCCATGAATTATTAATTAAAAAAAAAAAAAAGATAATCATACCTGCGGACCTAGCTAGTCCTTCAGCTTTTTCATCACGAAGTAAAGGGTGGAAAAAAGTACAAACAAGATCACACTAAGATAGAAGAGAAAAAAAAAATAATTAAAATACCATGTATCGCAAAAAAATAGTATGTTCTTTTTTCAATTAGGACAGTTACCTCTGCTACATCCGTTGAAGCACTCATCAAATTCTGTAAATAACTGTTTAACTCAATTTTCCTTTTGGCTGCTACATCTTTTATGTGTGTTCTGCCGAGAACCATCCTATTAGGAAAGCTACGAAAGAAAACACAAACAAATGGGATTTAAATTATTTCAGCTGAAAGTATTTATAGAATTAAGCACAATATTTATTTAGAAATACATTATGTTTAAAAAAATATGTGCTTAAATTCAAAGTGGAATTTTAATCCAGAAAGTAAATGTTTGTAATTTCTTCTCAAAGTACTGAAGATAAAACAGTTCAAGTACCTGTTAGCCTTTTATAAATCTTGGTACAAAAGAGATACTGTTTTGCTATTTTGCTACTTATTACTTATTTTCTACTATTTTTTCTAAAGATTACTCCATTCACAAATATTTTATATGTAGTGTATCCTCCAAAATAATCATTACTCTACTGTTATTAGTCCCATACCATGTCGATACTCTGTCCACAAATGACATAGGGCCCAAAAAAAGGTAAACTTAACCTGCTTATTTTGCTGGCAATGAAAAATGAGACTGATATGCAAATAAACCCTGATGCCCACTTTGTTGACTCTACTCCTGAGATCTAGTCTGAATATATGAGCAACTTGACATAGGAAATCTATTGGTCATTAACTACATTAAAACTGGGGGGTTTTGAAAGGGTAACAGATACAAAACTAAGTCGTAGGATTGTGACCAACAGTCTCAATGCCTCAGCTTATTATTTTTTAGAGGAGTGGCCATAATTATTTCTGCAGTGATTTAAAATATGACTTTTCTAAAACCGAGATCCCAAATTATTTATCTGTGTGTGTTTTTTTTTTAAAGATTTATTTATTTATTTATGATAGACATAGAGAGAGACAGAGGCAGAGACACAGGAGGAGGGAGAAGCAGGCTCCATGCCAGGAGCCCGACGCGGAACTTGATCCCAGGACTCCAGGATCGCGCTCTGGGCCAAAGGCAGGCGCTAAACCACTGAGCCACCCAGGGATCCCCAATATCTTGTGTTACTTACTATGATAGAGACAAGAAATTAAAAGCTTCAGCTAAGTTTCTTGATCTCATTGTAAAGGTAGCTGAAGTAATGATTTGACTAACCTGATATGATTAAAAAAAAAAAAAGTTTAACTGAAATAGAAAGCTAGAAAATCCCCCTATTCTATTTATTTATTTATTTATTTTATATCGAAGTCTTTTTTTTTTTTTAAATGATAGAGAGAGAGAGAGAGAGGCAGAGACACAGGCAGAGGGAGAAGCAGGCTCCATGCACTGGGAGCCCAACGTGGGATTCGATCCCGGATCTCCAGGATCGCGCCCTGGGCCAAAGGCAGGTGCTAAACCGCTGCACCACCCAGGGATCCCTATATATTTATTTTTTAAAAGATTTTATTTATTTATTCATGAGAGACAGAGAGAGAGAGGCAGAGACACAGGCAGAGGGAGAAGCAGACTCCATGCAGAGAGCCTGACGTGGGACTCAATCCCGGGTCTCCAGGATCACACCCTGGGCTGCAGGCAGTGCTAAACCGCTGCGCCACCGTGGCTACCTGAAAATCCCCTATTTTAATTACGTTTAGGATCTTGATAATTTATTCACTGTTTATTCATCCAACAAAGCCTTCTTCCTTGTCTAGGTATCAGGCCCTTGTGATACAAAGGAAAATCAGTGACACATGGCCCATTGTAACTTAATGAATGTTTACACAAAGCTTTTGACCTATACTTGGTACGAAATTATCTCCTGGGAAAAAATGGGAACATACCCTGGTAACTTCCAAAGTGGAAAAATAATACTGAGCTTATTGTGAAGTTCCTGAAATTCATCAAAAGTCCGGAACACAAATGATGGCTCAAGCTGTCCTTCCCTCAAAATTCGGACTACATAAATCTGAAAAGAAACCACATCCCAAACACATTAGATTTAAAAACAAAAAAAATCACCTTTCCTAACAGAAAATTTATAGCTTGACCATTCTATGTGTAGTCCAAGTGCTTTTAACTTCGTAATATATATGTCACTGAGAGGAAACAGCAAACATAAGTAATTGTATTTATAGCACATCTAACTATATCTAAAAGGATATTAATCACTGTAAAGATACAAAAATTTATATCTTTATATATAGATACAAAACTAAAAAGTGAAAGTCTTCTATTTCCAGGTTTAAATATAATAAATGTATCCTGAAATGTATAAATTTAGTACATTTCCAATGAACATATTACTAAGTTCACTTAAGAGAGTAAGTGAGAAAGGAAAAATTTATGGTAGCAGGAGGATGAGGGAAAACTTGTCTTACTGCATATTTAAACTATTATAAAGTCACAGTACTTTACAGAGTAAAATACTGTTGTAGAAAAAAGTCATATTTATCTACATAAGACCAAAAATAAATTCAAAGATATATATAAATTTAGTACATTTAAAATATACCAGCATTATAATACCTATATTATAATGTTATATACTATTATAAATCATTGGGAGAAAGAATGGAATACTCAATAAAATACTAAATAAACTTACAAAAATTTACTAACAGAATAGGTGAAAATTAAAATAATAAAGTTGCTTTCTAAATTATCAATTTGTCTAAAATTTAAAGACTGTGCTGCAAAGTATTTCCCCCCAAAAAATATTAACACAAGTATGAAAAACATAATGCTACCCTATGAGGGGTGGTGTGAAATACTAAACATCTTGTTTTTGTTCAAAGATGAACTTTATATATGTATGTGTGTTTAATAATATTTCATTCCTAGAAAGTGGAATGAGAACTGAAGACTCTATGTACTTTTACATAGGCTGAATGTTACAATGAGCAAGCTTTACCTTTAAGAACAAATTGAAGGAAAGAGAAAAAGCAAAATAGCACTACCCTTTAAGTCTTGTCTCTGAAAGGAAGATTATCATTTGTCTCCCATGGTTTGGGAGCAAATTTACCAAGAAGTAAATACCAAAAAACAATTAGGGATTCCTCAAATATTTATTTATTTTTGGACCATCCATGGAGGAAAGAAGTCTGAAAACAACAAATGTTTGGAAATTTAGCATAGTCAGTGAGGGAACCAGGAAAAGACAACAGTAATGCATGCATTAGTCTCTACAAATACTAAAACCAAACTTACATAATGTTTATCTGGATTGTATTTCTTATGGTAAGTGAAAACAGAGACTTCCTTGATTCGACCATCTTGTCTAAACGAGTATGTTTTGGGTGAAAATGAAAGAATGGGCTCATCATTGGAAGGAAGACCAGAAAAACGCAACTGAGCAAGATTGTGAATGAAGAAGTTAAACTTTGTGGCAATGCTTCCCAAACTTGATTCAATAAGCCTACAAAATAATCAGAAAAATATGTTAATAGTAAATGTTCATGAGAAAACATGTTCAGTTCTTTGAATAAAATAAAGGATGAAAAATATTTTCATTCTTTTTGTTAAAATTTTTTAAGATTTTATTTTTAATTTCTACACCCAACGTGGGGTTCAAACTTACAACCCTGAAATCAAGAGTTGCATGCTCCATCAACTGAGCCAGCCAGGCACCCCTTTTCTTTTTTATCTATCTATCTATCTATCTATCTATCTATCTATCTATCTATCAAAATATATACACCTTCTTTTAAAGTAAGCTCTAGGCCCTTGGGGCTCCTGGATGGCTCAGTTGGTTAAGTGGTAAGACTCTTGATTTCCATTCAGGTTATGATCTCAGGGTTGTGAGATCAAGCCCCATGTTGAGCTCCAAGCTGGGCATGGAGCCTGCTGAAGATTCTCTCTCTCCCCTTCTCCATCTGCCTCATCCATCCATCCATAAAGCTCTAGGCTTGGAGCTCAACATGGAGCTTGAACTCATAACCCAAAGATCAAGAGTCACATGCTCTACTAACTGGGCCAGTCAGGTGCCCTAATTTTTTTTAAGATATTTATTTATTTATTTATTTATTTTATTCATTCATTCATTCATTCATTCATTCATTCATTCATTTATTTATGAGAGACCGGGGGGGGGGGGCAGGTAGAGACACAGGCAGAGGGAGAAGCAGGCTCCATGGAGGGAGCCCGATGTGGGACTTGATCCCGGGACTCCAGGATCACGCCCTGGGCTGAAGACAGGTGCTCAACCGCTGAGCCACCCAGGGATCCTCCCCAATTTTGATTCCTTTTAAGTATTAAGCAGATTCTCACTTTGCCAAGGATTTCTTTTATTCTTCAGGAAAAAAAAAAAAGATATTCCATCAGAACAAAACATTTTACCACAAGAAAGTCTCCATTTCATCCCATTCCTCTGTCTCCAAGAAATGATGGTGTATTTCTTGAGCTCTGTGGGATCCAACACTAACCAAAAAACTATTAGGAATAGAGGATGATTGGTATAATGCCAAAAGTGCCAAAAAAAGATGATCGTTATTTAATTCCTTTTAATAAACAGGGATGGTGACGCTAAACAGGTATAAAAAGAAGTATCGAAAGTAGTCCAAATAAAATCTCTTCTATCAAATAGTAGATTCTGGTATCAGATTCCTTCTTCAGATAATCATAATTTCCTTCAGTTGAAAAAAGAGGTTTTGAAAGGATAGCGAGTTTGGTGAGGATAAATCTGGAAAGCAGACTTGGATAAAACATTTTAGGCATGCAAAGGAAACAAGAAGTCTCAGAAACAGGATAAAGAAATCCAGAAAGAGGAAAGAGATTCAAAAGAAAAGGCAAGAACCTTTGTGCTCTTTGTGAACCTTACACAAAGGTTCTTGCCTTGCTATGGACTGAATATTTGTATCCTCCAAAATTCATACATTGAGCCGGAACCCCATAGGATCTTTATGGAGTCAGTAATCAAGATTAGATGAGGTCCAATAGGATCAGTGTTCTTATGAGAAAAAGAAAGCCTAAGCTTTCTTGCTCTGTATCTCCTTCCTTCATATGAGGAAACAAGAAGGCAAATGTCTGTAAGCTAGAGTCCTCACCAGGAAGTGAATCAGCTGGCACCTTGATCTTGGACTTCCCCGCCTCTAGAACTAAAAGTGTCTATTGTTTAGACCATGTCATCTATGGTATTTTGTTATGGCAGCTCAAGCAGACTAATACATGCCTGCTTTATAGTTTTGTCCAGAGGAGCCAATGAATCTCTTTTGAAAAACAATACAAAATCCATCAATACCTAAATTATCAGGATTAGTTTAGAAGGCTACACAAAAGTCAGCTTCCTTCAATTCAATTCAGCCCAGACTCTTGAGACTAGGGGAGTCCAGTATGGTTTTCTATCTCTTTCCCACTAAGAGGAAGAAGGCAAGAGAAAAAAGAGAGAAAAGAACATGAGCTCATGGGTCCCTCCTTGTTGTGTCATGATAATGAGGTGGTACCTCTAGATAGTGATCAACCTGGTCACTAAACTTTTAGAACATATTTGCCAGGAAGATCTGCTTATAAAGCAAGTATGACAAGTTCAAATGCTAATAATTAGTATATGTGTTTTAAGTACTATGTTCATATAGTAACAATTTACTATAGCAGTGTCCCAGAGTTCAAGGTTTTAGATATTTATGGTATCAATGAAAATTGTTATGGCAAAATCCTGAAAAAGTACAGATACTTATTAGCACAGATATTATTTTAGGAAAAAAAAAACAACACCACCTTATACTTGGCACTACAGAACATGTGTTTTGCAGAAATAGTTCATAAAGATGTTTATAATTGAAGTTATATACTGAATACAACTTGAGCTATTTCAAGAGAAATAAATTTATTTTTAAAAGTGTTGTTGCAAATCCTTTACATTTATTCAATACATATAAACTCTGACATAAAATATACTTTTGGTAAAGCTACTATTTGCTAATACTGTCAATTATTTCCTGAAAATCAGATTTTTGATATATACCATTAGTTTAAACTAAGGAAAACAAGCCAAAGCTCAGCGCCTTCTCTAAAATACTTAAATATACCTTACCTAGTAAAGAAAATTGTAGCTTCTGCATCTGTAGTTTGGGGTTGAAGAGCATCTCTAACATATTTCAAGTCTTGAATACTTGTAAGTTCTGGTAACCCTGAAGGAATCATCTATAGAAAGGGAAAAAGAGTTTGGGAGTTAAACTTTTTAAAAAGTCTGTTCCCTACCTGTCCCTTAAAAGCTGGCCAAGTAATTACAACTAAAGCAAACAAAATAATCACAGTTTTGAGGAGTTTGTATTTGTGTTCTAGGGACCTAAGTGATTCAGTTATAAATGAGAAAAACTGAGGTCAAGGAAGTCAATTGTTAGAAGTCTCAAAGCCAGTTTATTGAATAAAAGCTGTGAAATCCAGACCTTTTGTCTAGTCCTGTTTTTATGTCAAGTTCAGTCACAATAATCATAGGAGGTTTACTTTTAACTTATTCCACATCCAGAAAAGTACAGAAACCTGAACACAATCAAATTATTATAATTATTTTTTAAAGGTTTTATTTATCTATTCATGTGACACAGGCAGAGGGAGAAGCTGGCTCCCTGCAGGGAACTCGATGCGGGCAGAACATGAACCCTAGACCCCAGGATCATGCCCTGAGCTGAAGGCAGACTCTCAACTGCTGAGCCATCTAGGCGTCCCTGAACACATCCAAATTATGTGGATGTGTATATATTAACAAAATACGTTCTAGCATCCCAGATCACTCTCTCAGGGTCCTTTTCAGTTACTTTTACTTCTCACCCCCAAGGCAGATGTGACTTATTTTTTGTATTTTAGATAAATGGTGTCTGGCATATTTTACATAGCAGCTATTTTTGAATATTTTGGTAATAATATTTCTGACATTTGAAACTACAGTAAATTTTATTCCAAAATATCCTTCTTTAGATATTGAAACACAGAGCATTAATGTAAATTAATTAAAGGCTTGTAAAAGCACAGAGTTACCAGTGAAAGGAGGTTAAGAAAGAGGTTTGTTTGCTTTCTTATTAAGTTGTAGGCCTGACAGCAGAGGTCCACAAACAACTGGAAACGAATGGTAGGCTTTTCACCCCCATTAATGACATATGCCATATCCGAGGTCAGCACAAAAGGAGCCCGATCCCTATTTTAAAAAAAAGCACACAACACAAAGTATTATTTACAGAAGATATTCAAACAGTGCTGTTATCACGTGGTTACTGAACTAAGCTGTCTAAGCCACAGCAATTTCCAACTGGGTAATTTAGTATCGGGCAGGCTTGAATCTGCATTAAAACTTATAAATTTGCATTTTCAGGAAAGTCATCATTTAATCAATCTCACTATTTAGATAAAATATATTTACAAATTTTTTCCAAGATGGTATTTATACATCTATACACTCAAGTAGAGATCAAACAGTAGTTATGCAGAGAAAAATTTTGTACTCATTGCCCTTATACCAACGGGAAAATTTCTAATAGGTACCATTAGCTGGATAAAATATACCTTAATTCATTTCAACAAAGGTTACTACCCACACACATTACCTGTTCTTATCTACCAAATGGTAGTCATCTCTTAGGGTCTTTTTTTATCCCTAGTCATGCTTAATGGGAGCTATAAGGCAATGAACAAGAGGAAAAGAGACAAGATCTGGGACATTAATTTGTTTTAAAAAAGGCTTTCTTTTAAAATAAATTGTGTCCACTAATTAAAATCAATGTTATGCCTAAATCTGTCAAAGAAAGGTTCATCAATATACACATAACATTCTGATCCTTATTTTTAGCATGTTTGAAATGACTGAACTCAAAATCAATGACCTCTTGAAATAATCTGAATTAAGCAAACCAGAGTTTCAGCTTTCTTGGGAAGAAAAAAATGGACAGAGGAGGGATGCTAAGCTTGTAAAGAGCTGACATTAAAACCGTCAAAAACTTAACCATTATGTGGTAAAGGAGGTCAATTTCTTTTTCAAGTAAAAATTATTGTGGAAACTCTTCCAGATATACACACACGATAGATGGATAGATACAGATAATCTTATTAATACCTTTTGGAAAGTGATTCCGGGTGGAAATCTGCTTCAGAATTACTTGAAGTACTTGTTTTTGTGTTTTAAAAGTAAGCTCCATGGCAAAGTGGGGCTTGAACTCACAATCCTGAGATCAAGAGTTGCATGCCCTACTGATTGAGCTAGCCAGGTGCCCCCGGGGTACACTTCAGTTTAAAAAAAAAAAAGTGCCTCTCCTCTCTAGCAACAACAGTAACAATATTAGTACCTTTTGAAGCTACCAAACATCTGTGCATGGCCCAAAAACTTTCCAAAGTCAATGTGAAACATGTGTCCTGTGCTTCGAAGCATTATATTATCATTGTGTCGATCACAGATGCCTAGAACATACGTGGCTACACAGCATCCAGCACAAGAATAAATAAAATTTTCAGACGCCTACAATAAAGATATAAAATTATTTTAGGAAAAAAATTAGTTTCAAAGGAGGCAGGTTATAAAGATTAAAGTAATTCATCACCCTTTGAAGACACTATTGTAATCCAGTTTTCAAAGATTTATAAACTAGGCTATTGTAACAAAAGCCAGTCTTTTGTATTTAAAAAACAAAAACATCTTTCTAAGGGTGGTTACTGCCCCATCTCGCTAGATTTTGTCTTCTAACAGGCAGAGATCCTGCTGTTCCCTACTTAGGGTACCTGCTGCTTTTCAACATCTTTTAAGAATCTTCTTGGTGGAACTCTACTCCTCACAGACTCTGCTCTTTAGTACAAGTGGTCCCATGGTGACAAAGACTTTTTTTGACCTATAGGGAGGGCATGTATGAAGAAAGTCAGCTTGTATCTTTAAACATACAATAATTAATGTGTTTTGTTGACTCTTTATGTGTCATTCGCAAGTTTCTCAAAGCTAGAGATCTCTCACTTTAGTCTTGCCTGCCCTGGGGATTAAATTACTAACATAGTATCATATAGACGGAAACAGCAAGACTTATATAATGAATATTTTTATCTAAATCATGTGCATTTAGTTTATTTTCAAGATACTACATTTCTGAATGGAGCAGTCATATGGCTCTGCATGTCCATGTGGTTATTTCATAACTCCCCAGAAATCATTACTAATGATTAGAGCATATGTTTACACAGCACTTAACACAAACCAGGCACTACATTACTCTTTCTTATTTACACACACACACACACACACACACACACACACACACACACACTTTATGACATAGATATTATTATGATTGTCATTTTATGTTTGAGGGAAACTGAAACATAGAAGTTCTTTGCCCAGGATCACACAATTGTTAAGTGGCAGACCCAAGATTCACCCCCAAGCAATGGGACTCCTCTATGTTATTCTCTTTCTTAGTGAAGGACATTAAGAGTCAAAAGCACAAAAGGCACTCAGTCTATGTTATTCAACAATTATTGTGTCAAACCACTTTCCCAGAACCACAAAAGAGCCAACATGACCTTAAACAAGTATTGGCTTCTTGCTTTACCCCCACACCACAAGGAAGAAAAGGGAGTGATCTTAAATAGTTTAAAAGATCAACAAAGGACAAAATTCTTCTACCTTTTTAGGTCAACAGATAGCATTTGTATGTATCTATAAATGTGATACATTAATGACTTGATGTAAAATGAACAGGCAAATGATATTAAAACTGAGATCTCTTTACAGTGCCATTTTAAAAGTGTTCTTGAAAAAAAAACTGTTCTTAAGTATTTCTTAGGCCACTTTCGGATCATTAGAGGCCTTACATCCTAAGAGATTTCTCTTTTTTTGTGTGTGTGTGTATTTTTTTATTAGACTTCGATTTGCCAACATATAGCATAAGAGATTTCTCTTTTCCTTTTTCTTCCTATTTTCTTTTCCTTAAGTAAGCTCTACTCCCCCCCCCCGCCTCACATGGCGCTCAAATTCACAACCCCAAGGTCATGGGGCACCTGACTGGCTCAGTTGGTTAAGCATCTAACTCTTGGTTTTGTCTTAGGTCATGATCTCATGGGTGGTGGGTGGGATGGAGCCCTGCACTGAGCTTCGTGCTCAGTGGGGAGTATGCTTGAAGATTCTCTCTCTCCTTCTCTCTCTGCCCCTTCCCTCACATGCACTCTCTCTCTAAAATAAGTAAATCTTAAAAAAATAAAAGAGTCACACATGACCAACTGAGCCACCCAGGTACCCCAAAATTTCCCTTTCCTATCATAGAATTCAAAAGTATGCCAAAACAAAAAAATTGACACCTCTAATAGTAACAGCTACTAACCACAGAATTTACTCTGTGTCAGCTTTTCTATATAAACTCCTCTAATTCTCACGATAACCTTATGGTACTATTATGTTTTACAGCCATATTATGTACTACAATACCATAATGTATACTATTTTATATCATAGGTCACTGAGGCACAAAAGAGGTTAATAATTTGTCCAAAGCTCAATAGCTGCTGACTTGTAACCTAAGTTCATGCTCTGTCTGGACCATAATCTTCTCAACTCCACACAATGCACCACTCTCACCCATTTCCATAACTTTTTCCAAGATCTTTGTGAAATATTCTGGGTCATAAAAATACCTGTTTTGCTGGCCTCTAAATTCATGTCTGGAATATTTAAGGTGTAGTTTAGCATTGGTTTCACTCAGATTCCTGTCATTAAATGCACTGTTTGTAGATAGATGGATAGACAGACAGAATTTTTATTTTATTTTATTTATTTACTTTAGTTAGAGAAAGACAGTTTTCACAACTTAGGTTACATGGCTAGTCACCAGAGTTGGAAAATGAAAGCACTTATGACTTAGGTAATACATTTTTGACAAAGTTATCTAGAATAAGGAGACTTGCTAATCACCTTTTCATATTCTTCTTCAGAAGGATTGTATTTCCTCAACCACTCTGCAAGTGGTTTATCTTTAAAGGATCCAGTCACACCATATTCCACTTGGATTTTCCTGAGGGTATCCGAAGCAGGAACTAGCTCCACCATACCTTTAACAACAAAACATTAAGCTATGCGAAAATATCTCCCTAGGAGTTAAGCCCTTAAAAAAATTTATACTTTTCAATCTTTGACATAAGACATCATTTAGGAATTATTTTAAAAAATCAAGTCTGGCAGCCCATGCTAGAAAATTTGAGCAATCAAAATTATTTATTTTCAGAAGTACCCAAAATATAACAGCTGAATTTGACTTTGAGGTTCCATAGTCTGTACAACCATGTGCTATACACCCCCAAAGAATAACAATTTTAATTACAAACTAGATGATGCTTAGTCAACAAACTTACTCTGATCATGTATTTGGGCAATTACAGAGTGTTTCAAAGTACACTAAGCTCTTTCAAATGGAAGAACGAATTAAGACTGTCCTTGTAATATGTGTATATCTAAAGTATGTGTTTTGTAAATGCCTGGCTGTGCAAATCATTTTTTATTTTCCCTACTTTTTTTTTTAAAGATTTTATTCATTTATTCATGAGAGACACACAGAGAGAGAGGGAGGCAGAGAGAGAAGCAGAGGGAGAAGCAGGCTCCATGCAGGAAGCCCGATGTGGGACTCAATCCCGGGACTCCAGGATCACACCCTGAGTCAAAGGCAGATGGTCAACCGCTGAGCCACCCAGACGACCCTATTTTCCCTACTTTTAAAACAAGTATAAAACAAATAAATTATGGGACATCTATATAAGAATATAATGAATTAGGGACACCTGGGTGGCTCAGCGGTTTAGTGCCTGCCCTTGGTCCAGGGCATGATCCTGGAGTCCTGGGATCGAGTCTCACATTGGGCTCCCTGCATGGAACCTGCTTCTCCCTCTGCCTGTATCTCTGCCCTCCCCCTCTGTTTCTCATGAATAAACAAATAAATAAAATCTTAAAAAAAAAAGAATATAATGAATTAGATCTTTATGTGCTAATGCTCAGAAATATGTTTTAAATATGAAATCCATATGGAAAACTGTCCTTTTGTGTTTAAAAGAAAGACTAGGGTGCCTGGGTGGCTCAATAAGTTAAGTGTCTGCCTTTGGCTCAGGTCATGATCTTGGGGTCCTGGGATCGAGCCCTGAGCCTGGATCCTCGATCAGTGGGAGTCTGCTCCTCCCTCTCCCTCTGCCCCTTGCCCCACCCTCCCCAGCCCCCTTTCATACTCGCTCTCTCTCACTCAAATAAATAAAATCTTTTTTAAAAAAAAGACTATTATATAATGTTAGAATATACACAAAACATTCCCAGAAGGCTATGTGATTTAGTTATATTTTGGAAGTAGGAGGCCTTAGATTAAAAATGAAGGTGTGGGAGAAACAAAGATTTATACTTGTCTTTTTTCTTTTTTAAAAAAGATTTTATTTATTTATTTGACAGAGCACACATGCAGGAGAGCAGGAGAGGGAGAAGCAGGTTCCCCGCTGAGCAGGGAGCCTGATGTGGGGCTCAATCCCAGGATCCCAGGACCATGACCTGAGCTGAAGGAGACAATCAACCAACTAAGCCACCCAGGTGCCCCTAAGATTTTTACCTATCAATTTATTCTATTACATGCTACATTTACTATGCACATATATTATTTCTATAATTAAAAAATTATTTTTATGTACTTTCAAAATCAAGGAGATGCACTGGTGTTAAAATAAAAGATATGGACATAGAGATCTGCTTCAGACAAAAGACTAGAAGAAACAAAGCTGGCCAAAGCCTTCAGGCCACCCCAAAAGAAAGTACACAGAGCTATGTAGTAATTCTAGTAGTTTGGTCACACAATGAACAATGAATTCATTTGGATATTTTATGTTGTTTTGGCTGCATCATCTAGTTTATAGTTCTCAGTGATATCCTCCTTCAATGAGTACTGGTACCTTGATTCTATGACTATATTTAATCAAATTTCTAATATACATTCAAATTTCTAATTTTTTTTTTATTTTATTTATGATGGTCACACAGAGAGAGAGAGGCAGAGACAGAGGCAGAGTGAGAAGCTGGCTCCATGCACCGGGAGCCCAACATGGGATTCGATCCCGGGTTTCCAGGATCGCGCCCTGGGCCAAAGGCAGGCGCCAAACTGCTGCGCCACCCAGGGATCCGAATTTCTAATTTTATAATCAAATATACATATGTACAAATTATTAGTTGCTAAAACAGTGGAGCAAAGTTCATAAAATATACAATGTCCTACTAGCTATTTAAGATATGGTCTGTGCCTTGAGGGAACTTAAAATCAATCCAGGGGATGATATACCAGTAAATGTCTGGTGAATATTTAAAGACAATTGTTGAGTCTGAAAAAGTGAGGGATTACGAGAAACACTGAAATGCTAGTTAAAAACTTAACATAGGATATGGATATGATTTCATTCGAAAAATAAGGATACTTGTGAGATAACACAAATGAAAAACTTAGGCCAGGGCAAGACACAAAGCAAGCATTCAACCATTAGTTAGAAACAACATAAAAAACAAGAGGAGGGATGCCTGAGTGGCTCAGTCAGTTAACTGACTCTTGGTTTTATCTCACATCATGATCTCGCAGTACATTGGGCTCTGGGCTCAGTGCAGAGTCTGCTTCAGATTCTCTCTCCCTCTGCCTCTCCAATAAATAAAATCTTAAACAAAACAAACCAAGAGGAATTTGCCTCCAAAGTTACATGGAATTCCATTAGAGGAAGTTCAACTAAATGAAATATGTGTGGTGACAGAAGAAAGCAATCTAATGAAATGATAGCTTCTCTTTGAGGCATCATACTTAATAAAACAACTTACATGTTTAAGACTTATATGGAAACAACCAGCAAGAATTCTTAAGATTTATTTTAGAAAGAGAGAGCAAGAAAATACATGTATGCAAGTGGGAGGAGCAGCTCCATCCCACAACCCTTGAGATCATGACCTGAGCCAAAACCAAGAGTTAGAGACCCAACCAATTGAACCACTCAGGTGCTGCCAACCAGCAAGAATTCTTAAATTGACAGTATTTCTTTCTTGACAAGATAAAGTTTGTCCATCTTAAACTGAGAAAGGAAAGTAGTAAGTCCCTCATACTATTCTTATGGATAAAATGGAGAAATGTGGAGCCGTTGATAACACAATGGAGTAGATGATAACCAAGTAAAATATAGCACCTATAGATTTAGCAATCACCTGGAAGGAAATCCCTAGTGACAGGATACAAGGATTAATCCTTGGTCCTCTCTTAGCAAGCATTTTTTTCAATGACTTAGCAAAAGTCAGATATAACAAGAAAGTTAATGGGTAAGGTCCTATAACTTTTATATCTTGGAAAAAAAAAAAAAACTTTTGTATCTTGGGTCTAAGATACAAAATGTAGAAGTACAGAATGGCCAAGACATGATTTAGCAGGAGCTAGTATAATGATTTTGTTTGTAAGTTCTGCATGTGCAACACTTTGCCTACTTTTCTTTTTTTTTTAAAGATTTTATTTATTTATTCATGGGAGACACAGAGAGGAATAGAGGCAGAGGGAGAAGCAGGCCCCCTAAAGGAGCCCGATGTGGGATTCGATCCCAGACCCCAGGATCACACCCTGAGCCAAAGGCAGATGCTCAACCACTGAGCCACCAGGCGTCCCAACTTTGCCTACTTTGCATTCTACAAAATCCAGGTGCCATTCTCAGAGACTGGATCACCTGAGCCCTTTACAATAGGACAATCAGATAATAAGGTAATCTAAAATCATATATGACAAATGGCTGAAGAATTTGGAAATCAGGATCTGAAGCCACAATATTCATCATCACAAAGAAAGATTTGACTTAATTATATGATAGTCTATAAACTGAACTGGAACTGATGGGTAGAAGACACTAGGAGTCAGTTCCCATTCACGAGAATACAAGAAAAAACTCTACAACCATCAGAGCTATGTAAGATAGGATAGACTACCTTTCCTTTAGCACAGGCATTGAGGCATGAAGTGAATGCCAAATATTGGAAGGATGATTAGGTAATTTTTAAAAAAAAAAAAACATTTTTTTAATATTTTATTTATTCATGAGCAACACAGAGAGAGAGAGAGAGAGAGAGGCAGAGACATGGGCAGAGGGAGAAGCAGGCTCCATGCAGGTAGCCCGACATGGGACTCGATCCTGGGTCTCCAGGATCACGCCCCGGGCTGCAGGCAGCGCCAAACCGCTGCGCCACCAGGGCTGCCCTGATTAGGTAATTTTTCACATGACTTTCTAGTATCTACAATTAGAATCTGAAAAGCATTTCTCATTTCCACCAACTATAAATGAGGTTTCCCTCCTTTAAAACCATACAGCACTGTCTTCTTAATTCTCTTAGAGCTTTTAGCTTATTAAAGCATTTTCAAATTACTTCATATGTCTTTAATTGCTTCCCTCTAAATATAAACACTACTGTTATTAACATTTTGTAGATGGTAGATCAACTACAAACATTTATTGAATAAGAGTAATGATAAAGGTTACAATTTATTGAGCACCTAATACATATCATATACTGGGATATTTTACATTCATTACCTCTAATTATCACAATATTTCTGGATGTACTGCTTTTATTATTCACACTAAACATATGTGGTAAGGAAGAAAATTTGATAAAATAGTAAGATGAAGCCTGTGCTAAAGTAGAAAAAAAATTTTAAACCATTATTTTATATTGCAGAAATAAAAGCAAAGTTGGTTTAACTTAGACATGGCCTTAATTTTAAATCAAAAGCTAAAGACCATAAAGTCCTCAGTCAATTAATGGTTACTGCAAAACATTTATTAGGGCTACTCAATGAGTTATTTAATTGTGAATAAATCAATAAAGGCACACTAAATTAAAGTAAGAAACAACTGAGATCACAGTGTACCAGCATCAGGACTCGCTCAGGAGAGGTATACTCTGAGCTAAGAAAAGAAATAATAAGACACCAAGACAGAACTGACAGACTTACCTCGATCTCTGCCAGTAGAGAGGCATTTGAAAATTACCATCCTCAGATCTAGTCCTTCTTTAAGCCAGATCTTGTCCATAATCTTTATCATCTGTAAAGCTAACATATCTTGCCGAAGATCTTCACCAACCTTGAAATTAAGGAAACAAAGTGGAACCTGTACCTTTCCAAAATATTTACTACATTACATATTGTAAAAGGCAGGGGGTGGGGGAAATGGTGGAAAAGAGTGAAGAGTAAGATGAAACACAAGTGCCTTTTATTTTTCTGTAGCATTCCAGAGGAAATTATTTAACTTATTCATGTCTCAGTTTCTTGAACTATATGCTTTTTAAAAGGTTAGATTTAATGGTTTGTGAATCATATTCTATTTTTCAAAGGGGCAAAATGGAGGATCTTTGTCATGATCAAAATATTCCATACCTTAACTATATTGATGCCAATACACTGGTTATGATGTTGCTTGCTAGTTTTGCAAGATGTTACATTGAGGGAAACTGGACAAAGGATACCCAGGATCTCTGTTTAATTTCTTGCAACAGACTATGAATCTACAATTATATCAAACTAAAAGTTTACTTAAAAAATTTAAAAAAAAATTTTTTAAAGATTTTATTTATTTATTCATGAGACACAGAGAGAGAGAGAGAGAGAGAGAAAGAGAGAGAGAGAGAGAGAAGCACAGACAAAGGCAGAGGGAGAAGCAGGATCCATGCAAGAAGCCTGATGTAGGACTTGATCCTGGGACTCCGGGATCACGCCCTGGGCCAAAGGCAGGCGCTAAACCGCTGAGCCACCCAGGGATCCCAAAAAATAAAAATTAAAAAGTTAGTCCTCCCAAAATAAATTAATTCTAACTGGAATCAGATGTAGTTTTCATTGTATTTTTTAAAATTGGATAAAATAACTTTAAAACTCATAATGATGAGTACATTTTTTGAGATTAGTCAAGAAAATTACCCAAAGAATTAGGGGAGATTAGCCTTAACAAATATTAAAACTTAACATATATAAAATTTCTGTATTCGGGATGCCTTGGTAGCTAAGCAGTTGAGCATCTGCCTTCAGCTCAGGGTGTGATGCCAGGGTTCTGGGATTGAGTCTCATATCGGGCTCCCTGCGAGGAGCCTGCTTCTCCCACTGCCTATGCCTCTGCCTTTTTTCTGTGTCTCTCATGTATAAATCCTTTAAAAAAATAAATAAAATAAAATTTCTGTATTCAAGCAGATGGTACTGCTATAGGAAAAGGCAAATACATTAGTAAAATAAAGTCCTAAACCATATTTGAATTATGAGAACTTTATATATATATATATATATACACACACACACACATATATATGTTCATAAAGATAGCTTCTCTTGAGCCATCTTTTATATACATATATATGTGAATCTCCACCAATTGAACTCATTGAATTAACTAAAACTCTCCATTCTTTCTTCAAAATGCACAAATCATGACCACACACAGAACTTTGGTAATAGATTACTCTGTAGTACTCCATGCCTGCTGCTTCCCACAGGTAAGTTCTATGTTTCCAAAAACCAGTGCCATTGCCCATGGTTTTGCTATGTCACACTGCACAACTCTAGGGGGTACCATTCACATCATAATCTATATGAAAGGCACACTGCCTGCAGTTATGATATGCGTAATCAGCATGGCCATATGTAGTAGCCCTAGCCCAGAAATGCATTTGTTCCAATATCTGTTTGGCAATAGTTTATGTCAGCAATAATTTTCCACATAATTATTGAATTTAATTAAATATTAAATAAAATTATATTTGCAATTTGAGAAAAGAATTTTTTTAAAAAGATTTTATTTATTTATTCATGAGAGACACACAGAGAGGGGCAGAGACATAGGAAGAGGGAGAAGCAGGCTCCCTGCAAGGAGCCTAACGTGGGACTCAATCCCGGACCCTGGGATCACGCCCTGAGACACCCAGGTGTCCCCAAAGAAAATTTTTGAATTACCCTTTAAAAGCAAAGTAATCTTGGGATGACTGGGTGGCTCAGTCGTGAAGTGTCTGCCTTCAGCTCAGGTCATAATCCCTGGAATCGAGCCCCACACTGAGCTCCCTGCTCAGCAGAGTCCACTTGTCCCTCATCCTCTGTCTCTCCCTCTACCTCCACATCCCACTCATGCTCTCTCCATACCTTCTCTTCCTCAAATAAATAAAATCTTAAAAAAATAAATAAAAATAAAGTAACCTTATTTTGCTCACCTTAAACATGACATTAATTTCTTCCCCCATTGGATCAGCATTCACCATTGTTACTTTTAGGGGCACAGCATTAGAACTGAAGAAGGAACAGGACTACAAACACAACATGTTACGCATTAGAAAGAGAATACTGGAATAAAAATGGCTTTAAGACTTTTCTGTCCTAAGTATTTCTTCTATCACTTGTTCAGCTGACTTATGGCAAATGAAATAACATTTCATGTTAAATGAACTGCTTTTTAGATCATCTAGCAGATAAGAGATATTTAAAAATACTTTTTGAAACTTAAACATAGCATGAGTAAAATATCATCTATTACTCTCTAGACAGAAGCAAATCCTTAAAAACTTGAGACAAAAATTATTAAAAGTTTGAGCTTTAAAAGTGTTACTATAATTCCTCGTCACAGCACAAAACTTTGTATAATCTTACCTTTCTTCTTTTTTTAAAATTTTTTTAATTTTTATTTATTTATGATAGTCACAGAGAGAGAAAGAGAGAGAGGCAGAGACATAGGCAGAGGGAGAAGCAGGCTCCATGCAGCAGGAGCCCGATGTGGGATTCGATCCCCGGGTCTCCAGGATCGCGCCCTGGGCCAAAGGCAGGCGCCAAACCGCTGCGCCACCCAGGGATCCCTCTTACCTTTCTTCTAAAGGAGTATGATCTAGGATGAGATCTCTACTTATAAGAGTACTTTATGATACTCTTATAATTAATAATTAGCCATGCAATAACATAGTGACGCTAAATTTTAAAATTTCATTAGCAAAGATCAAATCTTATTTTAAAATGAAACTAGTTCAAAAAACTAATTTCAGACAGACCAATAAAGGGAAACAACAAACAAATCCAAGGAGAAAATGTGACGGCCCCGGCCCCTGCCAATGACCCATAACTCAGGTACCCACTGTTAAATTTCAGTGAAGAGTAGCCATATGTCAACTTCAAAAGAAATCAAACCTGAGACTCCTTTATGGATACTTGTATCCTACCCTTTCAAAACCACGAACACTAATGCACGAATTAATTGGTTGCTTTTTCTGAATTCATTAAGAGAAAATACACTATGTATATAACTACTGGCCCAGTTTGAAGTATAATTACTCAGTGCTGATGATTATTCAACTCTTTTTTGATGCTCTAGAAAGTGTTATAAACCTATAAAGAATCTCTCCAACTGTTCGCATAGGAGGAAAAGAAAATGCTATCTGTGCCTGGAATCACAACATAAGCCACCAAGGTAGCTATTATAACCATGGTAAAAAAATAATTTATTTTGAGACGCCAAATAACTTTATATTGCTTTCTCTTTCAGAAACTATGATTAAGTAAAAATATACTGAGGTAAACATGGATCTTACACAGACATCCATAAATACTTATAACCAACCTATGCAGATGTTATCCTCATCTGCCGTAGCTGTATCAGCCCATCTCCTTTCTTCCTACAAATTTTTCCTACAAATTATTTTGAAATGTAGTATGAATTTATTAGTATTTTATATGTCACCTTAATATTTAATTCTTTTGCAACAAGACTTGGATTGAGAGGAAGACGGCATTTATTTCTCAGAAAAAACGACTGTACTCGTTCCATACTTCTTTGGAGGACGACCTAGGAAAAGAGAGTGATACTGTAGGTACATAATGAAAATGAAGACCTGTTTTTAAGACAAAAAAATTATGATGTGGACCAACCCAATTTTTAAAATCTAACAAATTTTTAAAATAAAATAAAAACAAGTTGTTGCTAAACAGTTCATTTTTACTATAAAAATAGAATTAGAATGGGCAAAGGCTTACACACATGGGAGGGTGAGTACATATGGCCTACTTAACATATTAATTAAAACTCTCTAATAGTCAAATAAAAAAATAAATAAAACTCTCTAATAGTCAAATAAATAGAAATTAAACAGAAATGAGATGCAATTTTTCATCTAACAGATTAAAAATTAAAGGTAACACCCAGTCCTAGCAACAGGGCAGGAAAAAATACTTTCATAACCTATTGGTGGAGAAAAAGATATAACTAAAAATACATACAGTTCTTGACTCAGCTATTTCACCTATAGGAATATCCTATGAGGAAGTACTAGCAAAGGGGCCAAAACTTATACACTATAGTTCACTGTAGGACTGGAAAAAAAAATGTCTAAACAACCTACACGGAGGTAATGGTTCACAATTTATTCTACAATACCTGGTAATATTATGTACCCATTAAGAAATATGGAGTGTAATTGTATGTCTTGATACAAATTCTCTAAGATGAAGTAAAAATTTTATATATATATAAAAATATAAATATAAATAAAATTGAAAGAAAGAAAGAAAGTTAAAGATCTAGATGAAAAGACACCGTGTCCATGAATTAGAAGACTTAATATTATTAAGATTGCAGTATTTTCCAAATTTATCTACAGGTTCAATGCAATTTCTTTTTTTTTTTTTTAAGATCTTATTTATTTGTTTGTTTGTTTGACAGAGAGAGTGAGAGAGCACAAGCAGGGGGAACAGCAGAGGGAGAGAGAGAAGCAGGATCCCCACTGAGCAGGGAGCCCAACTCAGGGCTTGATCCTAGTACCTGAGTCATCCCTGACCTGAGCCATCCCACCCAGGCACCCCACAGACTCAACATAATTCTTTTTTTTTTTTTAAACATAATTCTTATCAAAGTTCCAACTTCCTTTTTGCAGAAGTGTGTAAGATGGTCCTAAAACTCACACAAAATTGCAAAGGACTTTTGAATAGCCCAAAAAAACCTCTTGAAAAAGAACAAAGTTGGAGGACTCATACTTTGATTTCAAAACTTACTACAAAACTACAATGAAAACAATATGGCTTACATAATCTTATAAATCAATGGAAGAGAATTCAGAGTCCAAAAATAAACCTACATGTCTATGATCAACTGATTTTCATCAAAGGTGCCAAGATCATTCATGGGAAAGAATAGTCTCTTCAAAAAATAGTGCTGAGATGTTTTGAAGATGCTGCTCAAAGGAAAAAGCAGTTCCGGTAAAGGAGGGGGAAAGTGTGGAGTTGCCTCTGGGAGTGACAGTTCTGACAAGAAGTCTCAGGGTTCCAAAAGTGGTGGCAGATACATTCTGTATGAAAAATATGGGAAAATCATGGAAGCTATGGAGAAGTTAAAGTACAGATTGAGATTAAATACAATGGCTGCACATTATAGTGAAGATAAAGCCAGGCAAGGGGGTGACTTGGGTTGGATGACCAGAGGTTCCACAGTGGGACCATTTCATGAAGCAGCATTTGCCTTGCCTGTAAGTGGGCTAGATAAGCCTTGTGTTTACAGATCCTCCAGTTAAGACAAATTTTGGCTACTTTATCATTATGAAGGGAGGAAATTGTACGAAAAACTGGCAAAACAACAAATGGTGCTAAGACAACTTAATAATCATATGTAAAAGAATGAAGCTGAATCCTTACCTCAAAGCATATAAAAAAAATACTCAAAATGGATCAAAGACTTATATAAGAGCAAAACTATAAAACTCCTAGAAGAAAACATAGGTGTTTATCTTTGTGACCTTGGATTTGACAATAAATTCTTAGACATCAAATGCACAAGCAACAAAAGGAAAAATAAACTTCAAAAAATTAGTAATTTGTGCATCAAAGGACACTTGAGGAAATAGAAAGATAATTCAAAGAATGGGAGAAAATACTTACAAACAGTATCTTTGATAAGGGTCTAATATTCCAAATATATAAAGAACAATTCAACAACAATAAAAAACCAATCAAAAAAACAAAACAAAACAAAAAAACCCAAAAAACTTAGAACAGAAACTTCTCCAAAGAAAATATACAAAAGGCAGTAACAAAAACATAAAAATGTGTTCAAAATCATTAATCAGCAACACCTGATGGCTCAGTGGTTGAGTGTCTGCCTTTGGCTCACGGACTGATCCTGGGGTCCTGGGATTGAGTCCCACATGAGGCTCCTTGTGTGGGGCCTGTTCTCCCTCTCTGTGCCTCTGATGAATAAATAAAATCTTTTTAAAAAATCATTACTCATTAGGGAAATGCAAGTCAAAACCACAAGGAGATACTACTTCATACCCACTAAGAGGACTACAATTTTTTTTTTTAAGGTAGAAAAAAAACAAATGTTAGTGAGGATGTGGAGAAGTTGGAATCCTCATACATTTCTAGTAGGAATATAAAATGATGAAGCTGCGTTAGATAATAATTTGGTGGTTCCTCAAAAAGTTAAACATAGGCTTGCTTTATGACCTAGTAATTCCACTCCTAGGTAAAGTGAAAAGAGGTGTTCAAACAAAAATTTACACACAAATGTTTATAGCAGCATCATTCATAATAGCCAAATAGTGGAAACAAGCCAAAGGTCCATCAACTGATGAATGGATAAACAAACTGTGGTATTATCCACACAATGGAGCATTATTCAGCCATAAAAAGGAGTGAAGTACTCATACATGTTAGAATATGGATAAACTTTGAAATTATCAGGTAAAGTGAAAGAAACCAGACAGGGAGGCCACATATTGCATAATTCCATTTAAATGTCTAGAAGAGATACATCCACAGAACAGAAAGCAAATTAATGCTTACCAGGGCCTGAGAGAAGGAGGGAATAAGGAAAAGTTAGTGGGTACAAGCTTTCTTTTTGGTGTGATGAAAATGTTCTGGAATTAGTGGTGGTGGCTGCATAATATTGTGAATATACTAAAAGACAATGAATTAAATAGGTGAATTTTATCTCAACAACAATATATATGTATATGTGTGTCTATCTGCATTTTCTACATATTTTTTAAAAAATTCCAAACATTTGTATATATACTTAAGTGTAAATATGTATAAAGTCATATAAAAGACCAGAAAAGACATAAAGCAAACCATGAATAATAGATACATAACAGGGAGAAAATGAAAACTGGAAAATTTTTAATTTTTAAATTAATCTAAAATTTTATTTTTTAAACAGATTATTTATTTATTTAAGATTTTATTTCTTTATTCATGAGAGAGACAGAGAGAGAGAGGCACAGAGACACACAGGCAGAGGGAGAAGCAGGCTTCATTCATGTAGGGAGCCCTACGCGGGACTCAATCCTGGGTCCCCAGGATCAGGCCCTGGGTTGAAGGCGGTGGTAAACCACTGAGCCACCCAGGCTGCCCCAAGATTTTATTTATTTATTTGACAGAGAGAGCGAGTACAAGCAGGGGCAGCAGTAGAGGGAAAGGGAGAAGCAGGCTCCCCTCTGAGCAGGGAGCCTGACTCAAGGCTCGATCCCAGGACCCTGGGATCAAGACCTGTGCCAAAGGCAGACCCTCAGCACTGAGGCACCTAGGTGCCCCAGTGGGGATCCTGGGATTGAGTCCCACATCAGGCTCCTCACAGGGAACCTGCTCCTCCCTCTGCCTATGTTTCTGCCTCTTTCTCTGTATCTCTCATGAATAAATAAATCTTTAAAAGTGTAATTAAAATTGTTTTCTATAAATTTCCTTATTATTTAGATTTTTTTTTAAAGATTTATTTATTCATGAGAGACACTGAGAGAGAGAAAGGCAGAGACACAGGCAGAGGGAGAAGCAGGCTCCATGCAGGGAGCCTGACGTGGGACTTGATCCCAGGTCTCCAGGATCACACTGAGCCGAAGGCAGGCGTTAAAGCACTGAGCCACCCAGGATACCCTTTTTTCAAACGTTAGTATCAACTCATACTTGCATTACTTTTAAAGTTACAAAAAAAAGTTAAAAAACAAAATAATAAAAAAGAAACTCAAGAGAACAATTGTGGCCAGAAAGGAATTCATAAGCACTGGAATTAAAATACCTTTAAGAAAAAAAAATACCTTTAAGAGTTAGGTTGTAAAATCTTTTCCTATGGTTTGAAACAACCTTTGAATTCATCTGCTCAAAACAGCATAGTATGTATAGTTAGATTATATTGGATGTCTACTGATAAAGAATAACTCATCAGAACTATAGAGATCCTTTAACATCAAAATATTTATGTTTTTTCTTTTGGATACATACCTGTCTGGCTGATCCACTAGCCTGCCTTACTTTTTCTGCTACTCCTCCTAAAAGCTGTACAAGTTTTGTCTGCTTCAAAAGTTCTTCTCTGAGTCCTTTTCCTCCTACTGAGAGGAGAGCACCCAAAACATGTTCATATCGAGCACCAAACTGTGCATCATGCAGAGCATCCTTGAGGAGCCTAATACAGTAAAATATTTATGTCAGCCACTTCTGAGAACTGGATGAATGTCTCCTGAATTTCAACTTAGGTTCATTTTTTGGTATCCAGGAATTTAATGAAGCTATATAAAGCAAGTGAAAACTCATTCATTATTATGGAGCTCTAACATGCCAAATATCTTTGTAATAAAGAGTTTTGCTATTTTTGGTTTTATTTCTAAGGAGATAAAAATCTAGCCTCTTTATAATAATGCCCTTAATAAAACATCTGGTATTGACAATAAGTAGCCTGAGCATACTATTTAGACTTTCAGAGCATATCGTCTCTATAAATACTAGGAATGGAAATAAATTAAAAATTTTAAATCTTACCAATATAAGTTGTGTGCAATGTGTATATTTCCCAATGCTCTGGACAGAAGGAAGTGCACTAATGAACTGTTCAAGTAAATTTCATATTTCAAAGCCTACACACAAAAGAAAATAAGAATTATAGTGGTCAAACCCATACTTCATTATTATGATAAAATTATCAAAAGAGAAACTATATAAAGCAAAATGTAAGCTAACACTGATAAAAATGAAACAGAAGAGTTAATTTAGGCTAAATTAATGAAGTCAAGCAGAAAAGTGTAGATTTTGGAATAATATTCATTAGTTATGTTTATGTAGCTAGCAAAGAAAAATCCAAGAAAAGCTCAAGTCCGGTTTGTTCTGAGAATCTAAAAATATGAGAATTAAAAATCCAGGTACACATATATGATAGTCAAGTGGAGCAGCTAACAATAGTGGCAAAAAATTTATACTATATCCAAATATAATGTACCCTCAACATTTCCATAAAAATACTTTTAATCAAAACAAACGGAGGATCCTTTTTTTAGCAAGTTCCCTACTCATAAGAAATAGGTGCAGAGTAAGATGAAGGGGTAACTTAGTAAAAAACTCACCTGTACAAACTGCGGAAGAAGATCAGTTAGCTCATCATCACTTATAGCCTCAATCCAGGTCACAGCTATGGACCGCACTTCTTGATCAGCAAATCTGAGAAGTACCACAAAAATCAAGATTTGATGGTGATTTCTTACTAGCAAAGTTATATTTCCTGAAAACACAATCTTAATTTTACCTGACAAAGAATATTTAAATAGCTCTTTATTCAAAAGCAATGTGTTTCTTCTTCTTTTTTTTTTTTCAGGAAGAAAATCTTGCTGTACTATACAAATTCAACTTCAGGACTGTTCAGAAACCTTGAGCTTATGAAAATTTTGACTCACATCATAAAATAACAAATCATTCAAAATTTAGAATTTAATTCTCTCTTCTGGTTAGTTTTAGATGGTATGACATCTCTATTCTTTTTCTAATTTGTTTTTATTTACTTATTTATTTTTAAAGATTTATTTATTTATTTATTCATGATAGACAGGGGGAGAGAGAGAGGCAGAGACACAGGCAGAGGGAGAAGGAGGTCCCATGCCAGGAGCCCGACGTGGAACTCGATCCCGGGACTCCAGGATCGCGCTCTGGGCCAAAGGCAGGCGCCAAACCACTGAGCCACCCAGGGATCCCTCTAATTTGTTTTAAAAGTAAACTCTACACCCAACGTGGGGCTTAAACTCATGACCTCCCGGAGATCAAGAGTCCCATGTTCTACGGACTCAGCCATAGACATCTCTTTTTAATAAACTTAGCACAAAAAGTATGTTTGCAAAAATATATGTTTATACATTTCTATTGCACTAAATTGCTTTCATGTTAAAACAAAGGAAAGTTCTCCTGCAACATAATACACCTGACTGGAAAAACTGACAACAATAAAATAGAGGAAAAAAACTTGCTACAAAACAATAAAATAGAGCAAGTATACTCAGTCATAGCTAACTTACTTTGAATCAAGTAGTTCCAGCGCAGTCAGTGGGTGCAATGGAGGCCACTGCTGAAGCAGTGAGTAAGTTTTGGCAAGATTAACCCATTTCCAGTTTGGGGCACTTGCTAGTACTTTAGGAAGACAATTTGGGTATTTGAGGCAATAATAACGTTTTTCCCACAAAAAGGCTTTATCTTCTTTAGAAAGTCTGCATATATAACAGAATTAAATTACTTCTCAATGATATAATGATAGCTATAATCTCAATGATTAAAAATACAAAGAAGAAATTTATTCATTTTAGGACAGCCACTTCTTGGTACAATCATTAATACTAATTTGGAATAGAAAAATGCAATGTACAGAAAACACTACTAATTCACTCTAATTTGAGGGATAGAAAGAAATCATTTTGCCTTGATAAAAGAGTCTTAGTTATGAAAATGAAGGATAATTCAGTATAATAAAAATTTATTGAGCTCTAACCAGATGCCAAGCACTAGAAATCAGAGTTGAATAAGCAGAACCCACCCTATGAGATAGCCAGGATTTCATCCATTTTATACAAGCAAAATCAAATGTCATGAAAAAAAAAAAGCTATTACATTTTAGAAGATGATTTTAGAAGATGATTATATAGCTCAAATGAGGAACATTCAAAATAAGAAGTACTTGTTTTAGAGATTCTAATTTAGTCTTAATAACAAATGTTTATGTGAATGAAATATTCACTATTTTACTACCCAACCATTTTTGTATATATAATATGTGCACTAATGTATTTGTGTTATGTGAAGTATACTGAAAAAAATTCAAATATTGCAAAAAGGTGCACAATGAAGTCACTCCTTCCAGTTCCCCTTTCAGTGACAATTGCCTAGTAAGCTGGCATATCCTTTCAGAGATAGCATATTTGTATAGAAGCAGAGATGTGGATATAAGCAGATTCTTTTTTTTCTTTATGTAAATAGTAGCACACCATATACACTACTCTGTCCTTGCCTTCTTCATTTGACATCTTACATATTAGTAAATAATAGCTATAAGTTCATTCATAATCATTATATAATACTCCATCGAATAAATGTACCATAATTTAACCTTTATTGATGGACATTCCCTGTCACTTTTATAATACAAATACTGCAATGAATATTCTTGACTCCATAAATAAATATAAAGTTTTCTCTAAGATAGTTAACTAGAAATATTACTAGATTATAGACTATGTACATTGTGACCTTGATATATTTTGCCAAATTGCTCTCCAAAAATCTCTTTAACAGTATAATTCCCAAAAAAGAACAGTATAATTCCCATTTTTTATATCCTCATCAACACTTTATATGATGAGACATTTTAATTTTCAACTAAGTCATGTATGTACAGTGTTATCTTGTATTAATTTTCCTTTTCTTGATTACTGAGGGGTCAAATATCTTTTCAAATATTTAAAAGTCATTGTATTTCTTTTCCAAAAAATTATCTAGTCATATTTTTTTTCTAGTCATATTCTTTATCTATTTACTAAGTTGTTGGTTTTTCTATTGATATAACAAGATTCTTTGTGTATTTCTAAGAATTAGTCTATTTTTTTAAGATTTTATTTATTTATTCATGAGAGACACACACAGAGAGAGAGAGAGAGAGAGAGAGAGAGAGAGAGAGAGGCAGAGACATAGGCAGAGGGAGAAGCAGGCTCCATGCAGGGAGTCTGATGTGGGACTCGATCCTGGAACTGCAGGATCACGCCCTGAGCCGAAGGCAGGAACTTAACCGCTGAGCCACCCAGGCATCCCAAAAATTAGTCTATTTTTTAAACAACTGTATTATTTGAAAGAGAGAGAGAGAAAGCATGCATGCATGCACACACAAGCACGGGTAGGGACGGGGGAGATGCAGACTCCCTGCTGAGCAGGGAGCCTGACGCGGTGCAGGACCCCAGGATCATAACTGAGCCGAAGGCAGATGCTTAACCGACTGAGGCATTCTTAAAAAATTAATCTATTGGGGATCCCTGGGTGGTGCAGCGGTTTGGCACCTGCCTTTGGTCCAGAGCGCAATCCTGGAGACCCGGGATCGAATCCCACATCGGGCTCCTGGTGCATGGAGCCTGCTTCTCCCTCTGCCTGTGTCTCTGCCTCTCTCTCTCTCTCTCTCTCTCTCTGTGACTATCATAAATAAATAAAAATTTAAAAAAAAAAAAAAAAAAATTAATCTATTGATATTAATTGTAAATTTAGTTTTCAATGTTGTTTGACTTCTGATCATGTAAAAGTTTGACTTGTACAAATTTCTAAAGCTTTATGTAGTCACATCTTTTTATAGAATTAAAAACAAATAGAAAACTTCCTATACCAAGGTTACTGAATCAGGAACTAAATCACAGCATTTAATAAACCATTAACTTGAGATTTACAAATCTAAGAAATACCCAGGCAAAACACAAATCAAAGGAGCTTACCCCAGTGATGAGTCTCTATGAAGAATATCAAGAAGTTTTCCTTTTGTATCATTCTCCAATGTTTCTAAACTGTATTGCTGTATAATGCTTCTGTCAACTTGAGGAGTAGTATAAACAACATCAAATGTAGAAGAAGGAAAATCAACCTTAAAAATGTAACAGAAGTTGATCAGATTGCAGCTAAATAGTTCACATATCTGTCACATTAACTTGTCTTTGAGAAAACTGGTTCTTAGCCATCAGGGTTATTATTAGACTGAATACTGAATTAATGCTTCTTACCCTTTTGCTAAAAGTGATTATCATCATTGGTAATTCTCAAAAGTACACATTGCTTGGAATGGGGAAAAGTGTGTTGTTTTTTTTTAATGTTTCTCAGACATAGGACATGGTTTATTAACATTTAAATTGAAGACAGGTCCTATGATCAAACAAGATCAATTAGGCTTCTTTAGTTAACAATCCAAATCATGGGATGCATATACATCTTAATAAGAAATTTCAACCTTTCCATGTATTAAGAAGTAACATTACCTGTAACACTATTCTTTCCATCACATACCCTTTTCTGGGTACTGTTCCAGGAACAGGATTTGTATGTGAGGAAGTCCAAAGATACAGAAGCTTAGTTCCACATGTTAAAAACCTTTATGAATGGAGACAGAAGGATACTGTAGCTTTATTTTTGTAGTTTTCATTTTAAAAACTGCTTCAAAACTCACATCACATACACACAACAAAAAACTCACATCACATGGTAATGAATTTGAAATGTTAGCATCCGAACATTATTTAAGAATCCATTAGATAAAAAGAATATCATCCTTAAGAACATACCAGAGTCACTCTCCATACTGTATGAATACTTTAGGTAAATGTATTGAAGAGTGGGGGGTTGGAACAAAAGGAGAGGAGAATAAAACAATGTATCTTGGGAGGAAAGGGGTTGAGGATAGAACACAAAAGGGTAAAGACTCAGTCATTTGTCCCCAAAGCACCTTTTGTTTGTTTGTTTGTTTTTAAAGATTTTATTTATTTATGAGACAAAGAGAGAGAGAGGCAGAGACACAGGCAGAGGGAGAAGCAGGCTCCATGCAGGGAGCCCAAGGTGGGACTCGATCCCAGGACTCCAGGATCACGCCCTGGAGTGCTCACTCAACCATTGAGCCACCCAGGTGTCCCTCCAAAGCAACTTTTAAAAAAATTTATTTAAGAAATCTCTACACTCAACATGGGGCTTGAACTCACAACCCCAAGATCAAGAATGCTCTTCTGACTGAGCCAGCCAGGCACTCCCCTCAAAGCAACGTTTATAAACAGATAGGAGAACAGTCTTTGAAGATCATCTATAATGGAATATATCTTTTGAGACACCTGGGTGGCTCAGCAGTTTAGCGCCTGCCTTCGGCCCAGGGCATGATCCCAGAGTCCTGGGACTGAGTCCGGCATTGGACTCCCTGCAGGAAGCCTGCTTCTCCCTCTGCCTGTGTCTCTCATGAATAAATACATAAAATCTTAAAAAAAAAAATAATGGAATATATCTCAAGGTAATAGTTTGGATTACACAACTGTTCACTTTCACCTTAAAAACAAACCACATGAAAAAAAAAAAAAGAACAAACCACATGCCAAGAGAACCAATATCTACTTTGTAGCAAAAACAATAATAATTTCAGATGATCTATGCTTTAGACCAGGAGTCAGCAAACCTTTCTGTAAAGGGTCAGATGGCAAATATTTTGGGCTTTTTGGGTCATATAATCTCTGTTGCAAATTTAACTCTGCTGGTTTTTAGTTTTTTAGATTTATCTATTTATTTGAGAGAGAGCACGAGTGGGAGGGGTAGAGGGAGACAGAATCTAAAGCAGACTCCACACTGAGTACAGAGCTGGATGGGAGGCTTGATCCCATGAGCCTGAGATCACGACCTGAGCCGAAACAAGAGCCAGACATTTAGCAGACTGCACCACCTGGGCGTCCCATGAACTCTGCTGTTATACTACAAAAAGTAGCTATGAATGATATATAAATAGATGTGTGCTGTGTTCTATTTTTAAAATAAAAACCAGGCAGTGCACTGGAGTATGCTGACCCTTACCCTAGACTACCAATTTATGGCCTATTTAAATTAAAAACATTTATCAATAAGACATTGATATGTCTTTACACAGAATGAATTTCTGAAAAATAACATGAGATATATAAAAGCAGGAAACTATAAATTTCATCAAACTTTATTCATTTTATTCAAAAAACAAATATCCTTTCCAAAACTAGACTCTAGTCTTAACATTTTCTCTTGCATGTTAGCCTTTAAATCCTTAACACATTACATTCTTTTTTAGATCCACCTTCATCCCCAACTAGATTATATTAAGGCAAATGCTGATCATATTATTTCACCTGTAAATAATGTCTCTTCAAACAATAAACACTGTTTTGTTTTAAAATAAGTACAACACAGGGATCCCTAGGTGGCTCAGCACTTTAGCGCCTGCCTTCGGCCCAGGGCATGATCCTGGGGTCCCGGGATCGACTCCCACATCAGGCTCCCTGCATGGAGCCTGCTTCTCCCTCTGCCTGTGTCTCTGCCTTTCTCTCTGTGTCTCTCATGAATAAATGAATAAAATCTTAAAAAAAAAAAGTACAACACCATTATCATTCCTAAAAGAATGAACGACACTTACTTAAAATTGTCAGCTATCTAGTCAGTATTCAAATTTCCCTGATTGTCTCACAAGTTTTTACAGTTTGTTGTTCAAATAAGGATCCAAGCAAGGTCCAACATTGCATTTGGTTGATGTCTTTGTAAGTATATTTTAATTTAAAAGTCTAACTCCAGGCCTGTCACCTGGTTTTATAAACTTTTATCAGAACAAACCCACATTCATTCATTTACATACAAACTATTGCTTTCTGCCTTTGCTTTTGAATTTTGTAACAAAGATTACAGTTAACTCTTGAATAACACCCTTGAACTAGGCAGGTCCACTTATACAAGGATTTTTCCAATACATATAGTACTATAAATGTATTTTCATTTTCTTTTCTCTATCTCACTTTATTATAAGAAAATACTTGTAATACATATTACTATATAAAATATGTTAGTCAACTATTTGTTATCAGGAAGGCTTCTGGTCAACAGCAGGCTACTAGTTGACTTTTTGGGGAGTCAAAGTTTTTATGCAGGCTTTTGACCACATGGGGGCAGAGGGAGGGCACTGCTAACCCCCACATTGTTCAAGCACCAACTGTATTATGACTTGCAAAGCCTAAACTACTTCTATCTGGTCCTCTTTAGAGTAAAAGTTTGCTGACTCTTTTTATTTATACATTCTTTCTCTTTTTTTATCCCCCGCCATTTGATGAAGAAACCAGGTCTTTTGTTCTGAGAATTTTCTATATTCTGGATTTTACTGATTGCATTCCTCTGGTGTCATTTAGGATGTCCCTTTATCTCCTATATTTTCATAAAGTAGTACTTAGATGTAGAAGCTTGATCGGATTCAGGTCTAGTTATCTGGCAGGAATACTTAATAAGGGTAGAATTGAATACTACTTCCATTATATCAAATAAAGAGGTGCACTGTTTGGTTTGTCTCTCTCTCTCTCTCTCTCTCTCTGTTTCTGTGAACTTAAGCTAATCAGTTTGTTTGGGCCCAGTTAGTCTAAACGACCTATTATAAAGTTCCAGAAAAGTTAATCACTTAATGGTTTAGCAAGCATTGGTAATCATGGCTTACTTAACTCAATGGTTTCCAACAAGAGTGAGAGTGATTTTGCCCCCAGTGGACATGTGGCAAGGTCTGGAGACATTTTTGGTTGGTAACTAGGGCCTTTTAGTGACAAACAGTGGGCAGAAGACAGGGATGCTGTCAAACGTACAGTGCACAGGACAATCTCCCACAGCAAAAAATGATCTGGCCCAGAATATCAATAGTGCTAAGACTGAGAAACCCTAACCTAAGTCTATTATTTCAGTAGGGATTACAAAATCATGATATTCTATCATTTCTTGAGCATCTATTAGCTGGAATTTTTCTATTAACTTTCTCACATTAATTATTTGATAGCCCTGAAATACAACTGTAACGGAAAGGCAGGTTAAATGCTTGATTCTGTTTATTTAAAAATGAGTTAAGAACTCATTTGTTATTGAGGCTGAATGAAATGTTTCTATGTTTTTTGGCTTCCCTGACTTCATCAGGTTGTATGTAGGCTGTACCTTAAACATTAATTATTTTTCAAAAGAATTTCAAGACTAGGATTTCTGATCACTATAGTACAGTAAGTTAACTGAAATTAAATTCATTAACGTTTTGTATGTATATATGTGTATATATACATACAAATGTATACATACATTTGTATACAAATATACAAATGTATAAAATATATACAATGTATATATACAATGTACAATGTATATATCATCTTCTCTTTGAGTATTTCTTGAATGCTAAGACCTAATATTACCTACCTGGTTCAACTGCACTGTTTGGCTAAGTCTCAAGCTCAATGCCTTCTGCTCACTGTTTTAACAGCAGAGGGCTGGATACAAATTATTTAATTGTCTAACAAAAGTCATCTGCTCTTCACCTTACTGTCTTGAATTTTTAAAGAATGTTATAGCACTCGTCTAAAGAAAAAAACAAATCACTTATTACTATTCAATAAAAGCAGCAGAAAGTGATGGTACTTTCCTAATGAAGCAAAAATCCCTGGTGCTTTCAAGAGCAAGGTTTTCAGGACTGACTTATTTATTTTTTGAGATATTTTAATTATTTATTTGAGAGAGAGTGAGCAAGAGAGAGAG
Source organism: Nyctereutes procyonoides (assembly GCF_905146905.1). NCBI lineage: Eukaryota > Metazoa > Chordata > Mammalia > Carnivora > Canidae > Nyctereutes > Nyctereutes procyonoides. The sequence goes on along the minus strand of NW_026575034.1, from coordinate 11,009,971 downwards.
AAAGAACAGGGAGAGGAGCAGAGGGAGAGGGAGAAGTAGACTCCCTGTTGAGCAGGGAGCCAGACGTGAGGTTTGATCCCAGGACTCTGGGATCATGACCTGAGTTGAAGGTAGATTTTTTTGTTTGTTTAAAAGATTCTATTTATTTATTCATGAGAAACACACATAGAGAGGCAGAGACACAGGGAGAAAGAGCAGGCTCCACACAGGGAGTCCGATATGGGAGTCGATCTGGGGTCTCCAGGATCATGCCCTGAGCTGAAAACAGGTGCTAAACCACTGAGCCACCCAGGTGTCCCTGAAGATAGACAATTAACTGAGCCGCCCAGGTGCTCATGAACTGATTTATAAAAAATAATGATAATGATGCAATTACATTTAATTTGTAACTGTTCTGGACACTAACTTATTACAACTGAGAACAGAATTTTCTTCCTTCATGTGGCCAATATTCTGTTTTAGAGTAATTATGGATTATGTTTAGCAAAAACGGTTCTAAATACTCATCCTTAATAGCAATAAGTTCAACTGCTTTTCTCTAGCCTTTGGTGGTTCAGAATTATTTCAGATATCAAATAAAATGAGCCTATCAAAAGGTAGAGAATTAAAAAATCTTACAGTGCCTCATCAAATGTGAGGAAAGTAAAAGAGAAAAATAAAGGAATAAATGCTATGTTTAAATACATAAGAAAAAAACATTTCAAGAACAAAATTTGTGAAGCCAGTGTTTTAAATATAATATGATTTTAATAAATGATTACTAGAAAACCAAAGTGTATCTGCCATTTAAGAGGGGAAAAGTAGAGGGATGCCTGGGTGGCTCAGCAGTTAAAGCATCTGCTTTTGGCTCAGGTCGTGATCTTGGGGTCCTAGGATCAAGTCGCACATTGGGCTCCCTGCTTGGAGCCTGCTTCCCCATCTGCCTGTGTCTCTGCCTCTCTCTCTGTGTGTGTCTCTCATCATAAATAAATAAAATCTTAAAAAAATTTAAAAAAAGGAAAAAAGTAGAACAGATTAGAATTTTTTTCATTCTTAATTTTTTTTTTTACTTTAGAATAAATAGGTCAGTTATTAAATCACTTCTCTAACTGTCCCACAGAATACACGGTTTCGAAACATATATTCCAGAACAAAAAAAATTACCATGGTATCAAATAAATTTGAGAATGGCAATTTAAGGATAATAGTTAAGCACACAGGCCCAGAGGCCAGGCTGCCTAGATTCAAATCCCAATTCTACCATTTAGCTATATGCCCTAGGGCAAGTCACTTAAGCTCACTGTACTTTGATTCCCCCTTCTGCAAAAAAGAATAGTAACACCTCCCTTCATAGGGCTGGTGTAATCTAAGGATATATATACAGCACTCATACTAATACCTATCATAGTAAATGATAAATGTTTGTAATTACAGTAATACTGTTATTAAACACAATAGGCAGGGATGCCTGGGTGGCTCAGCGATTAAGCATCTGCCTTCAGCTCAGGGTGTGATCCTGGGATCTGGGATTGAGACCCACATCAGGCTCCTTGCCAGGAGTTGGCTTCTCCCTCTTCCTGTGTCTCTCATGAATAAATAAATAACATCTTTTAAAAATAAAAATAAACACAATAGGCAGAACTTTAGATATTTTAATATGCTAATGTGCTATCACTTGCCAAAATGTTACCATGTACTGTATGAAACATATCTGGAGCTTATTCAATTAATTTTTTTCTTCCCATTTAGATAGACACTTGATAGTCTCATACTACTACTTAAAACATAATTAAAATAGTTGAAAGGCCAGATAGAGGGGCCCCTGGGTGGCTCAGTTGGTTGTGCATCTGCCTTCGGCTCAGGTAATGATCCCAGGGTCCTTCTCCCTTCTCCTGCACCCTCTGCCTGCTGCTCCCTCTGCTTGTGCTCTGTCAAATAAATAAATAGAATCTTTAAAAAAAAAAAAAAAAAAGGCCAGATAGATTTCACTACCTCAGTGGCTATTAGACACAAGGATCAAAAGGAATTCCTTACCCCTAAGGACCTATAAGTTTTTGGACATATGTGAGACTTTTGGTCTTTTTAAAGGCCAGGGGCTCATAGCAGTAAGGGCAGATCAGTCAGGTAAAGAGATGGGAATAATGTGCAGTTGTAGACTCTCTGAAACTGGAGAATGGGAAAAGTATGGAAGAGGAAAACTGGAAGCTGTTTTATGAGTATCAAGGAAACGTCTAAGACCATGGCTATTATATCAATAACACAATGCTTTGCATAAATGACAGAGTATGAAATGACTGCTTGCTTTTCTCCTGGAATAGTGAATGGCAAACAATCCTCTAAATACCCAAATAGATACATTCAAACTATAGCAGAAAAACCTTATGGTTTCTTCTGATCTCTCTAAAATAACCTCCTTTTATCACACTGGAAAAACTGAGGTAGCTCATTATCTCATATATACCATTGTTCCCCCAACCTATTCTCTAGCCAATTCTGATGCTGCAGATGTGTCCACAGTAACTCACCATCATAACTCAGTAACACTTACCGTTTAAAGTCAAAAAGAGGTAAAGAGACTTTGCCCAAAGCTTCTGGCCCTTTTCTCTGCTTATTAGAATCAGGGGAACTTCCACTGCTCTGATTTAAAATTCCAAAAAGAGTAAGGTGAAGAAGTGATTCTAATGGCAATTGTGATATCTGGATGGGAAAAATAATTCTAAGGGGGGGAAAAATGTATTAACAGAAAAAACAAATTAGATCAAATATGAAATTTAACCATTTAATGAGAATGACAATTTTAGGTATTTTATTTGACTTATCAAAAAATTTTTAACCCTGAGTAACTTTTACTTAAGTACAAGCTTGGTCAATATGTACTATAAAAAAATCTTAAATAAATTTCATTAAAATTTCAAATATGTAACATTTCTTTAAAAATTTCTTAGTGCCTTTACTCAAGACTTGCTAATGTCAATTTCTAGGCAAAATAATAGTAGTCATTTTTATTTCCTTTAGGAAAAATTAGATGAATATTTATGAGTATTTCTGATTCAGATTTATGTGTACACATATACACACAAGCAGACATATGTTAACCTTTTTACATTTATTTTTTTAAGTCTGAAAGACTACATTAGGTAAAAAATGGTCACTCTGAGGAGCCATAAGATGGTGTTAGAAATAAAATGATGCTTTTTACTAATACATATTTTTGTTTAAGGTTTTCAAAGATGTGTTATTTTTGTAACTTAAAAAAATAAAAGAAAAATAAGAAGCCATTAATAAATGCAGAATGAAAAGTTCTGCAACTGCCTACTTGCTTAAGAATTTTAAAAACATTAACAGTGCAAAATATCTTGTACATGGATTTAATTTTTTAATTTTAACCAACAAGTAGGCTTCATATATATAGTATTACACAGAATAAATACTAAACTAAGGAATACTATGAAAACCACATTTTTATGGTTTATATGTATAATTATATGTAAATTTAGTTTTAACTTGACAAAACTCTAAGAACAATTAATGGAATACTTCTGTAATTCAACAGAATTTTTCAGAACAGTATTTCAGATTTTTAAATGAGAATTTGTCTCTTCTATAGGATATCTAGAAGAGACCTTAAGATGTAAGAATTTAATGGATTTAAATGGAAATTGTGGTAAAAATGAAAATTAGGATGCATACATGGAAAAAAGTAAAGAGGGCAAACTGAAAAAATAAAAAGCCAAAACTTTCACTTACAGTTCATCCCATTTAATAAGATAGAAGAAATTCTTATAAGTGCCAACCTTCTTTGATTGGATAGGTTTAAAAAGATCCTTTCCATTGTGAGACAGGGAACATATCAAGTAGTATTTTTCGTAACTGAGAAAAGAAAGATTTTTAATTTGATAATACGAATTTGTTAACTAATACAAATACATATCATTAGCCACTGTTCTCTAAAAGGGACTATTATCTGAAATTTTTTGGTCACTATTCATTTGAATTTTTGGAAAACATCTGAAACCAAACTATTGCAAATTCTACAAAAATAAAGAAAAAGTATAGCAAAGGGAGTACAAAAGGAAACGTATATTCCTAGGTGCCAGTCTGAGGGCCACTCTATCACAGTTTTATACTCAGTTAGTTACTGGCTTTAGATTTTAGTTGAATGGCATTGAATATTTATTTATTTCTAGGCAAATTCTTAGAAGAAAAAGTACAAACATTACCTTCCCTAGGTGCTATTTTGCTTTGCTAAGTAACTGAACTAGAATCAGTTAAGCATATTAATGGTACATGGGCCTGACTTGCACTGCACCAGTCTTTCTAACCTATTAGAAGGCTTCCATCCATCCAAGGAATACACACTGCTGTAGTCTCATTAGAGAGCAATGATTTAGCCCCTACTAGCTGCAAGTACAGAGCTGCTTAGATACTATCAGGCAATCTTACAGACTAGGAAACTTACGCTCAATAAAACTGTACTCTCCTAGATTCTCACTTACTGCTAGGCTTATACATTAAACACTCTGTTCATATATACAATCTATTAATCATTCAAAATATACTTCAAATCTAATCTCATGTGTTAACAAAACACTTCTATCTAACAACTTGACTACTCTTGACTACTTTTCTCAACCTCAGTCTATTTGTTCCTCTTTTCTTCAGCATTTTACTTTCTTTCCATCCTTATCACTGCAGTTTTCTGTCTTCTACTGAGTATTTGTTCTCCTCATTAGTATCTTCAAATTTGTATGTATGAATCTGTTTGGAGGATGTGGAAGGTATTACCCTGTGACATTTAAAAGAATCAAACACCTTCACATAGCAGTAGTACCCCTTTACAGGCAAGTTCCAAGAGGGCAGACATTTTTTTGTTGCCTTGTTTACTGCTGAATCCCTAGTATGAAGAACACTGCCCAAAGATGGTTCTTAGTAAATATTTATTGAATGAGTTAATATAACACTTTTAAGTAATTATGTATTATATTACATTAATCTAAAGCTCAATTTAACGGGATGCCTGGGTGGCTCAGTAGTTAAGCGTCCGCCTTCGCCTCAGGGCATGATCCTGAAGTCCAGGGATTGAGTCCCACATCAGGGTGCCTGTATGGAGCCTGCTTCTCCCTCTGCCTGTGTCTCTGCCCCTCTCTCTCGGTCTCTCATGAATAAATAAATAAAATCTTTAAAAAAAAAAATATATATATATATATATGAAGCTCAATTGCTCAATTAAGCAGGATTTATGTTTGGTATCTCTTCACTATGAAACTGTTTCATTAAAAATATTCAATTCAGACTTTTCAGTTTACATTAGTCATTTCGTAAATGAAAGTTGGCAAACTTATGACATTTGCAAAAAAAAAAATCAAAAAGGAAAACCCCATATTAAAAATTCAATAGAAGAAATACATTCTTATAGACTTCAAAGCCTAGCAATCACTAAACTATAAACTGCTATTGAAGAAAAAAAATGTGCTTAAAGCCTATTCCCATCACACTGTTTCAAATTACTCTGGTTCTAAAGGAAAGGCTAAAAAACAGTAGTCATAAATTGACTAATTTATTAATTACTATTTGCCTTTTTGGTTTAAACATATATTTTCCTGCCTTTTTTTGCATATAGTGGGAATGATATTTTTTATTGGAACTTCAGGTATCTCTAATTTTTATGAAAACCACAAGTATCTGGTGATTCTTGTATTACCCATTTAAATATTAAAAGAACAGTGGCTGGCTGGCATCTGATAGGATTATACCAACTTCTGGGTAAAGTTGTATGTTTCGTTTTAAAGAGTTACTTACTTTGATACCCAATTACTTGAAATTCCATGTGCAGCAAAAATTGTAAACTGGAGCTGTTCTGTTGTCGTCCACGCTTCCTTGATGTTCCTATTACTTTGGGCACAGTTTGCAAAACTCCTACCAGAATTTGCATGGAGTCTGAGAAGATCATAAATTGCTGCAGTTAATTGGTCCAGGCTTACTTGAACAGGATTTTCCAAATTCAGTGATCCTAGATTTAAAGAAATTGTTAATATAATTCTGAAGAACCAACATTTATTGCTAAAAACTTATAGAACTTAAAGACCTACCCCTAGATGAACTCTTACTCATGTCTTCTTCTCCAGACAGTGAAGTCACCTGCATACATACATACAAATTAGTAAGAAAAACCCCATGATGTATAGAAATTAAAGGTAAAAACTAAATCAAATGCTGTATCAGGAAACCTCCCAAAAGTTTCTGCAGAATTAATAAATCCAAAAAAAAAAAAAAACAAAATGCAAAAAGTGAAAACCCCAAACCAAATAAACACATGATTTTTAGTATCAAGAAAATCAGAATAACTGAAAATTAGTGCAAAATACAGAAACTCAACAAAATCTGCCTCATTAAATCAATCTAGTAATTAAGATTTGAAAATACACTATTATGATACTTTATATTCCATTTAGTTGCTTTATTATTGGTATAATAAAGAATATCCTTAATGTGGAGTGCCTGGGGGGTGCAGCTGGTTGAGTATCCAACTCTTGGTTTCGGCTCATGTTGTGATCTTAGGGTCATGAGACCAAACCCCAAGTCGGGCTCTTGACTCAGTGCAGTCTGCTGGAATCCTGTCTGCCTCTGTCCCTCCTCTGCCTATAAGTAAGTAAAGTAAGTAAACAAAAGAAAGAAAGAGGGATCCCTGGGTGGCTCGGCAGTTTGGCGTCTGCCTTCAGCCCAGGCGTGATCCTGGAGTCCCGGGATCGAGTCCCACATCAGGCTCCCTGCATGGAGTCTGCTTCTCCCTCTGCCTGTGTCTCTGCCTCTCTCTCTCTCTTTCTGTGTCTCTCATGAATAAAATCTTTAAAACAAACAAATAAAAACAAAAATCCCCATGGAAATACAGGGAGAGCTTTTACTAAAAGCAACAGTATGAGATCAAGAAAGGACTCCCAACTTGATTGTTTCTGAGGTAATAAGTCACTTGATTGTTCCTGAAGTAATAAGTCACTATGATGAGGCTTCTGAATATTTTCAATAGGAAGAGGTATCACCAAAGTAGAGCTTCCCCTCTGGGCAATCATGGAGATGTCCATCAGAAGGACAAATGGTAACTACTACCACCCAGGTTCTGAAGCTCAGTATCCACCCTGAACCCTCCAACCAACTTGTTTATGCCACAATTCCTCTTCCACACATAAAAGTTTGACATCCATGTTTTCAATATCAACTCTCATGAAGCTTTTCCAAGGCAGCCCCTCTTAAGAATTCCCAACTTTAGGGATGCTGGGTGGCTTAGCGGTTGAGCATCTGCCTTTGGCTCAGGGTGTGATCCCGGTCTGGGGATTGAGTCCCACATCAGGCTCCTTGTGAGGAGCCTGCTTCTCCCTCTGCCTATGTCTCTGCTTCTCTCTGAGTCTCTCATGAATAAATAAATAAAATCTTAAAAAAAAAGAATTCCCAACTTTACAAGTAAGTTATCAAATCAACTCAAAAGTGACAGCCAAGGTTAAAATTATAACACTTTGTTGAGAAGAAGCAAAAATCTCCCAGCTTAAGTGATAAGATACTCATCTAAATACATATTTATATTTAATAAGATGCTAACTACTAAAAAAATACTCACATCAGCACTGTTACTCCTTGGAAGATTAACTGCTCTCTTTAGCTTCTTTACGGATTCTGTAATGGCAAGAGTCTCTACACCATCTAAAGCGCTACAGATTTTTCTTACAGCTTTAATCACTTGATCAACTGCTCGGTGCTGGTTCTTTAAAAATAGAAAGTAAAACAAACATAGGTATGAAGAATCTAAAGGATCTGTTTCAGAGATGAAGTCAGAAACTTAGACATTTTAGATTTGCTTAAGAACAGATATCCTTGGGGATCCCCGAGTGGCTCAGCAGTTTAGCGCCTGCCTTCGGCTCAGGGTATGATCCCACTCTCTGCCTGTGTCTCTGTCTCTCTTTCTCTCTGTGTCTCTCATGAATAAATAAATAAAACCTTTAAAAAAATTAATAAATAAAAGAACAGATATCCTTTGCTCCAGTTTATTTTGAATAGGAAAAATTGGGTCTGATTTTCACTTTGCTTGAGACAAAATTATTCATATACAAATGCCATTAATTTCATATTAAAATAACTAATAAACTATTAACAAATTACTAAGTCATTTAAAAAACTGGAGTTATTTTTTATTCTTATTTGGGATTAAGCTCCACATTAAAAATACCAATCCTGCCAGCCAAAAATCTGGTATCCAAAACCAAGTTCTTCAGAGGTTGGCCACATATTAACACCATTGGGCAATAGTTATGAGATCTGAGTCAACTTTTAAGCTTCATTTACATCTGTACGACCATCACTTTTTAAGTTTTGTCTGATTAAAAAACTTCCTTGAGGACAATCCCTCCATAGTATTCAACCACAGTTGATTCCATCATGATTCACAAGTATACATGCACAACTGATTATAAAATCATTTACCTGATAGAATTACTTAAAACTCCCTCTCCAACATCATTTTAAAGTACATATCTCATTAAGAAACATTCTTACATAATGAATTAACTCATCAAACATTTATGCCAGACTTACATGCCAACTACCGTTAGAATGGGCTGAAACTTAGTACTGTACCATCCCTTAAAAATTTAAATTTTTCCACCCTTGAGGCCTGGCAACCATAAACTAAATGGTGTTTCTACCTTCATGCTTAAATGAAACCACCTCATCTTCTCAAACACCCCAGGACCCTCCAGTCTTCAGGGCCTGAGAGTCTGTTTTCCAGCTCCCCATTTCTGCTTACATAACTCATATCTCTGCTTTTACTCCACACCTTCATGCAAAAAATTTTCCAATTTTGAGGCTCGAGTCATTCTCCTATACTATTCCCCATCATTTATGTGCCAGTTATCAATTTATTGTCTATCAGCTCCAAAACTACACTTCTTTGCCCTACTCTGTGATACTGAAGATGGACCTATAAACATTTCTTCTTTGCCAGCCAATACAATGTTAAGTTTTGTCAACAGAGGGCACTAAAGGGACACTCACACAACAGCAGAATGAAGACCCTTCCTCAGGGTTCTAGTCCTCCATTTTTTACTTCAGCAAGGCATCCCAGTGGTCCTCAAAAAGCAGTTGAGCAGTTGACCTATATCCCCAGGGCATGGTCTCCCAATCTGACAATTCTACCAAGTTTCTTCGCTGTAAGCTACCTATGTGTTCCTGTGATAGCCAAACCCTCTTAGAAGAGGCTGGATTTCAGCCTAAGGTTGGACAGAAGGTTCTATCTTAAGTCCTTAGAATTCTTTTTATATATTATTCCTCAACCTAGAGTTGACAGCTGCTTTTTTACACTTATTACTTCTGGATCCCTTAGAGCATGACTGGCAAACTTTTTAAAGGCCAGAAAGTACATGTGTTAGACTTTGTGGACCATACAGTCTCTGTCCCAATTTAACTCCGCTATTATGGTGTGAAAACAGATACAGAAAATAGATGAATAAATGAGTTTGGCAGTGTTCCAATAAAACTATTAGGCAATAGGCCAGATTGAAGATTTAGCACACAAACCATATGTCAAACCTTGTTTTAGAATCCTCTTTTATACTTTATAATAATTAACTACCTTTTACTAATTAATGATTCTTTAAATTTCCCTCTCCAAATAACTACTATATTTTCTGTCTTCTAACTTGGCCTCTGATGGCCCGATCTGCCTTGCAATTGACATGTGGTCATTTCCCCCACTGTATGCCATATTTTTATTCAGGATATTCACTTGACTTTCTACCCTATATCTTATAATAAGCCTCAGTTATATAAATGTTCATGTGGAAAATTCGAAGCATCTTCAACCGCAAAACTATAACCTATCAGAATCTTAACTACAATATCATACTGTGGTCACAATCTCCTTTACTCTCACACATTCATTCTGACTAAAACTAAATTTTTGAGTTCACAGACTTCTGTTCTCTCTTCTACCAGGTAGCTAAATACCTTTAAAGAAAATCTCAAAACTATACAGATTCAACATTCCCCAGTTTCAGCAGAAATCTGCATGCTAACATTACTTTTACTCATTCTTGGTTGGTCCTCTAATCTGGAGGACAGGGTAAAATTTAACATGGATTAAAAGGTGGTAACTTGGGCAGCCCTGGTGGCGCAGTGGTTTAGCGCTGCCTGCGGCTCAGGGCATGATTTTGGAGACCCTGGATAGAGTCCCGCGTCGGGTTCTCTGTATGATGCCTGTTCTCCCTCTGCCTGTGTCTCTGCCTCTCTCTCTGTCTCTATGAATAAATAAATAAAATCTTTAAAAAAAAAAAAAAAAAGAAAAAAAAAGGTGGTAACTTATGTCTGGGTATCTCTAGTGCCCTTTTTCAACCTTCCAGTCATACTCTGTACTCTATTACAGAAGTACATATATTTCCATATATGTATCACACCTGTGTACTTTTCTCCACATACCCTTCCCAACTATCTTCTAGCTAACCCATACTGTTGACTTTACTTAGGCAACCTCCCTTTTAGAGGTTTCCATGAACTCCAAAGTTGGAAGAGGTGCTCTTCTTTGATCTCCCAAAGAACCCAATGCATACCACTATACTACATTTACTATACATTATATCGAAATTTTGTTTAAATCCATCACTAGTTTTAAGTTTCTTGTAGGTGGGTACTAGGTCATTCATTTCATAACTCCAGCATCTAGCATATCATTAACATTCAATTAATGCTTTTTTAACTGAACTGAAGGCTCCTCTTACTAATAAAGCAGAAGTGAGGTGAAGCGCTGATTCATGGAATATTGAGAATTCTTGTTAACAAGATGGGTCAGAAAACAAGTTATCAAACATCAACATCAAGAATATAGTTAAAAAAAAAGAATATAGTTTAAATTGTCCTAAAATATTTCATCCAACACCACACTAATATTTAAGATAGAACAAGACAAGAAGCCTTAAGTCATCATGCAAAAATGTGAATTAAGACTTACTTCAATTTGAAGAGCCAGTTCCACTTGGTTGTGATAAGAATCTAAAAGTTCTTCAACAGGGTATCTGAAATAAAGAGCAGTTACTGTGACTGAAGGATACTACATAAAAATGACTGTTTTGTTCACCAAAATAAAGGTATTCACATCCAAAAGCAGTTTGAAAACCTGGAATTAATACTTTAGATGCCACACCTTGTTATGACTTCTTTATAAGGTTTTTCCATTTGATGCAGGTGTTTGTTTAAATCCACAGGTGTTTTATCATCTTCTGCCTAAAAAAAAAAAATATATATATATATATATATATACACACGTTTACCAAAAAAATCCATTCTTTGGTCAGTCTTTTTTTTTTTTTTTTTAAGATTTCATTTATTGGGGCACCTGGGTGGCTCAGTGGTTGAGCATCTGCCATTGGCTCAGGTCATGATCCCGGGGTCCTGGGATAAAGTCCCTCGTCAAGCTCCCCACAGGGAGTCTCCTTCTCCCTCTGCCTATATCTCTCTGCCTCTGGGTCTCTCATGAATAAATTTTTTAAAATCTTAAAAAATGTGTTTATTTGACAGAGAATGAGAGAGGGAGTGAGCAAAGCAGATGGGAGCGGCAGGCAGAGGGAGAGGGAGAAGCAGGCTCCCTACCAAGCAGAAAGTCTGACTCGGGGCTTGATCCCAGGACCCTAGGATCATGACCTGAGCTGAAGGCAGATGACCAACTGAGCCACCCAGGTGCCCCCACTTTTTGGTCTTTCATACAAGTTAAGTGTATGATAAATTCTTGAAACTAAAGTGATTTTCATAATAGAGGCTAATATATTATTGGAATTAAATACTATTTATAACTGAGTCAAGAAAAAAGTAAATCAATATTCTGAAAATTTTGTTTTATAAATAAAAAAATAATGCTTTTTTTCCCTTTTTAAAATATTTTATTTTTTTATTTGAGAGAGAAAGTGAGTCAGAGAGAGAGAAGGAGCAGGGAGAGGATCAAAGGGAGAGGGAGAAGCAGGCTCCCCACTGAGCAGGGAACCTGACAAAGAGCTTGATCCCAGGATTTTGGGATCATGATCTGAGCCAAAGGCAGACACTTAACCAACTGAGCCACCCAGGCTCCCCAAAACATAAATGTTTTTAAGTGTAGTTATTTCTGTTCTATAAGGAAAGAATAGAGAACTTTAAAATACAAAATAACCTTTTATATTTTAAGATTTTGTTTTTTTATTTGAGAGAGAATGAGCAAGAAAGAGAGAGACAGAGCAAGCACAAACGAGGAGAGAGGCAGAGGGAGAGGGAGAAGCAGACTCCCTGCTAAGCAGGGAGCCAACTCAGGGCTTGATCCCAGGACTCCCAAGATCATGACTAAGCCAGACACAGATGCTTGACTGAGACATCAGGCACCCCAAAACAAAACAGTATTTTTTTTAAAGACTTTATTTATTTATTCATGAGAAACATGGAGAGAGGGAGGGAGCAGAGACAGAGGGAGAAGCAGGCTCCATGCAGGGAGGATCACGCCCTGGACTGAAGGTGGCGCTAAACCGCTGAGCCACCTGGGCTGCCCACAAAACACTTTTAAAGATGGCTGATAACCAACCATGTGAAAATGAAGGTGGGAGGCACCTGGGTGGCTCAGACAGTTAAGCATCTGCCTTCAGCTCAGATCATGATCCCAGGGTCCCAGGATTGAGCCCCACATTGGGCTCCTTACTCAGCAGGGAACCTGCTTCTCCCTCTCTCTCTGCCACTCTGCCCACTTGTGTTCTCCCTCCCCCTCACTCTCAAATATATAAATAAAAAAATCTTAAAAAAAAGTGAAGGTGGGATTGGATCAGATAGCAAAGAGATCATCTCAATGTCTGCATTATTTTTCTAATGATAATCAAATTTCCCCCAACCTTACCCTCAAAAAACAAGGTACCGGTCTCTTCTACTGTAAGTCTTTACTATGCAAATATACTCGAAAACATCATTTCTTAAGAAACTGAAAAGAGAAGTTACTACTGATTGCTAAAATGTACTGAATTTTGTGAAATAGTTTTCACCCAAGTGAAATAAATTCTATGAAACCTAAGAGCAAAACCTAAAAAAATAGAGAGAAAGAAATGACTTTTCCATCCAAAGTTCTATCAAATAAAGAATAATTTTCTTTAAAGATTAAAATTTGGGATGCCTGGGTGGCCCAGTGGTTGAGCGCCTGCCTTCGGCCCAGGGTGTGATCCTGAAGTCCTGAAATCGAGTCCCACAATGGGCTCCCTGCATGGAGCCTGCTTTTCTCCCTCTGTCTGTGTCTCTGCCTCTCTCTCTCTCTCTGTGCTTCTAATGAATAAAAAAATACATTTGGTGCAGAATAATGTATTTTTCTCAGTTTGATGTAAAAGTCAGTATGGATCTTTTTTCCCCCAAACCATACTTATTATTCAAGATCTTTCCTCCTTCATTTCTCTTTGACTGACTGTAATATTTTCATTCTTGTGTAAAACCATTACAAATCAAAAATAAATAAATAAATAAATAAATAAATAAATAAATAAATAAATAAATAAATAAATAAATAAATAAATAAAATAAAAACAAATCAAATTTTTATTTCCTCCACTTTGATTTTCAAATATGCTTTCAGCTCTGAGGAGTATGCTACCTAAGATTCCATGATTGAAAAGCTCCTCCCATCTGCTGAAAACCCTTGTGAATAGAATTAGTTCATTCTAATCATTAATCCATTCACCAGTCCAACCCAGAAATCTTGGAGAATGTACAAACTGCAAATTGGCTAATTAGCAGAATTACTCAGATTCAACTAAATGCAATTCAGTTATACGGTACATACTTACTGTTCGGGCCAAATTTTGGCACATTGCACTGAAGGTCAAAAGTTGTAGTTTAATCTCCGTGTCCCATTTTCGGCAGTTTTGAATATGTTCGTGACTTCCAAGGCAATGATTACTATTAAAATATATTAATTATCAATCAGTGTTATTCTCAAACAAGAAATTATAGAGGTAAGAGTAAAATATAACTTGTATCTGCTTCAAAAATGAAGAGAATGGTAAAATGTAGAGATGGTTTTTTAACCAAGTTGGGCATTTAAATAAAAGAATATATTCTATGTGAGAAGAGTCACAGCAAAGAAGATGAAGATGAAAAAAGAAAAAGAAGGACAGGGCATTTCAAGTAGCCTAAAATAACAAAAATCTATAAAATAACTAGACTAAAAGCTAGACAAAAATTACCTGGTTCAGAAAAAAATTCATTATAATTATTGTTTCAGACAATTAAAAGGAAGTCACAGCTGACCACTGTGTGAAAATACTGCACGCTACAAAAGGAAAATGGAGTCTATAATGATGTGACTATTGACTCTTAGCAGAAAGAAAAACCCATTAAATTCACTTATCAACCAATTACCCACCATTTTCCCATTTAAGACTGTAAGCTTACGGGCAAGCTTAACTCTGAAAACCTCCAGTCTTAGACATGTCTTAAGACAGAGTATATCTCAATATAAGCTTATTGATCCAATGAATCAATTAAGTAGGACCTAATGTATTCTTGGATTACAAACTTAACTAGAGATTTTTCCAATTTAACCCCTTAAAAATGAAATTTCCAAAGATGTTGCCCAATAGTTAAATGAATACTTACTTTTGCAGCACTTCCTCTTGTCCACAAACTTTCAGAACATAGCTGCCAACATCTACTTGATTCAAGTCATCATGTACCCAGCAAAGGGCTTGCATTATAATGATTTCTACAGTAGAACTCACTGTAAAAGAGACATCATTTTAATTTTGCTCATTTCACTCTATATAGTTATTGAGAATGTAATTCTTATCATCTAAGAAAGCACTATACAATAGAAATATAATGTAGGTCACACACAAAATTTATGATTTTCTATTAGATTGAAAAAAGTAAAAAGAAACAGGTGAAGCTAATTTCAACATGTTTTATTTATCCTAACAAATCCAGAATATCACTGTAACATATAACCAGCATTTTAAAATTACAAATGAGACATCTTATTTCTTTTCAAATTGGGTCTTTGAAATCCACAATGTACTTTACACCTACAGCACATCTCATTCTATATTAGCCACATTTCAAGTATTCAATAGCCACATGGGGCTAAGGGTTACTATATTACATAGGGCAGATGTAACCCAAGAAAGTCACTTCCCTATTACAGACTTCTCCAAAAAGAATGATATGTAGCAGTGTCTAACAGACAATGACTTAAATCATAAGGAAAAAAATATGTATCATCATTTTAAATGTTTGACATGTTCCCGGTAAATATTTTCCAATGATGAATAAAAATATAACAAGTAGGAAGTATTGTTCAATTACTGTTCTTGAAAACAGATAGATACTAAGATTATAACAGATTAAAAATTAAAATAAACTTTTAAAGTAATCTACTTCTAAGAGCTCCAATGTTCAATTCAGAAGACAATTATTCAGTTCACTCTTCACAAAAATCAACAGCTTGGTAGAAAAGGCAATAAAATATCTAATGCAATGGGTAAATTTCTGAATAATCAAATATATGGTAACATTCATCATTTGGACACATATCTACCATAAAATGGTTAAGTTTCTTAACAGAGATGTATATTATAAATGTGCACATTTATGAAGAACCAAAGGATAAGCATTTGAAATATTTTCTCAAAAAGTAATCATATCTTGATATATTAAGTCAAAATTTGATACAAATTAAAACATTTGCCACATATCGATGCTTACTATTTCTATCAAGGAGCCTACTGACCTTTCTGTCCTTCGGTTTTAATATTAATTCTTAAAGTGTGTGGGTTTTAAATAATTCCCCAGATAAAAATTTAAAGTATGTTTCATAAGAATAAAGAACAGTTCTTCCTTTAGAAACTAAAAGAATGATTGTTATAGTTGGCTAACAGTTTTGTTTCAGATTTATATTTTTTCAAAGAGCACTGAAAAGTGCAAACAGACAAAGAAAAGTATCCAAATACTAGACATATTCCTAGTTATAACCATTATGGAAAAAAAAGGGCATCATTTTTAGGTCAAACTATTATAGAAATATAGGCTCTTATTCTACTTTTGGAATCCCATTAAAACAATATACATTAAGAGAATCAATGAACTATGACAAAAAATTTCCTGTAGACATTAAGATACATTTCTAGAAAGGATATCCGCATCAAATTTGGAAGACAGAGTTAGAACCAACAGAGAATTATCTTCTCTTTAGAGGAGCTTATTAGCAAGATACCTTCAATTTCAATTTCACTGACAGCTCTTTATAAATAAGCATTCTTCTTGCCATAAAATGAAAAGAAGAATAAAAAAAAATAATTGGACTATAATTAGCCTTTCAATCTCATGCTTTGGGACCTTGGCCAAGAGCCACCAATTTACCAAAATTACTCAGCATTTTCAAAGAAATATGTAGTAATAAATGTAAACTGTTTTCCCACTAGTCCTAACCAGAAATTTATCCAAATGAATGCCAATTTTTTGAAAAGGATAACTAATGAATGTTAAGTATTTTACTACACACACAGAAAAATTTTTTTTAAAGGATATCTAATGATAACAGGGTCAAGAATGATTAAAATTAACATATGAAGCATTTCTCCCTAATCAGAGCAAAACAAGATGGTTGGGGGACTATAAACCTACCATCACATGTAAAAGTAACTGGTAGTTGAAATCCTTCAATTTCAATGGAGACCTTCACGCTAGCATTTTCTCCACATATGTTTCTTTGAACTGTAACTGGACTTAACAAATAGCCTGGATTTGTGCAGTGATTGGTATATGGAAACTTGGTCTTCAATCTGTTCACAAGAAAGAAGAAATCAAATTTTTGTTTTAAAAGCTGCATTTGAGAGCCCTAAACAAAGCTCTGCATGCTTACAGCCATTCAATTCTGTGTCTTTGTTCAATTCTAGAGCAGCTCATGAGAACCATAATGAATGGAGCCCAGTTAAACTCCAAACACCAGCATTTGCCTCTTAGATAAAAGGAATCCAAGAAAAGAGATTAAGTACTGCCAGGATATCTTTGGTAACATTATCAACATTAGCCAGGCACACACTGAATACATGGCATTAAATGAGGTTTTCTGCATCAGATTTTTTTTGCTATACAACATAATTATACAAAATGTACACTTTTAATAAATCCACTGAGAATACAGGGAAAGTAACCCGCAATTGCCAGAGGGCTAAAAAGTTTGTTGTCTTTTAAAGACCTTTTTCTCCTGGGTATTATGGTATACGTTGGCAAACTGATTTCAAATAAATATAAAAAATTAAAAAATAAAAATCTTTTTCTTAGAGCCTTTTTCCTATATTTAGGGGGGAGGGTTGTTAGACAACAATTTAAAAGAACCATTATCAATTTTTACAGTGCTATGGGCCTTTATTCTCTCAGTGATTCTAAAGCTTAGGGAATGACAAGAATTCCCTGTGAAGGTATTCACAGGAACAACATAGTTTTTTTTTTTTTTTAAGATTTTATTTATTCATTCATGAGAGACAGAGAGAGAGGAGAGGGGCAGAGATATAGGCAGAGGGAGAAGCAGGCTCCATGTAGGGAGCCCGACGTGGGACTCGATCCTGGGTCTCCAGGATCATGTCCTGAGCCGAAGACGGGCACTAAAACCGCTGAGCCACCCAGGGATCCCCAGAACAACATAGTTTATTTATTTTTAAATTTATGTATTTGAGAGAGAGAGAGACAGTGCGAGCGAAAGAGCAAACATTTAGAAGGGGGAGGGGCAGAGAGATGGAGAAGTAGGCTCCCCACTGAGCAGGGAGCCTGAAACAGGACTCCAGGATCATGACCCAAGCTGAAGGTAGATGCTCAACCTATTAAGCCACCCGGGCAGTCTGAATAACATAGTTTAATCTGAAATACAGGAGTACGGTATATATGGCTCTTCTTCAGACAGCACTTTTGTTATAAGAAGACAAAGGGAGGGCGCCTGGGTGGCTCAGTGGTTGAGCGTCTGCCTTTGGCTCAGGTCGTGATCCTGGGGTCCTGAGATCGAGTCCTGCATCGGGCTCCCTGCATGAAGCCTGCTTCTCACTCTGCCCATGTTTCTGCCTCCCTCTGTGTCTCTCATGAATAAATAAATAAAATCTTTAAAAAAAAAAAAAAAAAGAAGACAAAGGAAAATTTGAAGCCTTAAACTTGTAGCCTTCCTTTAACTGAGTTTTTCTGGAGGTTAGAAAACAAGACGTAATCCACCTGCCTGATTTTCATAGGAATATGAATGGAATGAACACTTCAAGTCATAGGAATAGAATAAAATAGTTTGAATTGACAAAAAGAAAAGATTCGGGAGAAGAGCTCCCTGGGGGGGCTCAGTTGCTTAAGTGTCTGATTCTTGGTTTTGGCTCAGGTCCTGATCTCAGGGTCCTAAGACTGAGCCCCCTAACTGACGGACTCCACATCCAGCATGGAGTCTGCTTGAGATTCTGCCCCTCTTCCTCTCCCTACCCTTCTACCCTTCTCCCTGCTTGCTTGTGCTCTCTTTCTAAAATAAACAAAATCTTGAAAGAGAGAAAGAGAGAGAGAAAGAAAGAGAGAAAGAGAGAAAGAGAGAGAGAGAGAGAGAGAGAGAAAGAGAGAAAGAGAGAAAGAGAGAAAGAGAGAAAGAGAGAAAGAGAGAAGAGAGAAAGAGAGAAAGAGAGAAAGAGAGAAAGAGAGAAAGAGAGAAAGAGAGAAAGAGAGAAAGAGAGAAAGAGAGAAAGAGAGAAAGAGAGAAAGAGAGAAAGAGAGAAAGAGAGAAAGAAAGAAAGAAAGAAAGAAGAAAGAAAGAAAGAAAGAAGAAAGAAAGAAAGAAATCCCTGGGTGGCGCAGCAGTTTGGCGCCTGTCTTTGGCCCAGGGCGCGATCCTGGAGACCCGGGATCGAATCCCACGTCGGGCTCCCAGTGCATGGAGCCTGCTTCTCCCTCTGCCTGTGTCTCTGCCTCTCTCTCTCTCATTCTGTGTGACTATCATAAATAAATAAAAATTTAAAAAAAATTTTAAAAGAAAGAAGAAAGAAAGAAAGAAAGAAAGAAAGAAAGAAAGAAAGAAAGAAAGAATTAAGAAAGAAAGAAAGAAAGAAAGAAAGAAAGAAGAAAGAAAGAAAGAAAGAAAGAAAGGGGGGAAGGTTGTTGTTCAGGAGAGGCAGCAAATATAACTGCACAAAGAGTCAGACAACCTAAGTTTAAATCCTAATTTTACTACTTACTAGCCTTGTGACTGTAGGCAAGTTATTGAATCTCCTTGTTGCTTCCAGCTTCCTCTTCTATAAATTGGGGATACTACCACTACTAACTTCATAGGGTTGCTGTAAGAATTATGTGAACTAACTTTACAAAGCCTTCAGAGAAGTGCCTAGTAACAGAGGTGTTATAAGCATCTTGTCAAATAAATGAATAAATGAATTTAAAAACCTGAGTTCTGTACTGTGGTCTTAAGTACCACAAAAGATCCAATATTAAAAAGAAGAAATGAAAGGGACACCTGGGTGGCTCAGTGGTTGGGCCTCTGCCTTTGGCTCAGGGCATGATCCTGGAGTCCTGGGATTGAGACCTGCATCGGGTTCCCTGCATGGAGCCTGCTTCTCCCTCTGCCTATGTCTCTGCCTCTCTTCCCCTGTCCCTCTCTCAAATAAATAAATAAAATCTTAAAAAAAAAAAAAAAGGAAGAAAGGTAATTTTTAAAAACCAGTACAGTTATTAAACTTCTATCAATATTAGAAATGCATCATTATATCTTCAGATATTTGACTGTTGTCAAGCTTACCCCTCCACAATATAATGCCAAGACCTTCATAGGACTTTGCCTAAGATTCTTGCTTCTCACTTATTTACTAGGTATTCTAAAATAGATGCTTACAGAAAATCATGTATTAACTAATACATGAAATAGTACAGAATTTTGTCTATAACCAAGCAAGACTTCGAGTTTCAGAAATCCTTAAGCATGATGAAAGGAGGCACGCCTGGGTGATGAAAGAAGGCTCAGTCAGTTAAGCATCTGCCTTCAGCTCAGGTTATAATCCTGGGGTTACTGTGGAGTCTGCTTCTCCCTCTCCTTCTCCCCTTCCTCCCTGCTCATGCTCTTTGTCTCTAAGATAGATAAAATCTTTAAAACAAAACAAAAAAAGAATGATGAAAGGACAATCAAATTCCTAATAGCTCAGAAAACAGGAATTTATTAGACAACATTACCAGTGATAAAAGTTGTATTCAATGAACTTGACTTGGGGGAGGTGGGGAATCCTTCATTTCCTTTCCTTAAAGTGAGTCTTCTTACTGGGTGATATATGGAAGTACTGAATCACTATATTCTACACCTGCAACTAACATTATACTGTAGGTTAACTAACTGGAATTTAAATTAAAACGTTAAGAAAATGAGTCCCTTTTTTTATACAGCAATGTGAATGTACTTAGTATCACAGATTGTACATGTAAAACTGGTTAAAATAGTAAATTTCACATTTTGTATGTTTTATCAAATAAAAATTTTTTTTAATGAGTTCTATCTCTGCTTGACAGAACAGATGATAATCCAGGAAAAAAACATCCAGTAATTTGTTTCTATAAAACTGACATCTAGGGATCCCTGGGTGGCGCAGCGGTTTAGCGCCTGCCTTTGGCCCAGGGCGCGATCCTGGAGACCCGGGATCGAATCCCACGTCGGGCTCCCAGTGCATGGAGCCTGCTTCTCCCTCTGCCTATGTCTCTGCCTCTCTCTCTCTCTCTCTGTGTGACTATCATAAATAAATAAAAATTTTAAAAAAAAATGACATCTCTTTATTCTTATGGTTTTGTTTACTTTATCAAAATTGGGGAAAAACTAAGATAGTAATAGATTTTTTAAAGTTTTTTTTGTTTTGTTCATAACTAAACTTTTAAACATATAAAAGTAAATTAAGTTACTAAATTGAAAATTGCTAAATTATTTATTTTAAATATAACAGACCATATGAGGTATTTTTATGGACACTCCAAGTTATACAGTGGAGCTTGATGTTCTTAAGTAATTACCTATAAAGATTTTTTTTAACTATAATTCATTTTCTCTAAAATTTCCACTTTCCTGTCGTCACAAAGAAAGGCTGTAGGGGAGGGGTGGAAAAGAGAATCCCAAGCAGACTCCCAGCTGAGCACATAGCCTTAGGCAGGGCTCAACCCCAAAACCCATCAGATCATTACCTAATGCCAAATCAAGAGTCAGACAGTCAATGCCTGACCCAATCAGACATCCCTTGTTGCTTGTTTAATGTGACTCTACAGTTCAGGGAATTTAAATCCTTCACAGTTGGTTTTCTTCCTGTGTGTTCAATATAGCTAAAGTTAGGTACAGAAAGAGAAGGACAGGAAGAGACAAAAATGAGAGTTTTAAAAGGTAAAAATAAAAATTAGAGAAGTAAAGTCAGTATTGTTTAGAACAAAATTAACTAAATGCAGAGGTGAAATCCTTGAAAACTTACATAGAGTCCTAGGGATCAAGACACTACTGTAGGGACGCCTGGGTAGCTCAGCAGTTGACTGCCTTTGGCTCAGGGTGTGATTCCAGAGTCCTGGGATCCAGTCCCACATCAGGCTTCCTACATGGAGCCTGCTTCTCCCCCTGCCTATGTCTTTGCCTCTCTCTCTGTGTCTCTCATGAATAAAAAAATAAAATCTTTAAAAAAATGACACTATTATAGCATATAAATAGTAGAAGTGAACTATATAGGAAAAAAGAAACTAGAAGGCTATTTAGAACAGCTAGGGTAAAGTATAGTTTGTCATCCTATCCTCCTAAGAAACCAGCAAAAATGTTGGCAACTAATATTCTTCTAAGAAATTCCTCTGGAACTATATTAACTAGCAGATAGAGCAAGCTTTGTCAATTATGGTAAGTGGGAAAGGAAAGAAAATAAGAACTAAAAACCTGAAAAATGCAGTCATAATGAAATGTCCTGAATCACAGCATTATAGTCCTTTAAACTAAAAGAGACTCTTGATATCACTAGTCCAACTCCCTAATTTCAGAAACAAAAAGGGTTAAAATCAGCAATGTATCAGTCTGTTATACAAGTAATTTTAATTGTAAACAAATATCCTGGCAAATCTTTCAAAGCTGAGTTAAAATGATTAAATGAATCACCTCAGGAGATTTCAAAAAGTAAAGAGTTGGCTATCTAAGAGTATAAATACTTGTTTAAAAAGTCCAGTGCAGAGGGACGCCTGGGTGGCTCAGTGGTTGAGCATCTGCCTTCAGCGCACGGCATGATCCCAGGGTCCTGGGATCGAGTCCCACATTGGGCTCCCCAGGGAAGCGTGCTTCTCTCTCTGTGTCTCTCATGAATAAATAAATAAAATCTTTTAAAAAAGAAATTCCAGCGCAGAAATGAACATACTGGAAAAAACAGAGCCATTAATTTCTTCAAGGGACATCTCCTGACCCCAATCTCCAAAGTCACAGAGAAAGGAGAGGAGTCTAAAATATGGCTTCAAAAAAATTATATATATGGCTTCAAAAACAGCTCTGATTTTTACTTCTCTGAAATATTTGTTGCAATCACCCTCTACTAATAGAAATAAAATTATAAAAAGTCATTTCTCTCTTTAGTTCATCTGGGGTTTCAGATTACATAAACTATTTTGTGTGTATGTGTGCATGCACAAATGTACATAACTAAAAATAATCATTTTAGCTTAGTGGCAGAATCCGTATAAATAACTCTACGACTCAAATGGGGGAGAAAAGGTAGATCTTAGCTTAATTTCTCAACTTGCAAAGCTTAAATGCAATAGTCACTCAACACAGTCTAAGAGAAAGCATACAGGGCTTGTTTAGAGAGAAAACTGAAGCAACTAGATAAACACATGGCAAATTATTTCACACACACACATATGGTATAATGACATAAAGGCATCAGTAATTTCTAATACATGTAATTTGCATACTAAGACATCTAAATGTCTCTTCTATCTTAAATGACTACTGAAATACAGATCTTAAAAATCCAGTTAAGGGCAGCCCGGGTGGCTCAGCGGTTTGGCCCACCTTCAGCCCAGGAAGTAATCCTGGAGACCCAGGATCGAGTCCCACGTGGGGCTCCCTGCATGGAGCCTGCTTCTCCCTCTGCCTGTGTCTCTGCCCCGCCTCCCCCCCCCCCGTATCTGTCATGTACAAATAAATAAATAATAAAATCTTTAAAAAAAAACAATAAAGAGTAACCTTTGCAGGAAAGAAAAATGATCTACTGACATTTTTCTCCTTTTTCTCCCCTAAGGCATTCTGAAGAAAAGAAATGCTGGCTAAAAGGTAACAAAGAGGGCAGCCCGGGTGGCTTAGCGGTTTAGCGCCGCCTTCAGCCCAGGGTATGATCCTGGAGACCCGGGATGGAGTCCCACGTGAGGCTCTCTGCATGGAGCCTGCTTCTCCCTCTGCCTGTGTCTCTGCCTCTGTGTGTGTGTGTGTGTGTGTGTGTGTGTGTGTGTGTGTCTGTCTCATGAATAAATAAATAAAATCTTAAAAAAAAAAAAAAAGGTAACAGGGCAGCCCGGGTGGCTCAGCGGTTTAGCGCCACCTTCAGTCCAGGGCCTGATTCTGGAGGCCCGGGATGAAGTCCCACATTAGGCTCCCTGCATGGGGCCTGCCTCTCCCTCTCCCTCTGTCTGTGCCTCTCTCTCTGTGTGCTCTCATGAATAAATAAATAAAATATTTTTTAAAAAGGTAACAAAGAATTTTAATGAAATATTACCAATAGTCTAGAAAACCTAGTTAATAAGCCCCTTATATATAAAAATGACATATATACTTTAAAAATGATCTAAGAACTCCAAACTCTGCTTTGATTAAAGCAGACAGCACTGGGGAAAATACTGAATTCAGAATAAATCCCTCAGTGGTGATATACTTTCTTTTGAGAACAGACTTCAATCCCTTGGCCACAATGGTTGTTCTACTCTTTCTTTCCGTGGTATTTTCCTATCTGGTGCTGGCCAAGAGGACTCCCTTTCCTCTCTGATACCAAGACGATTAAAATATGTGAGGCGAATGTGATAACCTCTACAGTAGGGAAACTGACCTAGACCATTAGAATATGAAGTCTAAGCTATCAGTGGCTATATTCTCTGCCTTCGAAACCCCATCTGCAGTAATAAAAAATGAAGCCAACATGCATGGAGAAAGGGCAAGAAGAAGGAAAGGATGAAAATGGGAAAGGGAAGTCTAAAGGGAGGAGAGGTCAACTAAAATATGTGAATTCCTAGATCTTGCTGTCACTGAGTTTCATGCTCCATCCTTCCTCTTTTGGCTATAGGGATTTGAGAGTCAAAACGTAACTATTCTTAATTTAAACTAGTTTAAGATGGGTTTCTAGCACTCACAACAGAAGTCCTGAATGAATACAGTGATATAATGAAGAGAAAACACACTGAATCAGAAGCAAAGGAGACCTGGCTCTGCTGTTGGCTAAGTAAATTTTAGTAGATAACTTCTCTCGGTTCCCCCCTAACTAAAGATTTTATTTACTTATTCATGAGAGACAGAGAGTCACATAGGTAGAGGGAGAAGCAGGCTCATTGGGGAGCCCAATGTGGGACTCCATCCCAGGACCCCGGGATCACACCCTGAGCTGAAGGCAGACGCTCAACCATTGAGCCACTCAGGCATCCCCTCTATTCATTCATCTATAAGAAATATTAGGGCACTTGGGTGGCTCAGCGGTTGGGCATCTGCCTTTGGCTCAGGTCATGATCCTGGGGTCCCGCACTGGGCTCCCCACGGGGAATCTGCTTTTCTGCCGATGTCTCTGCCTCTCTCATGAATAAATAAATAAAATCTTAAAAAAAAAAAAAGAGTATTAGACACATTTAAGATAAAAAATATTTCTATTTCAAATATTCTAAAAGAATATTTCTAATATTTCTAAAAATATATTTGCCCTGTAATCTTGCCTGTTTTAATAGCATCTCTTAAATAACAAAGACAGTATTTTGAATGCCTGAAAGTTTACAACAAATTAAGTCTCCCTAAAACAAAAACAGGTATTTTCTAAGTAAACAAAAACTTATATATGTTTAAGCCATATTTTTAATGGTTAACAGGGAAATTAACTGTCTAACTTATTTTTTCTTCTAAATACTCACAAACTAAACAGGAATACAAGTTCAACTGCAGATGGCGTTAATGCACTAGTTAAGTCTCGAAATATTAGCCACAGGGAGAAAAATCACTAAAATTTAAAAATTTTTAGAATTATTAGTACTAAGCTTGTTTTCAAGTTAACTTTTTAAAAGCAAGTATTTAATAAAAAATAATCTTTAATTTATAAAGAAAAATTCCTTACTTTGTAATGGACTGACAAAAAGCTGCCACCTCCTCATTCTGTACTTCAATTTCTTGTAGAAGAGAACTTCCAGTTGACAAACTACTGGTCCCATTTGGGTCTTTCTGTAATCAAAAAAATGTTTTTATTTTAAAAGTAAAAGATCTGCAAATGTTAAATAGCTGCATAGTACAAACATATTTTTACAAAAGTATGTACTAATATGGAGGGAAATAAATCGTATCAGTAACAAAGTTCTAAATTATAGATTTCTATCTTTGTGAAAGTAATACAAGCTAAGCCTTGAAGTTCATTAGTTTTACTTGCTCAAAAATAGGCTGTACTTTGTATCAATCAATAAGAACAGAATGCTAAAGATATTTCCATTCAAAATCTTTGTGATTTTGGAAATCACAAAAACTCTGGAAAAGAAGAAAAAAGAAATCACAAAAACTTTGGAAAGTTAACAGCCAAATAAAATTAAAGGACTACTCTCTGTTTTAAAAAAGTGAAGAAGAGGGCAGCCCCGGTGGCTCAGTGGTTTAGCGCCACCTTCAGCCCAGGGTGTGATCCTGGAGACCTGGGATTGAGTCCCATGTCAGGTTCCCTGCATGGAGCCTGATTCTCCCTCTGCCTGTGTCTCTGCCTCTCTGTCTCTCTCAGGAATGAATGAATGAATGAATGAAATGAATGAAATGAATGAATGAATGAATGAAATAAATAAATAAAATAAAATAAAATATAAAATAAAAATATAAAATAAAATAAAATAATAAAAATAAAAATAAAAAAGTGAAGAGATCAAGCCCATTTGGGACTCCTCTAGTAACCAGGAATATTACGTTTTCAACTTTGACCCCAAATTCCAAGGAAGCAGCTGGTTCTTCATGTAAGAGAATGAGTGTTAGGAGTTAGCAGGTATTTTCCATGTTAATAAACTTTTTAAAAAAGATTTTATTTAGAGAGGCACACACAGAGAGGCAGAGACACAAGCAGAGGGAGAAGCAGGCTCCATGCAGGGAGCCCGACGTGAGACTCGATCCCAGGACTCCAGGATCATGCCCAGAGCTGAAGGCAGATGCTCAAAATGCTGAGCCACCCAGGTGTCCCTATGTTGACAAACTTATGCAAACATCCTGACAGACCTTCAAAAGTTAAGTTTATGTGTGAACAAACTTTGTGTGCAATATTTTAATGAGATAAATTCACTACCCAAGCACAGCCAAACAATCGAGTCCATTTAGAAGTGTGTGTGTTTAAGATTTTATTTATTTATTTATTTATTTATTTATTTGTTTGTTTATTTGTTTATTTACTTATTTATTTGAGAGAGAGAGAGAGTATGCATGGGAGGGAGGAGCAGAGGAGAGGGAGGGAAAAGAATGTTAAACAGACTCCATGCTGAGCACAGAGTCCAACCAGGGCTCAGTCTCATGACCCCAAGACCATGACTCATGGTAAAACCAAGAGTCAAATAAATGCTTAATGGACTGAGCCATGTAGGCACCATTTGGAGGTGTTTTGACTTACTACAAAAAAAAATATTTAATTTGGGGGAGACCTGGGTGACTCAGCGGTTAAGCGTGTGCCTTTGGCTCAGGGTGTGATTCTGGGGTCCTGGGATTGAATCCCAGGTCAAGCTCCCCGCAGGGAGCCTGCTTCTCCCTCTGCCTGTTTCTCTGCCCCCCCCTCTCTCTGTGTGTGTGACTATCATAAATAAATAAAAACTAAAATATATATATATATATATTTTTAAAAATCTTTAAAAAAAATTAAATTAATTGAAATTGGGCAGCCCGGATGGCTCAGTGTAAACTAGCGCCACCTTCAGCCCAGGGTGTGATCTTGGAGACCCGGGATGGAGTCCCACGTGGGGCTCTCTGCATGGAACCTGCTTCTCCCTCTGCCTGTGTCTCTGCCCCTCCCTCTCCCTCTCTCTCTCTGTCTCTCATGAATGAATAAATAAAATCTTTAAAAAAAAATTTAATTGAAATTAGTTAAAATTGGAATATCCTCAATCCAAAATTAAGTGAATGAGAATACTGTACATACATTTCATGAATTGTAATGGAGTTCAATGACCATGGCATACAAAAAGACCTTGTCAGAAAAATTACTGAAAATTTAGGGCAACTAACTCCTTTATGAACTTTTCTTTTTAAAAAAAAATATTTTATTTATTTATTCATGAGAGACACAGGGTGTTTTCAATGTTTCCCTTCATATTTTCTCATATTACTAAAGCTTTCTCTTAATCATGAGAAAGTTTGTTCTTATGTTTTCAAATGTTAACATGCTGGAAAGATTGGGTTTGAACTAAAGCCACCTCCCCACTTTACTAACATCAAGCCGATATTTACCAATAAGTTAGTATGAGACAAGTAAGCATTGTAGCAAATAAACCATACAACCCTGAAAATGGGATTTGAAATTTCCATAAATCTTCTGGTCTGATAGATCAAGTTTGCCATAATCTAATTCAATCGTATTTCCCAGAACTTCCCAAATGATTTCTATGTTCCAATTAACTTGAATCATATCCTGTTCCTATAAAACACAAATGGAACTATCCTGCCTCTCAATCTTTCTGGTTTAGTCTTCAATGCCTTCCTCCTAACCTGCCCTCACAATCCAAGTCAAAATCTATTATCTTTTTAAGGCCCAACAAAATGCTACTTCATCTACAGTGCCCTGTATGATTATTCAACATGAAACAATTCTCCTTTCCTACCACTTCTAAGTACTTAGTCTGAACCAAACACCATATCATCACATCCTATTTTATATTTGCCATAATGTGAAAGCACTTTGAAGATAAAAATCTAAATTTATTGAATGCTATAACCTTGTAGGACTTTATATCCAGTTCAGAAGGCACTGAACCATTGGTTCAATATGGGAAAGGAAGAATAGAGAGTTATTGTTTAATTAGTTTCCGTTTTATAGGATGAAAAGAGTTTTGGGGATGGATGGTTGTACAAGAATGTGAGTGTATTTAATACCACTGAACTATACACTTAAAAATGGTTAAGATGATAAATTTGGTTATGTGTATTTTACCACAAAAAAAAATCTAGCAATTACTGAGCATTTATTACATGTCAAGTCTTTCTATAAAAAATTTACAAGTATGTATGTTTTATTTATTTCTCACAAAGCTCTAGTAGGTGGGCAATACTATAATCCCCATTTTACAGATTTAAAAATGAGGCACAAAAAAGTTAATTAACTAATACAAGGTCATACAGCTAATATAATCAGAGTTATGATTTCAAACCAGGCAGCCTAGCTTCAGAATCACATGCTTAATCACTCTGTCATTCTACCTCTCAAAAAATTCTCCCTAAAAAACCTTTAAGAAACACAATTAAAAAAAGGAACATTATGACCTTTTGCAGGAGCAATGCTATAGAAAATCTGTATTTTGCTTGACCCAATAATCATCTTTCCTCCTTTAATTCTTTTTCATGTTTTACTTATTAACATATTTTAAATCTCCTTAGTGGCATTTATAATTTTTTTAACCAAAAAAAAAAACCAAAACAACTGTATTATTTAGAGTGCCTTTCATGAATTAGGTCTTTCTTTTTTTTTTTTTTTTTTTTGAATTAGGTCTTTCAAGAAGGTTACAAATTTCAACTGACAGTGACAGAAACAGACTATAATTAACTCTCTAGTCATACATCAAGATAAAAACAACACCTGAAAAGTTAATTCAAAATGTTCTGTTTTTACTTTGTCTATTACAAAGTAAAAAACAGCTGAGTTGCCAGCCTGTTATCTCTTACATCAACATCAGATTTTTTTTTGTTTTTCTCCATTCTTTCTGGAACAAAAATTATTTTTACATTTTACACCTATTCCCTCAACTCTTGTCCCTAATCCCTCCCCTAAACTCCATTCAAACAACCTAGCCATCAAATCATCTCTTTTCTCCATGGGTCTCGCACAAACTTTTATGTAGCATTCAAGGCTTTTTATTTTGTACTGCCGTTATATTCACACACATTGTCTCTCCTTTCTAAACCAAGTTCTTTAAGGATTAGGTCTGTGAATGATTAGTCTGTAACCCAAACACTGCATTCTCAAATATAAGAAAACATTGTTAGTGCTATTATCTAATACATAGAACAAAGAAAAGGTCTGTGTGTGGGAAGATAAGGAGTTCTCTAGTAAAATATGTTAGGTTTGTAAATTCGTATAGTTGTTTGGTTACCATCTAGAAGTATTATATTCCGGAGCTAAAGGCATAGATTAGAGGATCATTTAATTCCTGCAATTTTCTACTGGGAAATTTCTCTCTGCTAACGGCTGTAGGCATCCATCCAGATCAATGAGAGAATATCCATATATACATATGTAAAGCAATTTACTATAAAACATTGGTTACTGTAGGGATGCCTGGGTGGCTCAGTGGTTGAGAATCTGCCTTTGGCTCAAGGAGTGATCCCTGGAGTCCTGGGGATAAAGTCACACATGAGGCTCCCTTCAGGGAGCCTGTCTCTCCCTCTGCCTACATCTCTGCCTCTCTCTCTGCCTCGCTCTCTCTCTCTCTCTGTCTCTCATGAATAAATTAATAAAAATCTTAAAAAAAAAAAAAGACACTGGTTTCTGTGATTACAGAGGCTGACAGGTCTCAAGATCTACAGTTGGCAAGCTGGACACCCCACAGACAATGGTATAGTTCCCATCTTAGTCCAGCAGGCTCAAGACCCAGGAAGAGCTGATGTTTCAGTTGGAGTCCAAAGGCAGGAAAAAACCTATGTTCCAGCTCAAACACAGTCAGGCTGGAGGAATTTCACCTCATTAGCAGTAGAGTCAGCTGCTTTGTTCTATTCAGGCCTTTAACTGGTTGGATGAGGTCCACCCATATTAGGGTGGGCAATCTGCCTTTACTCAGTCTATTGATTCAAATATTAATCTCATCCAGAAACACTCTTATAGACAAACATAGATCAATGTTTGACCAAATGTCTGGCCACCCCATGGCCCAATCAATTGGACACATAAAATTAACCATCACAGCATCTCAACCACAGAGAATCAAGGAGTCCCAACAATCCAAGAGCACAGATCAGTAGCTTTCAAACTATCTTGGAGCCATAAAATTAAGCACCGACCAGACAGTATAGGTAAGAGATATTAAAGACAACTAGAGCAAAACCTTGGAGAACTACCTATGTTAATAAGCTAGACAAAGGAAAAGGAGTCAAAGATTATAGAAGGAAAACTAGGAAGTAGACTTAACAAGGGCAAGAGAAGAAAAGTTTCAAGGAAAGGATGTAGTCATCTGTTGCAAATGAAGCAAAAGTGCTGGACAGTGAATATGGTCATTAGATTGGCAATTAGTATTCATATTACCAGAAATGAGTTTCTGCAACACGATGAAAACAAGAGAGGATGATGAGAGACTGGGAAAGGTAGTAACTATAAATTCTTCTTTAAAGAGTAATGGTAGGGGGCACCTGGGCTCAGTCGCTTAAACATCTGCCTTTGCTCAGAGATCATGGTCCCAGGACCGTGGGATTGAGCCTGATATTGGGCTCCCCGCCCAGTAGGGAGTCTGCTTCTCCCTCTCCCTTTATTGGCTCCCTCCCACTGCTTGTGCTCTCTTTCTCTCTGTCAAATAAATAAACAAAATCTTAAAAAAAAAAAAATAATGGTAGAAAATACTCTGGGGAGATAGCAACAAGAAAAGAGGTGATAGAGTTAAGTTTCAGAAAAAGGAAGGAATAGCTCTTCCATCAAAACCTGAAAGAAGCAAATCTGAGGTGGACAAGTGCATACAAAAAGTGGTCTTAATCTCAGTATTAAAAAAAGGTGGGAAAGTCCTCTATCAGAGGAGGTGGAAAGGGTGGATTAAGGAAAGTGATGAAAGTGTGAAATAATGCACAAAACTCTATCAGTACATACGTTGTAAAGCAGCTTTAAGAATATGGGACAGCTTTACACCTACACAAATGCAAGATTCATGCCATATTGTCCCAGAAATTAGACTGAACACAACACCAAGTTTTTGATAAATGTACTTTAAATGTTAAGATACATATACACACACGGACACACACACACGTATATATCAGTTACTACTTGGAGCAAAGTTAATCACTTCCTTATTTGATTTTTAAACAGTTTTACAAAGAGACTTGAGTAAACTATTCAAATAGTATACTATGTTTAGCTAGACAATGAAAATCATTTTGTTTAAGATTCCCTCTTGTTTAGGGGTGCCTGGATGGCTCAGTCAGTTGAGCATCAGATTCTTGATTTTGGGTTAGGTCATGATCTCAAGCCCCGAGACATGCTCCAAGCTCAGCATGGAGTCTTTTGGGGATTTTCCTCTTCTTCTGCCCCTTCCCCCTCAATAAATAAAATCTTAAAAAAAAAAAAAAAAAGCCACCCAATTCCCTCATTTAAAATTAATGATAGACATTCTGACAATGGGGGATATAATGTTAATACAGCTAACTTTTAGAAAGAACGATTACCCACAGAACTTTGTAAAACTAACTCTATGAATATAATTTGATTCATTACTAAAATCTATGCAACCTGCTCAAAGTAACTCAACTTATAGCTATTAATTAAAAGTCTGATTTAAACTTAAGTTGCCATTAAGAGAGTTTTAAGTTCTATGCTGCCTTTTCCTGGTATTGGTTCCAAAAATTTGAACTAAAGCTTTTAGATTATTATTAACAAAAGACACTAGGAAACAGGAAGTAAGTTTGCTGAGAAGAAAAACACTCTTTTGAGATTTTACCACAAAGCATAAAATTCCTACAGGAAATGAATACTTAAGCATGTAATTATAAATAGGCACTGCAATCTTATTTCCCAACAAAAAATATGACTCTCAGGGAAAAGTTTTTAAATAAAGATGAATGTTGTATGAAAAATTAAAAGCTCCATGCCTATTTGTACCACAGACCATTTTGTACCAAAGTAAGCCTATTATTAGTGCTGTGTTTATCTGCCCCTTTTTGGCCTAAATCAAATCAAATTTTATCTTCATGTACACAAATAAAATGATGAAATCTTGTATTAATAAATAGGCTTAGAACTTTCTTTTGAACAAAAAATCCTTACTCGTAACAAGTGCACACCAAACCTCTGATCAAAGACTTCAAATAATAGTGCACTAAATTGGGATCCCTGGGTGGCGCAGCGGTTTAGCGCCTGCCTTTGGCCCAGGGCGCGATCCTGGAGACCCGGGATCGAATCCCACGTCGGGCTCCCGGTGCATGGAGCCTGCCTCTCCCTCTGCCTATGTCTCTGCCTGTCTCTCTCTCTCTCTCTCTGTGACTATCATAAATAAATAAAAAAAAAAAGAAAAAAAAAGAAAAAAAATAGTGCACTAAATTGAGAACCTGACAGGAATCATCATTATTAAACAACTATTTGTAAGTTCCACTGTCAATTTAAGTTAAATCTATAATATCTGCCTCCTTGAATTTTCTTCCTCTTTGGTTCCTGTTCTGCTTTCTGGAACATATTTTAAAATTAAGTTACTAAATTGAATTTCTCAATTCACATTGAAAAATATAAACAGGGATCCCTGGGTGGCGCAGCGGTTTAGCGCCTGCCTTTGGCCCAGGGCGCGATCCTGGAGACCCGGGATCGAATCCCATGTCGGGCTCCCAGTGCATGGAGCCTGCTTCTCCCTCTGCCTGTGTCTCTGCCTCTCTCTCTCTCTCTGCCTCTCTATCTCTCTCTCTCTCATAAATAAATAAAAATTAAAAAAAAAAAGAAAAAAAGAAAAATATAAACAGCGGGCAGCCTGGGTGGCTCAGTGGTTTAGCACCTGCCTTCAGCCCAGGGCCTGATCCTGGAGACCCGGGATCCAGTCCCATGTCAGGCTCCATGCAGGGAGCCTGCTCCTCCCTCTGCCTGTGTCTCTGCCTCTCTCTCTCTCTCTCTCTCAATAATAAATAAATAAAATCTTAAAAAAAAAAAAGAAAAATATAAACAGGTTTTGCCTAATTTTAACCTTTCTATAAAACCTCTCTTTCTTTTTCTTTTTCTTTTTTTTTAAAGATTTTATTCATGAGAGATGCAGAGATAGAGAGGCAGAGACATAGGCAGAGGGAGAAGCAGGCTCCCTGTGTGGGAGCCCAATGCAGTACTGGTACTCCAGGATAATGCCCTGAGCTGAAGGCAGGCGCTCAACCACTAAGCCACCCAGGTGTCCCTCTATAAAACCTTTCTTTAAAACTATCAGCACCTTCTACCACTTGTCTCTTATAATCCAGCACAAAATGGTACTTACTGTAGCACAAAGGTAACATACTTAGTATGTTGTGAAATTCAACACATCACTATTTTATTTTTTACAAGAATACCATGATTTTCAGTTTTCTACTCCCTGAATTGGTTTGAGAAACTATGTCCAAAATTTGAAACTTTAAAACAAAAAAAAGTTCACTTCTTCTTACATGGAAACTTTCCAAACTTTAAATATCACTCCTAAAAGTGATCCCAGAAATTATCCAGTCTGATAAGTGATGGAAGCAGAAAAATGTTCACCTTTAGCCCAGAAAGCTGACCTATACAGCCTGCACAGTTTCGATAAGGATCAAATATGTACTCGTTGCTACATTCTTAAAGGGTCTCATGACTGCCCATAAATCTCACCCATAACTAATATCAAACCAAATGATAAGCACTTGAGAAATCTTGTCAAAGTAGTTTTATGAGTAGAAATTCACACATCTGATTCTAATACTCCCTGCACATCCCCTCCCCCTTGAGCACTAAGCATATAATCATCAGGTTCACACAACAAAAAGTGCAGCTTTTCCTACCCATGGGTCCTGTCCTCACGCCAATTAAATAAACTAAGTTACATCATGAAACATCTCATGAATTCTTTGCTATGTACAAGGATCTTCCAACATATTGGTGGCCTGTACAAGGACAACAGAGTAAATCCAAGAGCATGAGTGTGACCTGGGAAGTCTTCACCTCCAGTCTTTATTTCTTACCTGTTCTTTTTCAGAAATGTCCTGAAGAGTATGAGCCTTCAGAACGTGTCTTGCCAAAGTGTTCAGGGGAGAATCTCTTGCCTGTGGCTACACTAATGGGAAAGGACAAACTCCTGCCACCCAGCTAGACACCAATATATTGGCTGCCACTGGGCTCAAAAATCAGGCTCTCTCTGTTTTATCTGTTCTTTTAATACTTATATTCTTCTTAGGCATGGGAGAGTCATACCATTGAAACAGCTGCTCATCTCAAGACTGCCATGTAAAGAATCCTCATAAATAACTTGCTGTAATCTCCCAATAAGCATAAACTCCAAGATAGGTCTGACTGTTCTTCTAGAAAGGGATCAATCAGAGGTTTTACCCAGTTTGGTTACCCATCCAATGGGGACCACTCCCTTGGGAATGGATCATGGATAAAGTTCACAAG
Organism: Nyctereutes procyonoides; assembly: GCF_905146905.1. NCBI lineage: Eukaryota > Metazoa > Chordata > Mammalia > Carnivora > Canidae > Nyctereutes > Nyctereutes procyonoides. The sequence goes on along the minus strand of NW_026575034.1, from coordinate 10,975,280 downwards.
AAAGTTTCCTGGATTAAATAGGAGTTCCATACTTTCATTTTCTCACATCACACATTTGTCCTTCCTCGTGGGTTGTTTGGTGTTCTTGGTCCTGCCTTCAGATTGAAAGCTTCTAGGTTAGATATAGGACACATACTGCGATACAAAATAGCTGCTCCTTCTTAACAAAGGCCAGGACCCCTATCCTATCTGTTGATACTAGACCTAGAGACTAACAAAGGGTATTATTACTGGTTGCCAAATACATCAATTCCCTCAAAATAGAAAAAGGCAGCCCCAATCTCTGTAGCACTTCAGTCCATTCAGCATCACCTACTGTACCCTAGGATGCAGCAGGGAAGAGAAGGGAGGTCTGACAACCCTTCTCAAGTGACACAAAGGTGTCAAGAGTGGTTGAGAATGAGGGACACTTCCTACCACTCTGAACCCTAGGAACCTTTGGCAATATTCCTGATGGGATGCAATTTGGAAGCCAAGGGAGATTTTGGTAATGCACTCCTAGTTAGTTAATGTACTTTCTTTATTTCATAGGAATTAACTATGGGATCAACTTTTTTAATCCCAAAGGATTCCCCTTTGGGCTGTCTCCTAGCACACTGGAGTCAATATGGACAAAAGGATTTAAGGAAGCACCTCATCTTCTTCTGAAATAATACCTGGCCTCAATATTCTCTGGAGGATAATATTCTCTGGAGGATGATGAAAAATCGCCCATAAACAGGCCCTTAATCTTCAATACTATTTATCAATTAGACCTTTTTTGTAGGCATCATGGAAAATGGACCAAAGAGCCTTACATCCAGTTTTTTATGGCACTGAGTCAGGATATCAATCTAAGAGAAACCTGTAGCATATGTCTGGTAAGATTCCAGGCACACTACCCACCCACCCCCTAACCCCACCCCGCCCACCAACCCACAGGTGTTTAAACAACCTATGATTGTTTAAATAGACAACTCCAATCGAAGAAACCAGCTGAGTCAGACAAATCAATCAGAAGAAGAAAAAAATCAAAATAAGAGCACAAGGGAGCCCAGGTCCCTTAGTAACACCCTATCCATATGAACTTTTGGAGCCTTCTGCTCTTGATCTCGAAGGACATACTAAAAATGGAACATCATACCTATCATACCAAACATTTAGACTAGAGCGGGTTTATATCCACTTCAGGAAGTAGCAAATGGGGAAATGGGCACAATTAAAGTCCCTGTCCCATTTTCCATGTCAGATCTGGCTCAAATAAAGCAACTAGGATGATACTCAGAGGATCCATCCAAGTTTGTAGATGGATTTCACCAGGTGTCTCTAATGTGTGACTTAACCGGGCAAGATACCTGTATTATTCTAATATACTGTTGTACTCCAGAAGAAAAGGCTCAAATTTGGCCTAGGGCACAAGAATTTGCAGATGAGTTGGCAACTAGGGATAGAAATCATTGGTAGGAGACGCTATTCTTAATGCCACGCCTCACTGGAACCACCAATAGGACAGACCTGACAGAGAAAGATGAGACCATATTGTCGGTCATGTGTTTATTGGAGGCAATGAAAAGAAGATTTTCAAAATCTGTCAATTTTGGAAAAATTAAGGAAGTAACTCAGGCAAATGAGAAAAACCCAGCCTTATTTCATGGGTGTTTAATAGAAACAACTTATAAATATACAATTTAGACCCAACCACATCGGAGGGATGGCTATCTTAAAAACGAATTTTATGGGGCAGCCAGCACCAGACATTCATCTCAAGTTGGCAAAAATGGCCCTAGGCACTCAACCTTCAACCCAGTGGAGCAACAACTTGAAGAGACGGTAGTTGTTGCATGACAGACCCTCAGGCTGGTCCAGCTCTTCTGAATGTCAAGATGGCCAAGCCTAAGTTACCCTAGATGTGGGAGGAAAGTTCATTTATTTTCTTATTAGTACAACCATGAACTCTGTCTTTGTTTAGCACTCCTGTCCAACCTGTCTTTCTAAACATAAAATTATTGGAACAGAAGGAGATCCTAAATTATCTTTTCCTTTACCCTGTAAATATAGAAACCAACTAATTACCCATTGTTTTCTGGTTCTCCCTTCCTGTTCCACTCCCCTACTGGAAAGGGACCTCATGTTTAAGTTGGGAAGCCAGACAAGAGGATGGTTTCCTCTCTAAGGGTTGAGAAAAACTAGAAATCTATCCCCGAACATTTGGGAATAATAAGTAGAACCACAAGTTGGAACTCTTCTATCCCAGAGAAGGTAATATGAGCCTATCCCATCAAAATAGCTCTAAGGGATCTTGTTATTATTTCACACAAAAACCAATATCCTCTTGGGGTGCCTGGATGGCTCAGTTTATTAAGCGTCTGCCTTTAGCTCAGGGCGTGATCCTGGAGATCTGGGATCGAGTCCCACGTCAGGCTCCCTGCAGGGAGCATGCTTCTCCCTCTGCCTGTGTCTCTGCCCCCCACCGCCCATGTGTGTGTATGTGTGTGTCGCTCATAAATAAACAAACAAATAAATAAATAAATAAATAAATAACCTTGCCCATCCCCTTATAGCACTCCCATTTTGCCTGTTAACAAGCCTAATGGAGAAGAGTATCTGGCTGGTTCAGACAGTGGAGTGTGAGACTCTTGGTCTTGGAGTTTTAAAGTATGAGCCCCATGTTGGGTAAAGAGATTACTTAAAAATAAAACCTTAAAAAAAGAAGAAGCCTAATGGAGTGTACAGAATGGTACAAGATCTTAGGCTAATAAATGAAGCTATTGTCCCCATTTACCCTATAGTACCAGATCCTTATACTGTACCAACTCAAATTCTAGGCAATACAGAACGGTTTACAGTGCTTGGTTTAAAGGATGCCTTCTTTTGTATTCCCGTAGGTGAAGAGGCCTAGGCTCTACTTACCTTTGAATGGACTTCATGAGGAGAACATCAAGTACGCCAGCTTATGTGAACAGTCCTATCATGCCAGTTTACGTGGACAGTCCTACCACAGGGATTGAGATAGTTCCCATTTGTTTGGCAATATACTGGGTAGAACTTAGAGACCTTACGTTGCCTCAGGGAACAATAGTACAATATGTGATTGGTAGTCCCACAAAAGAGGCCTCAGAGTATAATTCTACTGTTGTACTTCACTTTCTTGGAGAGAGAAGATAACAAAGATCATCTAAAAAGGCTCAAATTTCAGGGCACCTGGGTACTTCAGTCAGTTGAGTGTCTGACTCTTGATCTCAGCATTGTGAGTTCAAGCCCAGCATTGGGCTACAAGTCCCACAAACAAAAAGGCTCAACTTTCTAAACAGAAGGTGCAATACTAGGATATGAATTAACGATTAGACATCATTCCCTGACAAGAGAAAAAGAACTTTAATAGAATTGGGACCTCCTGCCACAAAAAAATGAACTCTGAATCTTTTAAGGAATGGCTAGATTTTGACACCTATGGATTCCAGGGTTTGGAATCTTAGCCAAACCTCTATATGAGGCCACTGGAAGGACAGATAAAAAGACTTCAAAATAAGATAAAGAAAACAGGGGGCCTTTCAACAACTGAAACAAACTGTCTTCTGCCTGGCTCTAGCTCTATGAAACTTAGAAAAAAACTGTTCCTTGCTGAAAAACAGACCCAAGCCTTATGAGTACTAACAGAAAAACTAGGGCATTAATTGAAACCTGTAAGATATTTTTCCAAGCCATTGACAGTGTAGCCCAAGGATGGCCAGCATGCCTCTATGAGCAGTAGCAGCTAGTGCACTACTAGCAGAAGAAGCATTTAACCTTTCAATGGGAAAGCCACTGACTGTGACACTCATCAGGTTCAAGCAGTTTTGGAAACTAAAGGACATCAATGGATGACAGGGGGATGACTAAGTAAATATCAAGCTATACTTTTATTTTTTAAAAGATTTTATTTATTTATTCATGAGAGACACAGAAGGGGGGGGGCAGAGACACAGGCAGAGGGAGAAGCAGGCTCCATGCAGGGGGTCCAACAATTCCGGGACTCCAGGATCACGCCCTAGGGTAAAGACAGGTGCCAAACCACTGAGCCACCCAGGGATCCCCAAGCTTTTAGACTTTTAGACTCTCCTGATATTGTTCTCAAAATGTGTCAAACCCTAAATCCAGCATCCCTCATGCATGGACCAGACCATGCTACTATTATGTCTGAATGACAGTAATAAATAGAACAAATCTATTCCAGGCATCCAGATCTAAAACAACAAGCTGTAGTAATGCTCGTGATAGTTGGTTTACATACAGTAGTTTTATAGAACAAAGACAAAAAAAGGCTGGAAATGGAATTGTTAGTTTAACACAAACTATTGAGGCTATTACCAATCAATACTTTAGCTCAAAGACTCCTGGGTGGCTTAGTCAGTTAAGCCTCTACCTTCAGCTCAGGTCATAACCCCAGGATCCTGGGATCAAGTCCCACATTGGGCTCTCTGCTCAACAGGGAGTCTGCTTCTCCCTCTACCTCTCCCCTCCCCCTTGCTCGTGCTCTCTGTCTCATGCACTCTCTCTCAATAAATAAATAAAATCTTAAAAAAAAAAAAAAACTTAGCTCAAAAGGCAGAATTGATAGCTCTCACTGGAGTTCTTCAGGTTGCTAAAGGCCTAAGAGTCACTATATATACAGATTCAAAATAGGCCATGCTGGAAGGAGAGGGGATTATTAACTAGTCATAATTGCCCTATGAAATATGGACTCCATAAAAGGCAGTTCATCCTAAAGAAGTTGCTGTAGTACAATTTAGAGGACAGCAAAAGGGAAAAAAATTTAGAATCTAAAGGAAATAATTTAGCCAATCAGTCAAACTGGCAGCTCAAACTAAACTAGTTATGAGTCCTATTATCAGTCTCTAATCCCTTAAGCACTGTTGTTAGCACTTATACTATAGAAGAGAATGGAGCATTTGAAGAAGGATAAACTAAAACTGCCAAGGGATGGGATAAGAATGATAAAGGAGGGGTGCTTGGGTGGCTCAGTGGTTGAGTGTCTGCCTTTGACTCGGGTCAAAGTGATCCTGGGGTCCTGGGATCAAGTCCCACATCGGGCTCCTTGCAGGGAGCCTGTTTCTCCTCCCTCTTCCTGTATCTCTCTGCCTCCCTCTCTCTGTGTGTCTCTCATGAATAAATAAATAAAATCTTCAAAAAAAAAAAAAAAAGAATGATAAAGGAAAAATCTTCATCAAGGAAAACAATGGAAATTGGCAACAGGCCTGCACCAGGCTATTCATAAGGGAAAAGAAGCTCTATGGAATTTCACCTAACCCTTGCTTGATGGGAATAGGATTAAGAGACATCTTACAAAAGGCATACAAATCTTGTGCAGTATGTGCCCAAGTTAACCCAAAGGTGCACTATAGCCATCGATACCCTTTAACACCTGTCCAAAGACATGGAGCATATATATCCCAGGGAAGGTTGGCAAACTGATTTCACACAAGTGCCACCTTGTAAGGGATATAAATAGTTATTAGTCTATATAGATGCTGTTACTGGATGATCGGAAGCCTTCCCATGTAAGGCAGAAAGGCTACTGAAGTAACAAAGACTGTTTTTAAGAGAAATCAGCCCAAGCCCTTAAAATTAAATATGTTTTACATACCGCCTAGCATCTTTAATCATCAGACAAAATTGAAAAGGCTAACTATAATTTAAAAAGACACTTCATTGGGATCCCTGGGTGGCGCAGCGGTTTGGCGCCTGCCTTTGGCCCAGGGTGCGATCCTGGAGACCCGGGATCGAATCCCACATCGGGCTCCTGGTGCATGGAGCCTGCTTCTCCCTCTGCCTGTGTCTCTGCCTCTCTCTCTCTCTCTCTCTGTGTGACTATCATAAATAAATAAAAATTAAAAAAAAAGAAAAAAAAAAGAAAAAAAATAAAAAGACACTTCATTAATATGAGCATAGAATGGCAAGAAAACTGGATTAACTCTTTTACCAACAGGTCTTTTAAGAATAAGAACTATCCCATGGGAAAATTGGGGTTAAGCCCTTTTGCATTAATATATGATAGACTTTTCCTTACCATGGACTTATCCTTGGACCCAGATTATAATAAAGTGTTATAATAAAGTGTTCTACTTTTCTTTCTTTTCTTTCTCTTCCTTTTCTTTTATTTAAAGATTTTATTTATTCATGAGGCAGAGAGAGAGAGGTAGAGACACAGGCAGAGGAAGAAGCAGGCTTCCCACAGGGAGCCTGATGTGGGACTTGATCCCCAGACCCAGGAATCATGACCCGAGCCAAAGAGAGACAGACACTCAACCACTGAACCACCTAGGTATCCCAAAGTATTACACTTTTCATCAGAAGCTGGATTAATCCATTAAACTCTCAATGAGTTTTATGGATTAATCCGTAACTCCACTGCCAAAACCAGATCCTAATGAAACTCAAAATTCTTTGCAAGTAAACCCTGGAAAACTAGCCTATTTAGAAGACTGGAAAGCAAACAACTCTGGAGAACTAATTCCTAAATAGAAAGGACCTTACAGGGTTATATTAAGCAATGTGGTAAAAATTAGAAGGCCACTCAGACTCATATTTCTAGAATTAAACCTACACCCCCTTTAACACAGGATGACAACAAACTGTACAACATGCCCTCATATTCCAATGAACCAACAGAAGATCTCAAATTTCTCTTCAAACAATGAGATAGGAAAAAATGAAGGCCCTTTTTTTTTTCACTTTTACTTGCCATCTACTCACCATACCTAAATGGTAACTTTATATTTTTTTATTATATTTTTTAAGATCTTATTTATTTAAGAGAGAGAGCACAAGCTAGAGGGGGTCAAGGCTGGGGCTTCCTGCAGGGAGCCCAACGCTGGGCTTGATCCCAGGACCCTGATGTCATGGCCTGAGCCAAAGGCAGACACTTAACTAAGTCACCCAAGGCACCTTTGATATCATTTTTTTTTTATGAGTACATTACACTGAGCTACAAAACCAATGTTTCTGCTGGCTTTGTGGCTTACTACCCACATCAAGCACTTCAGGCCTCCCTTGCTAGTTTTCTCCATTACAAGGTACAGATTGGCATTATTTACATCAATACATAGCTGATAAGATAACATCACCCCAATACCAGCACATATAGGGATATTTCTATTACTAAAAAGAATGTTTCAGGGCACCTGGCTGGCTCAGTTGCAAGAGCATGCAACTCTTGATCTCAGAGTTGTGAATTCAAGCCCCACACTGAGTGTAGAGATTACTTAAATAAATAAAACTTAAAAGAATGATTTCCCCCAGAAGCCTGTGACCATACCATTATGTTATAGGCAATCAATTGGTTTTTTGACTAGACAAGGTGACCTGATATCAGATGGCTAGCACCTAATGGAACACAATGGTTAGGTGGGCCCAATTTATGGTCATGGCTTCCACCAGGCTGGAGAGAAAGATGTACTATAGATTATGCCTAGATGCACAACTGTAGCGCTAAGACTATCACAAGTCCAGCTAGTCTTCCATATTTAAAACAACCACGGACAAGATCCATGTTCCATGGATATTACCATCTGACTCGATTTTTCTTCCATCAGTAGGGCAAAAAAATGTTATATGGCACATGGAGGCCCTTGATAAATACACAATTAAGGCCTTAAGTGACTCTCAAAATATTATATCATTAAACACTGAAATGACAAGAATGTTAAAGCAGCCCTACAAAACAGAACAGCATCAGTTGTCTTAGCAGCACAAGAAGGAACATGTACCATTGTTAAGGCAAAATGCTGTGTCTACACTCCAAATCATAACAAAAATATAACAGGATTACTTACTGATATGAATAATCAAATTGTGCTCTTAAAGACTCTATACTTCACTTAATGATTGGTTACATTCCTGGTCAGGAGGTGGACTGTGGTCTGTGCTAAAGTGTCGTTGTCTCCTTTTTTTTTTTTTTTTTAAAGATTTTCCTTATTTGAGAGAGAGTGAGAGCAGGTAGGAGGGTGAGGGACAAGTAGTCTCTGTGTTGACTGCAGAGTTCAATGTGGAGTCCGCTCTCAGGACCCCCAAAAACATGACCTGAGCTGAAATCAAGAGTCAGACACTTAACCAATTGAGCCACCCAGGTGTCCCTAAAGGGTCTTCTCATTGGTCTTATTTTTATTCTAATAATCCTAATGTGTTGTCTCTTGCTTTGTTCACTCCTATCTTCAAGACACACACAAGCAGTTCCTGACTCCTTCACCAAGTAGACAGATGGTCCTTACTACTGGAAACAAATTCACCTCAATGTTCAGCAATGGCCTTCCATAACAGTTACTTGTACCAACACATAGTTACCAGTTTCAGTCCACAGGTAAGGATATCTCTATGCCCCCGTCAGTGTGAAGAAGTTACAGAAGATATGCCCTTTGCCCTTCAACAATCTTAAAGATTTAAAGACCAAAAATTGGTAAAGAGAAAATGACGATGAATAAAAGCAAAAAATGTTCACCTTTAGCCCAGAAGGCTAGGAGTCTGCATAAATTCGATAAGGATCAAATATGTGCTAATTGCTACATTCTTAAAAGTCTCATGACTGCCTATAAATCTCACCTATAATTAATATCAAACTGAATGATAAGCACCAGAGAAATCTTGCAAAGTAGTTTTATGAGAAATTTAAAGGCATTCATGATCTAATACCCCTGCACATCTCCTCCCCCTGGAACATTAAGCATATAACCAGCGGTTTAATTAACAAGAAGTTAAGCTCTTTTTGCCTGTGGGTCCTGTCCCCGTGCTAATTAAATAAAGTTAATAAATTAAAGTTGCACTGTGAAACATCAGGAATTCTTTCTTGACTGTTAAACTCAATGATCCCACAACATAACCATCTTTGTTTCATAAAGAAACTCAGATCCAGGGAGGGACTTATCTCCAATAATAGTCTCTTAAAAACAATTCTCTTCAGGCAAAACATTTCTAATCTTTTCAACAGTTTCTTAAATGACATAGCTTCTAGATCCTGAAAACTATGTAGTCATCTCATCAAGACACACACTAGTTTGCCAGTGACCCCTCTTAGAATGTGGTGCTCAGACGCACCTGGGTGGCTCAGATAGTTAAGTGTCTGCCGTCAGCTAAGGTCATGATCTCTGGGTCCTGGGATTGAGCCCCCATGTACACTCCCAGCTCAGCGAAGAGTCTGCTTCTCCCTATCCCTCTGTCTCTCCCCCTGCTCATGTTCCCGGGCTCGCTCTCTCTGTATCTCTGCCTCAAAAGAATAAATAAAACCTTTAAAAAAAATGTGATGCTCAGACAAAATTATTAGATGGGATTTTAATAGAGCAGAGTATAATGGAATGATTAACCACTGCATTCCTCAGCCAGGCTGCAGTTGGACTCTTTTAAGACTGGGCAGGTAGCCTAAGCCACCTCAATTCAGAAATTGTGCCATTTAGTACAGCTGTTGATGTAATCAAGCTCCGATCTGTCCAATCAGCTGACCCAGTCATGTTATTCTTGCTTACCTAGCTTTGCATACTCATGTTTCTCATAAACAATTTGCTTACTCTTTAATCCTTGTCCCCCCCCATATTTAAACTTTTTTTTAAGATTTTATTTATTTATTCATGAGAGACAGAGACAGAGAGAGAGAGAGAGAGAGAGGAGAGAGAGAGAGAGGGGGGGCAGAGACACAGGCAGAGGGAGAAGCAGGCTCCATGCAGGGAGCCTGCCGTGGGACTCAATCCCAGGTCTCCAGGATCACGCCCTGGGCTGAAGGTGGCACTAAACTGCTGAGCTACCAGGGCTGCCCCTTTTTCTTTTAGCTCCAAACCCAGCATGGAACTCAATGCAGGGCTCAAACTCAGGACCCTGAGATCAAGACCTGAGCTTAGATCAAGGGTAAGACGCTCAACTGACTGAGCCGCCCAGGTGCCCCCCACCCCCGCCATACTTAAAAAGCAAAATCTAACATCTAAAACTGATGCCTAGGGATTCCTGGGTGGCGCAACGGTTTGGCGCCTGCCTTTGGCCCAGGGCGCGATCCTGGAGACCCGGGATCGAATCCCATGTCGGGCTCCCGGTGCATGGAGCCTGCTTCTCCCTCTGCCTGTGTCTCTGCCTCTCTCTCTCTCTCTCTGTGACTATCCTAAGTAAATAAAAATTTAAAAAAAAAATTAAAAAAATAAAACTGATGCCTAGAAGCCTAGTCATTCCTAGAGTCTGAGCAACTAGCACTTCACTGCAACTTGCATGTGATCAGATTTCCCAGATCTTACGAGGGAAACTTCTATCTTTAGGAAACTACCTATCCTCATTATTCCTGCAAGATATTTTCTGAAAGCACCCCAAATGTGGAAAATATCAAGATGGTACTATGACAAATATTAAAAATAAGGAGGAAAAGATGTATCCAGGGAGACAATGAAAGGTACATGGGTATCATAGCCCTGTCCCCACCAAAGGAAAGGGTAAAGAAAACAGGAGTTGAATTATAAGAGAACAGTCTAGACTGAAGAGGGAAAAAGAGAAAGGAAGCAAGATTTTGTAGCAAAAGCATTAACAATTTAAGTTGCAAAGAAACCATTTCCAGGGTACTTTGTTTTTTATGTTTTGCTATTTGTCATCTTCCCAATTTCATAGGCTCCTGAGGCATGAAGAAACTAAAGTTACCTAATCAACAGGCTCCACATGCCAGTCCAAAGGAATAGGTTAGCTGCAACAGAATCACTTAGGGAAGGAACTTTTTGAAAAAATCATTATCTTCCCCCTCAAATTCCAAAATCTCACCTCCTCCTCTCACCCACTAACACAAAATCAGGAATAAGTAAGCCTAAACCCCTCTGCAGGGCACTGTGACATACAAATTTAGGAAGCTGACTAACTCACTCATGTTTGACTATCTCTTGTAACAGGGACCTTATTACTTCCAAAATAGCATGTTCTATCAATAAAGGGTGGGGATGTGATTTTAGAGTTACATGGGTCAGAAAAGCAGCTTTTCTTTCTTCTTACAAATAGTTCTATGGCCTTCTTCTTCATCTCTAATGTATTATGGAAATTTTCTGACATACAAAAGAGAGAATAAACACATATCCATCACCAGCTTCAATAATTATCTACATATAGCCAATCCTGTTGCATCTATAAGCACCCTATTCCTAATTTCTTATTCTATTAAAACTATAAAGGAATTTATTACATTTCATTTGCAAATTATTCAATATACAGCTCTAAAATATCAGAGCTCATTTGACTACAATACCATTATTTCATGAAAAAATTAGTAATCCCTCAATGTCTTTACATTTCTTCAATTGTAAAACAGGTTTTTAAAAATTGCTCTCTGTCCCCATAGGATTCTTAGGAACTCTCTATGGTCTCTGCAGCTATTAACAAACAAACAAACAAAAGTGTAGGGACACCTGGGTGGCTCAGTGGTTTAGTGTCTGCCTTTGGCTCAGGGCATGATCCCGGAGTCCCAGGATCAAGTCCCACCATCAGGATCCCTGTGTAGAGCGTGCTTCTCCCTCTGCCTAGGTCTCTGCCTCATTCTCTCTCTCTCTCTCTCTCATTCATTCATTTATCTCATGAATAAATAAATAAATCTTTTTAAAAAATAAAATCCTTATATTATAAATAAATAATAAATAAAAATTTAAAAAGTGTAGAGTGAACATCTACACATAAAGAATGTAGCTCTTGGATTCTGAGTTCTGATCTTGGATCACTGGACAGTAAAGAATTCCTGTGATCCAGAAACCTTAATTTAAGATGATAACCACAATTCACCTAGAATGGTAAACTCAGCTTACCTGGAATGTCTCCCTGAATAGATAAATGACTTTCCAATCCTGAGAAAGTTAGAATTTGAGACACAGATAATGAAATAACCAGTCATTTATAAATATTTTATTAAATTCAAGATAATCTATGTATTGTAGTCACAATGCATATATTGTAGAGATAGATGTGAATACATACATACAAAGAGGTGATGCAAGGAACAGGATTATTTGAAAGTGACCCGGATGCTCATTCTGAGTTGCATGAACAACCAGGGCAATGGGAGGACTGGGCCTACACTTAGCTCCCTACAGGACCAGGACTTCCTTTTCTCTGATTGCAGAGACTGCAACTTTCCAAGTTATTGAAATCTCCAAATTTTAGGCAGCTACTCTTCCCAGACAACTCCTGAAAATAGCTGATATTCCTAAACCAGACTACATGGTGTCAGGCACCATGCCTTTATGCTGTCACGCTTCACCCATAAAGAGGAGACCCACAGTTGGGGAAGGATTGCTCCACTGGAACACTGACCCAAATATGAATCCAGCAGTGACCTGACCTGCACTGGATGGGAGGATTAGGTGGACTAGTGCCTTTAATTTTTTTTAAATTGAGGTACAATTCACAGAACATAAAACTTGCTGTTTTAACTTTTTTTTTTTTTAAGATTTTATTTATTCATGAGAGACAGAGAGAGGCAGAGACAGAGGGAGAAGCAGGCTCCCTGTGGGGAGCCCAATGGGAGTGGATCTGGGGACTCCAGGATCACACCCTGGGCAGAAAGCAGGTGCTCAACCGCTGAGCCACCCAGGCATCGCTGTTTTAACCATTTAAAAATTTTATAATTCACTGGATTTCAGTATATTCGCAATGTTGTGTAGTCATCACCACTATGGTAAGAACACTGAAATGGTCTAATTCTAGAACATTTTCATTACACCCGCCCCCCAAAAAAACCTGTACCTGTTAAGCAATCATCCCTATTCTCACCTTCTCCCACCCCTGGAAAATACTGATCTGCTTTCTTTGTCTATGGATTTGCCTTTTCTGGACATATGATATAAAATGACTCATACAACACATGGTCTTTTGTATCTGGCTTCTTTCATTTATGTTTTTAAGGTTTATCCATGTTATAACATATATTAGGACTTCACTGTTTTTTGTAGGTAATATTCCACTATATGCATTGGATTGTTTCCACTTTGGGTCTATTATGAATAAAATTGCTATGTACAATCCAATTTTTAGAACGAGCAAATGACTTAAATAGACATTTCTCCAAAAAAGACACACAAATGGCCAATTAAGCACCTGAAAAGATACTCAACATCATTAGTCATCAGGAAATATGTAAATCAAAACCACAATAATACTGCTTCATACCCATCAGGATGGCTATAAAAAATGGAAAGTAAGTAACATGTGCTGGCAAGGATGTAGAAAAGCTGGGACTCTTATACATTGCTGGTGGGATGTAAAATGGTGCAGCCACTATGGAAAGCAGTTTGGTAGTGCCTCAAAAAGCTAACCATAAAATTACCAGCAATTCCTCTTCTAGGTATATTCCCTCACCCCTGGTTTTATTTTTTGTTTTTTGGGGGTATTTTGAGGACTCATGGCTTAAAGTTTCCCCTTCTCCTTTTAAATACTTTAGGAAATGATTGTTATTTTGTAAAAAAACAAAAACCACAACAAGATGACAGAGATTTTTTTTTGACAGAGATATTAAGAGAAAATAATTTGACATTTAGGATTCCAATTTAAAATGTATACTTAACTTGTGACTTTTAAATTGAAAGTATTAAGAGATTATGTGACTAAATTTTTAAATATTGAAAAGTTTAAAATAACACATTCTTAGTGTAAGCTATAGTCAAAATGCACATAAGACACTATTAAGATTTTCCACTTTTCTGATATCATGCAAAAAAATCCTCATCTTTTTTTCTAAACCTTCTTACTACCTGCTTCCTTCTCCAAAATGGCTTTTCAAAGTCACAATTCAAGACACACCCATCCAAAATCAGACAAAATTCGCTTCTTTTCCCTAAAGGCTAGTTGATTCCCAGTGCCTAAAGAGTGGCTAAGTACTGAATGCTATAATTCACATTTAGGGGAGAATGAGGCTTAAACATTCCCAAGATCCACAGTTATTACAAAAGCAAAATGGAAATCTGCATTGATATACTGTAGTTGGAAAGGAAAAGTCTAAATCCTATTGCCTCTCTTCTAAGGAAAGACATCCTCTCCCAGCCAGTCTTAAAAAGAGAGTCCTTTAATGGCTTTTTATGGGGTTTCCCTTTCTTCCATTCATTCATGGTTAAAAACAAGAAAACAATATATGGGGAAATTTCCATAATGGAGTTAATTAAAAAATAAAATTCCTTGTTTACTCTGAAAAATTAAAGAGCTAATGAAGAGAAAGTAGGACCATATACAATAAGAAGACATGGAGAAACACATAAAAATTATCTTAAAAAAATTATTTAAATGCCTATCAGCTCCAGGCATATCCTTGCTTAGAAGTTTTTCAGATTTATAATCCTAGAAAAAAAATATGAACAGCAGCTAATTGTTCATTTAACCTAAACATTTAATGCCCTACCATACAATCTAAGATTCACAGCACATTTAAGAATAAAGAAAACAAGATTCAAAATGAAAACTAGTTGTTTTACCTAATAAATTATGTATTCAAACATATATTCTTCATTATAGGATTAAGAATTTGGTAAGAAAAGACTATACCTGAGATATTTGGCCCTGGGCTTTTGTAAACTGCGTTGTTCGAATATTTAAAGACTGGCTTCTTGTTACCGTTGCCCCAGAAGGAGATTTTCCATTCACCTTTCTTTCAAGATGACAACTTGCTGGTGATCGTTCTTCAAGAAGAACAGCATCCCAAGGATCTTCTGCTAGTAAACCTGGAATATTTTTCTCTTCTTCGTGGTTTAATACCTCCACATTGTCCACTTTAGGTTTACTTAGGGGATCCAAGTCTAACCAGTCAAATTTACTTATATCTTCAGACTTTGGAGATACCTGTACATTGCTGACTGTTGCTTTTGAATTTGTGATCTCCAAATCAGTCCTCGCTTTTCCATTTTTTAAAAATTCTGATGTACTAGCTATTTTGTCAAACAGCTTTGCCATGTCAGGACTGACTACTGGACGATAGATAGGTAAGCTTCCTTGTGGAAGAAAGGGTGTGGCAGGTGTCAAAGGATATGAAAAATATGGAGACTGTCCAGGAAAACTTAAATATATAGGTTCTGTGGATGGAAAAGCAGGCATTCTTGGATTGAAGCCATTTTGGAATGCAGTCTGTTTACTGCTGTAAGTTGACTGATAAATAGAAGGTAAAGTATAAGTGGAAGGCCCAGGTAATCCAGGTGGCCACTGTCCTCTCTGAATAGTAGGTCTAAGATAGACCTGTGCTGAAAATGAAGGGCTCAGAACAGGAGTAACTGGCAAGACAGGTGTTTTCCTAGTCTCGAAACTGTCATCCAGCAATAGTTTCTCAAGTTCAGCTTGGGTGAGCTTTTCTACATCAATATCTACTGTTCTTTTTTGGGTATCAGATTCAGGAAACACCATGAGATCATAATCCTGTTTGTTATAAACCTGTGCTTTTTGTCTGGTGTTGCTTGATAACTCAAAGCCTCTCTGATTATCAGTCACTCGTCTATCCTTTTGTAGTTTTGCTAAAGCCTCTGCTTCCATCTGTAATGCTTCTTCTTTGTCTACTTCTTTTGTTCTTGTTGGTTCCAGATGTGATGAACACTGCTTAAATCCATTATTGCTGGATATCTGAGCCATGTCCACTTACAAGACCAAACCTTCCCTAATCTTGTAGCTTCCAAAATAGCAAGACCTACACATAAAAATAAACATAACACTCAATTAGATTTTTAAAACTCAAATACATTTATTTTGTTTGTAACACACCTAATATGATTTAGGATTTAAAGCCACTTACAAATAAACAACCAAATAAACAGTTGGGGGAAATCTGGGTGAAGCTTATTTTTAAAAATCTTACACACTGCTGGGTTAAGAGATATGTTTAGACATACATGACTTTACTTCACTCCCTAAGAGGAAAGCTAGCACTGTAAATGAACTCAAGAACCTTTCATCATAGATATAACAATGACCGCTGTTAATCAATGGCACTTTTGGCAGGATTCCTGGCAGAGAACAACTTAAGGGCCAGTCACATATTTTCAAAAGTTTGAACAGGGTTTACCATTATGTAAATGCAAGTCAAAATGGTTTCAGTCTTTTGCTATTTGTTAAATTACTCCTAAACCAATTTAGCAATAAAAGTACTCAATATCTAATTAATAAAACCAAGAAACTATTAACAAAACATCATATGAAAAACTGATTAAGGGTTTATTATAGTCTACAACTATTTATGTACAATGTAACAGATTAGAATAATAAGAATGTTAAAGCTATAAGAAGCTGCAATACTCCACTTAAAAGTTAAACTACAGCTTAATTTGTCATATAGTTTTGATCATGCTTCTATTGGATTATTTGTACTTAAATCATTAGTTAACTACCCCCAGTCAGGGGTACCTGACTGGCTCAGTTGGTGGAGCTGACTCTTGATCTTGGGGTTATGAGTTCGAAGCTCATATTAGGCACAGAGTTTAAGAAAACAGAACTAATACTAAAATTTCTCCTTTTTAAATTGCTAAAATATTTATAAACTAGAAGAAATAGTTTATTAAACTTTCTCACTGATCAGTTGATAAAAATTTATAATCTTAAGATAAACACAATTCAGATCAAAATTACCCTATGAAGCGAGATGACCAATTAAAGGATTAGTTAGCTACTGTGTAACAAGGCACATTTCTTGCTTCTAATCAATATGACACAGGGATTAATTTTGGGTTCTGGAGTCACATCAGCTTGATTTATGAAGCTGTAAGAGCTTGGGCAAGTGAAAACTTTTCCACGTGCCTTAGTTTCCTATCTTTTAAATTGAAAAAGTCTCTATCTCCTAAATTACAAGGATTAGGTGGAACAATGCAACTAAAAAGTGCTTACACTAGCCTTGAGCATAAGCATTAAATAAATGACATCTATTATTAACCTAAACTGATTTGAGATTCACCTATTTTGAACACCTAGAAATCAAGAGAGCTTCTACAGTATATGTGAAATAAAAAATTTAATGACAGGAGGTAGGGAAACCCCAATGTGAATTCAAATTAATGTAATACAAATGAAAATCCTAAGTGTTGAGGTAATACTAAATGAAAAAAATTATTAGTGATGAGGACATGAAGAGATATTTAAGGAAGACATCCTCTGCAAATCTTTTATACAACTACAGCTGAACTCCTGAGGCATTTCAATGAAAAGCTTTTCCAAATTTTTCCTTTCTGTGGTAGACTGCAAAACCAGACACAATGTACACTTAAAATATGTATACTTCATTGTATGTAAACATTTCATCAAGAAAAAAAACTATAAGCAAATATTGACTATTACTAAATATATACAAAGTACCTAAAAGAAAGTACTGATGTCTGCAATTTACTCTGAAATGCATTAAAAAATAATATAAGTTGATTATTTGATAGAGGGATAGATGGATAAAACATGATAAAGTACAAGAAAATATTAATAAAACAATCTAATCTAATTGGTAGGTATGTGGTTTTCACTTTGAAATAAATCCTTTCAGGGGATCCCTGGGTGGCTCAGCGGTTTGGCGCCTGCCTTTGGCCCAGGGCGCGATCCTGGAGTCCCAGGATTGAGTCCTGCATCAGGCTCCTGGCGTGGAGCCTGCTTCTCCCTCCTCCTATGTCTCTGCCTCTCTCTCTCTCTCTCTCTCTCTCTCTCTCTCTCTCTCTATATATATATATATATATATATCCATTATGAATAAATAAATCTGAAAGAAAGAAAGAAAAAAGAAAAGAAAAGAAAAGAAAAGAAAAGAAAAGAAAAGAAAAAAGAAATCCTTTCAATTTGGCTGCATGACTGAATATTTTCACAAAATGTTGAATGAGGAAGAAGCGGTACAAATTCCTCCTATTCCAGTACACACTTCCTCTTTATAGTTACTTTATTTCTTCTCCCATAAAGAGGTGGGGTCTATTTCTCCACCGATCTGAGCTGGCTTTGTGACTTGCACTGACCAATACAATATGGAAGAAGTGACACTGTGGGGAGTTCTAAGTTCTTAAGAGCCTGACTGCTTTAGCTTTTCCTCTTTTGAGTAGAGCCACTGCCATGTGAATTCTCATAGAAGGAAGAAAGAACACAAGAAGAAAAAGGCCCAGCCAAGAGTCATCACCAACCACCAAATACAAGCCAAGTCACAACCTTAGACCATTCATTCATCCATAGTCCAAATGACCACACCTACATTAGTGACCCAAAGAAAGACCAGCAGAAGAAACCACTTAGCCTGAGTTCAAACCAAATTGCTAACCAACAAAATCATTTAGGAATAGTTACAGAGTAGTAGATAACTGATCAATCTTTTCTTCTTACTTTTAGAAAGCAAAACTGAAGCCTCTTACCAATTTAACAGCAAATTTCTGTTTTAACTTCCATAGCCACCACTACCACGTTCCTTCAAGTGTCCTCAGAGAATAAACAGTTCCCTTTTCCTTCCTTATTCTGCCCCCTTCCACTTACATCCTTAATCCCACTGAATTCCCCTACTTCGTTCTTAGTGACTGCCTCCTCTGCATTATTTTCTCTTACTTGCTTCTGCTCCTCTATCATAAAAATGCTCAAATTTTCTCCATACTGAGGTGGAAAAAAAAATCGTAGCATTCCTCTTCAGACTCCAGTAGCTTCCATTTTAATATTCTCCGTTCACTGCCAAACTTCTCAAATGAGTGACCTAGAAAGTCCTTTCTTTACTCACTCCGCCTTGGAAAAATTATAATTGTCCTTCAGGGCCCAATTCAAAAATAGCCACCTGTTTGAAGCTTTTCTTAAACAACTCCTATTAGAAACTACCTTTTTACCTCAAATAAAACTTTTAACTTTCATAGACTTTATGCTGTTTTTGCCTCATCAATATCCTTTTTTCTGGTAGTAGAATCTGTAACTTCCTTTTTGGATCCCAGTCATCTCCCTTTTGTTCCATCTAGTTCAAATAGGGCTGGAACATCCTTACTCTCTATCCTCCCACCCTCAACCACACCAAAGGATCCAAGTCTGGCCAATTAAGAGTTAATCCCAAGACTTCTGAAACGATTTGGAAAGGAAGCCTATCACTTAAGGTGATAAAACTGACGGGGGAAAAAAAAAAAAACTGACGGGATATAAGCCTGGCATTGCTGTGGCCATCTTTGCCACCACTGAAGGAAATGCTGAGAATGGATCCAAGCCAGAAGAGAGCAGAGCTATGATAAAATGAAATCAATTCTGGGTATTACATTAAGTGTCTGGATCCAACCCATGTCCAAGGACAGTCTTTTCATTTATGTAAGCCAAAAAACTCCTCTCTTTGCTTAAGCTGGTTTAAAGTTACTTTCTCCTATAATAACTAAAAACCTCTGAACACAAAATCTGTAACCTGTATGTCTACCCAACAGACTAGAATAAACTTCTTAGGTATAGACACCTACTTTCTTTCTTCCCTACAACATTTAAAAGCACTCTGCTTAATATATATGGAGCTTAATTTAATGAACATGTGTTTTCAAAAAGGGAATAAGAGCTACTGGACAGTTCTGAAGAAGAGATTTCACATGGCAAATGACTGGAATATATGATGGGAGAAATTAAGTTTAACTGCCTGTTAATGAACACCACAACACAGTCTATTTTTCAGAAATCAGAAGGATTAGAACAAAACATTTTGCAAAGAGAAGATACTGAACTGCAATTCATCTTCTGTAAGCATAATGCCAATTTATTTATTTTCCTGGCTACCATATTTGGTAATGATACGACATTGTTTTGAAAGAGGGGAATCTGGGAATGCCTGGGTCGCTCAGCGGTTTAGTGCCTGCCTTCAGCCCAGGGAGTGATCCTGGAGACCCGGGATTGAATCCCATGTTGGGATTGAATCCCATGTCGGGCTCCCTACATGGAGCCTGCTTCTCCTTCTGCCTGTGATTCTCTCTGTCTCTCTCTCTCTCTCTGCCTCTCATGAATAAATAAATATCTTAAAAAAAAAAAAAAAAAAAGAGGCAAGTCTGGATTTTTTTAAGTGAGTTTGAGATAGTTTATTCAATAGAGAACACATTCCGAATTTAAAAAAAAAAGATTTTATTTATTTATTTGAGAGAGAAAGAGAATGAGAAAGAGCATGAGAGGAGCGAGGGTCAAAGGGAGAGGTGCTTGCTCTCAGTGCTCCTCACTGAGCAAGAAGCCTTATGCAGGGGATTCGCATCATGACCCAAACCAAAGGCAGATGCTGACCCAACTGAGTCACCCAGGTGCCCCGCCAAATATTTCAAATTAATGTTACCTCTTATTCACTGACAAAGGTATAAAATAGTTTGAAAAATATTTTAACAGTGAATGTGGCATTTTTTTCACATCATCAATTCATTTGTTTGCTCTATCCCTAGTAGCAACCCAAAGCAGTATATGCTAAAGAAAATTCAACTCTAAATAGTAAAAAGTGAGCTCTTGGTTAACAGTTGAATTACCATATTTTAGCTTTCCAAAAAGAGTATTATGCATACTCAAAGGGTAATAAAGGACTTAAAAGGCTGTCCAAAAGTAACCCAGTCCTTAAACTATTTTTCTGAGACTGCTACACTGACTGACATGCTCCATTAATTTTTTAAAATAAAACATTTGATGACAAACATTTAGCAGGAAACAATTTCACACATGCTCATTCAAAATGCAAAACTTCAGGGCTAATGTTCTCCTAATTCAGCTGGAAAAGACAATATAACTAGTTTTTGAATGATGACTGTATACCATCTGCCAAAATTTCCCGACATAGAGCTACCCAGTGATGATCACAAGGCTGTAGCTACTTTAAATTCTTAAAAAGAGGGCAATTAAACTATTCAGTTAAACTTTGGGATACCATTTGCAGACCTAAAAGAATTAATTTAAAAGCTCTTGGCTCCTTCTGTGGTAGACATTCATTTATAATTTAAATTTAAATCTCAGGGAAAAAAGAAAAAAACCAAGCCAATCCTGCCACCCATCTAAATACTTTCAGATATTAAAATTAAAAATAAGAAAATAGAGAAATAATGACTTGAGTTCAACAATGCAAATATTTCTCCTCTAAAATGAAAATGAAACTCAGAAAAATAAATAATGGCACCCCATGGAACTGAATACTATGCCACCATTAAAAATAAATTAACAGGGGGAGCCGGGGTGGCTCAGCAGTTTAGTGCCGCCTTCGGCCCAGGGCATGATCTTGGAGACCCAGGATCAAGTCTCACGCTGGGCTCCCTGCATGGAGCCTGCTTTTCCCTCTGCCTGTGTCTCTACCTCTCTTTCTCTGTTTCTCATGAATAAATAAATAAAAATTTTAAAAAGAAAAAAATTAACAATGTAGTAACCATGGAAAATACTCGTAAAACTATGGCAAGAACCTATATATTATTTGTACATACACGTATAGGCATTCACCTATATAAACTTTATGTAGAGATATAGACACTAAATGCCAAACACAACTTAAAGCAATGTATTAATTTAATCCTTATAACTTATATGAAGTAGCTACTATTATCTCTAGTATACAAATAAAAAGACTTCATACAATTATATAATCTGCCCAAGTTCACAGTAGCTAGCAAGTGGTAAGATCAGAACTTAAATCCAAGCAATTAATGCTATTTGGTTATAACATGTGCCGACTTACTGATTTATTATCACCACATGACTAGCAAATTTGTTTCATCAAGGGCATGAATTTTTTTTTTTAAAGATTTTATTTATTTATTCATGAGAGATACAGAGAGTCAGAGACACAGGCAGAGGGAGAAGCAGGCTCCAGGCAGGGAGCCCAATGTGGGACTCGATCCCAGAGTCTCCAGGATTACACCCTGGACTGAAGGCAGTGCTAAACCGCTGAGCCAGGGGGGCTGCCCAAGGGCATGAACTCTTATTTATCTTCTACTCTCAAACTTCTACTATAGTTGTTGAATGCCTCAACAATTAGGGAACCTAAAACATTTTTTTTAAACCAAAGAGAAGTTCAAATTCTGCAACACAAAAAAACACACTAAGAGAGCTTATTTAGGGGACCCTGGGTGGCTCAATGGTTTGTCCCCTGCCTTCGGCCCAGGGTGTGATCCTGTTGTCCCGGGATCAAGTCCCACATTGGGCTCCCTGCATGAAGCCTGCTTCTCCCTCTGCCTGTCCCTGCCTCTCTGTGTCTCTCAGGAATACATTAATAAAATCTTAAAAAAAAAAAAAGGAGCTTATTTATTAATAAGTCAACTAAAACAGAAAAATCACGTTTTAGTTTATTTATGTTTTTAAAGATTTTATTTATTTATTTATTTATTCATGAGAGACACAGAGAGAGTGGCAGAGACATAGGCAGAGGGAGAGCAAGCAACCCCAATGTGGGACTCGATCCAAGGACCCTGGGATCACACCCTGAGCTGAAGGCAGATGCTCAACCACTGAGCCAGCCAGGTGTCAGTGTGGTTGCGTTTAGAATAAACAAGTGGCAGCAGAAAAAATTATCTTGGAAACTAGGAGGGAGATGGCAAAAGAAAACTAAAAACAGGAGAGGTGGGATGCCTGGCTGGCTCAACCAGTGGAGCTTGCAACTCTTTATCTCAGGATTGTGAGTTTGAGCCTCACACTGGGTGTACAGAGTACTTTAAAAAGTAAAAATCTGGGACACCTGGGTGGCTCAGTGGTTTGGCACCTGCCTTTGTCCCAGGGTGTGATCCTGGAGTCCTGGGATTGAGTCCCACGTGGGACTCCCTGCATGGAGCCTGCTTCTCCCTCTGCCTGTGTCTCTCTGAGTCTCTCATGAATAAATAAATAAAATCTTTAAAAAAAAGGATTAAAAAATAAATAAATAAAAAGTAAAAATCTTAAATAAAAACAGGAGAGAGTAGCTTCATCTGTTCTAAAAGGAAAAACTCCAGTAGACAACATTCTCCTATCTCTGATTCATGGAATGAAAGAATTCATCTGCCAAAAGTAACCAAGTACTTTGGTATTAAGCACTATATAACTGTGTCAAAAAGAAAAAAATGGAAGAATGTTCAGGTGTTTGTTGAGTGACGATAGGTTAAAGTAACACTATTCAATAGGAACCGAATGTAAGTCACATACCAAATTTAAAATCTTTTACAACTACATTAAAAGAAACAGATGAAATCATTAATGATGTACTTCAATATACTTTAATCCAACATATTCAAAAGACTGTTGCTTCAATAGGTAACCTATATATATATATATTTTATATATATATGTATATATACACATATATTTTAAAGACTTTATTTACTTATTCATGAAAGACACACACACACACACACACACAGAGTGAGAGTGAGAGCGAGAGCGAGAGCGAGAGCGAGAGCGAGAGCGAGAGCGAGAGCGAGAGAGAGAGAGAGAGAGAGAGGCAGAGACACAGGCAGAGGGAGAAGCAGGCTCCATGCAGGGAGCCCAACGTAGGACTTGATCCTGGGTCTCCAGGATCACACCCTGGGCCGAAGGTGGCGCTAAACCGCTGAGCCACCCGGGCTGCCTAGGTAACCGATATAAATATATTATATGAATGGGACACTACCTTCTCTTTTTATATTAAGTCTTCAAAACATGGTATGTATTTCACACAAACATTTCAACTTAGAGTAGCCATATTTCAAGTGTTCAAAAGCCAAAGGTGGCTATTGGACAACTTACAGCTAGAATTAATAAGGAAAGGAACAAAAAGCATGGTGAACAAGCATCATTAATTTCTGGATGATTAGGAAAAATGTATCTTCCAGAAAATCATCCTTTCCCTCAAGTCAATAAAATAAAATATTTCCAATGTCTATTAGTTAATTTTTAGGGGAAGAAAAAAAATTCTTTAAGATTTTATTTATTTATTCGTAAGAGACATACAGAGAGAGAGGCAGAGACATAGGTAGAGGGAAAAGCTGGCTCCTTGGAGGGAGCCCAAAGTGGGATTCGATGCCAGACCCTAGGATCACACCCTATGCCAAAGGCAGCCGCTCAACCACTGAGCCACCCAGGAGTCTCATGGGGAAGGAAAAAATTTAAGTCCCATAGGTAACATACAGCTTTCTTTTTTTTTAAGATTTTATTTATTTATTCATGAGACACACACAGAGAGAGGCAGAGACACAGGCAGAGGGAGAAGCAGGCTCCATGCGGGGAGCCTGATGTGGGACTGGATCCCGGGTCCCCAGGATCAGGCCCCAGGCTAAAGGTGGCGCTAAACCGCTGAGCCACTGGGGCTCTGTCCATTTTCTCATAGGATTTTTCTTTATGAATCGTTATGTATTAGTAAAATTATCTGTTAAATGCACAGCAAACATTTTTTTCTAGATTTATTGTTTTCCTTTAATAGGCTCCATTCTCAGCATGGAGCTCAACTCAGGGCTTAAACTCACAAACCTGAGGTCAAGACCTGAGCTGAGATCAAGAGCTAGACACTTAACTGAGCCCACCCATGTGCCTGTAGGTTTATTGTTTTTTCATTCATTTTTTAAAAACATTTTATTTATTTATTTATTTATTTATTTATTTATTTATTTATTTGAGAGAATGCGCAAGAGGGGGAAGGTCAGAGGGAGAAGCTGACTCTTCGCTGAGTGGGGAGCCGGATGGTGGACTCAATCCTGGGAGTCATGACCTGAGCTGAAGGCATATCCTTAACAACTGTGCCTCCACTGGCATTTTCAGTGGTTAATTTTTTTTTAAGTTTGTTTATTTAAGTAATCTCTACACCCTGTCTGTTGTTCAAGCTCAGGACCATGAGTTCAAGAGATATATGCTCCTCTGACTTAGCCAGCTAGGCACCCCTAATGGTTATTTTTATTTTGTTTTTCAGCATCTAGTATACACCCAATAATAAGTATTTATTGAAGAAATGAAGGAATTATGTGGTGCTTGTTTACCAAAAAGTTTTTTTTTAAAGAATATGTATTTAAATATTCTTTCATGGCTTTGAATCATAGCCTTTATGCTGAGGTTAACTAGAAATTCCATGGGTTATTTTGGCTTTATGATTCTATTTTTTTTACACTTAAATAGTTAATCTTTTTGTAATTTTGTAATCCTATTTGGCCAATTATAAACACATTTATCTATGAAATATTGTTTTCCAATTGTAGAACAATTAGAAATTATATACTTTAAAAATATGTACCAAGAATGGTAGGACAGACCTTAGTTAAAAGGCTGCTTCTCAAAAAAATAAAAAAAAATAAAAAAAAAAAAAATAAAAAAAAAAGGCTGCTTCTCAAAAAAAAAAAAGGCTGCTTCTCCCTCTGCCTGTGTCTCTGCCTCTCTCTCTGTCTCTCATGAATAAATAAAATCTTTTAAAAAAATGCAAATTACCACATAATAAAGAATCAAAATAGAAAAAGCATATGGTGATCTCAATACATAGTCTTAGCCAATTATGAACAGAAGTTCCTTATTTGACCATGAGTAGCAACAAAAAAATCTTATCTAATAATAAAATCCTGAAAACTTCCCTGTTTAACCATGAACAAAAACCAGGATGCCCACCACCACTTCTATTCAACACTTTTATAGACTCCTAGACAGCACAGAAAAGAAAAAGAAAATTTAGAGTTAAATAGGATGAAATAAAGTATTGTGTGCAGATAAAAACTCAAAAGAATATATAGATAATAGCAATGCTAGATTTTAGCAAATTATTGGAAATGATGCCAATATACAAAAATCAATTGTATTTCTATGAACCTACAACAAATGGTTAAAAAAGGCAATGTTCAAAAACAGTATTTACAGTAACACACATAAAACCCCCTAACTAGCAATACATGTAACAAGAAGTTGTGGGGGAAGTTATAAAACTTTACTGACAAATACTAGGACTATCTGAATGTAAGTGATATTTTTCCATGTTAACAAACTTGAAAACTTAATTTTATACAGATGTCACCTCTCCTGAAATCTATAGGCTCAATGAAATCCCAAGCAAAATTCAATGGCTTTTGAAATAGAAATTGACAAGGTGATTCTAAAGTTTATTCAGTAACAAAAAGGGCCAAAATAACTAAACCCTCTTGAAAAAGAACAAGGTAGGGATGCCTGGGTGGCTCAGCGGTTGAGCATTTGCCTTCAGCTCAGAGCGTGACACCGTGGTCCTGGGATCAGGTCCCACATGGGGCTTCTTGCATGGAGCCTGCTTCTCCCTCTGCCTCTGCCTCTCTGTCTCTCATGAGTAAATAAATAAAATCTTAAAAAAAAAAAAAAGAACAAAGGAAGATTTGCTCTACCCAATAAAGACTTATAAAACTAATTTTATTTAAGATAATATGATATTTATGCAGGAAGAGAAATCTAGTAACAGGCTGAGGTCAAAAACAGAAACACACGTACAGAGACACCTGATTTAAGACAAGTGGCATATCAGAACACAGAGAAAGAACTGCCTTTTCAATAAATGAAGCTAGAACAAATGGAGGGAAAACAAAATGGATTCCTACTTCTCCCCATAAGCAAAAATCAACTCAAGGCAAACCAAATGTCTAACTGTAAAAAGAAAACCCAGAATCAGAAAAGGGAAAAATTTCTAAAACAAGATGGAAAGCACTAACCATAAGAGAAAAATAAATTTGACTATAATCCAGAACTTTTATTTATCAAAAGACACCAAAGATAAAAACAAGGCACAGAAAGATATCTTTAACACATAACCAAAGGACTCAAATCCTAGATAAATAACTTTTACAAATTAAAAAGAAAGATAATCTTAAGAACCTTCAAATAACATTGCCCACAACAGTCCCATATAGGACCTAACCTGGAAGTGGTCATTAGCTCAAGCTCCACTTCCTCTCTCATCTCCAGAGGTCAGAGGATGAAACTGAAAGTTCCAATTCTCTAAACATGCCTCAGTCTTTCTGGCAACTAGCTACATCCTGCCATCTAGGGATCTCAAACACTATTAATTTCATTAGCATACAAAAGAAACTCTGGAAATTCCAAGGGCTTTAGGAGTTGCATGACAGGAACCAGGCACAAAGACCAAATATTTATTTTTTCTTACATCACAGTTCATTCAGTGGAATTCTATATAGTAATGCCAATGAACAAACTAGAACTCTAAGAAAAAAAACAGCAGGGACGCCTGTATGGCTCAGCGGTTGAGCGCCTGCCTTCCGCCCAGGGTGTGATCCTGGAGATCAGGGATCCAGTCCCACGTCAGGCTCCCTGCATGGAGCCTGCTTCTCCCTCTGCCTGTGTCTCTGCCTCTCTTTCTGTGTCTCTCATGAATAAATAAATAAAATCTTAAAAAAAGAAAAAAAGAATATTTACATAATGGTAAAACTGTGAAGAAAAGGAAAGGATTCTCAAAAGTTAGCATAGTGGTTATTCATGGAGGGAGAGAGAGATTCCCGATCAAGGATAAGTACATTGGGACTTATGAAATACAATGTTCTGGTTCATAACTTATTGATTGTTTACAAGTCTATTTTTTAAAAAAGATTTTATTTATTTATTCATGAGAGGCAGAGAGAGAGAGAGATTGAGGGAGACACAGACACAGGAGGGAGAAGCAGGCTCCATGCAGGAGCCTGATGTGGGACTTCATCCTGGGACTCCAGGATCACGCCCTGGGCAGAAGGCAGATAGATGCTCAACTGCTGAGCCACCCAGGAATCCCTACACAAGTCTTTTTACAATTACTTGTTAAATAATAATATATGCTTTATGCACTTTTCTGTGGGTTATTTCACAATAAAAAAAGAATCCACTCCCTATGTTTTAAATTTAAATATTTTACATATTTTCATAACTATATTATACATGGGATGTGAAAATTAACAACACCTACAATTAATAGACGTGTGGGTTTTTTTTTAATTCACATGTGGCAAATTATATGAACACAAAAAGCTCAACTTTTTAATAATGTCATAAAAATATAAATAAGAGCAATATTGTCCCTTTTCATTTGCCAATCTATCAGCTAAATTAAGGACACTGCTCTTACTCATTAATGGATATAGAGAAAGGGTAAGACTGCAAAATAAAACAACAAAAATTATGATTTCTCAGATTTTCACCACCTGTGAATCACTTAATGGGCATTGTACATAACATGACTTATGTAAAAAAAAAAATCATTGCATTCTAAAATACAACATTTAAGGGTCACCTGGGTGGCTCAGCCAGCCATTGAGCATCTGCCTTCAGCTGGGGGCGTGATCCTGGAGTCCCAAGATTGAGCCGCCCCACATCGAACTTCTGCAGGGACCCTGCCTCTCTCTCTGCCTATGTCTCTGCCTCTCTTTCTGTGTCTCTCATGAATAAACAAATCTTTTAAAAAATAAAATACAACATTTAAAAATACATACTTCTATCGGCAAGAGATGACTGCACACTATCACCAATGTATGGTATATCCAGCAAATTATTTTATTTGAATTGGATTAGAAAATCTTAATCCAATTATAGCTTGTCAGGAAGGCAGCCAATGTTTGATGGTAACTATCAAATAGTTATTGATATGTACATAAAATTTTATAGGCTCCACCTTCAAATATTTCTTGAATCTGAGCATTTTTTCTTTATATTCCTGCTACCATCCTAGACCAGCCATTATCTGTTGCTTGGATTACTGAATAGCTGTCCAATCTGTTTCCGCCAAACTTCCACCCTCCATCCTCAGACCACTCTTAACACTGCAGCCAGAGTGATATTGAAAACCTTAGATCTTCTTACCCCTCCACTCAGAACTTTCAACAGTTCCCTATCTTACTCAAAGGAAAGGCAAAATCTTTATAACAGTCCACCAGGCACTCTAATACCTGGTCGCCTATTACTTCTCTCCTATAACTCTCTTCTCTGCTACTGTCCAACTAGCCTCCTTGTTCCTCAAGTACATACTTCTCACTCAGAGCCTTTGCTCTTCTGTTGCCTCTGGACTGCTCTTCTTCCCCTGGATAGCTGAATGGCGTGCTCTCACGTGCTCTCACATCTTCATTGAGAAGGTGACTTTGGAGTAAAGTCCTCCTTGATAATCAAGTTAAAACTGCAACTTTTTCTAACTCCACTGCCTATGCACTTTACTCACCATCTCCTTAGCATTTAGTACAATCCAATGTACTATAGATTTTACATATATATTTTATTGTCTAGCTTTCCCCCTCTAGGCTATAAATTTTATGAAGGTAGGATTTATCTGTTAGGCTCATCCTATATCCCCCCAGCACCTAGAACAACCCCAGAACAAGCAAGCTTTCATTCAAATGTTTGTTAAACAAATAAATGAAATTTAATCTAATATGCACCAGATTAGGAAGCAATTCTTTATTGTAAAGTGCCTCAAGTATTCTGTAAGATACTTAAAAGTACATAAAAATATCTTACCAAAAATGAGTATTTCTAAACTAAGAAATACCATAGATTTTTAAGCTACTCTTTTTAAAAAAAGAAAAGAAAAGATTATTTATTTATTTATTCATGGGGGGGGGGGGCACAGAGACCAGGCAGAGGGAGAAGCAGGCTCCATGCAGGGAGCCCAACTCAGGACTTGATCCCGGGTCTCCAGGATCACGCCCCGGGCCGAAGGCGGCGCTAAACCACTGAGCCACCTGGGCTGCCCTTTAAGCTACTCTTACTTCATACTTTTCATTTAAAGTATTTGGAAGTCATCTTAAATGTGCCAAATTATAAACCATTAACTTCTTTCTTTGAGGGAATAAAATTATGTATTACTCTCAGAATTGTTTTTCAGAGCCACATGGTCCTCTCCGTCAGACCAAAACCATTACTATTTTGAAATACTTGTGGACAATAATATAATTCATGTCTGCTTATTGCTTAGAAATATGGGGTCTGGGCTCGACAGAGCAATTTCACTGAAGATGAATCTTGAGGCGTTACCTATGTAAAACCAAAGACCTGAAGTCATGACAATAACTTTCAGGAACCTCCCTGAAAGATGGAGACAGGGCAAAAGAGCTGAAAGAGCTCCCCCTGAAGCATGTGAGCCTACCTGAAGTATAAGGCAGTCACCCTCCAGAGGAGGACTGGCAGGTAAGGAGGGAAAGATCCACCAGAGGCACTCCAAACTTTTGGCTACCAGTAGCTAGGGATGGGGCAGGAGAGCTGAGAAAAAAGCGCTCCAAAGTATTCTAGCCCTTTATGAAAGATAGATGCCCTCCAGAGGCTGGGGTAAGGGCAGCAAGGTAGAGATCTCTGAGACACAGAAAACCAAGAACAAAATAGAGAACAAAGAGACTTTCCAGCAACCTAAAAACAAACAAAAAACTAGCAGCTAGGCTGTGAAACAAATCTCTAGAATCAAATCAGTGTTCAGATCCCAAATACTCCTGAAGAGAAAGTCATCAGTGTCATCCAAAGTACTTCAACCCAGTGGTAAACTGAATCAAATTAAAGTCACAACAAAGTACAGACCCATCTTACTTGCAAATCAGACTTTCTCAACTTAGTGGCCTGCCAGAATAAAAGAAACTTAAGTTGTGCTAATATATAATCAAAGATTATGAGACTAAGAAAATGTGACCCATGGTCAAAGAAACGGTCAAAATAAGCAGATACAGAGATGGCCCAAATGTTGGAATTACCAAAGAGGAACTTTAAAATAATTAGGATGAAAATACTAAATGTAGTAGAAAAAATGAAGATGCACGAAGGGAGGGGGTGGCAGTTTCAGAATGACACAAATTACCAAAAAAAAAAAAAAAATCAAATAGAAATACTAGAAAAATAAATCAGAAATGAAGAATTAGACTGAACAGCATTAGAAAAGATTGGCAAACCTGAAGACAAATCAAGAGGAAACATCCAAACTGTGAGGAAAAAAAGAGGGGAGAGAAAACAGCATGTCTGTGGGACAATTTCAAATGGTCTAACGTAACTGGAGTCCCAGGAGAGAAAAAAAAGAATGAAACAGAAAAAATATTTGAAGAATATTTGCAGAACTTTCTGCAAGTGAAGAAAGACATTAACCAAACAAATCTAAGAAGTTTAGTGAAGCCCAAGCAGGATAAAAATATGTTAGTGAATGATCACAGAGTAATGTAGATTAAGCGACTACTTGGAAAGAAGTGGCTTCAGTTCTTACTGGTAATTGTGGAGTTAGGGTCAAATCAATCTAATATACAGAAAAATACAGGTGTAAACAGGTAAGTTTCTATAATGACTAGTAGAATTTAAATCTTTACTCCAAATTTAGATATGTTAGATATACACCTGTATTTCTAGTTTAGGGTATGACACAATCAAGCTTTTTTATTTAAACCTAATTTTATTCTGGATTTTTAGTGAAACTTTTTTCTTTTTGGTTGGAATGTTTTCTGATAAAAATAATAAGCTAAATCACCAAACTCAATTAGCAAAAATCAAAAATATTCTCTCAAAAAATATTCTAAAATCTACATTTATCGATATGAACTTTCTATAATTAAGCACTGTATTTCCAAGAAGGAAAAACACTGTACAATTATTAGGTGTGATAGGAAAAAAAAAAAAAGGTGTGTAAGAGACATTCATGTGAGCTTTACAACATTCAAAGATTTCCATTTGCTTTGCAGAAAAAAGACATAAGGAAAACCCAAACAGAAACCAGGAGACCAATTAATAAATAACTGAAATAATCTAGAAAACAACTAGAAATGACTTGAACGAGGTTGGCAGCAACGGAGATATGAAGAATGGTTTCCTTTAAACAAGCAAAGATGTTAAGCTTAGACAGTAAAAGAAATGAGGGAAATAACAGTGATGTCATAAAGAATGATTTAATTGGGGGGAGGGGATACTATTTTTAATGGTGTAGTCAAGGAAAAGATGAAATTGGAATGATAACCTGTACATAAGGGGTGAGTCATGAGAAAAGCCAAGAGCCTTCTTAAGCTTCCCAAATTTAAAGATGGATAAGCCTAGCCAGCTCCCACATTCTTTAACCTCCATAACCCACTTTATAATTATGCTTTGCCCAAGTACTACAAGCAATTAATAAAGGGTTTGATTCTCCCTGACAGTCATTATATTACCCTCAGCTCTTATGAGGAACATTCTACAAATAGAATCTTCACATAAAAGATTCTCAACAGGGCATTCATCAAGAATGCATTCTATATCTGCATATCTGTATCATTGTTTGGGAGGGGGCATGGAATGGGAAATACAGTTATAGCATGAGATTCCTGTTAAAAGATATTTTACTGACAAAGCAGTTTTCAATCTAACTCAAAATCCCAACAGTAGTACTGCTTTGTCAAGATAATTACTGAACTTTGAACTACTTTATTGTCCATTCATTTAACATGAATCATTAAATATACTCTGACATTACCCCAATTCCAACACGACAAATAACAGTAAGCTTTTGTGCTAAATGTTATGGTATATGCCTCCATTTCCAACATAGCTTAAGACAGGAAAACATAAAACTGAATTACAACAGAGAACCCCCAAACAGGGAATAATAATGAAAAACTGACATTATTCTAGAATTTCCCTCCAAAATTCCATAATTTCTATGGCTAAGAAAATCTTGTTTTCAAATGACACTAACTGCATTAAACTGGTAGTTTTACAGAACAGTGATAATAAGGAAAAGAAAATGATGCAGCAACAGGACTTGAGGCTCAAATATCAGAACTCTTTAACTGTGTAATCTTAGGCAAACTACTTAATCTCCCTTTGTCTTAGGTTTTTGGTTTTTTGGTTTTTTTTTTTTTTGTCTTAGTTTTCTTATCTTAAAAGATTGTATTTGTGTTGTCAGGATTAAACCAAATAATAGGGGGATCCCTGGGTGGCTCAGCGGTTTGGCGCCTGCCTTTGGCCCAGGGTGAGATCCTGGAGTCCCGGGATCAAGTCCCACATCAGGCTCCAAGTATGGAGCCTGCTTCTCCCTCTGCCTGTGTCTCTGCCCCCCCCATAAATAAATAAATAAATCTTTAAAAAATAATAATAAACCAAATAATATATTTATGCCTAGTTTATAACAGGCAGCTAATAATACATATATGTATTATATCTTTCCAATTATTGGAAATCAGTATACTCATACCATTAAAAAAAAAGGCAGCTTGTGGGCAGCCCCAGTGGCTCAGTGGTTTAGCGCCGCCTTCAGTCCAGGGCGTGATGCTGGAGACCTGGGGTCGAGTCCTGCATCGGGCTCCCTGCATGGAGGCTGCTTCTCCCTCTGCCTGTGTCCCTGCCTCTCTCTCTATGTCTCTCATGAATAAATAAATAAAATCTTTAAAAAAAAAAAAAAAAAAAGACAGCTTATTGGGGCACTTGAGTAGTACAGGCAGTTGA
The DNA here is from genome assembly GCF_905146905.1 of Nyctereutes procyonoides. NCBI lineage: Eukaryota > Metazoa > Chordata > Mammalia > Carnivora > Canidae > Nyctereutes > Nyctereutes procyonoides. Next base: position 10,942,100 of record NW_026575034.1, on the reverse strand, counting down.
ATGTTTGATTCCTGGTTTCAGCTCACGCTGTGATCTCAGGGTCCTAAGATTGAGCCCTATGTTGAGCATGGAGTCTGCTTCAAATTCTCTCTCCCTCTCCCTGTGCCGCTCCTGCTTATGCTCACTCTCTCTCTAAAATAAATAAATCTTAAAAAAAAAAAATGCGGCAGCTTGTCACCAATAATCACATGAAAAGATGTTCACTCATTAAGGAAATGCACACCAAAACCACAATGAGATACCACTTCATTATCTAACAGAATGGCTAAAATTTTAAAAATGGAAAATAAGTGTTGATAAGGATGCAGAGAACTTGAAACCCTCATACTTTGTTGATGGGAATGTAAATTGGTGCAGCCACTTTGGAAACACTTTAGTGTTACCCCAATAAATTAAACATAGAATTTCCATATGATCCAGCAATTCCACTCCTAGATATATACATCCAAAAGTGTCTATTAGCTTGTACACTAATGCTCATAGCAGTATTCACAATAGCTAAGTTAGCAACAATGCAACTGTCTATCAAAAATGGATACACAAAATGTGGTGTTTCACTGAATCTCAAAAGCATTATGCCAAGTAAAAGAAGTCAGACTCAAAAGGCTGGGATGCCTGGCTTGCTCCGTCAGAAGAGTGTGTGACTCTTGATCTTGGGGTCGTGAGTTCAAGCCCCACGTTGAGTGTAGATTACTAAATAAATAAACTAAAAACAAATTTTGGGGGAGGGATGACTTCCTCTGAGTTGCAGATGACCATTTTTTAAAAAGGCTGAATATATACAGGACATTCAGCAAAAGCAAAAAATAAATAGGCATAAAAAATATCAGTTGTTGGGCAGCCTAGGCAGCTCAGGGGTTTTTTAGTGCCGCCTTCAGCCCAGGGCATGATCCTGGAGGCCTGGGATCAAGTCCCACGTCTGGCTCCCCACATGGAGCCTGCTTCTCCCTCTGCCTGTGTCTCTGTCCCTCTCTCTCTCTGTTTCTCATGAATAAATAAATAAAATCTTTAAAAAAAAAGTTAAAAAAAATATCAGTTGTCTAGAGGGTAAGTGAAAGGGACTGATTACAAAGGAGAATAAGGATACTTTTTGGAGCAATAGAAATATTCTGTTTCTTAATTGTGGTGGTGGCAGTTAAATGCTGTCACTATCTCTTAATTTCAAAGGTTGCTACCTAAAACAAATGAATTTTACTATAAGTAAATTATACCTCAATAAATCTGATTTTTTTAAAAATCTCTAAATAGTTACAGGGTCATGTTATATATTTCAATACAGTAGAATTCCTATCTGATAAATGTCATGAGATCCAGGCTACATTCTGGAAGCCAAAGACCACCTTTTCCCAACTCAGCACTGTAGTCTAACGTATTTAGCTTAAACTAAAAAGAAAGGTTAGAACAGTTATAAATTATGTTATGAACACATATACAGTGACTTCATAAATCAACCTGGTTATGGATACCAAACAAAACCATAGTTTTGTTTATAGATAATAATTAGGTCTCCTTCAGAGCTTATCTTGGGGGAAAATACATGCTTCCCATAATTCCCTAACTACAAATAAAACATTTGAAAAAATGTTTTCCTGTTTCCTAATTAGACAGGTATTTTTTCTGTGTCTACCACTCCAACATCCACATTCTTTTCCCACCTCACCAGAAGGCAAAGTATCTGCACTCATTTCCCTCCATTGTCTTCTCTCATTGTCCCTACCCTTTTATCTTGAAAGAGGCTATTGTCTTTGCTTTTCCCCTCTCTCTCCACAGCCACAGAACTTTATTAGTGTTTTTTTTTTTTTAAGTAGGTTCCACATCCAACATGGGGATGGAACTCACAACCCCAAAATCAAGAGTCATACACTCTGTCGTCTTATGCCCCCATAACAGAACCTTAATACTTAATGCCTTCCTGGCTCCACTGATATATTTTCAAGATAAGTTGCCAATTTCTGTTTTTAAAGGAAAAAAATTTTTTAAATAGCCTGTTTCAACTAAGTTTCCCATACTGCAAATTTTTTAACCAATTTTCTTATCATTGTCTATTCCTTTCTCATACTCAAACTCCTTATCAAATCTATACTCATTTCACTAGCATTACTCTGCTGCTCGTTTACAGTCACGAACTTCTCCTTCAGTCCTCTTTACTCTCCCACTTACGCTCACTTACTCTCTAAATAAATCTTTTTTTTAAAAAAGGCAGCTTATCACCAATAATCACATGAAAAGATGTTCAATACCATTACGCATTAAGGAAATGCAAACCAAAACCACAATGAGATACCGCTTCATATCTACTAGAATGGCTAAAATTTTTAAAATGGAAAATAAGTGTTGATAAGGATGTGGAAAAATTCAAATTAGCCAATTTAATCACACTACATAAGCAACAAGTTCACAGTCTGTGCTAAGATTTCCTAAATTACTCAAATAATATAAAAGTTCTGTCCACTGGCCTGTAAGTTCTTTATTGCAGAGGTCAACTTATTCTCATCTCTTACTTCACCTCAGTCTGTCCTTATCTTTTCAAACAAACCTGCAAATCCTTCCATAAACCTCTAATTTTCTCTAAGTTTTTCTCCCAAGTTGTTCCCTATGCATTGAAATAACTGTCCCTGAAACCTCATCCCCTTCTTCCTACATTAACAGCTTAAGATCTAAACTCTTTACTGAAGGGGCACCAGGTTGGCAGAGTGGGGAAAAGCATGCAACTCTTGGTTATCTTACGTTGGGTGTAAAGAATTGAAAAAAAAAAAAAAGATAAATATTGTTAAGCCAATAATAACTGCTTTCGAATCTATTAAAATCAAGAGTGTTTAAAAATCCCATATGCAGTCAGCCAGTGTGGATGGAACAGGGAAGCAAAACAAGAGGCTTGAACCCCACCATTATCAGGGCTCAAAACCTGGTTCTGCCATTCACTAACTGTAGTCATGATCCAGCTACTTATTCTTCCTGAGACTAGAATTCTTCATCTGGAAAGTGAGGACCATAAACTTATTTAAAAGAAGAAGGGAAAAAAAAATACCACTCGCTTTTGTACCCAAATAGCTAAATTAAAAATTTTAAGAAACCCAAAATGTAGTTAAAATTGTATAAACCTCCTTGTTAACTGCCTAAATTATCAATGTGCACGCTCCATCAGTTATAAATAACAGACTGTAGACAAAAAGGATACAACACATATATAAATGCACCGAGTTACCAAAACTGTGACTCCAGCAGAGAACAGGAAAAACAAATTTTCTTCTAGTCTCAAACTTAACCTTGTGAACAACCTAAAAGATATCCCATAACAGTATCATTCCCAAGTATGACCATAATTCCAATAAAAGATTCAGTATGAATATTATCAAAATGATGAGAAATTACAAATTACTGGTAATATATTTCTTATAGGAGTTGCTTTTCCTTTTTAAGCAGGAATCCACCATAGGAAAGCAGAGCTTTTATACTGCCTATCTGCATTGTTCCATATGTTAGCTACTAACCACAAGCAGCTACTGAGTGCTTGAAATGTGGCTAGTCCAAAGTGCGATGGTTTAAGTGTAAGATGGACATCAGATTTCAAAGACTTATCAAAAAAAAAAAAGTAAAATATCTTAACATATGTGGTTCTCATTTAGTATTTCTACTGGACAGCATTTAGATATAAACTCTCAAATAAAAAAAAATGGATACCAAAAAAAAAAATGGATACCAGAGTAAGCCTCTTGCTTAGTGTCTCACTGCTTGGTAGTATCACAGCAAGATCTGGAACCTCTGTCATTTTTTTTTTTTTTAAGATTCTATTTATTCATTTGAGAGAAAGTGAGAGGGAGTACCAGTGAAGGGGAGGGGTAGCGGGGGAAACAGACTCCCCCCTGCGTGGGGAGCCCGACACACAGGGTTCTACCCCAGGATCCTGCCTTAAGCCAAAGGCAGATGCAGAACTGACTGAGTCACCCAGGTGCCCCAGAACTTGATCACCTTTATTCCACTCTCATTAAGGAAGAAATTAATCCTTTAAGACTCAACTTGAGCATCACCCTTCCTCAGATCCACTCATTCCCCTTCTCCAGCCCATGTACTCAGTACTTGAGTACTTTCAGTACTTTGGACCTACTGCTACCCTTATAACCATACTGTCATAATCTGTGTGTCTCATTTTTTTCTTTCCCTCAAACCACTGCAGTGCCAGGCATCCTTGCAGGCCCTCTGAAAACAAAATCTTTCAGAAGGTTAATGCTTAGCCCTCCTACAACAAATCAAATGTACTGAAACATTCACCTTTATCATTTACCTGCATTAACATGGCAAATATAATAAAATGGATAATTTACACTATCAAAGTAAGTAACAAGTTACAAAACATTGAAAAAAAAAAGTCCTTTGCACTGCTGCTCTGAATAGTTTGGTCTGATGCTCTGATAAGAACTCTGAACTCTTGAGAAATTCAACACCCTCGTTAGGTGTAAGTTCACTTATTCAATGTGCTTACAAGTGCAAAAACATTGTGCTAGATTAAAGAAAGATTCCTGGACATGGAACTGATGCAACAATCTTCAACTGAAAATTTTAGAACCGTTCATGGCAGAAGGGAGAAACAGAATCAAATGCTTAATACACAGCTAATTATCTAAACTTCTAGTTACTAATTCCTGTAAGTGCAGTCGCGAAAACTTTTATGTTCCATGAAACAGGAAAGGTTGTGAAACCTATGGATGAAAACACTAAAATACATTGCTTGCCAAGGAACAATGCAAGCAACATGCATACAAAACAGATTTTCGTAAGGAAAAAAATGCTTCAGAATCTTTAAATTCAGGCAACATTGGGTGGGGGTGGGGTGGGAGTGACTGGGTGACGGGCACTGAGGGGGGCACTTGATGGGATGAGCACTGGGTGTTATTCTATATGTTGGCAAACTGAACACCAATAAAAAATAAATAAATAAATTCAGGCAAAATTACTTGTAGAAGTAGTTATATATATATATATATGCTTGATATCTACATATCTACTTTTGAATTAATTTGAGCTAAATAACAAAATCTCTCTATTCTCAGTCATAATGCTTTTCGGTATTCAAAAAATGGTCTTAATATGAAACAAGCAACTATCTTCAACTGCATAGACCTCAGTTAGAGCACTTCAGTCTAATTCGCCATGGTGAATAAGAGTAGGTACCAATACTGAATGTGGCACAACGCTCAAAGGAGTCTCCTGTGGAGACTTAATCACAAGCCAAGGAGGCAGAGGTACAAAGTCTCTTCTGGAATCAGTGTTCTGGACCTCCAAACAGGCTTCCCCCCTCTATACTAATGTCTGCGGCTCTTCTGATACCTTTCTTTTTTCTGCCTCTCTTATAATCTGTGGCTTTGACACAACATATTAAATAATTTTCCCAGCAGAGCTTTTGGGTGGTCCGACACCCACCTGGAACAATTTCAGGGTACCTCTTTAATAGGTAATGTTGTTGGGCAGCCCGGGTGGCTCTGCGGTTTAGCGCCGCCTTCAGCCCAGGGCCTGACCCTGGAGACCCGGGGTCGAGTCCCACGTCGGGCTCCCTGCTTGGAGCCTGCCTCTCCCTCTCTGTGTGTCTCTCATGAATAAATAAACTAAATCTTTAAAAAAATAATAATAAGTAATGTTGTTCAAAGATGAAGACCTCCTTCCCTACAGCACCCACTGTCCAGATTAAAAATATAACCACAACCTCAACTTCTATCCGGCTAATTAGCAGAAGGGAAGGAACTACCACAGGCGCTCTCTTCCACATGCTTAATCCCCACACTTTCTTCCTCCCTTAGTTTTCTTCCTCATTTCCCTCGTGAAGCCCTGCTCCCCGCCCCACCCCCCCGAAGAAATTTCCACAACTAGAGAATCTCCTTTTTAAAGCCAAACCATTTAGTGAGGAAAAAGAAGTATGTGCTTTTTTTTTTTTTTTCTCCCCTTCTTCGATTCTGTATTGTTCCTCCGTCACTCAGGAAGAGTGAAGCAAATATTTTTCATCTGACCGCACTCCCGGAAAGATGATGCACTAAACACACACTTAAATAATACTGTTCTCCCGAAGCAAGTGGATTCGCGGCAAAAAAAAAAAAAAAAAAAAAAAGGCAGCAAATGGGAAGAAGTGTGAAGAAGAAAAACAAACAAAAAACAAAACAAAAAACCAAAAAGGCATTATCCCCAAAGCTGGAGATGGGACAAGGAGGTGGAGGGGGTGCGGGAGACGACCCAGACGTGCCGTACACTTCGCCAGAAGCGAACGATTCAACAAGAGCGCAGGACCGGCCTCAGGGACTCCGACCCGGTACCGAAGGACAAGGGGGGGCCCTGCCCCCCGCCTGCGGGCGAAACTAACTCCCAGGGGCCCCGCCAAGAGGGGCCTAAGGGGGGCGCGGGCCCCTCGCCCCTCAGGCGGGGCGGCCGGACACGGCCTGGGTGGAAGCAAGGCCCGGGGGAGGTGAGTCGGGCTGAGGCGACACCAAGAGTACCAGAGAGAGGGTCAAAGGCGGGCGCCCGGGACTGGGGGCCGCGGCAGGGGACCCTCCCATCCTGGGCGCCCCCGGGGCCCTCGCGGCCCCTGCACAGCGGGGCCCCAGGCACCGGCCCCCGTTGCACCCGTTGCACCTACCGCTCCTCACCTCACGGCGCCCGAGCCTCTGCCTCCACCACAACCCGAGCCGCCGCAGCAGCCGCGGTGCGAGCCATTTCCCTCCCGGCCGCCTCAGCCGCCGCCAAGAGCCTCGGCGGACTCCGCGGCCAGCCAAGCACAGCACGTCACTTCCGGCCAGGGAAGCCCCGCCTTCCGCGCCCAGGCTTCGGCGGGATTGGCTGGCGCCGACGGCCTACCTGAGGTGGTGGGCGGGGCCTGGGCGCGTCCCGCGAGGCTGGAGCTCGGGCGGTGGGGGCCGGGCTGCGGCTTCCCCTGGGAAATGCCGAGTCGGCTCGGGACGTCTCTCCCGGCAGCACCAGCCCGCGGCGGGGATGGGGGATGGTGAGGAAGGGACGGGGGGGCGGGAATGTACCTCCTGGGACCCCAGCCGGCCACTGTCCGGCCGGGCGTCCGCCAACCAGCGAGTACTCTTGTTCCCGTGCCCTCTCCAGGGACCTCAGCAAGTCTGCTCCAGCCTGGCCGTGGTTCCCAGATTCCTGGCTTGGGCCCCAGGCCGCGGTGAGGTTAGTTTGCGGCTGGAAAACTTGAAAGGCGCAGGCAAGATACGGAGTCCTGCACGCCAAGCTGCCTTTCGCGGCGGCTCACGGTGGATCAGGTGCTGCGGAGCGTCTAATTAGCAGCCCGTCACGTGGACTGCGTGAAGCTCCTTCACTCGGGTGTCTCCCGTAGTGCTCCGCGGTCAGGTAAGGAAGATGGCCCGATGACAGCCCCCGGCTAGGCGGAGACGGCTCTTGTCTGCTCCACAGAGGGTCTTCGCAAGGCAATCTCCAAAATACCTGCCTCCCGACAAGTGACTGAGATTATTAGCCCTTAAATATCCGATTTAAGAATTACATAACCATGTCGAGCAGATAGGAAAATTCTCCCCATTTCACAGATGGTGACGCCGGGAGCAGGATTCAAACTCCCAATTCTGACTCCACAATCTGTAGCGTTTTCCAGCTTTTTTTATTTTTAGTTTTATTTTTTTTTTTTGCATTTACCATTTTTATTTCGCTATGCAGAAACATACATTTACCCTGCTCTGTGTGATGCAGTTGACAGTGTAATGGAGACTATATCTTTTTGAAGGCTGAACACTAAATAGTTTAATTACAGTGGAAATTCTGTTCAATTTAAGGCTTGGCTCTGAACTCGATTGTAAATATGGACCAGATTCAAAATAAAACGTTTTTTTTTTTCAAGTAAAACACTTTTTTTTTATTTTTCAAGTAAAAGAAGAAAAATCAACACAAGGAAAAAAGAGGAAAACAAAGCAACAGAAGCCCAACAGATTTTTCTGGAGTGACATTTCATAATATTGTAAGCTAACAAAAACAGGTTTCTTCCCCCCAAACAATAACGATTTACATATTTAGGACTTGTTAGGAAACTCTTGGAAGCTTTCCATGTTGGACGCAGACCAAAGCGAACAAGGAAAAAAATCACATTAATATGTCCCTTAAACAGTGAGAGAAGGGGACACGCTCCTTCCAAAGGCTTACAATCTAATGTGGTAGACTGACTTGGGCTGCAATTCTCAGTAAAACAACAAGCACAACAACAACGACACCTTTTTTTTTTAAGTTGTGAGAAGACGAAGTAGAAACTTCCTTTCAACAAATAATGGGAAAGAAATCTTTTTTCTCTCTTCTCCCCCCCCCCTTTTTTTTTTGGTAGAGTGGATGTGAAGTGGATGAAGCCCCTCTAATTACTCTAATAAACATGCCTACAACTCCCCGGAGATGAGACTGGATGGAGTTCTGAGTCTATGGAAGGAAGCAACTGCACTCCTTGAGGTGGCTACTGACTCTTGTCCACCCACCCACCTTTCCTACTCCAGGCTTTCCATCCCTTCCTCCCCTCCCCACCCCCACTTCCAGGCCGACTTTACACACCCTAGAAGAATGTCCCTTAGGAATCTGTTTAGTTCCACAGCATTGTTCTGCTTTATCTTCTCATCAAAGGAGGAATTTGTAGAATTGGCAGCTCTTACCCAAGATTAAAGGGGGAGGGGAAAACGATTTATCTCAGCTGGTTTCCTTGCTTCTGCTCCAGAACTGAGTGTGCCTTCAGAAAGAAGGAAGAGGGCTTGAGAGAACACTGTGTCTTGAGGGAAGATTAACTACTTGACTTTTTTTCAATCTTTTTTGTATTTTTTCTTATGAGAAATATTCTTTCTCGGTCCCAGCAGCAGAGAGCCCTTGCTTGGGTACATTTCTTTTTTTTTTTTTTTTTTTTTTTATTTATGATAGAGACAGAGAGGCAGAGACACAGGCAGAGGGAGAAGCAGGCTCCATGCACTGGGAGCCCGACGTGGGATTCGATCCCGGGTCTCCAGGATCACGCCCTGGGCCAAAGGCAGGCACCAAACCGCTGCGCCACCCAGGGATCCCGCTTGGGTACATTTCTTGTTGTAATTCTAACTTCATTATTTTATTATGCCTCTAAATGGCCTATATTTAGTAGACTCTGATTGACCAGAAGGGTTCCATTAAGAAGAGAAAGAAAGGGAGTTTGATAGTTTTCCAGATACTAAAAAACCAGCATTCACAAATCGCCAGGTGTCAAGAATCAGAGTAGCCGTCCCTTAGCAGCTCATCTCTTTGGCAACGGGTGTATGAAGATGGATGTGTCAGCAATAGAAACACAAATTTCCAGGACAAACTGGTGCTGCTCTCATTTGGAACCAAAAGAGAACATAGCTGGCAGCCATTTCTCACTCTCCTACTAGCTTCAATATTAAGATTTGAAAGTAGAGAAAAGAATTGAGGAGGAGGCATTATATTTTTAAGTGTTCCAATCCTAACCTCCCACAGAGAACACCACAAATATTCCCAAACTTCTAGTACCAAATGAGAATTGGGCAACCTTGTTTTACCACAGGTTAAAAAAGAGAGAGTGATATTTAGAGCATTTGCTAAGGTCAGGCCCTCTTAGTGCTTTACAAGTCATTGAGTTCCTCTAACAACCTCAAACAGAAGTGCCATTATTCTATCCTCATTTTGTAGCTAAGAAATTGAAGAACAGAGAGGATAACAAATTTGGCCATAGTCGCATAGATACTAAATGGTATAACTGGGATTCAAACTCAGGTCTAACTATAAGGCCCATCCTTTTTTACCTTCACACTGCTCCGCAAAAGCCCATGCAGAGTTTAACAGCAAAAAAATAGCAACTAAAGGCCATTTATCAGTAAACCTAGTCTTCACTTTCCTTTTCCAGTGCTGAATCCCCAACTCTGCTGGGTCCTATACCACACAACGTAAAACCTATAGTTTCTACTTCTTAGAGATGACTATTAAGGCAGATAACACTGTCATAAATGACATTAAGAACATTAAATGTTTAATAGCCAAATTGTATAAAGAGTCTAAATGTCCATCAATTGATGAATGGACAAAGATGTGGTTGATGGATAGATAATGGAATACTACTCAGCCAACAAAACAACTGAAATCTTGCCATTTGCAAGGACATGGATAGAGCTAGAGTGTATAATGCTAAGTGAAATAAGTCAGAGAAAAAGACAAATACCATATGACTTTACTCATGTGTGGAATTTAAGAAACAATATATGTTGGCAAATTGAATTTAAATTTTAAAAAAAGATGAATGTACAGGATTGGGGGGTGGGGGAAAAGAGAGAGGAAAACAAATCATGAGGCCTAACAGAACAAACTGAGGGTTGATGGAAGGAGGTAGGTGGGGGATGGGCTAGATGGGCGATGGGTATTAAGGGCACTTGTGATGATGAGCACTAGGTGTTACATGAAATGAGGAACCACTGAACCCTTCATGTGAAACCAATATGAACTGTGTTGTTTAACTAGAATTTAAATTTAAAAAAAAAAGAAACATTAAATGTGTAGATAATGAAAGGATGTGAAGTTTGTAGAAGGAATAGGAAATGTTTGCCTTGTGATTCAGCCAAAAAAAAAAAAAGTACTGAGTCCTTGTTTTCAATATATCAGGCACTATTCTCTGTGTTAGGGATATAGTAGAGAACAAGATGAGGTGTCCCTGCCCTCACAGAGCTTAGAGTCCAAATCCAACAGGGGACACAAACATTAAACCCCTAATTAATTATTTATCTAAATTGTGGTAAGTGGTGTGAAGGAAAATCACAGGCTTCTTTGCTTTATAATGGAAGGCAGAAAGACCTTCCCTGGTAAGTGGCCTTGAGCTGAGACCTAAAGGATGAATAGAAATGAGTGACGTGACGATGCAGTAGAAATGAGTGCAGTAGAAATGAGTGACGATGCAGTAGAAAGCATCCAAGGCAGAGGGACAGTGTGTGCAAAGACACTGAAGGAGGAAGGAGCATAGTTCAGCTAAGGAACTGAGAGGCCAGTGTTGCTGTTGTACTGGGAATAAGAGGGAAGTGGCTTTAGATTTGGTAGTGAGGCAAGCAGATCATGCCATGTCTGGGAGACTATATTAAAAATTTACATCTTTATCTTAAAAATGAGGAGAAGGGGTTTCAGTTCTCAAATGATCCAAGTTGCATCTTAAAAAGATTTCTTAAGGTTGGATAGAGCATATATCTGAGTGAGGCTACAGAGGATTTAGACAGCCCAGTTTGGAGGTTATTGCAACAATCTAGGGAAGTGATGATGGTGGCTTGAACTTTGCGTAAGACAGTAAATATAAAGCTGAGCCAGGGCTTTTGTCCTTGGAGACAGTCAAGTAGAGGAGAGAGATTTAGAAGCAAGTATGATGTAGTGAGCATTATTAGAGATATATGTAAGTAATTTTGGAAGTTTGAAAGCTCGGGAAAGAAGAGGGGAGGATGGAAAGTAATTAGTTATCTATTGCTGCATATCAAGTTACCCCAAAACTCAGTAGCTTAAAGCAACAAAAATTAACTCACAGTTTCTTTGGTCAGGAATCCAGGTATGGCTTAGGTGAGTGATTCTTCCTCAAAGTTTCTGATGAAGTTACAGTCAAGCTATCAGCTGCCAGTCTCATTTAAAGGCTTGAATGAAGAGAGATCCACTTCCATTTTTACTTACGTAGTTATTAGAAGGTCTTAATCTCTTGAAACATAGGTCTCTTCACAGGGCTACCTCACAACATGGCAGCTGGCTTCTCCAACATGAATAACCAAGAAAGAGCAAGAGAGTACAAGATTGTGTGAGAGAAAACATCCCTGAACAGAAGCTATGGTCTCTAACCTAATCTTCAAAGTGAGGTCCCGTCACTTCTGCCATTCTCTATTCATTAGAAAAGAGTCAATAAGTTCATGAAGCGGGGAATATGCAAAAGTGAGGCATATGCAAAGACTTGAATACTAGGAGGTGGGGGGTTACTGGGAGCCATCCTAGGAGCTGACTACTACAGCAGGTTTCCCAGAAGAGGTAACACTTGAAGTGGTTATATTGGAGTTTCCCAGGGGCATCTCAGGAGAAAGGACATTAAGAAAAGGGTATGTGAAATATACAGCGGTACCTTTCTATAAATTTACTTCTATGATTGCTACCAATATGCTTGCATCTTTGTGGAAAAAAAGATATATAGGGATATTCATTGAAGTGTTATCATATTAGTTTGCTAGGGCTGCTGTAACAAAGTACCACAAACTGAGCAGCTTAAACAATAAATTTATTGTCTCACAGTACTGGAGACTGGAAGTCTGAGATCAACATGTTGGCATAAGGGAAGTATCTGTTCTAGGCCCTCTCCTCAGCTTATAGGTGGCTGTTTTCTCCCTGTGTCTTCTTATCTTTCCTCTTAAAAATATCCCTGTCCAATTTTACTCTTCTCACAAGGATGCCAGTCAGATTGTATTAAGTCCCACCCTATGGGATCCCTAGGTGTCTCAGCAGTTTAGCGCCTGCCTTCAGCCCAGGGCGTGATCCTGGAGTCCCGGGATCGAGTCCCACATCAGGCTCCCTGCATGGAGCCTACTTCTCCCTCTGCCTGTGTCTCTGCCCTCTCTCTCTCTCTCTCTCTCTCTCTCTCTCTCTCTCTCTGTGTCTCTCTTCAATAAATAAAATCTTAAAAAAAAAAATCCCAACCTATAGGACTTCATTTGAACTTGATCATAAGGAACCAATCTCTAAATAAGGTTGTATTAGGAGATATTAAGGGTTCGGATTTCAACATACGAATTTTGGAGAAGATAACACAATTCAACCCATGATAATTACATAGCAGGAAAAGAGTAAAAGCAACCTAAATTTCCAACAATAGGGAATGGGTTAAATAGGCTATGGTATGTCATAAAATGGAAAGTGGAATACTATGTAGCCATTAAAAAGATGGACTAGGGATGCCTGGGTGTCTCGGTGGTTTAAGTTCTTATGTTCTAAACCTGTTTTAAGGTTGTGTGTGTGGGGGGGTGTTTTAAGTTATCAGTCCTTCAAGGATTTTTCTAGTCCAGGATTTTCTAGCATACTCCTAATATTGGTTCAGTTGGGTTCAATAAATGTTAACTGAGATCAGCCGGAAGCCAAGCAGTGTACAAGGAAAACGATGATGAATACAATATGACCCTGCCCTTGGAAAGCCTACAGTCTAGTAGGCCCAAAAGCAGAAAAGAAAAAATACACAAAAGGTACACAAATAGAAACTGTCAATACACTGTGGTAAAAGTTATGGTAAAATTGCACACTGGTGCCAAAGGCGGAGCACCCAGCCCCACCAGAGAAGAGGAAGTGCTCCGAAGAATGAGTAGATATCATTAGGTAAGGGTATGAAATGATTCTTGGGGCTGAGGGAGAAGCATGAGCTCTGGTACAGAGACCTCTAAATGGCTCAGGGTATTTGGGACTACATGGAATTTAAATATTTCCAATAAAGGCAACTAACTGTTCAAGTCAGTGGCTGAAAGATTTTTATTTTTATTTATTTTTTTTTGAAATAATTTTAAAATCTGTAGAGCTTTATAAATTTTTCACATGGATATATTAACAGATTTTTTTAACCCATTGTCCCATATGATGGGTCCTGATTTTTAATTATGGTCACTGAGCTGACAGTAATCTCCTTGTCTTCTGAAATCTTAACATCTAACTACTTACTCAGTTTAGTCCTCAATTATCTCCTGTATTAGAGTATTTTCAAATTGTTTTATAATTATAGCTTCCTTCTACCTATTGAGTTCTTACTGTTAGGCATTGTGTTCAGTATTACCAAAACTGTTGTATTTAGTCCAAAGCTTAAACTTTTTACCACTACCATCCTCAGTGTCTCCCAGGCAAGATCATAAACTCCCTGAGTGCAGAAAGCAAAGTTTTCCCTTCTCATAGTTTCCCTACTCAGCCTCTCTCCCACTTAACTCCCTGCATGTATAACTTCCTTTACACCCCCTCCAGCTTCTGCCTAATTTCTTTGCTTCCCACTATAACAAAACTCAGAACTGTCTATACTTGCTGGCTTTCTCACCCCACGGGGCTTTAATCCCCTCCATATACTGAAATGTCTCTGATCAAATCACTGTTTTCCTGCTCCTTGCCAAATTCAGGTCAACTCTCATCCTTCTGGACCACTCAGCAAAAGTTTTTGATGCTAGTGATCACTCCTTCCTAGAAGCACTTTGCGCTTTAGACTTTCATGATGCCAGGTCCTCTTTGTTTTCCTTCAAACTTCCTGCCTGCTTCTCAGTCTCTTATCAGCTCCTTCCTTTTCATCAATTTCCAAAGGTAGCAGTGCACCAAGACTTAGTCTACAAGTCTTTTTTTTTTTCTTCACTTATACTAACGAGGTGATCTCAAGGAGCCCGATGCAGGACTCGATCCCGGGACCTCAGGATCACGGTCCTGGGCTGAGGGCAGACGCTAAACCGCTGAGCCACCCCAGCATCCCTAGGCCAATGATTCTTAAATTAATATATCCAGTCCCTGACTTCTCCCCTGAAGTAGATTTGTGTAGCCATCTACTCAATATCTCCATTTGGATGTTGGATGGACAATTCAAAATTAAGCACAGATTAAGAACTCTCAATTATTACTCCACATCTGTTCCCCACTTCCCCATCCTCTCATCCCCCACATCCATCTCCATAATTGGCACCATCAGCCCAGGTATGTAGGCCAAAAAGAGTTATCCTTGATGCCTCTCATTTCCTCACATTTCAGTAAATGAGTTCTACTTGCTCTATCTCCAAAATATACCCTACTGCCTAAACTGACCCTTCTTGCTGTCTCACTGCTGCAAATTGTTGCAAGCTACCAGTCTTAATGGGCCTTCTCTTATCCAGTCTTGCTCTGTTAAGTTTGTTCTCCAAGCAGTAATTGGAGTGATTTTAAATGGTAAATCAGGGCAGCCTGGGTGGCTCAGCGGTAGAGTGTGATTCTGGAATCCCAGGATGGAGTCCCACATCAGACTCCCTGCATAGAGCCTGCTTCTCCTGCTTCTCCCTCTGCCTGTGTTTCTGCCTCTCTCTCTCTCTCTCTCTCTCTCTCTCTCTCTCCGTGTGTGTCTCTTTCTTTAAAAACAAACAAAAAAATAAAAAAATAATAAAAACAAACAAAAAGATGTATTTATTTAAAAGAAAAAAAAAGGTAAATCAGATCACCTTACTCCTGACTAAAGCTGTAGTAGCTTCTCATTGAGAAGCTTACTGAGAATGAACCTTGCCTTGACTTACAAAGCCTTGCATTATCTGATCCCTGTTTACCTCTCCTGAGTGGCTCTGCACCTTGCTCACTATGTTTCAGCAATACTGGCCTTTCTATTCCTACATAGATAAGCACAGGTAAGTTCAGTCCTGCTCTAATGACTTTACACTAGCTATTCCCTTTGCCTGGAATGCTGTCCTTTGGGTTTGGCTGGCTCATTTGTGTCATTCAGATCTCTGCTTAAATGTTACCTGTTAAGGGCAGCGTGATGGTTCAATTGGTTAAGCATTCAGCACAGGTCACGATCTCAGGGTCAGCCCTGCATAGGGTCCTGTGCCCAGTGTGGAATCTGCTTGAGATTCTCTCCCTCAGCCGCTCCCCCTTCTTCTGCGCACACTCTCCCTCTAAGATAAGTAAATAAAATATTTTAAAAAGAGGCTCAGTGGTTTAGTGTCTGCCTTTGGATCAGGTCGTGATCCCAGGGTCCTGGGACCAAGTCCTGCATCCCCCTCCCCACAGGGAGTGTGCTTCTACCTCTGCATATGTCTCTGTCTCTCTCTGTGTGTCTCTTATAAATAAATTTTAAAAATCTTTTTTTAAAAAGTCACCTGCTTAGAGATAACTTCCCTGACTGTCCAATCTAAAATAGTCACCTGGTCCTCAGGTACATAACATCACTTTACTTTAATGTTCTGTGAAGCATCAATCACTTCCTGATACCTTTTTTTTTTTAGAAATTCATTTTCTTAAAAGATTTTATTTATTTATTCATGAGAGATACAGAGAGAGAGAGAGAGAGGCAGAGACACAGGCTGAGGGAGGAGCAGGCTCCGTGCAGGGAGCCCGACGTGGGACTCGATCCTGGGTGTCCAGGATCATGCCCGGGCTGAAGGTGGTGCTAAACTGCTGAGCCACCGGGGCTGCCCACTTTCTGGTACTTTTAAAAATTTTATTTTAGTTCATTGTTTGTCTTCTACACTAGAAGGTAAGCTCTGTGACGTGGAGACTTTGATTTGTTCACCACAAATTCCTATGCATTTAGAGTAGTGCCTGGCACAGAGTAGGAATTTAATAATTATTGAATGGATGAATGACTCTACTTCTATTTATGTTTAATATCTCCCCCCTCCCAGTTAAAATGACAGTTAAGACCAATGTCTTAAAGGACCTAGAAGTGAATGTGAATTATGAAAGAAAATATCATTTAAATGAAAGTCTTACTTTATAAACCAAGGGAGGAGAGCATTTATACTGCCACTGAAGCATTAAAAAAGATTCAGTTGAGAGTTACTATATAAAACATAAAATTAAGTTGGAAACTTTTCAAGGAAGAACTGTCAACTGTTTCCTTCATGTGCTTCAAAAAGGATATCAATTTTGAGCATCATAAAAGTTATATGTGTAGGCAATGACTCACAAGAGGAATAGACAACCTACTCTTTTCTCTCCTCCTCTCTTCTCCCTATAAATACCATAAAGAAACAGCTATGACAGGCACTTGAGAGAGCAGCTAACATTTTCTGAGAGCTCACTGGGTGGTAGACTCTAAAAGTCTAATGGATAAGTGGATTAACTCATTTATTCTTCACAACAACCCTATGAGGAGGGAAAAATTCCAGTTTACAGATTTGAGGTACAGAGAAGTTAAGTAACTTGCCTGGGTCATACTGTAAGTGGTAGAGCAGGGCAAGCTGACCCCAGTGCCCAAGCTCTTAATCATCTACCATGCTCTTCTAAGGGATGGCATTTCAATGTACATGAATGTATGTCCCCACTGTCATCCTCTTTAAGATTATGGAGGATGGCAAGGAAAAATACATGAGAGTATGGAGGGAAGTGTCAAGCCAAATAATCCATAGGCTTTTCTTTTTTGAACCATGGATCCTTGGGCAGTCAGATGAAGTCTATAGACTCTTTTTTGGACTAATGTTTTTACTTGCAAAGCTAAAGTACAATTGGGAACCAAGTACTTTGAAATATAGTTCTCAAAATATTAAGTCAGCATATATAGTCAGCTATAATAATATACATGCTTCCTTATTAAGGTACTAAGTAAGATCTAATACCAGGTCTAGTGACTACCATAATTTCATAGTAGTATGAGAATAAATGATATTTCAAGATACTTTTAACTGCTATAGTGTGACATAGAAATATTTCTTGGGATATCTACTGGTGACAAAGTCACAGATACTATTAACTACTGTGACTTGTTGCCTACATTAGTAATGGAAGGAATTGATAAATTTCTGTTAGAGATTTATAAAAATAAAGATGTTATTTTTTTCTTAAGTTTTCATTTAAATTCTAGTTAGTTAACATACAGTATAACATTAGTTTCAGGTGTATAATATAGTGATTCCATTCCATGTTCTCATACAACCCGGGGTGGGGGGGCTCATCACAACAAGCACACTCCTTAATCTCAGTCACCTATTTAACCCATCCTCCCTACCTCCTCCTGCATACCCCCACCCCTGGAACCATCAGTTTGTTCTCTATATTTAAGAGTCTGTTTCTTGGTTTATCTCTCTCTTGTTTTTCCGTTTGCTCATTTGTTTTGTTTCTTAAAGTTCACATATTAGTGAAATTATATGGTGTATGTCTTTCTCTAACTTATTTTGCTTAGCATGATACTCTCTAGCTCCAATGTTTATACTAACATTATCTACAATAGTAAAACTATGGAAACAGCCCAAATGTCCATCAACTGACAAATAGATAAAGAAGATGTGGCATATATATATATATATATATATATATATATATATATATATATATATATAACCTGCCTCTCCCAGTACTTGGTTCTCAAGTACTTTAGCTTTGCATGTAAAAACATTAGTCCAAAAAAAAAACTATATATATATATATGAATATTACTCAGCCAAAAAAGGAATGGAATCTTGCCATTTGTAATGACATGGATGAATCTAGCCAGTATTATGCTAAGGGATCGTATTTTTTATTTTTTTTAAGATCTACTTATTTTATTTATTTATTTATTTTTAAAGATTTCATTTATTTACTCATGAGAGACACAGAGAGAGAGGCAGGCTCCCTGCAGGAAGCCCAACGTGGGACTTGATCCCAGGACCCCAGAATCACACCCTGAGCCCAAGGCAGACGCTCAACCGCTGAGCCACCCAGGCATCCCTTATTTATTTTAGAGAGAGAGTGCATGAGTAGGGAGAGAGAGGGAGAATCTCCAGCAGACACCAAGCTAAGAGCCCAATGAGGGACTCAATCCTAGGACCCTGAGATCATGACCTGAGCTGAAAACAAGAGTTGGACGCTCAGCCAACTAAGCCACCCAGATGCCCCAGGGATCATAGTTTTTAAAGATAAAACTGGCCAGAGTCCCAGTTGGTAAGTAGATGCTACCCTCAAAGCATTTTGATAGCTAACACTCCAATTCCTAGAAGTTTTTCTCTAGAGCAAAGAGAAAAATTCCAGAAGAGCACAGTTTCAACAAAAACAGTCTGGATCCAGAAGGAACCAGACCAAAGGCCAGCACAGTTTCAGTAGGAACAGCCCATCTATGAAAGAATCAGACCAAAGGGTAGCATAGTTTAAATAGAAAGGGTCTGGCTCCAAATAAGAAGTGAAGAAAGCCAGCACAGTTCCAACAGCAACAGCCAGATTGGGTAAAGGAGTCAGAATAAATGCCAAATGAGTACTCTCAGGAAAAAAAGAAGAAAGAAAAGAAAGAAAGAAAGAAAGAAAGAAAGAAAGAAAGAAAGAAAGAAAGAAAGAAAGAAAGAAGAAAGAAAGAAAGAAAGAAAGAAAGAAAGAAAGAAAGAAAGAAAGAAAGAAAGGAAGGAAAGAGAAAGAAAGGAAGGAAGGAAGGAAGGAAGGAAGGAAGGAAGGAAGGAAGGAAGGAAGGAAAGGAAGGAAGGAAGGAAGGAAGGAAGGAAGAAAGAAAGAAAGAAAGAAAGAAAGAAAGAAAGAAAGAAAGAAAGAAAAAAGCAAAGCCAAGCCTTAAAACAGATCCCAAATAAAACCTGGAGAGCTCAAATACAAAAAGAAAAAAAAAAAAAAGCACAAAAAGAGTGGATCTTGAAAGCCAGGAGAAGAGTTACCCTCAAACTCCAAGGTTGGTGAGAGAGCAGTGAGCCCAATTTGCTTTGTGGGTACTGGCACCTATTTGCTCACTAGCTTCAGGGTTGTTGGGGGTCTTCTCTGAATCCCTTCTGATCACCACGTCATATCAAGCTTAAAAATAAAACAGTGTTATAAGTAAAAAATTTTTTTCAGGAATAGAGATTTGAAATCTAGATAAGCTACAGCAAAACCATCGGCATGACTGGAAAGGCAAAGAGAGGACTGCTCTTTCATAGAGGAAAGGGAGGAGTAGAGAGGGCTGTCATAAACAATAGGTCTGCTGGTGTAAAGTGGGAGTTTTAAGTATAGTGGCTTTTCATTGTCTGGGGTGTGACCATCTCTCATTGGCTGGGTTGTTCTGCTGGGCTGTTTTCTTCCTTCTGCTGGGGTAGTAAAGTAGTAATACTCATGTGCAAGGTGAGTCTCTTCCTGTTAAGTCTGAAACCACAGGCAGGTTCCCTTGGATTGGTCCCAAGGTTTGGACTCTTAAGGGCTCACTGGGGCTGCTGGTAGGGACTAGATGTGGTAGAAAGACAAGGCAGGAGGTGTGGTAATTAAACAAAATGCACATGAACCAGCCCTTCCTAGCCCATAGGCAGGTTTCCTAGGATGGTCCAGTGTATGAACACTCAGTGCTCTTCAGAGCCAAAGGTGGAGTCAGAGGGCCAATGGCGAGTGGGTGGGCGCTGCTACCAAGTGCCATGTGGGGCAGGGGACTGGAATGGTAGCCTCCACGAGGTCTGGGCTTCCGTGGGTGCAAGGGCACCACCCAGGCCGCTACCACCCTATGCTGTCTGTGAGCCCTGATGGGCTAGGCACAGGAGGGTCTTCACTAGATGCTCCAGGATGGATTTGGATTTTTACCCCATCCAAGATCACAGACTTTCCAAGTTCTGTCCATGGATTTCTTGGGGGTTACTTAAGTGAGAGGAGGTCTCTGGATCTCAGGTTAGGAATCACTGTCAGCCAAAATTAGGAGCTGTGGTAATCCAGTGTATGGACAAGAAGTGGGTAAAGAAGAAGGCGGGCAAGTGACCAGGAATTTCTGGATTTAGCAATGTAGACTAATCACCACTTCCTATAAGCCTGTTGATTGACAATGCAAAATTAAATGAATTAAAACTTGTTCTGTGATATCTGAGAATAATTCCTTAATTACGTTTCTAACATTTCCTGAGATATAGTTAATTATTATCTGAATTTTTTAAAGTAAAGCAAATTTGGGGGAAAAATCAGATACAAATAGGAGTCTCTTCTTTGGGATCTTGCGGATCTATAGCTTTGGTATAAATGAGTGCCTTGGGCTGATCAGTGCGCTATGACAGCAAGCCTTCCTCATTCTGCCTCTCCCAGTTCCCCAGGAACTTCAAAAGCGGTTAGCAAACAATAATATGGAGGGCAGAGAAGAACAATTTCAGAGTATGTGTGGGACAACCTAAGGTTACCAGGAGTATCCTGAAGGCCTACAGTGATGATCAGCACAATGTGGATAGTTACATAAATGTGACATCATTTGTTACTATAATTTGAATAGTCAGAAGAAATACAAATTATACTTATATTGAAACTTCCCACTACTAGGAAGCTTTGTAATAATAATTTCTGAATGAATTAAATGGTTACTATGTGTCAGGGACAGTTTCACGCACTTCATACACACTTACATGCTAAATTCTTAGAGCAAACTTATGAGCTAAATGCTATTATCTTCATTTAAAGTTGAGGAGATGGAGATACAGAGAGATAGAAGTATATTCTTGAGTCTAATTAAATGCCATATTAACTATACACTAGCTGCTCTAGCAATAAACTTTGAAATCTGGGTGGCTTAACACAATAGACAGTTATTTTTCCCCTGCATAGGTCCAATTTGAGTGGGGTGTTGAGGAACCTAGACTGATGGAAACATCTACCATCTTCAATACACCCAAGGTTTCTTGCACTACATTAAAGTGAAGTATATCCAATCCCATGGGCTAGAATTCACTTACCCACACTTAACTGAGAGGGAGGCTAGGAAATGTAGTTGAACTGTGGGTCTAGAGATACATTAGGAAACCTATTTAGTAACCCTATGTACACAGAATCAAAGATGTAACATGGTCTCTGTCATGCCAACAAACCAGATAACTTTCTTGGTTCAAGCAGAAAGTTTCCCTTTTACTTTTCAAAATGCACTATTAATGAACTAAAACCACTTTAAATGAGATTTGTGCGACACCTGGATGGCCCAGTGGTTGAGCATCTGCCTTCAGCTCAGGTCCTAATCCTGAGATCCGGGATCGAGTCCTGCATTGGGCTCCTTGCAGGAAGCCTACTTCTCCCTCTGCCTATGTCTCTGCTTCTCTCTGTGTGCGTGTCTCTCATGAAGAAATAAATAAAATCTTTTTAAAAAATGAGATATGTGCATGTTTTTTTCTTAAGGGAAAGGTAATTATCTGCCTCTATACTGACGACATGGTGTTATTACCGCTCAGCAGGCTCTGAATCTTTCTGTATAATTAGGCTTGAGATCAGCTCCTCTTACGTTCAAATATTGTTTTTGGTAGCTATCTTCCAACATTTAACTGATTTATTGCCAAAGAAATTGTACAATACCTAAACTATGCAGTTATCTGGAAGTTAACTTCTTAAC
Source organism: Nyctereutes procyonoides (assembly GCF_905146905.1). Classification (NCBI taxonomy): domain Eukaryota; kingdom Metazoa; phylum Chordata; class Mammalia; order Carnivora; family Canidae; genus Nyctereutes; species Nyctereutes procyonoides. The sequence goes on along the minus strand of NW_026575034.1, from coordinate 10,920,157 downwards.
TTATTAACTAAGGTATTCTCTTAACTAATAGAGACTAGAATGATCTTGACCACACATGTGTGAAAGAACTTTAGGGCCTGAGTCATTATCTGTCTGTGTGTGTAAGTGGGTCCAGATCTATCTTTTGAGAACAGTCTTAGACCTACTTCCAAATGGCAGTAGGATAGTTTCCCTTTCACTCTATCATACTGTTAGACTTCTTACTTCTCTGGAAGAATGTCAGTCCTACCTTCAGCTTTATTAATTGTGGAAACAATTATTAATTAGCTGCAAAGACCATTTCCATTCTAGTTAGAGAACTTCAAACTCTACTGTACATTATTCATTATTCATCAAAGACTCAAGTGAAAGAAGTAATACTCATTCAGGATTGAAGGATAAGTAATCCATCCATTTCTCCAGACATTCTAAATGTTATCCCTGATTTATAGCTGCCAAAATAGTTTATAGCTAAACTGCCTCTGGTCCCTTATAGAATTGCTTTTCACAGAGTTGCACTTTGGCTTTACACACTCAAAAGTTGGTTATAAGTGATGACCTTAGAATTCTTGCTGTGGTATTTATTGTGGGGATATTGTTGAGGACTTTGACCATTATGTCATAGAGTGACTCATAATGAAAGAACATTTTTCTCAGAGCTTAATACAAGGAAGCTACACCTACATATTTTCCTAAAAGAACTACTTCATTTTCTATCATAGGGATACTGAATTTCTTACTAGTTCACATTTTCTTACTGCTTTGTTCCTGGAAGCTCAGAATCAAAGATTCAGCCCAGATCTAGCTATTGTTTAGAACTGTATAACGTGCACTTTTGTATATCAAATCATAAAGGTTGACTTTAGTATATTTTCCTTCTCCTGTTTGCCTTTAACTCCTCACCTCCACTCCAGTTATTTAACTCATTTATTTCCTGTTGTATTTCTGTAAGTTGCTTTGAATCCTCTCGGGAACATACAAAATATTTACATATTTGAGAATGTATTTACATGTGTATGTCTATAAAGTAATGCTCAAGTATTTGGAATAGCACACAAAAGATGTTGAGCTGGATGTTTGCTTAAATACTATTATCGAATAGTTTTCATAAAAACAAGTTTTGGATTAGGATTTTTGTTCCTTTCTCAACACTCTACTGTTTTTTTTCTTTTTTTTAAAGATTTATTTGTTTGTTTATTTATTTATTTATTTTATGATAGAGAGAGAGAGAGAGAGAGAGAGAGAGGCAGAGACACAGGCGGAGGGAGAAGCAGGCTCCATGCCGGGACCCCGATGCGGGACTCGATCCCGGGGCTCCAGGATCGCGCCCTGGGCCAAAGGCAGGTGCTAAACCACTGAGCCACTCAGGGATCCCCCACTCTACTGTTTCTAACATTTGTCCCCCAAACCACGCCACAAAACCCTCCCACCCTTGCTTTTTCTTAAGCTCTTCCCTACCTCTTCTGCTCCTCCTTGCCAAATCTTCCTCTGAGGCCTCAGAACTTGCTGCTCTCTCAGTCTGGAATGTTCTTCTGTTTTTTTTGTTTTTTTAAGATTTTATTATTTATTTATTCATGAGAGACACACAGAGAGAGGCAGAGACATAGGCAGAGTGAGAAGCAGGCTCCCTGCAAGAAGCCTGATGTGGGACTCCATCCTAGGAGCCTAGGATCATGACCTGAGTTAAAGGCAGACGCTCAGCTGCTGAGCCATCCAGGTGCCCCTGGAATGTTCTTCTGTTATGGGCTCCTTCATCATGTCTCCTCAGAGAGGCTTCCTAACCCCCCCCCCTTCTCTCTAAAGCTGGTTTGTCCCCTACCTATCCCACATCATTGCTCTCCTTCATAGTACCTTGTGTTTGTGTTTTTCTTCATAGCATCACATTGTCTTCATTTTATTAATTCACTTCCTAGTTATCTGTCTCCTCCACCAGATTGTGAACTCATGAGGGAAAGTACTGTTGTTTGCTTCATCTAGGTCTTAAGATGAATGAATGAATAAGTGATCCAGCCCAAGAACTGCAGAAACTCTCTTCTGACTCTTCTATACCCTAAAGATAGTTCCTTTTTCTGAACTACTGAATTTACTCCTGTCTGACTGCACTTACTCATCACATTTCAAGGCTTTGATACCTCTTTGTTTCCTGTTTCAGTACGGATTTCCTCAATTACATTGTGAGTTTTTAATAATTTGACTAATGGATTAGAACACTGAAGATATAGCCAGTAGTAAATGGATTTCAGTAAAGGATTTAAATAGTCTCTTATGATATTCCTGAGGTCAATGGTGTCAGAAAGGCAAGAAGAGGAGGTAGAAAGGGAGCTTACATTGATTAAGAACTGCTTAGATTAGGCAAGAAAACCAGTGAATTTAAGTGGTTGGAAGGCAGAGTTCAGCTCACTTCTTTAACAATAAGGGTAAGTCAAGAATAGAATGAGTTTCCTTGGGGCACCTGGGTGGCTCAGTTGGTCAAGGGGCTGCCTCTGGCTGAGGTCATGATCCCAGGGTCCTGGAATCAGGCTCCCTGCTCTTTGGGGAGCCTGCTTCTCTCTTTCCCTCTGCCCCTCCTCATTGTTCATGGGCTCTCTCTTTTTCACTCTTTCTCAAATAAATCTTTTAAAAAAGGAAAAAAAAATGAGTTTCCTTGGAAGGGTGATTCACTTAACAAAATGTATTGAGCACATTTCACATGGTAGGCATAGTCTTGGGCACTAGAGATGGAGTGTGAATAAGACCTGGTCCCTGTTCTCACAGTATTTTTTTTTTTTTTTTTCTGTTCTCATGGTATTGACAGTCTAGTGGAGGCTGGGAGGAATCTATTTCAGAAAATGTTCTATCAGGCCTGGAATCAGGGATTCTAGCCCTGGGCAGAAGCTAGATTCAGGAGGTATGAGAAGGAAATGAGTGAACATTTTTTAAAAAAAGATTTAATTGATTTATTTGACAGAGACAGCACAAGCAGGGGGAGTAGCAGAGGGAGGCAGAAGCAGGGAGCCCCATGCAGGGCTTGATCCCAGGTCCCTGGAATCATGACCTGAGCTGTAGGCAGACACTTAACCAACAGAGCCACCCAGGCTCCCCAGAAATGAGTGAACATTTGTTGAGGGCTGTTTGTCAGGCACCATTCAAAGCACCATACACAGCCTCCATGGTCCCTTAAGACCTGTAGATCCTTGAGGGGAGGAACACTGTAGTGCTCTTGGGTTCCCTGGGGCACCAAGTGTTGCTGTGCACATAGGAGACATTTGGTACTCAATTGATTATTATATCATCCAAGTTCTTCAGTGGTAACGAGATGCTAGTAGCATTCTTGTGCTCATTACACAGATGGTAAAATAAAAATTAAGAATAATATAAAAAATGGGGCCCCTGGCTGGCTCAGTCAATAGAGCGTGTGACTCTTGATCTTGGAATTATAAATTTGAACCCCATGTTGGCTGTAGAGATTATTTAAAAATAAAATCTTAAAAAAAAAGAAAAAGAATAACACAAGAAAACAAGCTAAATAAATAAAATAAAAATAAATAATAATAAAAAAAAGAAAACAAACTAAATTATTTGCCAGAGGACACTTTTTACAGTTGTCATCAAAGCTGGATTTATACTTGGGGCTTCTTAACCTCTAGTCCTTGGCTTAGATTTCAAAGCGATACTTCTTCTTCCAAATATGTGAGGTAACTGTAATTGCTACATAGCCAGTCATTATAGGATGCTAAAATGTTATAGCTACAACTATGCCACCTGTAATAAGAACCTTGATGAAAACTCTAGACACTATTTTAAATATGCCACAAGTTTTGTTTCCCCTACCTTTACATAAATGAATTTTTTTAAGAAACAAGGAGATATTTTATTGCATTTGATAATACTACCATAAAGCCTTAGAAAAGCTCAACTCCTGTAAGCACACACCCAAGGAACAGTGGTAAATAGGAATTCAAAGTAAAACCAGATGTTAACATGGTGTCCATCCCTTTGTTGCAAATCTGCACAGTTGGGTTAGAGGGTGTCCGTGTTCACACCCGTTCTCTGTCATGAACTTCCACTTGTTAGATGGTTCACGCTCGTATGGACACCAATGACTCAATGGACACACACATATTGCATAAGAAGGATAAACTGGAAGGAAAATATCCTATGATTGATAGTGGCTATTTTTACATGGTAGGATATCAGTGTTTTCAAATCTTCTACATTTGATTTTCTTTAAGTCAAAGTAATAGTGAATAAATACAATAGGATACTTTGCCTCGGATAGAAGAGGTACCCCTAATAAAGTTTGCTTTATTTTTATTTATTTACTTTTTTACTAAAGTTTGCTTTAAATCATATTCAAAGCCTTTTTCCACAAGTGTTTTCTTTCTATTATTTCTATTATTTTTTATTGAAGGATAATCTTTTTAAAGATTTTATTTATTTATTCATGAGATACAGAGAGAGAGAGAGAGAGAGAGAGAGAGGCAGAGACACAGGCAGAGGGAAAAGCGGGTTCCATGCTGGGAGCCCGATGTGGGACTCCCAGGGACCCTGGGATCACGCCCTGAGCCAAAGGCAGAGGCTCACCCACTGAGCCACCCAGGTGTCCCTATTGAAGGATAATTAATGTACAGTTTTGGGTGTACAATATAATGATTAAACAATTCTATATATCACTCAGTGCTCATCAAGATAAGTAAGTGTACTTTTAATCCCCTTGATCTATTTTACTCATCCCCTTCCTTCACCTCCCCTCTGGTAACCACCAGTTTGTTCCTGCATTTAAGATCTTATTTTTTTGTTTGTTTCTTTCTTTCCTTTGTTCATTTGTTTTGTCTCATAAATTTCACATATGAGTGAAATCATATGGTATTTGTCTTTCTCTGACTGATTTATTTCACTTAGCATTATAACCTATAGGTCTATCTATATTGTTGCAAATGGGAGATTTCATTATTTTTTATACCTAATATTTTATGATATATATACTGCATCTCTCTATATATACATACCACGTATTCTTTATCCATTTATCTGTCGATGAATGCTTGGGTTGCTTCCATATCTTGGGTATTATAAATAATGCTGCAGTATACATAGGGCTGCATATATCTTTTTGAATTTGTGTTTTCATTTACTTTGGGTAAATACCTACTAGGGGGATTACTGGATCATATGGCAGTTCTATCTTTAATTTTTTTGAGGAAACTTCCATTGTTTTTCACAGTGGCTGCACCAGCTTGTGTTCCCACCAGTAGTGGATCAAGGTTCCTTTTTCTCCACATCCTTACCAACCCTTATTATTTTTTATGTTTTGATTTTAGCCATTGTGTAAAGAAATATGTCACTGTGGTTTTAATTTCATGTCCTTGATGGTGAGTGATGTTGAGCATCTTTTCATGTGTCTGTTGACCATCTGTATGTCTTCTTTAGAAAAATGTCTATTCAGGTCCTCTGCCCATTTTAATATATATATATATATATGTACATATATATATATTTAAAAATTTTTAGATTGTATTTATTATGTGTCTGGTGAAAATGGTCCAGTTTCATTTATTTGCATATAGCTGTCTAGTTTTCCCAGCATATGAAGATACTGTCTTTTTCCCATTGTAAGTATTCTTGTATCTTTTGTCTTAGATTAATTGACCATATAAGTGTGGCTTTATTTCTGGACCCTCTACTCTGTTCCATTGATGGATCTATTTTTGTGCCAGTATCACTGTTTTGATTAAAGGAAATGATTTTTTTAAAAGAATTTTTTAATTTTTTATTTATTTACGATAGTCACAGAGAGAGAGAGAGAGGCAGAGACACAGGCAGAGGGAGAAGCAGGCTCCATGCACCGGGAGCCCGACGTGGGATTCGATCCGGGGTCTCCAGGATCGCGCCCTGGGCCAAAGGCAGGCGCTAAATCGCTGGGCCACCCAGGGATCCCAAGAAAATGATTTTTAAGCAGCATTTTACTTTAGATCCAGCAGGGGGAGCCAGATCCTTGTTGATTAAAAACACCCCCCCCCCCAAAAAAAAATTCCTTAGAAAATACCTTCTAATTTACAAAGTATTCTATTTCCACCTTCCTTTAGTGTCCCTAAACAGTTCTTTCTTTCCTCTTTGAGAACTTAGGGCATAAAAATAAAGTTGAAACATGTCACAAAAGAAAACTTTCACTTTTTTGAGTTCTTTTCAAGGCACAAAATTTACCAATTTAGGTAGTGTTGCTTACTCTGCCTGCTGGTCTGGAGCAGGAGAGGAGACAGCCAGAGCAGGAAAGGGTCAGACTAGTAACTGGTGATGGCAGCAAGTAGGAGAGAGCAGCTACCTTCAGGGAGGAAGAGATCTTTGAATTGGATCTTAGAGCACAGTCAGCATTCCTTAGCCCGTCATGGTTGGATTGGCACTCCAGACTCTGGGAGCAATATCAGCAAATAACAGATGCAGTGTATTTGTAGAATTATAGATAGTAAAGGAGGAGCATGGTTAAGGGTAGGTAAGATAATTCTGGAAAAGTAATCTAAGTGGGGTTTATTTCAACAATGTTGGATAAAAGCCAATCATAGTAATAATAGCTAATATTAGTAATAACTAATATTCATGTTAAATAGGTATCTAATATTCCACACTTACTTGCTGTTCCAAATGCAGTTGTAAGCACTTTACAAGTATTAACTCATTTAATCCTCACACAATCTGTTTATTATCATCATTTCCAAATGAAGAACCTGAGGGAAAATGAAGGTTGAACAACTTGTCCAAGGTCACACAACTTGAGAGGGGTGGAGCCAGCCTTGGAGCCCTGGCAGCCTGGCTTCAGAGTGTGCACCTGATTTAAATAATGGATCTGCATTCTCTCCTTTAATTCTCAAAAGCAGCTTTCTGAAGTCACTGTGCTATCATTATGTCCATTTGCTATTTACTATTGTCATGCCCTTCTCTGCACAAAAAAATGTTATTTCCCCTGTCCTATCACACAAGCTGTTCTGCATTTGCATTTAAAACCTAATGATAGGCGCGCCTGGGTGGTTCAGGGGGTTAAGCGTCTGACTCTTGATTTTAAGCTGAGATCATGGTCTCAGAGTCAGGACTGAACCCCCTTCAAGTCCCACGTGGGGCTCTGTGCTGAGTGAGGAGTCTACTTCCTCCCTCCGCCCCTCCCGTTGCTCTCTCTCTCTCTCTCTCAAGTAAATAAATCTTTAAAACCTAGTGATAATATCTTTGGAAAGCCTGTACAGTATTTCTGTGTACCGATGTACTATATCTTGCTTAACCAGTCCCTTACTGTTAGGTGGTTTACAGTCTTTTGCTGTTAGAAACAATGAATGGCAATAAATGAAGGCCAATGAATAAAATAAATGTCATTTCCTACAGGTGTGAGCCTAGCTGCAGGATAGATTCCAAAGAATGTATTTGATGGTTGATCCTAGGGACGCCTGGGTGGTTCAATTGGTTGAGCATCTGCCTTTGGCTTGGGTCATGATCCCAGGGTTCTGGGATGGAGCCCCACATCTCTCACATTGGGCTTCCTGGAGCATGCTTCTCCCTCTCCCTCTGCCTGCGACTCACCCTGCTTGTGTGCTTATGCGCTCTCTGTCAAATAAATAAATAAAATGTCTTTTTTTAATACCCAAATCTATAATTTTCTTAATTTCCTTTTTTTTTTTAAGATTTTACTTATTTATTCATGAGAGACACACAGAGAGAGGCAGAGGGAGAAGCAAGCTTCTTGAGGGGAGCTCAATGTGGGACTCAATCCCAGGACTCTAGTACCACATCCTGAGCCAAAGGCAGATGCTCAACCACTGAGCCACCCAGGTGTCCCCCGAATCTATAATTTTGACAGAAGTTGTCAAATTGGTCTCTGTAGGGGCAGTACGGGTATAAACAGTCTCCTGCAATATGAGTGCCCGTGTCCCCCCATTTCTTCACCAACAGAGGGTGTTAAGTGAAAAACTGTTATCTCAGTGTAGGTTTAATTTGCATTTCCCTTATTATAAGTGAGATAGAACATTATCCTATGTGTTCAAGAATCATTTAACACTTCTTTCTTTGTAGACTGTTTGATCACAACCTTTGTCTATTTTTCTGTTGGGTTGTTGAGCTTTATATATACATATATTCCAGCTCCTGGCCAAAACCTATGTGTGATTTTCCAGGCCCAACTATGGGCAATTGCAAAGGCCTTGACTGGGCAGGCCTTTCAGGAGACTGCTGCCCTCACTAGACTTGATGCACAGGCAGTGCACTGCAATCTCTGAAAAAGTTTACACACAGGCCCCGCCCCTGGCCAGCCACAGTCTTCAGCATACCTGCATATCTAGACTGGGAGACTTCATTTGAAGTCTTTTCATCCAGGACTTTTCTCAGGCTCTGCTGGGGCCTCCTTATTGGTGGGAGAGAAGCAAGGGAGAAACCTTAAAGACACTTTTCCCCTCTTTGAACCAATACTCAGTACTTTTCCACTCTGACTCAGTACTTTTCCAGAACGAGACCATCCTGAAACCCCACTCACATTGTGCTGACTCCACCAGAGCTTCCATGTCCATGGGGGGAAAATGCAACAGAAGGGAGTCAGAACTTTCTCTACTTTCAGCCTCTTGCTTATACTGTCCCAGGAAGTGATGAAGGCTTGAATGTTAGTTATTTTTGACTTGTCATTTAATTAAGTAGTCTATCTGACAGCTCAGCTTTCATGGCCAGCTGAGCCTTTGACTATATAAAGATATACCAACACATACATACAAGATCAAGACAGACAATGAGAAGAGAAAGCTGAGATAGGATGACCAACCTCAGCATTAAGGACGTTCCCAGGATATGGGACTTAACACTGTGAATACTGAGCTTGTGGAGTACTTTCTTGGTTTTATTTTTTATTGTATTTTTTAAAGATTTTATTTATTTATTCATGAGAGAGGCAGAGACACAGGTAGAGGGAGAAGCAGGCTCCATGCAGGGAGCCCGACGCAGGACTCGATCCCGGGTCTCCAGAATCAGGCCCTGGGCTGAAGGTGGCCCTAAACCGCTAAGCCACCCGGGCTGCCCCTACTTTCTTGGTTTTAAAACTGAATCACAACCAGGGAATACCCTCAGTGCTGGGCAAACTGAAACAGTCCACTCCACATGACTTGAAGCGAACACATCAACCTCTGACCTCTGCAATCCATTGGGAATATGCATGCAAAGGAGACTCAGAAAACTAGAAAGCAGAAAAGTGTAATAAAAAAACCATGTGAAGGGCAGCCCGGGTGGCTCAGCGGTTTAGTGCCTGCCTTCAGCCCAGGGTGTGATCCTGGAGACCCAGGATCGAGTCCCACGTTGGGCTCCCTGCATGGGGCCTGCTTCTTCCTCTGCCTGCATCTGTGCCCCTCTCTCTGTGTGTGTTTCTCATAAATAAATAAAAATCTTAAAAAAAAAACAAAAACAAAAAACATGTGAGGGCAGCCCAGGTGGCTCAGCGGGTTAGCGCCGCCTTCAGCCCAGGGCCTAATCCTGGAGTCCCAGGATGGAATCCCATGTCAGGCTCCCTGCATGGAGCCTGCTTCTTCCTCTGTCTGTGTCTCTGCCTCTCTCTCTCTGTCTCTCTCTCTCTCTCTCTGTCTCTCTCTCTCTCTTTGTGTCTCTCATGAATATATAAATAAAATCTTAAAACAAACAAACAAACATGTGAACAATGGGACATGGGAGCTCCAGAGGAACTGGGAGCAGGCATTGCAAAGAAAAGTTATTGAAGCAGAATATATCAACAAGAAAGGTAAGAGTTAAGCATGGTTTGAAAGATGGGGCATACTTAGCTATATATTCTTTAATATTAGGCAAATCCATTCTGGGTTGACATAGGAATTCAGGATGGTTACTTCATAAAGTAATTGGCTTACAGTTTAACCTCTGATGAAAAACACATCATGGTGGGTAGCTTAGTGGAGGTAATGTATACACAGCTGATATGGTGCTTGGTACCCTGTAGGCACTCAGACCCTACTCCTCCCGACTTAACTCCTTTCTTTTCCCAAGATTGGCTCTTGAATTAAAAAGTCGTTTCATTGTCTAGCATAGTGCCTGGCACATAGTCAGTGCTCAGTTACCATTTCTTGAATGAATATTGAATATACACGTCAACGAATTTGGCATTGATTTTAGCTTGATGCCAAGCCAGTTTCTAGGGATTATTGTTGCTGCTCCAATTTACATTTAGGATGATCAGAACTCCCTCCTTTTATACTCCAAATTTCGTCAGATGTTGTAAGCCGTATTCATCACTTAATCTCAAAAGGAAAAATATATTAAATTTCCTTGGGCAATCTGATTTTATAATTTCTTGATATCATGTTATGCGCAGTTACATTGCAGAGCTCAGCCAAGAGATAACAGGTTTCCTTTGCTATCTGAAAGGGGAGCATTCCCATGAAACCTTCCATAGGTTAAAATAGCACAAAAGGAAGAAGCAGTTACCATTAATTTAAATGGAAACATTTTTTAGTATTTCCAGACACCCCAAATACCTCTCTTAGGCTTTTCTGATACTTTAGGACACATTTTGCTAATAAATGCACAAAATAAATCGAGAGAGAGCACAGATGTTCACTGACACAGTTCAAAGCTATGGCAGCTTGATGCTGAGATGCTGAGTGCAGTTCCCAGAGAAGAAGCTTGGTGATGCCACTCTCAATATTAGGGGTGCATGCTGCCTCTATAAGTGCTCACTGCAAAACAAATGCTGAACACTGTTTTTGCTTTTCACTTTTTTTTTCCCCCACAAAGTCGAAATCCTCTTTGGATTTCTTTCAGTCAGCAAGACGAGTACTAATGTAGATCTTTACTAAAAGCAAAGTTGCCTAATGTGAATTTTTGAAAAGCACAGATATCTGTATTAAACTCCACAAATGGGACACCTGGGTGGCTCGGTGGTTGAGCATCTGCCTTTGGCCCAGGGCGTGATCCCAGAATCCTGGGGGTTGAGTCCTGAGGTCGAGTTCCGCATCAGGCTCTGTACATGGAGCCTGTTTCTCCTCCCTCTTCCTGTGTTTCTGCCTCTTTCTCTGTGTCTCTCATGAAAAAATAAATAAAATCTTTAAAAAAAAACTACACAAGAGAGTAACAGCAGAGCACGGATTAAAATTATATGCAGTTTAAATTCCAACTACTTTGGTTAACTTGAGAAAAATTTGACTTGGTGTCAAATACACACAATTTACCATCTCAATCATTTTAAGTGTACAGTTCAGTAGCATTAAGTACCTTCAACATTACTCACATTTAAGTAAGCCAACATTGCTGTGCAAACTATCTCCAGAACTCTTTTTATCTGTCAAAACTGAAATTCTGTACCCATTCAGCAACAGCTCCCCCATTCCTTCTTTGCCCCATCCCCTGGCAACTAGGAATTTGATTACTCTAGGTACTCTCTTAGAAGTGGAATTATTCAGTGTTTGTCTTTTTGTGACTGGTTTATTTCACTTCATATAATGTCCTTAAAATTCATTCATGTTGTACCCTATATTAGAATTTCTTTCCTTTTTAAGCAAAGTCCCCTATTTTTTTTTTTTTAAAAGGTTTTTTATTTATTTATTTACGATAGTCACAGAGAGAGAGAGAGGCAGAGACACAGGCAGAGGGAGAAGCAGGCTCCATGCACCGGGAGCCCGATGTGGGATTCGATCCCGGGTCTCCAGGATCGCGCCCTGGGCCAAAGGCAGGCGCCAAACCGCTGCGCCACCCAGGGATCCCGCAAAGTCCCCTATTGATGGACACTTGGGTTGCTTCCACCATTGCTTATTGTAAATAACGCTGCTATGAACATGAGTATCCAAATATCTTCGATACCCTGTTCTAAGTTCTTAGGACATATATTCAGAAGTGGAATCACTGGATCATAAGGTAATTCTACTTTTAATTTTTTTGAGGCACCACAATACTGTTTTCTGTGGAAGTTGAGCCATTTTACATTCCTACCAATAGTGCACAAAGTTTTCAACTTCTCCAATCAATACTTGTTATTTTCTAGTTTTGTTTTTACTTTTTTTTTTTGTTTTTACTTTATTTAAAAAAAAAAAAACTAACCTTTTAAAAAATGGCTGCATGAGGGATCCCTGGGTGGCGCAGCGGTTTGGCGCCTGCCTTTGGCCCAGGGCGCGATCCTGGAGACCCAGGATCGAATCCCACATCGGGCTCCCGGTGCATGGAGCCTGCTTCTCCTATGCCTATGTCTCTGCGCCTCTCTCTCTCTCTCTCTCTCTGTGCCTATCATAAATAAATAAAAAAATTAAAAAAAAACCATTCTTTAAAAAAAATGGCTGCATGAGATTAAAAAGTCAAATAATGCAATTCTAAAAGGGGTTATAAGGTCCTCATCACAATCCCATCCCTCATTGCCCCCCAATTCTGCTCTCCAGAGGCAGATTTTTTTTCAATTCTTTTTTTTAAGATTTTATTTTATTTTTAAAAGATCTTATTTATTTATTCATGAGACACAAAGAAGGAGAGAGAGAGAGAGAGAGAGAGAGAGGCAGAGGGAGAAGCAGGCTCCATGCAGGGAGCCTGACATGGGACTCGATCCTAGGACTCCAGGATCACGCCCTGGGCTGAAGGTGGCGCTAAACCGCTGAGCCACCCAGGCTGCCCTTAATTTTTTATTCATGAGAGACAGAGAGAGGCAGTGACATAGGCAGATGGAAAATCAAACTCCCTGCAGGGAGCCTGATGTTAGACTAGATCCCAGGACCCAGGGACCACGACTTGAGCCTAAGATAGATACTCAACCACTAAGCCACCCAGGTGTCCCTTCAATTCTTTTTAGTTGTTCTTCTGGTCCTTGAGACCATAGTCCTAACTAATATACTAATGCTATTTTTTTTAATTTACTATTTCAGTCATTATAATTTTGTAATTATGACAGATATAGGTCCAGTATTGCCAAACCATTCTCTTCTTCCACTTTTCCCATTCTCCCAATATAATTATGTAAAGATATGGAGTTAATTCAATATAAATAAATATAATTTACTACCAAGTATGTATTGCACATAGATCAAGTTTCTTTTTTTTTTTTGCTTTTTCCAGATTTAATAATTGCCTCATTATTAAGTTTGTTCAATTTTCTATATATCTATTGCTAATTCTGCCCATATGCTCCAACGGCTTCTTCTTACAGGCTTTTATAGAGTCAAACACATCACATGACTCATGATCTCCATGTCTTCCCAGAGATGCTCCTCCTGGAGGAGGTATGTGTCCTTACCTGCTACCTCCAATTTAGACGTGTTGTTTTCTGAGTTTGCTATATAGTTGTTGTCTAAGGACTTCCCTTCCAATACTCTCTGAGAGTTGGAATTCCAGCAACTTAAAAAAATTCTAAGTACATTAAAATTTCATGTGAAAAACAATATCTGACATTAGCTTTGTGTGCACCCTACTTGAGATCTTCGGATGATGAGTTCTGGCCTCCATTTCTTCTGTATGATGCTCATTCCTTCACAGCACAGGTCCTTGAGGATGCTACTGCCCAGGGCTCTAACAGTTACATAAGGGTAATAAAAACTGATGAAAAAAGCATCATGAGGAAAATGTACAGTGTGCTCACTACCAAAAAGTTGGAAAAGTAACAAAAATGTGGAAAGAGTGTGGGACAGTAATCCCAACCCTCTCACAATAAAAGACAACCCCTGTTAACATCTGTGTCTAGTTCTTTCTCATCTTTTCCTTTAGCCTGGACTTTTTTGTTCTTGTGACCATATTGTATATCCAATTTTATATCCTGCATTTTTTAAAAAAAGATTTTATTTATTTATTCATGAGAGACACACACAGACAGAGAGAGAGAGAGAGAGAGAGAGAGAGAGAGAGAGGCAGAGACATAGGCAGAGAGAGAATCAGGCTCCCCATAGGGAGCCCAACATGGGACTCGATCCCAGGACTCCAGGATCACGCCCCAGGCCGAAGGCGGCGCTAAACTGCTGAGCCACCCAGGCTGCCCAGTCCTGCATTTTTAATAAGTGTTATATAAGTGCTTTTATAGGGTTTTATACATTACTCAGAAATACCACTTTAAAAAAACGGCTGCATAATAGCCCATCCAGTTGAAGTGCTATAATTAATAGATCTTCTATTGTTGCATCTTTAGGTTGTTACAGATTTTCAACCATTATAAATAATGTTTTGGTACATATTTTGTCCGTAAATCTTTGCATATTTGGGATTCTTTCCTTCAGATAGATTTTTACTAAGTCAAAGGACATAAATATTTTTAAAGTTTAAAGATCTTTTTCTTGATTATTTTTCTTCAAGGATATATATTAAGAGACTGAAACTCTTATATCTAAATGATCATGATCCATTTATTGTCTTTCCTGGCTACATTTGAATGTAGCTAGGACTAACTAGGGGATTAGATTGTTAGCCATCTAGATTTAATTATGTATAGTTCAGGACAGAAAGAGAAAGATCAAAAGTCTTAGAAGATGCCCAGACAAAAATGGTTCAAAAAAGCTACAGTTTATCAGTCTTCACAGCTTTGTCCTCTGGCATATCACAAAGAAAACAGTCTATCTCTGGGCTTGTCTCTATTGTCTCCCTCCCTCCTTCTCTTTTCTCCTTCCTTCCTTCCTTCCTTCCTTCCTTCCTTCCTTCCTTCCTTCCTTCCTCCACAACACATTATTACAACAGTACATCATGGAAATTCTAATAGCTATAGGACCTGGGGACATGCTAAAGTGTTAAACAGGATATTGTTCATGTTGCCCATCTAAAACTAATACAATGTTATATGTCAATTATATCTTAGTAAAACTGGAATTAAAAAAAAAAAGAATCCTGATTCCATCATTTCCCTGAATCTTAAACGTTTCACCTTTCAGGCTGCATTGCTGGTTCCAACAGAGGACTGGACTCCTCCTTGTGCTATAATATGTCTCTTCCAGTTAAACCCTCAGAACAAATAGTGCATCTTTTTAAAAGTAAGCTTTCTGAAGGTGGTAACTACTGTTTATTCACCTTTGTTTCTCCAACATGGAGCATCTTTATTTTCCCAACAGTGTAGGTACTCAATGATTGGAATATCATACAACAGGATGAAATGTAACAGACTCTTTTAAGACAATTTGTTTTTATATCCTAGACCAGGAGAAACAACTTATCTGATCTAGGAAATCTATCTTTCTAAGGAGATAGATCATCTAATGAGCACTATATCTGTGTCCCATGTTAGACTCTTTATAAACACTATCTCATTTAATTCTTATAATAACCCTATAATAGTAAGTATTAATTAGCACCCTCAGTTTACAGTTGAGGTAACTGAGGTATAAAGAGGTTGAACTACTTGCATGAAAACACCAGTAAAGAGGCATAGGTGGAATTCAAGAAAGTAAAAGTCTGCAGTGCCTGGGTGGCTCAGTCAGTTAAGCATCTGCCTTTGGCCTGGGTCACCGATCCTGGGGTCCTGGGGTTGAGCCCCACATGGGGCTCCCTGCTCAGCGGGGAGCCTACTTCTCCTTCTGCTCCTCCTCCCTCCTCATGCTTTCTCTCTCTCTCCCCTCTCTCTTTGAAATAAAGTCAGAAAGAAAGAAAGAAAGAAAGAAAGAAAGAAAGAAAGAAAGAAAGAAAGAAAGAAGAAAGAAAAAGTCTGCAATACCATTCATGAAGGCAGATGGCGTGGGGAGTGTGGTGACAGACAGATCAAGCGAGTGGTAAGGATGACAAGAACTACTATTTCTCCCAAGGACACACTGCAGCTATCCAGTATGGTAATGATCTCCTTCATTGAATGACCACTGCTTTCTAACTCACTGAAAACATCTTCGTTTTCTACAATCATAGGGTAACGAAACCTTGTTGCTGTCAATTCTATCAGTAAAAAGGAAGCAGTCTACTTTTGCCTGGAGGTTCTAAGTCACTTTGAGATAGAGGGGCTCTCTTGACTTCCAACCTACATGAGAGTTGCAGATAAGTTCTGGACACAACATTCCCTATCTATCTTAACTTTATGATATCCGAGGAAATAGGACTGTTGATCCATTAGCAGTCTAAATCTGACATTAACCCATTTACAAATAGCCCTGTTTCACCTTGAACCTAATCAAAACATTGCATCCCTCAATTACATTTAAAATTCCACCTTTTCCTCAGATCCTGTAAAAAGTCTCTATTTTTTCTTTGGGGAAATGCCTGATGGTTCCTTCAGTGTGCAGTCTCTCTCATAGTAAGCAGTCAATTAACTGAATTTTGTCACCTGTTTGCTTGTCTCTGTGGTCTTCGGCTGACTGGGCTAGGGCAGGTTTTAATCCAGGTTTGCTATAGCAGAGGCTAATGTTAATGCCTGACTAGGGATCCCTGGGTGGCGCAGTGGTTTGGCGCCTGCCTTTGGCCCAGGGCGCGATCCTGGAGACCCGGGATCGAGTCCCACGTCGGGCTCCCGGTGCATGGAGCCTGCTTCTCCCTCTGCCTGTGTCTCTGCCTCTCTCTCTGTGACTATCATAAATAAATAAATAAAAAATAAAAAAAAATTAAATGCCTGACTAAACTGGAAATTATCTAGATCTTTTTCTGTATATATTGTCAACGTGCTTTAGCTGAAGACCAACAGGAACCCCCCTATGGCTAAATAAATGTGGTTTATAAATTATTGCAGCAGGAGAGAATAGTCTTTGCTTGGGGGGCCCTTGCCCATGCCCCTCTGTGGGGGCCACAGGGAACCATGTGTGATGCAAACTGTGAAGAAGCCGGGACCCAATCTGGGCTGCCACTTCTATATGTGTGCTAGGCCCCGGGGTCCTCCCACTGACCCTTCCTCCCACTGTAACTTCTTCCTCTGGAGCAGGCCCAGCTGAACCAACCCAGGCCTGGGGATGTCTGGCATCATCAGCCCTGTATGTAATTTGAGGCCAGCTCCATCCTAAACTGCCTATTCTTCCTTCCCCAAAGACACCTCTTCCTCTTTACTTCCTGAAGAACCCTTCCCTTTCCTTTCTCTCTTCCTCCTTTAAGGCCTCTCTTTCTCTTCTTCCTGCCTAGTTCCTACTCATTAGTGAGCTTCTTGTTCCTTAATGCTGTGACCCAGCTCTCCACTCCACTTCCCACCTTCCTGTCAGAAGTACACAGGAACCAATTGTCCCAGGAAGTTGATTTTAAACCCCTTTCTTGTTGAGAAATATATCTGTGCCTAAAATATATATATATATTATATTATATATATAATATTATATATATATATTTACCATGGGGGACTGGAGAGCATCTCAGTAAAAGGGTGTTAGAAAGAGTTCATTTAGGAACCAAGCTTTGGTTGGCTGATTTTGAGAAGGGTACAAAGAAGAGGGGGTTCACTTTAGATTGGATATGTATAGGAAGTAGAGACAATTCTCTCACTGAATGTCTCAATAAATTTCATCTATAGGAAGGACAAACGAGAGTGAGGCTAAAGCTATAATTGGTAAAGCAGCATCAGTCATTCATACTAGCCAGTATAGGGATATAATTAGTATTTTATGGTTTGGACAATGTTCTTGTTTCGTCTATATTCAGACATGGTTATTGGAATGGGCTTGTTTTTGTCATAATCCATCATGGTCACAGAGTAGCCTTGTCTGAAGTTAATGTTCTGTGAAATAGTTCGTGTTCCATAGGAGACCACCAAGACCAGCCTATGAATGCCAAGCCAGCTCACAGCAACTCCAAAGCCCAACAACTGGTAGTACCAGGCCAGTTCCTGGATGTCAAAGGATGCAGTTTCTTCTTTTTCTTTTTTAAGGATGTAATTTTTCTTAACACCTACATATGTGTACATATGTATGTATGTGGGTACGTGTGTATGGCATAGATGCATATCTCTATTAAAATCCTTTAATATTTCAAATCTAAATTTCAAACAAAAGGGGCACCTGGGTGGCTCAGTTGGTTGAATGTCTGCCTTTGGCTCAAGTCATGACCTCAGGGTCCTGGGATCCAGCCTCACATCATCTGGCTCCCTGTTCAGCAGGGAGTTTGCTTCTCCCTCTCCCTCTGCCCACTCACCACTTGTGCTCTCTCTCCCTCAAATAAAGAAATAAAATCTTTTAAAAAGGAGCATCCTAAAAAAAAAAAAAAAGGAGCATCCTTATTCTTAGGGCAGCTTTGTTGGAATGATAATTTATTTAACAATGTATATTTTATGTTTTCAATCTTTCGTTGCAACAAAAGCAATCACAACAAATACCTTTGTACATGTGTCATTTTACATATCACACATCATTTCACACATCTCACCAGCTTAAAATAAGTTTCCCAAGATGAAACTGTTGTATCAAGAGGTGCAAAATTTGTTTGTAATTTTGAGAGATAATACCAAAATGTCCTCCACTGAGGTTACAGAAATTGTCTTATCGGTGGAGTTGCAAAAGTACTTGTTTGCCCACAGCCTTACCAACAGTGTCTCTAAACTCTCCATTTTTTGCTAATCAGATAGTGGAAGATAACATTTTAGTGGGTCTAGTTTGTACATCTATTTTTTTTAAAGATTTTATTTATTTATTCATGAGATACACAGAGAGAGGGAGAGAGAGGCAGAGATACACAGGCAGAGGGAGAAGCAGGCTCCATGCAGGGAGCCCGATGTGGGACTCGATCCCGGGACTCCAGGATCACACCCTGGGCCGAAGGCAGGTGCCAAACTAATGAGCTACCCAGGGATCCCCTTGTATGTCTATTATTATGAATCAGGAGGAATTTAAAAATATATTTTATTTATTCATTTGACAGAGCACAAGCAGGTGGAGTGGCAGCCAGAGTGAGAGGGAGAAGCAGGCTCCCTGCTGAGCAGAGAGGAGGACATGGGGCTCCATCCCAGGACCCTGAGATCATGACCTGAGCTGAGTGCAGATACTTAACAGACTGAATTACCCAGGTGCCCCAGGAATTTTTGTTTTAAATGCGCTTATTTTTTAGAGCAGTTTTAGGTTCACAGCAAAATTGAGAAAATATGGAGAGTTCCCATATACCCTCTCAACCCATACATGCACAACCTACTACACTATGAAAATCTTGTACCAGCGAGATACATTTACTATAACTGATGTACCGTCATTGACACATCATTATCACCCAAAGCTCATAGTTTATATTAGAGTCCACTTTTCGTGTTGTACCTTCTTTAGGTTTGGAGAAATTTATAATGACACATATCTACCATTATAGTATTACACAAAGTAGTTTTTACTACCCTAAAAATTCTCTGTGCTCTGCCAATTCATCCTTCCTACTCCCCTAATCCCTAAAACCACTGACCTTTTTACTCTCTCCATAGTTTTGCCCTTTCCAGAACATCATACAGTTGGAATCACACTGTATGCAGCCTTTTCAGACTGGCTTCTTTCATTTAGTGATATGCATTTAAGGTTCCTCTATGTCTTTTCATGGCTTGATAGTTCATTTCTTTTTTAGTGATGAATAATATTCCATCATCTGGATGTAACACATTTATTTATCCACTCACCTTACTGGAGGGCATCTTGATTGTTTCCAAGTTTTGGCAATTATGAATAAATCTGTTGTAAACAAACACCCATGTGCGGGTTTTTGTATGAGCATAAGTGTTCAAATCATTTTGATAAATATGAAGGAGTGCAATTGTTAGATAGTATGGTAAGAGTATGTTTAATTTTGTAAGAAACTGCCAAACTGTCTTCCAAAAAGTAGCTTAATGTTTTTCATTCCCACCATAATAAATGAGAGTTCCTGTTTATCTACCTCTTTGACAGCATTTGGTGTTATCTCTTTTAGATCTTGGCCATTTTAATGTGTAGTAGAACTTCATTGATGGAATTTGCAATTCCCTAATGACATATGATGAGAATCTTTTCATATATTTATTTGCCATCTGTAGATCTTCTGAGGTGTCTATCAGAGCTTTTGCTCATTTTTTAATTGTGTTTTCTTTTTGTTGAGGTTTAGATGTTCTTCACATATTGTAGATAGTAGTTTTATATCAGATATGTCTTTTGCAAATATATTCTCCAGTCTGTGGTTTGTCTTCTCATCCTCTTGAAAAAATGAGTCTTTTTTTTTTTCATATGATGAAGAGCCATCGTAGTTCCATAGTTCTTTTATGGTTCTTTTCTTTTCTATGACTTGTCTGTTCTTTTTTTTTTAAATTTTTTTAAATTATTTATTTATGATAGTCATACAGAGAGAGAGGCAGAGACAAGGCAGAGACACAGGCAGAGGGAGAAGCAGGCTCCATGCACCGGGAGCCCGACGTGGGATTCGATCCCGGGTCTCCAGGATCGCGCCCTGGGCCAAAGGCAGGCGCCAAACCGCTGCGCCACCCAGGGATCCCGACTTGTCTGTTCTAATTTCTTGATGGGCTGAATTTTAGAGTCATTTGGTTGTTAGATTTGAGCAGAAATTACCTCTTTCTAGAGTCATCCATGTCTCTACTCACAAATCCCTCCAAGCTGATGTCTCAGGTCAACCTATCCTTTTGTATTTATGGCACTTGGGGAGCTAATTCTGAATAAAATGAAATTGAGTAGTAAAACTGACTTTCTCTAATTTCTAATTTTTAAGGCAATAATGTTTGCTGGCAATAACTGCTTACCTCTGTCACTCAACTAATAGAAAATAAACTTCTGACGTTTAGTGTTATGCTGGAGCTGGTTGATACCAGCTCAGGAGAGTTAACTGTTCAACTTTCAGGAATTTTGTGAGCCAGTTGTTAATGCCATTATTAAAAATTAACTTACATATGCTTATAATTACATAAATTACATTAAGAACAAAGGCAGGGGACACCTGGGTGGCTCAGCGGTTGAGCATCTGCCTTTGGCTCGGGGTGTGATCCCAGGATCTAGGATCAAATCCCATGTCAGGCTCCCCACAGTGAGCCTGCTTCTCCCTCTGCCGGTGTCTCTACTTCTCTCTCTGTGTGTCTCTCATGAATAAATAAATAAAATCTTTAAAAAAAAAAGAACAAAGGCAAAAAAGTGATTACTTATCACTTCCCTATTTTGCTACATTTTACTATTATATATGTTCTTGAGATCACTTACAGTTAATGTATCTATATGATAGCAATCCTATATAGTCATATGTAGTAACCACATTTTTTTCCCGTTCTGCACTCAGTGACACTGCAAAATTGGCCATGTTAGAAGCATTTATCTCTGCAAAGTTGGCCATTTTAGAAGTATATTAGTAGCATATTAAATGCTACTAATCAGGGTTTTTCTCACTTCCCCTCACAGAAAGCCACTTGTTAACCATGAACTAGCACTGCTTTTGTTGCTGATGTGTTGGCTAGGGAGCATGTCACTTTTTCCAAAGTCATTCAGAGAGTTCAGTCAGCCTAGTTCCAAATTTGCCTCAGTTTGTTAATTTAGAGAAAATGGAACTGAGACTAAAGCTAATTTCTTTCTCTAAAACTGACTTTAGAGTGTGTCAACTACACCTCAATTAAAAACAAACAAACCACAAAGGACTTTGGAATATACAAATATTAAATCATAATGTTATACACCTGAAACTAATATAATGTTGTATGTTAATAGTCTTATTGATGTCCTCCACTCTTTTCTCAAGTCCAGTGAGTATCCTTATGATCATTGCTTTAAATTCTCCATCAGGCATGTTACTTATGTCTGTTTTTGCTAGATCTTTGGCCATGGCCTTGTCCGATTCTTTCATTTGGGACAAATCCCTCTGTCTTCTCATTTTGTGTCTCTGTGCCTGATTCTGTATGTTAGGAAAGTCAGCCACATCTCCTGTTCTTGAGGGTGATGGTTTTATGAAGAAGAGGTCCCGTAGTACCCTGCAGTGAAGTACCCATAGTGCCCTGCAGTGAAGTGCTCCCCAGGGCCTGGCACTTCCAGGAGTGTCTCCAGTGTGTGCTGCATACACTCTGCTGTTTTATCCTGGCCACTTTATCCTGCAGGCCATTTGTACACAGGGGCCCTCTGCCCCTTGAGAGCAGTGTTTGGTCCCTGGCCTGAATGTGGTACGTTTTAACTAGATGTGTTCTGATCTGCTTGTGAATTGAGACCTGTGGCCACTGTCACCATTGGAAGAAGGAGACTCGGTGTGGGCAGGGGTTTGGGTGGGTCTTCTGGGGAAGGGGGCCTTCAGGGCTAGCCAGAAGGGGAGGGTCGGTTGCACCAGAGCAAGCAGAGCCTGGTGTAAGCAAGTGAAGTAGTTAGTGTCAGGTTGAGGAGGGAAATGGCAACTGTCAGTTCCTTTGTTCCTGGAGAAGTCTCTCCACCAAGGCTGTCACTTGCTCCAAGATGAGCAAATAACCTCCCTACTAAGCACCCCAGGCACTTTTCAGATCGCTTTTTCATTGCTGTTTGTCTGCGGGCTGTTTGCCTCCCTTCTCTTTAACAGCAACCCCAATGTGCCTGGGTGGCTCGGTGGTTAAGCACCTGCCTTTGGCCTGGGGTGTGATCCCACAGTCCAGTTGGGGGATAGAGTCTGATGTTGGGCTCCCTGCAAGGAGCCTGCTTCTCCCTCTGCCTGTGTCTCTGCCTCTCTCTCTCTCTGTCTCTCATGAATAAATAAATAAAATCTTAAAAAAAAAAAAAAGAGCAACCCAATGTCCTCTAAGTTCAACCAGAGCCAAGCATGCTGATCTTTAAAACTCCAGACTTTTAGGCGATTCATCTTCTCCCTGCAGTCCCGTGTGTCTGTCCCTCGCCCTTCTCTGAGACCAAGGCTCCCTCCTCACCGCCCTGGCCATGCCTGGTTCCCACCCAGTGTCTCTGCTCTTCCTTCTTTGTTGTGGTTTCTTCTCTACCTTTAGTTGTGGAGTTTGTTCAGGTCAATTTCTGGGGCATTTAGACTGATTTGCTAGTTATCTAGTTGTGTTCTTGGGATAAGGCGAGCCTAGGGTCCTCGCACCCTGCCACCATCTTCTGTCCCTACCACTCAGATTTCTCTTGCAGCTTGGGTGGGAGAATGTGTTGGAGGCTCACAGAGTTAGGTGCTGGGTCTGACAGCTTCAGCACTTCAGGAAATTTTAGGGAATCTCCTGACTCTCAAATGAGCCAGTCTGCTTAGAGTTCTGACTAAAATAAGTTTGCTTTCAAATTCAAAGCAAATCTCAAGTGACTCCCTTTGCTTGCTTTCCTGAAATACAAAATTTCTTTTTTTTTAACGACTTAAAAAAAAAAAAAAACAGAACAGCTTTCATCCTCATTAGCTTCCATTTGATTAATTTAGGACTTCATATTTTGTATGCCACGAAGTTCAAGCCCTCTCTTTCTTTTCTCTTTCTTGTTGAAAAGAAAAAAAAAGACAAGACAATATTTGAGATGATTTTAACATAAAAAAATGAATGAGTGAAAAGGAACCATCCCAGATTTTAAACTCTATCCCTATTCAGCTATTATATTCTTGGACATTTCTTTTTTTCTTTTCCTCTCTGGTAGTATTTGTCCATGTAATATTATTTATATATTTGAAATTATGGTATATATTCACTTTTACAGTCTGTTCTTTTAGTGTAGTTTAATATCATAAATCTTTTCTTTGTGTTAAATGTAATTTTCAATGACTTAAAAGCATGCATGACATTTGTGCAAATGTATCACAGTGCAGGCTCTAAGAGGCCCCCAATGATTCCTGCCTTCTACTCCTCTCACCCTTTCCCTCCTGCAATCCCCTTCCCTTGAGCAGGGCTACCCTTATTGACTGACTTCTAAGTGTAGGAGGGGGAAATTTTTCCTCCACTCTTAGATATAGTAATTGGGAGCCTATAAATTAAACTGACAAAAGAGATTAACAGTGAAAAGACAAAGTTGTATTTCAGGTACATATGCAGGGGCACGGAGAAATGTGTGATGGAAAGGGTCAGTTAGAATTTGGGGCCTATGTATCATTTTAATAGGGAAAGGGAAGATGGAGAAAGGGCACTTATGGGAAGACAAATGGCTTTTAGGAAAGATAAATGGGTCCTTAGGAAAATAGATGGGACACAGAATAGTTTTGTGACAATGCCTGTTTAGGTGATCTCATATCCTGGTGCTGACCTCTGTCTCTGGTATTAAGGGTAAAATTTCCCTGGTTAAGAAATTCCTTGGAAGATGCTTTATGACAGTTGAATTCTTTGAGGAGGCTCTGCTTTTAGGCAGATAACAGGAGTTTGAGGGTGGGGGAAGGAGAGCCTCTATCATTTTTAAATACCTTCAGCTCAGAGTAATTTTTATGGCAGACCCCTTCGTGTGGAATAGAGTATGGCAGAAATGATGATGTCTTATCTAGTATTAGGTTACAAAAATATTGTGGTTTTCACGCAGTGTGTTCTTTCTTTCTCCCTCTCTCTTGGGTTGCTCACTTCCAGGAGAAGCCAGCTGCCCTGTAATCAGACAACCTTGTGAAGAGGCCCACATGAGTCTGTGTATGAGCAGATCTTCTGCGGCCTGTCAAGAGTTACATGAGTGAGCCTGGAAGTACATACGGCCTCAGCCAAGTCTTGGGAAGACTTCAGCCTCAAGAGAAACCCTGACCTAGAACCACCTAACTAAGGCATCTGCACCTTGCAGATGCCTGGCTCACAGAACTTTAACATAATAAATATTGCTGTTTTAGTCACCAGTTTTGGGATTATTTGTTATGAAGCCATAGATTACTAATACAGGTGCTAAGGATTTTATTCAACTAGTTAATTAATAGGGGAATTGGTAAGATTTTGAGACCCATTAGAATGAGAATTTTGAGAATAGAGGCAATTAACACTGAAATTTGCTAAGAGATGTAAATCTGATTAATATCAGACAATGAAAGGTAATGTTTTGGATCATCTTTTTTTTTAAACTGGAAATTAATTATATTTCTATCAGAAAAAATTCATGTGTATTTCTGTGAACAAGAATCTTTTGTATTACCATTAATTTTCTATAATTTAACTTTCCAAAGAACTGTAAAGTAGCCAGTTAGAAGAAAGACAGTCCAAGGGGCACATCCATATAGAATCAAATTATCCCCAGATGGTCTGCTAGACAATACCTAGCATTCCACTGAAAGGACAGCAGTAATCTCTTTTGCCTATTTACAAATCTTGGCCAATTTTTTTAGACACGTATTTATGAGGAGGCTTTATAATTATAATGTTTAATGGTTGTATAATATCTAGCAATTTGAAATACCCTAATGTTTAATATTTTTCTATTGAACTTTAAGTTGTTTCCATTTTCTTATTTACTATAGTATATGACATTTTATTATTATTTTATGTAAATATTTTAGTGTTGTAAATAATGATTATATGAATTTGTCTTTAAGGTAAATTCCCAGGGGTGGGACGGCTGGGTGACTCAGCACTGCCTTCAGCTCAGGTCATGATCTCAGGGTCCTGGGATCCAGCCCTGGGTCAGGCTCCCTGGTCAGCCAGGAGTCTGCTTCTTCCTCTCCCTCTGCTCCTCCCCCTGCTTGTACTCTCTCTCTTTCTGAAATAAATAAATAAAATCCTTATTATTTTTTTAAAGATTTTATTTATTTAGTCATGAAAGTCAGAGACATAGGCAGAGGGAGAAGGCTCCCTGCAAAGAACCTGATACAGGACTTGATCCCGGATCCCAGGATCAGGCCCTGAGCCAAAGGCAGATACTCAACCACTGAGCCACCCAGGAGTCCCAATAAAATCTTAAAAAAAATAAAAATAAAAAATAAAATAAAATAAAATAAAATAAAATAAAAAAATAAAAGGGCTTTTCTTACCCCTTCAAGCCTTACTGATATTTCCCTCTCTGGCAAATATACATACTCTTTTTTTTTAAGTTATTTATTTATTTATTTGAGGGAGAGAGATAGCGAGAGAGAGCAGGAGTGGAGCAGAGGGGCAGAGGGAGAGGGAGAAGCAGGCTCCCTGCTCAGCAGGGAGCCTTCAGCAGGGAGCCTAACTCAGAACCCTGGGATCATGACCTGAGGCAAAGGCAGATGCTTAACTGACTGGGACACCCAGGCGCCCTAAAAATAAACATATTCTGGATCTAGCTTTGTATGAATACCCCCAAATTGTGAACTAATGGCTTTAAGGGGATTCTTTTGTTTCTTCAACTTTTAAGACTGATACTTTTAAATGTTGGGCAGAAGAAATAAAAGGAAAAAAATGAACACATGAGAGATAATGGAAAGGAGGCATTTAAGTTGATGCCTCATATGTTTGGAACACAAGAGATGATAGCTACCATTGGCTCTTGCTAAACTGCTTATCAGGTGAGAGGCGATGTAGCTCTGGATGCCAACTGAGGTTTGAATCCTGGTTTTGGTATTGAGCTGTGTGCCCTTGGGAATGTTGCTCAGATTCTTTGTGCCTCATTTTCCTTATCTCTAAATGAGGATAATAATAATACCTAATTCATGCAACTGTTGTGATAATTACATGAGAAAATGTATGTAAAATGTTCTGAATGGCATCTGGCATATAATAAATGCTTGAAAAAAAGGTCAATATTATTCCAGGTTGAAGCGCTTTCATGTTTTCTAACACAAAGATCTATGAAGTAGAGTTTTTTTTCATTCTTTTAATTAAAAATTTCCAAACATAAACAAAAGTAGACAGAACATTATAATGAATCCCTAGATACCTAGCACCCACCTTCAATAATTATCAATACATGGCCAGTCTTTTTCAAAACTCATCCACTTTCCCCGACACTTGGATTATTTTGAAGTAAATCCCAGCCTTAATATCTTTTCATTCAGAATGTATTTCTAAAAGATAAGAACTCTCTTAAGAGTTTATTTACCTCTTTTAATAGGTAGATTAATTGAGGCTCAGTGAGGTTAAGTAACATTCTCAAAGTGACCCAACTGGTAAGTGTATTAACCAAAATTCAAATATAAGATTGACTTCTTCTACATTGCCATTTGCTGACTGATACAGATATCTATGATACAAAGGTTAGGCATCAAAATTCTAAATTTAAATAATCTTAGCATTTTAAAATTGAGAAGGAAAAATCAAGGACAGAATAAAAGCAAAGGTATTCAACATTGAGAAGGATTAGAGCACAGATTAAGTTCCTTTAGATTTATTTTTTCCTCTGGTTGAAAGGATTTGTCTTGCTTTATTTATTTATTTATTTATTTATTTATTTATTTATTCATTCATTCATTCATTCATTCATTCATTCATGAGAGACAGAGAGCAGGAGAGAGGGAGGCAGAAGCAGAGGGAGAGGCAGGTTCCCCGAGGAGCAGGAAGCCTGATGTGGGACCTGATCCCAGGACCCTGGGACCATGACTTAAGCAGACATTTAACTGACTTAGCCACCCAGGTTCCCCTTATCTTTGAAGTCATCAAGGTCTTTGAAGTCATCAAGCATAAAATGTGAAAATAGGTTCAGACTTTGTGCATGGTGAATGATTGAGCTAATGTTTTTTCTCCAGCTTCCAGCACTAAAAGAAATGCCTCTGCACCTGTTTGTAGTTCGTCATACTTTCAAAAGGAAATACTATATTCCTAACAATGTGATTATTTAAAAAGGAAGAGTATGCAGCCAGAAACAGAGGGGATTAAAATTACAGTGCCTGCACTGTGACAGCTTTCAACAAATGTTGATTGATGATGATAGAAATAATATTAATCATAAGGATGTGGCTGACATATGACATATAAACCACACAAAAGAGCAGGTAAACAAGTCACATGTCTAAATAGTAGCTTGCAAAGCAGCTTTGGAGTTTGTCCGAGGAAAAGGCAAAGGAGGTGGTGTATATATAGCAGCATCTAAAATCATAGGCTTTGGAGCCAGCAAGAATTCTGATCCCCTACTATTTGATGTGTGACCTTGAACACATTACTTGACACCTCTGAGCCTTGCTTTCTGCATTTGTAAAATGAGAATAATAGTACCTATTGCATAGTGTTGTTAATGAGTCTTAAGTGAGATCATGTGACTGAGTTACAATGATAAAAAATATTTGAGAGTTACCAGGAAATGTCCTCCAAACTAGAGAAAATGAAGAAAGTAAGACTGCCTTTCTGAAGAAGAGAAAGGAAATTAAGTGTTCTCAGGTTGGCAATAATGTATCTAGAGAAAGACTGGATCCTTAACGAAAAAGAATAAATATCCCAGGTTCACCTGGTAGCCTAATGAGGCTCTAGCTGCCTGGGTTAAGTATTTAAGTCCAGTGGTAGTGATGTCTTTCTGTGGATTACTGAATTAGCATTTGGCTCCTATGCAATTTGGGTAGCCCAAGCCTATCTTGCAGGCCCTAGTCACTCTGAGGTCTTTCATGGGAAAGGACAGATCAAGTCAGAATGACCTTAGACAGTATGCACACAATCACTTAGTGGTCTTATTAAAATGGAGATTCAGATTTGTTAAGGTCTCAGGTAGGGCCTGAGATGCTCCCAGGTGATGCTGATTCTGCTGGCCGTCAGACCACACTTTGAGGAACAAAGCTACAGATAACACACCACCACTTCCAGTTACACATCTACTTTCAACAGGGATTCATCAGCAATATTTATCATCCTCTCCTTCTTTTGGGGGTCACAAGTTTCTAACTCAGCACCTAATGCTAGCTATCCAAGAACTCTCACCTGAAGACTAGAACAAGCCTTGGACTTGCTTCCTTTGTACCTAGACAGAGGGCAGGATGGGACAATAATGGGTCCCAAATGGGGATGGGGAAGGAGATGGGACAAATCTTCTCTCTAGTCTAGGTATCCTGTCTAAGGTAGTCGGCAGCTAGGAAAAAGGGAAAAGGAAGCTTGATCACAGGTCCTGGGGAAGCCCAAGGCAAAAGAGGGAAAACTGAAGCAGAACAGGTTGGCTAAATGGGAAGAAAAGGCAAGAAGGTAGTGAAGAGATGGTAGCAGGCAACTGCTTTGGAGTTAGAACCTCAGTGTATCTAGTAGAGCATGAACTGGTGGCTAGCATGATGGTATCACTACTCCTGCCACAGGTAAAGCTAAATTTGAACCAAAGGACATTTACAAGCCATATTCAGACTTGAGTTTGCTGAAATAAGGGACTGACAATGTGGAGCTTGTGAGGGTATCTTATTTCTAAAAAGGTTGATTTGCTCATGGAAACAGAAACAAAATAAATGGATTATATAAAACTTAACTAGAAGTAAAATTAAAACTCATCTATAATCTTTATATGGGGATCCCTGGGTGGCGCAGCGGTTTGGTGCCTGCCTTTGGCCCAGGGCGCGATCCTGGAGACCCGGGATCGAATCCCACATCGGGCTCCCGGTGCATGGAGCCTGCTTCTCCCTCTGCCTGTGTCTCTGTCTCTCTCTCTCTCTCTGTGACTATCATAAATAAATAAAAATTAAAAAAAATTATAATCTTTATAGGAATGATATTATACAAAAATAAAGTGCAACACGTCAGAGGAAAATTAACTCCACCATGTTAATTATCAGAAAACTTTTAAGTCTTAAAAACTTGTCCATGTGTTTTTTCTCTGAGGAAAATCTTGTTATAATTGTAGAGTCTGAATGAAGGCATTTTAATATTCCTTTTTTCCTGCATGCTAAATGTCTTATTAAGTTTTAAAACTGGAAATTTTTCATCTATCATAAAGTTTTACTTACCTTTTTTTGTATTACACAGTGTTTAAAGCTGTTCAAAATTTAATTATTATGACCAACAACATAAGATAAAAGCTTGTAATCCCTCAAAGTAAATCATAATAAATAGAAGGACTTTATTTCCTTCAAAGGGAACTTCTAAATAAAGGAAGAAAATTGTGTATTAAGCTAAGCATAACATTGTTTACTGCTACAGAAAAAAACTAATGGGCACACAATGCTTGGGGTCTAGAAAACAACAAAGCACACAATTCTTAATCACATAATCTTGACTTTGATCTCAGCTAGATGTCTGACCTTGGCAGCCTTTTGATCACTCTTAGCCTCATTTCTCCTCTGTAAAATGAGGAATTAGACTAGTTGGTATTCAGTTCTAATGTTCCGTTGATTTAATAGAAGCCCACTTTTGACTGTGAGCATCAAAGAATGTTTGCCATTTCCCACTTAGTAAGTGGGGATCCAGAGAGATGAAAAAGTGTTATGGGGCAGAGTCAGGTTAAACCTCAAGCTGTGTGACTTCTAGCTAGGGACCCTTTCCACAGTATTATGCAACTTGAAATTCTTTCCACGGTTGATCATTCCCACTATCAAAATGAAAATGCACCAGAATAAACCACATTGGTTTAATATTATTTCCTCCGTGGAAAGGGTTAGTTTTCTGGGTGGCTTAATATGAGTTATAACTATTTATGGTTAGAAGTATGAATGTAAATTATGCTAGATAACCACATAAGAGCAGATCAAGTTCTCATATGTAGTCAGAATGGCTAATTTCAAGATTACACAGTACTGGTCCTCTTGTTCCATGACCTGAGGGCACAGGCCATGCCTGACCTATCTGTGTGGTTAGCAAGGCAGGCACTCTGCAGCTAGGGGATTCTCCCCCCAGTGCAGGGCTCTGGGGCAAAGGAGTGGATCTGCAGCACTAGCGAGAGGGGATCTAAAAGGGAGGATATGCTCAGGAGAACCAAGCAAACTATGGAAAGAGATTTTACAACCGAATCCCAACAAGAGTCTGTCCTCTGCACAGGCACATGAGTAGAGATGTCAGATGTCCTTATCAACACACAACTAGAGGATGTGGAAGGGGGTGATGGTTAAGAAAGAGAAACCACATCCATTTTTTTTTTTTGTGGGTATACCCTGTCCCTCCCCACTCTTCTTCCTTTGAGAAAGTTTTAACATTATTATATACTTAGTGTACCTGGACATGTTACTTGACAATGGAAAACCAGGTGGTGAAATTCTTCATATATCTTTATGTAATATGTATTTAACACAGAATATGGGGGCACCTGGATGGCTCAGTGGTTGAGCATCTGCCTTTGGCACAGGGCGTGATCCCAGCGTCCTGGGATTGAGTCCCACATCGGGCTCCCTGCAGGGAGACTGCTTCTCCCTCTGCCTGTGTCTCTGTTTCTTTCTCCATGTCTCTCACAAATAAACAAATAAAATCTTTTTTTTAAAAAAAGATTTTATTTATTTATTTATTCAGAGAGAGAGAGAGAGAGAGAGGCAGAGACACAGGCAGAGGGAGAAGCAGGCTCCCTGCAGGGAGCCTGACGTGGGACTCGATCCCGGGTCTCCAGGATCCCACCCTGGGCTGCAGGTGGTGCTAAACCGCTGTGCCACCGGGGCTGACCAATAAATAAAATCTTAAAAAAAAGACAACAACACAAAAATACACGCAGAATATGTGCCAGGCACTGTTAAAAGTACTTTCCAAATAAATACTAAGTCATTTAATCCACACAACAACCCTATGATGAAGGTACTATTTTATGTTTTACAACTGAGGAAACTGAGGCACAGAGAGAACAAGTAACTTGCCTAAGGTCATTCAGCTAGGAAGTGGAAGAGCCCAAATGGTCTCTTTCTGAACCCACACTTTGCTTATTCCTTCAGAAAGGACCACAAAGAAGTGGTGAGAGGGTCATTGTCCTTTGGCTGCTTGCCTTTTGAAACCACCTTTTATGTTAAGGGAATCCTGGTGAGGGATGGGTGGTTCAGTGGGTTAAGTGTCTGCATTTGGCTCAGGGTCATGATCCCAGGATCCTGGGATGGAGCCCCACATTGGGGTCCCTGCTGAGCAGGAAGTCTGCTTTTCCCTCTTCCTCTCCCTCTAATAAATAAATAACATCTTAAAAAAAAAATCCTGGTGAGACCTGAGAGAGGCATAGTCACTTCCCACTCCAAAAACTGAAAATGGCAGATATTCATTTTGCAGCACACGCTTAGCTTAGGCATTCAGATGCACAAACTAGTTTGATTCTGGAGCTGATGATAAACAAAGAAGCCACAGAAAACCTTCTCTGGGGACAGTGGCCGCTGCAGTGGACATAGTGCTGGAATTGGTTAAGGCACCACGGAGACAATAGAGTGTTAGTGGTGGGTGCGTTTTGGAGACTGACTGGCTTTGAATCCTACATCAACCTCTGAGCAAGGTGCCTAGCCTTTTTGTGCTTCAAGTTTCTCATGTGCAAAATAATAATAATAATAATAATAATAATAATAATAATAATACTATCTCTCATAATGGTTGTGAGAATTATGCAGGACAACAGAAGGTAAAACAGCACTGGAACAGAGTAATCTCTCAATAACAGAGGAAGAAATTCGTGCCACAGAGAGTAAACTGTGCAAGAACATGCCACTCTAAAGTGAAACAGTTTAAGTAGACATATAATTCAATTCACTACAATAATCATCTAATGAACCATCTATCAGGAATTTAGAGTGTCTTGACTTCAGTAAAACAGCTAACAAAGTCTTCCATGGTCTAATTGGGCCAATGAGACTTCATACTGGTTGATTTAGCCTGGTCTCTGCATGTCACATTATAAGAGACAAATCTATTGGGACACCTGGGCAGCTCAGTAGTTGAGTGTCTGCCTTCGGCTCAGGGTGTAATGCCAGGGCCCAGGATAGAGTCCCACATTGGGGCTCCTTGCAGGGAGCCTGCTCCTCCCTCTGCCTATGTCTCTGCCTCTTTCTCTGTGTCTCTCATGAATAAATAAATAAAATATTTTAAAAAATCTATCAATCAAAATGTAATTAGAAGTGAAAAGAATACAGAGAAAAAAAAATTTAGAATTTCCTTTCCATATCTCTGCCACCTACACCCTCTTGGAAGCTATTCCCTGACTTTCCCCTTACCCTCAACTCTGAACTCATAACAACCAACTGGTTTGTGGAGCATCTGACCCTAGCCTTTCCTTCACTCAGTTTTCAATATTATTCTCTCCAGTAAGAAAATTTCAATCTTAGAAGCACATTGCTCATCCTCCATCTGATTCTCTACTCTTTGCAATGCAAAAGCCTGGAAACCAAACTGGAAAACCAAAACAAACTTTCCTTAGAGGGCAGGAGAAAGGGGAAGGTTTTGAACTAATACATTAATAATTTTTGTAGCCACCACTCAAGCAGGGTATGTGTAGCACTAAGGCAAAGGGAATTGCACAGAAATCTCAGAGCAGCCATCCTCCAGGATACAAGGCTAGCCCAGGGCTCAGGTTATTTTATTATCCTTTTTTATTTATAATCTGATTGTTAATAGGACTCTGTCTGATTTTTGTTTCTCTTTGTGGTCTTCTTATATCTCCCCCTGCTGCCAGTGAATCTTTCAATATTTCCTCAAATTTTTGAATTTCAAAAGCAGAGAGCTAAACTGACTTAAATAACTTTTATTATATCCATTGGTCAGGGCTTTGACCATGGGGCAATGTCACAGGTCACAGACTGGTCTGTGGGTTTGCGTTTCTTGAATCAGGTCCTGTGGCTGGTCCATCCAGTAGCTGTTTCTGTTTACACAATAGCTTGGCTCCCACATCTTCCCTCAGTTGAGAGCTGGGCAAAGCAGCTTCCTCAGAAAAAGACAGTAGGTTTGAAGCTAAAGATATAAAGAAGCAGGAGCTGTGTAGAATCTCTTCTAGTAAAATGGTTGCGGTGACCACAGCTCCATCTGGTTTCCAGAGGTAGCAGTGGCAGTAGATCCAGAGGCAGGTGTCCAGGGTCGTAGGCTATAGTGTTTGGGCCTAGTGAAAGCTGCAGTGTCCGCCAGATTAGCTTGAGGGTATGTTTTGGGCTTGGGTCCTGGCTGTAGAACCTCCCATCCCAGTTTCCCAGCACTCCTAGAGATTCTGTGAACCACCAATACTGTTTTAATAAAGTTCTTTTCTACTTTGCTCAGTTGATTTTTGCTGCTTGTTATAGAAGGGATCCAAAGGTCAAAAGGCAGCTTTTTTGGCCTTGTCTGTAGCCTCCCCACACTCCTCCCAAGTCCACGAATCTAAGTAACTTGCTGGTAGCATGACCATTACTAAAACCTCCAACACCCTTTTAACAGACCTCCTGATTCTCAGCCCAGTTGATTTACTTGCGAAAATTTTGGGGGGGGGGGCTGTACTCTTGCCTTATACTTGGAAGTCAATTCAGAGTTTCCTTAATTTGTAGTATGCATTTTATTATAGTTCTCAGTTTTTAGAGTTTACTGGATCTCAAATTCCATTTAATGAATCGGAAATCCAACCAGTTAGGTAGAAGGAGGTGACAGCCATCACACAAATGGAAGAGTTGGCCTTAGATGGGAGCTTGGATAAAGTATCCACAGTTAATAGGGAAGTAAAACATACAGAGAGGTAGGTCAGTTAGTAGATTTTATTGGTGAGAGGATGTGGAAATTCTCTTTGGTTCCTTCAGTCTTCTCAGTAAAATTAAAAGCAAGTCATCATTTGAGAGTGGGAATGGGAAAGAGTAGTAGAGGTCTGAGGAGGAATAAGAATTAAGTGATATGTTAGGGGAGTGGGACAGTAAATTGTCTAGGAAAATTAGCAGGTTTGCTGGGTACTTGAGGATTGTGGTCAGAAATTTTGAAAAGTTTTAAAATTACCATAGTTGATATTTTTCTCCAGCCATGTTCATACAAGAGAATTATAATTCAAGGAATTAAGAAACTGAGAAACTAAGGTATTGGATAGATCATCTGTGTTTGTGTATTCACAAATAGGAACATTCAGTATATACTTTTCTGCTTTTTTCTATTTATTTTTTAAGATTTGAGAGAGAGAGAGAGAATGCACACTTGAGTGGGGGGAGGGGCAGAGGAAGAAGAAGAGGGAGGGAATCTCCAGCTGACTCCCCTCCAGCATGTGAAGCTCACACAGGGCTCCACATAGGGCTCAATCCCAAGACCCTGGGATCATGACCTGAGCCAAAACCAAGAGTCAGTTGCTTAACTGACTGAGCCACCCAGGTTCCCGATTCTTTCTTTTTTTTTTCTTTTTTCTTTGGATAATACATATTGGAGATTATGCATATCAGACTGCTTTATACTTTCTATTGTCTGCAGAGTATATAGGTGTGCTCATCCCTAAGAGGACACGAAGCCCCACTAGTGAACAAAATTCATTGGTAATGTCTTAGCTTACTTTTCTCTCACAGATATCCAAGTGTCTAGTATAGTATCTAACATAGTATGTACTCATATCATTTTTTTTGTACTCATATCTTTTTTTTTAAGATTTTATTTATTTATTCATGAGAGACACACACAGAGAGGCAGACACATAGGCAGAGGGAGAAGCAGACTCCATGCAGGGAGCCTGATGCGGGACTCGATCCCAGGACCCCAGGATCACGCCCTGAGCTGAAGGCAGATGCTCAACCACTGAGCCACCTAGGCATCCTATATATGCTCATATCTTTTAAAAATCTTTGACATACTTATTTACCTAACCTGTCTGGGGATCGCATAAGAGCTTTGAAATCCAGGACAGAAGCTCTGACTAAAAACTACTGCTTGATGTCCTTATATTAAATAAATTGGTATGTTTTTCTCTTATTAATCTGCCTTTGTTTAACTTTCCCAGTCAGGGATCCTGGGAAACTTTTTCCTCCCCTACAGATGCTGTGCTTTTCCCACTGACCAACATACACCACACTGTAGCAGGTCTCAACACCTGTGGGCCTCAGAGCCCACGTGGAAGTCCATGTTTATCCTTAGTCTGCCTCTTTCCTTGCCAGAGAAGTGTGGCACCAGAAATAGTGCCAATACTGCAAGGGAAGTGAGGCAGGTGCCAGGCACTGCAGATAAATAAGTCTGCTCAACCCAAAGAGATCACTGGAAAATCCCTATGTTTAGGAGACAGGAGAAAAGGTCAGGGAAGAGGAAGACGTTCAGAAGAATACCCTATTAAGGAAGTCAAGGAGGGGCAGCCCCGGTGGCCCAGCGGTTTAGCACCCCCTTCCGCCCAGGGTGTGACCCTGGAGACCGGGGATTTAGTCCCACGTCGGGCTCCCTGCATCTGCTTCTCCCTCTGCCTGTGTCTTTGTGTCTCGGCCTCTCTCTCTGTGCCTCTCATGAATAAATAAAATCTAAAAAAAAAAAAAAAAAAAAAAAAAGGAAGTCAAGGAGGACAGTGTCAAGAGGAGGCTGCCCAACAGCATCAAATGCTGCCAAGAGGCCAAGAAGGATAACAGTTGCACAAAGGCTGGATTTGACAAACTGAAAGGTTACCAAGAGGAAGGTTTTGGGTAAGTCATTCAAGGAAGACTTCCTGCAAGACTAATTTTTAATTCAACCTTGACAAAGTAAAGAATACGAATTAATAGAAGAGTAGAGAGAACTCAGGGAAATAGGTAAGTTTTAGGAAACCGAAGGGAGAATAAGCAAGATTGGCATTGTCAAATAACAAAATTTCAACTGAGTAAACTTGAAGATCTAATTGGCTTTATTCAACAATTCATGAATTGGGCAGCATCCCATCTAGTAAGCAGAAAGGAGCTCCAAGGAGCAGTACAAAATGGAAGGCTTTCATAGACAGAAGGAGCAAGGGGTAAGGAAAGAGCAGATTACCTCATGTTCCTTTGGGGGTTGGAAGGTAAATTATGTCACTGGTGCTGACTAGAAAATTCCAGACTGATTGGTTAAGACTACATTGCTGGAGATGGTTGAAAGTATAATTAGGTTAGATATTAAGCCTTGATTTGGTGGTGTGGGCTTAGCACAAGTGACTTCACTTTGAGACCTGTTGTTTCTTTTTAATGTCACATAAGTACAAGATTTCATAGCAGAGGGGACACTTGGGTGGCTCAGTGGTTGAGTGCCGGCCTTCAGCTCAGGGCATGATCCCGGGGTCCTGGGATTGAGTCCCACATCGGGCTCCCTGCATGGAGCTTCCTTCTCCCCCTGCCTATGTCTCTACCTCTCTCTCTCTCTCTGTATGTCTCATGAATAAATAAACTAAATCTTTAAAAAAAAAAAGATTTTATAGCAGAGGAATGTGCTTGAAACAATAGGAAAAACAATGGAACTGGTAAGATTGAGAAGGGAGACAGCAGTCATTAGAAAATCTTCAAGGCTCTCAAAAAGAATTTGCTTTGGGGTATAGCTATTTTGAAATCACTATAGAACCATTTTGGGTTTCTAATTCCAGAGATGAAAATAACTACTGACACGGCAAAATTGAAGCATGTAGGCCTGAGAATCAAACTAGTTATACCAAGAAGAGAATGTTTTCTGATACTTAATCAGTGTGGTTTAATTCTGTAACATATAAGGAAAAATTTTAAGAGACTGAAACAGACCAAAAAGATTACTGGTGTCTTCAATGAAAAATAGGTCTTATCTGCCACACACTTCAAGTTATTTGATTCTAGGGGGTCTCTGAGGCTTTTGTTGTCCTTGAGTTATTTTAACACTATAAATTGTAGATAGCTTTTACCAGTACAATGACTCTTGTCTAAAGATGTGCAAATGAATTTTATTTGGCAGAGGTTCATTTGATTTCCCTCCCCCACTGTGGAAAAAATTAGTTTTGTATTTATTTAGCAAACTCTTCTCCGTATTCCTGATGGTTTTGTATAGGTCTACTCCTTGGAGTCTCTCTGAACCAGCTGCCAAATTTCACCAGCACAATCTGTTATAAGATGAAGCAGACAGAGTTTATTGCTTTCTATGGTAATGAAGAATACCACTTCACCAAGCTTTGGCAGTATTTTGGAAGGAGAAGGGAAACACAGAATTTACAGAGAAGTGGGAGTTTGATTTAGGGTGAATCTTTCAAAATAAGGACTTAATTATGATCAGCTTAAGGATCATGATACAATAGTTCAGGATTGGTAGAAACAGCCAAGAAGGGGATTTGAGGGAAGGGATTCAAAGAATCCTAAGAGGCAAACTATTTATATTCTCCATTAAAGTATTGATGGTTCTTTCAGGAAGTTCCTGTCAACAATCAAACCATCTGTCTGGCAAAGAGACTCTAGGAGAAATTAAGTAATGCTAAGTGAAGACAGGAGAATAATAAACTCATGCTAATAAAGACAGGAATAGTATATGGTCATATTAAAGTAAGATATGGTTCCTTGATTTCTCAGTGTTCAGCTGAGTATGAAGGCTGCCATGGGGCTGCTTTAGGTTTCACAATTGTAATCTTATTGGTTTCTCCATTAATAAATGAATTAAATAAAGTCTTTGGTATGTGTTCATTTCATTTGTATGAGAGTCGTGATTTTCAAAAATTCATCCCTTAATAGGTAATAGAATCCAAGTGATTTGAAATATGAAAAGTTAAAAAAAATGGGTAGTTTTGCTCTTGCTACAGATATGTAAGGCTGGATTATAATGAATAGGTAAGTCTGTGGTGGGCAGATAAATCTGTTCACTGTGAACAGGTTAAATTATATTTGGTAAACATTTCTCAGAGTATTTGGACATAATCTTCCTCACATGGATGGACTGGCTTCTTGAAGCCAAACACACTCAGTTCTCTGGCCCAGTAAGTGATTACTGAATCTAAATTTATCTGACCTCCAAAATCAGAAGCTAGTATCTCTCCTTACCCTAGGGAAGGGACTACAGGGAGAGGGAAGAGTTTGGGAGGAGTTCAGTTTCTGAATCAAGAAGCCAGATAAAGTCAGATTTAACATACACTAGAAACACTTTAGAGGGGGGATCATTGAGAACTAAGAACAAGATGCAAAGGCCAGACCAGGCTAGTCTGGTCAACCAAAGACCGCATTCCAGTTCCTCTAAGAGTTGATGTCTGATCCTTTCTTTTTTCCTTTTAAATTTTATTTAGGGGAGGGACACCTGGGTGGCTCAGCAGTTCAGTGTCACCCTTTGGCTCAGGGCAGGATCTGGGGATCTGGGATGGAGTCCCACATAGGGCTCCTTACAGGGAGCCTGCTTCTCCCTCTGCCTATGTCTCTGCCTCTCTGTGTCTCTCATGAATAAATAAAATCTTAAAAAGAAAATTATTTAGGGGGAAAAAACCCCGACAGAATGGTTCTGAAAAAAATGTAACAAACGTGTTATCACCTAGAAGAAAAAACTGGAATGTATAAATATGATATCATACTTTGACTTTTTAAAAATGATTTTATTTATTTATTTTAAATATTTTATTTATTTATTCATGAGAGACACAGAAAGGGGTAGAGACATAGACAGAAGGAGAAGCAGGCTCCTCACAGGAAGCCCAATGCGGGACTCCGTCCTGCAGCCAGGATCACACCCTGAGCTGAAGGCAGACATTTAACCAACTGAGATACTCAGATGCCCCTTCCTTTTTCTTGACTCCTCCATTATTTATCTTCCCTTTCCTTCCTCTACCCATATTAAACCTGCCAAGCCACTTAGCAAGTTAGTCTTTTAAAGTATTTTATTATTTGTATAATCTTACAAAAATCTATTTACTTATATCTATCCATATACATGTATATACATGTTTTTTAAAAAGGGATCTGTTTGTCAGGAAAAATTGTGAAAAAATTTTAAATGGACTAAAAAATAGGTTACTCGTGCCTGTTTAGTGCATCCTTCTCAGTTACCCCAACCTAGTCTTTGAGCTAGTTTATAACTGTATAAATTTTAGAAAAAAAGAGAATAATGCAGATGTTTTTGTCCAGAAAAATGTAGATAAGTTATGTCTGGTGGAGTGCAACTGATTATTGCTCTGTTGATAGACCAATTTTGTATCTAATTGTGAAATTTATTTCAGCATTGTTTATTCTTCTTTCAACCCCATTATAACATCTTACTGGTTCCTTTATTAATAAGTCAAAAAAATTTTTTATACATGCTTATATTTGTATCAGTCATAATTTTACCTTTTCAAAAAATGCATACTTTTAAATATTTTGGAGATTATCTACCAGGATGTTCAATGGATCCACATGAAAGGGCCAGGTAAATTACACTGCTAGAGAAGTCTACTTCATGATAGTTTAAGCCCAGATACTTATTTTTTTGGCTTGTAGAGCTGAATGTTAATTGGCTGACTTTAACTTTAATAGAACTTTAACTTGGCTGACTCTCTGTTTCTCTACTTTCTTATCTCCTCTACTAATATTGTGATTTATTTTTTGTTTCTGTATTGGTTATGGCTGACAAGTTATTCTCCAAACTAGAGAGCAACGACTGGGAATGTGGTTTTAAGGTCTATTTGGTCAAATAGGCAGATGGATGATACATATCTATTTCTCTGTTGGGTAAGAGAAAACAGAGATCTGGCTTGTTAGTCTTACTTGTTTGTCTACTTTAAGACCACGCATACCACAGACGACAATAGTTTCTCACCAGGAGGGGTAACAACTCTTTGATATTTAAAGTAGTAGGTTTTTGTGTTTCTGTGTTTACTCTTTACTTGTGGTTGAAATTATAGGTTTAGAGCTATAAATCTAGATCTCTCTATATCCACTTGTATGTAATTACAAAGCCCTTTACTTCTCTTTGTAGAAGTGTGAAATGTCTTCCTATCTCTGCAAGATATTCATAAATTAGATTATAAAGTCTTCTAAATTAAAAGAGCTCTGTTCTAGTTGGCTTATAGAGATAAATAAGCATTCATATAAATCAACTATTCCTAAAATTCCCTTTAATAAGGAAATCAAACATTTATTACTTTAAATGTGCCAGACTAAAAACATTCTAAAAGAAATGAACTCATAAATAATTTAATGCAAGTTCTCAGGTAGCCTGGGTGGCTCAGTGGTTTAGCGCCGCCTTCAGCCCAGGGCGTGATCCTGGATCCCACGGCAGGTTCCCTGCATGGAGCCTGCTTCTCCCTCTGCCTATGTCTCTACCTCTCTCTGTGTCTCTCATGAATAAATAAAATCTTAAAAAAAAAAAAAAAGAACTCAAGTTCTCATAATTAAGGTAAATCTTGGACAGATGAGACTGTAGATGAGGCAAAACTTTTCCTCTACCCTCTTAGGGTATCTGGATGACTTGAGAATTAAGTTGATATAGATTAAGAAAGTAAAAGCATACAAATTTTATTTTTACACGTGCATGAGAATCTTCACAGGAAAATAAGGACCCAAAAAGACATTAGGCCTAAATGCTTTTATACTAGGTTGAACAAAGAGTAGGAACTGTGAAGAAATAACTAAAAATATATGGGAGGCTCAAGGAAGGTAGGGTTATTTTAATAAGTTTGTTTGTACAGATTTTTTGTGATCTCAATTTCCTATCTCTGGTGATAGGAATATTCTTTTCCTCCAGGTACAGAAAAGGCATCTTTCACACGGACTTTTATCTCCTGCTTGCAGGAAGAAAAGGGGAAATCAGAGTGCTCTTCTTGTATCTATTATTTTTCAAGTGCCCTCAGCTCAAAATAATCAGTAGGCCAAATCAGCATATTTTGAGGTGGCATCTTCTGAATCCCTTCTAGACTCATTTAACAATTTTGGGATCAAAAAATTGCTTTCCCTTTTCTCTGATTTATCAGTGTTAAGTAAAATATAAGTGTATATTTTGTTCTACTTGGATTTGTTTTCCCTAAACATAAGGAGGTTTACTGACCAAATAAGCTAACACTACTTCTACATCATGTTAATGTAGAAAGCAGCCCTTGACATCCAAGAACTGGCTTGATGCTATCAGCTGCTGAGCCTCAGTGTTGCTATGAGCTGGCTTGGCACTCACAGGGTAGGTCTTGATGGTCTTCTGCTGAACATGAGCTATTTCACAGAACACCAACATCAGATAAGTCCACTCTGTGACCATGATGGATTTTTTTTTAAAGATTTTATTTATTTATTCATGAGAGACACACACAGAGAGGCAGAGACATAGGCAGAGGGAGAAGCAGGCTCCCTATGGGGAGCCTGACGTGAGACTTGATCCCAGAACCCCGGGATCAAGACCTGAGCCAAAGGCAGATGCTCAACCACTGAGCCATCAAAGTGCCCCTGTGACCATGATGGATTAGGATAAAAATAAGTCCATTCCAATAATCATGTCTGAACACAGATAAAACAAGAACATTGTCCAAACCATAAAATACTAAATATCTTCCTATACCAGCTGGTATGAGTGACTGATGCTGCCTTACCAATTATAGCTCTAGGCTTGATTTATTTTGTCCTCCAGGAATAAGATTTATTGAGATACTCATAGAATTGTCCCCACCTTCTGACAACACCCAACCTAAAGTAAACCCTCTTTTCTGGTACCTTCTCCAAAATCACCCAACCAAATCTCAAGTCCTATCAGTCCTTTCTAATACTCTTTTACTGAGCTATGCCATGGTTGCCTATCATATATGCTTTTTCCTGCTGCAATGAGTTATAAACCAAACTTGTTCAACTGCAGGAGTGTTGCTGTTGTTCTCTGGCTAGTGGGCATTAATAATGTTTAAGATCATGAAATATAAAATCATGTTTGACTAAATCAAATCATTAAACTGACAAATGTTTTATTTTAATAATAATTATGTTTTGCCATATGCATGATTTATAGTAACCTAAAGTGAATTTCCAAGTTTTTAAACTTAAAACATGAGACTGATATTAGGTTAATAAATGGACAATCATCGTATACCTAGATAGGTTCTAAGTAATGTTGAATACTGCATCATTGGGGATCCCTGGGTGGTGCAGTGGTTTAGCACCTGCCTTTGGCCCAGGGTGCGATCCTGGAGACCCAGGATCGAATCCCACGTCGGGCTCCTGGTGCATGGAGCCTGCTTCTCCCTCTGCCTATGTCTCTGCCTCTCTCTCTCTCTCTGTGACTATCATAAATAAAAAGAATACTGCATCATTGATTATTACTACACATAATTTAAGGTGTATGTAGTTTCGCTTATTTTCATATGCTATAGAGAAGCTGTAATAAGCATATTAACAAACATGTCTGTTTTTGCTACTTTAAGAAGTTGAAAAGATATGTAAAGTTGTATTACATGTATTCATGAGCTTTGCTAGTCTGTTAGAAAACTCCTGTACAAACTCCTGTACAAAGTTCTCATATATCCATTTCGTCAGTTTTCTTTGTGCAATAGAATTTAGTTACTTTGGTTAAGTGTTAGTCAATATGAATGGTTAAGATTATTCTAGGAGCAATACTGATACAGAAATATAATTGCATATGTCTTTTTGTTTTTCAAGGAAAAAGAATATGTTTTGTTCTAAAACAGAAATTCTCAAATTTTTTAGTCTTCAGATTCTTTTTTGTTCATACTTATCATATTGGATATCAAATCAGAAAAATTTAAAGACTTATTTATTTATTTATTTAAAGTTAGCAATGATGATTCCATTGCATGTTAACATACGACAAATAACATCTTAGCATTATTATGAAATAGCTTTGACTTCATGGATCTGAAAAAGAACCAGTGACCTAAATTATAAAGTATCAGTTTATTACAGAATATTAAAGTGCATAAAAAGTTAATTTTATCTGCC
Source organism: Nyctereutes procyonoides (assembly GCF_905146905.1). Classification (NCBI taxonomy): domain Eukaryota; kingdom Metazoa; phylum Chordata; class Mammalia; order Carnivora; family Canidae; genus Nyctereutes; species Nyctereutes procyonoides. The sequence continues at coordinate 10,877,002 of NW_026575034.1, read as the reverse complement.
CTGTGTCCATTTGGGTTGCATAGCAAAAGAAACTATCAACAAAAAGAAAAGGCAACATATGGATTCTCAAATTGTTAAGATGGCTATTATTAAAAAACAGAAGATAATGAGTGTTGGTGAGGGTGTGGAAAAGGGAAAATCCTGGTATACTGTTGGTGGAAATGTAATGGTACAGCCATTATAGACAATACCATGGGAATTCCTCAAAAAATTAAAAGTAGAGCTATCATATGATCAGCAATCCCACTTTTGGATATTTATCTAAAGGGATTGAAGGATCTTGAAGGGATAACTACATTCCCATGTTCTTTGGAGCGTTATTTACAATTGCCAAAGTACAGAAGCAATAAAAATTTTCACCAGTAGATGAATGGTTAAAGAAAATATGGTACATACAAACATAGAATATTATTTGACTTTAAACAAGAAAAAATCCTACCATTTTCAATAGCATGGGATAGACCCAGAGGACATTAAACAAAGTGAAATAAGCCAGATATAAAAAGACAAACACTGAATGATCTTACTAATATATGGAATTTAAGGTAATCAAATTCATAGAAGCAGAGTAGAGTGATGGTTACCAGGGGCCGGAGAGAGGGGAAATAGGGGAGGTGATGATCAAAGGGTCAAATTCCAGTTATGTGAGAAAATTAGTACTGGAGATCTATTATACAGCATAGTGCCTATAGCTAACAATCCTGTATCATATATTTAAAATCTCCTAACAGAGTAGATCTTACATGAAGTGTTGTTACCACACATACACATACACACTAACAATGACAACGGTAAAGAGAATGAGAGGAAACTTTGGGAAATCATGGATATGTGTGGCCTTGATGGTGGTGATGGTTTCACAGATATATACATATCTTGAAAATCACCTAGCCTAATGTGTTAAATATGTATAGTTTTTTATACGTCAATCATGGCTCAATAGAATAGCACAAAAAAGTGGAAAAAATGTTTGTTTATAGTTCTTTTGGTCTTTAGCCTAAGTGTATATATGCCAAAACACTGTGTTCCAAAGTTACTAATTTCTTTTAACTTTGAATTTTGACCACACTCTTTGGTTTGACCTAGTTCATGATTTCAGTTATGGGCTAATTGCATAGCCAAGGAAAATCTCAAGCCAATCTATAACCCAAACTGGAAACCATATCTAAGATCAAACCTGCCAACCAGTCCAAGCATACCAGTTCAAAAATCTGTTTACAATTCAGTCAGAATCCCAGCCAGTACCATCTCAATATAATGTGGTACCCAGATTTATATTGACATAAACAGTCACGTTGCCCTCAGCTAAGAGAACAACCCAACTCAGAACATAGTTATGTGCCAGTTCAGCTTGACACAGAAACCAAACCACTCTTGACTAACCTGAATTAGAACCAAAGCCTGGTTTAAGGATGGTCCAGAGCCCCGTATATGCTAGCTCATTCCCAGGGTCATTCCCTTATTAATTTACTCAACAAGTGTTTATTATAGGTTTACTAGATTCCAGGCACTGTGGTAGGTATTAGTGCTTATCTGGGCATGGGAGGACTCCTGAGAGGCCTGCATCACCCTCGTCACCCAAATGCATAGACTAGCTCTTCTTCCTGTTGTAGTCAACACCTCCTACTGGTGTCATCAGATAAGTTCTCACAGAATTTTCTCATGACATCATATACTGCTTCATCCCCTTATGGCAATTTTTTATGTAATAGCAAGTCCCATCATGACCCCACCCCAACCTTTGACCTAGTAGATTTTTATATCTTCGTGGGACCATTCATTGAACAAATATTTATAAATGTCTTTATATTAATAAGGCCTGGAGACACAAAAATACTGCCTTTAAGTAACTGTCTTTATTTCTACCAAAGGAGATTAATACATTAAAAAAAAAAGCCTACTACAGTTCTATAACAAAGGTATAACTTCTTTAATAAAGGTACCTTTAAAATTCTATAAGAGCCTAATAGAGGAGCTATTTCCTGGTGATAGAAGAGCATAGTTATGGGAAGTGATTTCTCCACTGTTGCTTGAAGAATGTCTACAAGTTTAGTGAGAAAGAAAGATATTCCATCTGAACCATGGCATGTAGGCAATAAGGAGAATAAGATGCTCTAAGGACAAATAATTGGTGATGTTATAGAATATCTTTTTTTTAATTAATTAATTAATTTATTTATGATAGTCACACACAGAGAGAGAGAGAGAGAGGCAGAGACATAGGCAGAGGGAGAAGCAGGCTCCATGCACTGGGAGCCCGATGTGGGATTCGATCCCGGGTGTCCAGGATCGCGCCCTGGGCCAAAGGCAGGCGCTAAACCGCTGCGCCACCCAGGGATCCCTGTTATAGAATATCTTAATCTTTGAAGATATAATGGTTAATACCACTTCAGGATAATGGGATTTCCTCTAAACCTGACCCCAAGGATGTTTGACACTAAGGATATCTGCCAGCAAACATATTATAAGAATTATGCCCATATTAATGAATTTTTCGAGAAAGTATCTTATGAACTAAATTCTACTGATCCAGTTCAATTTCTTGGTTAATGAATAGATTGCAAGGCTCTCAAATACATAATGGAGGCAAAATGCCTTGAGTTGAGAGTGGCAGGATCAGAAATAAATCTTCTTGGGATTAAAAGGGCCAGATATAATTATTCATGCTTCTATCCTGTCATAATGAATTTTCCAAGCTCTCTGTACTTTCTTATATTATAGATTACCTTTCCCTCCTATCACATCTTTCTTCAACATTGACTCACCTTTTTGTCATACGGACTTCTCCAAACCGGTGTCACAAACTTAAATGCCTACAAGTGCTGGGTGGATAATACGGGTAAAGCTGGCTAAGTAGGGACTAGTAAACTAAGAGTATCTGCTTCGCCCAAAGAAGGAAGCTGTTATTTTGCTCCAGCCAGTGCTGCCATGTAGGAATGCAGGCTAAGGGTTGTCAGAACTCCAACATTTTCAAGAGAAGCCAGAAATTCTGAGTTTTATTATAGAAACTCTCAACTTGGCAACTAATTGGGAAAAAAAACCCAACCAACTCTCTAAGCAGGCCAACAAAACATGTCTGTGGGCTGGATTCTACTCCTGGGCACCAGTTTGTGAGACTTTGTCTGAAACTTTCCTAGTTTTCTGTGATATCATACTTGAAGGAATGAAGGACTGTTCCATCTCCTTCTGACTTCCCAAATATGGACTCATCTCTCCCCTGCTTGTGAAGTACTATTTTGCACCACCCTCTAGTGACTTCAGAGTTTGCCCATCACTTCATGCACCAATTTTTACCCCTCTCCTTGTGATAGCATGAACTGCGCCAATAGTCTTCCCCTCCACTTTTGCCTGGTCATGCCATTTATGACAAATGAATGGCCCTACCATCTTGGAATGATAACTCACTCCTGCATACCATTGCAATCCTTTGCATATTCTTTGTGTCATCCCCGTGTCGTGATGAGTAATATCATCTCAGGACTGCAACTTGGGATAGGGAGTGGGAAGATAACAATCTTTATGGCGTCACAGAAGGATGAAGTTGCTTGGAAAAGTTCATGATGTTATAAGAAAATGCCTGCATTAACAAAGATTTTTAAAAGAATCATAAAAGTTAGGGAAGGATGCTTAAAAACTGTGATTTAGATCTCTTAAAAGTGAATAAAAAGTATAAAGTTAGTTTTCCAAGTATTTCAGGTTAACTTTTATCATAGTGAAGTTTTATAGGAGATCTTTGAAGAGATTCTGCTCTCTGAAAATACTGTCTACTACTTAGGGAGAGTGAAAAGTTTATCTTTTTTTTAACTTCATGGAATGAAAATCCAGAGATTAGGAATAAGATTTCTATAACTGCGGTCATTGCACATTTTAAGGCTTTTTGCTGAAGGAAAAGCAATTATGAATGTAGCCTACAATATTTATTTGGTACTGTTTCTTACTGCAGCATGACTGAATTTCATTCTCACTGAATTTTTACAATTCATGGAATATATACCTCAGGATTCTTCATACTACTTTGTAAGAAATAGTTTATTCTTTCTTTGTATTTTTTTTAAAGATTTTATTTATTTATATTTTTAAAAGATTTTATTTATTTATTCATGAGAGACACACACAGAGAGGCAGAGACATAGGCAGAGGGAAAAGCATACTCCCCAAGGGGAGCCCAATGCGGGACCCTTTCTTTTTTTTGAAAGACGGTTAAGTAGGAGGAGGATTATTGTTTTAAGGATATTATAAAACTTTCTGGGTATGGATAGACTAATTTTTAAAATAAGAGACTTTTGGAGTGCCCAGGTGGCTCAGTGGTTGAGTGTCTGCCTTTAGCTCAGGTCATGATCCTGGGGTCCTGGGATCAACTCATGGGTGGGCTGCTTCTCCCTCTGCCTCTCTCTCTCTGTCTCTTATGAATAAATAAATAAAATCTTTTTTTTTTAAACTAAGAGACTCTTGAAATTATGGTCATTGTAACATGGATCTAGATAATTATGATTTACTGTTATTAGTATTTGTCTCCTATATGTTAGTCACTATCATATCAGTGGTCAGAGAATACAATTTCCATTCTATTTCTAAAGAAAAAAAGATAAAAATAAAATCCCTTTGCCAAAACACTGAGGAAAAAAAATCACTAACAACATAATGACCTAACATAATTAGGTGATTTTCCTTTCATTCATTTAACAAATAAGTATTGATTTCCTACTAAATGCATCAGACACTGTGTTAAGCTCTGGGTCAACAGTGATAAACCAAATATTGTCTATCCCTTCATGGATCTTATGGTCTAGTGAGAGAGATAGACAAACATGATTAAGGAAAGAAGCGTATATATGTGAATATCTGTATATATAAATGAACTTGTGCATACATACAACATACACATACTATCAGGGAGAATAATGGAAAGAAAGAAGTTACGTTAGATTGAATGGTTGGAGTACACTTTTCTGAGGCAGTGGCTCTTGAGTTTTAACAAGTAAGAAAGATCCATCCATGCAAAAATGCAGGGGAAATAGTGGTCTACTGAAGTGGGTTCAGCTTGGACAAAAGCCTTAACTGGAAATGGTTTCTAAGAACAAAGAAACCAACATGGCGAGGCCATAGTGACTGAGAAGAAGGTAGTAAGAAATGAGGCTGCACAGAAAGACAGGAGGTATCAGGAAGAGCCTTGATAGACAAAGGAGTTTGGATGAGAAGCCATTGTTTTCAAATAGAGAAGTGCTAGGTTTTATTATTTTTTTTAAAGATTTATTTATTTGAGAGAGGGGCAGGGGGTAGGGAGGGAGAGAAATCCCAAGCAGACTCCCATGAGTGCAGAGCCCAACATGAGGCTCAATTTCACAACCTGAGCCAAAATCAAGAGTCAGATGCTTAACCAACTGCTCAGTGCCCTGAGCAGTGCTATTTTAAAAATCATCCCCAACTGCTGTGTTGAGAATGGATTGTAGGGGATCAGAGTGGGATTAGGACACTAGTTTGAGACTCCTTGTAGTATTCTAGTGAGAAACGATGATGACTTGGACGAGGGAGAGAGACAAGTGGTCATGTATCTTACAGGTAGAATCAACAGAAGGTGTTGATAGATTAGGTAGGTAGTGTGTCGAGGAAAATTAAGAATCAGGGAAGACTCACAGGATTTTGGCTTGAGCAACTGGATGCATAACTCTGGGAAGGAGATGTCAAGACAGAGCTGGTGTACAAAGATTTATCAGGGAGTTACACTTCTGAAAGTAAAAGGCAGCAGCAGAATTGTGAAGGGGGAGGTCACTGGCAGTAATGCAAAAATGACAGTCTCTATGGGCCCAATGGGGAGCCCTGGGGCAAAGCAGGTGAGTTAGTGGAGTTCTACACTGGACTAGGCCCTTGTACTACCACTTTGCTCATGCCTCCCCAAGAAGAGTATACTTTCAGTTACACCCTATGAAGAATGTAACTTTGGCTGTAAAACTGAGGTAAAGCAAGTAAAAGCTAGATGCTGTCAGTTAACCACACTCCTCACAGCTGGGCAGCCAGGTCTTTCTTGAAGGGGGATGCTTGGGGTACGTTAGCAGCACATCCCTGTGTCTCCCACAGGGAACAACAGGTAGGAAAAGATCAAGAATTTAGTTTAGATAAGAGGGAGATAAAATCAGTTAATTATATCATTGATTCATCAAATACTTATTGGGCTTCTGTAATAGGCCATTCTGATAGAAATACCATGCACATAGTTGCAGGCAGTCTAGATTTTAAGAGATGTTTGGGCTAGAGATACTTGAGAATTAGCATATGTATGATATTTAAGGTCATGCATGGACTGGATGGAATCACCCAATAAAAGACAAAATGGTTTTTAATCCTGAGAGATAACATTTTTCTAGAGATTGCTTAAAGGCAATTTGGATTGTCACATTGACTAGAAGGATAAGGGGGTAGGGTCCAGGAATGTAAAACATCCTGAAATGCATGGGAAATCCTGCTCAGTGAAGAAGTGCCTAACAGAAAATGCCAATAATGCCCTTGTGGAAAAATTCACTGTAGACAGAGAAGTTGTTCCAGAACCAACCATTGGGATATTCCAACTTTTAGAAGCTGTGTAATGGAGAAAAATCTCTCAAGGGAGACTGAAAAGGAGTATGTAAAAAGATAGAAAACTAGGAGAGAATGGTGTCAGATGCCAAGAGTGCAAAGTGTTTCAAAGAGAGAAGTTAGCAGCAAAGAATCCTGCTAATTACTGAATAAGATGAGGATAGAAAATTGTCCATTCAAAGGTGAGCTTAATAAGAGCAATCTCAGGGACGCCTGGCTGGCTCAGTGGTTGAGCATCTGCCTTTGGCTCAGGGCCTGATCTAGGGGCCCAGGGTTGAATCCTACTTTGGGCTCCCCCTAGGGAACCTGCTTCTCCCTCTGCCTGTGTCTCTGTCTCTCTCATGAAAAAAATAAATGAAATATTTTTTTATTTTTTTAAAGAGCGATCTCAGAGAAGTGGAGAAGATGGAAGTCAGATTGGCATAAACTGAGAGTAAAAGGGAGGGGAGCAAGTAAAGAAAGGAATTTTAAAAGGAATTTGCACAAATAATAACCAGAGAAACAAGTTAGATATGATTTGGAATCAAGGTAAGAATTTTATTTCAAATATTTTATTATGAAAGTTTTAAACATATAGAAAAACTGAATGAATTTCATGGTAAATATCACTGAATTCTATAATAAAAATGTTTATTTATCACATCTTTTTTTAAAGATTTATTTATTTATTTATTCATGAGAGATATATAGAGAGAGGCAGGGACACAGGCAGAGAGGAGGAGGCAGAGCAAGAGAAGCAGGCTCCATGCAGGGAGCCTGACGCGGGACTTGATTCCAGGTCTCCAGGATCATGCCCTGGGCTGAAGGCAGGTGCCAAACTGCTGAGCCACCCAAATGCCCCACACATCTTTTTATTTATCTGTAAGGAAGGGATTTTTAAAGATGGAAAAGCATTTTTGTATGCCTGTAGTGTGATTCAACAGCTAGGGTTTATTAATGATACAGGAAAGACAGGGGGATAGCCAAGTGAGAAAAATGAAGTCCTTGAGAACTGAGAGGAATGGATTCAGAATACAGGTAAATGGATTTTTATTGTTACAGAAGGAAAGAAAGAGGAAATGGTTACAGAATCATGTAGGTTTGCAGATTTGATAGTAGGAAAATGTCGCAGACACTACACTGTTGCCTAACAGCTTAGCTCCTCTTCTCGTGCTAATAGAACCTAAAATTTGGCACCAATGGCCCAGACCCAAGGAATTAATAGTGATTGGTCTCAGCCAGTCACGACTATTGCATTCCCCTTTCCCATCATATCTTGCAGCTAAGAGCATGACCATTGATCCTATTTCTGATCAGTGAAACTGTTTTTTTTTTTTTTTTTTTAAGATTTTATTTGGGCAGCCCCAGTGGCTTAGTGGTTTGCGGTTGCCTTCAGCCCGGAGTATGGTCCTGGAGACCCGGGATCGAGTTCCACATCGGACTCCCTGCATGGAGCCTGCTTCTCCCTCTGCCTCTCTCTCTCTCTCTCTCTGTTTCTAATAATTTTTATTTTATTCATGAGAGACACAGAGAGGCAGAGACATAGGCAGAGGGAGAAGCAGGCTCCCTGCAGGGAGCCTGTTGTGGTACTTGATTCCAGGACTCTGGGATCATGACCTGAGCCAAAGGCAGATGCTCAACCACTGAGCCACCCAGGTGCCCCTGGTCAATGAAACTTAAAGGTTGTTTGCTTAGGTGGCTTTAGTGGAGGCTTTCCCTTTGCTGAGAAAAGAGGAAGGAGATAACTTCTCATATAAAAGGCCCTTTTGCTGCCTTCACCCAACTCGTATGTTTTTCCTGCTTTTGAACGTAGTCAATTCATGATGCAGGAGGTATGATAGCCATCTTTCAACCTTCAATAAAATTGAAGATGAAAAGCCAGAGCTGAGAGAAGGCAAGAAGCTATAATGATATTGTTTAGCAGCTGAACCAATGCCAACAACTATCTACCTCCAGAGTTATTTTTATCACAGAAAAATAAACTCCAATTCTTTGAAGTCCCTGTAGTCAGGTTTTATGTCACTTTAGGTGAATATAGGTACAGCATATGAGGGAGGTATGGTGGCTATTCCTTTTTTCTCCTGAACACCTCTTCCTGCTTTGATCCTGTTTACATACTCTATTCCCAGGTCACAGGAATAAATACCTGATTTAAACAGAACTTAGATTCTTTCTGCTGAAACTTTTCTTTTAAAAAAAAATATTTTATTTATTCATGAGAGAGAGAGAGAGAGAGAGAGGCAGAGGGAGAAGCAGGCTCCATGTGGGAAGCCTGACGTGGGACTTGATCTCTGGTCTCCAGGATCACGCCCTGGACTGAAGGCCGTGCTAAACCACTGAGCCACTGGGGCTGCCCTCTGCTGAAACTTTTCAACTTAATTAGGAATATCCAAAGGCAAAAGGAGATAATCTATTATCCCTTCTAGAAAAAGGCCCAAGATCTCTTGCCTCTGGGATTGATTCCCTGCTTAGTCTATCTACGAGTTATTTACTTATCCTCTCAATAAGTCCCCCTTTTCTTAAAGTTAGTTAGAATTAGTTTCTGTTGCTATAAACCACTGGTTCTCATCTAGGGAAATTTTGCCCCTTGAAGAACATCAACCAATGTCTGGAGATATTTTTGGTTGACACAACTGAGGGTGGGTATTTTTGGCATCTAGAGTGTAGTAGATACCGGGGATTTTGGTAACATCTCTAATGCACTGGACAATCCCCCACAACAAAACATATTTGACCCAAAGTATCAACAGTGCTGCTGTTGAGAAACCCTGCTTTAAAACAAGATTTCCTTAACTTGTACAAGGTGGTTCTCAACAAAGCTGAATGAGGGTCAGGTGAAAATAAGTGGAAGAATGGAAGGTCTAAAGAACAAGGAGTGTGGAATGGCCTTTGAAAGTGTGCAAGAGAGGGATCCCTGGGTAGCGCAGCGGTTTGGCGCCTGCCTTTGGCCCAGGGCACGATCCTGGAGACCCGGGATTGAATCCCACGTTGGGCTCCCGGTGCATGGAGCCTGCTTCTCCCTCTGCCTGTGTTTCTGCCTCTCTCTCTCTCTCTGTGACTATCATAAATAAATAAAATTAAAAAAAAAACTTTAAAAAAAAAAGTGTGCAAGAGAGAATATGTTAGAGAAATATTGGAGGATTGCTGGGCAGTGGTTAGTGTCTGTCTGAGTTGGTGACCATGAATTTAGAGACATAGGTCTAACGATATTTGTCCAGCAACATAGAAGTACATTGGTAGAGACAAGACAAAGGAATATTTTGGTTTTGTCCAGGGCTGTTTTTTTTTTTTTTTTGCTTGTTTGGTTTTTTGTTTGTTTGTTTGTTTGTTTTGTTTTGTTTAGGCGAGAGCAATACAGGGAAAGAAAGACAAAGAAGTTGATGTTTACCTAGGACTTATTTTACTGATGAACCAGAGAAATTAAGCTAGATAATGAGGAAAGAGATAACAAAAGAGAATTGATAATAAAAACCGATGGGAAAGAAAAATTAAGAAAATAGTACCATTTACAATTCCATTCCAAAAATAATAAAATACCAGAAAATAAATTTAACCAAGGAGGTGAAATGCCTATATACTGAAAACTTAGACACCAATTAAAGAAATTGAAGAAGACACAAATAAATTAAAATATATCCCATGCTCCTGGATTGGAAAAACAAGTATTATTAAAATGTCCATATAACCCAAAGCAATTGACATATTCAATGCAAATTCAAGTGGCTTTTTTTTTTTTTACAGAAATAGAAAAAATAGGGGATCCCTGGGTGGCGCAGCGGTTTGGCGCCTGCCTTTGGCCCAGGGCGCGATCCTGGAGACCCGGGATCGAATCCCACGTCGGGCTCCCGGTGCATGGAGCCTGCTTCTCCCTCTGCCTATGTCTCTGCCTTGTCTCTGCCTCTCTCTCTCTCTGTGTGACTATCATAAATAAATAATTAAAAAAAAAGAAATAGAAAAAATAATCCTAATTTTTTTTCCCTAAAATTTATATGTAACCGTAAAAGATCCCAAATAGCCAAGGCAATCCTGAAAAAAAATAACAAAGCCAGAGGCTTCACACTTCCTGATTTCAAACAATATCACAAAGCTATAGTAATCAAAACAGTATGGTATTAGCATTAAAACAGACATAATGGCTCAAGGGAGCAGAACACTTAGAAATAAGCCCATGCATATATGGCCAATAATTAATTTACAACAAAGGAGCCAAGAATGCACCATAGGAAAGGACAGATTCTTCAATAAATGGTGTTGGAAAAACTGGACCGCAACAAGCAAAAGAAAAACTGGACCACCACTTATAAACAAAAATCAATTCAAAATAGGTTAAAACATGAATGTAAACCTGACATAAAACTCCTAGAAGAACCTCCACATAGGTCGTAAGCTCCTTAACATCAGTCTTAGTGATGCCTTTTTGGAATTGACACCAAAAACAAAGGCAAGAAACACAAAAATAAACAAATGAGACTGCATCAAACTAAAAAGTTTCTGCACAGCAAAATAAACCCATCAACAAAATGAAAAGGCAATCTATGGAATGAGAGAAGGTATTTGCAAATCATATATCTGATAAGGAATTAATAACCAAATATATAAATAACTCATACACCTCAGTAGCAAAAAAAAAAAAAAAAAAAAAGGTGCACCTGGCTGGCTCAGTCGGTAGAGCATGTAACTCTTGATCTTAGGCTCATAACTTCAAGCCCCATGCTGGGCACAGAGATTACTTTAAAACACCCAATTTAAAAATGGGCAAAAGACCTGAATAGACATTTTTCTGAAAAAGATATTTGCATGGGCAGCGGACACATGAAATAATGCTCAATATCACTAGTCATCAGAGAAATGCAAATCAAAACCACAATGAGAGAATACTTCATTGATACACCTGTTAAATTAGCTATTATCAAAAAGATAACAAAAGGAGAGGACTTAGAGAAAAGGGAACTCTTGTGCACTGTTGGTAGGAATGGAAATTAGTGCATCCACCAATAATATGGAGGAAATAATAGGGAGGTTCCTTAAAAGATTAAAAATATAACTACCATTTGATCTAGCAATTCCGCTAGTGGGTATTTATCTCAAGGAATGAAAACACTAACTTGTAAAGCTACCTGCATCTTCATATTTTCTGAAGCATTACTTAAAATAGCTAAGACACGGAAACAACGTAAGTATCCATTGATGTATGAATGGATAAAGAAGTTGTGGTATCTATATGCAATGGAATATTATTTAGCTATAAAAATAAGAAAATCCAGGGGCGCCTGGGTGGCTCGGTCAGTTAAGCATCTGCCTTCAGCTCAAGTCATGATTCTGGAGTCCTGGGGTCGAGCCCCATATCAGGCTCCCTGCTCAGTGGGGGTGAGCGGGGTGTCTGTGTCTTCACTCACTCTGCTCATGCTCTCTCTCTCAAGTGAATAAATAAAATCTTAAAAAAAATCCTGCCATTTGCAACAGTGTGGATGAATCTTGAAGGCAAGATGCAAAGTGAAATAAGTCAGAGAAAGACAAATACCATGTGATCTCACATATATGTCAAATCTATAAAAATAAAAACAAAAACAAACTCATAGAACAGATTGGTGGTTACCAGATTCAGGGGTGTGGAGTGGGTGAAATAGGTGAAGGTTGTCGAAAGGTACAAACTTCCAGTTATCCAATAAACAAATCCTAGGGATGTATAGTATGATGGCTATTGTTAAAAAATACTGTATTACATTTTTGAAAGTTGCTTAGAAGAGTAAATCTTTTTTTTTTAAAGATTTATTTATTTAAGAGAGAATGGTACATACAAGAGAGAACGCATGTGCACTCACTTGAGAGTGGAGGTGGGGGCGAGATGGGCAGGTAGAGGGAGAGAGAGAGTCTCAAGCAGACTTCTCACTGAGTGTGGAGCTCCATCCTATGACCCTGAGTAGAAATCAAGCGTCGGATGCTTAACTGAGGCACCCAGGTGCCCTGCTAGAGAGTAAATCTTAAAAAATTAAAGTCTCATCACAAGAAAAAAAACTTGTAACGATGTGTGGTGATGGATGTTAACTAGACTTATTGTGGTGATCATTTCACAATATATACATATTGAATACATAATTTTGAAACATTATGTTGTATACCTGAAAGTAATACAATATTATTTGTCAATTAAGTTTCAATAATGAAAAAGAAAGAAAAAACCTGATGAAATCAAGTTGATCTAGAGTCAACTGGTATCCCCTAGAGTTTGTGAGAAATGCAGAATCTCAGGACTCACCGTGGATCTACTGAATCAGAATCTGCCTTTTAACAAAACCCCCAGGTGATCTGTATGTATATTAAGGTCTAAGAAACAATGGGTTAGAGGATTTGATGAAAGTGAAGATTTTTGCACTGAGGATACTGAAAAGATGCTTCTAACAAAATTTTCTAAATCAGAGGTTAGCAATTTTTATTTTCCTGTACAGAGCTAGGTAATAAATATTTTTAGCTTTGAGGGCCAAACAGTCTCTGTTACCACCACTCAACCCTGCCATTGTAGTACAACAGCAACCAGGGACAATACACAAACAAATGAGTGTGACTGTTGAGTATAGCTGTGTTCAAATAAAACTATTCACAAAAAATGGGCAGTTGGTTGATTTGGTCCAAGGACCATAGTTTGCTGACCTCTGACCTAGACCTTAGTAAAATGAGTAAGTCTTGGCTCCCATAGAGATTGTACTGTTGAGTTTTCTTGTTTCTGATTACTTACTGTCTCTTGTCAGTAAATACTCCTGCCTCCCTCTCCCATCTTCTGAAGACAATGAAGAACTTGGCCAGTTGGTGTTCTGTGGGTTCCTAGAAGGAGTGAGAAGGGGGAGAACTGAAGTATTAGGAAGCCAGAATCTCCTTGACATCATTTTTTTCTGCCTGAAGTACCAAGAGATGTACCATGGGGGTAGGCTTCACCTCAGCTTGTTCTCTGTAGTTGTTTCCCTTTTATTTTCTCCTGCCTTCTGGTAAATGCACTTTGAGCTTCTCATCTGAGCCAAGGGAAATCAAGAAAAGATATTTTATCCTTGCACAGACCGGGTTGAGCAATAGCCCCTTGACGGCAGCAGCTATTGGTAATCAGAAAGGGATTCGAAGGTAATAGGCTGGGGGTTGGGGGTAGTGGAGGGGAAGAGAAATAAAATCTATTGGGCATCTCCTCTTCAACATTTTATATACATCATTTGAATCCTTATAGTAAATCCAGCATTATAATCCCAGGACACAGATGGAGAAACTGAAACCAATATTTCGTCAAACAATACAGCCATTACTGTATGCCAGGCATTGCTCTGCTTTACAAGTATAAACTTACTTAATCCTCACAACTCTAAGAAGGGAAACTATTATTGCCTCCATATTAGAGATGGGGAGACGATGCTGTGGAGAGAGGTTAAGAAACTTGCCAGTAATTTACCTTAATAAAGGTAGAGCTGGTTTTTTAATCCAGACAGGGTGGTTTTTAATCCAGACAGGGTGGGGACCCAGTTCTGACTCCAAAACCTTGTGCAATGTAATAGTAGTATGTTCTCCATTGCTCTCCAATGCTCCTCCCCATCGGATTTTCCATCAATGCTCAACCCCCCATGTTTTGGGTTACCTATTAAGTAACATTTCCTTATTAGTCCCTCAGGTCATAGCGTGTTTCCAGGGCTTGTTATCAACATTTCTATTTTTCTCTACCACAAAACAATCTTTATTAGTATAAGAGATACTGTTGCCTGCTTTATAGGAACATGACATTCTGAAATATTTTTCTCAGCAATTTCTCCTAACCTTGGATCTTGCTGTTTAATCTTTGTTTGCCCTGTCTTCCTTAATTCTTTTTTGTTCATGCCAGAATATTGCTAAGAATAATGCTGACATCTCAGTCACCAAGCTAGCGTACATTATCCTTTTCCTTTTATTGTGGGACTAATCCAATTTTCTTATTTTCCATTATTCATCTCCATTGGATTATATAAATAATCTGGATACATTAATACCAGATCTTTCAAGGTATCCCCTAAAGGGTCTATCTCAAATCTTAGTGTCTGGATCAGGCATTATGTGTTTGGCCCTCTGGTAGACAATGGGTAATAAAAATGTAGAGGATGTATTTACACTTAAGTGTTTTCCAGTGTTGGGATGTGGTATTGTCTTCTGATCTGACACTGATATTGATTCCTAATGATACATAACCGATACCTAATCATATTTCCCATGTTTTTCAAAATGAAATTCTTGCTCCTACACCAGAACCTCTCATATATTCTTTCTTACTCCAGTGTTTTTGCTCTTCAATCTATCCATCGGAACAGAACATGATTGTTTTCCTTACATTTGCCTCTGCTATTATAAACCTTCAGTAGAAGCAGAGTCACCACATTCTAAGACTTTGGTGATAAGAGAGATAGTTTAAGATTTTGATTTAAAGAAAATGGGTGTCTCTAACTGAACCTTAAAAAGGTTTGAGGCACTGTTCTAAGCATGCCGATGAGTGAGTGTGTAAGGGCAAAGTTTGCTGGTCTTGCAACTCCAAGACTTGAATTATCGTCCTGGCTCAGCCACTAAGGTTAAGAATGGCTAGCATTTATTGAGCACATAGTATGTGCCGGTCACTTTTCTACTAACTTACACGCTGTAGGGAGAAGGGTACGATCATCATCCTTATTTTACAGACGAGTAACCTGTGGAACAAAGCGCTTAGGCAGGTATAAGCAGAATCCGGTTTTGCAACATAGGAAGTCTGGCCCCAAATTGGTGCAGTCTGTTACTACCTGCCTTTATTTCCTGGTAAAGGAGAGCAACCACGATTAACCTATATGCAGCAGGTTCTGTACTGGTTTTCTGCAACGTCAAACTCCTCTAATCTTCACTAACAACTCAGAGGTAGATACCATTTTTTTTTTCAAACTAGAAAACGAAGGCTCAGAGCGGTACTATTATTTGGCAGATACGGTTTGCAATCAGCCTCGAGGCTCCAAGAGCTTCTCTAACCCTCGGACCACGAATCCCTTATATCTTTGAGGCTCAGTTTCCCCACCTTTAAAGTGTGTGTGTGTGGGGGGGGGGAGGAGTGGAGTAGATGTCTCAGTTCTACGAGGGGAGGCTGCAGAACAAAAAAGATGTGTGCGCAGGACGGGGTGAGAGAACGGGGAATAAAGAGCAATCGAGCTCCGGGGCCTAGGGCCCTGCACAACCGCGGGTGGTGAGGACCCACCACCGGGTAAGAGAGAGGGTCTCGCCCTGGAGGAGGCCGGGGGAGTCGCCTCCAGCGAGGCCTGCAGGCGAAAGTGGGCCTGACAGCCCGTCTCCGGCGCAGGCCAGCCGCCAAGGTCCTGATCCGGGGTCAGCACCTCACCCGCCCCAATTCGGCTTCGCAGGCTTCTGCACGAAAGCTCGGGAAGGAAGGGGCGCGGCCTCCCCGCCTGCACCGCCGAGCGCCACGTCTCTCTCGGGTCAGGCTCCTCCGCGTTCGGGTTCCACGCCGCCAGCCTCTCCGCCAGCGGGCGCGGCCTCGTCTGCGCCCCCGCCAATCGGCAACTCCCGAGGTGCTCCGAGGGCCAATCAGCGGCGGGCGAGGGGGCGGGGACTGTCGCCACGGCAGCGGAGAGGCGGGAGCGCGCGGGCCGCGGAGGCGCGGAGCGCAACCGCGGGCGGGGGGCTGGAGAGGCGGGTTCCCGCCCTGCGCGCGCGCAGCAGGCTGAGCCCGGAGCGCCGAGCCCCGGCTAGGTGAGGCCGGGGGCGGGCGGTGGGCGCGGGTCAGCGCGGCGGGAGGCTGGGGCGGGTCCCGAGATAGGGCTCGGGGCTCCGCCTGCATTAATTACCCTGCGGGGAGAACGGCGAGGGGGAGCCTCACGGTGGGCGGGCGCCGGTGGAGGGGCGCTTCCAGTTGCAGCCTGAGGCGTGGGGTCCCCCCTTTCCCAGTCCACTCGCAGCAGGGCACCCGGGCGTTCTTTGGGGGGTAGGTGGAGGTGGAAGGCTCTTGGCGGGGTGCAGGCGTGCAGGTCTGGGTCCTGCACACTAGGTGGGTGCAGACCCCCAGACCCCAGCAGGGTCTAGCCTCGCCTAGGCAGGCAGGTCGATGGATGGGGTGAGGGAGGTGCCCTCTGAGAAGAGGGGTGCACCCGCCGGCTTCCTGCTGATGCACCCACCGCCCCCACCACCCCCATCCTCACCACCTCCCTCCGCGCGCTCCCGCCAAACTAGGCCTGCGAACCCAGCTCTCCTGCACCCGGGTTAAGCCGGCAACCCTTGTCACTTAGAGAAAGTTCGTGTCAGCTGTGCTATTGTCTTCCCTTAAGGGAGAAATGCTTGCTGTGAAATGAGCATTTTCTGTTTCTTCTCCCTCTCTCTCTCTCTTTTTTTTCTCTTTATGTTTCTGAGTCGGTACTTCCTTGTTGCATTTCGCAAATGGTAACTCAGCGAACAGAGGTAGAGTTCGTTGTGGTTGGTGCTGGCAAGTGGTCTCGGTTGGCAATTATTTTACAATATCGAGACAGAGACAGGAGCAGGGAGACAGGGAGAGAAAGAAAGAAGGGGGAGGAAAATACGAACATGACCCATTGAACCATTATTCTGGTTTCTGGGAGACAGAACCTCTTGAGATGCTGAGTGTCCACTAAACTCTTAAATTGGATAATGTACGTTTACACAACTGAGTAAGTAAGTGCTCCCATCTAAGCCTTTTATTAAGGCTATTAAGTCCCTGGGTGAACATGAACGTCAACCACCTACTATTATTATCTTGGCTAAAAAGGGGGGAAGAGGGAGATTAAATGCAAATATTTCTGATAGTCAATTCTGTCTGAAGGAGATTCTGGACTTTTTCTAAAGAATTGATAAACAGGGCAGCCCTGGTGGCACAGCGGCTTAGTGCCCCCTGCAGCTCGGGGCGTGATCCTGGGGACCTGGTATTGAGTCCCACTTCAGGCTCCCTGCATGGAGCCTGCTTCTCCCTCTGCCTGTGTCTCTGCCTCTCTCTGTCTCCCATGAATAAATAAATAAAATCTTTTTTAAAAAAAATAAAGAATCGATAAACACATGAGCGTTGAGAGTTGTATGTTGGCAAATTGAATTTAAAAACAATCATGCTGAGAAAAGGGAAAGAATAGAAAAAAAATGCTGAGATAGTGCTTTAAGGAATTTGTTAAAAGTAGTATGGTTAGTATGGTTAATAGATTGGGATCTAATATGCAAATATTTCTGATAGTTTTGTTTGAAGGAGATTCTGGACTTCTGTAAGAATTGAAAGAATTGATGAGACATTTGCTTTAAGGAATATGTTAAAGGCAGTATGATTAGTGGTATAATAGATTTGGATTCTATAACCTATAGCTTCTTTAGATTTATTTAAAATTTTGTTTCTTAGGGCCTTTCCTGGTGAATTTTGTTGAATAATAAGGCAATATCCAGATTCTTGCATCATGTCCCTGATAGAAATTACCTCAGGATTCACCGTTTGAAGCTGAATGTGGGTTCTTGTTCTACAAAACTTGATCAGCAAGTTCAACAAATGCTGAACAAACAAATCTCTCAACAAATATTCCTCACTTAATAAGGCCCAAAATTCCAAAAAAAAAAAAAAGAAAGAAAGAAAGAAAGAAAGAAAGAAAGAAAGAAAGAAAGAAAAAAAAAGAAAAGAAGAAAGAAAAGAAATTCAGGATGAGAAATCTTAAATACTATTACTCTTGCGATTGGGGTGAACATGTAAACTTCGGTTTCTCATCTTGTTCTTTAATCTCTACATGATCTGGTCTAACTTTCTAGTGAAAAATTTATTTCTGCCTCCTTGTGGTTACTCATGCTGTTCTCTTCCAGCAATCTTTTTTTTTTAAATTTTTATTTATTTGCGATAGAGAGAGAGAGAGAGAGAGAGAGAGGCAGAGACACAGGCAGAGGGAGAAGCAGGCTCCACGCACCAGGAGCCCGACGTGGGATTTGATCTCTGGTCTCCAGGATCGCGCCCTGGGCCAAGGGCAGGCGCCAAACCGCTGCGCCACCCAGGGATCCCCTCTTCCAGCAATCTTAAAGCTATCTTGCCAGGGCGGAGGTCCCTTACCCCGTTCGTCCTTGATACTTCCTGTTCAACTTTCACCGAGTTGATTTGTGCTCTGTAAATACGGGTTAAAATGAAATGCACAATGCAAACAATGAGGGTACCTTTCAAAACACTAGATATTTTTTTTTAGAGATTTTATTTATTTATTCATGAAAGACACACACACATACACAGAGACAGAAACACAGGCAGAGGGAGAAGCAGGCTCCATGCAGGGAATCTGACGTGGGACTCCATCCCGGGACTCCAGGATCACGCCCTGGGCCGAAGGCAGGCGCTAAACCACTGAGCCACCCAGGGATTCCCAAAACACTAGTTATTGATCATGATTGCTAATATAGACAATAAGTACCATGATCAATACCAGTGTCTCTTTGTTTGGGATATGTTGTGTATCTCTATAGATACAGCCGGTTAATTTTGGTGTTTAGAATAATGTTTAAGTTGTTTTCCACTTTCTAAGGGCCCTTTTGATGACTGAGGAAAATACTCTTAAGTATTGGATAGCTGGAGGAATCAAATGTAGGATTTTAAGATTTTATTTATGTATTTATCAGAAACAGAGAGAGAGGCAGAGCCGGATGTGGGACTCGATGCCAGGTCTCCAGGATCACGCCCTGGGCTGAAGGGAGCACTAAACCGCTGAGCCACCCAGGCAGCCCCACAAATGTAGGATTTTAAAATGTATTGTGAGTAATTCTTGAAGTAGATAATCTTTTAAGTATTGTGATTGAGTTGACTGTATTCGGTATGATAGACAATTAGCTTTTTGAATATCCGAAAGTCTGGAAGGGGGACTTTGGTTATTTTTATGTTTGGTATGTGCAGTTAGTTTATACACTTAAAAAATAGGCTCCTAACAATTTTAATTAATTTATTTAAGGAAAAAAAATCTCATCTTAATACTTACTGATTTTCAATGCAAAGTTAAAAAAAAAAAAAACATGAAATGGTGAAAATTACACTTGGTTAGAATTCAATGGCCGGATTCCAATCCTAGCTCTGTCAAATAATTTTGACCAGGTCGCTTAGCTTCCTTATGCCTTGTAACCTTCTGTAAAAGTTGGATCTGAACCAAACCACCTCTGAGATCATTTCTGGTCCCAGAATTCTGTTTTAAAAATTTTAAAGCAACCTAAGTGGAAATTGAGATAGCAGTTTCATGCTTTTATTTTTGGCAGAGCTTTTTAAAAACTTTTTAATTGTTGTTTTTTTAATTTGGCAGAGCTTTTTGACATATTGTATTTTAGTTATCCAAAGTATAGTATATATGAATAATGGAGACATTGTAATTTTAAGAATTTTGTTTATTGAGTGATACAGATGAGAAACCGGTATCTACTGTCACTAAGTAAGCCTATTATCAAGGATACTGCAACCAATTAAGATTGAAAAAAAAAAAAAAGGCAATATGATGGTTTCCTTGGTTGGTGTCCTTTTCTACAGATATGAGCATCAGAGGCATTAATATCTATATTAATGTCTTGGTATGTGGAAGGGTTGGAATCCAGCTCAGCTGGTCATACATTTAATACTTTAGTTTGAAGCTTGGTTTCCTGTGGACTCTCACTTAAAAAAAAATTTTTTTTTTAATTAAGTAATCTCTATGTACTAGGTGAGGTTTGGCCTCACAACCCTGAGATAAAGAGTTGCACGCTCCATCAACTGAGCCATCCAGGCACCCCAGTATCTATACTAATGTCTTTGTACATGGAAGAGTTGGAGTCTAGCTCAGCTGGCCATGCATGTGATTCTTTCTTTCTTTCTTTTGAAGAGGACATTTTTTTAAAGGTTTTATTTATTTAGTTCATGAGAGACACACAGAGAGAGGCAGAGCCATAGGCAGAGGGAGACGCAGCATCCCTGCAGAGAGCCTGATGTGGGCGGGACTCGATCCCAGGACCCCGGGGATCATGACCTGAACTGAAGGCAGAGGCTCAACCGCTGAGCCACCCAGGTGTCCCTGTGACACTTTATTTTGAATCCTGCTTTCCTGTAGTGGACTCTTGTTTTTAAGGGAAAAATGGAGTGGAGTACCAGGGTACTTGTCTCCCTCATCACTGCTGCCATTGAGAAACTCAGAAGCTGTTTATTTTTCTCCACCCTGCTCCTTTTTACTGTTAGAATTATAACATTGACAACGAGGAGAAGCAACCAAGGTTTCCTGGCCAAGGGCAGTGCCTTGGAGAAAGAAACCTGGGACTCTTGTTTTAAATCCCAAGGAGGAAGAGATTGTATTGCTCTTTATGTATTCTTTTCATTGGCCTACAGCTGCATCAGGACTTTGGCTGTGGTAATTAGGAGAGCTCTAATGCGGCCTTTCCAAAAATGACATTTAAAGGTTGTAGTCAAACTGGTATACTGTTTTTTAGTTCTGTAACTTTGCGTGTTTATAGAACTGATTTTCATTATTTTATTTAAGATTTTATTTATTTATTCATGACAGAGAGAGAGAGAGAGAGAGAGAGAGAGAGAGAGAGAGGCAGAGACCTAGGCAGAGGGAGAAGCAGGCTTCCTGCAAGGAGCCCGATGTGGGACTCGATCCTGGATCCTGGGATCACTCCCTGAGCTGAAGGCAGATGCTCAACTGCTGAGCCACCCAGGTGTCCCAGATTTTCATTATTTTATACAGCTGTTTTACTTTCAAGACTGAAGGGCATTAATACTTACTGAGCCATACATTGTGCTCATTACCTTTTATTCATTCTTGTTTTCAGCCAATCAAAAACTTATGAAGAAGCATTAGTTCAGTTTATAGGTAGGAAGATTGAGAATCAGAGAGGCAAATAGCTTACCAGTAAATGGGAGTGGTAAGGATTCAATCTGCTGTTTATTTTTGACCATGCTGTGTTAATAAGAGTCATATGCCTTTTTGACATATAAAATGTGTATAATCACTCTCCTGCTTTAGATAAGTTTATGTTAATATATCATAAAAAGAAAGAAATATGTGTTCCTAAAATCTGAAGAAATTTAATTTGCTTATTTTCTTTATAGATTGCTTAGAAATAATTCATTTTGTTCACCAGTGAGTTTGCACATGAGCCAACGGCCTTGTATTTTACAGTTAGGCTAGGGTTTCAAAGAAGAAAATTTGAGCTGTTTTGCTTTATTACTACTGATCTCTGTGACTAGGACTGGGGCCAAGGTTAGCTTTTTAAAGTAGTGGTAAGAGTAAAGAAAGATTCTAGTTAAGGATTTTAAGAAAAATTTCAGTTAAGGATTTAATGGGAAAACTTACCCTCTATCTTGATATCTTACTGCTGAGAAAATAAGCTTTCAGTATGAATTCTTCTTATTTATAAGGGGAGCGGTACAGTAAATCCATGGCATAATAAATCAGTATCTTTATTTATTGTGGTCTTTGATTCTGTTTAATGTTTCTCTCTCCCCTCTCCACTGGATTTTGATATAATTTAGTCTCCTTCCACATCATAAAAACTTGGTACTTTTTCTGTTTACAGGATGTGACAAATATATACACTATCATATGCCATTACCACTGCAATAAGTCTAAGTCTATGTTTATATTTAATCTGTTTTTATTTCATTTTTTTTAATATTTAGAACAGTGTTTAGTGCAAAAGCATTGACTTCGGAGCCAAGACCCACCTCTTCACTGATTGGATATTGTGCAAATCATCTTACCTCTCTGGATCTCAGTTGCGTGATCTGTAAAAAGGAGATACAAATTCTTTATCTATCTGAAGGTAAGTGATCAGTTAAGAAAGCAAAAAATAAAAACAGATTTAATGGTGGCTTAAACACACAATATGTAATTTCCCATGTAAAGTAATTCTTGAAGTAGGTTGTCTAGGGTAAGTGTAATAGCTTCATAAAGTTATCAGGGACCTAAGCTTTTTCCAGTTCTTTGCTCTGCCATCCCTAAAATGTGGCACTGGTCCTTGTAGTCCAAGATAGTTGCCAGTTCTAATCATCACAGCCAAGTCCCAGGCAGCAAGGCAAAGACGAAGATGGGTCCGCTTCCTTTAAGGAGAGTGCCCAAACCAAAGCTCAGGTTACCAGGGAAGCAGGAAGAGGTAGCTGGATGCAGAGCTATCCTGAATAAAATTGGGCTTTTGTTACTGAGAAGGAAGGGAAGATTTGGATATTGGCAGGCAAACAGGAGTCTCTGCCATCATATGGATCTTTTTTTTTTTTTTTCTCTTTCATCTCAGATCTATAAGCTGTGATAACCACTCATAGAAGCTTTGGTAATTGACACAGCTCTGCTCTGATGATTGTCTCAGAATGAAATAACTTTAATAGATTATGGTGTTGTTTTTTTTTTTTTACTTTCATCTCGTGATTCATTATAGAAGCTTTCCTGTCAATAATTATTAAGTATTTGTTCTGGTTATTACTGTTATTTTTATTATTGAAATATAGCTAACATAGTGACTTAGCAGTTCTATTCATTACTCAGTGCTCACTCTAATAAGGGTACTTACTACCTATCACCATATAAGTCATTACACTATTATTATTATTTTATATATTTTTAAAGATTTTATTTATTCATGATAGACACAGAGAGAAGAGAAGCAGAGACAGGCAGAGGGAGAAACAGGCTCCATGCAGGGAGCCCGATGTGGGACTCGATCCCGGGTCTCCAGGATCATGCCCTGGGCCAAAGGCAGGAGCTTAACTGCTAAGCCACCCAGGTGTCCCCATTTTTAAAATATTTATTTGGGGGGGGAGCAAGGGCAGGGAGAGAAGTAGACTCCACACTGAGCAGGGAGCTGAAGGCAAGACTCAATCCCAGGATCCCAGGATCATGACCTGAGCTGAAGCAGACACTTAACCGACTGAGTCACTCAGGTGCTCCTACCCTATTATTGACTATATTTCCTGTGCTGCACTTTTCATACTTATGTTTTATATTTTTATTTATTTTATAACTATATGTTTATTATTTTATTTATTTTTTAACTGTAAGTTTATATATCTTAATTCTCTTCACCTATTTTACTCATTCCTCCACTTCTCTTCCATTTGGTAACCACCAGTTTGTTCTTTGTATTTAAGAATCTGTTTTTGTTTGTTCATTCGTTTTGCTTTTTAGATTCCACACAAAAGTGAAATCATATGGGTATGACTTTGTCTGATTTATTTTACTTAGCATAATACCCTCTAGGTATATCCCTGTTGTTGCAAATGACAATATTTTGCTCTTCTTTATGGCTGAGTAACATTCCATGTTATATACCACATTTTCTTTCTTTTTTTTTTTTTTATATACCACATTTTCTATATCCATTCATCTATCTGTGGACACTGGGGTTGCTTCCATGTCTTCACTATTGTAAATAATGCCGCAGTAAACATAGGGGTGCATGTATCTTTTCAAATTAGTGTTTTCTTTCTTTCTTTTCTTTTCTTTTTTCTTTTCTTTTTTTTTTTGAGTAAATACCTGCAGTGGCATTACTGGATCATATACTTTTTTATTTTTAATTTTTTGAGGAACCTTCCTCCTGTTAAATGCACCAACTTACATTCCCACTGACAGTGCAAAAGGGATCCCTTTTCTTTACATTTTGGTCACCACTTGTTATTTCTTATGCATACTAGCTATTCTGATTGGTGTAAGGTGATATCTCATTGTAGTTTTGATTTGTATATCCCTAATGATGAGTGATGTTGAGCATCTTTTCAGGTGTCTGTTGGCCATCTATCTGTCTTCTTTGGAAAAATATCGCTCAGGTCCTCTGCCCTTTTTTAAATCAGAATTTTTGTTTGTTTTTCTATCAAGTTGCATGAGTTTTTTTATATATTTTGGATATTAACTTCTTATTGGGTATATCATTTGCAAATATCTTTTCCCATTCAGCAGATTCCCTTTTTATTTTGCTGATGGATTCCTTTAGTGTGCAAAAACTTTTTATTTTTTTATATTTTTTAATAAATTAAATTTTTATTGGTGTTCAATTTACCAACATACAGAATAACACCCAGTGCTCATCCCGTCAAGTGCCCCCCTCAGTGCCCGTCACCCATTCACCCCCACCCCCCGCCCTCCTTCCCTTCCACCACCCCTAGTTCGTTTTCCCAAGTTAGGAGTCTTTTTCTTCTCCCTTCCCTTATATTCCCTTTCACTGTTATTTATATTCCCCAAATGAATGAGAACATACACTGTCCTTCTCTGATTGACTTACTTCACTCAGCATAATACCCTCCAGTTCCATCCACGTTGAAGCAAATGGTGGGTATTTGTCGTTTCTAATGGCTGAGTAATATTCCATTGTATGCATAAACCACATCTTCTTTATCCATTCATCTTTCGATGGACACTGAGGCTCCTTCCACAGTTTGGCTATTGTGGACATTGCTGCTAGAAACATCGGGGTGCAGGTGTCACAGCATTTCATTGCATCTGAATCTTTGGGGTAAATCCCCAGCAGTGCAATTGCTGGGTCGTAGGGCAGATCTATTTTTAACTCTTTGAGGAACCTCCACACAGTTTTCCAGAGTGGCTGTACCAGTTCACATTCCCACCAACAGTGTAAGAGGGTTCCCTTTTCTCCGCATCCTCTCCAACTTTTGTGGTTTCCTGCCTTGTTAATTTTCCCCATTCTCACTGGTGTGAGGTGGTATCTCATTGTGGTTTTGATTTGTATTTCCCTGATAGTAAGTGATGCAGAGCATTTTCTCATGTGCATGTTGGCCATGTCTATGTCTTCCTCTGTGAGATTTCTCTTCATGTCTTTTGTGCAAAAGCTTTTTAATTTGATGAAGTCCCAATAGTTTTTTTTTGCTTTTGCTTCCCTTGCCAAAGGAGACATGTCTAGAAACATATTACTAAGGCTGATGTCAAAAGAAGAGTACTTGGTTTTTTTTTTCTAGGAATTTTATGGTTTTAGATCTGAGATATAGGTCTTTAATCCATTTTGAATTTATTTTTGAATATGGCATAAGAAAGTGGTCCAGTTTCATTCATTTGCATGTAGCTGTCCAGTTTTACCAAAACCATTTATTGAAGAGACTATCTTTCCCTCATTGTATATTATTGTTTCCTTTCTCTTTAAAAAAATTAATCTATGACAGAGAGTATGCAAGTGGGGTGTAGGGGCAGAGGGAGAGGAGAGAGGGGATCTTTTTTTTTTTTTAAAGATTTATTTATTTGAGAGAAAGAGAGAATGCATGCATATAAGCAAGGGAGGAGCAGAGGGAGAGGGATAAAAGATCTCAAGCAGACTCCCCACTAGCATGGAGCCTGATGCAGGCAGGGCTCGATCTTACAACCCTGAGATCATGGCCTGAGCTGAAACTGAGAGTTGGCTGCTCAACCACCTGAGCCATCCAGGCACCCCAGGGTGAGAGAATCTTAAGCAGCCTGTAGGCTCAGCACAAGCTTGACCCGAGGCTATAACCTGAGCTGAAATTAGGGGTCAAATGCTTAACTGAGCCATCCAGGCACCCCTATGGTAAAGTAATTGACCATATGATCGTGGGTTTATTTTGGGGCTCTGTATTGTTTCTTCCTTTCTCTTTCTTTCTTTCTTTCCTTCCTTCCTTCCTTCCTTCCTACCTTCCTTCCTTCCTTCTTTCTGATTTTATTTATTTGAGAGAGAGAAACAGATAACAGAGATGGTGAGAGTGTACAAACAAGGAGGAGAGGGAGAAGCAGGCTCCCTTATGAGCAGGGAGCCTGTTGTAGGGCTTGGTCCCAGGACCCTGGGATCATGGCCTGAGCCAAAGGCAGACCCCTTAACCCACTGAGCCACTCAGTTGCAATCCCCCTTTTTTTTCTTTAAATATTTTATTTATTTATTTGAGAGAGAGGGAGAGAGAGAAAAAAAAAAACATGAGCAGGGGGAAGGGGCAGAGGGAAAGGGAGAAGCAGACTCCCCGCTGAGCATGAAGCCTGATGCAGGGATCAATCCCAGGACCTTGAGATCATGACCTGAACCAAAGGCAGCCATCTAACTGACTAAGACACCCAGGCACTCCTGGGCTCTGTGTTCTGTTCTACTGATTTATGTGTCTGATTTTGTGCCAATACCACATTGTTTAGATTACTGTAGCTTTGTTCTGTAGCATAAAAATCTGGGATTGTGATACTTACAGATTTGTTCTTCTTTCTCAAGATTGCTTTGTTGGGGTGCCTGGGTACTCTGTGCTCAGCTCAGAGTCTGCTTGGGATTTTCCCTCTCCCTCTCTTTCTACCCTTTCCCCTGGCTCTCTATCATTCTCTAAAATTAAAAAAAAAAAAAAAGAAAAGAAAAAAAAAGAGAAATGAAAAGATTGCTTTGGCAGTTCAGAGTCTTTTGTGGATTAATACAAGCTTTAGGATTATGTTCCAGTTTTCTGAAAAGTACTATTGTTATTTTGATAGGGATTGCACTGACTCTGTAGATTGCTTTGGGTAGTATGGACATCTTAACAATATTATTTCTTCCAATCCATACCTGGTATCTCTTTCCATTTGTTTATGTTGTGTTCAGTTTCTTTCATCAGTGTCTCATAGTTTTCAGAGTATGGTTCTTTTCCCTCCTTGATTAATTTTTTTTCTAGCTATTTTATTCTTTTTAATGCAACTGTAAATGGGATTGTAATTTCTCTTTCTGCTACTTTATTCTTAGTGTATAGAAATAACAGATTCCTATATCTTGCTTTTGTATCCTGCATCTTTACTGAATTCATTAATCCTAATAGCTTTTTGGTAGAGACTTTAAGGTTTTCTGGAGTAGAATTCAGTGATTCATCACTTACATGCGAGATCCTGTGCTCCTCATGACAAGTGCCCTCCTTAATACCCATCACCTATCTAGCCCATGCCCCACCTCTCTCCATCAACCCTGTTTGTTCTCCGCTGTTAAGAGTCTCTTATGGCTTATTTCCTTCTCTCCTTTTTGTCTTTTTCCCCTTTCCATAATGTTCATCTGTTTTCTTTCTTAAATTCCACATACGAATGAGATCATATGGTATTTGTTCTCTAACTTATTTCACTTAGCATAATACAGTCTAGCTTCTTCCATGTCCTTACAAATGATAAGATTTCATTCTTTTTACTATTCCACTGCATATATATACTACATCTTCTTTATCCATTCATTAATTGATAGAAATTTGGCTTTCTCCATGGTTTGGGCATTGTTTATATTTATAATGCTGCTAAAAACATTGGGGTGCATGTATCCCTTTGAATCTGTGTGTTTGTATCTTTGGGTAAATACCTAGTAGTACAATTGCTGGATCTTAGGGTAGTTCTATTTTTAACATTTTGAGGCACCTCCATACTGTTCTCCAGAGTGGCTACACCAGTTTGCGTTCCCACCAACATTGCAAGAGGGTTCCCCTTTCTCTGCATCCTCACCAATACCTATTTCTTGTATTGTGAATTTTAGCCATCTGACAATGAGATGGTCATTGTAGTTTTGATTTTGTGTTTCCCTGATGCTGAATGGTGTTGAACAACTTTTCATGTGTCTCTTAGCCATCTGGATGTCTTCTTTGTAAAAATGTCTATTCATGTCATTTGCCCATTTCTTAACTAGTTTATTTGCTTTTTGGGTGTTGAGTTTGATAAGTTCTTTGTAGATTTTGGATACTAACCCTTTAGCAGATATGTTGCTTGCAAATATCTTTTCCTATTCCATAGGCTGCCTTTTAGTTTTGTTGATTGTTTCCTTTGTTGTGCAGAAGCCTTTTATCTTGATGAAGTCCTGCTAATTAATTTTTGCTTTTGTTTCCCTTGCCTATGGTGATGTGTCTAGTAAGTTGCTATGGTCAAGGTCAAAGAGATTTCTCCCTGTGTTCTCCTTTAGGATTTTGATGGTTTCCTATTTCACATTAAGGTTTTTCATCCATTTTGAATTTATTTTTTGTGTATGGTTTTAAAAAGTGGTCCAGTTTTTATTCTTCTGCATGTTGCTGTCCAGTCTTCCCAACACCATTTGTTAAAGAGATTGTCTTTTATCCATTGGATATTCTTTCCTGCTTTGTCCAAGATTAGTTGACCATAGAGTGGTGGGTCCATTTCTGGGTTCTCTATTCTGTTCCATCGACCTATGTGTCTGTTTTTGTGCTGACCATACTGTCTTGACTACAGCTTTGTAATAGAGCTTGAAATCCAGTGTCATGATGCCTCCAGCTTTGTTTTACTTTTCTGGAATTGCTTTGGCTATTTGTGGTCTTTTGTGGTTCCATACAAATTGTAGAGTTGTTTCTTCTAGCACTGTGAAAAATGTTAGTAGTATTTTGATGCAGATTGCATTAAACGTGTAGATTGCTTTGGGTAGTATCAAATTGGAATTGTGTATTTGATAGGCTACCTTCTACAGTAGATTGGAAGGCCTAGAGGGAAAGAGCCATGTCTATCTTGTTTTTACCCTTGTATCTAACATGTCTGGTACATTGAGGGTACTTAATAAATAGTTGTTAAATTAATATATACAATAGATTAAAGAAAATACACTTCAATTTAAAAGGAAGAAGAGAGAGGGAGAAAAAGATAGATGAAGGAGGAATAGACTATTACAAGATAAGAGAAACAAGCTACTTTCGGTTTTTGTACTTTTAACTCCTCTTACCCATAACCATTGTTTTTAACCATTTCCGGCGTATCTCTTTTTGTGATCAAAACAGGAAGCTATCAGACATACACACACACACACTCCCCCCATGTAAACTTAATTTGGTTTACTACTGGTATGAATCAATAGTTAAAAATCTGCCTGTGTATATGAATGGACATTTTGATTTGTTGGAGACAGGAGAAGAGAGGTAAGCTTCCTTTTAGGATTTGGAAACTATTTTCTATCTATGGAATGGTAGAAGAGGTTTCAGAATTCTGCTTACTTTGTATTTTGGCCTGAGGATCTGATGCCCTTGGGTGCAGTGCTTTCCATGCAGTCTTAAGATCATCATCTGATTTAGAATTTCAGATCATTCAACTTTAGAGCATAAATTATCTGCCTGTGATGGTTGGATCAGTCTACTGTTTCAGTACAGTTCCACCCAGGGTCTTCCTTCAATCTCTTCTTATGGAAGAAGAAGGTGATAAAGCAAAGGAGGCCATTCTCACTGAGCAGATATTGGAAGAAAAATAGATTAATTTCCCCATCTTCCCATTGCCTCTCCTTATACTTCATCTGTCCTTATTTTGTATGGATGTTTTGCATATTATCTGGTTTATGAAAATCTATAAACATGTATCTAATACATTTGACATTATCTTGGTATTTAAAGAAATTTTTAGGTCATTACTTTTCTACCTAATATGCTAGAATATTTTCCACTTCTTTTTTTAATTAAAAATTTAAAAAAAAATTTACTCATAAGAGACACACAGAGAGAGGCAGAGACATAGGCAGAGGGAGAAACAGGCTCCCCAGGGAGAGCCCCACATGGGATTCCATCCCAGGATCCTGGGATTGGGATCACGACCTGAGCCAAAGGCAGATGCTAAACTGCTGAGCCACCCAGACTCCCCTCCACTTCTTTTGTTATGATAATAGTTAATATTCTTGAGCCCTTATTGAAAAGTAAATGGTTTAACAGAAAGAAAAAAAAAACCCAAGCAAAAGAACAGATTCTTAAATATAGAGAACAAACTGGTAGTTACCAGAGGGGAGGTGGGTGGGGGGATGGGTGAAATAAGTAAAGAGGATGAAGAGTACATTGATCATGATGAGCATTAAGTAATGCATAGAATTTTTTTTGTAATGCATAGAACTGTTGAATCACTACATTATACTCCTGAATTTAATAAAACATGGTATGTTAATTATACTGGAATTAAAATTTTTTTTAAATAAGTAAATGTCTTAATAAACTTTAGATTTGAATAAGTTAATTGCCCTAATTATTTCTAGAATAAATACTAAAAGATTAGAATCTATTAGAAGGAGAAAAATATTTTTTAAATTCTCCACTAATAAAAAAGAAAAAAGGCGGGGCACCTGGGTGGTTCAGTGGTTGCGCATCTACCTTTGGTTCAGATCATGATCCTTATCCCGGGATCCTGGGATTGAGTCCTGCATCAGGCTCCCAACAGAGAGCCTGCATCTCCCTCTGACTGTGTCTATGCCTCTTATGAATAAATAAGTAAAATCTTTTAAAAAAAGAAAAAAAAGGCAAGAAAGGAGAGGAAGTAAATATTAAAGAGGCAGGATAAATAGAGAATCTGAAAGAAGATGGTAGATTTAAAACCTGATAAGTTATTTCACTGACTCAAAGACTTCACTGATATTAAGACATACCAATATGTATCATATAGAAAAGAATCCTGACAATTAAACTATGAGACTATGCTTTGTCACTTACAACTTCATTTTCTGTTTGCTGAAAGTGCATTTTTATTATTTATTATTTTTTTATTTTTATTTTTGAAAGTTTGAGTGTAGATAGTTCTTTTTTTTTATTAAAGATTTTATTTATTCATGAGATACACACAGAGAGAGAGAGAGAGAGAGAGAGAGAGAGAGAGAGAGGCAGAGACACAGGCAGAGGGAGAAGCAGGCTCCATGCAGGGAGCCCAATGCAGGACTCGACCCCAGGTCTCCAGGATCACACCCTGGGTTGGAGGCGGCGCTAAACCGCTGAGCCACCCAGGCTGCCCCTGAAAGTGCATTTTTAGATTCATGTAGACATAGAGATTTTTCTCACATCACTTTGGGCATACATAAAGTGGTTAAAGTATTCCTATGACTTTTGCATATTCATAATCTGATTTCTTTTGAAACATTTTCTTGATTCAGACTTGTCAACGTCTGTGTTTTTCTGCACATTGTTCTTTCTGCTATGGAGGCTGAGGGTGATTTTCTTCTGGGAAATTCTTCAAGTCCCTTTGCCTGGAGTTTCTTCTAACCCTCACACTCATTTAGCAAGCTTTGATACCAGTGCTTTCTTGAGGGTGACAACGGAAAGTTTTCAGATACATCTTATAGTTTGTTGACTGCAACACTGAAGATTGCAGTGATCTAGACATGGCATCAGGAATAACATCAGGTTGTGTTACTTTTTAGGCATCCTGTTCTTTAAATATTCAAATACATGGCCTTACAATGTATCAAGAACTAGACTAGTACTTAGCAGGTTATGGAGGGCTCTTGGACATTCAAACCAGATTTAGCCAGCCTTCTTTTAGCTCAGCCATCATCCATCCCCTGCCATCCCTTCTCCCTCACCCTTTTATGCATACAATAACATTTTTGGGGTAATTATTTTGTAGTTCAAAATTTAATATGGCAGCAACTTTTGGCCATTGACATTTATGCATAGTGTTACAGTGATATGCTACTTTCTAACTCATTCTCAGGGTATCAGTCTTGTTAGACTTTAGTATTGGTATACCATTTTAAGCTATTTAAAGGAACATCAGGATTTTGTTAGCATTTTCTATTGACCAACTCAACTTTGTTTTTTTCCTCAAAATTCATGGAAGGTAGGCTTCCATAGCTATGCTATGCAAATTGTTATTTGTCTTAACCATGCATGAATCCATCAAATCAGTCTCATATTCTATAAAATTAAAAAAAAATTCTTGGACGCTTAGTTAGTTTCTAATATCTTCATTTGCATTGTTTCGCTACTCAATGGTAATCTTATTGCATCTCAGTTACAAAGTATAACACAGTTTTATCTGCTTGTGGTATCTTTCTGTCTAAAGTCAGGTGAAGCACTTAGTTCTTTATGGAAAGCATAAAGTTGCTGTTATTCCTTTATCACCAAATATTTGCATGACTAATACCAACTGCATCATTTCTATGCTTACAAAATAACTATTTCAATGCCAAATCATAATCCTCTTCAAAGACATTTAAAATGGCGATTAAACTCAATTTCTGAAGTACTAACAGTGAAAACTCAATCTGAAGAAATGGGAGTATGAATAGGTATGATAATTTTCATGTGCAGACAATAAAGATTATGTTGCTATTGCCACTTGGTGAATCATAATTTTAATATTCCATTAAATGAAAAACACTCTTTGATCTCTGAGATGTTAAACTCAGGAAACTGCATTTTGGAATTGCTTAAATACATTATCAGTAATTTGATTAAATATAAACAGAGAAAATACTCCAGTTATAAGACAGAGATCATTAGTCTGGATTAAAAAGTGTGTATCTCCACACACTAATCAAAAGAAAACTAGTTTAGCTATAGTACTACCAAATAAAGACCTTAAGGCAAGTTAGGGTATAAGAGTGACTCAAATGTGATAAAAGAAAGCTACCAGAAAGCTAGAAATGCTTACATTTGTATACATTTAATAACATAGCCTCAAAATATTTACATAAAATTGACAGAATTATAAGGAAAACAGATGTCTAAAATCATACCATAAGATTCTTATTTACTTTTTAGTAATGATAGTTTAAGCAGACAAAAATCATTAAGAATATAAATATTGGGGGCACCTGGGTGGCTCAGTTGGTTAAGTGTCTGACTCTTCATCTCAGCTCAGGTCTTGATCTCAGGGTCATAAGTTCAAGCCCCACATTATTAGGCTCTACACTCTTTTTGAAAAAAATATATATATAAATATTGGATGATTATGAAAAGTGAATGGCTAGTTTATACTTCCATATTTCTACAGGTTAATGATGGTTTGTAAATTGTATTTGTTCTTTTTCTTATGTTCACATTTTTTATAGGCTCACACATTTTTTGCTGTTTTTCATTATTTTAAAAATTGAAATTTGATTCATGTATCACAAAATTCACACTTTTAAAGTGTAGGATTTTAGTATATTGACAAGATTTTACAACTATCACTATTCTCTAATTTTAGGACATTTTTATTACCCCAAAAAGGAACTCCATACAAATTAGCAGTCATTTCTCTCTCTCCCCACCCCCATAGTCCTAAACAACCATTAATCTACTTTCTTTCTCTATGGATTTGCTTATTCTGGACATTAAATATAAATAGAATCATATAGTATATTTCTTTTTTGCAACTAGTTGCATTTATTTTGAATTAGTTCTGTTGTATTTGATTTGAAAACAAGCAAATTTCTCCTTGAAATCTCAGTCTTTGTCCTCTAAAATATCAAAAATTGAAACTGCTTTTGGGGGACACCTGGGTGGTTCAGTGTTTGAGTGTCTGCTTTCAGCTCAGGGTGTGATCCTGGAGACCTGGGATCGAGTCCCACATCGAGCTCCCCTCATGGAGCCTGCTTCTCCCTCTGCCTGTGTCTCTGCCTCTCTCTCTGTGTCTCTCATGAATAAATAAATAAAATCTTAAAAGAAAAAAAAAAGAAACTGCTTTTGGTTTTGAAATGGCAGTCACAATTCATTATCTCCTTCCTGCAAAAGTAAAAATAAATCAAGCATGAATGAAATACAAATCTGGCAATCTCTAAGCCTGAAATCAAGGAGGAATTTCCTTCCAGAAGCAAGTTGTAAGTTTTGTGAGAGGGCACCCTATATCCAAAGAGTTAAATGTTTCTGGCTTTACCTCATTTTTACTGTACGTAGATAGGAAGTTTCTTTGGTAGGTGTTTTTTGTGTTCTTTTATCTCAGTACCTAGATCGTCTTGCTCTGCCGATGTAATTTTAAACTGCCTGAATAAGCAATATTTAGTTTAAAAGCACTTATAAATCATATACCTTAATCATGTCATACAATTCATGTGAATGCAAGCAAATGTATTAGCATTTCTCTTTTTTAAGGGTTTTTTTTTTTTTTTAGAGAGAGAATGAGGTAGGGTGGGGGGTGGGTGTGGGTGGATGAGGCAGAGGGAGAGGGACAAGCAGACTCCTCCCTAATCAGAGAGCCTCATGTGGGCTCCATCCCAGGACCCTGAGATCGTGATCTGAGCTGCTGGCAGATGCTTAACCAACTGAGCCACCCAGACACCCCATCATTTCTGGTGATGTAACAGAAAAAGTTCTGTAACAAAAAGAAAAAGCTGGTGATAGAATTTAAGAGCTTAAAGAATACTGAGACCTAGTTAAATTCCCCTTTAAAAAAATCCATTATTTTTAAAAATAAGAAAACAAGCAGAGAAAGTTAACTGACCTATGATCTCATAGCAAGTGAATGGTGTAGCTAGAATTAGAACATAGATCTAAATTTAATTTTGCCTTACTCTTCTTAGATATAACACCCATTTTTCTGTTCCTTGAGGACCTAAATTTACTCTTCAGATAAGCATTTCTTTTGTTTCTCTTTGGAGAGCAGTTTGTGAATAATAGAGCAAAGGGAAGCAGTATGTTTTCAAGTGTTGGCATGCATCAGAATCACCTATAAGGCTGTTAAAACAGATTATGCCCCTCCCTCCCCAATTCTCCAATTTAGAAGTCCCATGTTAGGCTCCACACTCTTTTTGAAAAAAAGAATATAAATGTTGGATGATTATGAAAAGTGAATGACTAGTTTATACTTTCATACTCAGTAGGAAGCCTTGGTAATTTGCATTTTAACAAACCCCCAGGTGATGCTGCTGCTGCTGGCCCAGGGATCCTACTTTGAGAACCTCTGCTTAAAAACAGTCATAGGCTTTGGAGTTAGTCATTCCTAGGCCCAAACTTCTGCTATATGACTTACTCCTCTGTGACCCAGATTAGGTTTTTTAACTTCTATGTCTCAGTTTCCTGTATTTTAAAATGAAGGTAATAATATTTATTTCACAGAGTCCTTGTAAGAATTAATTACTTAATATAAAAAAAATTAAGCATACTGCTTAGTACATAGTAAACACTCTATTGATGGTTTCTATTATTATTTTTAATAAGTCTGGATTCCAAATGAAAGTTAATGAACTGTAAACTCAGTTAATGTATTAGAGTAGATACCCAGAGACTTTTTTGATACTTATTTTGAGACTCTGGGATGTGTGTATGGGCATGCAGGTGTGCAGACACACATTCATATGTACAAATATATTGCTCTCTTGGGGCACCTGGGTGGCTTAGTGGTTGAGCATCTGTCTTCGGCTCAGGTAGTGATCCTGGGATGGAGTCCTGCATCAGATTATTTGCAGGGTGCCTGCTTCTCCCTCTGCCTGTGTCTCTGCCTCTCTCTCTGTCTCTCATGAATAAATAAACAAAATCATTTAAAAAAACCCTATATTCCTCTCTTGACTTGCCTTATTTATGGGAAACTTGGCAGAACAGTAAGAGAAGAAGAGATAAATTGCAAAAGGAATTGTACCTCCAAGATTTGATTTAACTATAATTTACTTTTATTAATCTCAGACTTCTATTGTATATTGAAGTAAATGTAGACACTATTTTTAAAAAGAGCATATTTCAAAATATGTGACAGCTACCAATTGCTGAGACAGAACTGCTTATTAATTTTCCTGTGTGAATATGTGTTATGTAGTAAAAGGAGAAGAGTCTAAGGGACGTTGGATGTACTGTGCATGGAGGGGAAGAGTTTATGTGAAAGATTCTTCTAAACTCTGGATTGACCATATCCAGGGCTAGTCACAGTTCTTAAGGAGGTCTTCAAAATGAAGTTACAGAGGTAAATCACTCAGCTGACTTTCGGTATGCACAATATAGAAAGGCTATTCAAATAATGCCAACACTTACTCGTTTTCCAATTAGATGTGTACCTTATTAGGAGCCATGGAGACTCAATTAAACTTTATTTATTTAAAATATTTTATTGATTTATTCATGAGAGAGACACACACAGAAGCAGAGACACAGGCAGAGGGAGAAGCAGGCTCCACACAGGAGCCCGATGTGGGACTCGATCCTGGGACTTCAGGATCACGTCCTGAGCTGAAGGCAGACGCTCAACCACTGAGCCACCCAGGCATCCCTCAATTAAACTTTAGAAATTGTGTAGAAGACATCAAAGTTGACTTGAGAAATTAAGTCATAATTTGGGCTTTTGGGGCCATGATTGCACTTGAGACTATTATCCTTTTTTTTTTTTTAAAGATTTTTATTTATTTATTCATGAGAGACACAGGCAGAGGCAGAGACATAGGCATAGGGAGAAGCAGGCTCCCTGGAGGGAGCCTGATGTGGGACTTGATTCCAGGACCCTGGGATCATACCCTGAGCCAAAGGTAGACGTTCAACCACTGAATAATCCAGGTGCCCCTAGACTATTATCTATCTATCTATCTATCTTTCTTTCTTTTCTTTCTTTCTTTCTTTCTTTCTTTCTTTCTTTCTTTCTTTCTTTCTTTCTTTCTTTCTCTTTCTATTTATTTATTTATTTATTTATTTATTTATTTATTTATTTATTTATTTATGATAGTCACACACAGAGAGAGAGAGGCAGAGACATAGGCAGAGAGAGAAGCAGGCTCCATGCACCGGGAGCCCAACGTGGGATTCGATCCTGGGTCTCCAGGATCGCGCTCTGGGCCAAAGGCAGGCGCTAAACCGCTGCACCACTCAGGGATCCCGACTATTATCTTTCTTAATGCTCATTTGGTCAGACTATAGGCAGGGACCCACAGGACTTGCAAAGGTAACAAAAATTTCAATTCAGAGTTTAAAAAATATCCGCTAACTCAGTGATACTTAATTTTTTAAAAAGGGTAAAGATAGAGCCAATAAATACATGTTAAAATGCTTCCCCTTTTAGCCAATGAAATGCAAATCAAAATCAAAACGAGACACCACTTCATGCCTAGTAAGTTGGCTATAATAAAAAAGATGGACAATAACACATGTTGGTGAGAATGTGGAGAGATTGGAAGCCTCATATATTGCTGATGAGAATGTAAAATGGTGCTATGGTAAATAGTTTGACAATTCCTCAGAAACTTAAACATGGAGTCACGAAGTTGACCCAGAAATTCCACTCCTTGATATATATAACTGAAAGAACTGAAAACATAGTAACACAATAACTTGAACACAAATGTTCATAGTAGCATTATTCAAACCAGCCAAAAAAAGTAGAAACGACCTAAATGTCCATCAGCTGATGAATTGATAAACAAAATGTAGTATATATAAAAGCCATACAAAAGAATGAAGTACTGATTCACTTTACAACATGATTGGACCTTGAAAATAGAGCGCTAAATGAAAAAAGCCAGATACAAAAGGCCGCATGTTCTCTGATTCCATGTATATGAAATGTCCACAGTAGGCAAGTCTTAACAGATTGAAAGTGGATTAATGGTTGTCAGGGGTTGGAAGAATGAGGGAATGGAGAGTGACAGTTAATGGTACAGGGTTCTTTTTGGAGTGATGAAAATATTCTAAAAAATTAGATCATGGTGATAATTGAACAATCTTGTGAATATACTATAAGTCTCTGAATTGTACAGTTTAAAAGAGTAAGTTTTGTGACGTGTAAATTCTATCTCAAAAATAAAAACCAAAAATAAAATATACACCTGTAGTGGGCATGAAGCGTGGATGAGAAAGAAACTTCAGTTTTTATAAAAAAATAATTGTAGGAAGAGGAGGTGATTCATGGTAGGAATACTTTCTGTGGAGAAACAAATCGTCCTTCCATTAAAGATTCATAATGCATAGTATCCCATCACAAGTTCTGAAAGTCTTGCAATGATAAAAACTTGTTTAGCTTCATGGAGCCATCATCTCCCAAATATTTCATCCTGAAAAACATTTACTCACAATGATCATGTTGAAGAACTAGTGTCCTAGAGGAGAATGAATCTTGGGCTTGAGCATATGTGTGTGGGCATTACCTGGAAAGTTTCTTAAATCAGAGATTCTGATTTCAGAGGTCTTGGTGCAGCCTGAGAATCAAGTTCCCAGGTGATTCGATCTTTCAGGTTTGAGAATTAAACATTGAGTAGCATCTCTATAGAATAGACAAATCCTGTACTTACATGGGCAATTTTATGGCATGTGAATTATATTTCAATAGAGATGCTAAAAATTTTGATACATTAGAAATAGCACGAAAATGTGAGTTCTAGTGGTTGTTAATGCAAGACTCTGTTCTGTGAATGAATTGTTTTAATTAAAATTTTCTTCATCTGTAAAATGAATCACTGCCCTATCTACAATTTAGGGTTGTGGTAAAAATGAGACAGTGCATTCTTTTCCAAATTGTGTTGTAAGTATAAAAACAGTTGAAAACAAAAGTCCATGGTGAGCTAAGTTTGGGAGATTCTGAGTTAAATAATGCATATTCCACACTGATGGTCAGATCATTACTCTTAACTTGGACCCTAACATGAGTCTATATGTATAAAATCAATTAAGTGTGAGATTTTTATTCTTTCTAATTTTTGTAGTAGATCCTCCAGAGTTACTAAGTTTTGTATGGAGTGGAAACTGTTGGAGTAAACAAAATCTGAAGACCATTGTGGGAATAGCAATAGTTGTTCCTCTCTTGTTTCTTTTATTTTTATTTTATTTTATTTTTTATTTTTTAAAAGATTTTATTTATTCATGAGAGAGAGAGAGAGAGAGAGAGGGAGAGGCAGAGACACAGGCAGAGGGAGAAGAAGGCTCCATGCAGGGAGCCTGACATGGGACTCGATCCCAGGTCTCCAGGATAACGCCCTGGGCTGAAGGCAGGCACTAAAACACTGAGCCACCTGAGCTGCCCTCCTCTCTTGTTTCAAGCTTGATATTTTATTGACCTATTTATTTGAAAAGTTATTGACTGAAAAGAATTTTAGCAAATGACTACTGGGTATGATAAAATAATACATATACAGCTAAGAGAACATTTTATCTAGTTGTCTCTTTTAATCAACTTATATTTATAGAGCAGCTTATTTTCAAAATTAGGTTGAAGCTAAATTAAATATATCTAGAAACAATTTTGGCTCCCTAGTATTTTGATTTTAATTGAAAAAAAGTATTTCTTCTCCCTTCTTAAATTTGGGCTATTTTTTAAGTTTTTTTTTTTAAATTTATTTTTTATTTTTTAAGTTTTTGAGACCCTTGTTATATCTTTTATTTGAAGCTTTTACAATTAACTAAATGTTTTCTTATATTATAAGTTGTTTAAACTTTAAAATTTTGTTTCCTGGGGTACCAGGGTGGCTTAGTTGGTTTAGTGTCTGCCTTTGGCTCAGGTCATGATCTTAGAGTCCCAGGATGAGTTAGGTGTCTGGCTCCCTACTAGGCAGGGAGTCTGCTTCTCCCTCTGGCTCTCCCCTATGCGCGCTGTCTCTCTCAAATAAATATATAAAATCTTTAAAAAAATAAAATTTTTGTTTCCTTTTCTTTTTA
The DNA here is from genome assembly GCF_905146905.1 of Nyctereutes procyonoides. Lineage (NCBI taxonomy): Eukaryota > Metazoa > Chordata > Mammalia > Carnivora > Canidae > Nyctereutes > Nyctereutes procyonoides. Next base: position 10,837,305 of record NW_026575034.1, on the reverse strand, counting down.
GTTGAAAAGCATTTCTCCCCTGATTTTCTTTAGTGATCTGTTTTAAGCATTATTTTGACAAACTACTATTTTTAATCTCTTTCTAGAACTATTTTGTTGTATTAAATTTCTTGTTTGAAGACATCTTTCCAGGACCTTACTGTAATTATAACTTTATTTCAGATGAGGTGGAGGATCATCTTACTACAATATTGTTTTCTCTTGGTTTCCTGTATACTTACTGCTCTTGAAGCTGTGCCTATAGACATAGACAAGACAAAAGTAAAAACTCAACCTGTGGACAGCGCAAAGATAGAACCACCAGTAAGTGAAATGATGAACATAACCTTGTGGGAAGAATTTTAACCAAATGTTGCTAATATTTATTATTTATAAAATTGCACTTTTAGGAACTATTTCTGAAATAGCAGTAAAAGAATATTGGATAGCATATTTTGTTTAATATTAGACAATGTTTATTTAATGTAGTTCATATATTAAATAATGCACAGGAGAATTAGTCATAATACATTACCAACGTAGTGCTCACCAGCCAAGAAAACATTGTATTATATTCAAAAGAGATACAGCAATGAGGAAAGACTGGTGAAAATGGGGTAAAACCAACTCATATTATTGGTTAAGTTCTCATTGTCTAAGTCATATAGAAAACTTTGTACCTTTACGTAACAATGAAACATTATATTGGTTCTGATATATAATTCTTTGAGAAATATAGCTTTTTAATTTTGTCCCAGCTATCAAAATAGATATGTCTCAAAGCCATTTTGCTAGTCTTTTTTATTTTTATTTTTTATTTTAGGATTGAGATCTTTAGATGCAGGGAAGGAAAAACTTTCAGAAACATTATTGTTTGTTTCTTAATTTGAAGGATACTGGACTTTATTATGACGAATATCTTAAGCAAGTGATTGATGTGCTGGAAACAGATAATCATTTCAGAGAAAAGCTCCAGAAAGCAGACATAGAGGAAATAAAGGTAAATGTAATTAAATAATTATTTAACAAACATTAGAGCATCCCAGACACGGAGTTAAATATTGAGAATACAAAGATGAGACTCTTTTCAGGCTCTTAAAGAACCCATAATTTATTCTGAATAAATATTATCTAGAAAAAGTTTATTAGAATGAATGTATGATAGGTTATAGTAGATTTTGGAGATGCAGAGCATGGGCATATAATTCAGTATGAAGCAGCAGGGGGCAGTGGGAAGTCATTTTTCTTGATGGAGGTAATAGCATCCTGCCAGTAATTTCCCTAAATTGTCTTGAGAGTAATCTTACATTTCCTTTGAAGAATGAATTTGAGCTTTGCACAGTGGCAGTATTGTAGCCAATGAGATTAATCCGAGGCATGATTATTGCTAATTGAAGAATTAATTTGATCTGTGGAACTAATTTCCTAGGGTGAATAATATTTAATATAGAACTTTCAGTGTCTCTTATCTACTTAAGTTAGGATTAAGAACATTATGTGGAGGCAGCGGTACATGGGTGGCTCAGTTGGTTAAGTGTCTAACTCTTGGTTCTGGCTGAGGTCCTGAGCGCTGGGTCTTGAAATTGAGCCCTGTGGCAGGCTCTGGATTCAGGAAGGAGTCTTGAGATTCTCTCTCCTTCTCCCCTTCTCCATTTGTGGTCGCTCTCTCTCTCTGTCTCTCTCGAATAAATAAATCTTAAAAAAAAAAAGAACATTATTTGTGGGTAACAGAAAAAAAAGGTGGATAATGGAAGTACAATAGAAACTTAATCCTGGTTTGATATAGGGAATACTTTTATAACTGCCTTTCACACTCAATTCCTGTCCCTAATGGGGCAGGGGGAGACAAAAATGTAGTAAGTTAGTTATTCAATGAAAAAGATACAAGAATTAAAATAGACAATAAAACACAAGGCAACAGAATCATTATAAACAGCTCAGCAAAGACTTTTAGGAAAAACTGGGAGAAAAAAGTTAGAATTTGTCCTTTCCTTTTCAGCCAAGTATTTTGAAAGGGAAATCATACTGCATTTCTTCACTTCCCAAATATTGCTAACTGGAAAGATTATGACTTTGCCCATATCACTCCACTGAGTATACTTTCATGAAGGATGTAGTGACTTCTTAATTGCCAAATCCAGGGAATACTTTTTATTTCTCTTCTTATTGGACTCTTTTATATTATCTCAGTGTTTTTCAGATTTTAGGGCTTGTTGAAGCACAGATTCTTGGCCCCACCTACGGACTTTCTGATTGTAGATGCAAGTCTAGAGCTTGAATTTCTAAAGTTCCCACTTGGTGGTAATGCTTCTACTTGGGGACCATACTTTGAGAACCATTGTTGTATTAATGATGATCACCATTCTTTCCTTGAGCATGCTGCTTATACTCTTTCTTTTTCTTTCTTTTTTTTTTTTTTTTTTTTTTTGCTTCTATAACAGCATATTCTCCTAGTTCTCCTTCTTACCTCTGAATGTTCTCTCTCTTGGTCTCCCTTGTAGGGGGTTTCTTTTCTTTACCTTCCTCAGTGGGCCTCATTGACTCAGTCCTAAAAGGTTTGTCTGATTGCTAGTTAGATTTATAGTTTGTGATTGCAAATGCATTTATAAACAAGAAAAAGTAAACTACTAGCTATTTTGTTTCTTAAATTTTGAAACATCTAAGTACTAAGTATCTAAGTACATGTCTATGAGAAAAGTAATCAAAGGAGAGAACGTAAAAAAGACGAATTTTGAAAAGTAATATATGTAGTTACTAAAGCTTAAGGTGGCCAAGTTCTTTTTTAATTACTTTATTGAAATTATTAAGTAATTGAAATTACTTTGTTAAGGTATTCATATACCTTAAAACTTGTCCCTTTCAAACCTATAATTCAGTAGGTTTTAGTATATCTACATGTGACCATCACCACTATCTACTTTTAAACAATTTCATTTTATCCCAAAAGAAATCATATACCCATTAAGCCATCACTCACCTTTTCTCCCCTCTTCTTAGCCCTTGACAATCATTGGTCTACTTTCTATTTCTATGGATTTGCCTATTTTAGACGTTCCATATAATGGAATTATACAATATGTGGCCGTTTGTGTCTGTTTTTTTTTCCTTAGCATAATGTTTTATCAAGGTTCATTGTATTGCAGCTTATATTAGTATATTCATTTCTTTTTATGGCCGAACAATATCACACTTTATGGATATTCCATATTTTGGTTATCAACTCATCAGCTGATGACATTTGGTTATTTCTACCTTTTACGCTAGTATGAATAATGTTGCTATAAACATTCAGGTACAAGTTTTTATGTGAACATATGTTTCAATTCTTTAGGTATATACCTAAGAATGGAACTGCTGGGTCATATGGTAATTCTGAGTTTAAGTTTTGGAGGAACTGCCAAATTGTTCTTTGAAGTAGCTGTACCATTTTACAATTCAAGTCACTTTTTGAGTTTTTCCTTTGTTCTTTAATTATGCTTTCAATTATATTGTTTTTATTTCTATTTTTTTCTTTCTCTAAATTTTTATTTAAATTCCAATTAACATACAGTATAATATTAGTTTCAGGTGTAGAATTTTGTGATTCATCATTCATATGTAAGACTCAGTGCTCCTCACAATAAGTACTCTCCTTAATATCCATCATCTGTTTAACCCATCCCCCCAACCTCCCCTGCAACCCTCAGTGTGGTAAGAGTCCATTTTATGGTTTGGCTCTTTTTCTCTCTTGTATAGTCATCTGTTTTGTTTCTTAAATTCCACATATGAGTGAAATCATGTGGTATTTGTCTTTCTCTGACTTATTTCCCTTAGCATAATACACTCTAACTCCATCCACATCATTGAAAATGGCAAGATTTCATTCTTTTTATGGCTGAGTAATATTCCATTGTATATGTATAACATCTTCTTTTTCCATTGATCAGTTGATGGACATTTGGGGGGTCTTTCCATAATATATGGTTTTTGCATATCTTGATTTTAGAGTTATAAACTGCATGTCTTCTGGAAAAAATGCTTCTTGTGATATCAAATTTATCTAAATTAAAAGTATTTATCACTATATCATAACCCTAATTTTAATATATTGTGTCTATTCTAAAAATGGAATGTAATGAATAAAACTGACTTGTTAATTTTATTAACAGAGTGGGAGGCTAAGCAAAGAACTGGATTTAGTAAGTCATCATGTGAGGACAAAACTTGATGAACTGAAAAGACAAGAAGTGGCAAGATTAAGAATGCTAATTAAAGCTAAATTGGATTCCCTTCAAGGTAAGTGATAAAAAGTAGGAAGGTTTCAGTATTTGGTTGTTGAGGTCATTTTATATTAGCACATACCCTGTTCTTCTGGTCAAAATTTAATGTTAGTATTGATTTGGCTTCTCCTAATTTTTAAAATAGATAATATATTTGCCTCATTTAAGAATCAAAATGATTAGCCTTAAATTGTTATATTAATGAAAAGTAATGAATTAGGCCACTGATTTAAAAGAGAAAGAATGGAGTACCTGGGTGGCTCAGTGATTGTCTGCCTTTGACTCAAGTTATGATTCCGGGGTCCTGGGATTGAGTCCTGCATCAGGCTCCCCGCAGGGAGCCTGCTTTTCTCTCTGCCTATGTCTCTGCCTCTCTCTGTGTATCTCTCATGAATAAATAAATAAATAAAATCTTAAAAAATATAAAATTAAAGAAGAAGAATAACATCAAAGCAAACCAAAAGAGAGAAAATCTAATTATAACAATTTCTATAGGTAAAATAGAAAGATTGTCAGAGAGCTAGCTCTAAAAAAGACCACATCAGGCCCAGAGGGTGTCAAAAATAATTCTGTTAAACTATTAAAAGAACAGATTGTCAGGACATCTGGGTGTCTCAGTTCGTTAAGTGTCCAGTTCTTGGTTTCAACGCAGGTCATGAGATCAATCCTCACGTTTGGCTCTGTGCTCAGTGGGGAGTCTGTTTGGGATTCTCTTCCATCCCTCTCCCTCTGCCCTCTCTCTCTTTCTCAAGTAAAAATAAAGAAATCCTAAGGAAAAAAAGAAAAAAGAACAGATTGCCAATGCTATTTAAACTATTCCAGAGCATACAAAAAGAAAGCAAGCTTTCAAACTCGTAATATGTATTGATGCCAAACCAAAATTATTGTATGTCAAAAGTATACCATATAATAGCAAGTACATTTATTTTAGGAATGTAAGATTGATTTAATATTAGGAAATCTATACTATAAATCATCATATGAATAGAAATTAAGATAAAAAAATGACTTCAAAAGAAATCAGAAACTCAAAGGACAAAGGATAAATTAAAATCAATCTTTGAAACTTCTGTCTTTTAAAATTAAGATTTGGGGTGCCTGGGTGTCACAGTTGGTTAAGTGTCTAAGTCTTGGTTGGTTGTTCGTTGTTGTTGTTTTAAAGATTTTATTTATTTATGTATGTATGTATGTATGTATGTATGTATTTGAGAGAGAGATAGAGATAGAGCATGAGGAGGGAGAGGGAGAAGCAGTGTCCCTCCAAGCAGGGAGCCCAATGTGGGACTCAATCCTACGACCCTGAGATCATGACCTGAGCCAAAGGCAGACTCTTAGCCAAAGCCAACCAGGTGCTCCCAAATCTTCGTTTTGAATCAAGTTGTGATCTTGGGGTTGTGAGATAGAGCCCTTCTTCATATGGGGCTCTGAACTCAGTGCAGAATCTCTCTTTCAAATGAATGAATGAATGAATAAGATTTTATTTTCTTAGAGCAGTATAAGGTTTACAGGAAAATTGAAGGGACGGTGCAGAGATTTCCCATATACCCCCAGCCCCCAAACATGCATAATCTCATTCATTACTAGCATCACCCACCAGAGTGGTAAATTTGTAGCAATTGATGCACTCACATTTACACATGACAGTCACCCAAAGTCCAAAATTTACATTAGAGTTCACTCTTGGTGTTTTACAACCTATGGATATGGACAAATCTATAATGATATTGTATCTACCATTATAGTATCACACAGAGTAGTTTCACTGCCCTAAAAATCCACTCTGCCCTGCCTATTCATGCTCCCATATTATTTTAATTTTAGACTATGAGAAGATTAAATAGCTATGAAGTAGAATATTTGAAATGTGAAGATAAGAAAGTAATCTCATAGATCATACAACCATATCGTTATCTGCAGAAAAGGAGCAAAAGATAAAATTTAACACCCTCACTTAATTTTATTTTATTTTATTTTTTAAATTTTTATTTATTTATGATAGTCATACACGGGGGGAGAGAGAGAGAGAGAGAGAGAGAGAGAGAGAGAGAGAGAGAGGCAGAGATATAGGCAGAGGGAGAAGCAGGCTCCATGCACCGGGAGCCCGACATGGGATTCGATCCCGGGTCTCCAGGATCGCGCCCTGGGCCAAAGGCAGGCGCCAAACCACTGCGCCACCCAGGGATCCCCCTCTCTTAATTTTAAAAAAGTAATAAGATAGTAATCAATAGATACTTCTGTAACATGATCAGGTATGTCTAACTCAGCCACATCATACTTAGTGGGGAAATAAAAGTATGCATTCTAACTAAAATAAGAAATAAGACAATGATGCCTACTATCACCACTACTAATTAGCATTGCATTGCAGGCACTATCCAAAACAATTACATAAATGAAAAAAAATTGGAGGTAATGTAAAGGAGTTGATAAAACCATTTCTGTTTGCAGGTGATAGGATTATATACTTGGAAAACTCAAAATAATTGACTAAAACACTTAGCATTACACAACAGGAAAATTCAGCAAGGTGAACTCAATATACAGAAATCAGTATTTCTCATATGCAAATAACAGCCAGTTACAAGATATAATGGAAGAAAAGACTGTTTACAAATGCCAACAAAGATAAAATACCCAGAATAACCCTGTTAAGAAATGTTAAGACTGGGATCCCTGGGTGGCGCAGCGGTTTAGCGCCTGCCTTTGGCCCAGGGCGCGATCCTGGAGACCCGGGATTGAATCCCATGTCGGGCTCCCTGTGCATGGAGCCTGCTTCTCCCTCTGCCTGTGTCTCTGCCTCTGTCTCTCTCTCTCTGACTATCATAAATAAATAAAAATTAAAAAAAAAGAAATGTTAAGACTTATAGACCAAAAGCTTTAAAATACGCCTGAAGGATGCAAAAGTAGACCTGAAAAAAATGAGAAGACATAACATCTTTTTGATACAAAGACTCAACATTATAAATGTGTCAATTTTCTCTAGGTCAATTTATGAATTTAACATGATCCAAATAAAAATATGTACTTTTTTTTCCTGGTGCTAGCCAAGCTAATTTTAAAGTTCACATGAAAAAGGAAACAAGCAGGAAAAACTATATGCCTCGAAAATGAACAATGAAGGACTAGGTAGCTATGTTAGTTATTAAAATACGTCACTAAGCCTCAGTCATTAGAACTGTATAGTTTTGGCATATAAGTAGAGAGACCAGTGGAACTGAATAGAAATACCAGAAGTAAACGTAAATACATTTAGAATTTAGTTTGAATTAAAGGTATTATCTCATTATTACTGGGATAAAGGTTTTTGTTTTTGTTTTTTTGGGATAAAGGTTTTTAAAAAGGATAATGTTAGTCCAATTGGGTAGCCATTTGGAAAAAAAGTATAGTTAGAGCTCTACCTCATTTACATCAGAATAGGGACAAATGAAACAAAGGTATCAGTATAGAAAATAATATCATAAAAGCACGAGATGGCAACATAGGTGTGTTTTATTATCTCAGAATGGCCTTTCTAATTATGAAACAAAATCAAGAAGCTAGATTTGACATATGGGATACCCTTCAAGCTGGCTCCTGTGTCTTGGTGACAGGACCAAGACACTGGCATTAATAAACATCTGAATGTTTACTCCGGTGAATAGTGGTTCTTAAACTTTAGATTGCATATGAATCACCTGAGGAGCTAGTTAAAAATGCAGATTACTGGATTTTACCTCTAGAGATTCTGATTCAGGGGTGAGTAATATGCATTTTAGACATGTGCCTCGGGCAGCCCCGGTAGCGCAGCGGTTTAGTGCTGCCTGCAGCCCGGGGTGTGATCCTGGAGACCCTGGATCAAGTCCCAGGTCAGGCTCTCTGCATGGTGCCTGTTTCTCCCTCTGCCTGTGTCTCTGCCTCCCTCTCTCTCTATGTGTGTCTCTATGAATAAATAAAATAAAGTCTTTAAAAAAATTAAAAAAAATAAACATGTGCCTCTGGTCAGTGGATCATATTGGAGAAATGCTTATGTAGACATAGAAAATAACCAAATGCTCATTATCCTGAGATGAAGGATATCAATGAGAGGTGAACTGAGCATATACTCTACTTCTTCAGGTGGTCAGACATAGAAGGTAGTTTCATCCTTAAGTCTGGGACTAAGGTATTTTGAAATTACTTTCCTCTCAGATAACCTCAACTTTTCAATCTTGCCAAGATTTTCTTTATTCCGAATAGGGGCTGAATTTCATTATCTAAAGAAAACTGATGCTTAGAAAACTTAGGAATATTTTCTCATGTCAGAATTTATGAATTGAAATTTCTGATAATTTGAAGAAAGGCTTAAAGGATCGTTTTATTTTTTGGTGTAATTTTTAAAGTAAGTAATATATTCACATGGTTGAAAACCAGAAACTATAGAAGGCATATAGCAAAAGTGCACTGATATTTTTGTACCCTATCAGTTCCCACTGCCCCAAACATGATTCTTCTATTTCTTCATTCTTGCAGAAGCAAATACAAATAAAAGTCCTTATTTTTCCTCTTTTTATGCAAAAGGTAGCATGTAATACACATTCTGTGCTTTGTATTTTTCTTTTAACAACATACTTGAAGATCTTTCTGTATTAGTGCATAGAGACTGTCTTCACTAAAAAAATTTTTCTTATATAGCTGCATAGATTTCCATTATATGGATATGCCATAATTTATTTAATTAGGCCTCTGGTGATGGGTATTTGGGTTATTTCTAGCAAGCACTCTTGTATATACGTCACTATCTATCCATGTAAAATTATCTGTAGGATAAATTCCCCACAGAGAAACTGTATATATGTGTTTGTAATTTTGATAGATATTACCACCTCCACAGGGAGTGTATCAATATATGCTCTTACCAGCAATAATTTCTCACATTCTGCTAATAGTATGTATTTTCAAACTTTAAGAGTTTTAACCATTGTTAGATAGTATAATAGTATAGGTTTTTTTTAATAGTATAGTTTTAATATGCATTTCTCTTATTTTGAGTGAGGTTAAGTATCTTTTCATGTATTTCATTGTCATATCCTTTAGACCTGGGTCTTATAACAAATCTTTTCTTCATAAGTAGAATTTGTACAGTGCCATACAAAGAATTCAGCAAAATCTTAAATTAGCTAAATTTAGCATTTCTTACTTAATAGTGTACAAAATATTCCAGGTTCATTTTGTACCTATCCTGCACCAGCCCTGGAGTGAGCTATTTCTCTAAGGATTCCTGGTTCTTTTTAGTGGGAAATGATATTACAGACCAAAGACTGGCACTAGGTGTGCTCATTACTTCTGGAATATATTTTCTTTTCTTTTTTTTTTTTTTTTGAGATTTTATTTATTCATTTGAGAGAGAGAGGAGAGCATGAGCATGGGGGAGGAGCATAGGCAGAGGGAGAAGGAGAAGCAGATCCCTACTAAGCAGGGAGCCCAACACGGGGCTCAATCCCAGCACCCTGAGATCATGATCTGAACCAAAGGCAGATGCTTAACCGACTAAGCCACCCAGGTGCTCCTGGAGTATATTTTCTTATTGGCCTTTTCATTGGACAGAGATAGGAGATTTATGCATGTCTATATACATCAACATATATACATATACATACATTTTTATATGTATAAATGTATGTGTGCATATACACATACATGCATGTAACTATATATGTACATGTTCATATTTTGGAAATAAGTTCACACAGATAGTGCTAATTCTCACCTATTTCCAGAGATTTCTTTCTTGCCTTCCATGATTCCATTATTTGTACATTACCTTTTCCTAAATGAGACTCTGACTTTTAACAAATCAACACATGTACCTATTTTACTCAACTCTATAATCAAACTGAAATAGTCCAGACTCACTTTACCCATTTAATAACTACAATAAACTGCAGCTTGGGGATCCCTGGGTGGCGCAGCGGTTTGGCGCCTGCCTTTGGCCCAGGGCGTGATCCTGGAGATCCGGGATCGAGTCCCACGTCGGGCTCCCGGTGCATGGAGCCTGCTTCTCCCTCTGCCTGTGTCTCTGCCTCTCTCTCTCTCTCTCTCTCTCTGTGACTATCATAAATAAAAAAAAAAAAAAACAAAAAAAAACTGCAGCTTGTTTTTTGTTCGTTTTTTTTTTTTTTAAGTAGGCTCCATGCTGAGCATGGAGCCCAAAGTGGGGCTTGAACTCACAACCCTGAGATCAACACCTGAGCTCAGATCAAGAGTCAGAGGCCTAACCAATTGAGCTAACCAGGAGCCCCAAACTGTAGCTTGTTTTTTTTCTTTTTTAATGATAGTAAGTTTTTAAAGTTTTACTATTTTTTCTAGATTTATTTATTTATTCATTATTTATTTATTTATTTATTCATTCATTCATTCATTCATTCATTCATGAGAGACAGAGAGAGAGAGAGAGAAAGAGGCAGAGACACAGGCAGAGGGAGAAGCAGGCTCCATGCAGGGAGCCTGATGTGGGACTCAATCCTGGGTCTCCAGGATCAGGCCCTGGGCTGCAGGCGGTGCTAAACCCCTGAGCCACCTGGGCTGTCCCTGTAGCTTGTTTTAAAACAATTATTCACAAAGATAAACAATTGATATTTCTTTAAAAATAAGTCCTAATCCAAATGAATTTACCTGAATTAGAATTTTATTTTTCCATAAAGGATTCATTGGAGCCACATACAAAAAATTCCTTCACATAAGTGTTAGAGCAATTCTTTTTAGAAATTCTATTTAGGGGGCACCTGGCTGGCTCAGGTGGAAGAGCATGGGACTCTTGATCTCGGGGTTGTGAGTTTAAGTCCCATGTTGGGTGTAGCACTTGCTTAAAAATAAAATATTAAAAAAATTCTACTTAGGTCTTTTTTAAAAAGATTTTATTTATTTATTTGAGATAGAGTGCTTGTGCATGAGTGGGGGAGAAGGGCAGAGGGGTAAAGGGAGAAGCAGACTCCTTGCTGAGCAGGGAACCCGATGTGAGGCTCCATCCCAGGACCTTGGGAACAGACTGATCTGCCCAGGTTTTTTTTTTTTTTTTTCCTAAACGACTTGTTTGTTTGTTTGTTTAAGAGAGAGAGAGAGAAAGCGCAAGAGAGCCCACAGGTGGGGAGAGTGGCATAATGAGAGAATCTCAAGCAGACTCCCCACTGAGTGTAGGCCCTGAACTGCTCCATGTGGGGTTCAATCCCACTACCCATGAAATCATGACCTGGGCCTAAACCAAGAGTCAGTTGCTTAACTGACTAAGTCACTCAGGCAACCCTCTACGTAGATCTTTGATGAGGGCAATATATTAGTTTATCTAATTAAAAGTAGGGAATATGGTAGTTTTACAATAATAAAGTTTTTACTTTTATTTATATTGATAATCAACTAGCCTTTTTAGAGATAATATTAAAGTGTACATATTATGTTGTATTCCTTTCTACATTCAAGGACATTACTTTTGCCTAGAATAACAATATGAAAAGAAAATATGAATGCTTAGTCTAAAATTTTGAATATTCTTATAAAATCCTATAGGAATAAAGATGAATACATAATTGTTCTTATGTATCACTTATATTAATGTTTCTAGCTTTTAATACTTTATCATTTACAGTTTTCTCATTTTCTTTCAGATACAGGCATAGACCACCATGCTCTTCTAAAACAATTTGATCACCTAAACCACCTGAATCCTGACAAGTTTGAATCTACAGATTTAGATATGCTCATCAAAGCGGTGAGAATAATTCCCAAAAGTGTTGTCATTGTTGTGCCTTTGAGATTTTGTCATTTGAGAAGTAAATTCAGTGAAGTGGTAATATAACTTTTAGATACTCTCAAGAATATTTTTAAAGAGAGATAGGTTAATTCTTATTACTATAGATAATAATATGGACATAAAAATCTGTCGCCCCTTGTCCACAATTCCAAAATCCAAAGCACTATAACAGCTGAAACCTGGCTTCAATTATAGTAAGGCTATTCATAGTTTTTATTTGGCTAACATAATGTGAATATTCATACTTTGCCGAGGAAGCACTAATCTGATTATAAACTCTGCAAGGATATCATACAATATAGCATATTTGCTATATTCTCTTCCTACAATCTAGAAAATTCTGGAACATATCTGGGCTCTGGGATTTTATTTTTTTTATTTTTCATTTTTTTAATTTATTTATTTATGATAGTCACACACACACACAGAGAGAGAGAGAGAGAGAGGCAGAGACACAGGCAGAGGGAGAAGCAGGCTCCATGCACCGGGAGCCCGATGTGGGATTCGATCCCGGGTCTCCAGGATCGTGCCCTGGGCCAAAGGCAGGCGCTAAACCACTGCGCCACCCAGGGATCCCTGGACTCTGGGATTTTAGATAAGAGTTTATAGGCCTCTCATGTTGTACTATATGGAGTTACCCAACCAGATGTTGTAGCCTGGCCAGGAGTTTAGTGAAGTCGTTAGAAACCATTCTAGTTTTCTGTACTGTACAGATTTGATACAGTCCCTTCCTTCTTTTAAAAATCAATTTATATATTACTTATGAGGAACTTTCTAAAGTTGAGGCTTGCTTTGAACTATGAATTTCTTTTAATGCCTACTTTCTGGACCTCCTGTACTACCTTCTGTTAGAGTATGCTGTATGCAAGAAAGCCCTTATTTATATTTTCAAATATTTCCTGTTATTTAGTTTAAATATTACATTATAGGCCACAAGTGATCTGGAACACTATGATAAAACTCGGCATGAAGAATTTAAAAAATACGAAATGATGAAGGAACATGAAAGGAGAGAGTATTTAAAAACACTGAATGAAGAAAAGAGAAAAGAAGAAGAATCTAGATTTGAAGAAATGAGGAAAAAGCATGAAAATCATCCCAAAGTTAATCATCCAGTAAGAATTATGACTAAGAAACCATAATTAGATGAAGATACTTCTTTGTATTAGAATTTTATCATAAGCTATTAGTACTTTAGATTCTTAATTCTACAAAGTTTCTCAAATTTGTATTTTATTTTCAGTCTATGTACATAGATTACATTTTGTTTTGAGCATTTTTTAAAAATTGATTCACAGGGAAGCAAAGATCAACTAAAAGAGGTATGGGAAGAGACTGATGGATTGGATCCTAATGACTTTGACCCCAAGACATTTTTCAAATTACATGGTAATAGATTTGATACAAATATTTATGTCTGCTGTTTGAAAGATTATAGTTGTTTTATTCTTAACTGATTTATGCCAAGGTGTGCTGTTGAGTCCTATTGATAGTAAATGTTTGGCATTTTTCTCTAGAGTAATATAATAGTTTTTATTGTTAATCTGCAGCATAAAATACTTTAAGTCAGTGGCTGTGTCTTTTACCCGATTTTACTGTTTAGTCATTACGATTTATTGTAAGCTTCTCTGTAAACTGAAGGTATTTTTGTGACTAGCTAGGTTATATCTAACTCTTCGTGCTATAATATTGAAATTTGCTTTTATTCCTATAGCATACTGCTTCACTTTATATTTTGAAAAACTGGTTAAGATATAGTTTTCTAGAAAAACTAGTATGCATTATAAATAAGTAGTAAATTTTGATGAGTTGGACTGATCTGAGGCTTCAAAAAGGAGGAAACATTTTTCTGTAGCATATGGATGCTTCATGTTAGTACCACTTCTGCAAGCCAGTTGTAAAGAGTTGTTTTTTAATAATTGATTTTTGAAGGCATTAAAAATCAATTTTTGTATTTGTGACTTTTAAACTTCAGATGTCAATAATGATGGCTTCCTGGATGAACAGGAATTAGAAGCCCTGTTTACTAAAGAGGTAAATGACTTCATTCAGTGTTCAGCGTTTTTGCTTTTCTCCTTCTATTATTTTCCTTTCTTTTATGTTTGTTTTAAACTTTTCCCTTTAGTTGGAAAAAGTATATGACCCCAAAAATGAGGAGGATGATATGGTAGAAATGGAGGAAGAACGGCTTAGAATGAGGGAACATGTAATGAATGAGGTATGTTTTAAAACTTTAATATTATATGTTATTTCAATGGATTATTTAAGTCTTGCAATAAATCTTACCAGAAAGTGGAAAATAAATATAAAGAATAGTTATTTAATTGAATTTTGCATTTTTGATCCAGAGTATCCAGTAGACTCCCTTAGTATAAATAAAATTATTTTGTAACTACCTTAAAATATTTTAAAATTTAAAAGGTTTTTATTTAAGAGATTAAGATACTGTTTCATGTCTTTTAGAAGTAAAAAATAATGTAGTCTAATATTCAGTATTTTAAAAGGCTGTATTTTTATTAAGAAAATCCAAAAAATCCAGTACCATAATGGTTTATAACAACCTATTTATTTCTCATTCACATTATTAAGCTGGGAACTTTGGTCATAGACATCAGAAGCTGGTAACTAAAGCCCACTGTTTTGCATCAGTGATTTTTTTACCTGATATTTGAGGTATTGGTGATGAATTGGGATTTCTGTTGACTGCTTGCATCCAAGTGTCAAATGAATTTCTTTTACCATTTTGGAGTTCACTTTTGTAACAATGGCTGTAAGAGCCATTGAGGAGGATTGGAAGTGATTGTCAGCTTTAATTTTGATTTAGTTAGTTTTTAAGAAAAAAATATTGGGAGCATTTTAATGTAAACTCCTCTATTCTTGGCTAAAACAGTCCTCTTTCTGCAAAGGTTATTTTTCTTGGGATTATACATGATGTGGTTGAGAGAAGAAGACTGTAATAGTTTATCCAGTCAGATCAGCAGACTCAAGCTTGGTAATCTTTGAGTATCAGGTGTATAGATATTTCCCTGTATTTTCAAATCTGAATAATATGGAAGATAGCAATATCTATTTTCTGATTCTAATATAATGTTGAGTGTTCGATTTTCTTCCTCTCCATTTCTGTGGATGTTACTAGCCTTAATTGCTGTTTATTTGTGTAGTAGCATCTATTAGAAGAGAATTTCTAGTAATATGAGAGTTACTTTATCTTACATATACATTTTTTTTTTTAAAATCAGGTTGATGCTAACAAAGACCGATTAGTGACTCTAGATGAGTTTTTGAAAGCTACAGAAAAAAAGGAATTCTTGGAGCCGGATAGCTGGGAGGTAATACCTACTTGAAATGGGATGTATGGTTCAAAAAATTCTACATTAGTTCATTCTATTTTTAATTTTTATTTCCCATTATGCTTGCATGTAGAGCCTTACTGTCTTGGCTTTTCAAAAAAAAATGTCACAATAAAATAATGAACCTGATTTTTTGGAAAGCTTGTGACAACTGACATCTTATTTGTAATCACATTACATATAATTAGAAGTCTTTTTAAAATTTTACTTTTTCTAAGTGTAAAATAACATACATTCTTGAAAATTAGAAATATAGATACATTGAAGGAATAAATTAGAAGTTACCTATAATTCTACCATCCAGAGGTAGAAACTTAATTTATACATTATGTTATACTAATTTGGAAATAGTTTGTATCTTTAGTATATGCATATATAGCATACAGTGTGTAGTGTGTATGTCCCATTATTTTTATTTTATTTTAATTTATCTTATTTTATTTTAATTTTTTAAATTTTATCTTATTTTAATTTATTTTATTTTAATTTATTTTATCTTATTTTAATTTATATTATTTTATTTTAATTTAATTTACTTTATTTTATATTTTATTTTATTTTATTTTAGAGAGAGAGAGAATGAGGAGAAGGAGCAGAAGTAGAGGGAGAATCTTAAGCAGGCTTCATGCCCAGAGAGGAGCCTGAGCAGGGCTGGTTCTCACCACCTTGAGTCATGACCTGAGCCAAAATCAAGAGTCAGATGCCTAACCCACTGAGCTACCCAGGCACCCCATCCCATTTTTAACTTATATATACATATAAACTCCTATCTATCTATCTATCTATCTATCTATCCATCCATCCTTTTAAAGATTTTATTTATTTGAGAGAGATAGAGAGAGCAAGAGAGCATGAATGGTGGGAGAGGCAGAGGGAAGGGGAGAAAGCAAGCCAGACTCCATGATGAATGTGGAGTCCAGCCCTATGTGCAGGGCTTAATCCCAGGACCCTAAGACCAAGACCTGAGCCAAAGTCAGATGCTTAACCAACTGAGCCACTAAGGTGCCCCATCCTATATATATATATTCTTAAAATGGTTTCATACTATCTAAGTGTCTTTATATGTTTGGGAAATATTTTTTTTAAGTGTTAACGATATTTCATGATATCGTGTTTTTAAGTGTTAACGATATTTCATGATGCCATTCTTCAAAAAACAGAGTTTAGAAATGTCTCCTTAGCATGCAGTTATGTGACTGTAGTGTAATTTATATAATCATTTGAACACATGTAGACATTTGGGTCAATCTAATTTTTTTACTGTAGTAATTAACACTATGATGACTCTCTACTTGTTCATACATTTTTGGGCATTGATAGTAACTCTCCTGGGATTAATTCCTAGAATTGAACTATTCTAAAGGTTTATGAATATTTTTAGTTTCTAAATATGTCTTGTAAAATTGCTCCAGAAAGGCATACCAGTTCATTCCATCGTTTACTGTAGATATACATTTTTATTTTTTATTTTTTTAAAGACCTGATTTATTCACGAGAGACACAGAGAAAGAGGCGGAGACATAGACAGAGGGAGAAGCAGGCTCCCTGCAGGGAGCCTGATGCGGGATTCAATCCCAGGATCATACCCAGAGTTGAAGGCAGATGCTCAACCACTGAGACACCAAGCGTCCCACATATACACTAAAAAATTTTTTTTAATTTTTAAATTTATTTTTTATATTTATTTATTTTTTATTGGAGTTCAATTTGCCAACATATAGCATAACACCCAGTGCTCATCCCATCAAGTGCCCCCCTCAGTGCCCGCCACCCAGTCACCCCACCCCCTGCCCATCTCCCTTTCTACCATCCCTTGTTCATTTCCCAGAGTTAGGAGTCTCTCATTTTCTGTCTCCCTTTCTGATATTTCCCACTCATTTTTTTCTCCTTTCCCCTTTATTCCCTTTCACTATTTTTTATATTCCCCAAATGAATGAGACCATATAATGTTTGTCCTTCTCCGACTGACTTATTTCACTCAGCATAATACCCTCCAGTTCCATCCACGTCGAAGCAAATGGTGGGTATTTGTCATTTCTAATGGCTGAGTAATATTCCATTGTATACATAAACCACATCTTTATCCATTCATCTTTCGATGGACACCGAGGTTCCTTCCGCAGTTTGCCTATTGTGGACATTGCTGCTATTAACATCGGGGTGCAGGTGTCCCGGCGTTTCACTGCATCTGTATCTTTGCGGTAAATCCCCAACAGTGCAATTGCTGGGTCATAGGGAAGGTCTATTTTTAACTCTTTGAGGAACCTCCACACAGTTTTCCAGAGTGGCTGCACCAGTTCACATTCCCACCAGCAATGCAAGAGGGTTCCCCTTTCTCCACATCCTCTCCATCATTGATTGTTTCCTGCCTTGTTAATTTTCCCCATTCTCACTGGTGTGAGGTGGTATCTCATTGTGGTTTTGATTTATATTTCCCGGATGGCCAGTGATGCGGAGCATGTTGTCACGTGCTTGTTGGCCATGTCTATGTCTTCCTCTGTGAGATTTCTCTTCATGTCTTTTGTCCATTTCATGATTGGATTGTTTGTTTCTTTGTGTTGAGTTTAATAAGTTCTTTATAGATCTTGGATACTAGTCCTTTATCTGATATGTCATTTGCAAATATCTTCTCCCATTCTGTAGGTTTTCTTTGAGTTTTGTTGACTGTATCCTTTGCTGTGCAGAAGCTTCTTATCTTGATGAAGTCCCAATAGTTCATTTTTGCTTCTGTTTCTCTTGCCTTCATGGATGTATCTTGCAAGAAGTTACTGTGGCCGAGTTCAAAAAGGGTGTTGCCTGTGTTCTCCTCTAGGATTTTGATGGAATCTTGTCTCACATTTAGATCTTTCATCCATTTTGAGTTTATCTTTGTGTATGGTGAAAGAGACTGGTCTAGTTTCATTCTTCTGCACATGGCTGTCCAATTTTCCCAGCACCATTTATTGAAGAGACTGTCTTTTTTCCAGTGGATAGTCTTTCCTCTTTTGTCGAATATTAGTTGACCATGAAGTTGAGGGTCCACTTCTGGGTTCTCTATTCTGTTTCATTGATCTATGTGTCTGTGTTTGTGCCAGTACCACACTGTCTTGATGACCACAGCTTTGTAGTACAACCTGAAATCTAGCATTGTGATGGCCCCAGCTATGGTTTTCTTTTTTAATATTCCCCTGGCTATTCGGGGTCTTTTCTGATTCCACACAAATCTTAATTTGTTCCAACTTTCTGAGAAAGTCCATGGTATTTTGATAGGGATTGCATTAAATGTGTAAATTTCCCTGGGTAGCATTGACATTTTCACAATATTAATTCTTCCAATCCATGAGCATGGAATATTTTTCCATCTCTTTGTGTCTTCCTCAATTTCTTTCAGAAGTGTTCTATAGTTTTTAGGGTATAGATCTTTTACCTCTTTGGTTAGGTTTATTCCTAGGTATCTTATGCTTTTAGGTGCAATTATAAATGGGATTGACTCCTTAATTTCTCTTTCTTCAGTCTCATTGTTAGTGTATAGAAATGCCACTTCTGGGCATTGATTTTGTATCCTGCCACACTGCCAAATTGCTGTATGAGTTCTAGTAATCTTGGGGGAGTCTTTTGGGTTTTCTATGTACAGTATCATGTCATCTGTGAAGAGGGAGAGTTTGACTTCTTCTTTGCCAATTTGAATGCCTTTTATTTCTTTTTGTTGCCTGATTGCTGAGGCTAGGACTTCTAGGACTTTGTTGAATAGCAGTGGTGAGAGTGGACATCTCTGTCATGTTCCTGATCTTAGGGGAAAGGCTCCAGTGTTTTCCCATTGAGAATGATACTTGCTGTGGGCTTTTTGTAGATGGCTTTTAAGATGCTGAGGAATGTTCCCTCTATCCCTACACTCTGAAGAGTTTTGATCAGGAATGGATGCTGTATTTTGTCAAATGCTTTCTCTGCATCTGTTGGGAGGATCATATGGTTCTTGTTTTTTCTCTTGCTGATATGATCAATCACATTGATCGCTTTACAAGTGTTGAACCAGCCTTGCATCCCGGGGATAAATCCCACTTGATCATGGTGAATAATCTTCTTAATGTGTTGTTGGATCCTTTTTTTTTTTTTAAGATTTTAATTTATTTATTCATAGAGACATAGAGAGAGAGAGGCAGAGACACAGGCAGAGGGAGAAGCAGGCACCATGCAGGGAGCCTGACGTGGGACTCGATCCGGGGTCTCCAGGATCACTCCATGGGCCACAGGCAGCGCTAAACCGCTCGCCACTGGGGCTGCCCTGTATTGTTGGATCCTATTGGCTAGTATCTTGTTGAGAATTTTTGCATCCATGTTCATCAGGGATATTGGTCTATAATTCTCCTTTTTGGTGGGGTCTTTGTCTGGTTTTGTAATTAAGGTGATGTTGGCCTCATAGAACGAATTTGGAAGTATTCCATCTCTTTCTATCTTTCCGAACAGCTTTAGAATAGGTACGGTTTCCTTTTTTTTTTTAAGTTTTTTTTTAAATTTTTATTTATTTATGATAGTCACACACACACACAGAGAGAGAGAGACAGAGACAGAGACAGAGAGAGGCAGAGACACAGGCAGGGGGAGAAGCAGGCTCCATGCACTGGGAGCCCGACGTGGGATTCGATCCCAGGTCTCCAGGATCGCGCCCTGGGCCAAAGGCAGGCGCTAAACCTCTGTGCCACCCAGGGATCACCGTACGGTTTCTTCTTTAAACTTTTGATAGAATTCCCCAGGGAAGCCATCTGGCCCTGGACTTTTGTGTCTTGGGAGGTTTTTGATGACTGCTTCAATTTCCTTCCTGGTTATTGGCCTGTTCAGGTTTTCTATTTCTTCCTGTTCCAGTTTTGGTAGTTTGTGGTTTTCCAGAAATGTGTCCATCTCTTCTAGATTGCCTAATTTATTGGCGTATAGCTGCTCATAATATGTTTTTATTTTATTTATTTATTTATTTATTTATATTTATTTATTTATTTTCATAATATGTTTTTAAAATCGTTTGTATTTCCTTGGTGTTGGTGGTGATCTCTCCTTTCTCATTCATGATTTTATTAATTTGAGTCTTTTCTCTCTTCTTTTTAATGAGGCTGGCTAATGGTTTATCTATCTTATTAATTCTTTCCAAGAACCAACTCCTGGTTTTGTTAATCTGTTCCACAGTTCTTCTGGTCTCTATTTCATTAATTTCTGCTCGAATCTTTATTAACTCTCTTCTTCTGCTGGGTATAGGATCTATTTGCTGTTTTTTCCTCCAGCTCCTTTAGGTGCAAGGTTAGCTTTTGTATTTGAGTTCTTTCCAGTTTTTGGATGGATGCTTGTATTGCGATGTATTTCCCCCTCAGGACTGCTTTTGCTGTATCCCAAAGATTTTGAACGGTTGTATCTTCATTCTCATTAGTTTCCATGAATCTTTTTAATTCTTCTCCAATTTCCTGGTTGACCCTTTCATCTTTTAGCAGGATGGTCCTTAACCTCCACGTGTTTGAAATCCCTCCAAACTTCTTGTGATTTAGTTCTAATTTCAAGGCATTATGGTCTGAAAATATGCAGGGGACAATCCCAATCTTTTGGTATTGGTTAAGACCTGATTTGTGACCCAGTACCACATACACATTTTTAAAAGAATAGTTGAGAGGTAGCCAGAAGAGAGTGAAAAAAAAAAAAAAAACAAACCCGTCATTTTCTATACAAAATATAAAAGATGACCATTTCAATTAGATTTTTTTCTCTTTTTTTAATTAGATTTTTAATTGTCCAAAAAATAGTTTGAGATAGGGTGGCTGTCCCGGTGTAGCCAAGACTAGGAATTTCATGGGATGTGGAAGTATTTGGTGCTAAAATGAGCGCAGTCCCAGGATGACAGTGTATCACCTTAGTTTGAGGTTAAAGAGGTCAGCTTTTTTTGTCATATTTTTTTTCTAATATTTGTAATATTTTTGGGCTTTGGTGAAGAAGAAGAATGCTAAGGTATTTGAACATGCATTCCCATTATTGCTTCTGGTGAACTAGATCAGTAGATAATTATGTACTATTTTTCATTTTTAAAAAGATTTTATTTATTTATTTATTTATTTATTTATTTATTTTATTTATTTATTTATTTATGAGAGACACAGAGAGAGAGAGGCAAAGACACGGGCAGAGTGAGAAGCAGGCTCCATGCTGGGAGCCCGATGTCAGACTTGAACCTGGAGATCGGGGATCATGCCATGAGCCAAAGGCAGGCGCTCAACCGCTGAGCCACTCAGGCGTCCCTACACTATTTTTCATTTTAACATAATTTTAGATTTACAAAAAAGTTATAATAATATTCAAGGAATTCCTGAATACCCTTCCCCCAGATTTCCCATTTTATTGTAGTTATTTTCTCTCTGTTTTTAATCTGTATGTGTGTGTATTATATATAACATACATAATTTTGGGGGGAGTAAGTTGCACCTGATGCTGCTTTAACCTTAAACAGTTGAGTGTGTATTTTTTGCAAACAAGGATTTATCTTGCATAATCACAGTAAAATTATTTATGGCTACACACATAATACGCTTTTCCAGTCTCTTGACTTTACTGAGATTTTTGTTAATTTTCCTAATACTGTCCTTTATAGCAGAAGAAAATCCAGGATCATAATCTGAATTTAGTTGTAATGTTTTCCTAGTCTCCTTTAATCTAAAACAGTTCCTGAGTCTTTGTATCGCATGGCATTCATATTTAAAAGGAATACAAGCCAATTATTTTGTAGAATATCCCTCAGTTTGAGTCAATCTGCTGTTTCCTCAGGATTCCTACTTTTGGTAGGAGTACCACCAAAGTGACGCTGAGAGCATCATATCATGAAGTATATGCTGCTGGTTATTCTCATAACTGGCAATGTTAATTTTGATTATTTGGTTAAGATGGTATCTACTAGGTTTCCTCACTATTTTCTCTTTTGTAATTTAAATAATATTTTGTCTAACCTCCCATACTGCCAGAATCACTCAACGGTATTTCTAAATACAAAAATATTTCTAAATACTAATTTTAAGAATTACTTTGATAGTTTAACTGTTTTCTCAGGGCTAGGCATCCATTCTTTTACTATTGGTTTTAGAAAGACAGTGCTGCTATAAATATGTTTTTATATAAAGCTTTTTATGTGTTTAGGGTTATTTTATAGGATAGATTCTCAGGGACACCTGGGTGGCTCAGTGGTTTGGTGCCTGCCCCCTCTCTCTCTCTCTCTCTCTCTCTGTGTGTGTCTTTCATGAATAAATTAAAAAAAAAAAAAAAGATTCTCAACATAGTACTACCAAGACCAAGGGAATCTTTTTAGGGCAGTTGATATATTTTGTGAAAGTATTTGTTGAAAGAATTGTACCAATTTACATTACCAACATTACCACTGTTTTTTTTTAAAAAGAAGGGAGTCTTTGAGGGTATACTTTGAGATTCATTATGTACTAATTTTAGCATGCATTGATGATCGTAGCCAGAATTAGTTATTACAATGTCTGTTGACAAATGGTGATTTTCTACTCATTATTCCTTCTTCATTTATTAGTTGGCTTTCTACAGCAAGGGAAAGTTATCTCTTTCCCCATTTCTGTTTGAGTGTAGATTCATGGCTTCTTATTTTATTCACTAAGCTTTAATCCTTACTATCATTATTTACATTTTTTTTCATTATTTACTTTGATGTTCAAATCACCCCAGATTTGGCTAGTGAGAATTTCTTCAAACTGGCTTTTTTTTTTTTTTTTTTTTGAGATTTAATTTATTTATTCATGAGAGACACAGAGAGAGGCAGAGGGAGAAGCAGGCTCCATTCCATGCAGGGAGCCTGACTTGGGACTCCAGCCCGGGTCTCCAGGACCACCCCCT
The DNA here is from genome assembly GCF_905146905.1 of Nyctereutes procyonoides. Taxonomy (NCBI): domain Eukaryota; kingdom Metazoa; phylum Chordata; class Mammalia; order Carnivora; family Canidae; genus Nyctereutes; species Nyctereutes procyonoides. The sequence goes on along the minus strand of NW_026575034.1, from coordinate 10,814,101 downwards.
GGGCTGAAGGCAGTGCTAAACTGCTGAGCCATCCGGGCTGCCCTCAAACTGGCTTTTGTATCCTTTTGGCATGTTACCTATTCTTTGAGTACTTCCTTACTTTTTAGCATAATAAGATGTTCAAGGATCATCTTGTTCTTTCTCCATCCCACCTCTGGAATCAGCCATGTTTCTGAGGAGCATTGGTTCCTTTTAGGGAAATTATTTTTGTTTTTTTTTTAATTTTTTTTTATTTTTTTTTTAATTCATGATAGGCACACAGTGAGAGAGAGAGAGAGAGAGAGAGAGGCAGAGACACAGGCAGAGGGAGAAGCAGGCTCCATGCACCGGGAGCCCAATGTGGGATTCGATCCCGGGTCTCCAGGATCGCGCCCTGGGCCAAAGGCAGGCGCCAAACCACTGCGCCACCCAGGGATCCCCAGGGAGATTGTTATCACACTAGAATCTAGACCCTGGATGTGTTCCTTGCTATCAGAGTGTCTTTGCTTCTGGCTTTGTCAGATAACAGAGTTGGGTAATTTGAAAACATTTAAAAGTGTGAGTATATATATATATATATATATTTATATATATATTTATATTTATATTTATATTTGTATTATGCATATATATGTGTGTGTGCATGTATTACATACACAGATACACTTACATTCATATTCATCTCGATATATTTAGACATAAATATATATTAAAACTTAATGAGCTCATTAAGGCTCCTGGGTGGCTTAATTGGTTAGGCATCTACCTTTGGCTCAGGTCATAGTCCCAGGGTCTTGTGATTGAGCCCCACGTGGGGCTCCCTGCTCATTGGGAGGTCTGCTTCTCCCTCTCCCTCTGCTGTCCCCCCTCCCACCATGCTCTCTCTCTCAAATAAATAAAATCTTAAAAAAACAAACAAACATAAGGAGTTCACATTGATACCTCCTTAAATTTCAGTTCAATGCCTCCAATTTCAGTACAACATTCTATTTCTTCCTCTTTCTATATTTCAGATGGAAACTGGCTCCTATTTTCCACAGTATTATTCCACTTATTTCCTCAATCCTAGGGTGTACCATGTTTCAGGTTGCTAAACACTGCAAAATAAGAATTTATTATTTGTTTAGATTCACCGTAGTTTTTAGCGTGAGCATATATAGTCTGAGTACTATAATCAAAAGTTTCTTGGGTTAGTTCTTTTTTTCCTTTCTCCTTTCTGTTTTATTCACTTAAAATAAAAGTATAATTTATCTTCTTATGTTTATACTCAATTTGGGGAGTTTTCCTATCCTTGTGGATTTTTTTTTGAGTATGTGAAACACAGACATGTTTCTAAAAATCAAACCTGCACAAAAAATGTGTATTCAGAGAAGTGTGATTTTCTTTCCCCCTGGCATTCTCTCTGTCCTTTCTACCCAGTTCTCTTCATTGTTCTTTAGGTAGCCTTGAGTTTTCCCTTTTGTTCAAATAAATACATAAATATGTATTTTCTTATTTCCCCTTTCTTACCGAAAAAGTATAGTACTATGGATACACTTGTACTTTGATAATTGTAGAATTTTAAGGCTGAATCAAACCTCGTTGTGTATCCAAGATTATTCTTGCCTTATTTTTTTTTTTCTTTTAGACAATGGATCAGCAACAGTTCTTCACAGAGGAAGAACTGAAAGAATATGAAAATCTTATCTCTTTACAAGAAAATGAACTTAAGAAAAAGGCAGATGAACTTCAGAAACAAAAGGAAGAGCTACAGCGTCAGCATGACCAACTTGAGGCTCAGAAGCAAGAGTATCATCAGGTGGTATTTTATAAAGTGATTGTGGCATTAAAAAGAATTTTAGGTGCTTAGCTAAAAGCAAAGTGTTTTTATAATATAATATTTCAATGTACTATTAGCTATAGTATTTTAAATTTTAGTATTTTTAAAACTGCTTTGTTGAATATTAATCTAATTTTACGGTTTGAATATCTCATTCTGGAAAAACAATTTTCCCTTAGTTTGTTGCAATTTGTCAAAGGTTACGAGAAAATAAAAGAATACTTACTTTTAAGTCGTTCTTTTCCCATTTATAGGTTGTACAGCAGATGGAACAAAAAAAATTAGAACAAGAAATTCCTCCATCAGGGCCTGGTGGAAAATTGAAGTTTGAGCCACGTATGTAACTTTGTGTTTTTGTTGTTGTTGTTGTTTGAGGAAATTAAAAAAATTGAAATCTACATTTATTACAGATATAATTTCAAATCATTAATACCTATGGTATTTTTTTTTATTTTTTTTTTTACCTATGGTATTTTCTATATATTTTTAGAAATAGCACCATTGGTACTACAGAAAAATGAAAAACTTTCTAGGATGTCTATGCATCAGCACATTGCAAAAGCTGTGTAATTTGATAGCTACATTTATGGTGAAATAAATTATTTCAACATTATTCACAATTGTTTCTAATCAGTTATCAATATTGTCAGAGAACATGATTTAATTGTAATCTATGTTTAGCTAAGTGTATTTTAAAATGCTTTATATTTACATATATGTGTGTGTGTGTATATATATATATATATGTATATATATATATATATATATATATATATATATATATAAAGCTTCAGAATGAGAGCATATTTTTTTTTCAAACAGACATTTAAAGTCCGAAGTCCACCAGAACTTGGAAGAAAACTGTTAAATCAGCATCTGTGTCATCTTTTTACCACCCTTCCTTTTTTTCCTGCTTAATAAATATTTTAAAACATATATGGAATAAAGGAAGATACTTTGTAAATGAGAACACATCTTTTAAGGACATGGATATTGAAGGATTGAAGCCCACCAGAACCAGGAAGAATATAAACTCAGTGTCTGCTCTCACTCTCATACCTCTCTTCCTTTTTATTTGCTCTCCTTTAATGATTTAATTAAGTAGCCATAATTATGCCATAATTTAATGGAACTTACTTCCTTAACTGTTTAAGTGAGAAAGCTCTGGATTGCTTTTAAAGTAAATTTATATTGTTGTCACTTCCTCATGAAGACAGTCTCTTATAGGTGCTTATCATCCCCTCTCTATAAAAGTCTCTTTGATGTTAATAATTCTTCTCCTAAGAAGACCACACTTTTCTCCCCAGTGTTTCCTGGTAACTTCTTTCTACTTCCAGCAACCTTAACTGCTAGAAATTCTTCTACTGAATAGCTTTTGCTACCACTTCAGGTCATTTTTTGTTCATGTTTTTGCTTCCTACTCTATTACTTAAGGTCAGGTTCTGCTACATATAACAGAAAAACCAAAGATTACAGTGTTTCAAACTAAATACGAATTTCCCCCTCTTATATAAAGGTAGGTGGTGTCGAGGTTCCTACCTCTCTGCTCTGTTATCCTGAGTGCATGAATTTTATCCTCCGGTTACCTCATTCTCACTGTCCAAGATTGCTTTTGGAGGCAGTGGGGAAGGGGAGGAAAAGGAATTTTCCCCAGTTGAATCAGCTTCCTGGAGGACCACACAGCCTTTGAACTTACATCTCATTGTCCATGTAGCTAAAGAAACTGAGAAATCCATGTGGCATTGGGACCAGCTAAAAGTTAGGATCTTTAAAGAAGGAGGTCATATTTAGTAGGCAGCTTTTAGTTTAGCCCAGACAGCTTTATTGGCTACCTATATATCTGTTACACTCTTTGGAAACATAGAAAACACTCACTTGCCCTGCTGCAAAAGAAAATCCCCCAAATCCAATCCATTATTGCATATAGCTCAAAGACCATGATATGCTTGTATAGTCTCCTCTGTCAGGTTAGGACGTGGCACCTAATGTTCTGGCCATCTACACCTTGCCACTATCTAAAACAGCAAGGTGTCTGCCTCGTGAGTACCAAATGCATAATGGTGGGATAGGTACAGGATAACTGCAATAAAACCAACCTTTCAGAAGAGGGGAAAATAGCAGCCACTGATCCATAACACTTAAAAGTACCGCTTGGCAAAAATAGCAAGGTCTCTCTGCTCCGTCTATAAATATATTCCTTGGTTTGCACAGTGGGCAACCTGATTCGCTTTTGTGGGAGGAACTCCCTTGTCTAATGTCCTCAGGGGCCCTTGTTGCTGCCTTCTAGGAAGTTTTTATTGCCCATTAGTTTTCAAGGACATGTTTGCTGGGCATTGGAAAGTGTGCTGGTCTTGGGGGCTGGACAGCTTTAGTACTTTACTTCCTGTTATGGTGGGCTTAGGGCATTGGAGACTGTTTTAGATAGTTAGAGGCTGTCACAGGCTGGGTTTCGGGTTTGTGTTTGTGTTTGTTTTGTTTTGTTTGGCAAAAAGTTTCCCTAAAAACTTAGTATGTATCTATCTGATCTTTTTCAATTATTACCATGAGTAACCACAAAGATCTTGTCAGGACACAGTTTTTAACAAAGAACATCTTTTCCTTGCTGGCTTCTGTGTTCTCTCTCTCCCCTTGGGTCTCAAAGGAATGGTACCTACTTGGAACCATTTTCAAGTGTAGGCTTGGATGGGATGGCAACAGTCTGAGATCTGATCTCTTTCCTTAGGATGGCTCCCATTACTTGGCAGAAAATTCTTAAGGGAAGGTTCTTGAAAAAGGTTGAGGAAGCTTTAGCAACTTCTTCAGAACCTTTATTTATAACTGTCTTCAGTCTGGAATATGGTAGCAGCTGACTTTTTCAGTTCTTCAGGGTTCTAAATTTGGGACTTTGTCCATTTATTTTGTAGAGAGCCATTCCATCAGCAAAGCTATATTCTTTTCCATGTGTGCAGTCTTGTTAACCTTAGCCTGACTCACATCTCTCCTGTAGGACTTTGCTGAAAGAGGCTAGAAGCAGCCCACACATGCTAGCATTCTGAAGTTCTATCACTACTTCCTCTAGTATCTTAACCTTTACTGGCATGAGGTCTCACTGTGCAAAGCCCTACCTCCTCAACTAAGTTAACTCCATATTTAAGATCCTTTTACTAACTGTACCTTACTTCTAGCTACCAAATTCTGTATAGGTCAGGAATCCTGGTTGTAGATAATGGAACCTCCTTTAGTTATTAAACAGTTGGGGGACTGATTAAGGGGTGCTCATAGCTCACAAAATCTTTGGGAAGGCAGATGAAATAGAACCTAGGCGGAGCTCATCAGAACTATATCACAAGATTGCGCTGCCAAAGAAGCTGCTGCTTTGGGAACAATCAAGAAGCTATCTGCCAAATCAAGAAGCCTACTGGATTAAGGAAGCTGTGAACAGTTGCCAGCTCTAGAACTGTACCACCTCTGCCGTGTTTTGTGTTGGCAAAAGCGGACACCTCCTGTGCTGCTTCTCTCCCCATGTAACTTGGTTTTGAGCAGAAGTCTCAAGTGAGTGCATCTGATTGACGGGACCAGTCATATCTGGAACCCTAGCTAGAAGGGCGGTTGGGAAGTCATAATATTTAACTTTACTACCTCTAGTGCAGGAAGGCATGTTTAGAGCTGTTAATTGAGCCAATCTGTTGTAACACCTTATAATTTTACATTGTGTCTCTTAACAATAATTTTTAAATCTCTTAGTCCTCATTTTACAAATTTTTAAAATAATCACTGCATACTCCAAAAATACCTAAGATTTTTTTTTCTTAAATCATGCATCCTAAAATTAAATGTAGCAATCAGGGAAAATTCTGCTTACATACAACTTTAAAAAAACATAAAATCACTCAATAGATTAATGCTGTGTTTCTTTAGAGATGGAGAAGGATTACTATTCCTACTGTTTAAATTGTAGGAAACATTAAAAAATGGTCTGGCATATCCTTTTGTTGATGATTCTAAGAAACTATGATAAGACAGGGATTCATCCAGGATAAACTCTTTTTTCATTCAATCAGAAAGTGATTGGAGACAACAATATTGTACTATGATTACACAATATGATAAATATGGATACATTATGATCATATGAGAATATATAAATGTATCAAAATAACGTGTTGTACATCACACATTTACGTGATGTTATATGTCAAATATATTCAGTTAGAAATATAAATGGCAGTCGAGATGGCTCAGCGGTTTGGCGCCACCTTCAGTCCAGGGCGTGATCCTGGAGACCCGGGATCAGAGGCCCATGTCGGGCTCCCTGCATGGAGCCTGCTTCTCCCTCTGCCTGTGTCTCTGCCTCTCTCTGTGTCTCTCATGAATAAATAAAATCTTTAAAAATATATATAAATGGAGACTTTAGAGATGTTTCTTAAAATGATCTTTTGGCATGAGTAATAATAGGTAAATATTGCTATAGACACATCTCACAGTTTCCAGCAAATTATTATAAATTATATTATTAAAAAAAGAATTGGGAGCACCTGGGTGGCTCAGATGGCTAAGTATCTGCCTTGGGCTCTGGTCATGCTCTCTGAGTCCTGGGATCAAGCCCGGAGTCACTAGAGTTCTCTGCGCATCAGGGAGTCTGCTTCTCCCACTCACTCTGTCCCTACCACTGCTTGTGCTCTCTCTCTCTAATGAATAAATAAAAACCTTTAAAACAATTTTTTTTTTAAAAAAAAGAATTGCCCAAGATTATCTATGGACTTAAGGAATTCCAGTTCTTACGAGTATTGGGCATTTATGAGCGAATACTGTTTCTTACAGAGTTGCTAATAGTATTCTTTACAGCTCTGTAGAAAGTATTGGTCCCCCCAAAAAAAAATTTTAAAAAAAGTATTGGTCCTGTGTTTAATTTATACCATTCTTCCTTTTAAAAATTTTTTTTAAAAAGATTTATTTATTTTAAAGAGAAAGAGAGCACATGAGTGTGGGGAGGGGCAGAGACAGAGGCAGAAGGAGAGAATCTCAAGTCGACTTCCCACTGAGCATGGAGCCCAGCATGGGGCTCCATCTCAGGACCTTGAGATCATGATCTGAGCTGAAATCAAGAGTCAGAAACTTAACCAACTGAGCCACCTGGACACCCTATACCATTCTTCTTAACACTTTTTGGTATTCAGTAGTTTTTGGTTTAGCTGCCTTAGTGGTATATATTAGTAATTGGGGATTTTGTTTTGCATATGAATTTTCACGAAGCATATAAATTGTATACTTAGGGATATATAATTAAAATTAGATTTTAAAAGATGATAGTCTTCTAGAATATTTTAAAGAAAATGTTAATGTTTCATGAGGATGTGTGTTTTTTAAGATAGTCTAATAAAAGAGTGTGTGAGAAATTATTTTCTTTCTTTTTTTTTTTGAGAAATTATTTTCTTTAGGAAGAAATTTTGACAAGTCTAGTTCTGGTTAGTGCCTAAAATTTAATATTTGTTTTTTAGCCATGCAATACAATGCAGAAGGAGTTGAAACAGAGCCAGAGTTGGATGATGAGCTTCATCGTTTTCATGTCAGATTTTTATTACCTGATGAATCACTTCCACCTTTAACCACTGGTGCCTCTACTTAATACTTCAGTTCTTCTTTTTTTTTCTTTAATTAAAGAGACTAAGATATATTGAGTAAAGTGCAAAATGAACTTTTTTTGTTCCCTGTGATATGAAAGACTGTAATGACAACTTGCTTTCAAGGTGTGAGATTTGAGGGAAATCCGGTCTTTTCCTTGTTGTTGTTGTTGTTTTTTTTTTTTTTAACACAATGTCATTATCACGATTGCAATCTTTACTCACTCAAGTTTATTAAATGAGTACTTAGCTATGGATTAATACCCATCTCTTAGACAATCCGAGAACTGAGCCAGAACAACAGTAGCAGCAAGTGGTAAAGACACCAAATTGAAAAATTTGAATTTGTGGTTACTAGCACTAACACCTCTTTATTGAGACAAAAGCAAAGCAGAACAAAAGCAAAACCAATAAAACCTTTGATTTAACTTTAGGAATTTAGATTTTTTCCCCAATATTGCCTATAAAATTATGTAGAAAAAACTCCTGCATTTCATGTTTACAGATGGCTACAGATTTCCCTGCAGAGCCTTTTAGCTTACATTTTAATTGGTATTAGTCATATTCTCAACGAATGCCATGTACCAGCTTGGTTGTTAGCCAGCCCTTGGCAGTGTATTTTTCCCTACATTTAACTTCAAAGCTGTTACAGCTTGTAAACAAATTTTGTTTTGTTTTATAATCTATTGGAAGCAATAGATTTGACTTTTGCTGTACAAATTTCCTTATCTCTTTTTGCTTTATCCTTATCAATAAGTATATTTTCCAAGATTTCCAGGATTATGAATGTAGATCTTATAAAGTATTAAAATACTTTATTTTATGTTTCTTATAATTTTGCTGCTCCATGGAATTTAAAAATGGGTAATGATTTATTTCCACATGATGTTAAAGTTTTGACTTGTCTGAGGGCTTTAGAAGTGAGAGAGAAGTAAGATTCCATCTAGTTCTCTTTGCCTTCTCTTATGAATCATTGTATTAAAATGTTATTTTGGGGGCAGCCCCGGTGGCGCAGTGGTTTAGCGCCGCCTACAGCCCAGGGCATGATCCTGGAGACTCTGGATCGAATCCCACGTTGGGCTCTCTGGGTGGAGCCTGCTTCTCCCTCTGCCTGTGTCTCGGCCTCTCATTCTCTCTCTGTGTGTGTCTCTATGAGTAAATAAATAAAATCTTTAAAAAATAAAAAAAAAATAAAATGTTACTTTTGTTCGATTTAGTCTACCTTAAATGTAGATTTTTAGTGATATGAGAGTATGTGTCATTTAACTAAATTCCTGCCTTCATTTTAGATTCCCTGTGTGTAATATGAAACCCATGTACAGCCTTGCCATTCTATATTTGTTTTGTACCACTGTTTTACCTAGTTTACTATTCACTATTACCCTTCAGTTGTTCAAGTGATTTGAGTTTGCTCTACTTTTGAATTTTACCCTTTCTGTTCTTGGTATTGCTACTTTGTAAATATTTCCTTATTAGTGTAGTGATGATGTCTTATAGATCTTTTTCCTTTTTAAAACATTTGCCATGGCTCTTACTGTTCAAACATTTTTGTGGTAGTAGTGAAGCATGTTTGTCAAACACAGCAGTTTAAAACTCCTAACATCTTCTTGTTCTATAGCACTGAGCAATGTATCTTACAGTTTGTAATCATAATTTTTTTCGATGAACTCTCAGTTCTAATTCTATATACATTTCTTGTTTCCTTTGATGTGTATGTATTTTCACTATTTGATATTTATAGCAAGTTTCATTGAGATTCATGATTGATATTGGGGAAAAGAAAACCACATTTGCACAAGTTAGCTATTTAGGTAAGCAGGCAGTCATTCCTACAGAGGTTTCTGAGCACTGTGGAGAGTAACTCTAATCCTAAAGAAAATTTCTAACTCATGAGTTAGAGTTCCTAACTCTTCTTCCAGAGTGAACCAGCTTATGGAGCAAATACATAGCATTCAGACTCTGATGAATGTCACTTGTCCAAGTTTTAAGCTTTTTTTTTGTACCCTCCTTAAGTAATAATAGTTAAAAAAAATACTTGGTGCATTCCAGCAGACACTTTGTCTTACAGTTGTTAATAAAGGAGAAAAAATTTTTAATTGTAACAGACTAGGACATGGGTTTCACAATTTCTGATTAGAAGAGAAGTAGCACAGTTTTTTGTATTCATTATTTTTGCCTGGATGATCTGAGTTTTGTGTTTAAGATTTATTTATTTTAGAGAGAGAGAGTGTGTGGGAGCGAGTAGGGGGAATCCCCAAGAAGACACTCCGCTGAGCACGGAGAGAAGCTGTCTCCATCCCACAATTCCTGAGATCATGACCCACTAGACCAGGAACTCTGGAAACCCAGAGGTGGGCCACCCAGGCACCCCATCTGAATTTTAATTAAGTTCTTTTCCCTCTAGGAATTCTCCCATTTTCTACTTTTTTTTTTTTTAAGATTTTATTTATTCACAATAGAGAAAGAGAGAGAGGCAGAGACACAGGCAGAGGGAGAAGCAGGCTCCATTCCTGGAGCCTGATGCGGGGTGCAATCCAAAGGCAGGTGCTAAACTGATGAGCCACCCAGGGATCCCCCCCCATTTTCTACTTTTGTACTGACTTTCCCACTGTTGTGTTTCTAATGCACCTCTGGAGTCCAGGGAGAGAGCTTTGAGGGATGTAGAATGTTATTAGCACCACTGTCAGCTGTCTTAAAGTTTCACTGCCATAAGCTTTTGGGGTTAATTACCAGGCCTTTCAAATGAATTCAGCACTTCCCTCACAATCCCAAACTATTCATCTCTTCTCCAAGAGAGCCTGTTGTATTACTAATTAAGATGAAGAGATGATTTTATTAAAACAGGATTAATTTACAAAAGATTTATATAAAATATAATAGAGGCTAAGTATTTGAAGGATACTTTGAAGCCCGTTAATGCCCAGAGTGACTGTTTCATTCTTTTGTGTTTGCTCTGGTGACTTCCAGATAGCTCTACTTGTACTTTTCTACCCAGTTTCAGGGGCCTAAGAGTGGGAGAGCCCTAGAGGCTCAAGTACTGTAGCAGAGGTGGAGGAAGGAGCCCCCTTTCAATGAAGGTGTTTCTTTCTTTGAAGCTGTTAGTCCAGGATCTTTGAGTACACGTGGAGGTTACAAGCCCTTGCAATTTTCAAAGTGTCTATGTACCAATTTTTATGGCCTCTAATTGAAAGATCATATTTCAGAAGCAATATGTGTACATTTATATGTAAGCTTGTGCCTAAAAGAGATGTGGAAGGAATATCATTAGTTATTCTGTGTCTTCTGAAAAAAATAATCTCCTGGCATTAAAAAGTGAAAAAAAATTTGCCTTTCCTTTTCATGAAGGAAACCAGAGCTGCATAATCCATATATTATCAGTATTTATTATGTTTTAAAAAACATTTAATAATGATGGTTTATACATCCTATTTTAAAGACCACTTATTTTATTATTGCTAAATTTGAGAGATTGTGGAATCTTTTTCAATTTAAATGTTGAATTAAAAATGTAACCTTTTATAAAGATGTGCCCCAGAGTGTTCTGTTAATTTTAGAGTTTGGACAGAAATTTTATTAATCTGAAGTGTATTTGAACTTAATTCTTTTTGGCTTCTTAAGAAAATTGGATTAAGTAAACTACAAATTAATAACTGGATTTTAATAACTGGATTTAATCAGAAAGACACATAGACTTTATACAAGTTTGTTATATTTGTTTTTTGATGTTTATATTGTAAAAATTCTAGTGCAATATTTGTCAGAAAATATTCTGGTCATATTTGTATAGCTTTGTTTTTAATTATATTAAATGTAAAATCAGAAAAATATGTAATATTTGTTGCAATTTTCTGGGGAAAAGGACAAACTCGGCAATGTTGAAAGAATGGGTTGTTTGCAGAATACAATTATAGAGCCATAGAGTCTGAGGGCCTTAGAGATCATGTACCAACGAAGGAATTCCTTTTCCAGCATTTCTTAGTATGCAGCTCCTGCTTCCAATGATAGTGAAGCAGGAGAGCTAGGTTCTTGTCTCATGGAGTCAAAGAACGAATCTCACCAACAAAGAAGAGTGAGTAAAGCTAGAAGTTTATTAAGCGGGGATAACAGAGAGAGCTCTCAGAAGTGAGAGGGGTCCCAACAGAGTTGCCACTGGGGGCTTATTGGCTTGGTCTTTTATTGAGAACCTAACCAGGGAGTGTATGGCCTTGAGGTTTTTTGTACCATCTTGAGTGAATGGCATATGGCTGTTTTGGGGTCTGGCGACTCTCTGTAATTACTTTGTAGCAGTCAAAGGAAGCTATTCCTTAAAATTTGGAGCCAGCAGGCCAGATTTACTTCCTTGTCCATTTTTGTTGCCTTTGTTTCCTTGGGATTCATAGGAGCCTGATTCTGGGCCTTTCCTTTATCTTTCCCTCTCTAGCCCCTTCTATCCCTAACTCAATAGCACACAAGTGAAAATCCCAGTGGTTTGCAGAGTGGTTAACTAGGCAAGTATGGGGATTCAACAGATAACTTCCTTTGGATGAAGTTATTTAATCATGCTAGTAATACCAAAGAGGACTCCTCCTTAGGTTAAGCCTTCCTGGAAGAGGTAGCAGTTGAGAAGAGGTGTAATTTAGGATTTTAGAATTCTATGGACCTAACCTTGTAGATCTCTTAACTTGTTAAAACTGCGGGCCAGAAACCGTGACATTCTGAAGGCCCTCAGCAGCTAGTTGGTATCAGTGTGGCCACCCTGCTCACCTCCCAGGTTGCTCTTTCCACTACTGCATGCTGTTCTGCAGGTGAGAAGGTCAACATTTGCTTAGTTACTGACGGTGCCTCTAAGTCTTCATTCACACCCAGCCTGATCCTGTAATTCTTACAATTGCTGGAGATCCAGCAATTCTCCACCGCTGGGCCACTCATGCGTCCTACCTTTTTTTTTTCATTTTATTTATTTTATTGTTTTACTAAAATTCAATTTGCCAACATATAGTAAACACCCAGTGCCCATCCCATCAAGGGAAGGGCCGCCTTTTGGTGTTTGAGCCAAGCGTCCAGGAGATAGATTGGTTTTTAGTTTCAGAATGTAAACAAATTTTTAAGATATATATCTTTATCTCTATGTATCTTTAAATTTTTTTTTAATGTATTTATGATAGTCACACAGAATGAGAGAGAGAGGCAGAGACACAGGCAGAGGGAGAAGCAGGCTCCATGCACTGGAAGCCCGACGTGGGATTCGATCCTGGAGACCCAGGATCTTGCCCTGGGCCAAAGGCAGGCGCTAAACCGCTGCGCTACCCAGGGATCCCTCTAGGTGTCTTTAAAGATCTATATATAGAGAGAGATAAAGATCTACTTTTTAACAGAGCAACTGCGTCCGCCGGGTGAGGAGGGGCGGGGCTCGGGGAGAACCGGACTCGGGCTCCGCAGGGAGCCGCGGGTGGGGGGCTGCTGGCTGGGCTCTGGGATCGTGACCCCAGCCCACGTCGAGGGTGGGGGCTTCATCCGACTGCGCCACACGCCGGGTAAGAGCAGAGACCCCCGGGCCTCTCGGCTCCCGGCCTCAGTTTGCAAAGTCGCTCACGCGGGAGGCCAGGTCCCACCTCTGGAAGGCGGGCTCGGAGCCACGCGTGGGCGGACCCACAACCTCCGATTGGTGCGGGCGTCGCCACGTGCAACGTCCGATTGGTGCGGGGGTCGCCATGCGCGGGGCGGGGCGGGGCGGGGCGGGGCGGGGCACGGCTCTTCCGAGTGGAGCGGCGCGGACCGGACCGGCCCGGGCTCCGGGGACCGCTGCACGCGCGCCCAGCTGGTGCGCCCCGCCCCCGGTGTCTTCCTCCGCGGCGCGGCTCCGGGGTCCGGGGCTCGTGAGCGCGGCCTCCGCTCGTCTGGCGATGGCGCACGGGCCGCCGCTCCTGCTCCTGCCGGCGCTCCTGCTTCTGGTCCAGTGGTTCGGGACGGCCAGCTCAGGTAGGTCCGGGGGGGGGGGCGCGGGGGGGGCCGGGGGCGCGGCGAGGCGGGGAGGCCTGGGAAGTGCCCGGGATCGAGACCCGCCTCGGGCTCCCCGCACGGGAGCAGGGAGGGAGCAAGGAGGGGAGCCTGCTTCTCCCTCTGCCCCCCCCCCCCGCCTCGGGCTCCCCTGCACCGGAGCTGGGAGGGAGCAAGGAGGGGAGCCTGCTTCTCCTCTGCCCCCCCCCCCCGCCTCGGGCTCCCCTGCACCGGAGCTGGGAGGGAGCAAGGAGGGGAGCCTGCTTCTCCTCTGCCCCCCCCCCGCCTCGGGCTCCCCTGCACCGGAGCTGGGAGGGAGCAAGGAGGGGAGCCTGCTTCTCCCTCTGCCCCCCCCCCCGCCTCGGGCTCCCTGCACCGGAGCTGGGAGGGAGCAAGGAGGGGAGCCTGCTTCTCCCTCTGCCACCCCCCCCCCGCCTCGGGCTCCCCTGCACCGGAGCTGGGAGGGAGCAAGGAGGGGAGCCTGCTTCTCCCTCTGCCCCCCCCCCCCCCGCCTCGGGCTCCCCTGCACCGGAGCTGGGAGGGAGCAAGGAGGGGAGCCTGCTTCTCCCTCTGCCCCCCCCCCCCCGCCTCGGGCTCCCCTGCACCGGAGCTGGGAGGGAGCAAGGAGGGGAGCCTGCTTCTCCCTCTGCCCACCCCCCCCCCCCGCCTCGGGCTCCCCTGCACCGGAGCTGGGAGGGAGCAAGGAGGGGAGCCTGCTTCTCCCTCTGCCCCCCCCCGTCTCTCTCTCTCTCTCTCTCTCTCTCTCTCTCTCTCTCCGTCTCTCATTGATAAATAAATAAAATCTTAAGAAAAAAAAAAAAAGAGCAAAGTATAGGGATGGGGGGTGGGGGCGAGTAGGAGAGAAAGCAAGAAAACGCTCCTCCTCCACCTGCTGGTGAAGGGCAGCGGTCTGCGGAGGCTCAGCCTAAATGACACGGAGGGGTTTGTATGGATCGAACAGGAAACGAAAGGCAGCGAGGCACATGACGCGCTACCAGTTCTTAACCTGTATGGGAGAGGCTTAGTGGAAATCGCATGCGAGAAAGTATTGATGGTGAGAGGGAAGAGAGGGCCTTACCATTGCGCCTCCTGTCGAGACAGTGTCTAACTTCCTTACCTGAGAAGCTAGTTGAAAGCTGCATTCAGACGAGATCGGGCGCGTTCCCGTTGCTTGCAAGTTTGCTGAGCTGAAGGAAGAGATAGATCGTCGTTCTGGAAAGAAGCTGGAAGATGGTCCCAAGTTCTTGAAATCTGGGGATGCTGCCATTGTTGATATGGTTCCTGGCAAACCTATGTGTGTTGAGAGCTTCTCTGACTATCCTCCTCTGGGCCGTTTTGCTGTTCCTGACATGAGACAGACCGTTGCTGTGGGTGTCATCAAAGCAGTGGACAAGAAGGCAGCTGGAGCTGGCAAAGTCACCAAGTCTGCCCAGAAAGCTCAGAAGGCTAAATGAATATTATCCCCAATACCTGCCACCCCAGTCTTTTTTTTTTTTAAGATTTTATTTATTCATGATAGTCACACACACACACACACACACACAGAGAGGCAAAGACATAGGCAGAGGGAGAAGCAGGCTCCATATAGGGAGCTTGACATGGGATTCGATCCCGGGTCTCCAGGATTGCGCCCTGGGCCAAAGGCAGGCGCCAAACCACTGAGCCACCCAGGGATCCCCTGCCACCCCAGTCTTAATCAGTGGTGGAAGAACAGTCTCAGAACTGTTTGTGTCAATTGGCCATTTAAGTTTAATAGTAAAAGACTGGTTAATGATAACAATGCATCGTAAAACCTTCAGAAGGAAAGGAGAATGTTTTGTGGACCATTTTTTTGTGTGTGCGTGTGTGGCAGTTTTAAGTTATTAGTTTTTAAAATCAGTACTTTTTAATGGAAACAACTGGACCAAAAATCTGTCACAGAATTTTGAGACCCATTAAAACAAAAGTTTAATGAGAAAAAAAAAAAAGATTGCTGCATTCAGAGGTCATAGAATAGAAGTTAAAAATAGTAAGATGTCACTTGAGAATGAATTGGCCAGAGTCCACTGGGATGTGCCAAGTGGTGCTGGGTGGACGGGTGGGGATGTGGGAATTTAGGAGACCGGCGGGGTGTCCATCACTGGGGCTGGGGATGAGCCAAATGTGGGTTTGCATGTGGAGAACTCACTACTACCTTCAACCGGTGGACTAGCTGTACCCACTTCTCATTACCTTCTACCAATGGACTAGCTGTACACACAGCAATGAGACAGGATTTGAAGCAGTTGCGAAGAGCAGAAACAGTGACAGGTAACTCCAAACCATTTTTGTAAGTTTGAGAAACAAAACAAGGCAGTGTTAAAGAGAACAAAAACAGAAGCTTTAAACATCTTAGAATGGTAACCTGTTAGGGAAGGGAGATGGATATAAAAAAAAAAAAGGTAAATGTTATTTCTATACACTGGCAATGAGCAATTCAGAATAAAATTAAGAAACAATTCGATTTATGACACCACCAGAAAGAATAAAATACTGCGGAATGAATTTAACAAAAGAAGCACAACAGTTTTACTCGGAAAACTATAAAGCTTTTCTTTTTCTTTAAGTATTACAGTTTATTTAATGGCATTAAATAATCATCATCATCATTACCATTAAATAATCATCAGATTATCAACTGTAATCATCAAATTAGCAACAGTTATCTTCAAAAGTTACTACACTAGGTTTGCTGTCATTTCTCAAAAAAAAAAAAATTGGACGCCTTGAATCAGAGACATTTCCTACATAAGATGCATCTTATAAATCAGAATTGGTCTATCACCAGCACTGATAAAACCAGACCTAGGGAAGGAACTAAGTCTGGGGACACATGCATGGTCTTAATATAGCAAATGTTTAGCCTGCTCTGATTATTACAAAATCAGAACAGTGAGAATGTTCGTGGTTGACAAAAATTTAAGAGGATCTAAATAAGTGCGATGGGAGAACATCCTGTCTTATTAAGTCTTTTTAGGCCACCCTAACAAATACCTTAGAGTGAGTGGCTTAAACAACAGATTTATTTCTAACAGTTCTGGAGCCTGGGAAGTCCAAGATCTAGGTGCTGATTTAGTTCCTGGATAGGGGCTTCCTCCTGGCTTGTGGAGCAGTACCCTCTTACTCTATCCCCTGATGCTGAGAAAGAGATCTCTCTCTCATGTCTCTAATAAGGACACTAATCCCATTCATGAGGGTTCTACCTTCATGACCTAATTACCTCCCAAAGGGCCTACCTCCAAATATCATCACACTGGGCTGTAGGCCTCAACATATGAATTTTGGAGGGACACAAACATTCAATCCTTAGCACATCCCAAAAACACATCCATGAATTAGAAGACAACATTGTGGCAGCCCAGGTGGCTCAGCGTTTTAGTGCCGCCTTCAGCCCAGGGCCTGATCCTGGAGACCCAGGATCGAGTCCCACGATGGGCTCCCTGTATGGAGCCTGCTTCTCCCTCTTGCCTGTGTCTCTGCCCACCCCCCCCACCCCCGATGTCTCTCATGAATAAATAAATAAAGTCTTTAAAAAAAAAAAAAGGCAGCATTGTTACGATGGCAATTCTCCCCAAATTAATTTACAGATTCATGGCAATTCCTGTTAGAGTCTCAGAGCATTTCTTGGTGGAAATAAATACACTAATTGTAAAATTCCCATGAAACTGCAAGGAACACTGAATATTGAAAACAATCTTGAAAAAGAACAAACTTGAAGGATCTTATATGGATTAATGTGGAGCTGTGAACTTAGAGCCCCTGTACCTGAGATACTCCCTCTCCCACAAAAAAAAGGAATTTGCTTCCAATTATGTGGCAGCGTTTGAGAGTAACATGCCTATGTTTTTTCCAAGGGTCTCCCATAACTGAGTTCTCTTATTGCCACAGGTCTCCTGCAAGTGGAGATGGCAGGGAAGACTCAGAAGGTGCTCCTAAATGATAATGCCACTATTGTCTGCAAAATCCATGGTTACCACCATCTGGACATCACAGTTATGGGTATTACCTGGTATCGGAAGCATCAGGCCTCTGCAACAGAAGTTAAACTGTTTGAGTTTTTTGGTGACCATCAAATGATATTACGATCTGGAGCCTACGTGTCTGAAAGGAGGCTGCAAAGGGGGGATGCCTCACTCCAGCTGCCAGGCGTCCAGCTGAGGGAAGCAGGAGAGTACCGATGTGAGGTGGTGGTCACCCCTTACAAAGCAGTGGGAACAGTCAACCTGGAGGTTGTGGGTGAGTACCTGGGGGCAGGGCCCTGTGGTTGCCATGGTGCTGAGGCTTGAGGTGGAGCTGTGGGCCAAATGGAGCAGGGGTTTGGAGCATGGGCCAATCTGTAGGACAGACATGAGTTTGAGTCCTGGGCTTCTATGGACAGTTGGACAACTTTGGGCAAGTTATTAATCACGTAGAACCACGTTCTGAACAAATGTAATAATACTTACCTAGGGGGTTTATTGTGGGGAAGAATCTATGAAAAATGCAGGTAACACTTAGCATAGTGCTTAGCCCATTGTAAATGGTCAGTGAAAGATAGCTATATTAATTATGATATAATTCACTTAGTGTGTGGTTGGTGCATGTTCACTGTAGAGGTATCTTTGAAAGGTAGCTGGGAAGGGAGAGAGATGCTGGGCTCTGGTTCCATAGATCTGAATCCTGTCTTAGCTTTGCTGCTTCTAAATTGAGTGATTGGGCCAGCCATTTAACATTTTTGGGCCTGAATTTTCCCTTGTACAAAATGGGTTGATAAATCATACCTCTCATAATAGTCTGAGGATTACATAAAATATGCCCAGTTGGGAACTGCTGTGAGGTAGGTGCCCAGTGAAGACTTGTAACAACAGCAACACTATCCTCCAAATGCCTCTTTGAGCTCTACTTTTCTTTATTATGATGGGTCTGATAACATGTAGATGAGCTTTGGCGGGTGTATTCGTTGGCTAGGGTTGCCATAACAAAACACCACTGAACCGAATGGCTTAAATAACAGAAATTTATTTTCTCACAATTCTGGAATCTAGCAGTCTGAGATCAAGGTATCAGTAGAGCTGTTTTTGTTTTGTTTTGTTTTGTTTTGTTTTTCTGAGGCCTTTTTGCTTGGCTGATGGATGGCCATCTTCTTCTTGTGTCTTCACATATCCTTCCCTCCGTGTACGTGTCCTACTCTTTTCTTTTTGCAAGGACATCAGCCCTATTTGATTAGGCCTCAACCTAGTGTCCTCATTTTAACTGAAATTACCTGAATAAAGATCTTAATTCCACATATAGTTGCAGTCTGAGGGATTGTGGTTAGGACTTCAGCAGAGGAATTTTGAGAGGCCACAATTCAGCCCATAAAAGGGGGACAATGTCTAGGAGCCCCCTAGAATTGTACTTAGGACTTTTTGATATTTTGTACATACTAAATTGGGGGATGGGTATGTTAATTTGGATTAATCTCCTCTGCAACTGACAGGAAGCTTAAGATAAAAATATTTTATTTTGTTAGATTTATTTATTTATTTGATAGAAAGAACATGCAAGTGCAAGTGGGGTAGCAGGGAGGGACAGAAGGGGGAGGAGAAAGAGAGAGAGAATCTTAAGCAGATCCATGCTGAGTGTGGAGCCTGACATGGGGCTTGAACTCAGGACTCTGAGATCATGATCTGAGCTGAAATCAAGAGTCTGCTGCTTAACCAACTGAGCCACCCAGGTACCCCAAAATGAAAGTATTAAAAAAAATTAATAGGCTTTATTTTTTAGAATAGTTTTAGATTTACAGAAAAATTGCAAAGACAGTACAGAATTTTCATATTACTCCCATGTCTGCACACCATTTCCTCTTTTATTAACATCTTGCACTAGTATGGTCTATTTGTTATAAATAATGAACCAGTATTGATAATTATTAATTAAAGTTCATGATTTATTCAAATTTCCTTAGTTTTTAATCTAATGTTCTTTTTCTGTTCCAAGATCGCATCCAGAATACCACACTGCATTTAGTTTCATGTGTCCTTAGGCTCCTCTTGACTCTGACAATTTCTCAGACTTTCCTTATTTTTGACAACTTGACCTTCTGAGGAGTAGTGATCAGGTGTATCAGAGGATGCCACTCTAATGGCATTTCTCTGCTGTTGTTCTCATAATTCACTGGAGTTATAGTTTTGGGGGAGGAAAATCACAGAGGTAAAGTGCCATTTTCATCCCATCCCATCTAATTGAACAATTTATAACTATTGGCGTTGACCATAATTATTTAGCTTAGTAGTATTTGCCTTGTTTCTCCACTCGGAAGTTATTCTCCTCCCCCTCCTCGTCATGCTATACTTTGAAGGGAAGTCACTCTATGCAGCCCACATTTAGGCTGTGGGGAATTATGCTCCCCCTCCGTTAGGGTGGAGTAGCTACATAATTAAAAAAAATTTTTTTTTATTGGAGTAGGAGTAGCTACATAATTTATTTGGAATTCCTCCACACAAAGATTTTTCTCTTCTCTCTCACTTACTAATTTGTTCGATCATTTACTTATTTTAGGATGGACTCAGGATATTTATTTTGTACTTTGGGTTATAATCTAATGCTACTTTATTTATGTTGTTGCTCACATTCTTCCAGCTTCGGCCATTGGGAGTATTTTCAGTTGATTCTTGTGTCTCTTTGACATACCCTCATCATTGTGGGGTTTTGTTTTACTTGAAGCACTTTCTTACTTTCTGGCACTACAAGATGCTCCAGGAGGGATCCTTGTGTGTTTCTTGTCCTGTTCCCAGAGTCAGCCAGTTACTTGAGGAATTCTCCCTGGTTCTCTATTTTTTTTTTAATTTATTTATTTATTTATGATAGTCACACACACACACACACAGAGAGAGAGAGAGAGAGAGAGAGAGGCAGAGACACAGCCAGAGGGAGAAGCAGGCTCCATGCACCAGGAGCCCGACATGGGATTCGATCCCGGGTCTCCAGGATCGCACCCTAGGCCAAAGGCAGGCGCCAAACTGCTGTGCCACCCAGGGATCCCCTATTTTTTTTTTTAAGATTTTATTTATTTATTCATGAGGGACACAGAGAGAAAGCAGAGACACAGGCAGAGGGAGAAGCAGGCTCCCTGTGGGGAGCCTGATGAGGGATTTGATCCTGGGACTGCAGGATCACACCCTGAGCTGAAGGCAGATGCTTAACCACTGAGCCACCGAGGTGTCCCCTTCCTGGTTCTTTTTTTTTTTTTAGAAAATGATATTAGAAACCAAAATCTGGCTCTAGAGGTATTTGTTACCACTGGGGTATCATTGCTTCTAGACCCTCTGAACTGACCAAACAAAGAAATAAATATGTGTTTGTATACTAATCTGTGCATATGCGTTTATCTGTAAGTATTTCTATTCATAACCATCTGTGTCTATATTAAATTAAATATTCATTCTTCATGATGCCCCTAACTTTAATCTATTACCATATGAATCATTCTAGCCTCCTCCCCTTGCTTATCTGCAAACCCTCACTCATACCATGAGAAACCTGGCTCCTGCCACCCCCTATCTGTTTATATAATTGTTTAATTCCAGTATACATCTGGAGCCATATCTGAATTGTTAACCTTACTGCCATGAGGAACAAGTTTGTCAACCAGAGTACATTATTTGGTTGCAGTTCTTTTTGCCTTTGTTCTTATAGACTCCATCTATTTCACAAGTTTCTTGGGTCAGCACTTTTCCTCTGTTCCTTGGAGTGAGGTTGTTTCATACATATGATGTACACGTAGATTTGCTTGTTACAGTCTACCTTCTTTTCTCTCTTTGTTGGGGTCCTTGAACTCCTAATTTTTTAAAAATTTTGCATACCTTAGGGTTCACTCTTTGTGTTACAATTCTGTGATTTTGATGTATCTATATCATACATCTACCACTTACAGTATCACAGAATAGACGACTTACTGCCTTTGCTTCACCTCTTTGCCCCTCCCTCAGGACCCCTTGCACCACTAATTTTTTTTTGCCATCTCTATATTTTTTCCTTTTCTAGAATGTGATATAATTGGAATTGGAATCATCCAGTATGTAGTCTTCAGACTGGCTTCCTTCACTTAGTAATAATAAACATTTAAGGTTCCTTTGTGTCTTTAGGGTGCCTGGATGGCTCAGTTGGTTAAGTGATTGACTCTTGATTTTGGCTTAGGTCATGATCTCAGGGTCCTGAGATCAAGTCCTGAGATCAAGATCAGGCTCCATGTTCAGCGAGGAGTCTGCTTAAGATTCTCTCCCACTCCCTCTGCCCCACTCACATGTGCTCTTTCTCTCTCAAAATAAATAAATATATTAATTTTTAAAAAAGACTCCTCTGGGTCTCTTTTTTTGGTGGCTTGATAGCTCATTTCTTTTTATCACTGAGTAACATTCCATCTTTTGGATGTACCTAGTTTGTTTATCCATTCACCTATTGAGAAACATCTTGATTGCTTCCAGTTTTTGGTAATTAGGAATAAGGCTGCCATAAACATTCAGGTGCAGGTTTTGTTTAGATATTATTTCTCATCTCCATTAGGTAAATACATAGGAGTGTGATTGCTAGATCATATGTTAAGACTGTGTTCAACTTGTAAGAAACTACCAGTTCTTCCAGAGTGACTATATCATTTTGTATTCCTACCAGCAATAAATGAGAGTTCCTGTTGTTTTGTATCCTTGTCAACATTTGGTATTGTTAATTTTTTGTATTTTAGCCATTCTAATAGGTGCATAGTGATATCTCATTTGTTGTTTTAATTTGCAATTCTCTAATGACCTATGATGTTGAGGATCTTTCCATTTGCTTTTTTTGTTGTCTGTCTTCTTTTAAAAGATATTTGTTTAGATCTTTTGTCCAAAAAAAAAAAAGATCTTTTGTCCATTTTTCAGTTGGATTCTTTGTTTTCCTATTGTTGAGTTTTAAGAGTCCTCTATATATTTTCTTATTTTTGAATCTTCTGTATATTTTAGATACAAAATCTGTATTAGATATGTGTTAGATGTGTGTTCCCAATATATGGCCTGTGTTTTTTCATTTTCTTAACAGTGTGTTTTGCAGAACAGAAGTTCTAAATTAAAGTCCAACTCACAATTTTTTTTCTTTCATGGATCATGCTTTTGCCCTTGTATCTAAAAGGTCATCATGGGGGAGCACCTGGTGGCTTAGTTGGTTTAGTGTCCAACTCTTGATTTCTGCTCAGGTCTTGATCTCAGGGTGATAAGTTCAAGCCTCATGTTGGGCTCCATGCTGGGCATGGAGTCTACTTAAAATTTAAATTTTTTTTTTTTTAAATAGAAAAAAATAAAAGCTCATCACCAAACTCAGGGCTACTTAGATTTTCTCTTATATTATATTTCTAGAAATTTTATAGTTTTATGTTTAGGTCTGTGATCTATTTTGAGTTAATTTTTGTGAAAAGTGTAAGTTGTATGTCTAGATTCCGTGTGCAAAGTTTATGCATGTGGATGTCCAATTGTTCCAGCATATTTATTGAAGATTATCTTTTCTGCATTGAATTGCCTTTATTTACTCTTTTGTGAAAGAGCAGTTGAATACATTTGTGTAGGTCAATTTCTGGGCTCTCTTCTGTTTGGTCTATTTGTCTATTCTTTCACCAATACCATGTTGTCTTGATTATTGTAGCTTTATAGTAAGACTTTAAGTCAGGTTATGTCAGTCCTCCAATTTGTTCTTCAGTATTGTGTTAGCTATTCTAGGCATTTTCTTGTCCATATAAACTTGAGAGTCAGTTTGTCAATATCCACAAAGTACTTTCTGGGCTTTTGATTGCATTGAATCTATAGATCAAGGTGGGAAGAACTGACATCTTAACAATATTGATTCTTCTTTTCCATGAACATAGAATATTTCATTCATTTAGATCTTTGATTTCATTCACTGGAGTTTTATAATTTTCTTCATATAGATTCTGTACCTATTTTGTTAGATTTAAACCTAAGTATTTCTTTTTTTGTGGGGAAAAGGGAACACTAATGTAAATGGTATTGGGTTTTTATTTTTTTTATTTTTTATTTTTTTGAAGATTTTATTTATTCATTCATGAGAGACAGAGAGAGAGGCAGAGACACAGGCGAGGGAGAAGCAGGCTCCCTGCAGGGCTGAAGGCAGGTGCTAAACTGCCGAGCCACCCGGGCTGCCCTGGTATTGGGTTTTTATTTTGAAATTCCAGTTGTTTGTTGCTGGGATATTAGAAAGCAACTGACTTTTTATTTTTTTTTAAGGTTTTATTTATTTATTCATGAGAGACACAGAGAGGCAGAGACATAGGCATAAAAAGAAGCAGACTCCCTGCGGGGAGGCCGATGCTGGACTCCCCCCCAGGGCCCCGGGATCACAACCTGAGCCAAAGGCAGAGAGGCTCAACCACTGAGCCACCGAGGTGCCCCAGAAAGCAACTAACTTTTAACCTTGTACCCCACAATCTGTTGTAATTACTTATTAGTTGTAGGGTTTAAATAATTTTTGGTCAAGTCTTTGGGATTTTTTTTATGTAAATCATGTGTGTGAGAACAAAGACAGTGTCATTTCTTCATTTTTAATCTGTGTATCTTTTATTTCCTTTTCTTGTCCTATTATACTAGCTAGGGCTTCCATTATAGTATTGCATAGGCTTGGTTAGAAGTGATACCCTTGCTTTGTTCCTGTCCTTAATTTCTCACCATTAAGTATGATGTTAGCTATAGGTTTTTTGTAGATGTCCTTTTTCAAGTTGAGAAAGTTCCCCTTGTTCCTGGTTTGCTGAGAGTTTTTAACATGATGGGTGTTGGATTTTGCCAAGTGCTTTTTCCGCATAATTGATATGCTCTTAAAATTTTTCTTCTGTAGTCTGTCGATGTAATAGAATATATTAATTGACTTTTGAATAATGAACCAGTCTTGAATATCTGGAATAAATCCAATTTTGTTGTAGTGTATAATTATTTTTATACATTGTTGGATTCAATTTGCTAATATTTTGTGAGGATTTTTGCATTCAGTGTAATGAGAGGCATTGGTGTGTAGCTTTCCTTTTTTGTAATGCCTTTATCTGGTTTTGGTATTAGTGTATTCCTGGGCTCATAGAAAGAGAATATATTCCCTCTGCTTCTAGTTGCTAGATGAAATTGTAAAAAATTGACTATTGAAACCAAATTCACTATTGAAACCATCTGAGCCTGGTTCTTGACAATTGACTATTGAAACCAAATTCACTATTGAAACCATCTGAGCCTGGTTCTTTCTTTTTTTGAAGGTTATTATTTATTGATTCAATTTCTTTAATAGATGCAGGCCTATTCAGATTATCTATTTTTTCTTGTGTGAATCTTGGTAATTTGTGTCTTTCAAGGAATTGGTCCATCTTATTTATCAAACATGTAGGCATAATGTTCATAATATTCTTTTATTACTCTTGTTCATAGTGTCAGTAGTGATCCTTCTTTCATTTATATTAGTAATTTCTATCTTCTCACTTTTTTTTTTCCTTAACCTAGAAGTTTATCAATTTAGTAATCATTTCAGAGCACCAGTTTTTGGTTTCATTGATTTTCTCCATTCATTTCAACTTCATTGAATCCTGCTCTAATTTTTGTAATTTCTTTTCTTCTGCTTGTTTTAAGCTTAAATTGCTCTTCTTGGGATGCCTGGGTGGCTCAGCAGTTGGGCGTCTGCCTTTGGCTCCGGGTGTCATCCCAGAGTTTCGGAATGGAGTCCTACATCGGCCTGCTTCTCTCTCTGCCTATGTCTCTGCCTCTTTCTCTGTCTCTCTCATGAGTAAGTAAAAAAAATATTTATAACAAAAATAATAAAATTGCTCTTCTAACTCTAATTCTGAAGATGGAAGCTTATTAAGGTAGTTGATTTTATATCTTTCCTCTTTTCTAAAATATGTATTAAATGCTATGCATTCCCCTCTAGCTATTTCTTTTGTTGCACCTGCAAATTTTCTTAAGTGATATTTTCATTTTAATTTCATTTAGTTCAAAATATTTTAAAAGTTTCTCTTGAGATTTTTTTTCTTTGACCCATATATTATTTAGAATAGAAGTGATTTATTCTCCAAGAAATTTGGCATTTTTCCAGCCATTCTTCTGGTTACTGATATCTAGTTTAACTCTACTGTGGTCTGAGAACATACTCTGCATGATTTCTATTCTTTAAAAATGTTAGATGAATTCTGTGAGCTAGAATGCAATTTATCTTAGTGAATGTTCCATGTGACCTTGGGAAGAATGTATATTTTGCTGTTGGATAAAGTATCCTATTGATTAATTTGATCCAGTTGATTGGTGGTGATGTTCCTTTGAACTATTTTCTTACTGCTTTTCTGCCTGCTGGTTTATCAATTAATGAAAAATGAGTGTCGAAATCTCCAGACTATAATTGTGGATTTTTCAGTTTCTCCTTGTAGTTCATTCAGGTTTTGCCTCATGTATTTTGACATTATTATTATTATTATTTTAAAGATTTCATTTATTTATTTGAGAGAGAGAGCAAGAGAGAGAGTACCAGTGGAGGGGAGGAGAAAAGGGAGAGGGAAAAGGAGCCGCCCCACCTGAGCAGGGAGCCCAATGAGGCTTGATCCCATGACTTGAGGCAAAGGCAGATGTTTAAATTGACTGAACCACCCAGGTGCCCCCAGTCTTTGTCTTTTAATTGATGTGTTTAGACCATTCATTTGAAGTGATTATGTATATAGTTGGATTAGTATGTACACATTCTATTTGATGTCTTCGTTCTTTGCTTCCTTTATCTCTCCCCACTCCGTTTTATTGTAGAATAAGCTGATTGATGATAAAACATAAAATTTACTCCTGATACTTGATGTTACAAGATTTATGTTCTTTTAGATATGTGGAATCTTTGTATGTAACTGGCACAAACCCCATTATTTGAGCTCTCTTAATCGCTTTTATGATTCCTTCTGTTTCTTCCCAGAGACTTGTTATGTGCTTTCCATAAATGCATCCAGTAAATAAAGAGATAAATTGAGACAAAAGCTGTACTCTCTTATAATCTACACATTTTCCACACAAGATACATTTTTTTAAGAGCCTCCTTGTAAGGATTTTCCATCAAGAATGGGCAGGTCCTCATTGCTGGCTACCTGTTTTCTTTGTTTCCCTCTTTCTTAAATAGAATCAGTGACTTGCAGCTCTCTCAGTTTTCATCCACTGTTCTCACCCTGGAGCCCTGTTGCTGTGGTGATAAAGGGTTGCAAAGGGGAAGCAGACAATCTTACCATTAAATCTCAATTCTTGAAGTCCCCTGAGCCCTTAGGCTATGACCTTCAGAAGTGTTTGTAGGTGAGACTAGAAGGCTGTAGGGGGCTAGAGTTAGGGCTAATCATCCTTTACCCAGGTCAGAGAAGGCTCTGGCAGTCTTTTCTCTTAAGCATCCTTTGTTGTGGTTAATGCACCAGGGATATTTTTAGTTACTTTTCCTCTCCCCTGAAAATAGGAGGGGATTTTTATAGAATCTTCACTGCTAGAACCTGGTGGGTTTCCTGGAAGTAAAACTCATGAAAGTGTGGTCCCCATGAGACTGGGCCCCCAGGAGTTTCTTCTTGTCAAGCTAGTTCATGCTCTCTCTTTAGCAATTTATAAGAGTTACTGCTAAAGTGCTTTTACCGGTTTATGGTCCTAGCATTTGCTTAAGGTGACATGATCTTGGCTGTGATTCTCTCAATCTGTCTCTCTAGTTTTCAGGGTGCTGGTTTGCCCTGATACCTTCATTCTCTCATGGATTTAAGAGAACCTGTTGATTATAGTTTGTTCAGCTCAGCTTTTTTCTTGTTATGACTTTCAGGGTCTTTACATGTCAGAAGGGAAACCAGAAGTCAACAATGGCTTTTTTAAAAAGGTAGTTTGTTGTCTTTTACAGAAATGTAGCCAATCCAAGGCAGGTATGGCAGTTCTCTGACCATAGGGGACCTCGGATCCTTTTATCTGATCACTTTGCCATTCTCAACATGTAGCTGCCACCTTGTGTTTGGAAGTGGCTTCTCCATCTCTAGCTATCATGTACTAGTCCAGCCATTCTGCAGGAAGGAGGAAGGGGGAGAGGAGAGGAGAGCACAGTCCTTTTCTTTAAGATACGCTTGTTATTTAAGGATACTTCTTGGAAGTTGCTCTCATCACTTCTGACTACATCCAAACGACGAGACCCTAAGTTCACAGGGCTACAGGGAGGTTGAGAGATGTAGCTTTATCTTGAATATGTCATTGAAGAATGAAAATTGGCCATTAGTAGTCTCTACCACAATAGTGTTCCAAGGCTTTCCTCAGATTTTCAAAGGTGTCTATGACACAAAGGATCTTAAGAAACTCTACTCTATAAAATTGCTGTGAGAGTAGGGGACCACAGCATATCAGCTAACACTGAAACCAACATACCCAGAATATTTAGCCTAAGCAGAATCCCATTCAGTATGCTCACCCTTCCTGAAGGCTTGCTGTGCTCTCCTCTCCTCTCCCCCTTCCTCCTTTCCATGTTACGGTAATAAACTGGTCCCTACCTCCCCTTGAAACATGACTTCTCTCTCTTGGCAGCTTACCCCGTCAGCAGCTTGTCTCCAGAGCAAGCCACGGTGAAAGAAAATGAAGAACAACTTATTTTGTGTATGGCAAGTAGGTTCTACCCCAAGAACATTACCATAACATGGAAAAAGTGGACCCCAAAGGATCCCCGGTATCTGGAGGTTTCTGAGGGCATCATTACTAATAGTACCACCAAAGATGAGGATGGCACATTTAGTGTCACTAGTTACTTGATGGTGAAGCCCTCTTTGGAAGACAATATGACTGTCTATCAGTGTGTGGTATGGCATGAATCCTTGCCAACCTCCCAGAGCCACAACTTCACCTTGATTGTGACAGGTAAGCAGCCTCCTGAACATTTCCCCTGCTCTTCACCTTGAGGTCGGGTAATGTAAAACTTTGGTTTCCAGGCAGTCTAGGGGAAGACGAACAGTGGGGAAGATAGGAAGCTTGGTCTGGCATAGCTCAGCCCCAGAATCAGCAGTCCAGACTAGGTCTCTAAGCCAGGGCAGATGGTCAAGTAGGTGGAAAGTGGTGACAATAGTCTTCAGATGGAAATAGGGCTACTTGTTAGCTCATGGCAGTTTATGTGATCTGGGTGCTCTATATGGCTTAGAGTATAAAGCTTACTAGCTACAAAGATAGTCCTCTGAAGATAAGAGTCTGTCAGGGACCAGGGACTCAGCCCTGCCAGCAACTCTTCTGCTCAGGCCCCAGGTCCACTGCAAACTGTTGGCTGGTAGAGGCTGCGTCAGTAGTTCTGTCTTATGAGTTGTGCCCATGATGGGGAGACCATAGTAGGGTGGTTCTGCAGATGCCCAGGACTTTCCCCAGGCGCATTGGATCCTTAGCTCAAGGTCTGCAGCTCACTATAGAATCCCTCCTGCTGGTAGGATGAGGTCCATGGAGCTCATACCTTGGCTTCCATGGTCATGGCTCTGGTTCTGGGTAGGTATGACCCTGCTGGTCAAATGCATCGGCCTGGAGCTAAGAGGGGTAAAGCAGGCAGGGTGGGACTAGCGGCCCTTGGGGATGTGGTCTGGGTATCTAGTATGATCCTGGAGCGAGAGAGGAATTATTCTTGGAAGTAAGGGCTAGGAATATGTGTGGATGGTGTGTGAAGAGATGTGTGCAGAGTATATGTAGGGTGTGGGGAGTATGAAATTGAAATATGCTTTGTGTGTACGGTATGAGGGGTTTGTCTGGGTTATACATATGTTTTAGTCCATTAAGGTTGCTATAACAATTTGCTGCAGTTTGGGTGACTTAAAAAAAACAGAACTTTATCTTTCACAGTTTCAGAGACTGAAGGTTTGTAGTAATTGTGCCATGCCGGCATGGATGGGTGAGGACCCTCTTTTGGGTTACAGACTTCTTATTGTATCCTCACGTGGTGGAAGGGATGTGAAATCTCTTTAGGGCCCCTATTATAAGGGCACTAAATCCATTCATGAGAGTTTCACCCACCTACCTCTTAATACCATCACATTGGGCACTAAGATTTCACTGTATGAATTTGGGGGGAGCACACACGTTCACTCTATAGCAGTTAGATGGTGCTGTAGTTTGGAAGCTTTGAACATTGCATGGCTTATGTGTGTGGCATGTGGTGTTTGATATTGCAGTGTATTCTAGCAAGTGCTAAACACGCGGGGTGTGTTGGTATGGAGGTGTATGTGATAGGAATGGAGGGTGCCATGACATGTGGCAGAGGGTCACAGGGACAGCGAGAATGACATACAGCCACAGATCCGAGCAGTGGTTGTATGGTCTCTGGCTCTGGCCAGGAATTTCTTCTTAATGTTTTCTCCCTTTCTCCCTGCAGAAACAGAGAAGACAACTTCTGTTTGGAAGAACATTGTTATCAGCATTGTAGTAATAATCTTAGTAATTGTACTGGTTATATGTATTTTTTAAGAGAAAGGTAAGTGGCTCCATAGCAAAGGTTAACTCTGTGTTTTAGAGTTGGCTTTGGGAGTTCAGGGATTATTGTCAGTGGATCCTGTTGAAGACTTCTTAGGATTCATACTGGGGTATTCTAAGTGTGGTGTGTGTTTTGGTGTGTGGCTTTTTCTGATGTTGTGTTGATGAGCTTTTTTCTGATCTCCACATGGTGGTTTGTGGCTCTGGGGAGAGCATAAAGCCCCTGCCTCTTTGTGATATATCAGTTTCACTGTGTATCAGACCTGATCTTATGGTTCGGACCAGGATTTTGAACCGTGTATGGGCTGTACTGTTGTTCTCACACATAGAAACCATGGCTTCAGAGGTCAGAATTCCTTCTCCCAGGTGCTCATATTTTGTTAACAGCTGGGGTAACTCGCCACCAGATTTATTGGTTTAACCAGGGATTTCTTTTTTCTTTTTCCCCAAAATTTATGTATTCATGAGAGACACACAGAAAGGCAGAGATATAGGCAGGCTCCCCTTTAGGGAACCTGATATGGGACTCAATCCCAGGACCCTGGGATCACAACCTGAGCCAAAGGCACATGCTCAACGACTGAACCACCCAGGCGCCCTAGCCAGGGATTTCTAACCCTCCCTAAGTGTTTCCCACCTAAGGCATGTTTTCAAACATGTTTATCCTTGACTATGGCCCAAAAAGCAAATAAAACAAGTCAAACTGTAGAGGCCCAAAAGACCAGTGTAAACATGTTGGTTAAAATGGTTCTACATAATAAAATTACCCTCAGATATTTATGGACCAGCCAAGACAGAATCATTATAAATCCCGTAGGAAAAGTGCAATACTCTGTTAATTAAGAAGAAAAGGCTATTTGTTTGTTTGTTTGTTTTAAAGATTTTATTTATTAATCATGAGAGACACACAGAGAGAGGCAGAGACTGGCAAAGGGAGAAGCAGGCTCCATGCAGGGAACCTGATGCGGGACTTGATCTGGGAACTCCGGGATCATGCCCTGAGCCAAAGGCAGATGCTCAACCATTGAGCTACCCAGGTATCCGAAAAGGGTACTTGTTTATCAAAAAATTGCCAACTGATTCATGGGATTTATTTTTCTGATGGGACCTAGGCCAATGAGATAACTAGATACAGAGTGGTTTTCAAATGTCTCTTGTGATATTTGTAAATATTCTATTTCTTGCATTCCTCTGACTTCTGATAATTCAGGTGCTATCACGGTAACCTCACATTTGGCAATGATACTTATTGAAAAAGAGACTCAAGCCTTTGTGATGAGCCTGGATTATGTGATGGTTTGGGCCTTCACCCTTCCTCATATCCACGTCCTCTGCCATGCAATTTGCTAGTGTCCTCCAACGATGGGCTGCCCCCAACATGGGGCTCAATCTCCTGACTTGCTTTGGCCAGTAGAATGAGGCTGAAGGGAAAGAGGGCCTGTTCTAAATTTAGGCGTCAAGGGACTTTCTGTGTTTCCATTTGCTTTCTCTGGTGCTTCTGATATTAGTTAAGAGGAGGATGCATCCATGTGAGCCTGCTGGGGGCTGAGTGACAGCAGAAGTTAGAGCTGTACTAGGAAAGGTTGGTCCAGATCACATGATGGCCCACAACTCCCAGACATGTGAGCGAATCTAGCTGAAATCATCAGCATTCAACAACCATGAATGCTGCCAAGAGTTCAGCCAACTCTCAAATGCATGAGAAATACATACTTTTTTCCCCCCCAAAGCCACTGTATTTTAGGCTGGATTTTACATAGCGAAGGCTAACCAATACAGCTTCTCAGGGAGTTGAGTTTTAACTAGAAAGTGTGGTTGCTATGGAGATGTGCTGCTGAGACCCCTTGGAGAGAGAGAGCCAGCTATGGAGCATACTCAACCAACATGCTCCAGCTGTGGCACGTCAGGGATCCACTGCAGTACTAGAACCTATGTCATGCTCTCCTTGGGCAGCCCCAGAAAATAGCTGAGAAATGCAGGAGTTTTAGAGCTCCCCACTGGGGTGGCTGAGACTTTCTAAGACATGCACTGTAGTCTGGGGATCTTGCTACCCAAACCTCCCTTCTTCCTCCCTTTACAGATATGATACCTACATCATGGTCTAAGGCTTTGTCCTCATACTCATGCACCCTCTCTCCTTTATCTTTCACAGGAACTATGCCAAACAAATCCCTTATCCTCTAAGGTATACCTTAAGAGCTTCTCCTCAGAACATCCAAAATGATATAGGAAGGACTGAAGAACTGTAATGAGGTGCTTTCATTATGATGTATTCATGGCTTATTCACATGGAAGAACCATAGAAGAACATTGGAAATTCCTACACAGAAAGATTTCTCAGCGAATGCATAAGTACCTGAAATTACTTTTCCCAGTGGCTTAGGTAGCTTGCCCAAGAGCAGACTGTTCATTTTCTTTTATAACTTCCTGCCAATCAGCTTATCCAAGCAAAAGAAAGCAACACTTTCCAAAGAAGACATACAGATGGACAACAGACTCATGAAAAGGTGCTCAACATTACTGATCAACAGGGAAATCAAAACCACAATGAGATACTACTTCACACCTATCAGAATGGATAGTATCAGAAAGACAGGAAACAACACATGTTGGTGAGGATGTGGAAAGAAGGGAGCCCTAGTGCACTATTGATGGGAATGTAGATTGGTAGTAGCCACTATGGCAAACAGAAGGGAAGTTCCTCAAAAAAGTAAAAACAGACCTACCAAATGACCCAGCAATTCGACTTCTGAGTATTTACCTGAAGAAAGTGAAAACACTAAGTATAAAAGATCTATGTCCCCTTAGATCATTGAAGCATTATTTACAATATATAAGATAAGGAAACTCGTGTCCATTGATGGATGAATGGATGAAGAAAATGTGATATATATATATACATATAATGTATATCTATAACATCTATCATATATATGTGATACACATCCATCCATACACATATATAATGAAAAATATAATAATAGAATATTAATCATCCATAAAAAAAGAACGAAATCTCCTCATTTGCACCACCACAGATAGACCTTGAGGGTATTATGCTAAATGAAATAGAGAAAGACGAATACCATATGATCTCACATTTGGAATCTAAAACTTCTTTTTTTGAAGATTATTTATTTATTTATTCATGAGGGACACAGAGAGGCAGAGATACAGGCAGAGGAAGAAGCAGGCTCCCTGTCTGGAGCCTGTTGCGAGACTTGGAGGGCTACTCTCCTCCATACCACCCTGGAATCATGACCTGAGCCAAAGACAGATGCTGCACTGTTGAGTCACCCAGGTGCCCTCACATGTGGGCTAAAAACAAAAAGAAAAACCTAAGCCCGTAGCTAACAGAGAGCACAGTGCTAGGTGCCAGGGGTGGTGTGGGTGGATGAAATGGGTGAAGGTGGCCAAAAGGTAACAGACTTCTGTTTATAAAATAAATTATGGGAATATAATATACACCACGGTGCCTATAGTTAATAATACTGTAATGCATATTTAAAAGTTACTGAGAGTAAATCTTAGTTTACAAAAACTTTTGAGAAAAAGATTTTTATAACTATCGTGACAGATGTTAACTGTACTTATTGTGGTGCTTTTTTGCAATACATAACAACTTATGAATCATGTTGTCCACCTGAAACTGATATAATAGTGTATGTCAATTATACCCTTCCCCCCAAAGTAACACTTAGATTTCTATACTGTGGCCTGTTTCCATTTCAAATTCTGCTGTTCAATGAGAGTGACCTATCCATGCTAATATGTGAATAAACATATTCATCTGCACTTTTAACTTAATATCTCTGAGTTATTATTTGAGAGGAGATGAGTGACGTGTCTAGGATCTTGTGGCTAGTAAAGGGTAGAGCTTAGATTTTTAATCAATATGCCATACTGCCAAGGAAGATCCAGGGTTGGGGTGTGAAGGGTGAACTGGATCCTTAGGTCTAGAGGAGAGGCTCACTCTATATAGATCTTGTCTGTTCTTAGGGGAGGACCTGTTGGTTGGCGTGTTTGGCCATTGCCGTATTTTCTGTAACTGAACCAAGGTGGCTGGTGTTATTCCTAATGGCACATGTGAGCAGGC
This sequence comes from Nyctereutes procyonoides, assembly GCF_905146905.1. Lineage (NCBI taxonomy): Eukaryota > Metazoa > Chordata > Mammalia > Carnivora > Canidae > Nyctereutes > Nyctereutes procyonoides. The sequence goes on along the minus strand of NW_026575034.1, from coordinate 10,780,165 downwards.
ACCTCATTCAGGCCAGAGGTTGACAGGGCTGTGGGGAGCCTCATGCCAGGTGTTAGTCATGGGCAAGGTACAGTAGTTATCAGGGGATGTCATCTTTGTGGAGCAGAGAAGCCTTGTTCACATCTCTACAGAGAGTTGAAGGAATGATCCTGAAAACAGTTTCTTAGGTCACTCAGAAGGGGCACAGTGAGCTCATTCATGGGCATAACTGAGGCAGAAGACTTGGCTTAGATGACTGACCACAGTAGAACTCCCCAAAGCTGAGCTCCCACCTGAGGGTGATACAGAGTGGGCTTTAGTGTCAGCCCTGGGGATTGTGGCATCGGTTTAGTTGGTGCCTATTCCAATAATATGTCCTTATCATTTGAGGAGCCAATGAATCTCATAAAACGGAGATCTGGAAGGAAGAACAGGGCAACAGATGGAACTATTGGGACAAATAAGGTAGCCCAAAGCCATCTACAGTTATTGAAAGAGAGTGAGTCAAAAAGAATGACGCCTTGTGGAAAAGGTAGTAAGGCAGTTGAGATTTTAAAATAATTTTGTAGAGATTATAATAATGAAGTAATTCAATGAAAAATAAAATTAGGGGGGAAATGACCAATGGAGTCTCTTTATAGGAAGATAAAACATTAGATGTAAAATGTGGGGGATGTTGAATGGACATTATTGATTAGAAGGAAATCTATGATGTAGAAAAAAAAAGTGCATCAAAGAGTTTACTAAGCTCAGAAATGAGTGTGCTGGTCGGACCTTCAGTGACCTGAAAAGGTGCAAAAGAGGCAGAACTATGGGGTGATTTCTGTTCTACTTCCAAGATGGATGGGAAATCAAGGACACAGTAGGAATTTGACAACAAAGAAAAGTCTCCACCAGAACTTACTTCTCTCGGGGGCAACCTCCCTTCTCCAATAATGATGGTGTCATGAGAAAAACTGGAATTGATCAAATGAGGTAAAGAGTCCACAGAGGCAGGGCTACCTGGCCTGTTTTGCTTCACCTTGAGGGCTGATGGTCTGGGGAGGAGGAGTTTGAAACATAACTGTGGTGCAAAGAATGATACTCTTCAATGAAGTAGAGGCATGTGACAAAGGAGAGCTGAAGAGGGCTTTGTGTGCTGTTGACCCATACTCCTGCACGCCACTGCTTCTCCCAGTGAAGGAAATAAATTGCATAGTTGCATATGTACTTCGTATCACCCCTTCCACTCACTGGCATCGGTGCCTGGGAAGACACAAGGTCAAGGGAAAGACAGATGTTTGCACTCCTTGTGCCCAAGCTGGCCAGTCAAGGTAGCCTACCTTTCATGTCAGCCCAGAGTGGAAGTAGGGGAGGGTGTAGGTAGCACTTCCCTTTCCATGAAGGTTTATGCAATGCCCCAGGCAGGTGGACTTGGAAGAGAGGATGCCAATAACCTAGATTCTAGAGCAAAGAAACCACCACTCTCTGGAACCTGATTCTGACTTTAATCCCATGGCTCCACCTTTTTCCAGCTCCTTTCAAGCTGGAACAGATCTTTTGTGATTTAGACCTGTCCTGATCTGGGGTCAACACGACTTTGACATGCAGAGTTCATGTCTTCATACAACACAAGGTGTCTGATACCTGACACTGAGGAGACCTCAAAGATGAGCCCAGAGAGCTGTGGGAAGCCAGGGCTATTCTCCTCCTTACCACAAGCTCCCTCAGGAAGGATGTTGGGGAGGAGCTGGAAGGATGTCACCTGGGGAGAGAAAGTGGGTCCTGTAGAAGCTGGGTGAGTCCTCTCCAGCAGAAAGGCCAGAGGGCCACCTTCATGGGTAACATGTGGGCCTTGTGGTAATTGGCAACATGCTAAATCCATAGGCATCAGGCCCAGGCAGGTTTCCAGTATGGCTAGTGGGCTAGTTTTTCCAGACTAGCAATTCAGTTTCACTACAGGAAATGGGTGGCTTGGCGTCCTTTTTCTGTTGAGATCAGCAGCTCCCTCCATGCCTGGAACTTTCTAGCTCCTCCCTGAGCTAAGCCTTAAGGCTAGGGGGATCTCGTGGGAGTGGAAAGCCTAGGACAAGTGGCCCTGATTTTCTGATCAAGTAGGTCTTTTCTGTGGCCAGCAGGTGGCGCTGAGCCCTCAGTTCTGTCCCTTCACTGTCACCAGGGGTTTAGGGTGGAGGGGGTGGAGGAAGGTTGCTCTGGATGGGGTCCCAAGCAAGGTGCTGCTGAGCAGCTTCTCATCCATGAGCCTTGCCCCTCTGCTGGTCTTAAGGACAGCCAAGCTGAGTCCCAGGAGCCAGGCACTGTGTCCAGACCTCTGGGCTGACTCTGAGTAGCTTCTTAACCCTCTTCTTCTAAATCACAAACTGGTCAATGTTGGGGGACTGTGTGGGTGCACGAGGGGGCAGCTTAGAGCCTGGACCAGTAGCGGAAGCTTCCTCTTCAGCCATACCTCTGAAGTAGCCCAGGACAAACTCACTGATCATGCTGATGCCCACTGCAGTCCTCAATCTGCAACAGGGACGCTGGCTTGTTGTCCTATACACTATTCATCATTCATTCATTCATTCATTCATTCAGCACTTTGTGCCAGCCACGGTGCTGAATCAGATATAGTCCCTGACCTCAAGGAGTCATGGACTTGGTGATGTCACAACCACAAGGAAAAGCAGAATGCCCACAAACACAGAGGAAGGGAAGAGACCATCTCTTTTCAGAGGAATCAGGGAAGGCTTCAAGGAGGCATCATTTGGCCTGGACTTTTATGGATTTCAACAGGCAGAGATGAGGTCTGGATATTCCAGGCAAAGGGAATAACAGAAGAAAGCACAGAGGTCAGAAGGTCAATATTACATGCAAGGAGGGAATAGTAAGGCTGCCAGGGGATGGGTGGTTGCCCAAGGTCCTAGCAAGAGAACTCAACTGTAAGGCCAGAAAGTAGAAATGGCTGGCTCCGGGGTCTAGCCTAGACCCAGAAGGCCATGGGGAATTAATGAAGCTACTTGACATGGGAGGAGATGATCGTAACCTTTTGAATAAGACCACTCTGGGAGCTGAATGGCAGATGGATTGTAGGGGGTGAGGTGAGACCAGAAGACCATGTAATTGGCGCTGCCAGAACTGTGTCATCAGGGTCTGAGCTGGGCAGGTGCACTGTGCAGGAAATAAGACCGGGCAGAGAAGCTCATCACCAAGGGGAAGTACAATTTCTCCCTTAACATTTGTGTGGTCAGTGCTCCCATCATGGCTGATTCAGCAGCATCACAACAGTTAACACTTATTGAGCACTTACTACGGACCAGGTACTTAAGCCTTTTGCAAATGTTTTTCACTTACCCCCACGACAATTCTGTGAGGTGTGTATTAGTAGCAGTCCTACATTATAAATGAGGCAACTGAGGCCCAGAGAGGTAAGTTGTTGACCGAGGCCTTAGAGCCAGAACCAGGATCTGAACCCAAGTTGGCTTGAGAGCTTACACTCCAGTTACTACGGGCATAACCTTCTTTTTGTTTTGTTTTGTTTGTTTGTTTTTAAAGATTTTATTTATTTATTCATAGAGACAGAAAGAGAGAGAGGCAGAGACACAGGCAGAGGGAGAAGCAGGCATCATACAGAGAGCCTGACGTGGGACTTGATCCTGGGTCTCCAGGTGGCGCTAAACCGCTGCGCCACCGGGGCTGCCCCATAACCTTCTTTTTATTATGCTTTGCTTTATTGAGATTTGCATTTATTTTATTTTTTTAACAAATTGAAGGTTTAAGACTTCAGTAGAGGAAGTAACTGCAGGGTGACGGAATTAGCAAGAGAACAAGAATTAGAAGTAGCACCCAAAGATGTGACGGAATGGCTATAATCTCAGGATAAAAATTGAAAGGATGAGGAGTTGCTTCTCAGGACTGAGCAAAGTGGTTTCTTGGGATGGAATCTACTGCTGGTGAAGAGGCCATGAAGATGGTTGAAATGACAACAGAAGAATTACAATATTACGTAAACTTTAGTTGATAGGGCAGCAGCAGGGTTTACGGGGATTGACTCCACAATTTTGAAAGAGGTTCTACAGTGGGTGAAATGCTATCGCACAGCATCGCATGCCACAGACAGATCGTTCGCGAAGGGAAGAGTCACTTGATGTGGCCAACTTTGTTGTTGTCTAATTCAAATAAACTGCCACAGCCACCCCCACCTCCAGCAGCCACCACCCTGATGGGTCCGCAGCCACCAACATCGACGCAAGGCCCACTAGCGAACAGATTATGACTCACTGAAGGCTCAGACGATGGCTAGCACTTTGTAGCAATAAAGTATTTTTTAATTAAGGTAGGGTACATTGCTTTTTTTAGACATAATGCTGTTGCACACTTAACAGACTGTAGTAGAGTGTAAACATGACTTTTATATGCAGTGGGAAACCAAAAAAATTCATTTGACTCTCTTTTTCTCCACATTTGTTTCGTGGCGGTGGTCTGACACCAAACCTGCAAAATATCTCCAACGTATGCCTGTACACTAATGCATATGGTGTCGCACCTCTTGCCCTGACCACCCCAGGCTTCCAGCAGATCCCCGGGCGTGGAGGCTGGGGCCCAGGGCTAGAAGCCTGATGGGGGCCCCAAAGTTGAAATGGCCAGACAGGCTGTCAGGGCTGGGCTACCTGAGGCAGAAGAAAGGTAAAAGTCTCTCTGAATCGGGCGCTAAGGGTCAGCTTTCCCTGGCTGCCCCATTAGGGTCTGTGCCCTTCGGAATGTGCCCTCCCTGCCCAGCAGTAGGCCTCCTCCTTCCCCAGCAAGAACTGCCCAGAGTTTAGGGAGGTTTTATTGACGAGAGAAAGTAGAATCCTGGGCAGGTGACACAGCACCGCTCCAGGAGCCCCGCCTGTGGTCAGGCCCGTGAGGACCAACGGCCTCCTTGTGTCCGGGGCCTTGCTCACCTCCGCCATCCTGAGCTTTCCGACACCTCCTTTTCTAGCAGCCCAAAGACCCTCCACAGCCACGCTCTGGACAGACGGAGTGACAGCCTCTGGTGGGGAGCCAGAACCAGAGTTCAAGTCTGGATGGTGGGCCCAGGACCCCCTCTCCTCAGCCTTCTTCTTCCTGGCATGCCAATGTCTGCCCCGGCTCGCCCATGCCTCCCGGGATGGAACAGCAGCAGGCAGGCACAGCAGCCCCTCGCCATCGAAGCCTGGGCGTCGGGGCACGGGGCGAGGGCACAGGGGCCCATCTCCTCTTTCCTGTGCCCGACTAGGGCTCAGCATAGCTGAGTGTCTGCACACCATTTCCTCCCTGAGCCTGTGCATACCTCCAATCCTCCAGCTGGAACACGCTCCTTCAGTGACTGCCTTCCCCAGCTGGCAGGGCCCACCCATGAGGTCATCACTTCTTCAGGGACCAGGAGTGGCTGGCCATCTCTTAGGGGCCACAGAAACAGAACAGCCGATTGCCAACCTGGGGACTGTTCTTCCCCAGCCACCTGCCCAGCTCGTGGTCAACTGAGCATGGGGATGCAGAACTGGCTGGAGACCAAACTTTTAGGGTCCAGTGCTTTCCACAGCTTCCCCAGCCTGGGGAGGGGGGAGGAGGGTGAGCCAGTCCTGAGCTGGGGCTGGGAGGAGCAGAGACAAAAATAACCCAGTACAGGCTCCCGCTGAGGCCAGAAATAGAGGAGTGACAAGTGCCTTGTAACACCAGGGGCTAACAGCAGGAGGGGAGGCTGAGCTGAAGAGGGCCCAGCCTCACACCCGGTCCTGGCCTGGCTATGGAGCCCACACCACGTCACGTCCACTCTACATACCATACCATACTGCCCTGTGCGCACAAGCAGTGTGGGGGCCCATGGGACCGTGGCTCAGGACAGGGAATCCGGAGAGATGCTAAACTTGGGTTTGGCCTTGGCCACAGCCACGCTGCGCTTGCGCAGGGGACCGCGGGCCGAGGCGAGGGTCAGGGCGTCCAGCAGGCTGCGGTCCTCATCAAGCTGGCGGGCCGTGCAGAGTGGCGTGGGCACTTTGATGGTGTTGCCAAATTTGGAGTAGTCCACAGAGTAGCGGCCATCCTCCTCGGCCACGATGGGTACAAAGCGCTGGCCCCAGAGGATCTCATCGGCCAGGTAGGAGGTGCGGGCCTGGGTAGTGATGCCCGTGGTTTCCACCACGCCCTCCAGGATGACAATGATCTCCAGGTCTTGATGGTGATGCAGGTCGCTGGGTGCCAGGTCATAGAGTGGACTGTTGGCATCAATGACGTGGTAGATGATGAGAGGAGCTACCAGGAAGATGCTGTTGCCGCCCACACCGTTCTCCATGGGGATGTCCACCTGGTGTAGGGGCACCACTTCACCCTCGGGGCTGGTGGTCTTGCGCACCACCTGCATGTGGATGGTGGCGCTGATGATCATGCTCTTGCGGAGGTCACCGACGCGCAGCATGAAGCAGAGGCGGCCGTGGCGCACTGCGATGACCGCATGCTTGCTGAAGATGAGGGTCTCGGCCCGCCGATGGGCCTGGGCCGTCTTCATGAAGATGCAGCCCAGCATGATGGCATTGATCATGAGCCCCACGATGTTCTGCACAATGAGGATCAAGATGGCCAGCGGGCACTCCTCGGTCACCATGCGCCCGCCAAAGCCAATGGTCACCTGGACCTCAATGGAGAAAAGGAAGGCAGATGAAAAAGAGTGGATGCTGGTGACACAGGGCACCGCAGTGCCCTCACCGGGGGCCAGGTCACCGTGGGCGAAGGCGATGAGCCACCAGACCATGGCAAAGAGCAGCCAGCTGCACAGGAAGGACATGGTAAAGATGAGCAGTGTGTGTGGCCACTTGAGGTCCACCAGCGTGGTGAATACGTCCTGCAGGAATCGGCCCTGCTCCCGGATGTTCTTGTGGGCTACGTTGCAATTGCCGTTCTTGGACACGAAGCGGGCCCTCCGCTCCCGAGCTCGGTACCGGGGCTCTGCAGGGTCCTCGACTAGCCGCGTCAGCACGTACTCCTCGGGGATGATGCCTTTTCGGGACAGCATGGCTGCAGCAACCACCAGGGAGAGGCTTCCCCCATGGGGGCACCCCCCTGACCAAGGCCTGGGCCTCACTGTGGGGTTCCCTGCCCCGGGACCACCCTCGGTCTGTGCCGGCCTCACTTCTGCGATGCCTCTCCGACCTGACTCATCCTCACCTCCCCTGGCCCCCCCGCCCCCCGCTTCTTGAAAGCAGCCTGCCAACCTGGGCGCAGCCGCCCGGTGCCTGTGCCTGCGCCTGCCTGCGAGCCCGCTACCCCCTGCTCCCCGCCCTGCCCTCCATCTCGGCTCACTCCCTTCCTCCGCTGACTTCCCTGGGCCTCCCGCTCGGATGCCTCCTCCTCTGCCCTGGAACTTAACCCCTGGGAGCTTCCCAAGTCGCCGGACCTCACACCACCCCCTTCTGCTCCGGGCCGCTTCCAAACTCCAGCCTCCGGCTCTGACGACCCCCCGCGGGCCGCCAGGTGCGGCCCCTCCTCTTAACCCCTGCCCCTAGCGCCCCGCGGCGGCTCGGATGCCCCTCCGGTTCCTGTCCTTTCTGTCTCCTTGGGATCCTGCGCCCTCAGTCCCCCCCACCCAGCTGCACTGCCCCCAGCGCGACCCGGCCCGGCGCCTCGCAGCCCGCTCCCCGCCCGCCCCACGCAGGTCGCCAGTGGGCGCCGCGCCCCCGCCCCGCGCCCCCGCCCCCGCCCCGCGCGCCGCTCCGTCCCCCCCCCCCCGCCGCACCTGCTCCTGCTCCTCAAGCCGCCGCCGCCGCCTCCCCGCCCCGCCCGCCGCCCGGCCGCCCCAGCCGCTCGTCCTCCGGTCGGTCCTCCCGTCCGTGCGTCCGTCCGTGCGTCCGCGGAGACCCACCTGCGCCGGCTGCGGGCAGGAGATTGAGGGCGGGGGCGCGGGAGCCGGGCAGCGGGGCAGCGGGGGAGCGGGGGGCCGGGGCCGCCAGGGGGAGCCCGACCCGCTCCCGAGCTGGAGGGGGCGGTGCGGGCGCGAGCCCCGCCCCCCGCGTCCACACCCGCGCCCCGCGTCCACACCCGCGCCCCGCCCCCCCGCTCCAGATCCGCGGGCTGGCCTCGGGGCTGCGGGCTGCGAGGCGCCCAAAGCGGATCCCCCTGCGGCCTGGACCGCAGCCGCCGGTGGCCTGGTTCCTCCTCCGGGCTCCCCATCCCCAGCTGGGCCAGCATCCCCCTCCCGCACTGGGCTTCGCGGGGCCCCGCGACGGAGGCCCTGGGGAGCTGCGTCACCAAGCTGCTTAGGTGGCCTAAAGGTTTCTCCGCCGAACGCTCCTTCTCTTTGGGGACGCTCTTAATCCTTTCTGAGTCATGGATCCTTTGAGAGTTTGACGAAAGCCACGGACCCCCTCCCCAGAAAATACTGTGCCTTATTAGTAGGAGTAGGAGCACGAGCACAGAAGCCCCGGGCTGGTGGTTGCATCTTCTTAATTTTTCTTTTCTTTTCTTTTTTTTTTTATTACGATTTTATTTGATGGAGAGTGAGAAAGAGCAAGAGAGAGCAAGCAAGAGCACAAACGGGGAGCCGCAGAAGGAGAGGGAGAAGCAGGCTCTGTGCTGATGCGGCCCGTCACAGGGCCTTAGGATCCTGACCTGAGCTGAAGGCAGACGCTTAACCGAAGGAGCCACCCAGGTGCCCCAGACCCCTGTATTTTAAAGAGAGTTTGAGGTAGGGACGCTTGTTTTACACCTGCAGCCTGGTCTCTTACACCTTAGGTAATGGGAGGCACGTGGGTCCTGAGGGGTTGTATTAGGGTTGGCTTGGGAACTGAGGGATACAAGCTCTTGACCTGAACTTGAGTGATGCTTCTACTGCAGACGTCAGTCTGCGGTGGCCCTGTGACTTGGCCCTCAGATGCAGAATCCGGCTTCTCAGGTCTCTGTTGCTGCGACAGTGTTGGCCCCATTTCCTCTCTGGGGCTCAGATCCTTATGTAGCCCTGACCTATGTGTGTTCAGTTATTGGAGTAGGGGTTTGAGGCAGGGCACCAAAATGGGGACGGTGGGGATACGGGGCGAGAGTGGGGGCAGACTGTGATTTGCATATTGAGTTTTCCTTTCTCATTCTCACCTGCAGGCAGAGTAAACACCGCTACTCAGGGTAAGTGTGAGCTTGGGCTGTATTAACAAAGATGCAGTGCCTAGCATGGGGAGGGGAGGACAGGATGATCAGAGTGGGGAGCTCAAGGAGACAGGGCTACCTTTGAGGCAACTACATGTGTCCAGCCACCAGAAAAGGAGCCTTGGAGAACTCCCTAGGGAGTTTGGGCACCATTGCAAAAACTCCAGGGGCCCAAGGGGGATGGACTAATAATTTTATGTGGCCCAAAGTAGAGAACCAGTACAGACGCTGAGTGGAACAGAGGCAGGCTGTGATTTCACATAGGGAAGAGTCAGTCCTAATAACCAGAGATGACCCATACCTTTGGAGTGTCCAGGTCAAAGTTGGCAGGCCATCAGGGGTCCTATAGAGGGGTTTGGGCCAGAATGGCCTTGGGCATCCCTGCCAGACTTCAGTATGGACCTTGCTCTGCTCCTGCTACATCTCTCCGATCCCTTGGGGTGTGGTGGGCATGAGGTGGGGGTGGGGTCAGGAATCTTCTCCCTTCCCAGGCTCTGCTCTTGGAGGCCCCTCAATGGAGAGGGTTGCTAGGCCCCCAGAAGCACCTTAGAGCTGGAAAGGCAAGACCCTGCCTCACAGGTCCTGAGGCCTCAGCTATTACCTGTTCCACCCTTTCTAGAAAGGTGAGCCCCTTACCCAAAGACCTCAGCCTCCTGCCCTGTTCCATCTTTACCTCATACTCGTCTCCTCCAAATACTGCACTTGGCAGGTTCCTTTCTCACTCAAAAACCTTCTCCACTTCCCTTTTGTTCATAGGCTTATCCCAGACTCCTTGTCCTGGCATTTAAGGCTCTACGACCTTATGCCCCCACCTCCTGCCCCATGGGCCATTTTCTCTTACTCTGCCTATCCAATTCCCACCCCTCTCATGCCCAGATTAAATCTTACCTCCCCCAGGCTGCCTGCCAGGCCTTACAGAGCTCTCAGTTCCTGATCCCCTCTGGCTCCTGTAATATCCAAAAGGTCTGTGTTGGGCCTCTCTCCAGTGACTGGTGGGTTTTCCTTACATTGCTCTGATCCCATTGCAACCGAGAGCACACAGGCCAAAGACTTTTGGGTTTGCACCCCATACCTGGGGCAGCCAGTACTGAAGTCAATGTGTGAATGATAATAACATGATATGTAAATGAGTATCACCATCTCTTGGCTGAGGGAGGTGTGCACTCCTATTTCACGATGCTGATAGAATATGAGCATATCTGTTGTTTTAGTTTCCCCAGTGTCTGGGCCTCAGTGTCTCCAGCCCCCACCCGGCTCATTTGTGGTATATGCACTGTGCTTTCCTCTGAGAGACCACCCTTCTCCCATTCTGAATGCCTCTACCTGGGGGACACAGATGGGGACATGAGATCCGGGCCTAGCCAGTCAGTGTTATCCCAGCCCCTTGACACACAGAGGTAGGGGTATGAAGTTGGTCTATTGGTCCACTGAGATTTGTTCCCTAGACTTTTGCTGGGACGATTGGGAAAAAAACATCTCTTTTTCAGAGGGGTAGGGTATAAGCTGGAGGTGCTAGTGGCCATTTGTCATCAGAGAGCGGAAGATGGAACCCAGATGTGGAAACACATCCCTGATGTCAGAAGCCTGGATCCAGCCATGCTTGAAGTGTATAACCTCCTGGCCTTCTCCATCACACAGGGCAATAAATGCCAGTTTTTGTTTAAGCCACTTTTTTTTAAAGGATTTTATTTATTTATTCATGAGAGGAACACAGAGAGACAGAGAGGCAGAGACACAGGCAAAGGGAGAAGCAGGCTCCATGCAGGGACCCCGATGTGGATCTCGATCCCGGGTCTCCAGGATCATGCCCTGGGCCGAAGGCAGGTGCTAAACCACCGAGCCACCCAGGCTGCCCCAGTTTAAGCCACTTTGAGTTGGGTTCTTGTCATTTGTCATGGAAACGGCACTAATCCAGGGCACCCCACAATTTTAATCCAAGAAATAAAGTGAAATAATCTTTTGTCTAATGAGATAATCACAAAAATGCTATAACCTCTGTTATGGATTAAATTGTATCCCCTCCCCAAATCCATTTGTTAAAGCCCTAAGTTCCTATGTTGAAGCTCCCCAGTGTGACAGTATTTGGAGATAGGGCCTGTGAAGAGCTCATTAGGTCCTTAGGAGAAACCAAACCCATGACACCTTGATCTTGGATTTCCAGCCTCCAGATCTGTCAGAAAACATTTTTGTTTAAGTCTCAGTGTCTGCTATTTTGTTATGGCCGCCTGAACAGACTAATACTATAACCCTTATTTCACAGAGAAGGAAACACACTGCTGCCCATGCTCACACAGCTTCAAGGTGCCTGAAGCCAGGCAGGCTGGCTCTGTGGGACCCACAGGCCACCCCGGTCCCTGCCCACCAGACCTGAGGAGGCCTCCAGTAGGAAACAACCAATCTCTTTATTTATAAGTGATTTACAGTTAGAGAGCCCAGGCAGGAGACGGGGGCAGGGTGGCCTGAGGGGTGGCACTTGGGCTCTGGCAGGTCACTTGTCTGCACGCACGAAGGAGGCGAAGACGCTGTCCTTCCGGCTGAGCAGCTTCTCTGGCTTGTCGAACTCAAGGATGGCGCCACGCTTCAGGACAATCACCAGGTCTGCACTCAGGATGGTGTGTACACGGTGCTGGGGGGGAGGGGGGTCCTGGTCAGGGTGGTGGTGGGGGAGGGGCAGCTAAGGGTGCCCCTCCTGCAGTCTGAAGGAAGAGGTGTGTGGATAGGAGGTCCCATCCCTGTGGCCCTTCCTGGGGTGGCTGTGACTCCAAGCCCTCTGTCCACTGGTGACACCTCTCTCCTTACCAAGTCTCAGCTCTGCCCTCACCTCTGGGCCTCAAGACTCAGAGATCGCCTCACATCCCAACCGCCAGTCCCTATAGAGAAGTAACCCTAGGCTAGCTCACTTGGGACAGGGGCAGGCCTTGGATTGCGGAGAAAGAAGAGTTCTGAAGGAAGTTGGGGGGTAAGTCCTTCCACCACCCCCCCATGTGCTGCCTGCCATCCAGGTTCCCTGCAAGCCCTCCAGACTCTGCTCTGCATCGTTGTTGCTCCAGGGTCTTCTCCTGATTGCCAGGCCCAGGTGAGCCCGGTGGCTGCCCTCTGATGGCAGCTTCAAGAGGCCAGCCCTCTCTCTGGGTGTTCCCCCCACCCCAACAGGGGCCCCTTACCGCGATGGTGACCACAGTGCGGTCTGCGAAGGCCGTCATCACCACCTTCTGGAGGATGTTTTCCTGCCAAATGGGAGCAACAGCTGTTGGCTCATCTGCCTAGTGGATGTGGTCTGGTCTGGCTTTGGGGATGTGGGGCCCAGGGTTGCAGTCCAGCTCCCATGGGACCCCACTCCCAGCCCACCCCTCCTCCTCTGTCTGATCCTTGTCCCCATAGGACCAGCCAAGTTCTAGCATGTGGGGGCTGGGCTTAGCCTGCCGGGGGCTCAGCTCTGCGCGTGTAGGTGTGCTGTGAGTGTGTCTGGCTGTGCTGTGTGGTGGGTGATGGGTGTGAGGTCTCTGTGGGTCTGTGTGCAGCCTGCGTGTATGTGTACTATAAACGTGCCCCGAGACTAGCTGGAGTCAGGGTCCCCCCCCAGCCCTTTGCCTTTTCTGCTGCAGATGGCCCTTGATGGTAAAGACAACTGGAGCTTCAGGACCACTTGGTGCAAATTTCACCCTAAGAGCCCCTGAAAACCCTCTCCAAGACCCCACCCCACAGATGTGCTCAGGACTGACCGTGGCCATGTCGATGGAGGCCGTGGCTTCATCCATGATGAAGATGCTGGTCTTCCTCACGAAGGCCCGAGCCAGGCAGAACAGTTGCCTCTGGCCTTGGCTGAAATTCTCCCCACCTTCTGTGATGATGGCATCTGAGAACAGCCCCGGGCGGAGGAGCAGGGCTGAGTTAATCTGGCACTGGGAGTTTAGTAGACAGCATGGCTTAGGGCTGTTAGGAAGTGCATGGGGACAAACACACAAGCGTGTGTCACGAGGATGGGGGGGGCGGGGGTGCAGAGCTGGACAGCTGCCATCCGCGTTGACTACAAAGAGAAGTGCGCCCTCCGCAGGTGTGCGCCACCGTGGCCTGGGTGGTCCTGGGGGGCGCGTGGGTGGGTGTGTGCACTAGTGTGTATGTGCTGCGTGTGTGTGGGCCCTGGTGGGGTGAGTCTCTGAGGGCTGGCTTGGCCAGCCCCCACCGCCCCAGGGGCCGGAGCAAATACACCAAGGGTGTCCTCTGGGGTGGGGGCAGTCTTCCCTGCACCCTCGGGGAGTGACCCGGGCCTTGATTTCCCCCGCCCTCTCCTCCCTCGGGGCAGACCTGGGCGGCAGGGGGACGGCGCCGGCAGGACTGGACATGCTGCCGGGCAGGATGGACTTGCAAGCGCGTCCTCTCGTGGTGATTCCTGCTGCCCCCCACGCCCTGCCCCGGGGCCCAGGGAGGAGGGAGCCCCTGAACTGACCCATCGCATGGCCTGGGACAGCTGACTTGAGCTCCTGAGCTCCTGAAAGGGAAAACTAATGGTCCCTGGGGTCCTGCCGGGCCCTAGACTGTAAACGCTAGGGCATGGCCGTGAGCCTCCCCTTGCAGCCCCCTAGACGCCCTGGGGCGCCCGCTGCGGCAGGAGTAGGTACCCAGGCCTCCAGGCAGTGCCTTCACCACCAGCTTCAGCTGGGCGATCTCTAGGGCCTCCCACAGGGTGCTGTCCGAGCACTTCTTCTCCGGGTCCAGGTTAAACCTGGAGGGGGACAGGAAGCCCGCTCAGGGAGAGAAGCAGGGCCTGGCAGGGGGAGCAGTGAGTAAGAACGTGGCCTGGGGAGGGGTGGGTGCTGGCTGGAAGGGGGCGGCAGGTGGCAATGGGTGGAGGATGTGTGCCCAGCCCGAGGGTGGCGCTACCTCTACCAGCGCCTGCCTGGGCCTCACAGGGAAGAGAAAGGCCTGAAGGCAGCACCGTGAGGGACCAGGTCAGCCCCAGGGCTGCCCACCCAGGGAGGGGTACCCAGCTGGGCACTCTTGGCCTCACCCAGCCGCTCCTCCTTATGCCCCAGCTCCAAGGGGCTGGGCCTGGGACCCAGGGGGGTGCCTCCCAGAGTGGTGGGGCTCACCGGATGGTGCCGCTGAAGAGGACGGGGTCCTGCAGGATGATAGAGAGGCGGGAGCGCAGGGTGTGCAGTGGCAGTTTGGCAATGTCGATGCCGTCAATGATGATGCGCCCTGTGTGGAGACTGTGTCTCAGGTGGGCCACCAGGGAGTGGGGGAGCTGGTGGTGCTGGGGACAGGTTCAGCCTGGGAACGTGGGTCCCATCGAGGATGCAGGGGGAGGCAGTGATTGCTGGGCCTCCTATGACGTCTAACCATACACCGGGACTGAGGTCCCATCTGGTGGCTCTGGGTACATGTGTTATCACACAACTCACCCTCAAACATGTCCACCATGCGGAAGAAGGCGAGAGAGAAGGAAGACTTCCCACTGCCTGTGCGGCCGCAGATCCCAATCTGGAGAGAGGATGAAGCACACTGTGAGTACCTGGGGCTGGCTGGGATCTTCTGGGGCTGGCTCTGGGGTATGCAGGCATTGGAGGTCACGGCACGTCTCTTGTCCTGGCTTTCTGAACAGCTTTTAGGCCAGGGCTGCTTTCTGCAGAGGAGCCTCCCACGGGGATCCACAAGCAAGTGCAGGGTACAGATGTCCATTTTCCTGGGCCTGGGTGTAGGTCTTGCTGTGCCTGGTATGTGGCTGCAGGGGAGCTGGGGGCACCGGTGCATACTCTGTGTGCATGGGTGTGATGGAGGGCCTGGGAGTGGCCCAGTGCAGTTGGCAGGGATGGATCTGTGAGCCCCATCTTAAACTGGAGTCATCTCTGACCCCATTGCTTCCCGGCCCACAGGTGCCAACAGAAATGACAATCAAGACTAGTATAGAGATGGTGACACAGAAGGACAAGAGAGGTGGGGACAGATGGGAGGAGCCTGAGGCAGGGACAAAGGTACATCTAAAGGTCAGAGATAGTGAGGCAGACAGCCACAAAGACAGAGGGCAGTGGGGATCCCTGGGTGGCTCAGCGGTTTAGTGCCTGCCTTCGGCCCAGGGCGTGATCCTGGAGTCTTGGGATCGAGTCCCGCATTGGGCTCCCTGCATGGAGCCTGCTTCTCTCTCTGCCTGTGTCTCTGCCTCTCTGTGTGTCTCTCATGAATTAAAAAAAAAAAAAAAAAAGAGGGGCAGAGACAAAGAGACAGAAGGAGAGGGGTCTTGTCAGAGCAGAGTGGGAGTGAGGAGGGAATCAATCAGAGTTGGGTCAGAGTGCCAGGCAGGGGCTCCCTCCCCAGGACAAGTGTGGCCTCACTGTCTGTCCTTAGGACTTGCTCTGAAGTTAAGGGGTGGGGGCAGTGCCCTGGGAGAGCCCCTGACCATCTGCAGGGGGGCCCTGACAAAAGCCCTCTCAACCGGGGGAGTGTGGGGTATCCATCCTCTTGGTGAGTGAGGGCAGCAGAAGGAGCAGGGAGGAGTAGAGGAGAGGGAGGCTGAGCCTTGTCAGTGTGAGGGGCCCAGGGCCAGCCCTGGGGGAGGGGGTTCTGACCAGGTGGGAGCCTGGAGGCCCTGGGTGGGCATGAGCTGACACTGACCTTCTGTCCTGGGGAGATGAGGGCATTGACATGCTTTAGCACTGGCTTCAGGGAGCTGTCATAGCGCACACTGAGGTTCTGGATCTGGATCTTCCCTTGGTCTGGCCAGTTCTTCGGGATGAGTGAGGGTGCTGAGGGCACACCGGGGCTCAGCCAGCTGACAGAGGCGTCAGCTGGCATCCAGGAGGGCCCCCTTTTCCTACCACGCCCCCCGTCCAGGCCTCTCACCCAGGAGCCCCTCGTAACTCTCCGCCTCGGTTTTGAGGAGCCCATGGATGCGCTTCACGGCCCCCAGCTGGATCTCCATGTCCGCCAGGTTCCTCACCATCCAGTTGAGGTAGTTGGAGACCTGTGGCGAGTCAGGGAGCACTTGATCCAAGCCCGGCCACCAGCATAGCTCTTCTTACAGCTGAAGGGCCAGGAGCCCTCAGTGCCTTCTGCTGCCTCTTCATGGGGGTAGGGGGTCCCCCTGGAGGCACAGGGGGGTTACGATGAATGTGGATCCTTCCCCAGCATCTGTCTGGGGCCCTGGCCCTGGGTTAGCTCTGCTACCCACATGGTCCCTCCTGCATCAGACTCACAGTCGCTCGGGAGAAGGCCTGGAGGTGCCTCCGATTCCCCGAGTGAGGGTATCTGAGCCCTCCCCTGTCCCAGGCTGCAGCCACTCACCATTAGGGCATAGGTAAGGCCCAGGCCCACCAGGCCAGCAGAGAGCTCCCTGTGCAGGGAGTTGGAGATGGAGGTCACGGCGGCGATGAGGACCACGCAGGCACCGATGTACTCCTGGGGAGGGAGGCGAGCCAGTGTGGGCCCCCAGGGTTGAAGCCACACAGCCCCCACCCACCAAGCCCACCTCAGTCCCTTCAGGGCAGGGAGCAGCTCAGCCCAGCCACACTCCTACACGTTGTCAGACGCGCAGGAGGCCTTGATGGCTGGAGCCCCAGGAGACAGCGTGTGCACGCAGCTTATGCTGCTCCCCCCGCTCCCCAGCCATCTGCGCAGGCCTGAACGTGCGTCTCACCAGCTGGCCCACACGGGTCACAGGGCCCACTCCAGACACACACTAGTCACAGTCAACCACACAGCTCTTCTGGCTCTCAGCGCCCACCTCAGGTACCCTAGGCCCCGAGCGGTGACAGGGAAGAGGGGGCACAGCCAGACCCAAGGAGGGCCGCGGGGGGCTGGGGAAACAGGAGGGCTTGGCGCCCGCCCTGTGCACACAGGCAAGTGGTGTTCTGTGCTCTCTTCCTGCCCTCTGGTCGTGTCCCGGGGCCCCGGAGTTGGGGGCGGGTGGCACTTGCCATGCGGACTTCTAGCCATCTGTTGGCAGCCGTGAGGAAGAGGGAGGCGATGTTGTTGGAGTCCGTGTATTCGAGGAGCTTCTGCTGGAACCTAGCCTCATACCTGGAGGGAGGATGGGGAGGGTCTGAAGGTCCGCACGGTGCCCGGACTCTCCCTACTTACAGAGAAGCAGCCAGTGCATGTGCCATGTGTGACTTTATGTGTGCCATTCCTCCCTGGACTGCCCTCGGCTCCTTGCTACTTAATTCGAACTTGTCAAGACTCCCACCTCCTTCAAACTCCTGCTTTCACCCCAAGACCCGTTCTCTCCAGGGCCTCCCTATTACAGTAAAGGGCACCTCTGCCCACCTGGGTGCTCAGACCAGAAACTGAGGAATCATCTAGATTCACGTCTAATCCCTGTACAAGACCTCTTACGTCTACATCCAAAATAGCCCTGTGTCTGCCTGCCTCTCCTGCTTGCTGCCCACAGACTCACCTGGCCTACTGCATCAGCCTCCCCAGAGGTCCCCTGCTGTCTCCCCACAGCCTGCTCTGCACACAGGCAGCCAGCCTAGTCTTTGGAAATCATAAATTGCCTTCCATCTCTCCCCTGCTTCGAATATCAATGGCTTGAGCCCATGTGAGCTGGCTCCTGCCAACCTAGCCTCCTTCTATGCCACAAATTGCCTTGCTCACTGCCTTGTAGTCACAGAAGTTACAATAAAGTAATTTATTACTTGCCCCTTTTCAGTTTGATGACAATACCAAGGTCTTTCCCACCCCAGGGCCTTTGTACATGCTGTCCCCTCTGCCCAGGAAGCTTTCTCCTCTGCTCCTCACAAGGCTGATTCCTCTCAGCCTTCAGGCTTTACCTTAAATGGTACCTCCTCAGGGTGGCCTCTCCCGGCCTATGGTTCTCCATGTCTGCAGCCTGTTTGCTTTGTAACCTCTGTTCATATATGTTCTTTTCTCTAGCTGCTTATCTCCCTCATGAGACCATAAAGCCTGTGAGAATGGAACCCGTGGCTGTTCTGTTCGGCAGGGCATCCGTAGCACCTGGCACTGTCAATAAATACTTGCTGAACAAATGGAACCTTCCATGACCCTCTAATGTAGATGGGATCTCTCTGTATGAGGAAGGAATTATGGAGGCTTCTTTCCTTCCCTTGTGCCCTCACCATGTTCTCCTTGTGTTACTTTGAATGAACCTGCTTCTTCTCTCTGAGCAGCCTGGGCTCCTGGCATCTCTCCCTGGCCGCCCCCCACCCCCAACACCTGGCTGGCTTGGCCCAGCCCAGAGGAGGGGGCGGAGCACTTGTTTCATGATGAGCAAAGGAAAGAATGGGAGCTGTCGTAGCATTGGTCTCAGGGGAAACAACTGGGGACTCTCAGGGCTCAAGATGAGTCTTACTGGGCATTTGCTTTTCATTCTTGGAAGGTGTTTGTTCTGCTTTGATTGTTTCTGGGTGGAGGCACTGCGCCTGACCTCTGTGTCTGAGAAGAGGAGAGCAAAGGGAGCCTCTAAGGTGTGAGAGAGTGTACGATTGCACAGTCACAGTGATGGTGTGTCTGTGGGTGAGGTGTCTGTGGGTGAGTGTGCAGCCCAAAGTCTGAAGGGTGTGAGTGGGTGCATGCTGGAGGCATCTACATGCTTGTGCACGTGTATGTGACGGGGGAGCCTGAGGGGTGGGTGTGCATGAGGGTGTGTGGGAGATATGGCTTCTGAGCATTCTTACATACTGGCTGTGTGTCAGGACCAAGACTCAGTTTCCTCATTAGTAAAATGGAGATAGTAAGTTTCCACCTGGGCTGAAACACTGAGTCAAGGGCTGGGTACTCTTGAAACATCTGGGAAAAAGCAGGACCTCCGGGACGCCTGGGTGGCTCAGCGGTTGAGCATCTGCCTTCAGCTTAGGGCATGATCCTGGGGTCCTGGGATCAAGTCCCACATTGGGCTCCCCACAGGGAGTCTGCTTCTCCCTCTGCTTATGTCTCACCCTCTTTCTCTGTGTCTCTAATAAATAAATAAATAAATAAATAAATAAATAAATAAAATCTTAAAAAAAAAAAAGCAGGGCCTCCTAGAGAAACCAGACGGTCCCACAGGCCGGGGTTCCAAGCCTAGCACTGGCTCTGACCGTGTGTGACCTCAGGCTGGTGACTCAGCCTTATCTGTTGAACGTGGCTGCTGAATGTATCTATGTCATGGGGCTCTTGTGAGCATTAAGTGCAATAACACACATACAGCACTTAGCACACTGCCAGGCATGTGTTAAGTGCATAATCGATAAATGCTAGTTAGCTCTCAACAGGGCAGGCTGCTGGGCAAGAACCAATGAATTAAACACACCCAGGGATGACTAAAAAGTCCTTCATCCACATGTAAAAGTCACCCACGGTGTCAGTGCAGGGTGTGGGAGGCCTCACTGGGTGGCAGTTCCTCCGACTGACCACAGGCTGTTGCGGGTGCTGCATCCACTCAGGTCCTACTGAGAGGGTCCAGCCCTCTTGAGGAAAGTCACAATCTCTCTGTCCCAGGCCCAGCCTGAAGGCCTCCGGGACACCATGTGTGAGAGGAGCAGTGCTCAGACTGAGTAGAGGCCAGGCCCAGGAGCATCAAGGGCCCTGGAAGTCAAAGGAACTGGGGCAGTGCAGGCTTGAGACAGGAAGGGTGCCCGGAGGAGACCTTCGGGTCCTGCCAGGTTCCCAGGGGCTTCTGGGAAGAAGACAGCACAGGCTTGTACAGGGGCAGGGGCTGTCCAGGGAGCAGAGCCACGGCCAGGGCAGGCCTCTGCTTTGCTTTACTTAGACAAGGCCCCTAAGAGCATTTTCACTGGCACAGATGTCCCCAGGGAGTGAATGGGGCCACAGTGTTGCTCCAGGGGCCTGGGCACCTCTCCTAGAGCTTTGGGGCTTGGAGGAAGGACTCGCAAGCCTCCCTGGATCCTCTTGGCTGTTCCTTGAGCCCTAGGGTTACTCCTGGACACAGGACTGGGTGTCGCATGGTTACTGTCACATCCCGCATAGCTGTGCCATCCTAAAAATAACCTGGAATCACTCTCTGGGTAAGGCTTAGAGACCAGAGGCCCAACTCTCTGAGTCAGGGGTCTCTGGCCTGTTTGGCCGGAGGAGGGATCAGACATGAAACAGAGGCTGGGGCAGGGAGCAATAGCACCCCCCCCCCCAGGCAGCCTCAGAAGCTCCCGTCCAGTCCAACATCATGATTTAGGGTGGACTGCAGGGCCACTGGAGTTGGGGGTGGGGGCATTCCTCCAACTTGGTGAACTTTTATTTACCCTTTGATGCTAGCTTTCATAGCATCTCCTCCGTGAAGCCTTCCGTGAATGCCTCCCTTCTATGGTCCCGCAGTCTGTATTCTGAAGGCCTGTCACATGGGGTTCTCCAGGGCTGCTCAAAGCCTGGGTTGTAAATCCTTCCAAGGCAGGGGCTCATCTGACTCCTCTCTGTTTTTTTAGTGCCTGGCATGAATGCTTATCAAATGAATGGGCAGGTTCAAGTCTGGGCTTTATAGGACCTTAGCCAGATAGGTTACACAGTCTCTCTGAGCCTCAATTTCCTTATTTGGAAAATGGGAATAATCTTGCTGAGTGCCTTGGACTGAAGTGCAGAATGAATGAGATTGGCATGGAAAGCACTTAGCACAGTGTTTGAGTCCCTGGAGATTCCCAATAAAAGATGGGCTCAGGGCTGGCCCACATGATGTAAAAGCCTTTCTAGCATTGATATGTGAGGATATGTCCCAGCCCTGCTTCTTTGCATGCCCTGCCTTACTTCACAAAGGCTCTGGACTTGGCTGCGGGGCTGCGATTTTCCTCTCTGGATCTGGTTCCATACAGTGGAACCCACAGGACCCGATCCCTCTGATGGACACCATCTAGGCTTTGGGGCCTGAGGAGGGGTTGAGAGACCTGTGTCCTGGGCCTCCCTAAGCCAAGCCCTGCAACTGAGTCACAGGACCTGTGGCCCTGGCCCCACTCCCACCCACCCTCACCTCGGGGTAGATCTGGTACCTGAAGGCCCGGATGGTGGTGAGACCTTCTACGGTTTCAGCAAAATGGGAGAGCAGAGGGAGCTGGGTGGTATCATCCAGCTGCTGCAGGTCCCTGTGCAAGGGAGCAGAGCAGAAGGGTAAGAAGGCAGGCTTGGGGCTCCACCTGGGTCTGAACCCCAGCTTCCCCCCCAAACGCTGTGTGGGCAAATGGCTTCCCCTGTCTGAGTCTTGGCGTCTCCCTGTGGGCAGACCACGGTACCACGCCCCCACCCCGTGTGTCTGTCCCTCAGGGTGCCGGTGCTGTCACTGTCATCCGGGGCCCTGTCCTCCTCCCCCAGGTGTCTGTCCCTCACTCTGCAGCACGGCTGGGCAGGCACTGGGGGTTCCCTTCCACGGGTCAGCAGCCTGCCCCTGCACACAGCTGGAGAGAGGACCTGAGACAAGAAGGGTTGCCCGGAGGAGACCTTCGGGTCGTGCCAGCCTCCAAGGGCTTTCAGTCGCCTCCCCAGGAGCCACAGTTGATTTAGGCACATCACAGCCAGTATCTAAAGAGCTCCTCGAGGGGCAAAGGCCAGAGGTTTTCACGGCAACAGAAGGGCTCCTGCTCCCCCAAGCTGCACAGTGACAAGCACATCAGTGTGTGGGGGGGCGCGAGGCCGGAAGCAGCTTTCCTGAACAGACTGTCCCCAGGGCAGAGAGGATGCCAGGGGAACAGGGTGGTTTCTCTGGCAGGAGAAATGAACTTTGTAAAACAGCTTGTACAGTGTTTAAAAAGCCACAGTGATTGTGAACATCAACATGCTCCTCGCGGGTGCCAGGAGATCCTACTCCACCCAGTACTCGGGCAAGGTAGTCATGGTCAAAATGCATCTAAATGTAATTGTTTTTATTGATAATCAGCATTCTGACTCTAGTTACTAATCAACCATGTGCACTTGGGAAAGGTACTTAACCTTTTGATTATAACCCACAGTGAGAAATACATTTTTATGTTACAAGTCCATGCGCGCACCCACCCACCCACCCTTCTCCACGACCCAAACAAAGGTTTCATGAAGCAAAACTCCCTGTTTCTACGTGCATACCATCTGATATTTTCTGTTCACTTTCATTTTTAAAAAACAGGCTGGCTGCGGCCTGTAATACTGATTTCGTGACCCCGCTGATAGGTTGCAATTGGCAATTTGATAAACACGGGGTCTAGAGAGTCTTTCAGATTTTCCCTAGAATTATTTGAATCTATGAGTTTTCAGAGTCACTCCCAGAAAGAACTTCTAGAGAACGTTCTTAGGACATTCTGAGTAGGAAAGAAGCCCGTGTGGCTCCCGAGGCTCTGGAGGGCGAATGTGATGAATGTGGGAGGCTCCCTCAGGTCAAGGCCTCGGGGCCTGCTCGGGCCCCCTGGGCTGGGAGGTACGGTTGCCATAGCAGCCCTCCCTTCAGGTGCCCTGGACTTCGTGCATCCGCAATCAGAGCAGTCACTGGACTCCAAACCCCCCTGAGAGGCATTTTAGCAAAATGAATGAAGGGCATGAATGTGATCATACACCCAACCTGGCAGTTCCACTCCTGATCATCTCGCCTAAGGAAATAATTCAGATGTTAACGGCAGTGTGTGTGTGTGTGTGTGTGTGTGTGTGTGCACGCGTGTGTGCCAGCAGATGGCTACATCAGGGTGGTGGAAAATGAGTATCTCTTTTTCCTTCATTTCTACTTTCCGTTTCAGGGGGATTGTGACTCTACTACTTTTTGATAATTACCCTGTCAATGCGTACCGAACTACCCATGGCAAAGCACCTCCCATCCCTCATCCCCCTGAGGCTGGCAAAGGCCGCCGTCACCTGGATGCCACCCGGAAGTACTTCTGGATGAAGTAGCACACCACGGCCAGGGGCAAGAGGGCCACGAGGAACACAGGCGTGACATAGGAGATGACAGCCAGGGCTGAGACACAGAGCAGGGTGGAGCGGCTCAGGCATTCCAGCGTGGATGGGATGTGCTGACGGAGGGAGGGGGAGAGAGGGAGGTGAGTTTTGGTGTTTATCCTCAGGGTGTTACCCCTGCCATGTTTTGCTCTCTCACATTAATACAGGCACACGTCTTATCTCTCCAGCTACCCCGTAGGCTCCCTGAGAGCAGGAGTCAGGACTTTGTTTCCTCGCCATCTGGTACGGTGGTAAATGAAGAACACAGCTGAATCGAAATGCATGTTCTTCACAAAATCAGTCACCTGGTTCAGAATATGCTGGAACCCTACTGGAGTGAGCCAGGGGGTACTGGATGAAAGCCAAAGGGATGTGGTTGCCCTCACTCAGCCTTATCTTGCTGGTTTCACAGGGGAAGCCCCAGGCCCAGAGGCAGCATTATAATCAGATTGGGGCCCACTAGGTTCCTCCCACAGGGCTCTGATCACTAGGTGTGGGGGAGGGCAGCACCAGAGAGGAAAAGCTCGGGGGCCTGGCCTCTCTCTGAACTGGGGAAATGGGTCACAGTGCTGTGTACCTGGTCGATGGTGTTACAGTCAGCTGAAAATCTATTCAGGATGCTTCCAAGGGGCGTGGTCTCAAAAAACCTAAGATGCAACCAGAAGAAGAACAGTTACTCATCTGTTTATCTGTTCATCTGTTTATCTTGATTATCTTCCTGTTTATTGAATGAGGGTACTTATTTCTTTGATTTTAGTGTCTCTGGAGTCATCTCCGGGTCTAGCTTCCTACGGGTGGTTGCCTTGGCAAGTCTGTAGATATCTGGTCTGTGTCCCTGAGAATTCCTGCAGCTGCCCAAAGGGGTGCTGGCCCCTCACTAACCTCTCTGGCTCTCCAGCCCACATGTGACCATGGCCACCTTCCTCAGCTGCTTGCTCAGCCTGACTCAGTCAGCAGCTGTCCTGAGGACATAGAGTCTTCTCCAGAGGGACGATCTGCCAGGGGGAACGGGGCTCTGGGGACAGCCTGTCAGCTGGTTGACCAGTGAGGCTACTCTGGCTGTGATCCAGGACAGGCCCAACCCTAACCAGAGGGTTTCAGAAGCACAGATCTGGGACAAATAGAGGGTAAGTTACCCTTGAGGTCATGTCTGTGGGCCACAGAGAGCTCATGAGACTGAAAAGCAAAGGCGTAGTCAGATGGTGAGGCCTGGCACCAACAAGGGGCCAGTAACCTGTTTGCCTGTCGAGCTTTAAAGCTGAGTCAGCCAGTCGGTTGGGCAGGGACCACCTTAAACTAACTCTTTCACACCAAGGAGCCTTTGGGATTTGTGTCCATCCCATTCCAGGAGATCAAAACATGTCCCCGTGTCCCCAGTGCCAGAACCTGCAGGCTGGCTGGGGGGGGAAGGGGAGAGCCGAATCTGTGGGTGGAGATGGGCAGATGGTACCTGCCCGGGGAAGGGAAACTGAGATCTACGCGGAGCCTGCAGATGCTCACTTTGAAGGGCTGTTGTGACAATTAGATGAACTGATCACGGAGACTCCTAGCACTGTGTGTGGCTGAGTAAATGCTGGTTCTCCTCTGCTTTCTGCTCCGAGGAGAGCACTTGGCACACACCGTGTCTCGGGGCCACACGCCCCGCGCCCCGCAGCCTGTGACAGAGGTTGCAGAGCTCCACTTTATAGACGGGAGAGCCGAGGCCCAGAGAACAGGGACTTGCCCGCAGCCCAGGCTGCCTGGGGGAGAGGGGTACCTCATGGGAGCCAGGATGATCCGGTTCAGCAGGCTGCGGTGCAAGCTTTTGGCCACCTTCAGCCCCGTCCACTCCACGGTGACCGACGTGACAAGGCACAACACAATGCCCAGGCTGCACAGCACCGTGAACACCATGGCATAGACAGTCTGGTCGAGGGAGCACTCCTGGGCCAGGCAGAGAAGGAGGCGGGCTCCTGGGGGTGTCCCCGGCCCAGGCCTCCCCTCCCTGACCCCTGCCCCGGGGCCGCCGGCCACACCTGGCTGAGGGAGCAGTTCCTGGCCGCGGGGCTCAGGGTCAGGGCGCTGTCGGTCCACTTGGCCAGCCAGTAGTCAATGGCCACCAGGACCATGTGCTTGAGCAGCTGGGAGAAGACGAGCAGCGACAGGAGCAGGATGCCGGCGGACGACAGATACTTGGCACAGGCTCGCCACGGGATCTTGGCTCGCTGGTGCAGCACCGAGGACAGGTTGTCCTCCTCCTCGCTCTCGGCGGCCTCCTCTGCAGGCGCAAGAACCCCCCGTGGCTTCACACTGCGCACCCCTCTGAGGGCGAACGGGGGGCACGTTATCCCTACTTACAGATGGGGAAGCTGAGGCACACAGAGGGGAAGGACTTGAATGGAAGTCACACTACCTCACCACCTTCCCTGAACCCCAAGCCTTGGCCGCCTGCCCCCCATGGTCAAGCAGAGCTCAGGCCACGATTTCACTGCCCACCCCACTGCCTGTACCTTCCTCCTCTTCCTCATCCTGCAGGAGGCCATCTCTTGAGGACATGGCCCGGGGCAGGCCCTGAGGTGGCTCTGTGGCTTTTCTCTCCACGACAGTCTCCTGAAAGACAGATACATCCTCAGAGGGTGCAGGGGGAGAAAGGGAGTGTGGGGGGCGGCAGTGACCAGTGTCGGGTTTCCAGGCTGCCACCTCTGGGGGAGGGTCCGAGCGGACCACAAGTTTGTCTTACCAGAATTTTTTTTTTAAGGATTTTGTTTATTTTTATTCATGAGACACACACACACACACACACACACACACACACACACACACACAGAGAGAGAGAGAGACAGAGACAGAGAGAGACAGAGAGAGAGAGAGGGAGAAGCAGGCCCATGCAGGGAGCCCGACGTGGGACTCGATCCCCGGTCTCCAGGATCAGGCCCTGGGCTGAAGGCGGTGCTAAACCGCCAAGCCACCCGGTCTGCCCGCCTTACCAGAATTTCCTCCTTCCCGTTTATCAGCTAACAATAGCCTACTCTTCCTGTGGGAGTAGGGACCCTCGATGCTGGGTCTCTGCGACTCAGGTGGGCTGATCATTCTCCCAGGCTCCAGGGCTGAGACCCAGCACCGGCCAATCTCACGCTCCCCATCCCTGGCCCCAGGGCCACTCAGGGTGGGCATGTGACCAAAGTGGACAAAGGACAGTTAGCCTGGGAGGTCCGCTGCCTGTCATGAGACAGGCAGTCTCTTGCTGGTGGAGGTGTCGAGCCAGGACAATGTGAGCTCCAGGCTGCTGACAGCTCTTTCTGCCACCAGGAGAATGAGGCCAGGCTGAGGGGAGCGGAGCCACGGGAGGGTGCGGTACAGGTTCCCCGTGAGTGTTTAACTACCTGGATCCAGCTCTACCTGAAGCTGATGCCTTTTCCTTCCATGAAGCTTTATAACTAAATGGTTTCGGACTATTTCAGGATAAGGGGAAGGTGTCCACTGATTCTGCCCTGAGTAGCTGGCACAGGTCCTGGCTCTCCTCCAACAGGAGGAGGTTCATGCTCAGCCCCCACATCTGTCCTTCGGGGGTTTTCCTAGGGCAATGAGGGCTAGGAAGGCCTCTCTGTGTGTTCACGTTCTAACAGAACTGTCCTCTCAGAGGCTGGCTGCCTGGCCCTTAGGACATACTCACCTTCTCCAGCTCTTGGTCCTGCCGATTCATGAGGGTCTTCCAGTGCTCAAAGAGCTGGCACTCAGACCTCTGGAAGTCCTTGAGCGTGCCCTCCCTCTGGATGGTGCCATCCTTCATCGCTATGATCTGGGAGGGGAGAGACAGACCCTGCTGATGGGAAAGGGTGGTGGCAGCCACACCACCCCTCCCCAAGGAGTCTGAGATGGACCTGCACCCATCCTCTCCCCCCACACACCTGGCCCCTGGCTCTCCCACTGCCGCGAGCCAGGACTGACAGCTGACCCTCCCTCACCGATGCACTGTCAGGATTTAGAGCTCGGTACTTCTGGGGGGTAATTCTCAGTGGTTGCCCCATGGATGCTAAGGGGGTTTGCAGAGCAAATGAGTATACCCTGGTCAGGCTGTCGGATTCCTTGATAGGATTCCGTCAGGGGCAGCTGTTTTCACACACTTAACAGCTAAATGCACACTACCTTCAGCTCCTCCTGACCGCAGCTCTGGTAGTTCTCACCAGTGGTTGACAAAGTACCTATTGGTCTAAGTGTGTGGGGCCTTGCCTCTTTGAAATTAAAAAAACTGATTTTATTTGAAACACTCAGTGTTTCGCACTCCTAGACACTCGTCATTAATTCAGAGCCCTGTCCCCGCTCCTTTCCCCCCACCCAGCCCACACTGGGGTGTAGGGAAGGATGCCTGGGAGCCTTGATCACGGACATTTCAAGTCAGTCATGTCTTTGTCTGCCTTCTTTGGACTAAAGATTGTCCGGAACTATCCTGCCCAGGTCACCATGGAAACTCATAGATCTTCTGCACCTATTATAAGATTTTTTTTAAAATATGGATTCCCCCCACCCCTTTTTCATAATAGAGGGAGGATTTTACCATAGGTAGAAGGAAGACTTAGGCCCATTTAGCACAGGCGTGCAGCTCCAGGAGACCCTCAATTTTCAGAGGCAAATTTATATAGGAGTCAGGCAAGGCCCAGATTTTGAAAGTCACATGATTTCCAACTTAAAGCTTAAATGTTTTCCAATTAATCAAAAAGTAACTGTTGTCGACATATTGAGGAGTATAGAAATTCAGTTAATGTGGAGTCTCGCAAAATTGCACTCTATTGATAATATTGAAGTTTCTACTGCTACTTGCATTGTTTGTTTCCAGATTTTTCCATCTGATCCTGACTTAAATGCTTCCTTGGTGGGTCAGAGGGTGGGAAGATGGCTCTTCCATCCAAACAGGCAGTCCCAAGGCCAGGGGGATGAGCCATCAAACTGGGCCAAAAGCAGAAGGTAGGGATTGAGTGTCTGCTTCGTTCTGAGACTTCTTGGTGTCAGCCTTGCATGTACCCACAGGGGCCCCAGGTGAGGATGGGAATGTCACCAGCTCTAGGGGATACTGAACCCTTGGCCTGTGCAGGATCTGCTTGAGCCACTCAGCCTGCATGAAACCATTCAGTGTGGATTTCTTTGGCTTTGTGGCCCTCAGCGAGTGCAACTGAGACACTGACTCCTTTGAAGCTGTCCTGCCTCTCCCACTTCAGCCCTCCATAGCTTGACCTCCTTGTGGCCCCCTCACCCAGTCTGCATGTGGCAGGTACTGGAGCTTGTGGGTCACGAGGACCACTGTCCTCTTGTCGTCCTGGAGCAGCTCAAGGATCCCAGCCTGCATCAGGTGGTCACTCAGATGGACATCCAGAGCTGAGAAGGGGTCATCCTGGGCAGAGGAGAGAAGGTAGGGGCAAGTGTGGGGAGGGGGTTAAGAGTGAGAAAAAAAAACCCATCAGAGTTATCCCCGCTCTGGTCCAGGGACTGACACTAGTTAGCTGTGTGGCCTTGGACAATGCACTTAACCTCTCTGGGCTTTAGGCAGCTCATCTTAAAATGAGGCTGTTTTCAGTTCTTGCTCTCAAGCAGATGTAATCACAGGTACTTCTTGACTCCTGAACCTTCAATAGCTCCCCATTGCCCATGAAGTCCAAATTCCTTAGCATGGTAATCTAGTCCCTCTATGACCTGCTCAGTCTAGCTTTCTGGTCTCCCTTATCTGTTCTGTCCAAGTTCCCTGTACTCCAGGTTTTCAGGGAACTTGCCATTCCAGGTTTTTATGTATGCTCTTTCCTCTGCCCAAAGTCCCATTTTTCCTTTTGCCTGCCTGGTTAACCCTACTCATTCTTCAGCGCTCTACCCTAGCTCTTCCTGTGTCCTTTCTTGACCTCCATGCCTAGCCTTCCCTCCTCTCAATTCCAGTTGTGATAGTTATATGTCCACTCTGTGAGGCCCCCAGGAACCGACACCCATTATGTCCATGCCAGGTACAGAGTAGGAGCTTAATACAAATTTGCTGAAATAAACCAAAATACCCACTTTATTTCTGCTAACAAAGTTGTTTAAAGCTCATCTAAGACCACAAAGAAGCCAGGACTTTGTAAAGTGCTATGCCAGGTGGTACCAAAGACCTTTGCATTTTGAAATGTGTTTAGTGGGGAGCATTTATGTGTATTGGGGGTGGCAGAGGGAGAAGAAAGCCAGGATCAGAGACCTGAGGTTCCTTCTTCTGACTCCCTACCCAAACAGCCTCCCTCTTTCCTTCTGTTGAATTGACTCCTCTTTAATGTCCTCCTCCAGGAAGCTCTCCCTGACTATTCTAGCCCTCACAGCTGTCTCCTTGGATAAGGCTCCTTATAGACTGCACCACGCAGCCTGACTCAGCTGGGCTGTGGCTCTTGAGTGTGGGTGAGCTCTATCTCCCTAGTTAGAAATCTCTGAATCTTTGAGGCCGAGGGCTGGCTCTCCGAATTCTTCAGTGACAACCACAGCACCTAACACAAAATGTGGCATGAAATAGGAAAGGGTTAGCTAATAAGCTGATCTCATGTTTGATTGCTAGTGGTTATCTGGAGCACTGTGTTGAGAAGGATTCTGAGGCCAGGTTAAGTTGCCCACGGAAACTTGATGTGGGGTTTCACCGAGTTGCATTCATGGATAATGCTGAATTTTCTATTGCCACTGCTGTGATCATTGAGCGATGTCTGCTCTGGGTGTGGGATGGAAAGTGGCCACCTACATTCTACGTATCCGCCGTGATTATAGTGGGACTAAATTAGTGTTGATAGTTTGGGGCTGTCCTACAGGAAGGTGGCCTGTAACTACTACTCATTTCCCCTTATGGCTACCCAGAGTTCAGTGTGATGTCCACAGTGGGTCATGTGCACTATCCTTGCCTCAGCTTCCCCACCAATGATTAGGTAATATCTCTGGCAGGAGAGGTTTATTCCTGGAGAGGGAGATTGTTGGGTGGTGTGCATGTGTGTGTGCACACGCGTGTGTGTGTGTGTGTGTGTGTGTGTGTGTGTATAGGCAGTGAGGGAGGGAGGGCCCCAAGGGAGATACTAGCTAATATACTCACCAAGAAGACAACATTGGTGTGCTGGTACAGGGCTCGGGCCACACTGATTCGCTGGCGTTGGCCACCAGATAGGTTGATGCCCTATGACCAAAGAGAGGAAAGGTCATGCTCTCATCGCCCCTCAGAAAAGACTGTCCTGACCCTTACTTGGGTGTGAGCTCTTTGAGATGGAGGCCTGGCTCTATCCACCTCTTTGCCCCTCCTCACCTTGAAGAGAGGAAGAACTTGTTTACTAAATTCATTAGCAGTTGGAGAGCGTGATCCCCACTTATGTCTGAAGATTCATCAGGTTGGTGCTGGGGACCATCTGACAGATGACAACTAAGACAGAGGAAGTAGGGGGGCACCTGGGTGGCTCAGCGGTTGAGCATCTGCCTTTGGCTCAGGGCATGACCCGGGGTCCCAGGATCAAGTCCCACACCGGGCTCCCCACAGGGAGCCTGTTTCTCCCTCTGCCTGTGTCTCTGCCTCTCTCTCTGTGTCTCTCATGAATAAATAAATAAAATATTAAAAAAAAAAAAGACAGAGGAGTAGGGATTTAAATCACACCTAAGGAGGACAGTCTTGGGAGAGTTCTATTTGCCTAAGCTTACGGAGGAAGGGCCCCACGTGGCGAGTATACATGAAGGCTGTGGCCCCAGGCCTACCACAGTGTCAGGTGAGCCTTTAGTATATGCGTGCCGCACGAATGAAGGAGATGCCAACCCATCTCCAGCCCAGGAAGGCACTAGTTGCAAAGCTGCCAAGGATGGCCAGCAGCCCGAGGCTCAGGACCATTTTGATGTCAATGCAGGCAGCTCTTCCACCTTTACCCTCTCATATTTTCCAGTTACCTGCTCTCCCTGGTGGTGACAGGTGGGGATCAGGGGAGCTCGAGGTCCCCCCACAGAGGCTGCCACTAACCCGTTCCCCGATCTGAGTCTGGTCTCCGTGGGGCAGGATGTCGATGTCCGGCTGCAGGGAGCAGGCCTCGATGACCATTTTGTACCTGGAGTGATTGGGAGTGGAGGGGGCGGACACGACTGGTCAGCCTGGCCAGAGTTGGGTCTGACCACTCGCAGAAGGTCATTAACTTCTGGGCAGCTGTGCTTGGGGTGAGCAATGGCTTTAATGGCCTTCTGCCTGGGTGCAAGCAAACACCATGTGAGCTTGAAAGAGCTGAGGGCAGCACCTCACAGAGTCTTGGGGCCAGTTAAATATTTGAAAGATGAAATTGGATGGTAGCAAATATGCCACGTAAGTGACAAGAAGGGGCCCATGGCTCCTGTGCAGTGGGAGAGCTATAGCTGGAGCCCACACTTGGGGCACTGCCAGGGAAAATCACTGCTGGTTGGTTTAGGCAGTAATGATGATGGCTAATCAAATATTTGCCCAGCCTGCTCCTCTCATACTTCCCCAGCCAGCTCTTAGCTTGGGCAGGTGCCAGCCAGGGTGCATGGAGGCATCAGAGTGTCTTGGTGGCATGTAATTGGGTGTCAGGCAGCCTTGGATTTGAGACCCATTTCTATCACTTATTGGCTGGGTGGCCTTGGGCAAGTTACCTAACCTTTCTGAGCCTTGGTTTCCACATTTGTAAAATGGGGGTACTAATAGTAGCTGCCTCCTGGGGTTATTGTGAGCATCAGAGGAAATCATGCATATAAAGAGCAGGACACTGCACCTGGCACCTAAAAGCTCCATCGATGGTAGCAATTATTATTATATTATCATTGAAGGGAAAATAGTGCATGAGCTGCTGAGCTCGGGGTAGGGAATAGTGGGAAGCTGGGTCAGCCTTCTCCTTAGCCTCAAGGGAAGGCATCGAAGCTTCCACACAACACCGCCCCCACCGCCCACCCGCACCATACCCACAGGAGTTGGACTGCCCTGATGCCCAAGCACATCTGGATCATTTCCAGATGCACCATATGGAACAGGCTGGAATCCAGATAAGCATCCTGGAGAGCAGAATGGCTGGGTGTATGTGGTCGATGGAGGGGCCGGGCAGCCGGCAGGGGCTTGGGCACTGGGGAGGGCCGGCTAATGCTGCCCTTGACCAACCTCCCCCCTCCCCCAGCCGTCTCCCTCCGAGAAGCTTTTACCGTTGTTTGTTGAAGGGACTCTCAAAGGTGATATTCTCCTCCACAGTGGCATTTAGCAGCCATGGTTTCTGAGAAGCATAGGCAACAGGGCCTCTCTTCCTGGAATAAAGCAGGCGGGAGTAGGGGAGGCATTCTCAGGGGCTCATTCTCAGAGGCAGTTGTCAAGCAGATGGTTTAGACTAGGAAGGTGCACTTGGCAGGAGTCAGCTCTGGGTGGGCGCAATGACCTCTCCCTCCCCAGGGCTTGGGACGGCTCAGGTGCCCCAGTCTTAGCAGCCTGGGTAGGACAGGACCTCAACGTTGCCCTGCCCCACACCCAACCTGTCCCAGTCCTGTTGTCTGTTATCCCTGAATCTTCACCCAGAGCTGGGAGGAGCCCAAAGTGTGATCAGACCAAGTAAACACTCAACCCCTAATTTCCTTCTTCTCTGAGTGGCCCTCAAACCACTTGATTTTGATGTTAGTAGGCAACTCTCCAGTTCCAAGTGGAACTCTTTAAAAAAGCAGAGCCACGGAAACCACATTTAATGTGATATGGTTTTTGAAGACCAAACACCAGGAGTGGGGGATAAAAATGGTCTGGTGTGAAGGGAGCAGCTTGATGCACAGAAGCAGCAGTGGCTTCTGAACCAGCTGACGGAGCACAGAGCCTTCCCGGGCCTCCTCCCTGCAGCTGGGGTGGGGTCTGGGGTAGGGGGCTGCCTTCCGAGTTCTGTGGCTCCCTTGGGCCTGAGAGCCCCTCCGGGGAAGTCTGCCCAGAGCTCAGGTGCTCCCAGGTCACAGTACCTGACATCCGAATCGGCCACTGTCTCCCGCTCTGGGCTGCAGCAGGGAAGAAAGGACACAGCTTCAGGGCTCCCACGCACGGACCAGCTTCTTCACAGACATTCGGGCCCCCTCAAACCTGGCATGAGTGTGCCTTATCATCCCTGGGACCAAGGGTGCAGCCACACATATTGCACGGAGGTGGGTGGAGAGGGGCTTAGCCGTCCTGGGGGAGCCTCCACTGCCTGACCCTGGGTAGCATCCCCGGTATGTGCAGGGTGCATGAGGAGGGCCCAGGGCCCCAGCTGAGAAGGAGAAGGGGGGACAGGCACCGACGGTGTAAGCTTGTGTGCGTGTGTGGGGGGATCCTGTGTCAGAGGAGTATGAAGGCCACCAAGTGGCTCCTCCAGACTCAGCCTCTGCATCGGGGCTCAAGGGTGCAGACTGGTCTCAGACAGATGTGGCTGTCAAAGCAGCTGGGACGGGGAGGGCTGTCTGGAAGGGGTCAGGCCAGGTCGGCAGCTCATGTGTGGGAACCTAAGGCCCATGGAGCTCTCGGGGAGGCAGCCAGAGGGCCGAGAGGGCTCAAGCCCGATTTGAAGCCTCGTGTGGCCCCGTCAGAAGACAGCAGTGGAATCGGGGGATCTGCTGGGAGAGACGTGGTCAGCTGCAGTGCCCACGAGCCCTGGACGGCCTGCACCGGCTCAGGTGTCAGCTATTCCGTCCCGCTGTACTCATCCGCACGGTCATACTTGTCACATACCATGAGGTTGGCCTTTTGGCTCAAGAACCGTGGTTACTAAGGCCAGGGAGGCTGGGCCTGTCATCACATCCCGGCACTTGGGGACAAGGTGGGAGAAAGGGCAGAGAAAACACGAGGAAGTGAAACACTCTGGTGTCAGAGCGAAGGCCAGGAGCTTAAGTGTATTTACAAAGTTGAGTCATCGCTCCCAGTCCCGACTTCACACCACCTCCTGTGTGTTTCGAATGTTCTTGGGGGATGTGAGGGTAGGGAGGGTTTTGAGGGTCTCAGAGCCTTGTGAATTGGTTTCACTTGGACTTTTCAGGCCTGTACACTAAACATAAAGAAATCAGGCTGAATTTTCGGTCTGGCCTGGGCGATATCCATCTCCTCTTTCAGAGGCCTGTTTCTCAACATTTTTTTTTTTCAGGATCATTCCCTAGGGCCTCTTTAAACACTTTTTTTTTTCCTAATGGTCTTTTCCCTGCCACATTTGTTTTCCAATTCAATGGTTTTTAGTATAGTCAAAAGGTTGTGCAAACATGACCACTAATTCCACATTTTTATTACCTCCCCCAAATAAACTCTATACCCATTAGCACTTACTCCCTTTCTCCCTCCCACCAGCCTGTGGCAAGCGGGAAGCTACTTTCTGACTATCCACCATGAAATGTGTATGCATGTATGTATGCTTGTGTGTATGTATGTATATATTTGTTTATCATTTTAAGTAGGCTCCACGCCCACCATGGGGCTTGAACTCACGACCCTGAGATCAAGAGTCGCAGGCTTCACTGACTGACCCAGCCAGGCGCCCCCATTCACTATGAAATTTTTAAGCCACAGATACACTGTATATTTGTTTATATGTGATACGGCCCTTTGAAGGGCCACAGACGAGAATGTCTAAGTTTTTTCTCTAAGAACCAGGTTTTGCCGTTGTTGAGAAAGCGTGCTTTATGATAAGGCCCTGTGCCTCTGACACGATGTAGGCTGCACACCCTGGAATCGGGACTCAGTACCCCACACCCTCCCAGCCCTCCCAGCCCGCCAGCTTCTTCCCTTTGTTGGGACCCACTTCTAACCCAGTTCCAAGGCTGTACCTGGGGTCCTCTCCCGTCTCCTCAGGAAGGCTGCTGGGGCACAAAATGGGAAAAACCAACACCAGTTACTTCTCACTCCACTGACTTTCTCTCCATCACAGAGGTCTTCGGAGAACAGCAATCTTTGCAACCCCCGTCCCTCCCACCCCTCCCCAGTGTCCCCAAATGGCTTCCTTGGGGGGGGGGCACAAACTGCTCTTCTCATCTCTGTCCCTCCCACAGCACCTAGATGAGCACCCTCCAAATAGCAAGGGCTAAATCCGTGCTCCTGGCACTGGCTCAGAGCAGCAGTGAGGCTGGCATCACAATGGTTTTCCAGTTGGAAAACTAAAGCTCAGAGACGGAAAGTGACTTTGCCAAGGTCAGAATCAATTTATATAGTGCTTTCAAACTGTAGATTGGGACCCAATAATTGGGTTTGAGGTAAGTGAACAGCAACTCCCCCCCCTCCGAAAAAACTATGCATGTGATTAAGATGTGTAATTTTTGATGAATTTTTTTCCTCTGATCTATCAATGCATGAATGTAGTGGACTGTGATGTAAAATATGTTTCACACTGTGGATTATGGTAAAAAAAAATTGAGAACACTGAGTGAGGCAACTTGAATTTTGGTGCCAACTTTGCCAGTGCTCTTTCTCCTGCCCCACACCACCTGTCAACCTTCTGCCAATAGAATGTGTGCTTCTGACATGCACATTTGGGGAAAAGCAATTGGCTCTATTTTCATACAGATCTTACTTTAATCATACTAAAACTAGCTAACATTTATATTGAACTTTTTTGTAAGCACTGTGATAAGCACCTAATAGTATTGTCTTTTTTTCTTTTTTTTAGTATTGTCTTTTTTAAACTTAAAATAATCATAGGAAGGAGGCTGATTTTGACTGTCTCCTCCTTACAGTCAGAGAAAGTGAGGGTCAGAGAGGCTAAGTAACTTGCCCAGAGCCACACAGCCAACAAATCGCAGAGAACATAGAGCTCTCTGACTCTAAAGCTCCATGCCTTTTTTTTAAAGAAGGTTTTATTTATTCATTCATGAGAGATACACAGAGAGAGGCAGAGACATAGGCAGAGGGAGAAGTGGGTTCCCTATGGGGAGCCTGATGCGGGACTCGATCCCAGGACCCCAGGATCTTGATTTGAGCTGAAGGCAAACACTCAACCACTGAGCCACCTGGGTGGTCCTAAAGCTTCACGCTCTTAACGACCATTGTTACTTCACTGTGATTTGTCAGAAACCCTGGGCTGGACAAAATCAGGAGTGGAAAGGAGCCTGATGCAGTCCCTTCTGTGTCTTGCCAAGGGGCGGGACTGAGGGGAGATCCTGATGGATATGTAGTCACATGTACCCTCGGTTTCTGTTCTCTGGTTTTTGGGATCTCATCTCATTCTCTCAACCTCAGCGAACCTCATGTTCTCCAACCACCAGATTGCTGTCATTTCTGGGCAGCTGGTAACGTGAGACAGATGAAAAGCCAAAGCTTACAAATTCCAGCTCTGGCCACAGCGCAGATAAGCTTGTCCCTGGAATCTTCCTGCCTTGACTGCTTCCAGAGTTGCAAAGGCTGTTATTTATCTGGGAGAAAGCACATCTGCAGCCTCTCTGAGGACCTCAGCGCACAGTGAGCGCTCTCGGCCCTAACTCAGTTTGCATCATTGTCTGGGCTGCTCAATTAGCCCTTATAATGGACTACCTTACTCTCTAATCAGCTCCTGGCTAAGTCTTTTATCTCCAGTGGGATTTTAAGGCAGGAAGAGCATCTTTTCCAGCCCTCACATTGCTTAGCACACGACAGACTTATAATAAAGGGAGGTTATTAACTGACATCTTAATGATTTGGGAAGAAGGGAGGGGGAGAGACTTGCGCTCACTGGGGGCCGTCCTCATGCCCGGAACAGCGTGAAGACGTTTTTGTATTCACCACATCATCCACAGGCCAACACTATAAAGAAGGGTTCACAGCCCCGTTTTACAGATAGGGGAAACTGAGGCTTGGAGTTGGCAATGACATGCCCAGTGTTACAGTCAGGGAGGGGAAGCTGGGAACCTGGTATGAATCCAGGTACATCTTTGCCTTTTCCCAGTGTCGCCCCAGCCTCCCTAGAATGAGCCTCCCCGGGCCTTTGTGTGTAGTAGATGTTTCCATCTAAAAAGTACAAACTGGTACATGTGGCACATACTTTCTCTCATTGATTCCTGGGGTCTTAAATGTGTTGGGACCATTGCATCCCTCCTCTGCCAGTGCCTTGGGGACCGAGCACTGAGCTGAAGGACAATACTCCCTGGTTCTCCCACCCACGTCCTTCCCGCCAACCAGCCAGGAGTGAGGCATGCGTGTGCGCACCGCACTGGAGCAGGGCACAGTGCCAGCCTCACACGCCGGTAGGGCAAAGCAGACAGGGACAGAAGTCAGAAGGTTATGAGGGCCACGAGGAGTAGGAGTAAGAAAGCACTGTAGAAATTTTGGGGTAAAGGACCCACAAACACTTTGCAAATGTGCAGAAAGGAGACTGGAAACTTGTAGGTGATGGCATATTAAGTGATTTTTAGCTTCTTTATAGTCGTGTCTCTTTTCTAATTTAACTGGGATCCTTCCAGAATCAGAGAAAAATGTAAATTCTAAAAACTTTGAAGGTTTTCTAATTTTTTCACTAAAATGAACTCTGAAGTGAGGGGAGGACCCCATGCCGGGACAGGATTCCCGGGGCTGGCCCGGCGGAAGAGGAGGAAGGCAGGGCAGCGCAGAGCTGGAAAGGATATGGGCTCTGAAGTTCGTTACCTGAGGAGCTGCTCTGCTCCTGCTTGTGAAATCTTCGGCGACTCCCTTTCCTTAGGGGAGCCTCTGTTTCCTTCTGCATAAAACTGTGGTCATGGCACAAACCTCAGTGATGCTGGGACAGTGTATATACAAACAGCCCCGAGCTGGTTGGAGGCAAGGACGTGGGGTTACAAAACAGGGGGATCACCCTCTAGCTCAGTGCTTGGTCCCCAAGATGCATACGGAGGAGGAATCGAATGGGCCCACCACTCATTTAAGACCCCAGCAATCAATAAAAAGGGAAAAGGTAGAAACAGGTTGGAAGAGAAAGCTAGAACTTTTGGGTTCCCGTGGTCCCTTCATCCTGCTCCTGACAGGCCTGTAGCCACCTTAAAATGTTACCTTTTACCCACAGAGCCCTTTTCAACTCATGTCATTGGGTCCTAACACCAAGTCTCTGAGAGAGGAAAGGGTTTTCCTCATTGTCCCAAAGAGTAAACTAAAACTCAGAGAGGTAAAATAACCTGCCCAAGGTCACACAGCAAGCAAGTGGCAGACTCAGGACTACAACCAGAGACCATCTGGTTCCACACCTGGCTCATCACCTCCATGCAGTGCCCCTTGTCTTGTCTGCTTACCATCTCACCTGACCGGCCTCCAGGAAACCTGGGGTCACTTGAGCCCTTTACCCCTACTCCCCAAAGGCTCCAGGAACTGCATGGGCAGATTGGACCACAAGGCAGTCATGAGAGGAGGCTGTTTCTCACCTCCTAGACCTGAATCAGGGGTATTGGGAGGTGACCTTCACACCAACCCCCACAAGACAACAGCATCCTGAGGCAGACCCAGGGCAAGCTGGGCCCAGGCCTCCTGAGTGGGCACAGACAGAAATAACAAATGGTTTCTGCGTGGGTGCCTCAGCAGATGGTGGGAGCAGGGGCAGCAGGGCGCGCCTGGGAGACTAATTTGTAGTTCCTCATCAGGAAATGGAACCTTCCTCCCCACTCCAGTGCTCTCCTCAGGGCATTGCTTCCTGTTGGCTCCCGGGGACATTTAAAATGGGTCTACTGTGGTCATTAATGGCCCTATTCCTTACTTCTAGGGAAAGAATTTCACTTGAGTATATCTGCTAATATTAACTTTTCATCAAAATGTTTTCTTCTCAGATACTAAAGAGAGAGTTTGCAAATTCCCAGCTTGGTAGTGCTCTGAAGCAGACAGCCAGGCACCGGCAGGCACCTATCATTAAGGTGGATGCGTGGGAGCCACGAGGTTCTCCCTGAGATCCGGGGCTGACGGCTAATGTGCTGGATCTGCCCAGGGCCGCTGCAGTAAACGTCCAGCCTGGAATGCAGGACCTCACCTGCTGGACCCTCCATGCCCATCCTGGGGCTCAGTCTGCGTGTCTCTATCCACCCAGGATAGAGTCCCTGGGTGAACTCCCTGGAGGTAGGTCTTCTCCTCTGTAGTCTACATGGAGAAGTTCACAAAATACACATCCTGTGCTGGGCACTTGGGGTATGACATAGAATAATCCTAGGGTTCTGTCCTCAAGATGCCCAGTGTCATGGGGGGAGACAGACACATCAGTAGATAATCAAAACACAGCGTGAGGCATGCGCGGGTAGGGTTCCCGCTTTCCACATGTTGGTGGGGAATTGTGCGGTGGGTTTCTGGGTTAGGGGAACAGCCCGGGCAAAGGCGTGCAGGAAGAGAGAGATGTAAAGACACATCTGTGGTGGCGGTCTCTTGAAGGTCATAAATTGTTCCCAGTTTATTCACTTAGCAAATTTAGCAAAGGCACTGTGGATACAGAGAGACAAATAAGATATGGCCTCTGTCCCGGGGAGCTGACTACCATCTCCCCTGGGAGACAGGCTGGAGCGCAATTCAAGAGCAACAGGGGAATTTTATACCTGCCATAGAAGTACATTGTCAAAGAATAATATTTATGATAATATTTATAGGGCACTTACTACATGCCAGGTTAAGCCTCACATCAACCCCATGGGAATAAGGGGTACAGAAAGGTCGGAGAATTTCCCAAAGCACAGAGCCCAGATCTGAACCCAGGCAGCCTGCTTCCAGAGCTCTGCTGCTATCTGCTTTCTGCACCTCCTAATCCCCCAGCTCCCTGCCTCCTGGAACTCTTTCTGGCTGCCTGGTCACCAGGCCCTGGCTGTGGTGTGGATGGAGACGTTGGAACAGTCTGGCATCACCCTTGCCTCGGGCTGCAGAGAGGCAGACCTGCAGGAATGGCTGGCACGTTAGATGCTATTTTGCTCTTGCTCACTTTGCAAGGGCCTCATCCCCCTGCGGACTGGGGCCAGTGTCTGAGGCAGGGAGCTCACAGGTAAGAGGGGGGCCCTCACCACACGGCCCCCGCACTTAACTCATTGTTTGGGGCAGGTGCACCAGACAGAGCTTGTACACGTCCAGGATTTTGAGAGGCAAACGGCAGATGAAGGCAACTGAGCCACATGTGTCCAGACTCCTTCTCCCAGCCACCGTAATGAGCTCCTGTCTCCCTTTCTACAGACCCTTCCCCTCCGCCTTCCTTTATCCCCAGCGTGATTCTTGTACAGACTTCAGGCCAAACTGCATTTCCCAGGCCTAGGATGCAGGGGTGTCTGAGCCGAGCCAGGCCCCCATCCTGTGGTCCGCCCCTGCACCCCACGCCCTCAGTGCTCCAGGTACCACAATCATGTTCTGATCAGCCTGCCTTTGCCCAGGCCGTACCCCTGCCTGGAACACCTTCTCCTCCTACCCTTGCCTCTTTCATCTGAGGAAACCCGCTCATCCTTCAAGGCCCAAGTACCACATCCACGTGAGCCTTCCCTTCTTGGCCACAGAGATCCTTGTTCCTCTGCGCTCGACTACGGCACTGATCTCCCTTCCCCTCCCATAAAAGGGCCGTGTCTTAATCACCGTTGCATTGCTGTCGCTGTGCCTAGGGTCTGGCACACAGTAGGTGCTCAATAAACAGGGGGTGAGTGAATACATCAAGGTAGAGAGACTGGAGCCTGAGCTGAGTGGTGAACAAAGTCTCGCAACTTCCTAGGGTTGGCTGCAAGGATGTGCAGGATGTGCCTCGCTGTGCTTGGGATGGAAGTTGCACGGTGGAAAGGGACAAATGGATCCTGGAGGGGTGAGAGGACCTTTGCATCACCACCCCACTCCCCAGACTGGAGCCGATCGGGGAGCTGGGGCCCACCTGCCTGTTGAGGGTGAGCGTCATGGGGACAGAGCTGTGAGCACCTGGACAGTGGCTCTGCTGAGGAGGTAGGGCGGTGCCGTGGTCATGGGGCCTGCTGGCCTTGGGACTGCCAGGCTAACGATTTCCTCACACAGCTCTTGGACTCCTTCTCTTTCAGGACTCAGTTGAAGCCCATGGCCTTGAGCACCTAGGTTCAAACCCTACCTCTGCCATTTGAGAGCTGTGTGGCCTCAGCTAACTTGCTTTGCCTCAGTTTCCTCATCTATTAAGTGGGGTTAATGATGTCTACCTCACAGAGCTTGGTGAAGACTGCCTGGGACAATGAAAGTAATAAAGTGCCTTGCACAGTGCCTGGCACAGAAGAGCTGCTCAATGTTAGCTGCCCTAGGGAGGTCCCCTTGGATCCCCTGGGCTGGAGCAGAGGTTCTCAAAGAGAGAGGTGGCGGTAGTCAGACCCTGAGGGTTGGCAAAGCTTGGAGAAGGGGTGGGGGCTGAACCCCTGCCAAGCATGCCTGCTGCCTCTGCAGAGGACAGAGTGGGGCTGATGCTGGTGTGAGGCA
The DNA here is from genome assembly GCF_905146905.1 of Nyctereutes procyonoides. NCBI lineage: Eukaryota > Metazoa > Chordata > Mammalia > Carnivora > Canidae > Nyctereutes > Nyctereutes procyonoides. The sequence goes on along the minus strand of NW_026575034.1, from coordinate 10,738,941 downwards.
TCCTCGAGCCCCCCCACCCCGAGGTTGGGGCCTGGGGAGGAGATGAAGAAAGTGGGGCAAAAGGAGGGGGTTCACAGGGGGCTTGACTCATGCTGAGTGGGACACAGACCCCAGAATCCAGGGGCAGCCCCAATCTCTGGGTTCCGTGATCCCATCTTCCCTTTGCAGACACATGCTGTCAGCCAATGTGCCAGGCCTCCTCCCTTCAGAGCCCTAAGGGACAGTTGGTACAAGGGACCTACAAAGTGACCTCAAACCTAATGCTCTTCCTTCCCAGTCAGGCCGTGTTGGGAAATCCCCCAAATAAGATGGGGAATGGAGGCAGAGACCCCTCTGTCCAGGGATGCCTGGGTGGCTCAGTGGTTGAGTGTCTGCCTTTAGTTCAGGGTGTGATCCTGGGGTCCCAGGATCGAGTTCTGCATCGGGCTCCTTACATGGAGCCTGCTTCTCCCTCTGCCTGTGTCTCTGCTTCTTTCTCTCCATCTCTCATGAATAAATAAACCCTTAAAAAAAAGAGCCCAGGGACCGACGTCATGGGAAACCCAAAGAGCTTGTCTGCCAGCCCATAGCCCCACCGAGAAGGGAAACTTGCCGTCTCTTGGATGCACCATTCAGGGACATTTTGGAAAAGCAGGAAATGGAGATGCCTACAGATATTCAGACACTGGGCCCGAGGTCTTTTTCTCTGTTCAGTTCTGTACTCAGGCCTATGAAAACCTGCCTTCTTGAATGATAATTTCCCCCTAGAAATGATTGTAGGGAAAGCTTGTCCTCTGCTGGATTGGCTGCAAACTTTATTCCTAAAAGTGCTCTACGTACCTGTCAGGTGCCCCTTGCCCTGGGCTGAGGGTTTGGCAGGGAGGTGAGCCCCCGAGCCTCACCCTCTTCATTTCTTTTCTTCTTTTTAAAAAGCTTCTATTTTATATGCATCCTTTATCAACTGGTTTCAAGTGATTTTTGGAAGTAGGTGGGTATAAATAATAGATTCGTGATTGACTCAACCGGGGGATCTGGCTCTTTAATTAAGACAGTGATCTTTGTCCAGAAGCCCACGTTTGTCTGGGTTATCTCTGGCTCCTCAAAACACCCACTGAATGGTCTGTGTCGGCTTTGCTGATGACCAAGCCGGAAACCAGTGTTTGTGTTGCAGTTCCCCACACAGAGAGGCAGTGCAGCTGAGTGAGCACAGGGTCTGGAGTCAAACGGAATGGAGTTAGAGTTCCAGCTCAGCCGCTTACTAGCAGAGTGACTTAGGGCAAAGTAGTTTTAACTCTCCTGTATAAAACAAGAGCTGTTGACAGTTCTTACCTTGCTGGTTGTCATAAGGATTAAATGAAATAATGCATGCAGAGCACTTAGCAAAGTACTTGGCACATAGTAAGGGTTTAATAAGTACTAATGATGATGATGAGAATAACATTGAACAGCATTGAGTACTGGATAAGTGCGTGATGCACCCTCCACTAAGGATGTTGAAAGGCTGCCTACCTGCCCACTGGCAGCTCGTCCCACTGAGCCCTGAGGATGAATTTAGTACCTGTTCCAGAAGACGGCCCCTGAGATCTTCTGCATCTCCCCTAGGGTGGCTAGGAGGAGTGAGGACTTGCCGCAGCCCACCTGCCCCACGATCATGGTCAGCTGGCCTGCAGGGAGGGTGGGTAGCAGATCGGACTGGGGCAGGAGGGAGTCTGAACGACTGCCACCCAGAAAAAACAGACAGATCCACCCAACCCTGGGACTCCCATTTGCTTTCCTTCCACCTGGAATCCCCCTCTGAGCCTTTCCTTCTGGAAACTTTCCCAGGTCCTTCCTCTACTAGTGATCCTCTACTCCTTCCTGAGTCCTTGCTTCTCCTTTCTCTTGCTCCTTAGTGTGAGCCCAGCTCCTCATGGTCCCAACAAAGGCCACTCTGGGTCCCACGTCCACCCCACCTCCATGCTTTCTTTGCTCATACTATTGCCTCTGCCAGGATGCCCACTGTGCCTCACGGCCCGAGGGATCCTGCTCATTTTCAGGTACCCCACCTCTTCCATAGCACCTTCCCTGGCTACTCGGGACTGCTCTTCTTTCTGTGAGGCACCCGTATGTCTGCCGCAGATGGTTGGACATCAAGGTCCCGCTGTCTCGTCCTGTCCTTGCTTCTGCACTCCCACTAGCATGTGGACTCCTAGAGGATGCAGCCCACTTCTCTGTGGAGTTCATACTCCAGAGTATCCACCAAGGGTGAGCACTGAGCAGGTACTCAATACGTGCTGATTTTTCTTTTTCTTTCTGTCACTCAGTGGGACAGGGGGAAGGGGCACCCCCAGACTGGAGAGGTGAGCCGGCCGTACCTCGGGGGATGCGGATGGTGATGTTGGACAGTGTGGGAATTCCATCAGGGGTCCATGTGAAGAAGCCTCCAATGATCTTTATTGGTGGTACCCCACCGCCCAGAAGAGAACAGAGAGGTTCTCAGTGTGACCGGTCTCTTGCCTCCCCTCCCCCATGAAAGCCAAAAGACAGATTTCAGGCCCTGGATCACTTCTAGGGCAGAGGAGTGGGGGCATGGCCTTCTCATGCTGATCCCTGCCCAAGGAACCCTCTCTAAGAGGACAATCACGTGTTCCCCCATTCAACAGAAGAGGAAGACCTGTTCCTAGTTTTGGGACTGCCACGGACCCTCCAGGCAGGCAGGGTGACCTCTAGGTCAGAGGACTCAGCACATAGGTCTCTGGTGCCGAGCTCCCTCCTGGAAATGGTGCCGGGGAGCCAGGTGTGGGGGTGCAGGGTCTCGGACTCACCTGGACACAGCAGCTGTCAGCATCCCCATCTGCACTGGGGGCCAGCCTCTGCAGCGGGGCCGAGAAGCCCCGACAGTCCTCCCGGGCTGGATGCTTGCGGTTCACGACCTTAAGGGGCTGGGAATGGTCAGGGGGAGGTAAGGATCCATAGGGCTGGGACAGGGGCAGGGAAGGGAGTCCCCCTTCCTGTGAGCAAAGGCTGAGGCAGGACACAGCAGGGCACAAGAGAAAAACACTGAGATGGGCAGGGGGGAAAGCCGGGCACTCACCACTGCCTGATACTTGCTGGCTTGGCCCTGCGGCGCAGGCTCACGGGGCGCACACTGCTCCTCACGGATCTCTGCACTGGACAGGAACTCGCTCAGCTTCTGCACGCTGCAGAGGAAGCACAGAGACACCCCTCACCCTTGCCAGGGGCAGAGGGGAGGGGGAAAGGGAGGAGGGCGCAGCCTGAGAGAGCAGCTCTGAGAAGGTTCTGGGTCCTGCGGTGCTGTCCCCACAAAGCCCACACTGGAGGGGGCCAGACTGGAGGGCATCCATGGTGGGCAGTTGTCCTCCGGATTTGTTCCAGTTGACCAGTCAGCGGGACTGGGTTAGGGTCCGGGTTACGGTGAGATTGGTTAGTTTTAGGGTTAGGTAAATGTTAAAGTTGGTTCTTTGATGTTGGGCTTTATCAGTTACTGCTGGAGTTAAGGTTGGTCAGAGCCAGGGTTAGTTAGGATTTGGATTATTGTCCAATTAATGTCCAATATTATCCAATTATTGGATTAATTATTATTGTCATTAACAATAATAATTACTCAATAACAATTATTGAGCACATACTGCATGCCAAACACTGTGTTAAACGCTTCCCACTGGGGAGGTTGCCATTATTCCCAACTCAAGGAGGAGAAGGCCTCAGATAGCCTGGTGACCCTGAGATTATGGAAATGCTTCAAGGTGAGCACAAGGGATTTCCAGCTGGGCCAGCATCCTGGAACCTGTGGTTTCTATACAGAGTCACATCCTGGGCTGGGGTGGGGGTGGGGGAGGAGGGATGGTCATTAGAAGTCACTGTGCCATGGCCAATTAAACTGAATCAGCGCAGCCCAGCCTGGAAATGGGAGCCATCGTTTCCCAGCCCTGGTTTAACTACTCCCTAGTCATATACTCCTTTGACCACAACCCTGCTGGAGCTCTGCTCCCTCCTACCCTAGAACCCTGGCCAGAGCTTCCTCGTGTGAGTTGCTCTTTCCACCAGGGACTTTGTTCCAACGATTATTTCTCCTTGCCAGCTTGCCTAGGACCTGCCAGGGCCTCATGCGACAGGGGTGTCACTTTCCTCAAGGTTGAAGAGGCTTGGGTACAGAGCACATTTGTTACTGTGCGGTCCCACTGGCAGAGGGAAATGACACAGCCGGCTCTCCCCAGAGGCAGGCCAAGGCCTGGCTTCCAAGGAGCTACTTCAGAGGGTCAAGGAGATCGTCACACTCCAGGTATGGAACTCCCCAGCTGAAACCTCAGCCCTCTGCCCTCAGGCTTTCATTCCCAAGGGGGTGATGCCTCTGGGAGAGTGGCCAGCTCTAGAGCCCAGTAGTGGGGGCCCCCCAGAGCTGCAGGCTATCGGGGAAGAGGACATGCAGGCACTTAGGGGAAGCTGCTTTACTGACCAGGGTCGGGAAGGCTCTGGGACCCGTGGAAAGAAGAGGGGATGTTCAGCCTGAGGAAGACAAAGATTCAGTGGATACCTTCTGAAGTCCGAGGGGCTGCCATGTGGGGAGGAACAGTGGGAGCCACCCTGGGTGGCTCTGGAGGGTGATACTAGTACTGATGGGTAGGATTTATGAGGAAATACCCATTTTGACTCAATACTGAATTTTTTCCTTTTTTTATAGAGTTGTCTTGCACGTGCCATTGAGTCCCTCTCCTTGGAGGTATGTAAGCCAGTTGCCTGACTCCTTCTCAGGGATGGCATGGAGGGGAGCCACACATGGCTATGTCCCCCTGGCCAACTAGGACCACCTTCAGAGAGGCCCAGATCAACAGGGAAGCATGTCTTGGACCGAACAGCTGTAGTTGTAGTGGTCACTGGAGCAAGCCCTGGTGCCACCACACGAGCTGCCAGTCCAGAGTCCTTGCTGAACCCTCCTCTCACCTGACTAGAGCTTTGACTGTAGACCGGACCACGCTGGACAGCAGGAACAGTGGTGTGACCAGGATGTGGAAGAGCGAGAGGGAGGCAAAGGCCACCGAGGGTGAGAAGTCGGCCTCTTTGAAGAAGCTGACGTGGCCGACGAAGGTCTGTGGACAGAGGCACATGTGAGATGCATGACGCGGAGCATGGGCCTCTCCCACACTGGCAGCCCTCGGCCCTTGGCCTGGAGCAGGGGACCCAAGGAGAACTTTCACTTAGAGACCCCTTCATCATCTTTAGTCATCTCCTCGAAATGTCTCCAGCAAGTTCAGGACTCTGAGCTGGAGGGCTGGGGCCGCTGCTCCCTGTCCTGCCCCGTCCCTGCCAGGAACGACCAGAGGAGCCCTCGGGGTGGTCAGCTCTGCTCCCCTCAGACAGCAGTCCCCAGTCGGGGAAAATGTACCCCTGGTCATTCCCAAGCCACCTCCTGTCTGTGCCCGCCCCTGGCTACCTGGCTGGCTACCTGGCTGGCTACGTGGGTGGCTCAGCAGCTTCTGTCACCCAGAGTTCCTCAAGGAGCCAGGCCAGAACCAGCCCAGCAGATCATGTCAAAAGTGAATTCCCAAGTGTGCCTGACAGGCTGTGAACTCGCCACAGCTCAGAGACTCCGGCCCCGGGGGGAAACACATGCGTCTTTTTAAAGAACTGTGGCCGTCACAGAACCCGGGTGGGAGCCCTGGGCAGGCGGAGGCCTGGGCCCTCCTGGAGGGGCACACCTCGGCCCACACTGCTGGACTCCCACACAGCTTGGGTCAAAATTGCATTAGAAAACCTCCATCGTACTACTGAATGACGCGGAGAATTGTTCGTGCCACGTACTGAAATTTCAAAAAGCAGGTTACAAAACAGCATGCACAGCACAATCCTAGTTTTGTAAAAATGTCATATAACGTGCCTTAAAAAGAGACTGGAAAGAAACACATTGACAATGTTGCCAGTGGGATCACGAGTGTTTTAAAATCTCTTTGTCCTTTCTTTTCTGAGTTTCCCAACGCTTCTGCGATAAACGTGTCTTATTTTTATAACTTAAGAGTTTGACAGCTCTTTTTAAAAGACAGTGAGATTTCTTTAAAGCCTAAGCCACTGGTCTTCCAGGCCCAGAGGCGGAGGCCCCTGCCTACCTGATGTCGGGGACGGATCTGCAATCTGTCGCCCTATTTTTGGATGAGGTGCCCAGTGCTGAGCGCCTCATCCGAACCCCTTGTGCAGAAAGGCCAGACCCGGGGCAGCCTCTGGCCACAGCCACTCTCTGCCACCCGCCCCCGCCGGAGAGGCAGCAGGGGTCCACTTACGATCAGCACTGCTGCGATGGGGATGGCCGTGTTCATGAAAACTGTGGAGGAAGCACAAGGGGAGTTTAGTGGGAGGCATAAGATGGCTAAAGGTGAAGCTGCCCAGGCCGGCCCGGAGGCGGTCCTTTCTCCAGCTCTGCGGCCCCTCCAGCTCCTGACTTTGCCTCCCTCAGGACTCTTGTCCCCTGCGTCTAAGACCCAGCCTTCAGACAAAGGCTTCGATGCTTTTATTCTGCTCCAGGTAGCTGGTGTGAAGGAAGCCCTGTGTGCAGTGGTGAGAGAAGTGGTGGAAAGAGGACTGTCTCTGGCCAACTAGGGGGTCAGCAGCGTCAGTGTCTGGGGGCACCAGGTTGCTACCCCTTCCTCTGCCTCTGGTCCCCATATCCCCTCAAGCCAGCTTCTCTCTGAGGCTTAGGGGTGTCCTAATCTCTCAAGGCTCCTGGGAAGGATTTCAAACTCGCTCATGCTGAGGGATTCATAACAGCTTAAAAGAGGGTCTCCCTTGGCTCTAAGGCTTAGAGTCCATGCCCAGGTGGGGGCAGGTGCTTTGCTGCACCTGCACAGAAGGGGTACCCTCCTTCTCAGAGCAAAGGGAGCTGGACTTCAAGTCAGACGAGGGTAGAGTCCCTGACCTTGGGCAGGTCATTTACCCTTCCCAGGCCTTGGTTTCTTCACCTGGTTTTTGTAAATTTGTACTTATTTGTTCGCACACTCTGGCTTCCTCCAAAGTAAGAGGAGATGATGTAGAGAACAGGCTCTGAGAGTCCCGGATGCTGCCTGAACATCACACCTGCCAGGCTATTAGCATAGTTCTGCTCCACGGGTCATGCTCCTCTGGCCCAAGGGGTGAGACGCCGGAGAGAGCCCTGACCCCAGGCCTTAACTTCCGAAGAGCAGCCCTCCTACAGTAAGGGATGACTATGCTAGCTGCCACCTTCCCATCTCCCGCTCCTTCCTTCCAGGAGGTTCATCCAGCCCGGCCCAGCCCAGCAAGGAGTCTGGTTGTATAATTAGCCAAATTAAAGCAGAAGGAGCCAAGAGCCAGGAGCCAGGAGCCAGATGCCAACAGATCAGCCTGTGCACATGGCCCCTATCTAATGAATGGTGAAGTCCCTGGAAACACTGAAGAATTACAGATGGTCAACACCATTCCAAGAAGCTGACTGTCCACTGACTCCAAAAGTCCTGAACCAGCTAGTACATGGACAGTGTATTCTGGAGATGTGGGACCCCTAGTGAGTGGAAGAACATAGCGTCTGCCCATGGAGGGGGCGGTCCTTGTCTGAGGAAGGGGACAGAACTATGCTCTCAGGAAGCCCCTGTTAGGATGGGGAGACATTGAACATGCCTCTAGGGGGTTCCCTAGCAGACAGGAAAGACTTTGGGCCCATTTTTGGGGAATTCCTAATCTGATGAGGAAAGCAGACCCAGCCATTGGAGAGCTCCCAGTGTCTTGGAGGAAATCCAGCCAGAGCTCTTGGAGGTACTGCTAACCTCTCTGACCACAAGGCTTTTTATCAACACCAATATCATACCTGACCTTTAACTGCCCTTTCCTGGAGAAGGCACTATGGTCTCCAGGTACCTTCCACAATACCACAGCTCTCCCTCAGAGTCTCTGGCAGGGAGTACAAACATTATACATTTTTCCTACAGTGTAAGGGATCCAGCTCAGGGACTTAGGACATAGCACAGCCATCATGGGCTCAGGAGAGGGAGGGAGAGGAGACACCAGTAGTCCTGGGCCCTTGATCAACACCAACCACGCAGCTGTAAACACTGGGGTAGCCACGCTCATCGCCTCCAGGGCCAGGTATTCCAGACAGCAACTTCAGGGCAAGAGCCTCCTTCTGTTTCTCTCCTGCGCATCCCCATCCATGACCAAACAGGAGAAGGCACCACCTTCCTCCAAAGTGCACCACCACTAGCCCCCCTGCCCCAGGCAGAGACCCCTCCCACACATCTGAGGCTCAACTCCCAGCTCAAGGGTCGGCTTGAAGTCAGGTTGCAAATTGGTACAACTCTGCTTAGAAAGCAATCTGGTGCTTTGTTAGCTAGAGCCACACAGAAGTTCAGACCTTCCAATCCTATAATCTCTCTCCTGGGAGTTTATCTTGAATGATCACTCAAGAGAAGCACAAAGCCCTCAGCAGGATGGTGTGAGCTGCAGTACTATCTGTCACAGCAAAACAAAACCACAGCCACAGCAATAAACCACCCGAAACAAAATAAACTGGCAACATCTAATGCCAAGTGGCTGTTTTAGTAAATGTGGTACATCAACTCCAGGGGAGATTTTGCAGTCAGAAATGTGTGATAATTGATATTTTGTTCTATTTTGTTCTACTGCATGTTTTCTCTGGTCGTGTTTTTTTTTTTTTTAATTTATTTTTTCCCTATTTTATTCCTTATTCTTGTAGCTGCCTGAAACTCCTTTGAGGAATGAGACAAGGTATAAATAAATTTGAAAAGGAGTTTTCCGACGCTGATGCAGCAGTGTGGAGAATGTATATGATATAATTAATTTCTGCTCTGTTCTGTTGTTGTATGCAGATGTTAGCGAATGAAAATGAGATTTTCTGTTTCCCCCACCCTCTCGTCTCCTGGAAGGACAGGCTTTGTGCAGGGAACTCTGGGTGCTGTTCAGGGTGGGGGCTGGGGGGTGGGGAGAATCACCAGCTGCTTGTGTGTCCTCAAGACCTCTCTGAAGACCACCCCCCTGGGCCCTGGGGTGGCCACGACTGGAACTGAGGATGGCAGGATCTGACACTAGGGAGCCTGGGATGCTACAGGCTCTGGTGGGTCTCAGCTCAGCAGACAGTCCTGTATGCTTGTGAGGGTGGGGGGAAGGCAGTGAGGTGTCCCAGTTGTTACAAGTTGAAGACCTGAGGCCTTGCCTCTGTTTTCCCGAACCCCATGAAGCCCTGTAAGACGTTAAAGGTGGCAAAGGGGTGGGAAATATGACTAACCACTGATTTCCCTCCAACTTTGGCATGGGGTGAGCTGACGCATTTTGATTTTCTCTGGGTCGGGCTGCAGAATGGAGGGAGAAGAACGTGAGAGTGCTCAAATCGTAATGCTAGGGAGCAAGAAGTAGTGTGCAACAGCTCTAAGTGAAGTGTGGTTCCATTATGGCAAAGTGTAACTGCCTGTAGGCAGGCCTGACACGCCGCCTTTGAAAGTGAAGGTCTCTCTGTAATGGTGTAGACAGACAAACAGGTATGTGTTGTTTTAACAGCTGCCTCTCCAAATATCCTTTACGAAGTATTCTTTCAAAAAGTATTTGTCGAGGATCTTCTCTGCCCCAGGGGTTGCGCTGGGTCCTGGAGGTATAGTAGTGAACGGTTGTGTCAACTTTTCACAACTACCCCTTGCCATCCCCCAGACAAAGCAAATATCAAATCAACCAACACCAAAGCAGGGCTCTGCTCAGCCGCTCCCTCTGGCTTTGCTCAACGAATGCCCCCCTGGCCTTGTGGGTGCCCCAGCCTGCACTGCAATACCAGGAGCTATCCATTTCCACCACATCCATAAATATTTCAGAGGCCGTGTGTCCGGGAGGTACGGCCAGCCATATTTGTGCTTCTGGTTCACTTGATCTTTGTCTCCACGGAGGGCCAGGGAGGAGCTGCAGGCTCCAGGCTGGGCCTAACTGCAGGTGCACCTGCCAGAGGGGGAAATGTATTTTGAATGCATGTGGCTATTTCCCATTCAGGTGGATGGTCAGTCCGAAGTCTACAGAGGGGAGGGAAAGGTAGGTGGGCTGCTGGCAGTGGAGGAAGCATGGCAGGAGGGCCGCTGTCACCGACCTTTTTACCCACGCACCTCCCTGGCTCTCCCTCAGCCACCTCTCCGCCTGAGCGGAGTGAGCTGGGATAGGCATCGGCAACACGCTGTGGCTGCGCCAGCTGCTGGAAGGAAGGACAGATGTTGAAGACAGAGGAGGAAGGGGGACCGGGTCTGGAGGTGAACTTGTCCTGAGACACCAGCTGCTCTGAGTCAGGGCCTCTGTGGAGGAGGGTAGGGACAAGACTTGCCAAGAATAGCCAGGCCCTGGAGAGGCTGGGTGGCCTGCAAATGGGGTTCACCAGCACCCTCCTGCCCACCCCTACATCCCCAATTGTGACACAGTTAGGCTTGGGGGTTTGTTTTTTTGTTTTTCAGGACATGATATGAGGCCAGTTACATCCCTCCAAGGAGGCCCCGCCTGGCCGTGGTTCAGGCCGGCTGGAAGAAGGAAGACCCCTGACCACGGAACACTCGAAGAGATGCCAGACACACCTGTCCTTTCCTTCAACTCTTTCAGTGGCTCTCCTGCTTCGGGAGAAAAGCCGGGGTCTGAACACAGCACACAGGGTCCTGCACCATCTGGTCTTGTTACTCTCTCCTCAGCAGATTATGTTCTAGTCTTGAACACACCACCATCCTTCTCACCTCTAGGCCTTCATGCCTGGAACATTCTTCCCCTCATCTGACTCATCGATCATCACCCATTGGGCATCTCTGACAAGGTCTCCTTGCCACCCATGACCCCTAGAGACTAGGGTAGGTAGGACTCTAAGGGCACCTGGAATACCCCTTCCTGTTCCTCTCACTCACAGCACAGTCTGGCCTCCCTACTAGACTCTGAGGAACTCAGCAGCGGGGCTGATTTAGACCAAAAGATTGGCAGGGCAGGAACAAGAGGTTGTGGGTATCAATGAGGGAAGAGTGAAGTGATTCATCATGGGGTCCAGAGCAGAATAGGGGTAAATGAAGCCTTGCAGGGCTGGTGGAGGGGGAGAAGAGGAAGATGTCTTCATTGGGTTGAAAAGCAGCACAGGCGGCACCACCATTTCCTCTCAGCACTACATCCCTGATGCCTGGCACAGGTCCTGGGATGTCATGAGTGCTCAGTAAATATTTATCAGATAAGTGATGAGAGAAACAAAAGAGGCCAGGGTCGGGGAAGTACCACAAAAGAGAGCAGGGCACCTGCAACTGATGCCCTGGCTCTGGCCTCATTCACCGCCACTGCTCATGGCATGGTCTCTCTCAAGACTGTGAGGGAGAGGATTGTGCTTGGCTCTCTCTCTCTCTCTCTCTCTCTCTCTCTCTCTCTTTTTAGATTTTATATATTTATTTGACAGAGGGAGAGTGGACAAGCAGGGGGACGGACAGAGGGAGAAGCAGGGAGCCTGACACAAGGCTTGATCCCAGGACCCTGGGATCATGACCTGAGCCAAAGGCAGATGTTTAACCAACTGTGCCACCCCCACTTGGCTCTTTTTAAATGCACAAGGCCCCAGCAGAGTCTGGCACAGAGAGAAGGCTCTGGGATGGATGCTGAACGAAGGACAAAGTGAACTGGCAGCATGACTGTTGGTTGACCCCTTAGTCACTCCTGCAAAGCTTGCCCACCTCAGACACCTAGAGTCACCTGCTTCTGCAGGGAAATAAGGATTAAACTGACTTGCCAGGGGAGCGGCCCCAGCCCTTGCCTCCAGCTTCTCCCCGTTTTCTGCTCACCGACATCCTGCCCATCCTGCCAGGTCCAGCTCAGGCCGCCTCTGGCATGACGCTCCTGGAACTCCCAGCCCATATGGGCTTCCTTCTTCTCTGTTCTCTGCCATTCACTGAGGCCCTGGGATGGTCACTGCACCTCCCTGAGCCTCAGTACCGGGGGCAGCAGGGCTCACAGCTCCCAAGCTGTGTGAGGACTGGGTGCCCTTGGGCCCGCGAGGCAGCCAGCACCCAGCAGGTCCTCACCGCTCAGCGTGCCCAGCCACGTGTTTCCCCGACGGCAGCTCTGGAAACTGGGGAGCTCCCCCCGTGGTCTCCTGCAGCCCTCGCAGTGCTCAGTACAGGGCGGGACCCCCGGACTGGGCTAGCTCAACCCCCCAGGAGTGCCCTGCTTCCTTTTTCCTCTGATTCTGGATTTGATGGTAGGGAAACTGCGCCCGTTTCCCTGTCACCCCCTGCCTTGCCCGCACCAGCTCGGGCTCTGACGGCAAGAGCAGCGGGGAGAGTGTCGGGGTACCATCCCCCCATCCCCGCCCCCAGCAGGCAGCACAAGCAGGCCCCCCCCCAGGAAGAGGGACTCTGGGGCTCCTCTGTGGCGCCAGGACCCCATGGCCGGCGCCAGGGAAGAGAATGAACGATGCCCCATTACCTCAAGCCTAATGGCCTGTGTCCTGATCCCTGGTGACAGGAGCAGCAGGCGGGAAGCCCGGGAGGTCCATGAATCACACGGAGCTCGAGCTGCAAGCCAGGGGCGCCCCTCCCGCGCTGTCTCCCTCTCCCACGCGGACCACAGACCCACCCAGGAAGGGCACGCGGTGAGCAAACAGCCCGGAGCTTTCCACCCCGCCCGGAGGGTGCTTCCCTTCCCTCCACTGCCCTCTGCCAGGGGCCAGCCTGGACTGCTCTGTTGGTCCTTCCAGGTCGCCGAGCCCTGGACAGGTGAGGGACCCTGGGCAGACCCCTGCTGGGCTCCGGAGCCCCTCGCTCCTAACGCAGTCATCTCAGCCCCCGACAAATGGCATCGCCTTTCCCCACGTCCTCCTGGCCCCAGGGCCTTTGCAAAGCCATGGCTTGTCTTCTGAGGCTCCAGGGGTCAAAGAACATCCACTAGATAGGCTTCAGTGGGCTAGCCCGGGACCCGGGGGTCACCCAATGTCGTTCACGTAGCAAACATCCCAGCTTGTGGTGTGGAATGCAGGAAGCGGGCCTACGTCTCCTAGGAGCAAGGCAGCTGGGCCGCCCCCATCTAGACGAGTGGAGGCTGCCCCTACGTTGCTGCCAGGGGTCTTGGGGGCCCCAGGTCCCCAGTTTCCTTGATGCTTCCTTTCTCTGTCTCCCACCCAGCAGTGGGGAGCCTGCCCTACCCCACCCTGTCATACCAGGGAGAGGCATATAGGGAGAGGAAGTCACCTGGCTGCAGGGTCACCCTCCTCCACCTCAGCAGTGGCTCCCACTGATGAGATGTCCGGAAGCCAGGTGTCCTCACCTGGGTTATACACAGTGTGGGGTTCCTGTCACACAACCAGAAGGCCCAGGGGCCGGCAGAGCTGGCCCAGAGGAGGGTGACGAGGGCCCGGGGCTGCAGACGCCTTTCCAATCCTCCTCTCCTGTGGAGTGGGCAGCCTGAGGGGGCTCAGAGGCCCTGAACACCGCATGGTCAGGGCGGGGGGTCGAGGGAGACACCAGGAACCTGCCGAGGAATCCAGGAGGCCGAGGCTGCCTGCCATGTTTACACCTCCGTTCTGAGAAAAGCAGGCCCTAGCGGGACTTTCTGCAGAAAGATGCCATGTCGGGCACCACGGATGGCGGATGGCCTGGCCACTGCTGACTGTGCTGCGCCACCATGGTCTGGATGGACACGGGGAGGTGGGGCACTGGGGGTGCTCGGAGCAAGCCCTGCCCTGTGAGGAACTGCGGGTTGGATGCCGGCACCTGGCCCCACCAGACCCTCTCTGTAGGCAATATGAACACCAGGAACACACGGACGACCCGAGTGGCCGTCCCATTCTCCACGACCCTGTCTGGGAGGCCGGCTACACCTCCCACTGGCTGGCCCACCCCTGGCGACCCCTGCCCCCCGTTTCTTCCAGGCATGAGCTGGGGGAGGCGGTCAGCAGCGTGCACCGCCCCTAACTTCCTCCCCGGTTTCCCACTCCCCTCAGAGCCCAGTGTTGGTTATTGCTCCCCCACTCGGAGAAAATCGTCTGAAAACGGTGCCCCATTGTGTCCTAAGTTCTCACCCCACGGAGGTGTCCAGGTGTCTGTGGAACACAGCACGAGTCTCCAGAGGATCTAGTGTGAGCCGTGCCATTTGCCTCACGAGTGACCTCAGGGAGACGCCCCACCCTGGAGAGTGGAGATGTGACCTGTGGAGGTCACATCTGGAGAATGGTTCTCCCAACTGGCAGGACACACGTTCCTTAGGTCCCCTCGTCCCCTCGCCACATTCTATGTAACGTCCTCAGACCTATCTTTTGACTCACAAACGTTCCCTCCAGCTCTGTGAATTCATTTACACTTTACACTTGAGTTGTTTTTGGGTCCTTTTTGTTTGTTTTCTTTCTCCCCCTCTCTGGGGGGCTTCGCCTGGGCCCTTCCTACCACACTGGCTCTTAAACTGGACAGGCCTGCCCACCAGCGTGAGGCCCGCCTGCTGCCAACAATCTGCGTCCCAACCATGCACTCGGGCAGGAAGCACAACCCGGCGGGTCCTCGGAGCCACTAGACCAACCGTAAGATCACCTTGGGCCAGGACTCCGTCGGCCAACTGATCTCCACGAGCCCTGGCCTGACCTGGGGACCACTGTCCACCAAATTAATTTTGATAACTAAATTTTTAGTTTCTAGAAGTCCTTTTGTCTCTTTGCCCCCTGATACTTTTCTGTTTTACCTTGTGGGTTTTACACTTTCCTTTAGCTCTTTAATTATGTTGAATGTGCTTATTTTATTATCTCTTCCAGACGATTCTATCATTTCCAGGGATTGAGGGAATAATTCTATTGTTTTGCATTTTGCTGACTCTAACTCGGGTGCTACATTTTCCTCTGGTGGATTTTTGTTTCTATATTAGCTCATCGTTCGACAGGAGCGTTTGCTGTTGGAGCCCCATGTTCTCTGGAAAGTAATACATGTGTCTGCTGGGACTGTAGGAGTTTTACCAGTTTGGGCCCCCCCCCCCCCGCCCTCTATTTTCTGGGCTTGGGGTTTCCTAACCACTTACGTGGTTAATGCAGATTCAGTCCCTACATTCATGAGTACCTCCGGTTTGAACTTCTGCTTTTTAGGAAGCTTTCTCCTTCTCACACCCCAGCTAGATGGAAGCTTCCTTCCATGGTAGCTGCCCCAGGGCAGTGAGTGGAAGCTCAATCTGACTTACTGAAAGCAGTCCCCACACCCCGGAGAATTCAAAACTGGTGCTATTCATGCACTTATTGCCGCCTCCTGATGACAGATCAGTTCAATAGTGCATAAAAGGCTTCCCTTGTCTTTGTCATCACTGTGTCTTGAGGGCCAGGACAGGGCCCCGCGCACAGCAGGCTGTCGACACGCATTTGCTGGGTAAGTGACTGAGGACACTGTGACTTCTGGGGGCTTCCCTCCAAGAGACAGTGTGAGGCTCCCCTGGATGGGGTGCTGCCAACACCTCCTGCCTCTGCACCTTCACTGTCCCCCTCAAGCCCTGACACCCTCTCCTAGCGTATCAGCAGCCGTGCATGGGGCCGGCCGGGTAGACTCACTGGAAATGGAAGTGTACACAGCAAAGGCTCTGAGGCTGGTCATCTCCTTCCTGCGGGTCATCTCTACGCGCGTGCAGAAGATGTTTTCCCAGGCGTACAGCTTGAGCAGCTTGATGCCTCGAAGCATCTCGTTGGTCTGCTTCAGCCTCTCGTTGGAGTACTCCTGCCAGGGGTTGCCAAGTCAGAAAGGGGTTTCCTTTGCCTCCATCCCACCCAAGAGGAAGGAGCGGAGCCGATGCCCTCGCTGCTTGGCAGACAATGCCCAGCTCCTGTGCCCATGGGGGTGCCCCTTGCCTTCTTCATTCAGTCCCTTTCACAGACAAAGAAACTGAGGCCTGGACAGTGAAGGGATCTGCTTAAGGTTAATGATAGTGTGGATGTGCGTGTGTGTGGCTGTTCTGGGGCTCCTGGGGGAAGAGGGAGGATGTATAGGGAGAGGGAGCAAACAGCCGCATGGGGGAAGGATGGGGAAGAGGGGCATGAGCACGTGCAGGATGCTCACTCACCAGTGTGCTCCGCTGGGCCTGGGAGAGCTTGGTGGCCACAAAGTACTGGACAGGGGCCAGTAGGATGATGACAGCTGCCCCAATTAAGGCACTGACTCCGAGGATGTAGTAGAGGAGAATCACACCCACGATGATCTGAAGGAGGGTCATGGGGGTGAGTTTCCTTTGATTTGGTGGCCGCCCTGGGGGAGGGGGTGTTGGCAAAGTCCCCCCTTCCTCAGTCCCCTAGGGAGGGAAATGCCTTGTACCCAGGTTTTCAAGTGGTCCCTGGGGCCCAGAGGAGGAGGTGTGACAAAGCAATTTTGGGAAGAGGTATTAATGTGATGGGGGTCTCACACAAGCAGTGGCTTTCTGGGCTGATAACTAACTGTATTTATCTGCCAGCCTGCTGAGCCATTAACTCTCTCCAAATCTACCTTTCAGAGGGGAGTCTCAGAGCTGACGTTGCACAATGAGTGTAATAGCATCCTTTGTTCTGCTGGCTGGCTGGCAAGGCTGACAGTTCCCTCATGTGGGGAAAAAAGTGACATATGAGCAAAGGGGCACTGTTGCATCTGTGCCGGACAAAACGAGTCCAGGGACTGAGAGTTCACTTTTCATTCTTAGGCTCCTGGCATCTTTTTTTACATTTTTTTCCTGGCATCTTTTTAAAAATAAAATACGAATAGTCTTCTATAAACTAATGATTGTCTAAATATAAGAAAATGAAAATGATCTCTTAAATTTGTGACATACTGTAGAGTGGTCTTTGGATCAAAATAGAGGTTTTTATAATTCTTAGAGAGGCATGTACATTTTATTGGCTATAATACATATATACATATGTCCATGAAGGCTGGTGTCTTCAATTTTCTAGTGAATCTGGCAAGTATTCTCTGAAAAGAGAATTATTCTGTTCCTAGCTTTATGCAAATGACTGCCTGATTCTGAATATTTATGAGAAGTGTAAATTACTCTTGCCAGCCCCTGAAGCATCAAGATGACAACTTCTCAGGTTGCCTTCAAAGGCAAATAGCTCTAAATTCAGGGCTTATTCTAGAGGAGCAGATGTGTTGTCTTCCTTAATTGGAAAAGAAACCCGTCTGCCTGGGTTGGCCCTGTACTCCCTGAGCCCTACACCAAACTGGCACTAAGCTCCTTGCACTACCTCAAGGACAGAGGAGTGGGTGGGCAGCTCTGTAACTTCTGTTAATCACAGAAGGGCTCTTGTATTAGCATAATCTTAGGGGCTGGTAAGTGACCCCTTCACCACCTGCCTCCCAGGGTTTCACTGATGTGAAATGCTGACACAGGGGTGCAGAGGAGCGTGTTAGAAAATAAAGAACCTCCTACTCCTGCCTGGTTCTGCTCACATCACCTTATCCAAAATTACCCCTGGCATCCTGTCTTTTCATTAACTGTCCTCATATGGAGGCAATCAGGGCATCGTTCAGCAGCTTGGATGGAGCCAGACACCAAGGAAGCTCCCAGGGCACTCCCTGCGTTGCCACTGTGGCACCTGCTGGGGGTGGGTGCCTGAACCCCCACTGCCTCCAAGCGCTGGAGCTGCTGGAATGGGACCTGGAGACACAGCTGCTGCTTCTGCTAGGCTCCTTCTCACCCTCCACCCACCCCTTGGGATGCTCCCCAAATTCTTCTGTCCATTCCTCTATTCTGCAGGGGTCTGAGTGGACCACTCGGAAGAATATATGAGAAATCAGGGATTCTGAGAATGAGAAGCAAGTGTGGAGAATATGAGGGCTATTTTCGCCTCTGTGTGCAAGTTAGGAAAGTGACGTAGTATAGTAGTGGGGAGATGGTAGTTGCTGGAGTCTGCAAGCCTGAGTTTGCATGCATCCCAGCACTTAGCTGTGCAAACTTAGGCAAGCTACTTAACCTCTCTGAGTTGCAGCTTCTTCATCCTTAAAATGGTAATTTTAATGCCCACTTATCAAGACTGCTCTGAAAATTAAATGAATATATGTGATAAGCACCTAGAATGATACCTGGCACATAGAGATCAATACCAGGTGGCAACCCTCTCCTTAAAAACAAACAAATAGACCTCATGGGAACTGTCACTAGGGAACCACAGAAAGGAGACACCTGGGTGTAACGTTGCTACTAGTTCACAGTGTGGCCCACCCTCTCCAGGCCTCCAGCGCCCAGGGGATGAAGAAAGAATCAGAGAAGTCCCCACTATTGCCAAGTTCCTTAACATGGTGTCCATAAGCTTCAGGGGGCCAGTAAAGCTCCTGAAATTGTAGGCAAATGTGTGAATGCACATTTGTTTTCTGAGAAGGTTTCATTAGATTTTCGAAAGTCTGTGTAGACCAGAGGTTGCCTAGGGCTGGGGGAGGGGATGACGAGTGACTGCCGATGGGTATCAGTTTCCCTGGGTGGGGGGGCGGGGGTGATGGAAATGTTCTAAAATTGTGATGACGGTTATGCAGCTCCGAATATGCTAAATCCCACTGAATTATACACTTTAAATGGGTGAATTGTACCTTAATGAAGCTGTTATTTTAAAAAGTATATGTGACAAAAAAAAAATTACAAATCAAGGAGAGAGCGCCTGGGCTAGTTTCAGTATTAGCAAAGGCCCATGGCCTGTGGCCAGCCAGGCTGCCCAGAGCATCCTGACTAGGCTGAAGGGACTTGTCAACCGTTGGTGGTTAACACTGCGTCTTGAGGGCTGGTGAAAGTACTCAGGGCAAAGGTATAGCCTTTAAGGAGCTAAAAATGGAAAACCAAAGGAGACTTCATGATAAATCAGCAAAGGTAAGTGATTAGTGGGGATGAAACTACCGCGTCCCGTTGTGGAGAGGGTTAACTGTACAAGAGAGAGACCCTGGAGCAAGGGTTATTAGTTAGTATTAGTATTGTCTGCAATGACGTAAACTCCATAAACATTATCAATAATAGTAATGATAGCAATACAGTAGGTTTGGTGCACAAAATCTTTGAAAGGAGACTGTTCAGGGGAACACCACAGAAAGTTCTTATGGATCAAAGGCTGGTTACTGTATTAGATGAACTGTCCAGGCCCTTCTATAGCTTCTGTAGTTTCTGATCCATCTTGGCAGAGAAGGGAGTGGACAGGGGTCTAGGTGTGGGTAAGTGGTAATTGGGGATGCCATATAGGGCTGTCCCCATAAAAAGGACCATCAGATTCCCTTCCCTTTCCTATATCTTCATCAAGACTCCTAGCTGACTCCCTGTGCAAGCCTCTCCTTCTATTTTTCCTTTAATGTCTTTCAAATACAAGTTTTACAGGTTAGAAGGACCAATAAAAATCACTTGAGATTAAGGTTTGTGCAGTTTGCATCCCAAGAAACAATGGATTCTGTACTGGGGAAGTCCTTACTCACTAAGTGTGCAATTTCGAGGGATCTGATATTTACTCAGTGACTACTCTGTGCCAGGCATTCTGCTTGGTACTTTGCTTACATGATCTAGTTGAATTGTCACAGCAACTCCAGAGGGTAGGAATCAGGCGTATTTCAGAGATGAGGGAACTGAGGCTCAGACACAGTAAGTATTTGGATCAACCTGTTTCACCGAAGTCCAGACACTATCCTCTATACTAGGTGGCCTCTGTGGAGCCTCCAGGCGCTCTGGGATTTCTGGGTCTGGTCTGAGCACCAGAGTGAAATACAGGCTCCGTGGCAGAAACTCCAGATGAGAAACAGGGGCCAGGTAAGCTGTGCTGAGGATTCTCCTACTATGGTTGGGGAGAATGCACCTCCTTCAAAGCTAGCTCCAAAGGTTGTTCACCTTTAGAAGTAATCATGGTTTTAATTTTCAAAAATAATACAGGCTTATTGGAGAATTTAGAAATGCACAAAGAAAATAAAAATTACTGTAATCCCACCATGTGAACTTCTAGTTCTTTTCCTGTATGAATCTGTGCAAATCTGTGTATATAGATACATTCCAATGTAGTGCGAAGCTCACCTCATATACTATTTTGTAACTTTTGGCTTAAACATACATCATGAACACTTTTCGATGTAACTAAGTACTTGCAGCAACATAACATTTAATGTCTGCAAAAGTGTTCCACATATGATTATTCTATTTTTTTTTTAAGGCTGGCTGCTTTCCTAAAGCTTTAATGATAAGCGCGATGGCTAGACCATTTGCCAGCCGTGAGAGAGTATAGGGGCCAGAAGTATGCTCCATGGAGACTCTAAGGGGGTGGAAGGTGCAAGCCAAGATGGAATAGAAGATGGTGAGCTCGAACTCCTAGTCACTGGACATTTACCAGAAGATTCCAACTTAGTGCCCTCCACCGCCACCACACACATGCATCCCTTACCTGCACTGGCATAGCCCAGAGGTTTGGGCACAAGAAGAAAAACCACATGAGCTGGTTGGTGTCAATGGCAACCAGGTTGCAGATCTGCGCGGCTGTCATTTCCCCCATGGACAGATTGGAGGTGGACAGGTGCATGATTTTGTTGTAAATCTTGGTCTGGAATGAGAGTAAGAGTGCTCCACATTTGTCACCATCATCCTAATCCCCTCTCCCAGATGCCATGTGTCTACAATGTGCCAGTGCCTTCTCAGGCAGACAATCCTCCACGGAGCCCCAGAGCAGTTCTATAAGGGGGGCGCCAATCGGAAAATTAGTGTTCCAATCCTACAGATGAGGTAAGTAAGGCTCAGAGAGGTAAAGGGCCTTGATTACAGATCAAGCAGGTCAGAAAAGGCAATATTCAAATGAGGAATCCATGCCAGCGAACGACTTCCCCAGCAAAGCAAGACCTCTCCCTGGGGCACAGGACTTAATTAGCTCTTAAATCTTAAAAGCAGATCTTCACATCCAGTTGTGTTCTTGATTTGCCAGAGGCCAATGGAGAACACATTTCAGAGCCATAAAAATGATAAAGTGGGGCAGCTGTCTGTTTTAATGCTGCTGTCTTCACCCGGGGGCAGGGGTATGCTCAGAGGCCAAGTCCTGCCTTAATTGAGCCTTGAAACAAAATGAGGGGTCAGCCTGGGAAGCTCTCCTGTGAGACACACGTACAAGTGTCGATCAGCCCCACCCCACTGGGATTCCAGCCACCCAGAGCGTCTTGTCCTGTCTCTCCAGGGCAGATGGGGAGCAGCCGTGGTAACAGCTCCCAGGGAGCTCTGAACCCAAAAGCTCTATGTGCAGAGTGATCATGCCTCCTAGGAAGATGGCATTTTCAGGTTGTGTGCTCTTAAACAAGGAAAAATGCATTCCCATCTTCAATGCCCTAGGGATGCCTGCTTTTAAATGAAATTCTAGTGTGCATTCGTTGTAAGGTGGATTCCCAGCTCCCTTAATTCATCTTTCATGAAACCCAGGCTTTTTTGCAGGTCAGGTTTGCTCAAAGCATGAACTCATTCTGCGTCTTTCTGTGGGTTTGTATACACCATGGGTAACACTTAAAATAATGGCAATGACATTTTTTGACAGATAGATGCACAGCCCATGTTATGTGACATCAGTCTCCAGGGGATAATAATAAATCCAGTTTGTAATAAAGTAGGAACCTAGGGTAATCTATCAAATAAAGCATTATTCAGTAAAGACCAGGATATACAGAAACACACAACTGATAGCTGGCATATGTCAAAAAATTATATATTTACTACAAGAATTTCGCCTAATAACTTTTCATGCAAGAACTGTGGTTATTCTCAAACTCATGAAGACATAGACTCTTATCTATAATTTTAATGTGACTCTCTGAAAAAAAGATTTGTTTTTCTAACTTGTTTCCATAATTAATGCCAGCATTTTCTTTTCATGGCATCTGAATTTAGCTCTCCTGGATTCAGACAGTTTGATTAAAACAATTACATACGAGTATGTTTAACAACCATTTTTTGCTTTTTTAGAGTAATTGGGAAATACTGGGTCAGTGTGTAATTTATGACATACAAATAGAAAGATTTTTTTTTCAAATAGAAAGATTTAATTATAGACACTGTTGTTTGTTCTTTTTTATAGAACTGTTTGACTGCAAAATTCGCTGTTATCTATGGTAGAATGTGCCTGCCCGTCAATGGAAGGGTCCGTGTAGAGGCTGGGATTTTCAGAAAGGTTTTCTGAACTGAGGAATAGCCTGGTTCCTCCTAGCTTTGAGCCCCTATGAATCTCAAAAGGTCTCAGATTTCCTGGGCTCTTTCCATCATTCTCACATGATGACATTCCTGAGGAAACGACTCTGTTTTCTCAGTAAAAAAAAACCACTGGGGATGGGCAGCGTTGTCTTGTACAGCTGCACAGGCTGTGCACTACACAACTGCGGGGGGCAGCATTCACGCGGACTGTATACTAAGATAACTGGAGTTTGGACCCTGAGAGGGTCCCCAGCCTACGCCATAACCTTCTCCTCTCAATCACTTTTCTGTACAGTTTCTGATCCTGGCTCCCAGAGGACTGATCAGTGTTAATTCTGAGGAACATTTCTGTCCAGAAGTATGAGGTGGCTTTGGGATTTAGTCACAACTTCCTAGTGTTCCACTGACTTCACGGGAATTTCTGAGTATAGCATATTCTACTAGTTGTCCCCCAGTATCCATTTTCCTTTTCGAAAGAATTTCCAGGGGGACATATATGGTTGTCAAGAATAAAGACCGCACTTTCTAGCCTCTCTAGGTATAGCCTGTGGCCAATTTCTCATCAATGGGATGGGAGAGGATATGTGCAACTTCTGCGTTGTGATTTTAAAACAAGGCAGCATTCCCTCCTACTGCCCCACCTTTATTCTTTTGCTGTTTTAAGTGTAGGCCCAACAATGACAATGTCAATAGTCATTTTAAACTGTAAGACAAAAGTCACATGAGAGCAGCATTCCAGAAGGAACCAAGGTCTCTGATGAGTGTGCTGCTGCCCTACTAGCCCTGACTTGGTGTGAAAAACAAACTTTTATCCTATTTAAACCACTGTCACACTGGGTCTCCTCATCCCAGCAGCAGAACCAAATTCTAAAGAAAACACTAGGGCTTAGACAACTCTTATCACCACCTTGCTTAAAAAAGTGCCCCGAGTCTTTCCTGATTTTGATCATCCTTTCAACCCACTCTGAGAAGGAAGCTATCAGGAACAGAAGCAAGGACCTAGACCCAAGGGACTTACTGGGCCTAGTAAGTCTCCATTGTTATGACCCAAGATTTAGGAGCTCAGATAGATACTAGAGGCAATCTAGTCCTGGTATGTCAAACTCGTTTTTTTGTTTGTTTGTTTTGTTTTTGTTTTTGTTTTTGTTTTTGTTTTCACCCAAAGAAGACTGGTGGCAGGCTCTTGGAACAGAATCTGGAGAAGGATTGAGTCTGCATGTGCATGCATTCAACAGGAAAGAGTGAGGTGACCCAATAGTGATGTCTGTCCCATTCAAGGCCGAGCAGGTGACATTGCAGACCTAGTGCAAAGCAGAACGAGGGCTGGAACTCCTACACTCTCCGAGTCCAGCCCAAGGCACTTTCCACTCTCCTAGGCTGCTTAGTCAATAGTTATTGTTTCAAAGCACTGCTAAAGGGCAACAAAAAAATAAAGGCACAGCAGATTTATTCTTGCAAATGAATAATGACTTTTCCTAGAGTCATCCACAAGGATGAATAATGTGGTTTTTATTGCAAAGTAAAAACATAATTAGCCAAGTACCTGTATTGCTCCTCTCAAGTTAATTCCAGTTTCAATGGCAACGTAGTAAGATGCTTGCAGAAACGTCCTTTGTAGTAGGAGGGCAAGGAAGAGAAGCACAGCTAGGACGTAGGCATTAGCAAGGAACTCTTGGGACGAGACAAAGTAAACCCCGAGAAACTGCGTCTGTTGGAAAGAGAATTCAGAAGTGGCTGTCATTGCCAGAAAAATAGCCGCCACCAGTACCTGTTACTGTGCCACGATGGCCATTATTATAGGACCCTCCATGCTTGCCAAGCCTGTCAGCTGTGTCTAAGGGCAATATAAGGCTGATAAATCCAACTAAACATTCTTCTAGCCACAGGGAGGGTGGCCTATACCCTCTTCATCATCCTACTTAGGGGAACAGAGTGTGGTCCAGTTCTAACCTCATGCCCATAAATATGACTTCCAGCTCAAATAGACCCCACCAGACTCAGGGGAGCTCACTCTGAAAGGAACGAAAACAAATATAGTGAATCACAGAGCAGCCCAAACCAGAATTGCTTGAACAGATTCCACAATGTGTGTTCTGTGCTACAGAAAAACCCAGAATGAGCTAAGGTCTTGTCCTACATTCACCAACAGCCTGCCTTGTAGAAATTTCTGGAGAGGAAAGACCAATAGAAAAACTGTAGTGCTCCCAGGTGAGATGGAAACTCATCACCTATGATAGACTGAGAAGATTTCGGAAGCCCCCCAGCCTTGTGGGCTCCGGGGTCCTCCTGTTAAACTGAAGGTCCTCTTGCAACACCTCCAGCAAGATCTCCGATGATAAGCACTGGGGAAAAAAAAACCAACCATTTTGACTCTGTTGCTAAAGATACCAGAAAACAACAGCACGTCTGTTTCCAAATTCAGCATCAACAGCTCCTAGGAAAACTTTGATCCTGATTAAGTACTTTGCTCCCCAGCAGAACCACATCAATATTTCCATGAAGACAGCACTCTCCCCTTCCTGAGACCCTGCCCTGAACTCTGAAAGCTATTTGCAGGATGTGGGAGCTGCTGTAGGGTGAAGGGTGGTGGGAACAAAGTGATGAGAAGGAGCCTGAGGGCATGTCTATGGCCAGGATCAGGCCCAAGGGATCAGAACTCTAAGAGGAGTCTTTTTCCCTAGAGTCAGAAATTCCTAGATCCTGGATACAGGGCCTCCTGACAGTAGAAAAGATCTTGCCTCTTGGTCCAACTGGGCCTTCTAAACCAGCCCTCACTGCTTCATGGAACTTAACAACCATCTCTCCTTGGCTCCGTGGGACAGGAGTCTTTTCTTTTTGGGGACAGCAGGAAGCAGGCACAGAGAGACTATTAAGGTCTGATAGAGAAAGGCCCTACCAAGGCCTGAAGCCCCTGACTTGGCCTCATTGGTCAAAGTACCAGAGGGGAAGGCAGAGGGAGAAGCCTGGGAGGGTCCTGGAAGCAGGAAATGGACCTTAAAATTAGGCTGTGGGGGTTGAGATCTGACCTGGCAGGGACGCAAGGGGCAGAGCGCAATATTTATCAGGTGCAGAGCTCCATCTTCATGATACACCAATGAGAAGAGTACCATTATGGGCCTAATTTTATGCACGAGGAAATGGAGTTCAGCACGGTTACCTGACTGGCTCGAGGTCACATGCTGATAAGGCAAAACATGTGAACATGAACCTGCGTGATGCCCAAAACACTATCCTAGATCCACTAGCTAAGTCTACCTGGCTTTGACCTCCAGTCTTCTATCATCAGCTACAAGCTTGTGGGGGTCAGAAACATGGCCACGCGGTTGGTTCTGGGTCAAAGACGAAGGCATGCAGGCTTGGGGAAACCTGGTCCTATTGAACACACTTTGGAATTCTTCGGTTCTACATCTTCCACAGAGACCCAGCTCTGGAGCATGGGGTCCATTACATTAAAGCAACGAAACAAATCACCGGAACTTACCCCAAAGGAAATAATTTAACATCAGGAACTAAAGGTGTTCTATCTCTGGGTTACAGCTGGGGGAGAGGCATAAAGCCATGGAAATGCGCAACCATAGGCAATAGTTAGGTAAATTATTTTTTTTAAGATTTTATTTATTCATGAGAGACAGAGAGGCAGAGACACAGACAGAGGGAGAAGCAGGCTCCATGCAGGGAGCCCGATGCTGGACTTGATCCCGGGGCCCCAGGATCACACCCTGCCAATGGCAGTGCAAACTGCTGAGCCACCTGGGCTTCCCCAGTTGGGTAAATTATGATGCTCATGGGAACACTACACACCAAGAACTCTCATCACCACAAAAGCTCTTTTTTCCCCCCACAAAAGCTCTTGAGCAGCATGGA
This sequence comes from Nyctereutes procyonoides, assembly GCF_905146905.1. Lineage (NCBI taxonomy): Eukaryota > Metazoa > Chordata > Mammalia > Carnivora > Canidae > Nyctereutes > Nyctereutes procyonoides. Next base: position 10,713,003 of record NW_026575034.1, on the reverse strand, counting down.
ATGTGCTGTGCCACAAGCCACAAGGATCAGAAAACACACGGCTAGAGAATGAGCACTAGAAAAATCAACTGATCACATATATTGGTTAGAATATGGGTGGTATTTGTTAAATACATTCATTATTTATACATTTGTGACGAAGCAACCAATTCCTTTCTTGCAGCTTTAAAGGCAAAACCTTGACCACTTCCCCCAAAAGCACACACACTGTTGGGTCAGAAACTGTATTTCTTTGGATCAAGAATTTTGTGACATCTTAAAATGAAAATCTCCCTGCAGATATAAGTCATTAGGACATTATTTGATCTCTCTTCAAAGAGACACCTTAAAAGAGATGGAGCCCAGAATAGCCAAGTTTTTATTAAGAAGTGGGTATTAGACTAGTCAAAGAGACCCGGCGTACTGCCCAAGGAAGGTGGGCCCTGGGAAGCTTTAAATGGGTGTGAGGGCAAAGACATTGCCCAAAGCCTTGAAGGCTGGAGAGAAAAGGCCAAGGACCTACAATGTGACATCTGGTGCAAGTTTAATGCTTCGGAAGATCAGATGCCCTAGCCTCACATTTCCACAAGCTCTCAGGGGATAAACTGTGTTTGTTTCCAGGGGCTTCCCCAGTAGTGCTCAATACATATTTTAAATTAATCAATGCATATGACCTTCCTCCCCCATCTGCTTTCTAAAGAAGTTATACATTTCCCCATTTTGCAGTTGAACTGGTTCATTGTACAGGTAGGACACCAGAACCTAGTACTCTTGACTACAGTTCTGACCTCCATTGCTCCTACTTGGCCAGAGGCATGACTGGAAAGGCCACCTTCCCTTATTCTCTTGAGCTTAATGGACAGGGATCATGGGCTTTTGCTTCTTATTTGGGTAGGAGCCAGAAAGTCAATTGTCCATAGGTCCCAGCCCTAGAAGTCCTTGGGTAAAAACAATGACAACCATCTTTGACCACTCATGGATCAATGTTCCCATCCATCCATTAAAGCCTGGACTTAGAGGTTAGCCATAGCTGAGTTTGAGTCCTGACTCATTATATATTGGCCACTGTGTCCTTATTGTAAGTGCCTCGATCTCCCTGAGCCTCAGTTTCCTCACTGAAAAATGAGGCCAGAGAGTTGGTGTAAGAATTCAGTGTAACAATGCAGGTAAAAATATCTTGTAAGTACAAGCACTTAGTAGGTGGTGACTTCTTTATGATTCCCCGAAGAATCATTTCTCCTGTGACCCCTGAATGTCAGGCATGGATCTGGGTGTGGGGCACCAGGAGGTCAGGCAATGTACTTCCTGTCTCAGGGGACTCGGGGTCGAGTCGGGAAAGATACAAGGGGTGTTTGATGATGCAAGCCCGGGATGTTATGGGAGCACAGAAGAGGGGCATCTAATCCAACCAGAAGGAGTCTTCCTGCAAGAGGTGGCATCTGAGCTGAGTCTTGGGAGCCTGAGAGAAGCTAGTGAGATGAGGGGAGGCACGCCAGGCCACAGCGGCCGCATGGACACTGTCATGAAGAGACCCACCCACACACTGACATCACAGAGCCACAGAACCACATATGAATGTACACAGTCACCCACAGTGATAGCTACAAATACGTGTACCCTAATTGAGACACAGATGCTCATAGAAAAAAAGATAAACCAAGAGACACAGGACAAATCGAAGGACATACATACTGATTTATAAACAGTTCCCAGGAGAATTCATTCAGAAACAAACACATACACACTTAAAGACCTACACCTGTTTCCCCTCTGAGGGTAGAGGCTGTTGGAAGCTTTGGCCCTCAGACCAAAGTCAGACTGCTTTTTCTCTGCTCAGCTGACAGTCTAGAACAGTGCTGGCAGGTCTCAGATGCTGGCAGTTCTTAATGGATCCAGTTCCCTTGTCCTGCAGCCAGATCAGTGGCATCCACGGCAGGTGACAGATTGTGGGTAGGGGTGAGGTGGGAGAGGGGGCTGGAAAGAGAGAGAGAAGTCATGGGCTGCACACAGCCCGGGTCCCAGCTTTCCTTAGGGAGTGGCAGAGGGGACAGGAGTCGGGGAATTAAAGAAGAAATAACGTTTGTCCTCACGGACGCCAAGGGCAGTGTGATTCTTGCCAACTGTGAGTGTCCTGGAAAGGGAAGAGAGGACAGGGCGGCCACTGACCATGAAGTCAATGCTGTGCAGGCTGGGACAGCAGAGATGGAGGCTGAGCGGAAAGAAAGGTTTTCTCATGGAGAGGGCTGTTCCTGCTGCAACATGTAGCTGAGGGTGGGGGCAGGGGGGCTTCCTCATGGGTTCATAGAGACCAGAACAGGCCCTCTCTCTAGGTGACAGCTGCTGGGAGGCGAGGGATGGACTAAATGACCTCAGTAAATGACCCCCTTGCCCCATTTTCTGGAGCCAGAAACCCAAATGAGAATTAAGCCATATCCCAGGCAACCACACGATTGAGCATTCTTTGTTGCTGACACTGGAGCCTTATATTTACTTTCACCTCTCATTTCAATGTCTCTAATTTGCTGATTGCATTTGGGCCACAGGAAACAAATATGAAATCTGATAAGGCCTGCTGCCACTGAGGCAGAGCCATCTGTCTCAGGGATTTATGTCCTGACAAGGAACCAGGACAAGAGCATTCCAACGAGAGCGCTGTAGATCCCAGGGTTGGTGTATAAATAGAGAAAAGAGAACGTTCAGGTGAACTAGAATTCTAAGTGTTGCTCCCGGTACCTCTTGGGCACATCCTCCTCGGTGCTCTCTGTAGGAGAACCCCACCAGAGTTCTGGGAAACACAGGAAGAAGACGATGGTGTGAACAAGCTGAGAAGGGCTCTGGCCAGCGTCGCTTCCCACCTGATAGTAACAGCGGGCTCTTGCTGCTGTAGGATTATCAATGTAGAATATTCTGGAGTCATCTATGGTCAGACTAGAACTGAAGGTAACACTCTTGTAGACAAGAGAAGCTGCCCTTTCCTTTCTCTTTTTGGGCCAAATACAGTTCAGAGGCTTAAAAAGCCAGAGAAAGCCTTAAAAGCAGTCAAGGTCTAAATAAGCCAGAAGAGTCCTCACCTTCTCGTTGAACTAGAAATCTGCCCATCTTAGCTTGGCCAACTCACGCTCGCATGTCAAGGCCCCATGCAAATCCTTGTTCCTTTAGGAAGCTGTCCATGACCACTGGCTGAGCTAGTCTCTCTCTTCCCACAGTTGCCCGTATATACTCCCTCGTAGTGGCATTTAACACACAGTAGAAACATCTTTTATTTAGATTTCTCTCCTCCATTAGATTTCACAATCCTTGGAGCCAGAGGTGACCGCTTGATAACAGTAAGTGACTTTAGCATCATGTTGTAAGTGCCCCACGCTCTGAAGTGAGAGAGACTTGGATTCAGATTCTGACTCTGTCACAAAGTGGCTGAGAAACCCTAGGGGAAAGCTACTCAGCTTCTCTGCACCTCAAGCCCCTCACCTGTAAAATGGGGATAAAATACCTACCTTGTAAATTGTATGGTATGTGAATTATATCCCAATAAAGCTATTACCAAAAAAATAAAATAAAACTTAAAAAGTACTTACTCTAAAAGGTTGTGTGAGGCATGGATAACTCCCACTAGCAGCCAGACATGGGCTAAGTGGTCAGTGTGTGGTTGTTATTATAGTTAATAGTCCTCATCATAACTCGGTATTCCCACAGCTCAACCCAGGCCTGGCACACAGTAGGGTTCAATAAATGTTTGCTGAATAAAGCAGACAAACAGACTTGGAGTGTCTCGTAATGCTGACCAGAAGTGCTCAGCTGATTAATTATATCTCTGGAAAAAATTAATATAAACCCCCCAAGGATTAAATGCTCTCTGTGATCTTAGAGCCAATGAGAGGAATGGCATTACACAAGGGAGTGTCATAAAATCTTAACGAAGATCCCTAATTAGCAATTCTCAGCAGCATTTTTGGACTGTTTGTGGTTAAAAGTTTATAACGATATTCCTGCTGGGAAAATAAAACTCTGAATCTTGTTAGAGGTGAAACATTTTCCATTTTTGACCATCTAAACCTAAGTGGCAGCGAAGAAGCAGATAAAGGAATAAGTACCCCACCCCCATCCCCAGAGTGGATGCTATTGCCCCAAGCAGGGAAAATAAACCCCCAGAAAGATTTCCTGCCTCTTTTGTCCAACCAATTTCAGTCTGTAGCAGCTTTAAAGCTGCAAAGGCCATTTGATATCAGGTGGTCCAATGAGTTTCAAGTATTTTTAATACATGGAATCCTTTGGTAAAAGAATTTTTAATGGGAAAGTCTAACATATTCATAAATCTGGGGGAGCTTTGAGTGAAATCTGGACTTGGGGGGAGAAACCCATGGAGGTTCCCCTCCACCCCTCACCCCCAACAGCAGCCTCTAAGATGCACCTGTAGAACCTCGGATGCCAAAATAGAGAAGTAAAGAAGAGAGAACATAAAAAGTTATTTAGAGTCTATTAGGATGATGTAAACTAAAGCCAACATATCCAACAAATCATAGAAGCCCTAGATGCTGGGTAAACATAAGCACTTCCTATAATTTCTGAATGGGGAGGGGTGTTGTGGCAGTGATGGCACGATGAAGACAGCAGGGCACCATAAATCTTCCTGGGGCACCAGCTTGCCTCCTGTTAACTGGATGCAGAGCATCTTCTAGAGGGAGATATTGCCAAGGGCTTTGTGTGTGGTGGGGGAGCTGGCCCAGTGCAGCCAAAGCGCACACACATTGGCCTCTGCACATTCTCATCTACAAGGGAAAACCTTCCAAAGGGTGCTCTGTTCTGCCCGTGGGGTGCCTACCTTGGGCTGGAAGACCCGGTTCTCCTTCCCAAGGTGGTCCACAATCCCGAAGATGCACAGTGGCCCAGCGAAGCCCAGCAGATCGGCCAAGATGCGGAAAGTGCTGCTGAGGACCAGGCGTCTCCCGAAGGCCTGGCAAAGTGCCTGCCAGATGGCCCGGGCCCCCTGTGTGCTCTGCGAGTCCTTCTGCTGCCCAGAGAGAACCCATGGCCAGGTCAGAAGGGCCGAGGGCCTGTTCATGGCAGGGTCCGCCCTCCCAGGAAGGCCCTGGCTCCTGCTTTCTGGGGAAACTCAATGGCCACATTTGCTGCAAACAGGTAAACTCCAGGAAGAAATCACTGAATCACCAAGTGCACAGTTAGGTAGGCCCTATTAACACCAGCATGGTCCAGATGGAGAAACTGAGGCCAGGTGATTGACCGAGGTCACACAGCGGGTCAGGGACTATGTGATGAGCACAGCACCGTAACGAGGAAGTGGCATGTGTCAAGGTCATTCATCACCACCCACCATTGCACCTGCTTCAGTGTCTCCCCGCTGTGCTAGGGCAGAGGCAGTGAAGGAACATGGGCCTGGGAGTTGGGAGACTGCTTCTGCCACCTACCAGTGGCCCCGCTCTGGCCAGGTCACGGCTTTTCTCTGGGCAGTGAGATTGGGAGACTCCTGCCTGGCTCAGCTTATAGGGTTCTTGGAAGTATCAGGCCACTAAATCCCTCCTTTAAAATGGGTGAAAATATTCCCACCTTTACAGTCACTGAACTCTAGAAGGAAGAACCTAGGACATGAGGGAATTCAGTGGAGTTACTTCCTTTCTCAGGGTCTCAGTTTCCCCATCCAGACGATGAGTGTGTTAGATGACCTAAACCCATGGGCTATTCTAGCTGTGACTGTCCTGTGAATCTTTGCTTCTGGACTTGCCTCCAGTTCACTGTGTGACCTAGGGCAAGCCTCTTTCCCTCAGTGGGCCCTACCAGGGGTTTGACCCGATGCCTTCGGAGGTCCCCGTCTGAGACTTTAAACTGAAGGGAGGGGAGTGGATGGTGTGGCAGGGCCCCCACTGACCGCTTGGGTGTCAAAGGCCTCACAGAGCCGCTGGTAGTTGGTGAGAGCCCTCATGGCAATGGGTAGCTTCCCAATGGCTCGGAGATCAATGGGCTTCTTGTGAGCAGTCTTGATGAAAGCATTCATCCACCAGTAGGTGCCTTTCGACAGCAGGTTCACAAAGGGCTGCAGGAAGCGCACCCCCAAGTCCTGTAGGTCCTCAGGGGGCTTCACCTCCCTTGGTGACTTGAAGAAGATATATCTCTGTGGGACACATGGATCACTGGGGATAGGTAAATGCGACTTCTCACCCCTCTCCATTTTGCCCCAGAAAAGATCAGGGGTTGTGACATCCCATCCTTGACCTCTAACATATGGGGTCATATCTTGCCTATTCCCAGGAAAAGGATCACTCCAACACCTCTTGGCAACCAGTGCTGGGCCTTCCTGAAATGTAATGCTTCATTGAGGTTTACTCTGAATCCCTTTGGCTGGGTTGGGTTGGGTTTAGGTTGGACTGGGGAAGAGCAGAAATCTCCCATATACCATCCCATATACCACAGATCTGAGGACATTACCATGTTTCATGTAGTGTTATTGGAACATGGAGCCTTGCAAACCTTAGCTCAAACCCTGTCTCTTCCACTTACTAGAAAGGTGTCTTTAGACAAGGTCTCCTCTAAAATGTTTCCTTGTCTAAAAGGTGGGTGGTACTTGCATTCCCGCGGGGGGCTGTGAGGGTCAGTTGAGGCAGGCAATGTTGTAGGGCCTCTGTACCCTGCACATCACCAACTAAAACAGAGGTGTCAGAGAAATGCAAATTCAAGGAGCACTTCACACTCATTGCCCAAGTGGAGCTGGCCCCATTGCTCGTTGGAGGCAGGGAGAGGGTTTTCTATATTCATTGCTGGTAGATTATATTGCTTCTTTCTGGAAGGCGATCTGCAACACTGATTGAAATTTAAAATACACAGACCCTTTGAACTAGCAACTCCACTCCTTGGACTCTCTCCCACAGAAATAAAAGCAGCAATACATAAAGATATTAAGTCTGTTTAATACACCATTATTTGTGAAGGCAGAAACTTGGCAGTGAAGTGAATGCCCATTGACTGGGTAATGGTTGAATAAATTATTGCTCATCCACATGATGGAATACTATGCAGCCATTAAGAAAACTAAATTAGCCATACCAGACTTAGAGGCAGTCCTAAGAGATATCTGTTGGGTGAGAAAAGCAAGACCTAGAAAACTGTGTATAATATGATCCTATTTTTATAAAATGAATATTGAGAGGAAAAATCTTTACTCTCATAGGTGATGAGAAAAAAGCACCTTAAATAGATACAAGTAGATGGTATAGTAATAAAAACCAAGAGTGGAAGGACACATATGAGGTTGTTAATCTGGGTTATCCGGGGAAGGGAAAGGCCCGAGGAATATAGGGTAGGGAGAGAGGAGAGAGGGGAAAGGGGTAAGCAAAAATTATAATGAAACACGATAAAAGCCATGTATGCGGCCACGTTTAGTCATTCTGGTATATGTGTAACCATATGAACACATTAAAATAACTCTTCTCCCCCCAAATAACAGCAGCAACAGAGCTCAGAGAAGCCAGTACTCCAAGCTCTTTTCCCTCTCTATGGTTTTATACCCAGAATCCTTCAACCTTGGCTAATGCATCCTATCACTTCCATTCCCTCTGGGAGCATGAGGTAGAGGGCAGCTGGGCCAGATGGAACGTTCCTCTCGAACCTCTCCCACTGGTCTCAGCTCCCCTTTGGGGGCCGCTAAAAGAGGCTGCCTCCTTCCAGGGCTTGTCTAAGCAGCGAGGTGGGGGCCCACACCCAGGGGCAGGACATTGATCAGGAGGAGACCCACGCCGGCCCAGGTGTGTCCTGAGGGGGGTGCTGGGGTGGCCCGGGAGTGGCCTGCTTACCCTCACCATGATGACATTGACCTCCACCAGGAGCAGCATCCCGTAGAGGATCACCAGCAGCCCCGTGAGGCAGAAGCGCAGCTGTGAGAAGCTGATGGAGTGGTCATAGAACTTGACGAACTTGATGGTCTTGGTGATGAAAGCCAGGGTCCAGTAGACTAGCAGGGCTGCAGGCGAGAGGGTGTGTGTGTGTGTGTGTGTGTGTGTGTGTGGTGCACGTATGCACTCACGTGTGTGCGAGAGTGTGGGAGAGAAGGAGAGAAAAGAAGCAGGCAGGAGGAGGTGTGTGAGTGAACACCAACGTCATGGGTATGGATGCCCGTTTCTGAGCAAAGGGCTGTGTGTGTGAATCTGTAAGTGTGTCATGTTGAGGGGGTGTGCATACATTCACACGTTCATGGTAGGTATGTTCAAAACATTAATGATCTTGTAAGTCAAGCTGGTCAGCCAAGTTTTCCTTTACGGTAATTAATATATCATTTTTTCAGTTTAACGAAGTTGTAGGCACTGTACCGAGTGAGCGCTCTGAGTATTATCTCCCCTTATTCCCTACAATCACCCTTGTGAGGGAGGAACTGCCACCACCCCAGGACGTAGGAAGCCAGGCCCAGGTAACTAACTGATCAAGTCAGGTGGCAGAACTGGAGCCCATGCTGGGAGGCTTTATTCTATAATGGTTTGCTCGTGGGATTTCCAAGCTGGAAAGATCTATTTTTTTTAAAAAAAGATTTTATTTATTTATGTGAGAGAGAGAGGGTGAGAGTGAGAGCAAGGATGAGCAGAGGGGAGGGGCAGAGGGAGAAGCAGAAGCAGACTCCCCACTGAGCAGGGAGCCCGATGTGGGACTCGATCCCAGGACCCTGAGATCATGACCTGAACTGAAGGCAGGTGCTTCACCTGCTGAGCCACCCAGGTGCCCCCGAGCTGGGGAGGTCTTAAAGGTTCTTCAATCTGCTCTTTCATTTTACAGATGAGGAAAGTGGAGCCCCACGGAGGATATGGCCTGCCTACGCTCGCCACGAGCTTGAGTGCGGCCAGTGCAGAGCCTGCAGCGGCACGGCCCTCACGGAGCCTGGGGGGCTGCGGATCTGAACAAGTAAGTGACAGTTCTGAGAGACAGTGTGCACGGTGGTTAGGGCAGGGCCCAGCAGCCGGATATCCCTGGGCTCAGATCCTGTACTTCAACAGCCATGTGACTGGGGGTAAAGTCCTCAGTCTCTTCACCCGGAAAATGGGGATAATGATAGCACTTCCTCAAAGGTTGTTGTGAGCACTGCATGGAAAAATTTAGCACGGTGGGCCTGGCACGCAGTGGGTGCTCTTGGGACGTCAGCTGTTAATCCTGTTATCATCTCCAGATTTCAGACCTGGGCCCGTAAGCATCAGAAGCTAAGAGTAGATTCTAATCTCTAAATTCTCATCACTACCACCGGCCAATAAACCACTATCAGGGAGCAACAACATCAAGCAGCAATGACTAGTCCTCCTCTAGGAGAAGCTTTAGGTGGGCAGCTCCTTCCCCTTCCCTCCCTAGGGCCAGATGCCCACAAGGGCAGCCTACAGCCCCTAGGGCTCTTCTCTTGTCAGAGCACAGAGAAGGAAACACCCTCCCCTGCCCTCCATCCCTATGTGGGCCTGGTTGCATGAATGCCGGGGTATCTCTTGGAGACCAAAGTGGGGGTCCGGCCCAGCCTAAGTGTGGACTGGGAACGAGGCCAAGATGGTGAACTTGCCCCGGGAGGGATAAATGTCATCTATCTTGGGTCCCTGGGTGAAGGCGTTAGGATAGAGGGCAGAAGCGTCTGCTTTCTGTGCATTGCCCCTCTCTGGCCAGGACTGGGGTGATAATCCCCTCAGCTTGGTCTGGCCCCCACGTCCCAAGGATCCCACAGCTTGGAGTCCATCACCCTGCCTCCACACCTACACTCCCCCAGACCGAAACCAAGCATCAGAACCTCTTTGGCCCCTCGTGATGGTCCCCTACGGGGGCCCAGTCTTGAAAATATGCCTCACAGGGGCCTTACAGATGTGGTTTGATGCTCTTCATAACAACCCTGTGATTAGGCAGGGACTCACTATTCTGTATTCTGTCCAGATGCAGAAACTGAGGCTCCCAGAGCCCGAGAGCCATGTCCAAGGTCACACAGGGACTTAGTGGTGGGCCCAGGACTAAGCTCCAGGGTTCCTTCCCCTGTGCTAGACACAGCAGCCCTCAGCCAAAGTTTAGAGCTTGACCGAGAGGAAAGCAGAAAGGACGGGGTATGACACGGGGGCTGCTAGCGAGTTTCAGGCTCTGAATGCTCCTTAGCCCTGTGTCTTCCCTCCCCTTCTCCACACCCTACCTATTACCATGTTCTGTCTCCTTTACCTCCTAAGTATCTGGGCCAGCTGGGTCACCATCATAAGCCCTGGGGGCCGCCCTCACATCTCCCCTGCTCTCCCTTGAGAGCCTTCTGATGCTTCCCTCACTTGCCCATCTTCAGTCTAGCCTCTGTGAAGCAATAATCTGATCAAAGATGATCTCAGGCACCCATGCTCCTAACAGCATTACTTACAAGAGCCAAAAAGTGCAAGACCTCAAAGGGCCACTGAGGGATGACTGGATAAGCAAAATGTGGCATTTCCATACAGTGGAGTGTTATTCAGCCTTAAAAAAGAAAGGATAGTCTGACACATGCTACAACACGGGTGAACCTGGAGGGTGTTCGATTAAGTTAAATGAGTCAATCACAAAAGGACAAATTCGCCTATGATTCCACTTAGACAAACAAGGTCCCGAGAGTAGTCAAGTTCATAGAGAGAGAGAAGGTAGTTTTTAGGGGTTGAGGTGAGAGAGGAGAACAGGGAGTTATTGTCTGATGGACACAGAGTTTCAGTCTGGGAAGATGAAGTTTTGGAGATGGGTAGTTTGGATGGATGGTGGTGATGGTTGCAAAAAAAATGTGGATGTATTCAATGCCACGGAATCGTGCATTTAGAAGTGGTTCAAGTGGCAAATTTTATGTTATGTATACGTTACACGTACACATATACACACACTCTAACCCTCAGTGCCCATGAGAAAGATCAATGCTTGTGGTGTGGCCTCGGGGGCCCCGCCTAGTACGGCCCCCATCTGCCACTCCGGGCTTCAAAGTTCATTTCTCTTCTGCTCTCTGCATTCTAGCCACGGGTTTTCTTCCGGATTTCCTAGCATGCTTCTCCTGCCTCAGGGCCTTTGCACATGCTGTTCCTTCTGCCTCCAACATTCTCCTCTCCCTTCTCTCAGTTAGGTCCCACCTCTCCTTCAGTTCCCAGCTCGAACGTGATGTTTTCACAGAACACTTCCTTGATCTCATCTGGAGCCTCAAGACCAAGGTTATTCTGTGGGCCAAAGTAAGCCACAGTGGGGTTCACCTTTCTGCAGGACTCCAGACCTGTGACCAGACGGGAGTCTTCTCAGAGGGCCAGTTGAGGCTCCCCCAATACCCACGGTCCTCAATCCGTGAGCTCATGGGGTGTAACCACTCTGCTTTTACCTGTTCTAGAATTTCTGGCGCTGCAGAGCAAAACTCTAGCAAGTGGGAATGGAGAGAGTTAGTCCTTGTTCTCTGGAGAAAGAATGGTCTATCTACGGGGGGGGGGGGGTAATTTGTGCTTTAAAGAAAGAACATTGTGTGCTTTCCAGAGAATGAGAAAATGAACTTGCCATATGCCCAGATAGGATGTTTCTAGGGGGCACTGGGCAGCCAGGCCCGGGGGTTACTAAGGGGTTCTCTGTATAAGAGAAGCTGCTTCAGAAGCTTCAGGAGAGGGAGGTTCTCTGAGGTCTGTACTTACCATCTCTCTCTCTCAGCTGGTGCTCCCTAGTCCCCCAGCCACACTCTGATAGGGTCACCCAGGTTGGGGGGGTCATCCGGATGATCCTGATGGAGCCCAGCACTCCCCTTACCCAGGAAGACAGACGTCCCGATTAGCTTGGGAAACACCCTCTGCCCACCCACGACACCGTGTTGTCTCTGGCTTAGCACAGAGCGTTCCAGACTCCAAATGTCAATTAGATGCTATGACTCCTAAAAATCATAGCCTGACTTAATGATACAGTCTGACCACAGCCGCTCAGCCAGATGTACAGCCCTGACCTTAGACAGACCTCCAGATTGATACCTTTGGCCCAAGCCGTCTGATGACCCTTAGACACACAGTCTCAGAGGCAGTTAAGAGCCTGCTTGGGTTCCAGACTCTGGGGATCTAACCCTGATTCTGCCTCTTGACTAGTCGGGCAGACTAGTGTGAGTCACTTAACCTCTGAGCCTCAATTTCCTGTTGTGTAAAAGGGAAGTGATAATGGTATCTACCTCAGAGTGCTGTTGTAAGGATGAAATGAGCTGATATATGTGAAATGTTGGGGAGCATGGCTGACACACGGCAAGCGGTAGATGAATGTTTGCTGTTATTATTTGTAACCTCTCTGAGTTTAGTGTCCACATCTGTAGAAAGGGGACAGCTGTGATACTGATATGGAGATTGTGGAGGTCAAGTGAGACAACGCACGTGAGGAGCTTAGCACCAAGCCCGGTGCACCATACATGCCCAATAAATATCAACATTCATTGCTGTTGTTTCTGCCTGGGACCCCAGCCATACAGTGTCAGAAGGTCTAAGGAGGCACCCCTTCTTGAATCTTTCTAAATGTTCACAAACCACAGGCTCTAGTCCTGGGGTCTAGTCTTTTCTCTCTCCAGGTGACCTCAGCCAGGCTCAAGCTTTTGATGCCATCTACAAGCCCATGACCTCTGAATGTATATCTCCAGTCCTGACCTCCCCCGAATGCCCGACTCGTTTCTCTAACTGCCCATTTGACACTTGAGTGGTTGTCTCAAACACAACATGTCCGAGCCCGCTCCCCCCACCTCCGCCAACTCCCCAAACCCTGATCCATGCTCAGTTATTAATACCATCATTTGCCCAGAGGCTCACACCCAAAGCTTAGGAATCTGCCCTGTTCCTCTCCTGGCCCCTGACTTCATCTCCTACCATTCCTCCTCTTTCCTGGCTTTGTCCATACTGGCCGGTTTGTCAAATTTGTTCCTACCAACAGGCCTTTGGACTTGCTGTTCCAAAGCATGGAAAATTCTTCCCTGAAGCATGTGCATGCTCACTCTTATCATAGATCTTTCCTGACCACCCTATATAGACAGCAACATGGCCATCACTCTTAAACACTTGCCCGGCTTTATTTTCTTCATAGCATCGTTCCTACCTATGTCTTCATTCACTGTCTTCGCTTGCCCATCTCCTCCCACCAGAAGGCAGGGGTTTTTCTTCTCCACTTCTGAACCTCTAGCTCCCCAGAACAGTGCTGGGCACCTAGTAAGTGCTCAGTAAACATTATCTGGACGCATGGATGAAGGTAACTATCCCTCTCCTGCCCCCTCCTGGCCCCTACCTATCAGCAGCTTGGGGAAGTTGGAGGTCTCGATGTTGTGATAGTAGACCACGGAGGTGACAGCAGCCATGAACGCCATCCCGGCTGGCATGTACAGGTGGAGATGGCGGGATTCAGTCACCCTGAGATGGGGAAGAGGGAGAGAGAGACATTGGAGGTAGATGTACCAAGTCCCCCAAAAGAGCAGCTCAGGCTCTATGCTTAGGGCTCAGCACACAGTAGGGCCTCTGGATCATACGCACAGCTCCACACTCCTTATCTTGGCAGCTCTGCCCAGCCCAAACATACCCCAAACATGTCCATTAGTTAGGGGTCCAGGAGGCCACGTGGTGATGCTATGAGGACTCAGTGTCCACACTTTGGAACTCATAGCTTTCTCTCCCTGGGTTCAGGCTCACAGACCCTGACATGGGGAAGCCATGCTTAGCAGTCACAGCTGCAGAGCCTCCAGCCTAGAACCACTTCCCTGGGAGTGAACACAGTTGGGTTCCTGCCCTGGGGTCCCTTGGGCAGTACGGGGGGCCTGTGCACCCCAACTCTCTCAGGGACAGCTGCACTTAACATGAACAGTATAAGTCAGCACTGACACCCGGCCCCAGGTGGTGTAATGACAGCCCTGTAGTCAATATTTATCGAGCATTTACCCTGCGCCAGGCACTGTTCTAAGCACGTGATGTATATGAACTCACTTAATCATCATGAGATCCCACGAAGTTGGTCCTCTTAGCCTCCTCATTTTACAGTTGAGGAAACGCAGGCGTGGAGAGGCTAAGTAACAAGCCCAAGGTCGCCGGTTTTGTTTCCTCCCTTGAGATGGTGATGGAGGCCAATACCAGCACATCCCCTCCCCAGTGTAACTCACAGAGGCCCCGGGGGTGGGTGCAGTCTGCTCTAGTGACAGGATCTGTAGGGAGCCCCAGCTCTCTCTGACGTCAGGCTTTCCCAGGACTGGTGAGGAAGCTCACCTTAACTGGCCTGACTGTGCCCCTCCACGGCTCCCTCCTACAGAAGCCAAAATCCACACTGATCAGCCCGGGACCAAAGGTCCAGGTGAGATGTCCTCAAGGCACTTTTTCAGCACTGCCCAACCTGCTCTTCCTGCTGAAGCCTTTTGGGACCCCCTCCATTCCCAGAAGGCCCCCTGCAATCTCCTGCCTCAAGGATGCCCTTGCTTGCACTGCTCCTTCTATCTAGCATGCCAAGCATCCCTGCCCTCAAGAAACTGAGCATAGGGAGGGGGCAACCATGCTCGGAGCTGTCTACCCAGGCAGTCTAGGGAAGTGTTATTGGAGATGGTCTGAAGGCTGAGAGCACAAGGAGTGAGCAGACAACCAAGGTAAACTTCACAGAGGAGGTGGCTCCAGGCTGGATTTTGAAGGATGGAGAGTTCAACAGAGAAGGAGGGAGGACATGAGGAGAGCCATGTGGGGGCCCTAAGTAGTCCAGTAGGACTAGCGTACAGGTGTAGAGGCACTATGGGCTCCCCTCCTGGTTTGCTAAAAGAACCACACATTTGTTCCAGCAGCAGTGAGTCCAACCCTAGGGAATAGATGGTGATTGGTTCAAGCAGCCATGCAATCCCACACCCCTTTGCCAGTGATTGGTCTAAGGGTGGCCATAAAACTCAATTCTGACCAATGAGATGCAAAGGAGAGTCTGCAGAGGATGATATCCTGCATAAAGAAGAGGCATGTGGTGGGATCCCTGGGTGGCGCAGCGGTTTGGCGCCTGCCTTTGGCCCTGGGAGCGATCCTGGAGACCCGGGATTGAATCCCATATCGGGCTCCCTGTATATGGAGCCTGCTTCTCCCTCTGCCTATGTCTCTGCCTCTCTCTCTCTCTCTCTCTCTCTCTGTGTGTGTGTGTGTGTGTGACTATCATAAATAAATTAAAAAAAATTAAAAAAAAAAAAAGAAGAGGCATGTGGGAGCTGGTCTCCTTTGCCCTTGCCTTCCTCCCTAAGTGATACCTGGAGCTGGGCAGCTGTCTTGTGACCATGGGGAAAGATAGGCCGGACACACAGAAGATGATGTAGAAAGATGGCAAGAGGCTGGGTCCCTGACGACATCCCTATGACACCAAACTGACTAGAGAGGCAATCTCTAAATATCTTGTTAAATGAGGCCATAAATGTTGATATTCCTTAAGCCTTGGTGGGCATTCTCAGCAAAAGACTTATACAGGATGCACAAGGCCATCAGTGACTAGTGGGGTCACTGGGAGAGCCAACACCCTGTGCAGGGGTCTTCAAAACTCCTGCCTTTGTATCTCTTGGAATAAGTCTCTGAGAAACTATATTGCCTCACAGATTTTTAAGTGACATCTTAAATATTAGATGAGAGTTTGAATAAATTCAGTTTTTGCAATAGGAGGCAGAAATGATAAATATTTAATATAATTAAATAGGATGAAGAATACCCATAGCTGAAATAAATATTTCATGACATGACTTAACAAAATAGACTTGGGCTGCTTTGCTGAATAATACACACTAAATTAGGTTAGAAATTAGGTAAAAGTCTTATGTATGGGTTTTTTTCCAGTGTATGATGATCTAGGAAAACATTCTAGTTATATTGCTAAAAAAAGTGTTTCCTCTGTAACTTGCACTGCTTTGGTTGTTCTAAATTCGGAGCATCACACAAAAATAATACCCAAAGGAAGACAGGAAGCCCTACAAATGCTAAGATGCCTTACTTAATCACTAAATGGGGCTTACCCTAAACTTAGCTAGAGTTTGAAGACCACTGCTGTAACTAGCCCCCACGGCCTCCTGCACCTAGACTTCCAGGTGGGTCTGTAAACCCAGGCCACAGGGCACAGGGGGTGCCCCAGGGCAGGATCTGTGGCTTCTCTTCCTGTCTGCTCCCTTCTTCATGCTTGCCTGCCCAGGGGCATGGGCACACAGATGGAGGCCAATAAAGACCAGGTGTCAAGTGTCCAGTTCAATAGCCAACCTGCTCGCTGGGGAGGAAATGGCAGTTTGCACTGAGCTGGGGGAGATACGGGATACAGATGCAGCCCCACACAGGAGGGGCTGCTGACAGCAGGCAGGAGGGAGTTCCTGACCTGATTCATTCCAGTCTCCCACATTCTGGGAATGTCCTATCTGCCCAGAGCTCTGGCCATTCCATTTCTGCACCCCATCTGTGCTCTAATTTCATCCTCCATGGCCCTGTGAAGCAGGCAAGGCAGGGATTATGATGATCATTTCACAGGTAGAGAAAAAAAGACCCAGAAAGGCTGAGTGGCTGCCCCAAAGTCCTCTGGCTGGTACGTAGAAGTGCCAGCAGATGAGCTGTTTTCCTCTCTGGGTGTTTTCCTCTCTGCCACCTCACTAGTTATAACCCAATGAGAATTTCTGGCCCGAGGACTCACAGGCATCTTTCCCCTTTGGAGCATTTGTGCTGCTTAGGAAGGGGCGTCTAGATGGGGGTGGGAGGTGGGAGGTAGATTTGTCACCTGCTACTTATGTGGCAGCATGCCTTCTGGTGTTCTTGCTGGTCTGGGGGACTTGGATAACCAGGAGGAGCCCCAAGGCAAGCAGAGATTACTACTGGAGTCAGCATGCAGGGACATTGGGGGCGGGAGGGTGAGGTAGCGTGTGGGGACCCCATCCCCCTGCTGTCCAGCTCAGAGTGGTTGGACCTCTGATATTTTAGCCAAATGCCCTCCACCCTCTACCACCCCCTTACCCGGGCAGTCACGGAGCCTTCTTCCGCGAGATGGTGGCTTCTGGCTTCATCTCCTCCTCCTCCGCACCCCCACTGCTGACACACCACTCCTGGCTGCACTTACCTCTCATCTAGCCTACGGCAATCACCTCCTAGGTGCTCTAACTCCAGCCTCTGGCTGCCTCCAGCCTGCCCTGGACCCTGCTTAGTACTGAGCTGACCACGCGTCTCTTCTGTTCCAAACTGCTGACAAAATCCAACCCAGACACAGCCTGGCATCCGAAGCCCTCCTAGAGATGCTCCCAATACCATCTCCAAGCCCCCACCCCCAGCGCTTCCCTGCAAGTGCTTCCTGCTTCAGCCTCCAAGCACTTGCTCCCGCCCCAACCTGCTTTCCTTCCCTTGCCTTTACTTCTCCTCCCCCTGCCTCCCTGGCCCTCCCTCTCCAAACTCCTCTGCTGTCAGAACCCTTGTCACTCCTCCAGACTCAGCTCAGAAGTCCCCTCAACCAAGAAGCTTGGCCTGCCCTGCCTTCCTCTCTCCTCCCAGAGGTCTCACTCTTACCACTATTTTGTTTAATCTCTTTCAGAGCCAAAAAGTGTCCATGGAGCTTTGTCACCTGCCTTGTGCTCTTATTACAAAGATGAATAAAATCCAACTCTGAGGCCTTTCTTACCCAGGGGGAGACAGGTTTGCAACTAGACATAAACTAAATACAGTATGATCTGTGTTGTAGCAGCGGTGTGAGGAGTGTGCTGGGAGGCCCAGAGGACAGGTAGGGGAGGGGAGGCCTTGGGACTGAGGCTAGACAGTGAGGGGTGCTGGCTGTGAGGACCCCAGATGTCAGGCTGAGCACTTGGGACCCTGAAACATTGGGAAGCAAGGAAAGGTCTCAAGCAAGAGTGATTTTTATTCTTCCCAAGATGGTAACTCCAGGGGTTGGGACAATCTTTTTTTTTTTTTTTTAAAGATTTTATTTATTTATTCATGAGAGACACAGAGAGGCAGGGACATAGGCAGAAGGAGAAGTAGGCTCCTTGTGGGAGTCTGATACAGAACTTGATCCCAGCACCCTGGGATCAGGCTCTGAGCCAAAGGTAGACACTCAACCACTGAGCCACCCAGACGTCCCATGGAGTTGGGGCATTCTATGATGCTCTAGGATTGTTTCACGGGGTCTTGGCATGCAGATCCATATTCCCTCTACCCTGCAACACTGAGGCCGTGGCCTGGGTCTCACTTGTATCCAGTATCTGGCACAGAGAGCTTGACACATGGGAGATGTTAGGTAAACAGTTACTGGATTTATTAGCAGGTGTTACTGCCTCATGGAATGCAGGTGAGCTGGGGTCTCCCTTAGCTTGCAGGAAGCACCCTGGGACCCATCCACTCTCCTGAGACACTCACCCATCAGACAGGATGCCCTCCGCGATTTCACACACCAGGACAAAGAGCAGCATGAAGGTCAGGATCCAGCGCAGGTTGTGCCCAGGGAAGTGGAGCCATGTGCTATGGTGGATGTGTACCTTGGAGCTTTGACTGCCCCATCCTGCAAGTAGAGGCAGGAAGAGGTGGGAAGCCTGGGTCACCAGGGAGGGGTGCATGAACCCCAGCAGGGTGCTTATGTATGGGTCCACAGTGGGGAGTGTACCCATTTGTATACCTGTGCATGAGAGTGCCTGAATCTGGTACATGTGACCTAAATGTCCAAGCATGAAGCCTAGATCCATGCAGGGCCACCTGTGCAAGTACTCATTTTATATGCTGACCTCTTATATGACAAATGATCATGTAAATAAACCATTTGTTTGAGAACGGAAGTGTAAATGCTGGTACAATTTTGGATACCCATACAAGCATAAGTTACACATGCTCCCTCCCTATATCTGATTGTCTTTGTCAATAATTAGTAGCATCTCCGCCTCTCTCATCCTTCCCTTTTAAATTCTGGGACAATTTTTCCTTTCTTCCCAAGAGCTGTGTATGAATCTTAAAATTTGCTTTTTTTAAAAAAAATCTTAATTAGCGTGAATTAACAAGTTTTACAGAGGCGGGGCACACCATATGAATTGACAGAGCTCTAGCTAGCCTGGGAAATTCAAGGTCTGAAAGAGAGAAGAAGGGCTCCCAAGTGAAGGGGCGCCTAGGATGGTCCTGACAGCGGTGCCCAACTTTGCAGCGGGCTTTCCGGCAGGGACGCAGACTCGGGTGGGGTAGCAGCGGAAGGGGACCCAAGTCCCTGGCTCCTGCCTCTCCCCGCCCAGGGCGCCCGGACCCGCTGGGGCGTCGGAAGCTACTGACCGACCACAGGCGTGGCTCAGCCCGGGGAAGCAGGTGCACAGGGCCTCCAGCCCGGCTCCCGCGGGCGGCTGCGCTCCGCCGGGCCCGGCTTCAGCGGACAGGAAGGGTGCCTGGGGGCGGTGTCCTGGCTCCCTACGCAGCGCTGCGGGGGGCCGGCCCGAGCCCCGCCGACCGCTCCAGCGCCCCCAGAAACCTCTGCCTCTGGCTCCGCGCTGGGAAACTTGGGGGTCCCCCGGGTCGGGAGCGTCCGCTGTATTCGATGCGGATTCGGGGGCCACCTCGGGAGGAGAGGGGATGGGCAGGTGCGGGGACCGCGGGCTAGCACACCCAGCGGGGACCCCGGGACCGAGGGGGCGGCGGGCGCGGGGCCGGGGGGCGGGGGGGGCGAGAGCCGAGCGGCGCGCTCCTCCCCCTCCCCTCCCCTCCCCTGCCCCTCCTCCCCTCCCCCCCTCCTCCCCGCCGGTGCCCTCCCCTCCGCCGCCCCGGGCGCGCTCACCGATGAAGAGGATGGGGAAGGTGATGAAGAGCAGGAAGACGTGCGGCACCACGTTGAGCGCGTCCACGAAGCAGCCGTTGTTGAGGACGCCCTGGTCCACCCGGTAGGCGGCCGAGCGGTTCTCGCTGCCGCAGAAGGCCAAGGGCATGGCGGCGCGGCCCGGGGCGGCTGCGGCTGCGGCTGCGGCTGCGGCTGCGGCTGCGGCTACGGCTGGCTCCGCGCGCCTCCGGGCCTCCGCCGCCGCCTCCGGGCGCCCGCCCGCCCGGCCGCCAGCCCGGCCGCCAGCCCCTCCCGCCCGGCCCCCGCCCCCCGCGGCCCCGCCCCGCCCCGCCCCGCCCTCGCTCCGCTACCTGCCCGGAGGGGGGCGGGGCCGCGGGGACCCCGTGCAGCTGTGACCGCCGCGCGCCCAGAGGCGCCGGGGCCGCCTGGAAAGCCCCGCCGCGCGCGTGTGCTGCGCCCCGCGGGGAGGCAGGCTGGCCGGGTGCGCACGCTCCAGTCCGGGGGGCGGGGGGCGAGGGGAGGAGGGTCCGAGGGGGCCCCTGGGGCGCGGTCGCACCTGGAGGCCGAGGCGCTGCCCCGGGCTGGGATGTGGGCGCCCCTGGGCTTGGCGCGGGCCGCGGTGGGATCGGAGGGTCCTGGCGGGGGCGGGGTGGGGCAAGCCGTCTGGCCCCCCACGTGCGTGGGGGAAGCAGGGGAGATCATCAGGGTGGGGAGCACTTTGCATATTTTCCAAAAGTGGTGCCACGCGCGGGGCGCTCCCAGGTGCTTCGCGGCGTATCCAGCGCTGTCGCTAAGGGGATCGCTCAACACCGACACCGCTGCTAAGCGCAGGTGATGGTTTCTCCCATAGTTCTGATGAGGCAGTCGAGGCTCAGAGAGGTCCCTCGGCTGACCCACCCGAGGTCTCACCGCCAGCACGGGGGGAAGCATAACTGAACCCGGCTCCTCGGATCCGCTCCTTCACGCCCCACCCGTCTCCCTCAGGGCGCATCTAGACATTAGAACATTTGAGCGATGGGACCGCTTGGGTGACCCAGTGGTTGAGCGTCTGCCTTTGGCTCAGGTGGTGATTCCGGGGACCTGGGATCCAGTTCCGCATCACGGGGACCCTGCGTGGACCCTGCTTCTCCCTCTGCCTGTGTCTCTGCCTCTCTCTCTCTCTCATGAAAAAATAAATGGAATCTTAAAACAACAACAAAACATTCCAGCGACTGTCAGGTGAATGTGTAGAACGGGTCCACGCCCAAGGCTGAAAAAGAGGCACTTAAGGAACTAAATCCAGGGAAAGCAAGGGAAGCAGCCAGGAGGGGTGGAAAAAGCAAATGTCACCCTCAGCTGTATCCTTAACCTGATACCAACAGGCTTGGGGAGATGAAAGACCTGGTGAAATTATGAAGACAATGTAATGCATTCCCATGCCTTTGGAAAGATTCTCACAGCTCCTTGGCCAAAAAAAGTATAGGACCTAAGAAGAAAGAGGAAAAATGGGATTTTAGATTGGGTTTTAGAAGAATTCCCTGAGTTAGGGACATGGAGGATAAATACACATGTTCTCAGGAGGGGCTGGGGGTCACCAAGGGAAAACTCTTTTCAGCCCTTTTCCAGCTTCTCAGAGTCCGTTCTGAGACCGCTTTGAGTCCTCTAGACTCTATAAGACGCTGTCAGGCAAGGCCCCAGTTCTGCCTCAGGCTCTGGGAGAGGTGAGAGCAGAACCGAGCACCCTGGCAAAGGGCAGGTGGGGTTGGGGGAACAGCCTGGGGAAAGCAGAGGTCCAAAGGCCTCAGATAATCTGACTTTCTGAAACGTCTGAAGCCGCAAGACGTTTCCTCCCGTATGCACCAAAATAGTGAAAACTTGGTGGCAGCAAGTTGTCCAACACCCGCAGCAGTTCATTAATTTGGGTGATACAGCCTCTGAAAAGGTCCATGTAGCCACGTGGAAAAAACTTATGAGATAATACCAGGTGAAAAACCAGGAAACAAAATTGTGTGTTTCCTGTGAGAATAGTCATATTAAATATGTTTGAAAAATAAATAAATAAATAAATAAATAAATAAATAAATAAATAAATAAATAAATATGTTTGAATGCAAGTCTGCAGGGGAAGCTCAGAAATGGAAATGGCTTTTGCATTAGAGCAGAGTGCAGTGTATGTCAGCTACTGTTGCCGTGTTATTATTACTATTACGACCATTCAAGACCTAGATGACCATGGTTCACAGAGATGGGATGATGTGCCCATGGTCAGCTAACAAGATCAAAAAAAATTTTTTTTTATTGTTGTTCCAAGTTCTTTTCTTCAAACTTTCTCTGAGGCTGCCATTTTATTTTTGTAGCTGCAATTTCAGTTTTTCACACCTTCAGGAATGCTATTTTTCCTTTCAGTGGTGATAATATATGTATTTTTAAAGAACAAGTCCCCAGTCCTGGCTCTTGTGTGACGTTGGACAAGTGATTATTCTGTGCATCCATTTCCTCCTTTCTAAACGAGGAAGATAATAATATACACCCCAGAGGAGTCAAATGAGATCACAGGTATAAATAAGCTTTGTAAGCCAGGAAGATAGTCCAGGCTACTTCATCCTCTGGGGGTCCCCACATGGGACACCCTCAGTCAATGAATAGTATGTAGTGGTCTGTCCCTTCCTTGACATTTGGCATGCAGTGCTTGGCACAACCCACACACTTTCCTCTTCTGGACCATTTGACATAAACCAAAGGCCATGTTCAACCCAAGCTGGAGCCACGTGTAAAGGACTTAAGGGATCATGGGCTGAGACGAAGAGTGTCAGCTCTGGAGACTGGATGCGGCATCACGATTGCCATCTCCAGCACAAAGCTGCCGTGTGACTGTGACCAAATTCCAACCTTCCTGCACCTAGCTTTATAGAGAGGACACTCGTCACACTGCCCACCATGCGGGTACTAGGGTTATTTTGGAAAGTGTGGAGTCCAGTTTACAAGGAGGCCCCAGAAGGACTTCGTGTATTATAATCTTGGAAGCAATTTGAGTGTTCCTCAGTGGAGGGCTGGTTAAAACAAATCAAGCAAAGCCCATGGTATTATTTATACGGTGGAATACTGGGACGGTACACATGAAAGATGTCCAAGGCATAGATGTGGAGCAGCCTGTGTAGCATGAAACCATTTATTTCTACAACAGGAGACACAGAGCTACACATGTCTCTGTGGGGAGGCGCTGGGTCCAGGCTTTCCCACTTCCAACAGCCTGCAAGCTTCTGATGGGGGGGGGGACTCCAAGAGGAGTCTCTATATTAGAGACCCCACAGAGCTGCTCTGAGCTCGGGTCTTCCCCTTCGAGGACGCCCAGCCTTTCTCCTGGCAAAATGGGAAACCTGGGATGGATGTCAGAGACCTGAATTCTTGCGCCCGCGCATCTACTGGGTGGGTGTGGCCGCAGGCAGGGCCCCTCCCCTCCTTTGTTCAGGAAAAGCCTTGGCGAGAACCTTCCAAAAAAGTACCTTCCAACCCCA
Source organism: Nyctereutes procyonoides (assembly GCF_905146905.1). Lineage (NCBI taxonomy): Eukaryota > Metazoa > Chordata > Mammalia > Carnivora > Canidae > Nyctereutes > Nyctereutes procyonoides. Next base: position 10,689,832 of record NW_026575034.1, on the reverse strand, counting down.
GTGTTATTCAGGCTATAGTGCTCTGTCCTTTTTTTTTTTTTTAAGATTTATTTATTTATTTATTTATTTATTTATTTATTTATTTGAGACACACACACACACACACACACACACACACAAGAGATTCCCCACTGACAATGGAGCCTGAGGGGGAGCTTGATCCCAGGACCCTGAGATGGTGACCTGAGCCCAAATCATATGTCACACAGTTAACTGACCAAGCCACCCAGACGCTCCAGTGCCCTGTCTTTATCTAATCAAGTGTGTCAGTGGCCATGGCAGGTGGGGTCATCAGGATGATAATGGTGATGCAATAGAGTGGGGTGATATTTCAAGAAATTAACCTTTTCAATAGCCCCAATCAACCGTGAGTTGATTAAAAACAAACACAAACAAAAATTATGGAATCATCCATCTACTATGCAGCGAGTATGGAGAATAAAGTAGGTATCTCTGTACAGACCAGAGAAGATGTCTTCTCCACCAGCCCCCACCCTCCCCACTCCAGGCAAGTGACTGTGAAACTGGGGCCAAGTGGAAAGCAGACAATAGGTGTGTCAAAGCCTGTGTCTACAGGGGAACTTAGAAGCCGGTAAAAATCACTAAAAGAGAGAATCGAATTATAGACAAACTGTCATAGCCAGAATCTGGGAGGGAAAAGTCATGTCCCCTTTTATCTCCATCAGGGTGGGGGGAGGAGGAGCAGAAGCTACCCAGCAAGGCAAAGCCTATAGATCCTGCTAGAAAATCCATACCACGATGGTTTTGAAGAAGGGTTCCCTTGCCCCAGGGCAGGGCCAGCAGCCTAAAGGAGGCAGGGGAGCTCAGCCATACTTGCTTGGGTGTTTGTTGCAGAAACAGGATGGAGCCTCCCGGAGTCTCTTGGCACCACATAACTGGAAAGGTGGGAAAGAGACTTTGAGAAAGTCCCATGTTAACATTTTCTGCCTGCCTGGTGTAGTGGTGGGGAGTGGGGGGATGCTTGAAAAATAAATTTGGTAAGGTTCTTGTTCTTGCCCACTGAAGTTTGGATCACACTCTATAGTAACATAACTCAGAAGACCAAATCTGTGTATGGCCTGGTTGCTCTATATCCTTGAAGTCAAACTCATTCTCTCACTGCATCCCCCAAAAGACCCAGCTCCTCATTGCATGAAATAGAAGAGGAGGCTTTACTGGACCTTCCATGGGGAGATGGAAAGAATGATTTGCATACCTCACAGAAGAAACTTTGTAAAATTCCATCATTTCTCTACCCACCCCCCAAAGTCTTCTCCCTTGTGTCTATCTTATGTCTCCTCTTCCGTTCTTCTGCACAACTTTTCCAAAAAAACATGCTCCTCATTTTTTCCAGAGCAATTCAGCATTTGCTTCCAGCTTGCATACCCACTCAGGGCTTCTGAAGCATTTCTCTTCCCAAGCTGCTGACCATTGTCAAACCTGCTGTCTTTCTGGACAGATGGAGTGGGGTGGGGGAGGATAAGGAAAGATAATAAGATGTCCCCCTTTTGTTTCACCAACATTTGTTGAGTGTGCTTAGTATGTGCCACACAATTTACCTGTTTTAAATCAGAGTAATTGCCTAGTGGTTACTATTAGCAGAGAAAACTGAGGCTCACAGGATCTTTTCCCAAGATCACACAGCTGGGAATTGGTAGAGATAGGATTTAAGTCCAGTTATGCTTGGCTTCAGAGACTGTGCTGCTAACCACTTTCCAAAGGGATGCTGGGGTTGCTGAGGATTCTTCTGTCCCTGAGATTTTATCTCCTGAGGAGGGAGTGCAGGCCCCAAAGAACAGACCTTTGGGGAACCCTGCCCATCTGCACATTTTGCCTTTTCTCTATTTTAGAGACCCAAGGAACTGCTCAGTCATCGCATCCATCACTGGCATCAAAAGTGGGCATGCAAATGACCCTGCAGTGATTTGCTTTGGAGACAACTTCCATTGGTGACAAATGGGACTGACTTCATTTGAGCTGCATAGGGATCCCATGAGGTGTGCTGGCTTGCCCCTGCCCCCACCCGAGGCCACACTGCCCCAGAACCACCATCTGGGCTCAGCCAAAAACAACGCTTCTTTCTGGCACAGCCTGGCCCCTGACAGGTGCCTCTAGCAGGCACAGCAGGCCTCAGCTGCCTGGGCCTGGAGGCCCTGCCAGAGCTGGGGCTGAGGCCAGGTGAGGTGAGTGCTGCTGGAAAAACTGGCACAGCTTCCTCCCCTCCCGCCAGAGGGATCTCAGCTCCTGCCCCCTGAGCAGAGGCTCCTGGACCCAGACTCTGCTGCGGAAGTTCAGGGCCCAGATCTACCCCTGACCAGGCTTGAGCTGAGGCAAGTCAGCCTCCCTGATCCTCAACTACAAATGAGGAAGGATAATCCCTCCCTCATGGGTCATGTGTCTAAGAAAATCTGGCACACACTAGACCTCATGTCAAGTTCTTCCATTTTCAGATCAGCTGAGGTCTTCTTGCTCCAAATCCCAAGACACTGATTTCTGACCCCTGCCCTCCCCAACCTGGTTTTATTGAGGTATAATTGACACAGTATTATATACAGTTAATTTGCAACATAATGATTATATATAATATATAATGGTTATGTGTGTATATATATAGTCACAAAGTGCAGGATTATATATATATATGTTGATTGTGTGTATATATAAGTTATATGTATATAAGCATTGTGTATATATAGGTATATAGGTGTGTGTGTATATATATAGGCATATATATATAAATGATTACCTTAATAAGTTCAATTAATATCCATTACTTCATATACTTATATTTTTTTCCCTTGTGATGAGAATTTTTAGGACCTACCCTCTCAGCAACTTTCAAATATATGACACAGTACTGTTAACTACAGTCATTGTGCTATACATTACATCCCCCAAACTAATTTTTCTCATAACTGGCAGTTTGTACCTTTTGACCACCTTCGCCCACTCCCCTCACCCCTCACCTCCCACCTCCTACTTCTGGTGACCACCAATGTGTTCTCTGTTTCTATGAGTTCCTTTTTTTTTTTTTTATTCCAAAGGTAAGGGGATCCCAAGGTAGGGGATCGCAGCGGTTTGGCGCCAGCCTTTGGCCCAGGGCGCGATCCTGGAGACCCGGGATCGAATCCCACGTCGAGCTCCCAGTGCATGGAGCCTGCTTCTCCCTCTGCCTGTGTCTCTGCCTCTCTCTCTCTCTGTGACTATCATAATAATAAAATAAAAAATTAAATTCCAAAGGTAAGTGAGATCATACAGTACTTGTCTTTCTCTGACTTATACAATTTAGCATGATGGCCTCAAGTTTCATCCAGGTTGTCACAAAGGGCAGGATTTCCTCTTTTTTATGCCCAAATGTTATACCATTATGTATATACACATTTTCTCTATCCATTCATACTTTGGTGGACACTTAGGTTGTTTCCATGCCTTGGCTACTGTAAGTAATTCTGCAACACTTACTGATTTTTAATAATGGATTGAGTTCCTACCTAAAATGTAACTGGGCCAGAACGGAGTGCCAAACTCTTTATTGCATTATCTGGCTTGTCATCTTCTTTAAGGCAGGTGGTCACTTTCTCAATACACAGGTGAGAATAGAGGAAACTCACTTGCCCAAGGACCCCCAGCAAATTAGATAGCAGAACCCAGCTCCTACTTGGAGCATTCTGCTGGGAAGTGGGTGAGGTGGGAGTAGGGGTTGGGTAAAGAAGGAGGGCAATAAAAAGGTGTCAGAAGTGATCTAGTTGGAAAGGGGTGCAGGGCGGCTGCATGGGGACTATGGCAGTGGTGTCTGCAGAGCAAGTCCACGGTCCCTATTTCGACTTGGCCGCTTGAGCATGTGCCTGTATTTAATGCATATGGCTGACTTCCTTGTGCACAGGTGAGATGCAGCACACAAATGGAAGTAGTGTGGGGCATGCTTGCCACTGTGATTCCATCAGGGAGGGGGAAGACCCTTCTCTCTGGTGCTTGGGCAGTGAATGACCTGGCCAAGAGTTGGGGATGAGAGAGACAGACTCACAGCCACCATCTAACATTTACCTGCTTGAAGGAAACATTGCTGAAGTACTCCTCTCATGCCTCCACGTAGTCAAAATCTATTTTTAGCTAAAATGAGCACATTAAAAATTCAAACTGGTGAATATATTTAATTTTAAGCTTTTTGGATAGCCAAGTGTGCCCTTGAGAAGATAGTCATCTAATGATGTGAGTGATCTGGGGCTTGGGCAAAGGATAGATAGAGCCTGGAGAGGTTTTGTTAAAAAAACCTGAGCCTGGTGGTTTGGAGAGAAGCATCACCTTTTCCATTGGAGCTGGAGAAACCAAATCAAATTTTTCTGCTGGTCAGTCCCCTGATGGGAGAGGGTTGAGGAGGAGAATGTTGCTTGCTCCCCTAATTTGGAGAAATAACCTGGCTGAAAAATGGATGCTTGGGTCTGTAACTGAGGCAATTAACCAATAAATTAATAGACATTTATTAGATATCTATTGGGTGCCCCCTGGGTTCCCTTGTAACTCTGCAAAGTGAGTATTACTGTGTCCTTGGGAAATTGAGGCTCAGAGAGGCTAAGGGACTTGCCCTGGGTCACACTGCCAGGGAGATGTGTAGCCTAGATTGAAATTCAGGTTCAGTTGGGTCTTGAATTTGTGTGTTCCGATACCAAAGGTTTTCAAAGTATGGTCCCCGGACCAGTAGCATCACCTGGGAATTTCTTAGAAAGAAATCTACTAAATCTAAAATTCTGGAAGTAGAGTTTAGAAATCTATTTTAGCCAGTCTTCTACGTGATTCTGATGTATGCAACATTTGAGAATCATTGCTTTCTACCACATTGTCTCCTGATAAAGAATAATAACAGATTGCCCCTATCTTCAGGGGCTTACAATCTGGTTGGGGAAAACAAGATAAACACATTTATTTTTTTTTAAAAAAAGGTGACTGACCTTGGAGATGCAGACTGCAGGAAGCTCTGGGGGTTAAGGTGGTCTTGAGGGATGGCCCAGCCTATACAGGTGAAGAAGCAGGGAGACTGTCTGGCTGGGGAGGGATATCAGTGCATAATTGTGCATAATTGTTGGGAGGCTGGAATAAGACTTTCCAGATGCAGTGAGTGAACCAGTGAGTCTCCCTGGGCACATTGAGAAGACTCATGGAAAATAATGGGGGCTGGATTGTTAGTGCTCTGGAATTGTCAGCTAAGGAGCTCCCCACATAGATTCTGCTCCTGCAGATGGCCACTCTTCATTTGACAAGCCACAGTTAGGGAGCACCTGTTGTGTGTGTCCAGCACCAGGCAATGGAAGCTAAAAACAGGCTCCCTCACCCACTGACTACCTGCTTCTCAGCTTTCAGCACTGGGCTCAAATGTTCTTTCCTTGGTAAAGCCTTCCCTGAGCCTCCTCCAAGCTGGGCCACTTAAAGGTCCCTCCCTTGAGTCTTTTGTATGGATCCTGTCATTGTTTTACCACCCAGTGCTGTGAGGATTCATTCTCCGTTGTCTCCCCCACTGGGCTGGGGACTGCTTGAGAGCTGAGACTGAGTCTTATGTAGCTGTGGTTCTAGCACAGAGCAGGTGCTCAGTCTCAATAAATATTTGATCAATGAATAAATGAGTGGCTGAATTAACGAACGAATCAATCAGTGGTAATGTTTACCCATGGATATAACAGCTGTGTGCTTGCTCAGCTAAGTGAAACCCTGATGTCTATAAATTAAATTCAACTCTCTCATCAACTTACATTACATCATTGAGGTGCATTTTCTTTGTCTTTGACAGATTCTTCATTCATTTGTTGGTATATCTTTATTGGGCACATAACTGTGTGCTAGGCACCCTACCAATTGCTTGGAGATACAGTAGTGAATACAGGGCTGACACCAAAGGAGCTCACTGTTCAATCTTTTGGGAATTTCTAACAGCTTGCTTTTAAGCTTTTTGTTTTTTATTTTCATTGTCACCCTTTTATGAGAGTGGATTTCACCTCTTTTGGGTCAGAGATACTTTTGAAAATCTGAGAAAAGCTTCAGATCACTTCTTCAAAAGGAGAATGAAATGCTGGGGTTTATAACCTCTCCCTAAATCCATCTGTGAGCCCTGAGTTAGCAATGGTAAGCGTGAGGTGGCTGCTGGGTTGGTGTCTGATGGACTGTGCTGAGGGTTTGGGGCCACATCGGTAGAATTTTGCTCCATGGTATCTGTCAAGGGAATGATGGGGCTTGAAACCAGCTCAGTAGAGCCTAAGCTGACTCCCCCGGTCTCAGGATCGTCCTTGACAGAAGAAGAGTCTGTGGCCAGAGTGGCCAGCTCTGCAGCACATGGGGAGAGAGGTTAAACTGCTTCCTCTGAGGTGACTGCCTTCATTGCTTGCCAGTGATGCTCTGTTGTCTGCCCACCTGTGACCAGCGTGTGGACTGGGGAGAAACACAATTCCTTCAATTTCTCAGTGCTCTTGTAAAATGCCCTACCCTCCCAACACTCGCAAATGTGTACGAGATAAAGGTAGGGAACTTTTGTTTCACTTTCCCTGGAAGTGCTTTGCCCTTCAAAACCCTGAGAATTAGATCCGTAGCCATTTGTCCAGATAATTGCTTTTATCCGAAAGGGTAATAAGATGTATCCAGTGATTCCACTTGTGGGCATATGTCCAGAATAATTGAAAACATAGTCTCAAAGAGATATTTGTACACTCCTGTTCATCGCAGCATTATTCACAAGAGCCAAATGAGGAAGCAACTCAAGCACCCATGGACAGGTGAACAGATAAGCAAAGTGTGGTGTATCCACACAATGGAGTAAGGTACAGCCTTAAAAAGGAAGGACGTTCTGACACACGCTAGGAGTAAACCTTGAGAAAATTATGCTAAGTGAAATAAAAGGCATATACTGTAGGATTCCACTAATGTGAGGCACCGAGAGTAGTTGAATTCACAGAGACAGTAAGTAGAATTGTGGTTGCCAAGGGCTGAGGGAGGAGTGAATGGAGAGTTTTTTAATGGGCACAGAGATTCGTGTCTACCAGAAAAGAAGAGTTCTGGAAGTGGATAGTGGCAATAGTTGCACAATAATGTGCACGTATTGGATAACTGAACCGTACACTTAAAATGACTAAAATGGTAAATTGTATGTTATGTGTATTTTCCCACAATTTTTAGAAAGGATAATAAAACTTCTCTTATCTCCCCAGGAGGACCAGGTACCTAGGTTAAACCCCTAAGGTGCCAGAAGACTAGAGCTCCATCTCCCTAGGTGTGTATATTCCAAAGGTCTAGGGTGATACAAACCCTTACCTACTTGCAGAACTAGTAGATCATCTGAGTTAACCTGCTCATTTTACAGTCAAGGAAACTGAATCTTAAAGAGAAGATACAGGGGCCTCTGGATGGCTCAGTTGATTGGCTGTCTGCCTTGGGCTCAGGTCATGATCTCGGGATCCTGGATCAAGCGTCCCTCCCCTGAGCAGGGAGCCTGCCGCGCTTCCTTCTGCCTCTGCCCCTCTCCCTAGCTCTTGTTCTCTCTCTCTCTCTCTCTCTCTCTCTCTCTCTCTCTCTTCTCTCTCTGCTATGGCTCCCTCCTTGGAGGGGAGTCAGCTTCTCCTTCTCCCTGTGCTCCTCCCTGCTCATGCTCATTCTCTTTTGCTCACCGCCTCTCTCAAGTAAATGAATAAAATTAAAGAATAAAATAAAAAAGAGAAGATACAAAAAAAAAAAAAAAGAAGAAGGATCTATGATCCTGTGTGCGCACACACAGACACATACACACACTCAGCCAGTGGCCTGCAGGAAGAGTAAGTGCTGCTTCCTTAGAAAGGGAAGGTGCATGGAGGATTTTCTACATTTAACATGCCTGGGGCGGGGGGGGGGGGTAGCTCTCCCAGCTGCTAGAGTTGTAAGTGTGAGGGGCCCAGGAGCAGAGTAAAGAACAAGGAACCCACCTTTGGGAAGCCCCATTCTGAGAGGTGAAATGGGCCCCCAAGCCACTCGTCTATCACACCTGTGCCAGATTTTTAAAAAGTTGATGTTAACTTGGAATCCAAAAACTGTTTCTAAGCATCTTATCTATATTCCTTTCTATTCTTTTTTTTTTTTTTTTTTAGGATTATTTATTTATTTATTTATTTATTTGGAGAGAACAAGCAGGGAGAGCGGCAAGCAGAGGGAGATGGAGAAGCGGCCTCCCTGCCAAGCAGGGAGCCCAATGCAGGGCTTTGATCCTAGGACCCCGGGATCATGACCTGAGCTGAAGGCAGACACTTAACCGGCTGAGCCCCACAGGTGCTCCCCTTTTGATTCTTAACATTCTGTAGAGTAGGTACTATTTATATCCATTTTATAGTTGAAGAAAGGGAGGTAAAGCTAAAAAAAACACAGTTCCCACTTCTCAGGACATTTGGGAAGCAAGTGTGAAAGTCTGTTTCTTGGCTTTCAGGAGTTCTGTGGTCACAGCAGACCCTTCTTTTCCCCATTTCTTGTCCCCAAGTGGGGGCTGGGAAATCAGCACTGGAAGCCAGGAGCTGGTGAGGGTTCTGCTGGCCTCTTGAACCACTCCTTCCTCCTAGAGTAGATCACAGGGAGAGAAGGAGTTTGGGAGACCTTAGTGGATACTACTTTGTGCCTGCCTGGATCTATTTCCCCTTCTTCTGTAACAGCAGCTGAATATCCCCCCACCTTTTTAAAGATTTTATTTATTTATTCATGAGAGAGAGAGAGAGAGAGAGAGGCAGACACAAGCAGAGGGAGAAGCAGGCTCCATGCAGGGAGCCCAATGTGGGACTCCATCCCAGGATCCCAGGATCACGACCTGAGCCAAAGGAAGGTGCTCAACCACTGAGCCACCCAAAGGTCCCCCAATATTCCTTTTGGATCGCACTTTTTCTCTTCACTCAGTCCCTGGGGTGCAGAGTGGACATGTGACCCAGGCCTAGTCAATCAGGGGAGATCTTACCACCAAGTCAAGCTAACCAGAGTGGAAACCTCGGGATGTAGCTGAGACTATTAGGATAGGCGTGTGCTAGGATAGTACAACACTGAAGTTGGGTGTAATACATTCCGAATGCTGGAGAGTATCTTGGCATCATAAGGAAGGAACCCATCTGAGAATGTAGCCAATTAGAGGAGGGTATAGACAGGAGATGGTGTGATGCGTAATTTAAAAAAAAAAAGATTATCTTTATATGAGAGTGAGAGAAACTGAGAGGAAGAATGAGCAGGGGGAGAAGCAGAGGGAGAGGGAGAGGCAGGCTCCCTGCTGAGCAGGGAGCCCCTCGTGGGGCTCAATCCTGGAACTCGGGATCATGACCTGAGCCAAAGGCAGATGCTTAACGGAGTGAGCCACCCAGGCACACCATGATGGGTAATTCTATGAGTCAACTTGGCTAGGCCACACAGCACCCAGGTATCTGGTTCAATATGTCTGGATGTTGCTGTATGGGAATTTTTTAGATGAAATTAACATTTAAATTTGTAGATTTTGTATAAAGAAGATTATCCTCCATAACATGGGTAAGCCTCACCCAATCAGTGGAAGGCCTTCATAGAAAGACTGATATTCCACGAGGAAGAGTGAATCCTGCCTTCAGACTGCTTTGGAACTTGAGCTGCATCATCAACTCTTCCCTGGGTCTCCAACCTGTTGGCCTACCTGTAGATTTTAGACTTGCCAAGCCCCACAATTGCATGCACCAATTCCTCTAAAAATCACCCTCCCCTTCCACTCTCTTTCTCTGGAGACTCCTGACAATTACAGATGGCCTAACAGATTCCTGATGTCCCTGCTTTTAACCCTTGGTCCAGCCACGCAGGACATCAAATACTCCTGGATTTTTCATTTAAGCGGTCATCTTGAATCGGATTTCCATCACTTACAACCCAAAGGGCCCATCTCCAGAGGAGGCAGGAGCCCACACTGACTGAGCTGTCATTCCATGCCAGACCCAGTGTTCCCCTTTTACAGTCAACTTGAGCCTTGAAGGGTGCATGGAGGTTCATGCAGGCCCAAGGAGGACATGCTTGAGTGAAAAACATGCAAAGACACAGAGAAGTGCTAGAGCACGGAAGCTCCGGAAACCATAGTTCAGTGTGGCTGCAGTGAAAGAAGCAATTGGCAAAAGACCAGAGTGAAAAAATTGTCGGGTACGGTAGGACTTTGACTGCCGGACAGAGGAGTTTGGAGCCTGTCCCAAGGACAGCATGGACAGCAGTGAAGAGTCTGAAGCGGAGCCAGGTTTGGCTAGGTCACTCTGCACTGTGAGGGACACAGTGAAGCAGGGACGAGACAGAGGCAGAGGAATGATTCTATGGCTGGAGTTTTCCCTAAGGCTCCTGCAATCATATTCTGTATGTCCTTTCTCTCTCCTCAGGGGGTATAGCACGGTGGTTAGTGAAATGGGCTTCCAGAGCCAAGCTCACATCCTGGCTCTGCTATTTAATATCTTTTTAACCTCAGGCACGTCGTCTAAGTCTTGCTGCCTCAGTGTCCTCAGTGAAGATAACATCATTGTCTACCTCTTAGTAATGTCTCTCTCTCTCTCTCTCTCTCTCTCCTCTTTAAAAAAGATTTTATTTATTTATTTGAGAGAGATTGAGAGCACAAGCAGGGGGAGCAGGAGAGGGAGAAGCATGCTCCCCGCTGAACAGGGAGCCCGAAGTGGGACTCGATCCCAGAACCCCGGATCATGACCTGAGCCGAAGGCAGCGCTTAACCAACTGAGCCACCCAGGTGCCCCAGTAATGTCTTTTTTTTATTTATTTGAGAGAGAGAACGCACCAGCGAGTGCGAGTAGAGGAGGGGCAGAGGGAGGTGGAGAGTCTTAAGCAGACTCTGTGCTCAGCGAGGAGTCCAACGTGGGGCTCAGTCTCACAACCCTGAGATCACGATCTGGTGGCCAGAGACAAAATTAAGAGTCGGATGTTTAACTGACTGAGCCACCCAGGCGCCCCAGTAGCGTCTTATAATGATTAAATGTCACTACACACTTAGGGCTCAGCACAGCGCTTGACCTGTAGTAAACACCTAGATGTTAGGAGCAATCTTACTCCTCCCGAGGCTGGTGGTTAGGCCCCTGGGCTGCAGACCCTAGGTCCGAGGAGGACAGTTGTGGCAGGCTCTCTGGCCCTCTGCCCTCTCCCTATGCCAGCCCCACCTGCCTTTCCCAGAGCGTCACTCCTGCTCCCTCTGGTTCTCACAGAGGCACGGCCAGTCTGGGCCCCAGGGAGCTGGGAAGGGTCATACCAGGGACAAGGGGGAGAAAAGGGCTTTTAGCTCTGGAAACAGATTCTTATCCAAATCTCAGCCTGGGGAATTAGGCTGGAATGGGTGAAAACCAGCTTCCCAGCCCTGCACAGGCCCAAAGCGGGTGTCTTGGAAGCACAGGGGCTGTAAACTTGGCCGTTTTACTCTGACTTCCAGATGCAGAGGTGAGAGGCTCAAAGCCGGCTCAGCATCCCCAGGGACTCACTGTGGGAAGCAACTTCAATGAGATGGATAAAATGCCAAAAGTTCAGAGTTGAAAGGCATCCTTGAATTCCCAGCCTTTTTAGTTTTTTTTTTTTTTTCCTTCCCACTGTAGAGTGCATAGAAATAAGCTCTGCCACCAACTTAGGGGTCCCTGGATAAGTCACTGCCTCCTTGGTCTGTTTTCCCAAATACCCAATGACAAGGGTTAGATTCAAAGGTGGCAAACGGGGTTCACTTTGTGGACCAGATTTGATCAGTTATTAGTAGCTGGCTGGCTGGCTAGGGCCCCGGGATTGAAGTAGCCATGAAGGCTGTGTATGTGGAACGGAATGGACAGCACAGGGGCAGCCCTTGGCCTGGATGGGTTTTAGTCTGGGCACTGATGCAGATTCTCATGTCTGGGCCAGTCCCCTCAGTGGACTCTGGCTTCAGCAGGGCTCCTCATGGCCCCCACAGAAGGTCAGAAGCTGCTTTAGGCCCCCACCTCCCTACACATTCTCTGGACCTTCCCACTTTTTACCTGGTTAATGCCAGTGTCTGCTGGGGAGACAGGTCTCCCTATGGACTTTGGATTCAACAAGGAACAACTTTCCTTTTTTTTTTTTTTTTTTAAAAAAAAAGACTTTATTTATTTATTAATTCATGAGAGACACATAGAGAGAGGCAGAGACACAGGCAGAGGGAGAAGCAGGCTCCCTGCAGGGCACCTGATGTGACCCTCGATCCCAGAACCCCGGGTTCATGACATGAGCCAAAAGCAGATGCTCAACCACTGAGCCACCCAGGTGCCCCAGGAACAACTTTCCAATGATTCATGAGAACTGATTTCCTTGATTGCCCAGGGGCGCACCTTCCTGCCCTTCTGCTCCAACCAAGGGCTCGAAGCCCTCTTTATTGTGTCACTCATCCAGTCTTGATAAGGACGGCTAAACGCATTCACTCTCAGGTGCCAATAACTAAGAATAGTTGGAGGTGAATTTGAAATGGTGAGATTCCAGGCATCAGCAAGCTGAAGGCTTCAACAGCAGTATTTGCAGGTCACAAGAGGAGGAAACCGTCACTGAGCAGCAGAACACTATTTGTTCTTCAGTTGTGGGAGAATTGTTCTGCCAACAATCTAGAACTTGAGACATTCCAGTGAGGGTTGCCCTGCCCCATACGGCATATAGTGGAGAAGGGGATGGGCCCTGGAGCCAGAGCACCTGGCTTTTTTTTTTTTAAGATTTATTTATTTATTTATTCATGAGAGACACAAAGAGAGGCAGAGACACAGGTAGAGGGAGAAGCAGGCTCCATGCAGGGAGTCTGACGTGGGACTCGATCCCAGGACCCCAGGATCACACCCTAAGCTGAAGGCAGACGCTCAACCCCCAAGCCACCCAGGCATCCCAGCACCTGGCTTTTGAGTGCTGGCTCCACTACTTCCCCACTTGTGACCTAGCAAAGTTCACTTAACCTCTTAGTACCTCAATCTTCTCTTAAAATGGAATTGGTAACAGTGGCACCTTCCTCGTAGAGCTAAGGGGCGTAGATGAGCTTAGCGCTTAGAACAGCACCTGGCTTACAGTCAGTGCTATCGGGGTGGGGCCGTTCCCACCAGGCTCCTTGCGGGGGGGAGGGGCGTGCACCAGTTCCAGTCATCAGTTTGGAACAGCAGACACCAGTGTCCAGCCCAGTGCCAGCATGTGGCAGGTGTCAACAAATAGGAGCTCCCTCCTTTTACCTTCATTTTGGAATTGTCTCCAGAGCCAGGTTAGGAGCTAGGTAAGAAAACACGGAGAATTCCTCGGTGTGGCTGCTGTCTCTGGGAGCCAGCTAGCAGAAGGTCATTGTGGCTTTGTCTCCACTGAGATCAAAAAGTCCAGCAGTTTCTCTTTCTTTCTCTCTGCCCCTCCCATTGAGCAGCACTCGCCGCCCACAGTCCCAGCTGCCTCAGCAGCTATGTTGGCTGGGACATGACCCATCCTCACTTCCAAGTCTTAGGAGACCTGGGGTGCCATCTCCCAGTCTTGGAGTTCCATGAGACACCTACCCTGATGACTCCTCTCCTCCCTGGAGCTTGCCTGAGAGCATCTGTCCTGTAACCAGGAGGGCCTTGACTTATCAGCCGCCAGCCCTTGGAGTTCCACCCTTCCTGCCTCAAGCCCTAGCCTCCTTCCATGAGGTCCCACTGGATGGATTTTCATGCACCTCCCTCCCTCCCTTCCTTCCTCACATCCTGTCTTGGCGAACTCAGGAGAAGCAGCTGTGGTCATGCTGTCCGTGAGTGAATCTGGGGCATCCCATGCTTAGAGGTAATCCTCTGGGCCTCCTGCCTTCAACCGTGCTTTCTGGAACTGAGCAAAGCCCTGTCCCATGGCTTCATTTCCTGCCATCCTTCTCTGAGGAGACACAAAGCCCAGCCCGGCACATCTCCGGCTGCCCAGCCCTCTGCCCCAACCCAGCTGCTGACCATTTGATCATGTCTTTCATGTCAGACCCGGATCCCAGCACTGGGTCCCGTTTCCCACTCTCGATAAGGGCCACGACCTTGTGTTTTTTTATTCGACAGTCTTGAATCTGTTGCCCCAATCCACACTCACTCCTGGAAGCTGGAAATGAAAGCAGTTTATTTTGTTAATGGGTTCAGAGGAAGGTTTGTGGCAGCAATTAGCAGGAGCGAGAGGAGAGGGAGGGTGAGAGAGACCTGGGAGTCAGGTCCCATAAGAATTCATGGAAGAACTCTTGATTTCTTGAGAATTCCCTTGAATGCTTGAGATCCCAGGGCTGGGAGAGACCAAATTCACAGGAGTGGAAGACAGAAGTCACTGTCTGGATCCCAGGGGCCCTACTTCCTCCCTCCCTGGTGGCCTTCAGAGGGGTGGCCCGCGGTGTTCCTCATGCAGCCCTACTTGGGGGCCGATGGGAGTCGGAAGTCCTTGGGGGCTGGCTGTAGGTTTCCAGGTACCCGCACGCTGGCATCTCTCAAGGCCGGTTCCAGGCTTTGTGTTCAGAAGGGTGGGTCCAGGCCTCGCCAGCTTCTTGGGGTGAATTTGGTTTCTCCTTCTGAACTTTAGAAGAAGGTCCTGCGGGGAAGAGGAAACAGAGCAGACACGTGCAGGCTTTGTGGGTACACGCTCGGCCCAGGGGAACCCCCCCGGAAGCACGAAGCAGGTCTCAAGCAGCCACACAACAGCCAGAGCCACAGCACGCAAGAGGCCGGGGATGGCAGAAGGGATGCGTGGGATGAGTTAGGAGGGGACCAGAGGCAGGGGGTCTGGGGTCCCTCCCAAGGAGCAAATGACAAGTGGCAGAAAACATAGAGCCATTGAGAGGCCATGCCGGGAGCCATGGCATAGCAGGTCAAGTGTCTCGGGAGCATGAGGCCCTAACGTTTTGAGAAACTTGTACCAGAGAAATCAACAAGTTCAGGCTTGGGTCTGCCCCAGATACTGCCAGCTGTGGGCCGCAGGGCACGCCAAACACCGGTTCATGGCCACACGCCAGCTCTGTCCATGAGCATAGCCCTGTCACGGAGTGGGAAACACATCCCCAAACTGGGCTGTACAGTGTCCCCCAGAGGACACTGTCCTGGGAGCTGGAGCCAAAGGAGAGAGAAGGCACAGAGGACACAGAGGACAGCTTGGTCCAAGCAGGGCTCAGGCCATGACAAGTCACAACACGACACGAACAACCCTGATAGGCCAGCCCTGGTTCTTTGGACCAGGCTCCATTGCCTCTTAATTGCCCTGGCTCTGCCCAAGCACAGGGGCCTGGTGGAGCAGGGGCTCCCAGAGTGGGGGTGCTCCCCGGGAAGGGAGGCACATTTTGCTGAGGATACCCCTGGGGGGAGATCCAGGCCGTACTCCCCTGGGTTCACTCAGCCCGTCGTGCCTGGTTTGAGGCACTGTCTGCGCCCAGCAGACCATGGTACTCATGCTCTGTCCTGCTCATATGGGTACCGCATGGGACCCGTGGCAGGTCTCAAAGCAGCGGTGAGTCAGGACACCAGGTCCTGAGCATGCTACAGACTGGGCTCCGCTTGCCTTCCCTGAGCAGGAGGGTATTTGAGTAGGACAAAATTCCAGGGTGGCCCACAGCAGGCCTGGATGGCACTTTCAGGGTGGTGCCCTGTGCAGCCTTCCAGACACCAGTCCAAAGAACCTGCCAGCACGGGCAGCAGACGGCCACTCCATGCAGCATGGCCAGACAGGGCCCTGCAGCCCGCCTGCCTCTTCACCGTGGGGGGCTGCTGGGCTCCAGCTGCAGGAGGAAGCCGTGTCTGTGCACGGGAGCACGGTCTTCAAGGAACTTTCGGACCGGCTGGGGGCTTTCGGCTGCAGAGGGAAGAGAAGAGCTACATACGCCGAGCAGAGCAGGAAACACAAAACAGGGCTTGGTTATTTCCAGGCAGAGCTCCGCCAGACCTTTCCCTCCACTTGCCCCCTGCCTCGGGTCCTGCCTAGGCCCTGGGTCCAGAATTAGCTCCTACAAGACCTTGATTTCTCCCAGCTGTGCCAGAACCCAGTCCTTGAGGGGCAGAGGAAGCAGGTGGGCACGGGCAAGCCGAGGGGGGTGGGGGGTGAGGAATAAGGGTGTGGGTGGCAGGAAGGTGATGAGGATGGAGGCCAGACACCAGAGAGGCAGAGGGAGCAACAGAGAGAAAGAGAGAGAGAAGAGAAATGGATATATGGTAACGAAGACAGATGAGCACCCACTCAGGCCAGGAATCGAGAGAGCAAGAAAAGGGCAGGTTAAGACAGAAGAGGGAGATGGATGGAGATTAGGGCAGACGGGAGAGAGAGATTGATGGGGAAGATGCAGGAGAGGGAGAGAGGGAAAGGACAGAGAGACAGGGGAGGGAGAGAGAGAGAGAGACAGAGAGAGAGAGAGAGAGAGAGGCAACGAGATAGAGAGACCCATACAGAGAGAGAGACCAGAATGAAACAGACGGAGAGACAGACAGAGGGCATCACAGAGCAGGGTGGACACCAGCCCAGGGCTCCCTGGAGACCCTGCAGGATGGGGCCAAAGCTGTGGTCCTGGCTGCTTAGGGACGCAGCACGACAGACTGCACTACCGGACAGTACATGACACAGGAATGTTTGAACTGGCTGATGATGGTGCAGGGATGAAATCCCCGGTGGAGAACCAGAGCTCCCGAGTCTGTCCCAACGTCATCGTTTACTTGGTCGGGGACCTTGACTGTCTCTGGGCCCCAGTTTCCCATATATACAGAAGAATTCGGACAAGGCAGTCCTGGAGGCGGCCCTGATGATGCTGACGCTGTGACACAGTGACTTCATTCTAGGCTTTCTCTGGCCTGGGAGCTCCTAGGATCGATTACTAGGAGAAGCAGTGTGCTTGGACCAATCCTTCAGGCTGGGTGAGGGCTGAGGGCGGCCTGGGAGAAGGTGGCCAAGATTCTGGGGGAGGACAGAGAGGAAGCAGAGGGCCACGTGCTGCAGATACTTACAGCTCATCGTCGTACTCCTTGGGGGGACAGACAGCAACAACAAGGTCGATCCAGTCCTGTGGGAAGAAGCCTGTGACTCGGGAACACGCTCAGGGGTTGGTGGCACGGCTTCCCTTGACACTCCGTACCCATTCCTGGGCACCATGGCTCAGGATCAGCTGGCTGGGGGTGGTTGGCCCCGGTGGGCCTGGAGGTCCTTCTGGTGGGGATGGGCCTCACCGTGTAGACCCATGGTCTGGGGAAGCTTCCAGTCTCTGGGGCTTCACAACCATAGAGGCCAAGATTTACAGACCCTTGAAGGACACTATGTTCCCAAACGCTGATCTGTGGACCAGGGCCAGGGAGCAACCTCAGAATCACCTGGGGGGTTTCTTAAAACTCTAGACTCACAGACTTGGCTCCTGGAGATTTGGGGTAGGTCCTGGGAAATAGTATTTGTAACAAGCTCTCTAGGTGCACTTCAGGCTTAGCTTTCTGACCCTGACACTTGAATCCCCTCAATGGCAGCATTGCCATCCTTGGCTTATCCATCATTGTCCACCCTTGACTTAGGTGTATCCAATAAAAAGTATGTGAAATATCATAGGGCCCCTCTCCCATGCAATAGCTTCTAACACTGAGCTGAAAGCTCACCCCAGGACTCCCTCCATCCAATCCAGTTCTGCCCTCAAGAAACACAGACAACACTTCTGCTCCCTCTACCCTAATACAGCCCTTCAGATAATCAAAGACAGTCATCAGGTTACCCGTGAGTCTTCTCTTCTCCACATCCCTTCATGTGGGTCCCAGGCCCATCTGGTCAGCTTCCTCGGCACTGAACTTAATACCTCAGGCTCGGCTGCCTGCGTACAGTTGCACAGGTTGTGCATTGCACAACGTGAGAGGGCACCATCCACACTGTAGTCTATAGGAGGGTATCCCCTCGGATTGTGCAGTGCAGAGCCTGGGAGACCTTATGTGGTAGCCTTGAACCAAGTGACTAATGAGCACAGATCAGACTACCACCAGACCCTCCTCCATTTTGGGCACTTGTTCTATTAATGCTTTCTAGTAGCCACAGCATTTTTGATTCCTGACCAGTGTGCACTTAGAGAAGACCTTAAGTCTTTTTTCTTGCATGGGTTGCCATACCTGGTCTTCTGGAGTCTATATTTGTGCCACTTGCGTTTTGGACTCAAAGTCAGGAACTGACATTTATTTTTCTGAATCCCATCGTGTCATATTGAGACCACTTGCTGGATGGGTTATGTGGATGTCACCTAAGAATTTCCTGGCCCCTGGATCCCTGCCCTGGGATGGGGCATCCTCACTGTAAGGCCTGGCTGCAGAGGCCAGGGTTTAAGGCAGGGAGGCAAGCAGGGGAGGGAGGCCGGGAGGGGGTTTGCTCTTACCCCCTGACTCCAGGCCTTCTGCAGGGTGGCCTCAGCCTCAGCCAGGGTGTAGTCCGTCACGATCTTGCCGTTGATCGCCATGACCTCATCCCCCTTCACAATGCCACCTGCAGAAAGATAAGGCTGGCTGGTCACCTGGGCCATATGTGATGCGTGCCTGGCCCAGGACTTGGCAAAGGCGGCAGGGAGCAGGCTGGACAGGAGGCCACTGTAGGGCTACAGAAGGAGCTCGACTCCTGGATTCTGAGATGGGCTCGGAAGGCATGAGGGGAAAACAATCCACCAGGTTACTCAAGGGCATTTCCTACCCGCCCTGTCCACACTCCCTCACCCCGACTCAGTAGAATCAGGACACCAGTGACAAAGCATTGCCGCCCTAACCTTTGTATGGGCCTCTGCTATCACGGAGGGAGGCAGACCTGAGGGGCTCATGAGGTTATCAGAAACATGAGCTAGTTCTGTGAGCTGTTCCTGTCTGCATCAGGCTCTTTCCTACCCCAGAGCCTTCACATGCTGTTCCAGCTGGGCCAACTGTCCCCGTCTCTTTCTTCTTTCCTTGTAGGGCTGAGGTGAAACGTCTCCTCCTCGGAGGGAACTGCTCTGACCTGCGTCCAATCTTGACGTCTTTCCTATTGTTCCCTCAAAGCATGCCAGTCTCTTCCTGCAGAGCATTTTCACAATTTGTAATCCTACATCTATTTGTCGACGGATGGTCCCTCCCACCAGATTCTCAGCTCCATGAGAGTAGGGACCTTGTCGTTGGTTGATCACCATTCCCACAGCACTTACCATAATACCTAGCACAAAACAGGAATTCGATATAGTTCTTGAATAAGTGAATGATGTTAAAGGTCTTCCTGGATAAGCTGACCTGTGGTCTAATAAATTCGGGAAAAGCCGAGTTACAAGCTAAGCAGAGTTACTTACTGCAGGACTTGTCAGAGCCTTGAATATGCTACCATGCATTGTGGCTCTCCAAGAAGTGCATAGATTGTGCTTGGTTTCTCAGACATCTTCAACTTCAGAACCTTATTAAAAATGTTCTTTTTAAGGACTTTTTCTTAGTTCTGGTGTCCACAGCACATTCTCTACATTACGTTGAAACAGATCACCTAGAAGTCTTGCCGGCAGGAAGGCCACGGGAACGTAGCGTGTGTTACTGAAGATGGTGTGGCAGTGGCTTAAAGCACGTGTGCTCTTGGAGAAAATGTCACCAGCTGCTGGTTTGTCCAAAGCAGTGTGGGGCCAGACTGTAGACAGCAGTTTCTTCTGGCCCATGGGCCTGTGGAGAGGTGACTCTCACTTTTTCCTTTTGCAGGGACTCAGGATGGAGCGTCAGGAGCAATAAGGCGGTGGTTGGGCTGGGCTTTGTAAGGAGGGGAGGCTCCCGGGAAAGTATTCTGGTCCTCCTTCCCTGCCAGACCCAGCTGACAGGTGTCTTTCTCTCCACTGGCGTGAAGTGAGGACAGAAGAGGAGGAGGGTGTGGACTGGGAGGGCAGCCCTGGGCCATGGCAGCTGCCAGCTGAGTGGACCCCCTCCCCAGCTGAAGCGACAGCTCAAAGTGTGGCTGCAAGAGGCAGGCCTGAGCTCACCGGGGCCACAGGTGGCCGAGTTCTGTGGCCTTTGGAGCTCACAGAAGCCTGGCTGCCCAGCAACCAGGTAACTCCCTGTCACTCCGCCTCCTGCCTCGGGTGCTCACCTGCCCTCCATCCTACTGACCGACCACAGCCTGGCTCCTGCTCTGGCCTGGAAAGCTGAGGGGCCTGAGTCTACCCTTCGAGGCCACTGATTCCCTCACAAAAGACCCCAGAGTACTGAAAAGGTTCCTGGCTTTGGAAGAAGAAACCACGAATGGTGAGTCTCAGACAGTCCTCGCCAGGTGAGCAGGTTTAAGGCAAGAGTAAAGCAAAAAATGAGCAGAGTGCTTGGGTTCAGGTCCTGCCTCCACCACTAACTGGCTGTGGGTCCCGGAACGGCATTTTACCGTTCTGTGCCTCGGTGTCCTAAGCTGTAAGATGAGAGTGATAACAGCACCTGCTCTTGGTGCTGTTGCAAGGATTAAGTGACCTAGTAGCACACGTGAACCCCTTAGACACAGAGGAGGTGCAGGCGCTTAGAATCACACCTGGCACATGGCGAGTTCCTGACGGCCGTCGGCCCTTATTATTTAGAGGACAGGGAAGGTTCCGATGCCCTCTCTCCTGCCTTTGCAAGGAGAGTTCTTGCCCACCATCACGAGGCTCACATTGACTTATCTTCTATGGCTCAGCTCAGGTACGGTTCTTGTCGGGAGCCTTCCCGGTGGCCCCCTTTCCCTTGGTGGGTTAGGGGCCCTCGATGTCCCACAACTTTCCTCCGTGCCCCCAGCCCTCTGTCAGCGCTTAGCAGACTGCTCTGTTACAGCCGGAATCTGGCAATTCTGAGCATGTTTTCACCCCTGGATGGGGGGGGGGGGGAGGGCAGCGTGGGGTGTGGTGGGCTGTACGCCCATAGTCCTGGCACCATCATATATGCCCACAGGTAACGTGTGGGGCTCAGCAGGTGGATGGGCAGATCCAGATGGGGGGCATTCTTGAGCAACTGTTGGTCAGCCCACTCCAAGTGGGCAGCCGTGTGCTTTCCTGGGGTCCCTGTTCAACCACTGCACCATCTCCAAACTGGGGCATGGCTGGTCCCCTACTCACCGTGCCGCTCGGCAGCTCCCCCCTCATACACAGCCGAGACGACCACCTTCCCGATCGGGGAGTCCACACCGCCTTCCAGGGCCAGATCTAACGATCCCTCCTGGTTAGACAAAAACAGGCCTTCAAGAGCCAAGCAGACGACAACAGCCTGTGGACACCTGGGTAACCAGGAGCCTCCTGACAGGGCTACAAAGAGGGCAGGAGAAGCCATGGGGGTCAATGACAGCGCCATCAGGGAGGGAAGGGAGCCCAGACACTAAGTGGGGCCTGGGTGTGTGCTCCCACCACAGGAGGGGACATCCTTGGGGGAGAGAGTAGAAGGGTGGGGACCTGAGGAGTCACTCAGGAGTCCTCTCCAGAGTAGATGCAGGGCACCAAGATGGGAGGGGCCTGGGGCAGAGAAGGGTGGTGGCCGCCTGACCTCCATGTGCCCACGTACCTTCTTAATGCGCAGGAGCCGGACATCCTTCCCTGTGATCTGCTCCGGGGTGAACTAGAGGGAACAGACAGTGTGGAGCTTTGAGTCTGCCTGGAGGATGAGGGTGGGGTCCCACAGGGTACATGGCCAAGGGGACCCTTCCCAGCCCCACACCCATCGGTCTTCACCTGGGGGTCCCAGGCCTCACAGGGGCCACCTGGACACACTCACAAACACAGGTGACCACAGAAATCCTAGATCCATTCTTTCTGAGAATATTGTGAGGATATTGTGAGCAAGCCACACGCACCTGGTACACAGTCAGTGCTTGGCCAGTGTGACCACTGTTACACCCTCACTGCGCCCCAACACACACTCCAGTCCTATGCTTCACACTCGAATGTGGTTTGAAAGGTGCCTTTGCAGGAAAGAGCAGCTGGGGCTCCCTGGGGCTCCTCACCTGCCCCACCACGGAACACACCACACCCCTCAACCCCACATTCCCGGGACTGCTGCCCTGGGGAGGAGAGTGATCTCTCACCATCGAGTAGGGGTCAAAGCCTTCCTCATATTTCCGGAAATCCTGGAAGCGAAGGGAGCGTGTTAGGGCACAGAGTAGAGTTCCCTGAGGGTCGCTGCAGGAAACAAGCTCAGGGCAGAGGAAGAAGGCATGAATGGGTCAGATGTAGGGGAGAGGGGAGGAGGCCAGGTGTGGCCTGGAGGGGGAAGCAGGGAGGAGGTTGGAAGCCCCAGGAGCCAGAGCCCCCTGTGCAGGGAGAAGCAGGAAGCTATGCAAGCATCTGGCGGAGCCCAGGCCGGGCCCTGGGTAGTTGAGGCAGGGGTGGGAGCCGGCTACTGTCCGGGGGTCTGAGTGGCCTGCGGCCTTGCTGGAGCTGTCATCTGCCTGCAGCCTCGGGTCCTGAAGGCCCTACCTGAGCTCCTCCGAGTGCTTGTGTAAGGCCAGGTCCAGGCTCTGGGGGTGAAGGCCTGCTTTTCTGCACCCAGTGCTTTGACCCCGGAGAAGGGCAACACTGTGCAAGAGGCAGCTCTCCCTGGGGAACCCGCTGTGAGATGACTGGGGTGCAGGGCGTGGGTGGTGCAAAGGGATGTCGGGCTCCCAGAGGAACAGGGGCGTCCGTGCTCACCCAGTGCCCAGCACTGGTCCTAATGTAGCGCCTATCTAGGAGGTAAGAGGCCTCCCAAACCTCAGCCGGGGGAGGATGAAGGAGGAGACTTGTCTCAGGGAACCTGGCTTGGGGAGGGCTGCGGGGATAATATCCCCAGGATGCAGAAACAAGGTGGTAAGGAGGGCGAGGGCAGAGCCAGCACACGCACGCTGCCCTCCTAGGAACCCCAACCAGACAGCGGGAGCCAGGGGACTGTGCATGCCAAGTCCTAGGCTGCAAAGCCTCCGTTAGTCCCCCAGGGCAGGTGGGAGCAGAGCAGAGGCCCTGGGGCAGGGTCCCAGCTAGGCCCCACTGGACTGAGTGGAGCCATCCCCAGCACCCAGTTCCCTGGGCCACATCAAGTGTCCCCTGAGGCCTGTGGTCAGCAGCAGGGGGAGGCCACCGCCTTCTCTATGCTCAGCATACAGCAACGAAGCTCGGGCACAAGACGAGGACCAAACATCAGCAGGTGGCTCCCTGGGCCTCCGCCTGCCCTCCCTCCTCATCCAGGCTTTGTCGCCCAGGCTCAGCCCCACGGAACCTGGGAGTTTGGAGGCTGGCCTCATTCAGAGGCCACTCCCAGGTCAGTCTAGGGGCATCAGGGCAGCAGACAGAGGAAGGGATGCAGCAAATCCATGGGCAGAAGTCACGAGGCAGGATACAGAGTTAATGCTCTTTCACTGAGAGCCCTGACTACTTCTAGAAAACCAGACAGTGCTAGCTATAGGCTTCCTCTTCTCTCTCCCTGTGAGAACCTGCTTTTAGGATGGGCATGATGGCAAGTGTTCGTGTCCTGTGAACATAGGCTTATAAGCCACGACAGGTGGTCAGCCTTGAAGAGGGAGCCCAACCCTCCATCCAACAGATGGAGAAACTGAGGCCCAGGAAGGTGACATTCATGCCCAAGGTCACCCAGCCGATGGGTAGTGGAGCTAGACTTTGACTTCCAGTCTGGGTCCTTGGGCTCCTTACTTCCAGCCTCTCTCCCTTGGAGGGCTGTCTGTAACAACAAGGCCTTAAACGTCTATCTCATGATCACAGTGCTTTGCCGGGTGGGATGGTGGCCGGGTAGGAGCCTGACCTCCTGGATGCAAATCCAGGGTCTCACGGTAGCTGTGACACCATCAGTCCGTTTCCTAACCTCTCTGCTTCAGTTTCTCATCTACTGACCCCCCAGGGCTGCTATAAGAATTAAATGGGTTTATATACACAAAGTACTTAGAAAGAGCGCATGGCACAGGGTTAGCTGTTGCCTGTCACCCCCTAGTTCTGGGCTGGGGAGCAGCCTCCTTTGCAAACTCCTATGTGTCACTGTGAAGTTGACACCTCTGTGTTGCTCCACCTGTAGTCAAATCAGCCTGCGGTCTGGTGGTGGGTTAGCAGTGAGCCTGGCTGCAAGATCTTTCTCTATCTGGGGATCTCTTTCACCACTGGTGAGACAGCCAATCCAGTAGCTGGCTCCGTGAACATAAGCCCCCAGGAGGTGGGAAAATAAGTGGCTGCTTGCCTGATACCACTCATGGGCCAGGAAGGACATCCACATCCTTGTGCCCAGGAGCACCCCAGGCTGGTGGAGGATCTGAACTGCCTCTTCCTCCCTGGCTGGTTCCGTGCCAGGCAACACTGTGATCTGCCTCCAGGGGACAAGACAAGGCAAGGGGCAGGGAGACACCTTGGGCCACCCTTTCTTCTCTCCTAGGGCCGGGGCAAGGACCCATCTTGGCCTCTGTGACCTTCTGCGTGTTCCCTCTGCCCCCTTCCTCTTTGAACAAACAGTAGCAGGAGAGCAGAGCCCCCAGGGATCCAAGGAAATGAGACCCTTCCCACCTTCTGGCTGCAGGCAACAGGGACACAGCTCTGGCCTGAGGCTCTGGATGATGGCACCTGGGGCCACCTCTGAGCCAACTGCACTCCCAGAGAGAAGTTGGGGTGGGAGGGACAGGGGTGTCAGGGAGGACTACAGACACATGACGGGTATCGCTTTACTTGTCTGAACGCTGTCTGATAAACCACCATCCTCTTCAACATCTCCTGTGGCTGCCAGGAAAAAAAAAAAAGTTTCACGCTGGACGTTACCAATTGGTCTTGTCTGCCCTCTGGTGCCAGACCCTGGGCCTGCCAGCCTGGGGCCGCCCTGCCAACATCCCGTGCCACATAGACACAGCCTGACTTACACCAGAGGCCTGCCCGACGCCCCCAGATACAGCAGCTACCCAGTTCTAGTCAAGCAGACACCACCCCTTGTCACCGGCCAGAGAACGCGACATGGATGCATCAGCAGGTTGTCACAGGGGCATGAACTTTGCTCTTTGGGGACCTGACAGGACAGCAAAAGCTCAAAATAAGTGTCTGAGCTGTCCTGACCTGACATTTGGATAGGGTTTCCTTGAAAGGGGAAGAAAAATTCTGGCATGACTCTCTTCCCACTGTGGGTGGGAGGCCAATCCGTGCCTGGCACCTCTGGGACGTGGGGTTGTAGAGTCTCGGCTCCCTCAGCCACAGGTGACTGGGGGTAGGAAGACCCTTCTGCTCCCCCAGGACCATGTCCCACACTCCCAGGCCAGTGAGGAGTGGGGGGCGAGATGGAGAGTGTGAGTGGCTCCCCTTTGGCCAGTCCCTCAACTGAGAGAGTTCTGCGCCATGCCACGCCAGGCCTCAGGGGCAGGGGCCAGTGCAATCCTGTAGGTTTGGTAAGACGGCAATGTAGGTAA
The DNA here is from genome assembly GCF_905146905.1 of Nyctereutes procyonoides. Lineage (NCBI taxonomy): Eukaryota > Metazoa > Chordata > Mammalia > Carnivora > Canidae > Nyctereutes > Nyctereutes procyonoides. The sequence goes on along the minus strand of NW_026575034.1, from coordinate 10,664,551 downwards.
GAGCTTGAGCTTTGAAGCCTGAAAGACTCTGGAGTCAGTGGTAAGATGTGGCCCTGCCTTGGGCGGCCAACTTACCCCTCTAAGCCTCAGTATCCTGACACACGTAGGCTCACGATACACCTGAGCTGTTACCATTATTACTTCCAGAGGAAGCTCCAGCCTGTTTGGTGCCCACATGGATTCCTCTCTTGGTCAAGGAGATGTTAGGAGCCAGCACCAAGTGTGAGTCTGTATCCCACCTCACTCTCCCTCCAGAGACAGCAGAAGCCGGGGGAGACAGCTCTAGTCTGCTCCTCTGGAGGGGACCCGGGGCGCTTACCAGGACCTCCGATTTCACAGCCGGCCTGTAGATGAAGTTGGACTCCTGGTGGACCATGACAGGTTTGGAGATAGTGGACACGCCAGGGCCTCGTGGAGGCTGAGGGCTTGGGCAAAATGTCTACAAGGGTTAGTTTAAGAGAAACCCGTGTGAAGTCGTGGTGGGAGTGGCCCAGGCTAACCGGGGCACTTGGACACACATGCAAATTCACGGCAAGAGTGAGCCCCCCTGGTTCATTCACCTGTTGGAGGTGCTCGGGGTGTGATTCTCAGCGGAGAGACAAGAAGTCCATTGGCCACAGTGTGTTCTGAGGCCACAGAAACTCCTGGGTGGCTCTAAGAAATCAGAGACTTGAGCCAGAGCCTAGTTACGAGGGTGCCAGCAGCCACTGTCACTCAGAGGATACGCTTTCAAGGCTCGCTCTCGGCGACCGTGGGTGCCATCTAGCCTCCTCTCCCCCTAAAGGCTATTTCTTCTGGCCACGGTTCCCTTCCCCAGACTGCACACAAAGCATCTGCTGTCCCTGGTGGGTGGGCACGGAGGCTCTGGACACGGGGTGAGGACCGGTAAGAGCAGCACCCGGGAGAGCTGAGGCAATCTGTCTGCTTTGCTCTAACGTGCTCCATCATCTTGGCCAAGACAAATGGAATCGGATCACAGCCCTGCCCAGACTCTTCACGGGTCCCCGCTGACTGCTGAGCTCCTTGGCTTGACCCAGAAGGTCCTCATGAGTTCCTCCACCTTCCCCCGCGGCCCCGTGTCTCACTCCTCACCTTCCTCACACTGCCTAACTTCAGCCAGCCTTTCTTGTCTTGATTTTTGCACACGCTCTTTCCTCCCTCTACCTGCTCAGGTCTTAACTTGGGTGTCACTGCTTTCAGAAAGCCCTCTTTGAGGTTTTCCTCTCCACTCCAACTCATCACAGCACCTGTGTTCCCCCATCTGTCCCCAGATAGGTGACAGTCTCCTGCTTACTTATCTCTTGTCCTCCCCAGATGGTTTGGGCAGGGACGGGGCTACCCATTTTGAGGTGGTTCTCCAGAGCGAGGCGTAGTGTCTGGTATCTCGCAGGTGCTCAATGAACACGTTGAATGAATAAATGAAGGACTTAGTAGTATGCTGGGCACACAGGACGGTGCCTGGGGGGTAGATACGGCCCTGAAAACCTTTGTCTGGCAGGTCTGGTGTGGCAGGCACGTGTGCCAAGCAGCACCGAGTGTTTGTTCCCATCACCTGAGGCCTGCTGGTGGCTGGTACGATGTGCAGAGGCAGACGTGTGCCCACATGGATTCTGGCTCCTGGAGGAAGTCCCAAGGAGAGGGTTGGGCAGGGTCGGTGGTACAAGGACCAAAGTGCTGACATGGGCAGGATGAAGCTAACCTAACAGCAGCCCCCTGGCCCTCAAATCAGGAATAACCCTGACTTTGATGTCACTGAAGACATTTGGGTCCAGTTTTTCAGAGGCCCCTTGTGTGGGAGGAATTTGGGGAGGAGACTTCCCTGTGCTTTGATCGAGAACTAACAGTGGGAATTTGTGATTCCTGGAGGAGTCGAGAAAGCTGGACCCTGTTTGGATTCTTGATTCTGACTCAAAAGCCTACAGAATTTACCTCCAATCTCATCTTTGAGCTTCACCCAAATTTTCCTATATCCTGTTCTGTCACTGATCATAGTTAATGTCTGCTGAACACCTACTATGTGCCCGCCATTCTCCTAAGTATTAACTTCGAATGAGTTCATGGCTTAACTCATTTGATCCTCCTAACAGGTAGGGGCCATTTACATTCCCATTTTATGCATGAAGAGCCGCAGGCTCAGACAGGTGAAGTCACACATGCCCAAAGTCATCCAGCCAGCCAGGGGTAGAGCCAGGGTTCAAACCCAGGTGGTTCCTCCTCACCGTCTTTACGTTCCCTGTACCTTCCATGCCCTTCCTCCCATCCTTCATGTATTGTCATCCTTCAAGGCTCATCTCATCAGCTCTCTACTCTGCAGAGGTGTCTTCAACCTCCCATTAGAATGAATCCTTCCCACAGCACATGGCCTGTGCCATTCTATAGCTGAATCGTGTCTGCTCAGCTGCTCATCCTTCAGATGGCAAAGTCCTGGAAAGCACAGGGTGCCAATTTCCTCTGTGTCCCCTTCAGCACTGCTCCACTGCTCCCTTCTCCCCCTCACACAGAGACCCAAGGCTGGTGCTCAACCAATGACTATTGAATCAAATTTGTCGAGGAAAAGCTGCTGCCCATCTGCGTGGGGTGTGGGGACTCACAAGAAGGATATGACCCTCTGGGCCAGGCTATCTCAGCCCCCTGTAACCTGCTGCTAGCTGGGCTTGGGACAAGACATCCCTGGAACGCACAGACTTCTCTCTGTTAGAGCTATAAGGCTCTCGACCCACCAGAGGTCTAGAGGGAGTCCCTCTGAGAGTCCCCAGAAGCTCAGCCTTGTTGGCACCTGGCACTTTCTTTATTCCCACCTTCCCCCAAGCTCTCCTGAATGCTCTGAGACGCTGATTCTGCTCTTCATGCTGGGATTCAAATCCATGCAGGGAAGGTTAATAAGAATAACTGATGAGGTACTATTGACTGCCCCCTCAGCTGACATGAGCTCCTTTAACTCTGACGAGCCTGGCCCCATGACTACCGAAGCAGAGTGTTTTGTTTGTCCCTCCGTGGGATCAAAGCTCCGTATCTTCTTCCTTGGGGATTGCCTTTTCCAAAATAGCCTTTAGGATTTAGATTAAGAACAATTAATAAGAAGTATGTCTTTTTGAGAAGGATCAATGTTCAGCCTCCTAACATCCAAGGGGAAAAAAACCCCTCGTCTTTTTATAGTAAATTTGGAGATTTCTAGGAAATCTTCGTCCTCATTTTTTCTGTAGCTGGAAGTTGGCCAGAACTTCTGGGTATTATACTTCAAGCCAATATAATTGGCTAACTCCATAGAAAATGGCACTGTAATGTCTTAACACTGCACCAGACAGTGTTATCACTTCATTTAAGGAGCCTAGCACTGCTCCACTGCCCCTCCTCCCTTCCTTTTCCCCTGTTAACCCGGGGATTCATTTCCCATATTCACGGTTTCTTGAGCTTGTATCATTAAGTGACTGGCTGTGACACAGAGCTCTGGCGATTCACTGGCACAGGCTTGCAAGCACTACCTAGAATGCTACCGGCCCACACTAGCCAAGAGGACCAAAGAGAAACCAAGAGACATTGATCCCCAGTAGCTCACCACAAGCATCCCAGGCAATTCACCAGACAGGATAGTACTTCAAAACCAGCAGAAACCACACACATGCGGGGTGGCCACAACATGCAGGATGGGAGTTCATTCCTGGAAAGTGGGTTGGAGTGATGTTTCTTCCCGTTTCCACTCACGAGAGCAGCGGAGGATGTGGGAACCAACAGCAGCCCTGCCCACTCTTTCTGCCTCCCAGCCTAGCATGCAGAACAGGGGCAGTACCTTGGGGGTGGGTGGGAAGCTCCGTTCAGGAACAGGGGAGTTAGTGGGCTTGCCACTGTGGTTCTTTGACTCCCAGTCCTCTGTTGGATTTCCTGTGTCCCCAGCACGGAAGGGGTGGTTGCCCAGTGCCTCTTCCAGTGCCAAGGGTAGCGGGCGGGTAGGAGTCAGATCTTGGGTGGGAATAGACGGTGGGGGAGGGATGGGAATGGGGGGTGGAGTGCGTTGCACCCAGGGTGAAGATGAGGCACTCACACGGCCTGAGGATGGAAGGACAGGGGGTGCGGGGATCTTGGGGGATGGGTTGGAGGGTGGAGGGTGGGGCATCACAGGTAAGGCGGAGGGAGTCTTGGGAGGATAGTAGAACATGTCCAAGGGGATGTCATCCAGGTCAGTGGTGTGGAGGTGCAGCCCGCCTGCGAAGCGTCTCAGGGGTGGGGCCAGGGGAGACACCGAAGGTGGGGGAGGCGGGGGCCCCGTGGTCATCTGGGGGGTTACAAGGAAGTTCTGTAATTTTCTGACTCATGCTCCACTTCACAATGCATTGAGTGTAATGCTTTTCTGTTTTTTTTTTTTTGCTGCTGGAGACCCACCACCCACAAACCAGAATCATGGGGTATCACTTCTCTGTTACCTGGGTGCTCCAGTGAGCCCAAACCAAGTGGCCAGGAGGGAGCGCCCAAATGCAGGATGGTCCCAAGTTATGCCACATGTGGGTGATATGTAAGGTGACTATACTGTTTATCATCTAAACTGGAACAGACTTAATAGTGAAAGGGGCACTCTTAGCAATTACACCAGGACAACACACCTAACCCAGACCATCTCAGATGGGCTAGGACTTGGTGGTGACTCCAGAGATAAACCCAGAAATATAGATGTGTCTCCCTCCTTAAGAGAGCAAGGCAGAGAGGGCTGGTAGGGGTGGCGCTGGACAATGAAGCTTGCCAGTGGCCACCCTGCCTCCCACTGTCCCCAGAGTGGGTCATTCTAAAGGCAACAGGAGGGCTTAATGTGGAAAGAAGGGCTCTGTTACCTCTGAAATCTCATTATCAGCAGAGGAAATCTGCTCAAGGCGCGTCTGACATAGCCTTTCCACCCAATACTGAATCTTTTCCGATTCCTCAAGGTCTTCTCGCTCTGTCTCAGACACCTAGGACCCAAGGACAGTGCAAAGGGAGAGGACAGAGGGCACACCTGAGTCCCATGCGGGTGGCACACTCATATCAGTAGCACAGAACCACTTCTTTTTAAAAGTACTGTTGGGTGCACCCACTCTCCAGAAAAGACCTCGGCTTGTTCCACCCGGCCCCAAAAGAGGTGGAAACCAAGAGAGAGGGTGCTGGGGATCAGGGTGACTAATAGCACTTGTAGGCAAAATCAGAGGAGGCGCTTGTAGCATTGTGTGGACCTAGCTGGGATTAGGCTTCCAGGGTCCCCACAAACTCTGAGGTTCTTGTGATTTTCCATGAATGATCCTTTTTTAGGCTCTTAGCACATTCCAAAAGTTTAACTTTGCTCTTTTTCCCTCCTCCAGGCTGCCTTGTCCTCAGAAGTACAAGTTGAATTTTATTTTTAATGTTGTAGCTTATTCGTTCCTAATGGCAGACCTAATGCACTTCACATTTTCCAGGATTACTCTGGTTTTATAATCTAATCAGCTTGGCATTCTGATTCATGGGAGCATTAAAGAGAAGCAGAACAATAATAACATCTCTAATAGCTAGGGAGTTAAGGTCACCTAACTCACCTAGGAAATAGGAATTACCCATGCTGGGTGACTGCTTGTGTCATGTCTTAAAGGGGATAGCCTTAGATACATTTCCAGGTTAAAGAAGCCTAGCCTCAGATCCCCCTCCCTTTTTTTTAAAGATTTATTTACTTGAGAGAAAGTAAGAGAGAGAGCGAGCAAGGGTATGCATGGTGGGGACAGGCAGAGGGAGAAGCAAATTCCCCACTGAGCAGTGATCCCATCATGGGGCTTGATCCCAGGACCCCAAGATCATGACCCAAGCCAAAGGCAGATGCCTAGTCAACTGAACCACCCAGGCACCCCAGATATATCCTATATTGATGGAAGCAGCTTCAGGCTCATTGCCTGATTAATTGGGGAACAGCCTCAGATACCACTCCTGTACAAAGGGGTGAGCATCAGACCCATACTCTCAGAGCCAAGGCAGGTTGGAGAAATCTGGCCTTGGACTTGTAACCTGGGTAGAGGAGCCAACCTGACCTAGACCTGATGATAGGTGGCTGGAAGGCTAACTTCAGTTCTATAGTCTAGGCAGAGAGAGGGGTTAGCCTTGGAGTCATACCCTGAGTAGGGAGAAAGACTCCAGAGCCACACCTGGGCTGGATAGGCCTAGTCTTGGACTCATACTCTGCGGGGGCTGGGATGGTGGGGACAGACTAAACCTCTAGCCAGGTGTGTAAGGGGCTAACCTAAGAGTGACAGTCTGGGCAGAGAGGCTAGCCTCAGACCCACACTTGAGTGAGGAGTCTAGTCTCTGTTCCAAATATACACTTAAGCCAGAAGCTAGTCTCCATGACCCTGGGCAGGTGGGATGATCCCACATTCCCGACTGAGCAGGGTTCACTCCATCCCTGGACTCCACTTGGGGAAAACAACTCGAGCTGGTCCCCCAGGAGCATGGTGGGGAACAACCAAACTGTGTCCCTGGGATGCTCACCTGGCCTGTAAGTAGGACACATACCTCCTGGGCCAGCCGGTTTATCTTCAGTTGTTTCTCCTTTTCCAGCATTTCCTCTTTCTCTTTGTAAAGCTTTTGCTCAAACTCTAGTTCCTTCTTATTCTTTCTCAACTCCTGTAGGCTGTCATACTTGGCTTTCTTCTTATCCTTTCCTTTCTGAGCAAATGTGGCAGTGTTTACATGAGAAGGGTTACAAGGTCATGTTGAGGCTGGCACAGCACAGCAAACAGGGCATTCAGTCCACAGACAAGGCCAGAAAACCACCCTGTGGTGAGCCCCTCCCCCAGCGCTGCCCCTCTGTGCTGGGCACTGGACCTCCAGTCTAGGGCAGGCAAAAGGCTGCTTCCAACTGTGGAGTGGGAGACACATGCCCTGTGCCAGCCAGAAGAACTGGCTTATGAGTTCACTAGCTAGCTGTGTGACCTTGGCTAAGTTCTTTGACCTCTCTGGGCCTGCTTCACCTCATCTTCAAAACAGAACTACCTTCCCCATAGGCTTGCCATCAGAGCCAATAAAATAACATCTATAAAGGAGCTTTATAAACATGAAAGCACGATATAAATAAAATACATAGTATTTATGGCCTGGTATCTGGGTACATGCCTTCTCCATCATCTGGAAAGAAAGGTGTCTCATGTTCAGGTAACAGAGATGCATCCTGGGTAATTCTACGGAAAATCTGGGGGACCTGGCAGGCCTCATTTGCAGAGATCCTCTGTCCTAAGCTGTGAGAGGAGGGAGTCAGCCTCAGACCTGGAAGCTCAGAGCCAGGGACATCAGATTTTGCTCTGATGCTTAAGCTCCAGACCATTTAATCCTATAGAGGCCCTCTGAACTAGGCTCCTGAACTGAGGATTAGTCAGGAACTACAGGACTAGGAGATGAGGAGGGGTAAGAGGATGGCCTAACTGCCTTATACGGACTCTCAGGGTTCAAAAGGTTTGGGGATCGGAGATGCAAACAGACTCCTTATTTTTCCCTGTTGGCATTGGACCCACAAAACCTGCTTTCCTGGCTGCTTCTCCCATGGGGTTGCAAGGAAGTCAAGGAGTAAGGAAGGAAGAAAATTAACGTTTAAGGACTGCCTAGGTGCCAAGGAATTTATGCTGATTATCTTATATGTAGGTATCATCCTCACTCTCTTGATGAGGGAGCCAAGGCTCAGAGAGGTGAAGTCCCTTGCCTAGTGTCAAACATCTAGCAAGTGGTGGTGCCAGGATGTGGACCTAAGTCTTCCAGGTCCTACATATTTTCTCCTATGCCCAGATGAGCTAGCAGCAGTTGGGGGCATGGCAGGAGGGAGGGTCAGCCCCATCACACATGGCACAGAGGAAAGAGCTAGCACTCAGCAGAGGGCACAGCAGAGAGTCAACACTCTGGGGTATTTCTCTGGGGTGGAGGAGGAAATTAGCCTGTTCACTGAGCTCACCCCCACCCCCAACAAGCTTTTTTGGGGGTCTTCTCTCAGGATTCCTGAATCATCCCAGCATCCAAGGGCAGGAATGAGGAATTGAGTTGCTCAGCATTAGACACCAAACTTTGTCCCCAGCTGGAGAGGCTTGGGGGTGCAGTTATGGATCTATGAGGAGTCATCCTGCCTCCCGTCCCAAACACAACCCCTACTCCCACGCACAGGCAACGTGCTTTGGAAATGGTCCCCCATCTTGGGCATAGAGGCCCACGCCCAGAGCAGTCTATGAACTTGAGAAAATGATTCTCATTGCCTCAGAGTCCTGCTTGGTTCCTTGCCTACCATGTCGGCTCAGTTGATAGATGAACCCTGCTATCGTGTTATAGATCAGACCCCAATCTCCCCCAACAGGAGCCAAAAAACATTCTGCCTAATGGAAGCTTGCTAGAATAAGGGCATGACTCCTTGCAGGGCCCCCCATGATAGGAACGGCCATTCGATGAGTTAACAACAACAAACCCCCTCAAAACTACCAGTGCTAAGATTTTAGAGCCAGGGCTCGTGGATGGGGAAGGCAGATACAACAGTTTCTGTCCCTCTTCCAAGAAAGCAGCACCTGTTTACTGAAGCAGGCGGTTAAACTGTTCCATAGCATTGTCTACTGACCTCATACTGGCGGCCAGTGTACAGTTGTGTGTGAATCCGCCTCCCCTGGGGGACAGCGGGCTCCTGCTAGTAGAGCTGGTTTGCATGATTTAGTGAGAAGCTTCGTCAGAACCACGCACCCTTCAGGCTCTGATGTGGACTCTGTGAGGCTACAGGCCAGGGGACCTTGGGCCCCAGAGGGACTTACTGCCAGATTGGGAATAAAAGATAATGAATCTTTATCTTTTCAAATAAGGGAAATTTTGTGCATTGGTGATCATGGCTGTAGATGGCCACGTGTACTACCTGGGGACTAGCTGCTGGGAGACAAGGCGTGTCACAGACTCTAGAGAAAGTGACAATGGATTTTCAGAGCCAGCACGAGGGATGTGATTCTATTGTCTGTTTAAGCTGTCAGTTCAATTCATGGCAAATAGTCCTTTCGGTCTGGGAGGAAAGGCACATGGGGTGGCTGTGCTCTTGCTTTACCTAGAAGCAGTCTTTCTCTCTTTTGGAAGTGAAATGAAAACAAAAATACCAGCTATTCAGGTATATTGAAGGAATGAATGGAGGGAAACAGGTCTGCTTCTTTACCAACACCAATTTCTAAGTTACAGGATTTCCTATGGGAGGTAGGTGTGTGTGTGGTGTGTGTGTGTGTGGTGTGTGTGTGTAGGAGATGCTAGTTCTCTTACATTTGCCTGGTTATTAGTATCTGGAAACGATTTTACCTATCCATCTATTTTTAATTACTTTTTTTTCCAGTAAAATCCTGTGTGTGTGTGTGTGTGTGTGTGTGTGTGTGTGCATGTGCACTGTCCTCTCTAGGTTAGATATCTAACCCAATGAGACATCCTAAGCCACAGAGTCAGGCTGTAGGATGAAAAAGGTAGTCTTATGAGAGTGGATCCTTTCTGAGACCATAGCAGGGAGAAAAAAAAATCCCCCATGGTGCTCTGTCCTAAGTTGATTCAATGTCATATAAATGATGATTTGTGTGCCTAGGTAAAGATGCTAACTTCTGTCAGGAATAGTATTGCTGGCTATTTTTTTTTACTGTGTTGGAGGAAGTGGGTAGATGTTTCTGGAACATCAGATATTCCTGTTTTACAGGCAGGGAGAAGCTATATAATCATCAAGATCAGCTAGCTGCACTGCTTTGGTTTCTGGGGAATATCTTGTGAGAAATATCTTGTGAGAAAGACCCAGTCGAGTGATAACACCTAAATTAGTTCACCAAGATTTATGCTGATGCCCGATTTCCAAATGCCAAGTCATCTCAAATATCCAATCTACAGATATTAACAGCGGCGTTTTCATAATCAAATGCCAAAGTGATTTAGCAAGAAAAAGGACGAGAGCCTAATGGGGCCTGGAGATATAGTAATAAGGTCTAGAGAGAAAATTCAAGGCCCCAGAGACCAGGAAAATGCATTACCCTGGCACATGCAGATATTTCTAGGAGTTATGATTGGTGTGGCTCTTAGTCTCAACTCGAGGCAGCAAATCCCTGCCTGGCAGCCAATCTGTGTCTGGCACGCTTGGTCTTGTAACCTGTGCTGTGGACACCCAACCTGATATTTCACTCTGTCTGTCCATGGCTTCTGGTCTTGGCCCTCTGGTTCTAGTTGACAAGAGGAACAAAGTGGAAGCTTCCTGCTGTGGCCCTGCCCCTGCCCTGTGCCTCCCGGGCGGTGCCAGATGGTACTGGGGCAGCTCTCACCCCACGAATCCTTTCCCTCCACAACACTTCTGTGACGGCACCATGCCATTTGACGTCAGCCAGCCAGGGAGGTGCAGACAGGGTCCCCCCTCCAAGTGAACAGGCCGGATTGCATCGTTTAGGATTGGCAGGAAAAGCAACGATTCTTGGAAAGACCAAGACCCACAGCAAACTCCGTGGCAAGCGGCACAGCACTCAGTCTCACGACCTACCTTCCGGATGGTTGGGAACTTGCCATCGTAACGATAAAACCACCCAAAGGCTATGAGAACACAGAGAACAAGGAGATGAGACGCAGTTCAGCTCAGCCGGAGCATCCGCAGGCAGCAGCCCGGAGTTGGCATCTCAGGGAACGCGGGGCGCTGTGAGCTGACGAGTGGCACTGGCAACCCCCACAGCCAAGTGGCACCCGAGCGCTGACCCTCCGCCCCCCCCGGCCTCAGCGGGTGGGCCCCGCGCTGCCTGCGAGAGGCCCTGGTTCCCTAGCAGGCCCCACCAACTGCTTCTCCCCGGGGGGGCGCTGGCTTCAGGAGCCAGTGCCAGAAAGTCGGAGACCCCCCTTGCGGGAGGGTGAGCTTTTTCCAAGCCACAGCTGCAGCCTGCTAACGCAGAGCCTGCCGGAAGAGAATGGGGCCTCTCCTGCCTGCCCCCTCATCCTTCTGCCCAAGGAATGGCCCCAGACAAAAGACGTGCCTGGAACGGCTGTCACGCAGAACAAAGCTGCCTTGTGTCACAGTGCGGGCCACGTGCCCCACTTTCGATGTTGAGGGAAGCGGCGATGACTGGGGTTGGCTCTGGGAAAGGCAGCAGGTGGCAGTGGGCAGATCTGCCCCCCAGAAAAGCAGATCCCTACTAAGGCCAGATCACCAGGGCGCCTGCCCCTTGCTTTCCCTAGGCAACAGCATGACAGGGAAACCCCTCGAACCTCAAACTCCCTGGGCCGGCAGTGATCCCTTAGAGAATCACCCACCCTGACCAGCCGGAGTTCTAGAACAGGATCTCGAACGCCTTCCGCTGGACCAAGTACTACTCACTTCCTTGCTGGATCTAGGGATACCTAGAAAGTCCGGGGGAGAGGCCAGAGCAGCAAAGGAAGGACCTGGGCTCCGGCAGGGCAATCCTTAAATATCTGAACCGCTGCCTCAGCAGTTCTGGTGCGCATCAGCGGATGTTTCGGCTCGGCCCCGGTCCTGTCTGGAGGTGCTGCATGCAGTTCTTGGGCTAAGCTGGGCTCGCATGGGCTATGCACGGTGCCCTGGTGGCCGCCGCGCAGGCCGCCCAGAGCCGGGTGTCTGCAGGGCCAGCAGGAGACGGTGCGCAGGGGAGCAGAGCAGCGGGCCGGGAGCAAGCGAAGCGGGGGGCAAACCTGCTCTCCCTGCTCCTCCGTGCCTCCATCTGGGTCGTCTGCTGGCTCAAGCTCGGGCTCCACTCCCTGATCGGCTACCCAGGAAAAGAGAGGAGGCTGGTGAACCGACAGGCACTCAGGAGACAGGGAGGCCAGTGGTGCTTCCCCTGAGGACCTCTGGCCGGCTCCCTCTCTGGAAACCATGAGGTCAGGGGCAGGATCGAGGCTCAGGTGCCCCGAGCAAGACGGCCTGGCTCTGAGATGGTGCACGCAGGGCTTGCAACCCCGGGAGCTTTAGTTCCGTCTGTAAGATGGGGATGGGACGCCTGGGTGGCTCAGTGTTGAGCATCCATCTGCCTTCGGCTCAGGTGGTGATCCCAGGACTCTGGGATCGAGTCCCACGTCAGGCTCCCTGCAGGGAGCCTGCTTCTCCCTCTGCCTGTGTCTCTGCCTCTCTCTCTGTCTCTCATGAATAAATAAACAAAATCTTAAAAAAAAAAACAAACCAGGGGCCTCGGATCAGACAGGCAAGTGAGGAGCTTTTTGCAGGGCATTCAGTTGACACTTGGGATGTGAGGGACAGAGGATGGGACTATCTGAGTCTTATACGCGAGTGGTGCTTACAGTGGAAGAACAGACCCTCCTGGTTGCTCCCTCCCGCCTTGGGAACTCTGGGTCCCCGGGGGGATGTTGGAGCTATGTGGGCAGGTTGGAGACCCTGAGGAGGTGGGGAGATTCCAAAGGGTAGAGGGGAGACGTGAATTCTGACATCACGTGGAGAATGGCAAAGCATCCATTCCAGTGATTTCCAACCCAGACTTTGGCCTCCCTAGGACTGTGGAAGGTAGTGCAGGGCTCTGCTGTGAGCTGCTTATTCATATTTCAGATATTAATTAGAAGGACTTGCCCATTCATCTATGAAAAGGCTGTAAGTTAAGTTCCTTTGCTTTCAGTTCAATTTGTGTTTACTCAACAGTGGAACACTGATGCTTTCTTGCAAACAAGAATGACTCCTTAATAAAACAATAGGAAGACAAATGATTACTGAATGGTTTGATAGGAAAAAATTTCAACTTCTAAACCCTGGGGTCTGTTGGGGGCAGAGGCTAATTGATGGGGTCCTTGATGGAGAGAAAAGCCTAGAAATATCTTATTTAAACCTCTTCATCTCCCAAAGCTCCTTTCAACTTTGGGATCCTTAATCCCTCTCCCTCACTGCTTTGAGTAAAGAGAGCTCTTCTGGGGCCTCTGTGACAATCTGTCCTGGGTCAGCAGAATGTTGAAGTTCTGCTGGGTCAGCCACGGGGAGGCAGGCATTGCCCCTGGGACAGTGATGGTGAGAGGAGCAGCCAGTTCCATGCACATCGTTAGGATGATGGATTTCCTTTTTCAGGCCAAGAGATGCTCCACACTTTCCTGTCTGCTCAAAAACGTGTGCCCCCGCTTCTCACGGGCACAAAGCCCTGAGTCAGGTATAACCTGTTGGCTAACTGGGCCCAGAGCTGAAGAGTGGCCAGGGAGGAGCCAGCAGTGGCCTGGTCCCTGGTGGCCCAGCACAACATGGACTGTTCCAGCCTCCCAGGGATGGGGAGAGAGGCAAGAATGGAGCTGGCTCGGAGGCCTTCCTGCATCTCCTGACTTATTTCCCAACAAGATGGAATTGCCAGTGCATATGGGGGATGGATGGGAGCAGCAGCTGCTCCAGCCCAGGCAGGCAGGCTTGGGGCATTAATCCCATGCTTTGCATATTCCTCAGAAAACATTTATATCTTCAAGCAAAGGGAAACTTCTTGCTCCTTTATTCAAGAAGATTGATTTGGTTTAAAAGCACTAAATAAATAGCTAGCTAGAGAAAGGGTTTTTATTTTTTATAGTTCCTGAGAGGGTGTGTTTGCTCTGAAGCCAAGAACCAACTTCTAGAAAGGTACTAAATTGGCTAGGATTACTTTCATGAGAAGCAATTAAAATCGATTTCTCTCCTTCTGAAGCTCCTCTTTCACTCATAAGAGCAAATTAGCTCCCTGTCTAAAACACAGATTATTCACCAGGAATTTAGCTCTGGCCACATCCTCAACTAATACCAAATGTCAGGGGGGAGGCTGATGACAGCTCGCTTTGTCCTTCTGAGAGGACCCTGAGATGACACCATACCCTGCTGCCAGGAAGGAATGTGCTGGCAGGTATCTGCCTCGCCCCAGGGAGGGTGAAATGGGACCACCCCAATGCCCTGTCCAACCTCTTCATTGACCCAAGTGGACTGTGTTGGCAAGATGATGTCCCTCTAGGGCTCAGGTATGATCCAAAGTTGGGGCCAGAGTTGTCCAGACCCCATCACAAGATGCCGAATGGCTGTGACACAGGAGAGATGGGGAATCTTGGTTCTTAAGTATATAGATTCACCCCATATCTACAGGTTCCCAGGTCAGCTGAGCACAATCAGCTGCAGTAGAACTGGCCCTTTGTCATGTAAAGTGAGAGTAAGGCTCAATCTGGAATCCTGGACTCGTGATTACTATGGCCCCCAAGCTACCTTACTTGGCTTCCTACCACCAGCCGACTGGAGAGGCATGGAGACTGAGCCCCCACTTTGCTCTGGTGGTGTGAGTTGCCCCTTGAAGAGACATCCTGCCAGTTGGGGTTGAGAGCAGGTGGACAGGGGAACAGGTGGTGGAGGCCTGGCCTGAAATTGGAGGTAAGAACCCAGGATAGATGAAGAAAGGAGGGGTGAAGGGCAGAGGGAGCTGAGGCCCCAGGATGGCCACAGTTTGGGTCTCAGAGGGGTCTCAGTCCTCTCCCTGACTCCATCCCTGAAGGGATATGACCATAGCCTACACACAGGGATGCAGGTGGCAGGGGCGCTTCAGGTAAGCTCTCCCCATAGTACCCATCAGCCCTGGACCACCAGAGTCTTCTCCAACATGAGCATTTCCCCTCTTTCTGGTTGCTGTTGCACCCCGCTCTGACTCAGAACCAGGTAGGATGTGGACATTACACCCAGCAAACTGAGATGATGATCCCATGAGCAGCTCACTTTTGCCATAGCTCCCCATTCCCTGGTCAGCAGCGCAAAGGCATGGGGAGAGGTCCACCTGCCTAAATCCGTGTTGTGGGTGAGAGCCTGGCAGCAGGCCCCTGGGGACAGGGGGGCAGACAGATCCCACCCATCCCAGTGCCCCAGCACATGGCTGCCCCTCCATGAAGAAGATGCAGCCCAAGGAGCCACGGACTCTTCACCTGGGGAAGTGGTGGTGCGTGGAGGAAGACCAGCATCTCTTTCTACTTACTCCTCAAACCCCAGGCCCCAGAAGGAAGCCCCAAACCCCCTCCCTCAGCACACATGATACGTACACTTAGGCTTGCGAAGGGGTATTGGGTGCACCTCTGCGGTGATGGTTTTAGGTGAGAGCAGCTGTTCCTTTGAGCCCCAGTCTTCTTCCCACTGCTTCTTAAACTTCTCCTCCTCTTCCACAATCCTGAAATAAGATCCCCATGCCTGTGACTGGGGTCAGGATTTTTACAGGCCTGCCCTCTGTCTACTGGGAAACCCTGAACAGCCTGGGAAGAGGTCACGTGGCTCTAGCTGTGCTGAAGAAAACAAAGTCCCTTGTACTCGTCATAATCTGCATCGAGTGTGAATGCTACCCTGGGAATTACAAGACCACGTTCTAGTTACCCTAACACGATGGGCTAGAATTATGGAATGGCTACAGATAAAGGCGATCCACCATGGGACAAGAGGGCCAGGCAAACCAGGCCTGGAGTGGCCTCTGGCTGGTCACAGTCCCGAGAGCACACTCATGTCTGCACACTGGCATGTGTGTGCAGGCATGGGGACCCAGGCACTCACTGTTCCATCTCCTTCCGGTATCTTTCATTCTCCTCAGCTGCCTTCTGGGCAATTTCCTTTTTCCTTCTGAAACACAAATTCATGGCATGTTGGAGTCTATGCAAGAGACATAGAACATCCAAGATGGCATGCTGGAGACTATGCGAGAGAAGTTAACTCTTCCTTGGAGCCAATTCCTGATTTGAGAAAGGTTTAAAATCTTTCTTCCAGGCTCCCATCCAAGGATGCCTGGACCAGATTTGGATGCTGGGGAAACAGGTCCAACAAAATCTGGGCCCCGTGTATGGTTTTGTCTGGCACTGCTGAGTGGAGATTCTGTGATGCCAGGGATGGGAGGCAGATCAACACAGGCCCCACTCTATGTGTCTACCTCCAAACACTTAGATAAAGTGACTGATGACAGGCAGGGCCTGGCTGGAGTGAGGTCCTCCAGGAAGAGGACCCTAGGCCCCATGTAGTCAGGGCTGCTGGCCAAGGCCAGGGCAATGGGCAGAGGTACCACCAGGGCTGGTTCTCCAGGCTCATTCTGTGATGGAGAAAAGAAGTGAAGATCCTGTTCACTTTCCTTTCCCAAATTCCTTTTACACTCTTAGAATGTATCTGGAGTTGACAGTTTGTGTGTGTGTGTATGTGTGAATGGCTCACACCATTTATTCTTTCAGTCCATGATCTCGATCAACTCCAGGAAGAGGGGCCTTATTACCACAGACAGGTATGAATCCCAGCTCAGCCATGTGTGCCTTTGTTCACAAGTGGCTTACCCTCTCTGAGTTAAGACCTCTCAGTCTCCTCACCTGTAAAATGGGTGAATATCATCTATCTTCCCGAGCTATTGTAGGAATTAAGTAAAACGTGAACAAGGCCCTGACACAAGGCCAGCCACATGACTGATACTCAACAAATGTTAGCTACTTAGTGCTAATAGCATCCTCATCTTCCATACTCGTGGGTTTTGGAAGTCAGGGGCTCTCCTCAGCTGCAGGGAAGAGCTTGGTGGTCTGGCAGCAAGGGATGGCTGCAAGGACCACCACTGAACCCATGTGATCTGAAGACAGGCCTCAGGGGGGCAGGATGAATCTGGCCCAGGACTCAGTGGGCAGGGAGGGTCGGGGAGGAGCATCCGGGCTGGCCACACTTACTGTCGCTCCATCTCCTGCTGCTCCTGGAGGATCTTGTTGGACTCCATAGCCAGCCGCTTCTGCATGAGAAGCTCCTGCCGCTGCAGCTCACGCTGCCGTGCCTCCTCCAGCCGCTCCCGGTCTGTCAGGAACAGCTCACGGCCCTCAGGGAGTAAAAAGAGGCCCCTTACTCAGTCTCCTGGGAAGGAACCTGGGCACCCACTGCCACAGCCCTGGGGACCAAGATGCAGGTTGTCTTCACTGTGGCTCCTGCCGTCTCTGAGCAAGCTTCTCCTGGCTGGGCAGAGATCTCTCCCTCTGCTCTCTCAGAGCTTCAGGAATAGAGACCCTCTGGCCTTTCCCGGGAGTGTGTGACAGAGATCAGGGTCTGAATGGCTGGGGCTGGAGGTCAGGGTTTAGGGGCCCCCAACCGGGTCATCCTGGACTTACAGCTCCAGCTACAATGGAGATGGTCAGGCTGCGGCTACTCTTCAGCACGTTCACGGCCTGGGGGGACAAGCAGACAGTTGGCTGAAGCCTGACAGATCAGGGCGGTCAAGGTCTCTAGAGAGCACAGATGGTCTCAGACCACAGCAGGGAGAGAGAGGCATGAGAAGTAGAGGGCAGACATGAAAACGACCAGTAGCTGAACACCCCACCTCTTACCTCCTTGTGGTCCAGGTTGGAGAAGTCGATGCCATTGACTTCGACAATCTGGTCCCCTGCCTGGTGTAGAAAGGGAGAAGGGCAGCGTGTTTGCACTATCTGTAAGCCCACTCATCTGCACGAAGGGCTTCCCCTGGTGGCCAGGGTCAGATGTTGAGCCTTCAAGTGGCTGCACCTCAACTCTTCCTGATGAACACAGCAGTTAGAAAGCTCTGATGGGATCCTCTCAAGGTGCATCCACCTCATGTCTCTTTTATCAGTGGTCAAATATTATACCACTAGAGGTTCATTCCTTTGGCTTAATTTATGACATTCGCTTCAAAAATGTCATAAATCATCTTGTAGACACAGGAGCCCTTTGGTTTCTCATATAGCTGAGGCTGTTTTGAGCCATGATAATAATTTGTATAACAGCTAACATCCATCAATCACCTACTATGTGCCAGGCACTGTTTGAAGTATATGTATTAATTCACTTAATGAATTAATCCACACAACGACCCTAGAAGGAAGGCTATGCCCCCATTTTATAGGAGAGGAAACTGAAGCGTAGCAACAGGAGGTAACTTGTCCAGAGTAGAGAGTAAGAGCTCTGGCTCTGGCCTCAGACTACCTAGGTTTGGATCTCAGCCCTATCACACTTATTACACGATCTTATTATCACTTATTACACAATGTGAAAAATCACATACTCTCTCCAAGTCTCAGTTTCTCCATCTGTAAAATGAGGATAATGACACTACCTAATTCTCAGCGTTCTTGCAAATTTTAAAGGACTTAGAACAATGTCCGACCCAGGAAACACTCAGTGAACATCAATTCTTTATTATTACTACATTCCCAAGCTCAGGAGCAAAGGCTCTTGGAGCTGGAGAAGACTGTAGAAAGGTTAAATATGAAGCTTTCCTTGGGGGCGGGTAGGAATCATAGCCAGTGGCTGCTGGGAGAGGGCTGTGTGATCATCGTCTGACCCCTTACCCCACTGGGGCCGTGCCAGGGTCACTCACCTCTAACCCCACCTCGGCAGACAGGGAGCCAGGCTTCACGTGGCTGATAAAGATGCCGGGTTTCTGGACGGGCCCACTGGAAATGCTGTGGAAGAGATGGGAAACCAGGTGAGGCTCCGCTCATCCCTGCAGCATTGTTCATTGTCAGTGTCCTGTGTTCTCTGCTTGCATGTCCTGTGCTCTGGCCCCTGAGGCTCCAGGTCACCAGGAGGTTCAGCACCCGTGGTGCTCCATTCTTCACCTGTCCAGCCTCATTTCCCTGTGGCAAATGCCACAAAAAAAAATATTTGTAATTCCCGCTATCCAATCCCTCACCCAATATATGGCACATGCTGTTTCTTCTCTCTTTCTAGTACTTTCCTATTCATTCCTTAAGACTCAAATGCTATCTCTTCTACAAGGTTCTCACCAAGCTCCTTAGTCTCTCCCAAGCCTCAGCTAGCTGCTCCCTCCTCAGCGCTCCTAAGATACTACACCTAGAATGGCATTTGTGCCATTATTTCCTCCTCCCACACCTGTGGCAGGCATCACTAATCGATCACAGCACTCTTTTCTATCAAATCTAGATACAGCCTTACAGTTCTTTCCAAAGCACAGGTGACCCTGGAACAACATGGGTTAGAACTGCATGGGTACACTTATATGTGGATTTCTTACAGTATAGCGCTGTAAATGTATTTTCTCTTCCTCATGATTTTCTTTTTTAAGATTTTATTTATTTATTTGAGAGAAAGAGCACAAGCAGTGGGAAGGGCAGCAGGAGAGAGAGAAGCCGGCTCCCCAGCTGAGCAGGGAGCCCAATGCGGGGCTCAATCCCAGAATCCCAGGATCACAATCTGAGCCGAAGGCAGGTGCTTAACTGACTGAGCCGTCCAGGTGCCCCTTCCTTATGATTTTCTTAACAACAGTTTCTTTTCCCTTGCTTACTTTACCGTAAGAAGATAGTATATAATACGTAAAACACAAAAGATGTGTTAAGCAACTGTTTATGTTATCGGTAAGGCTTCCAGTCCACAGTACACTATTAGTGAAATTTGGGGAGAGTCAGAAGTTTATACATGGATTTGGGATGATGCAGGGGGTCAGCGCCCCTGGCCCTTGTGTTGTTCAAGGGCCAACCGTAGTACTTGAGGCCGCGACCACTAATTGATTAGAAATAGCACAGTACGGGAGATCTATCTGCCATCTCTGATGCAAAACACAACTCCATCAGAGCGCCTGCCCCTCTACGCTGTAGGCTTCCACATTCACTATATTCTATCTTGTAATCTCTTAGGAAGGAGGGACTTTATATCACTTATGCTTGGCAGAAAAGTGTTAAATAAATGTGAGTGGATGGGAATAATTTGAAAAACTTAATAACAGCTGACGTTTACCAGCTGCTCACTACCTACTAGGCACGAAGCTGGTACTTCCGTGATCTCCTCCGTCCTCACAACAACTAGTTTTGTGGGGATCCTAGGCTCAGAGTGGCTAAGCGACTAGTCCAAGGTTCTAGAGCTCATAGGTGCCAGAGCAGGGGCTGGAAACTGCATCTATAACTGTGGTACCTGTGTGCTTAATAAGAACACCCCACGTGGCCTGATGCCTGTTTGCAATTCCCTGGCTGCCACTGAAGGAAGCCCACAAGGTAATAAATGACCAGGGAACCGTAACAGAGATCATCACTCGGACAGGCTCCTTTTGCAGTGACTGAAGCCCACCAAAGGAACGTGGGTCTGCTTTTGGGCTTCAGCTTCCTCATCTGTAAAATGGGCCTGCTAAAACTGTCCCTCTGGCCTTGGAAGGCTGTTGTGAGGCTCAGAAAAGAAATCAGGTGCCGAGAAGGTCATCTCTTCAGAAGCAGCAGTGAGAAAGGGGGAGGGGCTAGGGGTGTACTGGGGTCTCTTGGCCATGAGTGACCCTCAGGGCAGGCCTGCCACCTACCTGCAGCCAAGGCCCCGGGATCCCACCAGGCTGATGAAGACCTTCTTCTCCTTGTTTTCCCGACTGCCAGGGAAGCTCAGGGTACTCCGCCCACCCTGGAAGAAGTACCAGATAAGGGTCACTGGGTGTGCAAGAGGCTCTTGATTTCACAAAGCCCTTTAGAGCAAGCACCGCTATCCCCACATGGGACTGCTCACCGATATATCCCTGGGGGGTATGTCTGCACCAGCTGGACCTAGCTGAGGGCCCAGCACCCTCAGGGACCTTCTGGATACCCTCGGAGCCTGTCTGAAGCTCCTGAATGCACATCTCTGGGGCAACCCTCCCTTTGGGACTAGCTGCCCTTCCTTGAAGACAACCCCATCCAAACCCCAGCACAGGTGGCCCTGACCCTTACCTCAGATTCTGACACAAACTGATCCACGTACTGCCATTTGAGGGGTTCGTCAGGAGAGCTGGTGGGAAGGGGAAATAGAAGAGCAGTCATTAGAGAGAGATGTGTGAGGAGCCAGGCTCCAAATCCAGATCTGCCCGTCTGGAGCCTCCAGCCACCTCTGGCCCAGAAGCAGTGCTGGCCAGGCTGACGCCGGACCCCACAGCCAATCCCAGGACCCTGAGCCCACGGGGAAGAATCTGCAGAGGAGGGTCCTGCTCACCTCTTCACAGGAATCAGGCCAATGTCTGTGGGAGAAAGGCAAGGCAGTTAGCACGGCTCCTCTGCCCTCCCTTCCTCCCCCAGGAGCCAGGGACCCCGCTGCCTACCTCACCCTAGCCAGGCCCCCCTTGAGTGCCCCCTGCCCTCTGGCCTCACTCACGTCTCACTTTGATGGATACAGTCTTCTTGGTCCTGATAAGGTTGATGACCTCCTCGTGGGTGCAGGAGGAGATGGAATATCCGTTGATGCGCACGATCTCATCCCCTACCTTGGCCACAGACGGAGGGAATGGGCACCAGGTTGAGGGGGCCTCAGGCAGCTGGGCAGGCTTGCCACCAGATGCTCTGGGCCTGCTCTCCGGGAAGAGGGACGCTGACCACACCTTTCCTCAGAAGAAACCTTGGCATGGACCCTAGTACTTTTTTATAACCAATGCACTTTCCATTAGTCTAAAGGATCCCCTGGTAGTGACACTTCCAAGCAGTCTTTCTGGCCCATTTTGCAGATGGGAGCACCAACACGGGAGGTGAGAGGCACAGAGAGTGGGCAGCAGAATGGAACTAGAACTCGGGACTCTGTGCCCTCATTTCAGTGCCCCCCTTTTTAAAGATTTTATTTATTTATTCATGAGAGACAGAGAGAGAGAGAGAGAGAGAGACAGACAGACACAGGTAGAGGGAGAAGCAGGCTCCCTGCGGGGAGCCCGATGTGGGACTCAATCCCAGGACTCTGGGATCACGACCTGAGCCAAAGGCAGACATTCAACCACTGAGCCACCCAGGTGCCCCTTCAGGGCCCCTTTTGCCCCACTGGGTCACCATCAGGATCTGGAACCCATACAAAGGACACCCCTTCACCTACATTCAAGCAGCTCTTCCTTGGCCTTTGCCCCACCCTGCCCCAAGGAGCAAGCTCTCCAGTCTTTGTTAATCACTGTAACACGGTAAGTGAGTCAGGGCGGGGAACTTCTATGATTCCTGACTCAAGTTTGCATCACTGACACACATGCAGTTTCTTTCTTCCCACCCTGTGGAAGCTCAGTGAACATTTTAACTCAGCCACAGCCCTGGCCTCTGACCCCCATGCTGGGCGAGCAAAGAACAGTGAATAAACACAAGGCTTTGGTGTCAGATGTCCTGGCTTCAAACCCCTGCTTCTATTCTCATTAGCTGAATGGTCTTGGGCAATTCTTTTTTTTTTTTTTTATTTTTTTTATTACTCAAAAAAACTTCATTATTTATTTAGGTTTCTGATTCTGTGCTTGTGCCTTCAAGACTTTCACAATGATTTTCTGCTCTTCAATAGGGAAAGCATGCTTGATCCTGTCAACAAACACACAGCACACATGGAACCACCATACCCCCTGCTGCTGCTGCTGTGTTTCTTCATTTTAGACCTTTTAAGAACTCTAGGTACCTGGGCACCCTGATGGTGCACTTGGTTAAGTGTCTGACTCTTGGTTTCAGCTCAGGTCATGATATCAGGGTCATGAGATCGAGTCCCACATCGGGCTCTGCACTTAGTGAGGACTCTGTCCCTCCCCCTCTGTTCCTTCCCTACGCTCTCTTGCCCTCTTGAATAAATAAATAAATAATCTTAAAAAAAAAAAACAACTGTAGGTGTCACAGCACAAACTCCTCAAAGCTGGCCTGAGCACATGCCACATGCAGAGTCTGGTGCCTTCCAACTCTTCTTGGTCTAAAGGTAAATGATTCTATTAGCAGGGGTTCAGAGCAGCCTAGTTTTGCTCAAGGCTGTGCTATAGGATGGCCTACAACTGTGTGTCAAATGCTGGATCATTCTGAATGTCTATGGATGCTGTCCCCAGAAGAGGAAAAAGGACCTTGTGCAAGTCTCTTGAACCTTCTGAACCTCAGTTCCTCTCATCTGTAAAATGGGGAAATGTTCTGGTTGCTTCAAGAACTAAACATGTACGTGTAAGCCAGCCAGCACCTGGTATACCATCAGTAATCAATAAATGGTCATTATTGTTATTAGTTGGGTCCAAGCCCTAAAGACTCCTGCTCTCTCTGCAGGACATCAGGCCTCATTGGATCAGGAGAGACAGGGGCTCACCGGCCTGCAGGGCCAGCCCTGGATACAGAGCTGTGGTGAGCTCATCCCCTGCTGGATGCTGCTGCAGGCCCCTCCAGGTGCCTTAGCTCTGGGGATCAGTCCCGAAGCTCTTCACTTAATAACTGCAGGGCTAGAGGGACCCTCAGTTATCAGATGAAACTGTGGCCCAGGGTGAAGATGTTATCTAAGGTCACACAGCCTGAGCTGCAAAACAGGGACTGGATCCTGAGTGCCCCTCTCCAGCTTGAGGCCAGGCCAAGTCAACCGGCAGCTTAACTCACATCACATGTACTGTCCCTTTGGGAAACTGTTGGTACATGTAGGGGACACAACTTGACTCTGTGGGGTCTGGGAGCTGGGCAGGCATGCAGCCTGTGAGGGGTTCACCTAGGCCAACTCCCACCCTCAACATCCCTACAGAGTCACCTTTTCGATGTTACCACCTCAATGTTTCCCTTCCACACCTCCACACACCTCAGTCCTCTTAGGGGCCTGATGAGAGTGGCAAGGGGCTCAAAAAGACACCAGAGAGACAGGCTTGCTAAAGACCTCTCTAGGTTTCTAGGGACATCTCGTGTCAGGAGAGCAGCCAGGCTAGCTCCTTGTACCCACATTTTACAGCAACTCTGTTTCTGTTAATCAAATGAGGAAACTGAGAATCAGAGAACAGAAGTGATTTGCTCAGGGCACCTGGGTGGCTCAGTGGTTGAGCGTCTGCCTGCCTTCGGCTCAGGCTGTGATCCCGGGGTCCTGGGATCGAGTTCCGCATTGGGCTTCCTGCATGGAGCCTGCTTCTCCGTCTGCCTATGTCTCTGCCTCTTTTTTTCTTTTATTTATTCATGAGAGAGAGAGAGAGAAAAGAGGCAGAGACATAGGCAGACGGAGAAGCAGGCTCCATGCAGGAAGCCCAATGCGGAACTCGATCCCAGGACCCCGGGATCACAGCCTGAGCCGAAGGCAGGCAGACGCTCAACCACTGAGCCACCCAGGTGCACCTAAATAAAATCTTAAAAAACACACACACACACACACAAAAAACAAAAGTCATTTGCTTGAGGTCACCCGGTTGGTAAACAGTGTTGCTGGGATTTGAAGTCAGGTCTCCCCTACAGACAACAAGTTTTGTCTCTTGGGCATCTAGAAGCAGAGAGGGAGGGCACCTGGCCAAGCTTGGCTGCAGTTCCCTACATCCTGTCCTCTCTGGATTCCTGCCACCTGTCACAAGTGACCTCAAGTCCCACAGGAAAGGCAGAGATTACTCTGTCCATTTTACGGCTAGGACAACCAAGGCACACAGCATCATTCTCTAGCCTGGGACTGCAGAGCATGTGGTACAGTGTAGGCGGCCCTGTGCAGAGCAGAGGGCAAAGCTTCAGACAGGACACACTTGAAAAAAATCTAAACTATATCCAGTAGGTGGACAAAACAGATCAAATCAGCAGGTCCTTCAGTCTAGCCAGGCTGTGTCTGAACATGTCCCTCCCCTGCCTTCCAGAATCTTCTCCTGTCTGCAGATCTCAGGCATGAGATCTTCCCAGAAACATGAACCTCAGACAGGTGAATGGATGTGGATGTTGTCCCCAAGCTCCTCTGAGTGAGGTTCCCTGTGTTGTTCCTAAAAGGAACCTGTTTGGGACCCCAGTCAGAATGATTCCCATACAGCCCCTGGGGCTCAGGCTACCGTATCAGCTTTCCTCTCTCTCGCTCCAGAATGGAACCGTGCAAAAGGCCCTTTGTGCAAAGGCCACAATGAAATGACGATCTGAGGGATGGGGGCACAAAGGACAGATGAGCCCGGCAGCCCAAGAAAGAGAAGATAATTTATAAGCCTGAGAAACAGGTGGGAGGGTAGACTTCTGAGTTGCATTAAAATGCCCCGATGGCCCCAATAGGCATCGTTGAGAAATGCCTGTCCTAGTAGGAGAGCTCGCCCCGGAAAAAAAGAGGGCCTCCGTCGATGCTGAGAGAGGAGCTCATTATGGTTTTTTTTTTTTCCCCTCTGGCTGTGTTTCTGGGCTGGAAAATGTGCCCCACAGGAGAAGAGTAATGAAGTGGCTGAAATTTCAGCCGCCACTGGCGAGCCGTGAGACAGGGATTTAGAACAAAGCAATGTCTGTCCGCTCCCACTTCTTGTACCGTAAGTCTTTGAGCCCCCCAAAGCCCCTGTCTTGGCAGCCTGATAACAAACATGCTGGCAGCTTTGGGGTGGGGGGGCTGGGAGGGCCTCTTCGATCTGGGCGCATGAAAACCCAGCTCTGGGCTCCTCCAGCAGGAGCGAGATCTGGAGGTCAGCCCATCTCTGCTCAGGCACAGAGGTGTGGGACCCCGAGGGAGAGGCACCCTGGGGTGCTGAAGACAGATCCCTGGGCCTGGCAGTCCAGAGACCTGGGTTCAGGTCCTGACTCGGCCACTTCCTGGCTGTGACTTTACTCAAGTCTGTTAACTCTGGAAAATGGGGATGATATCATGAGGACCAGTTGTGAGCACGTCACCTGGCACAAAACAAGTGTTCATTAAATCTCCCTCCCTGCTTACTTAACAAACACATAGCACTATGTGCTGGGCACTTTTGTTAGTACTTTAGGATATGAATCCACTGTCTCCTCATGACAACCTGATGAGGTAGGGAATGCTATTGTTATTCCCATTTTATAGATGAGAAAACTGAGGCATGGGGTTAAGTAATTTCTTCATAGTCCCATAGCTCATGAGTTGCAAAGCCAGGACAGTCTGGCTCTGGGGTCTATGCTCTCAAACACCACACTACAGTGGGATTTCCTTCTCCCTTCCAGTGAAAGGCTACACGTCCAGAGCTTCAGGTGCCAGGAGGTAACTACGCTCCTCCTTTGGGAAGTAGGGGAGGGGGAGGGGGGATTGCAGCAGCCAGGTTCCCAGCTTGACTGAAGAAAACAGGCGACTGCCCGCAGCCTGATTTCTATGGGCCTGAGGAAAATCTGTCAGGATGTGTGGGCCTCTTCCTCCCCCAATGTCTCAGAAAGGCGAGGCGATCCCATTGTGAGGGGAGGCAGGAAGGCCGAGGCCCTGACCCCTTGTTCCGCGGGACTCTGCTCACTCACCTGGAGCCCAACGCTGTCAGCCTGACCGCCTTTGATGAGGTGGGAGATGAAGAGCCCGCAGCCGAACTCGAGGCCCCCACGAACACTGAGGCCCAGGCCTTCGGGGTGCAGACGGTCCAGACGCACCTCCTTCAGCTTCCTGCCATGGGAGGAGCCAGTGATGGCCCTCCCCGGTGACCTCTCCCACCCCTGCCTCTGGCCTGGTGGCACCGTCTGTACCTGGAGCGCCGGGGAGTCAGTTGGTCGTACTCCACCTGGTGCTTCAGTGGGATCAGGGGCCTGATGGCGTCAAATAGTGGCAGGCGGCTAGGCTCATTGATGACCAGCTTCAGGTCTCCCACAAGCACGGCCACGTCCATGGTTCTGCAGAGACACAGGGAACACAGGGAGCCTCATCCATGGCCACGGCCTCTGACACCCAAGGATCCCCAGAGGAACTGGTCCCTGGCTGGGTCCTCACCCATTGAGTCCAGGCCTTGGAAGTGGAGAGAACGCTCCTGTAAAGCCCAGAGCCCCTAATTCTGAGCCAGGGGCCTCATGAGAGCTTCACTATTCCACATTTAATGTCACAAGGAAACAGGCCAGGTGGGGATTGTTAACCCAGTCTCAGATGAACTCAAGCCAGGATTCAAACTCAGCTCTGCCTAATTCTAAAGCACAGGATCTTTCCAGCCGGGAAACCTCGTGTGAGATGCTGGTGATCCCTCTCGAACCCTGGTCCCCACTTCTGCGCTACAGGTAAGCTGCCCTCACAGTATCCCTCCCATGACTCCTCCTCACACCTCTCAGACCCTCAGCATCTTCGGCCTGTACTTCTCCAGCTGTCAGCCGGCCTGCTCATGCCTGTCTGATATTTTCTAAATGTATGTCACTCCCCTCCTCTAAACCCTTCAATGGCTCCGCACTGAGTATTTGTGTACGTATTTGCTAAGGCAAGTGCGTGGCATGTCCATGTGATTCCCAGGAGCACTGAGCGTCTGCCCCTCTCCCAGAGCCCCCAGGATGGGAGGGAGAGGTCCTTCCATCTCAGAACATCCCAGCCCAGAGTTTCCCGGAGGCAGAGGTACCCGGCTGGTCCACAGGAGCTGGACCCCGCACACTTACTGGTGATACATCCGCAGCACGTCATACAGATAGTCCTTCTCTGCATCATTTTCAATCAGAAAATCCACCTGGAAAACCCAAGGGGAGAATTCTAACCCCAGGCCCAGCACGTCCATAGCAGATGCCAGGGGAGGGGTAGGCCACTGCCACTCCTCAGCATGTCCACGGGGCTGGGGCTGCGAGAGGAGGGCAGTCAGGGTCCTCTGACAGTAACACATCAGTCACATGCAGATCACCCTGATGCCACCAGAGTACTTGTGCACATCCAGATGTGGCCAGGCTGAACCTCTCCCCTGGGTGGATGCACAGTCAGATGCACACGCGTGACCCTCCACATGACAGCACAGTCCCAAGCGGCAATGCCAGTGTCAGCTCCCCAGTCTGGAAGGAGCCCATGGTCTTACCTGATGGTGGCTATAGTGCCGGATAACCGCTTTCAGAAAGGATTTGGGCCACTCGCTCAGATAGCACATCCCACCCTCTGGAAGCACCCTACTGTCCTTCTGTGTCACCAATGCCAGGGGCAACTCCACCCGGTCCTGTCCTGGCCTAAGCTGGGTTGGCCCCGACTTCTTTCCACTAGTCAGCCTCCTGACCACTCCTTCACCTCTCCAGGTCCCTTCTGTCCCCCGCTTCCCCCCCAAGGGGAGAGTCAAGTTACATCATTTCAGGTTTGCTGACGTCAATGGCTAGGACTCCAAGGTCAAGGTCAGGAGCTGTTTCATTAGCACTTCAATCCCAAGGGAGGAGCCCCAAATTCCACTCCCTGGGACAGTGCAGTGTGAATCTCTACACATCGTATCCTTGGCTCTCTCTCTTTAGCCTAAGACTGAGTAAGAGGGCAAGAAGGGCCTCAGGGTGGGAGGCTCTGAGCTATGCATGGTCAGGAAAGACTCTACAACAGTGGGCTTGGACTCCCCTTAAATGAAGGCAGCGTTCAGGTGCGAGGAGGCAGGGCAGTCTCGCTTGAGTCTGTGACCCACTCTCGTGACAAGCTGGAAGTGAGCTAAGAGGGACAGATCCAGGAGGGCTGTGGCAGATGTGTGCTGAGGAGTGACAGGAAGGTGGTGACCCAGGGCTGAACTAAGAGGATAAAAGGAAGGCTCTAGACTAGAGCAACTGGAGTGCGTTCATCATTCAGCAGGCACCACTGGGCACTGTGCGCCTCTGCGGGCCGCTGCTGCCGCAGACTACAGCATGCCAGGGGCCCTCCCTGAGCGCCAGGTAGCAGGAGAATGGCACAAAGTGCCCTAGAGCAGGGCCTCCCTGAAGCCAGTCCTTGCACTGCTCCTTGTCTGCTCGTTCAGGTCCTATTGCTTGCTGACTGCCAACCGTGTCTGAGGAGCTTTATGTGAATTATCTTTAACCTTAGAACAAACCTCTGACGTGCGTGGATATGATCATCCCCATCTGATAGATGAGGAAATAAGGGTCGAAAAAGCAGCAGAGCTGAGACTCCAACTTAAGACCGCTGCCTCCAAAACCTTTGCCTTTTTTCTAAGGCACACATAGTATCTACTTGGTTCTATCCAGATAAAAATTTTTGTATGCATTTGTCTAATACACCAAAACCTTTGCCTTTTTTTCTAACCACCACATAGTATCCACTTAGCAGATAGAATTTTTGTATGCACTTGTCTAATACATATTTACTGAGCACCTACTGTGTGCAAAACACTGTATCTTCTTTTTCTAATTCGATTTAAATTTTTTTTTTTTAATTTTTTTTTTTTTTATTTTATTTATGATAGTCATACAGAGAGAGAGAGAGGCAGAGACACAGGCAGAGGGAGAAGCAGGCTCCATGCACCGGGAGCCTGACGTGGGATTCGATCCCGGGTCTCCAGGATCGCGCCCTGGGCCAAAGGCAGGCGCCAAACCGCTGCGCCACCCAGGGATCCCTCTAATTCGATTTAAAAAGCTTTTCCTTTTCAGGGTGTCTGGGTGGCTCAGTCAGTTAAGCATCTGCCTTTGGCTCAGGTCATGATCCCAGGGTCCTGAGATTGAGCCCCCAGTCATCTACCCACCCCCCCACCCCAGCCCCAGTTTGTGCTCTGTCTCTTGTGCTCTCTCAAGCATGCTCTCTCTGAAATAAATAAATAAAATCTTAAAAAGAAAAGCTATTCCTTTTCTTGGATCGCACTTGGTAGGGGCAAAGAAACTCTAAAGGAGCCCACGATCTGCAAAGATTTTACCACTCAGTCCCTCCTTCCCCGCCCACCTTGTGTCAGGTCCCCTCCAACCTGCATCAGCATTCTCTGGATGATGCTCAACTGGCCCTCTACTACCGGTCTGTATGAGGGGGATTGGGATTCAGAGTCCTTGTCTGGGGCCCTTGAGGCAAAAACTCTGGGTTGAGCCTTGGGCCCTTTCCAGCCTCATTCCCTGGCATTCCTCCCTATGTACTGACCCCTTCAGGACAGCTGCACAGGGGAAGCAAACAACATTCAGCTTATGCAAATACAACTCCACGTGTGCATCCAGCCAAAGAGCGAGCCTGTCAGATCTATCTTCTCCTGAGTTCTGGGTCTCACCACTCCTCATGCTAGTCCAAGCCCTCACCTCCTGTCTCCTGTCCCCCTTCTGCTCCCGGCCCCCTCAGTCTGCTCTCTACCAGCACTCAGAACAAACCCTTTTAAACGGAAAGCCGTCCCCTCATGGCTGGCTTCCCATCACTGGAGAACAAAACCCAAAGTCCTGACCGTGGCCTACTGAGCCCCCACCACACTCTATTCAATCCATAATTCCTCTTAGAAACACCATCCCACCTGCTGTTCCTAAAGCCAGCAAGCAGACACTTGCCTCAGGGACTTTGTACTTCTTGTTCCCTCTTCTTGGAATGTTCTTCCAAATACATCCCCAAGGCTCCTTCCTTACTTCTTTCTAGATTCAGGGAGACCTTTCTGACTACCATCTGGTTGCTCTCTATCCTCTCATCCCAGTTTATTTTTTTTTTTCCATAGCATTTATCACTACTTTGCATTATATGATACTTGCATTGGGTTACTTGTTAACTGTCTGTCTTCCTGACTAAGGAGCCAGGGACTCTGTTTTATTGTTCAATGGTTAGAGTACTGCTGGGCTCTAATATTAGGAGCTCAGTCAACGTTTATGACATGCATGTATGCATGATTAGCAAAACACTGGAAGGCGGAGGCTCTTTCTGACCTCCTCATTTATCCCCTTTCTACCCCCAGGTGCCTGGCTGGCCTCGGGCAGGGTACACCACGGATATCCATAAATGCATGATTGCTAACCAGGCAATAAAGCCCTTTTGGGCAAATGAGTAACCAAATTCCTGCAACGTGCAGGTGCAGAGGGGCAGCCTGCTTCTTTTGAAAAGCTGGTTCTTCAAGGAAGAGCCTTAGTCTCTGATGCTGCCCTCCCCTCTCCTTGGTATCCTGGCCCAAGGCTGTTGCTGGGAAGGGCATGAAAGTGCTGCTGATGTCCTGGGGAAACTGCACAAGCCCAGAGGAACAGGCTCTCCTCCCCAGCCTGGAGCCTGCTGGCTCATCTACCAGGATGCTCAGCAGGAATCTCCAGGTGGCTGTGGACCAAAGGGTTACTATAGGTCCAGAGTAGCTGGTCCTTGAATTCCTACTTAGTCCTAATCACCCCCTGAGGTAAGCACTGTGAACTTCATCTCACAGCTGAGGAAACAATAGCCCAGATTAAATGACTTGCCCAAGGTCTCACTGGCAGTGAGTGGCAGGGTTGAGATTGGACCCCGTTCTGCTTAACATCAGATAATAGCAACAGCAGACATTCGTTGGGGACTCACTAAACTCCCTACGTGCATGTAGATCTCCTCCAACACTCACAAGGGCTTTATGAGCTAAATATTATTATTATCCTCATTTAACAAATCAGAGAGGCATAGAGAGGTTAATCACTTGCTCGAGGCCACACAGCACATTCCATGACAATATGCCACTTTTCATGCTACCTCCAACAACTAAAGATTTAGGTTATAAGCCATTCCCAAGGGGTAAATGTGCTCTGCAACACCAATGGAGGGACAGCTAGAGAGCAATCGGCAGGAGCTGTAAATTTCGCCCAGCATGGCCGTGTGCCCCCAGCTGTAGCCTCTGCCGCTTTGTCCTCTCTCCCCAGTTCCTAGGTGATCTCCAACCTGGGAGGGGAAGGCTGCTGCTGTCTCGGAAGCAGCAGGGCACAAAGTCCAGCCCAGGGCCTTGCCCAGCCTGGTGTCTGCCCCGCCTGCACACATAGGGACATTAATAGGTAATGACTCCTGTGATGAGGAAGAGCAGAGCAGTGGAAATAGAGGCCTGAGGCCCGCTGGAGGCTGCTGGGCCTGGAGAAGAGAAACAGAGGCTAACCCCAGGGTGCAGTCAGACACCACGGACCCCAGGGGTAATTCTTCAAAAAGGGGCAAAGACTAGTACCCACCCATAGGGAAAAAGCCAATGAGGACCTGATGTTACCTTCTTTCTGCCCAGGGGCAGGAAACTGAAATTCAAGCCTGAGTCTTGGGGGAGGGGACAGAGGTTGGGTTCCTTCAAAGTGGGTTGCCTGAAACCTACACTCACCAAATGTCCTCAGCAGCTGAAATTTCTCTTCTAGTGTCCCTGTGCAACAGGATGCGCAGGTGAACCCTGTCTCGTGCTCCGGTTGCTACTTGCCAGTCCCCAAACTCCTGCTGAACTTCCAGCCATCTCTCACTCTTAGAAATCCCCAAGGCCTCTTCTTTTAGGAGACTCATGGCAGTAGAGCTTCCCCCTTTGTACTCCACCAAACCTCGACCCCCACACTCAGCACCCAGCCATAGCGCAGGGTCCCTCTCTCACCTGTGCTGCCAGCAATTCCAGGGCACAGAGGAGGTCTGGCACAGAGTGGGTACTCAAAATACACTTACTAGATGAATGACTGCCCCCTGGCACTTAGCTCCCTTGGCCCACACATTGGCTGGCTACTCTGGCTCCCCTGGGCCTCTCTGTGGGGAGAGAAGGGTTAAGCACCCGACCTTGCCTACCAGAGCTCTGGCTTCCTCAGGCCTCAGAAGAGGTTTGGCTTGGTCTAAAGACATTGCCCCCCTGGGCTCTGTGAGGGCCTCAGGGCACACAGTCGTCTCAGGTAGGGCCTGTGGGTAGCTCTAGACACCCCTGGCTTCCCCCTTGAGCTCTGAAGCATTCTGAGTCCTGGTGGGGAGGTCCACTGGGGTTACTGCCAGTGGTCCTCTCTCACTTCAGGGCCTCAGTAGCTCCGGCACAGCTCTGGAAACAGTTCTGGAAATGCCCTGGGTGAAATCCAGTAGCTTTCAGTGAGAGCCTCTGAGAATCCTGGACCGTCCCTGAGGTCTCCTATTGGGACACACCAGGGGAGCTGTAGCTCTCTGTCTGAAGAATCTGGCTGACTCTCTGTACTTCCTTCTTTCCTCCCACTGCCCCCTGGTCAGTACCAGTTCCTCACCTGCTTCTCAGGCCTTAAGAAATGCCCTGAAATGGGGAGGAGGCTCCCTAAAGTGCTTCTAGCTCGTTTTCTGAGGTCAAAGGACAGAGAGAGAGGACCACTTTCCCTTCCGACCAACCCCCACTTCTCAGACACTGTCCCATATCCTCTGCATATGCTCCAACAGCGCTGAGCTTGGGGCACTAGGAGCTGGGATTTGCCCACCACGGGGCATTTCAGAGGAGCTTCCTGTCTCAGGCCAAGGCTGCAAGGAATTCCAACACCAGAGCAGCCCCAGCCCTCGGAAGCGCAGGGAGAAAGAATACGTTTTGGAGATGGGTTCACGGGTTCCTACACCTGGAGTCCTCCTGCCCCCTCCCTTATTTTACTGGGGATCCCTGCTGGAAACCAAACAACCCACAGGGGTCCCAGTCCATCCACAGCCCTGAGGCCGTGCTGGAAAAGGGAGGGGTAGCGCGGGGCACGTCCATCCCCCCACCGCCCAGCCAGGACTCCGGGGTCCTGAACGCTTTAGGGGCCCCTCGCAGCTCTGACCTTGTGCCGGAATTCTCGAGCCACCTTCCGGTCCATGGCTGGGCCAGGCGGAGCCGCGTCGCCCGCACAACCCGCTCCTTCGGGTGCCCGGCGGCCCCAAGCCCGCAGGAGCCGCAGCGGAGATCCGCGGGCCCGGGAGCGGTGGGGGGCGGGGCCTGGCGCGGTGGGCGGGGCCGGGAGCGGTGGGGGCGGGGCCTGGGCGGGGCTGCTGGGACGCCCGGGACACCTGTCCTGAAGCTTGTCGCCTCCCACCGACACCCCGAGCAAAGGGTCTGGAGTGCGTGGGTGTGTGTGGTGGCGGCGGCGGCGGTGGCCGGACTCGAGGCCGGCGCTCCCCTCGGACGGTCTCCAAACACAAGCAGTTGGGGGGCAGGATCTCGGGAAACGTGGGGAGGAGACTTGGGACTTTTTTGCAGGAGGAGGTCCTGAGACTCTCACAAGGGTGGGTAGGGATAATCCATGGATCCGCAGATAGCGGGCCATTGGCTCGGCCCCTGAGGCTTTCACCCTCGCCGGGCATCTCTCTTTCTGCCGACCTACCCTCTATAATGGCCTTCTCCACGGGCTAACTCCCCGGAGGAGGAAATCTTTGATCTGCGGATTCCTTGGGGCCGGGTCTAAGGCGCTCACAGAGGCCTGAATCAGTCGGGTATCAGTATCGCTCCAGAACTGACTTCCCCCCCACCTGCCTAGCCCCACCCCACTCCACCCACGCACGCACACACACACTCACTGAGGCATGGAAGGGCCTGGCAGTGACATCTTGATTTACTGCTGACCTTTACCCAGGGCTCAGATCCCATCTGGTTCATTTGAGTCAATTCATCCAGTTTGTTCAACTCCTAGGTCTAGTGCTGGAGTGTAAAGACAGTGATGTAAAGTGTAAAGACAAGTCGGGGACAGACTGAGAGGAAAGAGGGGGTCAAGAGAGGGGCGTATGGGAGAGAGTGGGGATCTTTGATCAGGGGGCTTGTGCCTGGATTTAACCCGGGGTGGGGGCCTGTTTGCACCATGTCAGGGGGCAGGGGACAAGGAGATGGATAGCAACCCAAAATAGTGAACCACTTACAAATGTAACTTCAGGGACACCTAAAACCCTCCTCTTTTTCATCTTATCTCTAGTATCTGAAGTTTTGCCAACAGACTTATTTTTATTGGGACTAAATTATCACTTAGTTTAGGATGTAAATCCTTCCTGGAGAAAAACCTTGCAGTATTATCCATGTCCTCACCTTAGTATTAACTAGTTAAGTCAGAGATAAAAGGGGAAGACTTGTGGGATTTTCAAAGGTCCAGGAAAGACACTCAAAATATGTTCCCCTCCAACTTCCTTTGTTGATGTTCTGCGTCTCTTAACTAAGTCGTGTGGCTGTTATTTCATAGTTGGAATCCAGGCAGAGTGGCAAATGGCCTTTCAAGGGGGATGCAGTCCATGGGCCACTTCAATTGTTTTCCATGACCACGACCCTCACCACCCTCTCTCCTTCTTTAAATGCTTCCCCTCTTGGTTGTGGGGACTGAGTCAGAGCTCTCCTCTCCTATGAATGTTCCTTTTCAAGCTTCCTCTGCCCTCACCTGTTCTCTAACCAGGGCTTGTTACGTTTCCATCCTTAGCTCCCTCCCCTTCCTCTCATCTATGCCCATGGCTTCAAATACTCTGTGAGGGGCTGTATGCTTTATTTACCACTATATTCCCAGAACACTGTGTGGTAAGAAATAGATGCTCAACAAATTTGTTGAGTGGATGGATGAATGAATGAATGAATGAATGCATCCCAAGTCTATATCTCTGTCTAGGGGTCTCCTGGGACCACCGCCATCACCACTACCACCATCATCATCATCACCTGCAAGACTTGCATCTGGTTGGTGTTCCAATAACTTATTGGCTAAGAGAATGCTGCACAGGTTCCCAAGGCTCCTAATCCCACAGTTCTAGCATTAAAACATTCCTCCTGGATAAGGAGTATATCTTGTTCACAAAATTGAATCGGTGTTTTGTTTTTTCATTTGTTTTGGTTGTTCTTTTCATTTGTTGTTGCTGTTGTTGTTGTTAAAGTCTGGTCTCGAGGGGAGCAGTAATATGGAAGTGTGATGCATCATCAGTCAACATTTTCTCAGCTGGGGCCTGAACTAGTGCTGGACATAAAGAGGACTAAGTCACGATCCGTTCCCTAGAGGTGCTCAAAACTGGAGGTAGAATAGGGACTTGGAGCCCCAGGAAGCTGTAGTAGTGAGTGGTGGGAGCACAGGCCCGGATTCTGCGGGCTTGAGCTTTGGTTCTGCCACTGACAACTGACCACTGAGTGGCAGGCCCCGGGGCCTCTGTGAAAGGAGAGTGGGAGACCAGACTTCCACAAGCATCGTGGGTGCCCAAGGGAAGGGCCTTCAGAGACCCAGGTTTCTAAGATGGGGATCTTTGAGAAGTAAGGGATGCTGCGGGGTGCACTGGCTACCTCCTTGCTCCCCCAGGGTACTTGGAGCCCACTGATCTAATGCGGGCCCCCTCTGGGGAGGGGCAGCCACAGGCGGAGCCGGGCCACTGGGCATCCAGTCGCTCCAGCTCGGGGAGGAGCCAAGCGCCTGGGAGGCGGGGCGGAGGCCCGGGGCCAGAGAGCGAGCCAAGGCGCCGAGCGGCGGTGTGACCCTGCCTTTGCAGGCGAGGGACTCGGGCCGGCCGTGCGCTCCGGCTTCGCAGCTTCCGCGCGCCCCTATGGGGTCTCCGGGCCCGGGCGCGCCCTCGCCGGCGCTCTGCCTGCTGCTGGCCTGCGTCTGGCTGCCCCGGGGTGAGCCGGCGGCCGGTTCCTGCGGGTTCAGTCTCTGGTGCCAGGGCAGTGGGCTGGAGGGGGCCGGGGGGGGGGTAGGGGAACGGTGAGGGGAGGTTCTAGACAGGGAGGAAAAGGAGGTTTGCGGGGAGGGCAGGGGAGAGGAGAGAGGGGCGCCAAGGAAAAAGAGGCCAGAGACAGCCGGGAGAAGGGGTCCCAAGTTAGGCAGGATGGAAGGCACCCAGGGTGGCAAGCTGGAGGGAACAGGGGCACAGAGTAGGGGGAGAGTGGGAGACCCTTGTTGGAGAAGTCACCAGAGAGGGAAATGGATTGAAATCTGTAGGGAGAGAGAATGGGGGGATGAAGATGCATCCTAGAAGATGCAGGACAGGAGGTGGGAGACCCAAGAAAGGGAGGCCTGGCTTGACTGGAAAGCAATCCCCCTTCCCAGGCTTAGCACCCACACCCCAGGGCAACGCAGAGCTGCAGTCTGAGCCAGCCCAGGATCCCAGGTGAGTAGGTACAAGCTTGTGGCTGTCCCACCCATGACTCCCATCTTTATTTCTGGTGTGGGTGACCCCAGCGTTTTAGCACAGAGGGTGGGCTGCCCTTGGGGGTGGTGGGGAGGCATGGCTCATTCTTATTCCCTCACTCACCTTAGGCTTGTTTCTCATCTAGCTACAGACAGCAGGAGGTGTCCCTTGCCATAAAGGATGCTACAACAGTGATGGGAAGCCAGGTAAGAGGAGGCCTGGGGAAGGGGGGCTTCACTGGGCAGGGGCTTATTTCTGTCTGGGACCAGGGCTGAGAGGGAGCTCTATAGGTTGCAGGTAGGTTGTCTCTGCAGTTATTTGGAAGGGGACAGTGTCCCTAGTATATGTCTAAAGTATGCAGATTCATGATATACTTCTATTCCCACTTACCTAATCTCTTGGGACCCTGCCTGTAGTTGGTTCAGTTTGTTTTTGTTTTATTTCATTTGGGGAGGAGGGCACTAAGATGCAATCTGGACATAGCTGAACTCTCCCCCGCCCTGGGGTGAAAGCACAAAGGTGAGGGTTTAGGGGAGTGGAGTTCCCTCTTACTGGCCTGATCTGGGAAGGTATGAAACCGGTAAGATGCCCCACTCCATACCTTGAGCAGTGCTCCAGCTAGTGAGCCTTGAGAGGGAAAGACAAGAACTGGGCCACTCGGTGGGGTTTGTGAGGACGAGCTCACATTGTGTGGATGGGAAGGAGAACCGCAAACTATTAATCTGAGTCTGTACTGTTGCCCTCCCACCCTCCTGGCATTCTCCCTTCTTTCAGGAGAGGTAATAGTTTATTTTCTCACTTTGCCAAATTTCTTTGGTCTCTGGGTCAAGTGACTCATGTTCTCTTTCCAATCCTGTCCTGTACTTGTCTTTTCTACAACCATAGACATGTTATAAATCTGGCCTACCCACAGCTAGATCCCTAGAGCATCTAGAACCTCAACTCATGCACCCTGGCCCTAGGGATCAGACCTGGGTAACTCCTTGTGCCAGTGGGTTGGGGACTATCACCTGTAATAGAAAACAATGTGCTCCCAAATACCTGCCCTTTGGAAATAGGTATGAAGACCCCAAGGCAGGAAGAGAACATGCTTATTCTGTAAGGGGTGGATTATCCAGGGTATTTATTTTTTGTTTGCCCACTTAGCCAGGCCACAAGTTTTAGAATCACACTCAGATGTAGTTTGAATTGAAAGATAATATTGTTATTCTTTTTTTAAAATTAATTAATTTGAGAGACAAGGTGAGGGAGGGGCAGAGGGAGAGGGAAAGAGAGAGGCAGACAGCCCAAAGTGGGGCTCAATCTCACAACCCTGAGATCATGATCTGAGCCAAAATCAAGAGTCAGATGCTTAACTGACTGAGCCACCTAGGCACCATCTTATTCTTTTTCTATGTGATGAAATCAAGGTAGGTGGGTGACCTGCTGGGGCCCCCAGGAAGCAAGTGAAATAAGGACTCCTGGTGGAGCCAGCTTGCTGCCCCACAACATAAATGCCCCCCAGGACTCCAGGAATCCCTGAGTTCTAGTGGAGAAAATAATCCTTACCCAAGCACCTCATTCCCCTAGCAGGCTTCCTTCCTCGCTGGATTTTAGAGTAGGCCTCTCTCCCTTTACCTTCGGGAAGCATCTGGACCAGACAACCCCAGTGGGTTTCTCACATTACTCCAGAGCAAATAAGGGGTTGGAGTGGCCTTCCTTTAAAGCCACTGGAGTGGGTGTGGGGAAATTAGGTCATTAGCTAGAAAGTGAACCTGGGGATCCTTCGAGGGCTTCTGCCTTGAATAACCTCAGCGGTGAGGGTGGGTGTCCCAGACCAGCAGCCAATTGCCCTTCATTTCAGAGCTGCCACATTCCTATAAAGCACAGCCGTTGTCCAGAGAATCCATGGTATAGGCCAGGTTGGGAGGGTAAAAGCAATGTTATTTACCTCAATTTAACTGAAAGTTAGCATTCCCTTTAATAATGACTATAAGCTACAGACCACAATACAGCAGTAGCAGTGTCTGTGACTGTCACCAGTAGAAATCACAGACACGGTGATAGCATCTTACACTTGTCATTTCCAGATCTCATTTATACTCACTGCTTCAAAACTCTGGCAGTGATAAGACTTGCTGCTAGATCTTGCTATTTAATGTAGTCGAAATATTACGAAGCCACACATTTTTATAAAACAAAACATTTTCATGACTATATTGCAATATAATCAATGTCTTTTGTCATCCTGTGTTTTATTGTTTACCAACATTATTCTTAGAATGGATCAATAGGCTTCACTAGATTGTCAGAGAGGTTCTTGGCATCAAAATGTCTAAGAACTTCTGATCTATACTGAAGACAAATCATTTGAGCAGGATTTAAAGATTTCTCCAGAAAACGGCCTTGGCTCTGCAACCCTATCTTGCCCTCATTAACACTGATCTCAGAAGCCACATCTGAGGTGGGGGTGAGGAGTGGAGAGACACAAAGACACAAAAAGGTTTCATTAAGAGCTCTTTGGGGCCTACGGGATGTGAGGTGATCGTTTTTCCCATGGTCTCTGAGGCCCCGTGAGATCGATTACCACCAGGGTGGGAAGCCCGACTCCTGGGCTCAGGCTGGATGTGCAGGGTAAGGAGAGCCGGGGAGGACCCAGGAACCAGGGGCCAAAGGGGGACAAGAACACTGAAACCTGGCCCAGGAGGGGCCGATGACTTCCCATGGGTCAGTAGGACAGTGCAAAGGGGGGCGGTGACTGCCCAGGGTTGAGTGGAGAGACTGGCAAAGACCCCCGGAGGTTGGGCTCCAGGGACCAAGGGTTCTGGGTACTCTCCATGTTCCAAGTCCTTTGCCTGAGGCTGGGGATTCAGCCCGAGGCTTTGGAGATGACAGAGAGGAAGGAGGACACGTGAGACAGAGAAGCACAGTGTGTCAGTGCCTTGTTGGCCCTGTGAACATGCACACGGGCTCCCTGAGGGCAGAGACTTTGTCCCCTTCACACGGGGAAGCTGTACACAGGAGGGGGCTGAGGCTCTGAGAGGGGAGTTGCTTACTGGGACCCCAGTCCCAGTGGTATGAGCCACCTCAGACTAGGGTCCCGAGAGCTTGGCATCCAAGTCAGCTAGCTCCGTGCTGACTGACCACCCTGATGTTCAGAACAGTTCCAATTTCAGACAGTTTCTATCCAGAGAGTCCACGTGGTGGGATTTCTGGTCTGGAAGATAGGATTTCTCAGCTCACTTTGCCTGTGTCCTCCTCAGATTTATGGTATCAGGGAGAGTCCTGGCGTGGAGCCGAGTTCTGAGGACTGTGGGTGGTGACCCATGAGGAAGGTTGGGGTAGGCGATGGCATGAGATGTTCCCCAGCCTTGGGGCGAGGGGCTGCCTTTGTTTCTTAGGTCTGCCTCGTGTGGTTTCCGAGGTATTTGTTCTCCCGACAAGGGGGTTTTGTGTTGGGTTTTGTGAGGGCATGAAAGTGTACTAGAGAGGGAAGGAGGCAGGGAGGCTGGGGGATATGGGAGCACGGAGGGGAGGGAATGTGTTCAGGCCACCGAGATGCCACTCTGGAGGGTTAAAAACCAACCTTCACTCCTCTAGGGCAGGTCTGAAAATGTTCCCGGACCTCTCAGAGGTGGGCCTGGGGAGGGAGAGTGGCTGGAGCACAGAGGCATGGGGGGCCTCCCTCCTCTGGGCGATGGACAGGGAGGGCCACGACCTTTAGGAAGTCCTTCCCTGACCGTGTTCTCTTCCTTCTGTCTTTAAAAGGAGGCTGAAGTCCTGGACTCCTTGGCCATGTCTTCCTGGGAAAGGCGGCTCCATCGGGCCAAATGTGCACCATCTTGTAAGTGGCCCCCCTCCCTGTGGCCCATGGCAGGCCAGGCTTCCCTCAGGGCCTCCTGTGATCTCTCTGCCCTGCAAAGGGTCTCTTCCCACCTTCCCCAGCCCCAGCCTCCAACTCTGCTTTCCTGTCTCCTGCCTGGCTGAGGAGGGCTTCCTCTCCAGTGTCCTGTTCTTATGACCATGGCCCCATGGCTTTTCCCTCTCACACTTTCTGATGCCAGTGTGATTGGGCTTCCTTGCTTAGTGGCTGTTTCCCCCTCTTCTTCACCCTGTGTCCGCAGCCTCTCCCCTTACCCTGTGCTGTGTCCGTGGCCCGTCTCTTGTGCCATGGCTCCTTCCCTCACCATACTCCGCTTCACTTTGTCTTCTCATGCTCTGTGGCCTTTCTGTCTCCCGTATTCCAAACATGAGGCATCTGCCCCTTCCCTGGGTCGTGCTTAAGCCTCTTCCCCTGAGCTTAGGGAACAGTGAGGAAGAGAGGTACCTGAAGATCTCTGAGCAATCTCCCCACTCACCCTACGTGCTCTATATTCAGTCTGCCTGCCTTGTGTGGCAGCCACGAACTTTCAGCGCAGGGAGCTGAAGGCCCAGGTGGGATTGGCCTGGGGGGCACTCGAGGCATACTGAGGACAGGTACTCTGAGCCCCCACGCTGCCTGCCTGTAAGGGAGGGAGCCAGGCAGCTGGGTCTGAGGCACCCTACCAATGCCCCCACTAGGGCTAGCTCCTGAGAAATGTTGGGGCTACCTGTGGGTGGGGATCTGAGTTCCATGTAGCTCTGGAAGGGCTGAGTCTGGTGCCCTGGCATGAGGGAGGTGCCTTCTGTGTCTCCCCTGCAGACTTGTTCTCCTGCTTCAACGGGGGCGAATGTGTGTACCCAGCCTTCTGTAACTGCAGACGCTTCAATGCCACCGGGCCACGCTGCCAGATGGGTGAGTCTGAGCTCTATCCCACCCCGGGGGTGGGGTGTGGGTACAGGGAAAGCTTGTGAGCCTAAGGCCTGGGAGACCCAGGCTGGGGAGGGGGCACAGGTCAGGGGCCCTGCTAGGAGCTGGCTTGGTGCCCACTGCAGCTGCATGGACAGGCTCTCTTTCCTCTGGCACAGTGTATAACGCCGGCCCTGAGCGGGACAGCATCTGCCGGGCTTGGGGACAGCACCATGTGGAGACGTTTGACGGTCTCTACTACTACCTCTCTGGGAAGGGCAGCTACACCCTGGTGGGACAGCATGAGCCTGAGGGCCAGACTTTCTCAGTCCAGGTGAGGCCTTTCCTGCCCTGCCTCTCTACGAAGGTTCCACTAGGCTCTGGAGGTCGTCCTGGCCAGGGCTTTGCTGGTCACGGTTAGAGAGTCTACACCTGGGAGGAGCTGGGGGCTCCATGGTTCCCTCTCACCCACTCACTCCTGGTTGCCCCTGGCCAGTTACCGATTTAGTCACTCATCATTAAGTATTAGGTACATACTTGTTCTCTCCCTGGCACAAGGCTTGGCGGTGGCCTTGTGGACAGTAACACAGATGTAGTCTCTGTCCTTGTGGAGCTTACAGACTAATGGGGGAAACAGACATCAAATCGAATGAATCAAGTGCAACTGAGCACACTTCAGAGGAGAAGTGCCAAATGTTAGAAAAGCATGCGATGGATACCTAACCTTGCTTATTGGAAAGGAGGATGATCAGGGAAGACTTCCGGGAGGAAGTGACATTTAAGTTGAGATCTGAAGAATGAATTGGAGTTAGCCAAGTGGAGGGTCACAGGTCTGAGGGCTGGACATGAGAACATTCCAGGTAAAGGGAATTTGGGTGCTGAGGACCTGAGATAACAAAGAGCACTG
Organism: Nyctereutes procyonoides; assembly: GCF_905146905.1. Taxonomy (NCBI): domain Eukaryota; kingdom Metazoa; phylum Chordata; class Mammalia; order Carnivora; family Canidae; genus Nyctereutes; species Nyctereutes procyonoides. The sequence continues at coordinate 10,622,539 of NW_026575034.1, read as the reverse complement.
TGCCTCTGAGGAAATGATAGAGGTCCTGGACGACTCCATTCAGGGTTACCTCTTCTAAGAAGCCCTCTTGGACGCGCAGACCTCCTAAGCTGGCTCAGGGGCTCCTCTCTGTGTAACCAAAGTTCTGCATTGGTGCATTGTCAGTGCATTTCTCTTACAAAGGTCTGTTTCCAGGTTGGTCTTCTCTACCATATAGAAGCTTTCCAGGCAGGGACCATGTCTTTTTATTCGATGTTCCCAGGACCCAGATTAGCGCTCAGACAACGTTTGTCCTGTATATGAACACATGTGTGAGACTGTCAGGTGGATCTGATTTCCATGCTTACCCCATGTGTGGTGTGGGGTGTCTGCTTCAGGCACTGGTCGGTACACCTCCGTCCGGAGAAAAGTCAGCCTGGGAGCCGGCTCTGCTGAGGAGCACCTTGGTTAGGGCAGAGTTAGGGCCAGAGGCTTGGGAGTTTGGGGAGATCCTCATGGTCACTGTCACTCCTCTGCCAGCAGGCATGCCCCTCTGTCTCCGGCACAGCCCTGCCCCAGGGCCGCCCTAGGGGCCATGCCTGGATGGCATGCCCTCTCTGCCTCGGCGTATCACACATCAGAGTTTTTTTATGACTGTCATTTTGTGACAGATACAATTACTTAGACTAACGGGGTGCAACACATTCATGGATTCTGAAATAAACTTAATGAGTTAGAACTAGCAACCCTGCCAAAAGAAAGAAAGAAGGGGGGAGGAAGGGAGGGAGGAAGAAAGAAAAGAGAAAAAACCCCAAAGAGAATAGAATATATAATGTGGATGCATCACACATTAATAGGGGTAAATACTATTTTGTAAAATTTTTGTTTTGTTTATATATGTATATATTTATGTTTCTTACTGTGGGTCATGATCCAAAGCTTGACAAGTTTAGAGTGTGGGGTGGCTTTCACAAGCCCCACTTTCAGCTGGAGTGACCCCAGCCTGCTTAGCCACATTGAATGGTAATCTAGTGGAAGGGTTTCTACACCGGGAAGAGAAACATTTCAGGCTTTTCTCTAAGCCTCAGTTCTCCTCCTTCTCTTGGGTCTCAGGGCTTTGAGGTATGGGTTCCATCTGTGGAGGGGGCAGAGGAGATGTGCATGTGACAGGCGGCACAGGAGTGACACAGGTCACATGTGCTTGTGTGTGCAAGGAAGGCCTAGACCGCACCTGTCCAGGTCATGGTTAGTGTGTGCACTGAGAGTGCCCAGTGAATATATGAGAGGTGTGTGTGTGTGTGTGTGTCTATGTGTGTGTGTGTGTGTTCTGTGTGTCAGATGGTGTGAGTGAAGATCTTGGCTTTTAATCTGATGGGATAACCTGGGTTGCAAAAAAAAAAAAAAATACAAAAATAGGGAGACAGCACCATGTACTGGAAAGAGCCCTGAAATTTAGCCTGGAGTCCTGGGTTGGAATCCTGGCTGTGTGCGTGTGTTGACCTTCATCACTTCACCTCTCTGAGTATCACCTGCCTCCTCCGGGAAATGCAGATAATCAGAGCTCTGTCCTCCTGCGGGGTTGTGGGGACTGGGAGACATCACAGAGGAAGGGTGCTTGGCACGCAGAAGGTAGGTGATGAGCATTAAGCGGAAGCTCCATGGGGTGTCCCTGGCCTCTGAACCCCCTCAATCAGGTGCACAACGACCCGCAGTGCGGCTCCTCCCCCTACACCTGCTCCAGGTCGGTCAGCCTCTTCTTTGCGGGTGAGCAGGAGATCCGTCTGGCCAAGGAGGTCACCCTCGGAGGCGTGAGGTAACTATGACACCAGCTCTGAGCTCTCCTGCCCCCTGGCACTGGTGGTGAGGGATGGTGAGCATCTTCCTTCTATAGCCTAAAGAAAACTGTTTTCTGGGGGCAAACCGAAGAGTTTCCACCATCAGGGCAGGAACATACTGGCTGGCCAGCAGGGTTTCCCATCAGCTGGGTTTGTGGAACAATGAGTCCCTCGAGATTTTCTGAGACTCTGAGGGCCCTGTGCGTTTCCAGGCAGTGGGGATTCATGCCAACAGCAGAATTTTTGAGATAGACTATACCATGGAAAGCATGCTTAATTTTTTTTCTTTCACAGTTTCGAGGGAACCTTCTTGAGTGGATCATACACAGTTCAAGCCTCCTCAGAGGAGACCTTGAACTCATTGTCACCTTTTCTGATTGCAAAGGGTCATTTCAATGTCACTTACCTTGTTGGGACATCTGGCAGCAGAGGAATGAGGACTCTGCCCCCACACCACATGGCCCAGACTGTGGTTCTTCTGAAGTCTTTCTTGTGTCTTGTCTTCACTGTCCTTTCCCTCCCTTGCTGTCTGCTGTCCCTTCATGCTGCTGCTGGGTTGGGGGAAGGAGTCTTCCTGCAAGGACCCTTCTCTTGGTCTCATTTCCTGCTTCCGATCTGGAAACTGGGTAACCACACTTTCTGGGGCTCAGGGTAACACTGAAAGCCCAGGGGCTTTTCCTGTGAAGAAAAGACTGGTATATGGATCTTCGGGTTCCAGTTTTGGCTGGTTAGACCCTGTTTTTGTTTTTCTTTCCTTACTTTGAAGCGGATTAAAAGTTGCCAGATTCCATATTGGCTAGGAGAGCCTATCCCAGTAAAACTGGGAATGTGGTCGGGATTGCTATGGGCCTGCATCCTTTCTTCCTCTCCTGGTTTTCTTTATCCCTCAGCTTTTTTTCTCTTCCTACCCCTTTCTTGCTTGCCACCAAAAAACCCAAACCACGTAAATGTCTGTTTATACCATTTCTCCCATCCAGGAGAAATGAGCTGACAGTTTCAGATACTCTAAGATTTATCCTACCGGGGAAATAGCAATTTTATTTTTCTTCTAATTTTTTAAAAAAGATTTATTTATGAGAGACACACAGAGAGGCAGAAACACAGGCAGAGGGAGAAGCAGGCTTCTTGCAGGGAGCTTGATACAGGACTTGATCCCAGGACCCTGGGATTATGACCTGAGCCAAAGGCAGACACTCCACTCAGCGGAGCCACCCAGGTGCCCCAGAAATTGCAATTTTAAAAGCAAGTTTTAAACTCTGAAGACAAAAGAATCCCTCTCTAATGGTGGACTTCAGATACCCAGAAAGTCAGGGGGAGGGAAAGTGGGGGCCTTAGATCCCATGCTACCGGTGGCATGTGGATGAGGCAGGTGCTGGGTACATGATGGGTCCTGCGGGCAGGGGACACGGCAGGGCCTTTGGTGAAGGGACTGGATGAGTGTAGGTGGTGTAAACGGCCTGAAGCTCTGGGCTGCCCCCTGCAGGGTCCAACTGCCCCATGTGATGGGGAACGTGCGTCTGCAGCCGCTCGCTGGCTACGTCCTTGTGCGGCATCAGTCAGCCTTCACACTGGCCTGGGATGGTGCTTCTGCTGTCTACATCAAGATGAGCCCGGAGTTCCTGGGCTGGACTCATGGGCTGTGTGGGAACAACAATGCCGACCCCCAGGATGATCTGGTGACCAGCTACGGTGAGGTGCAGGGCAAGTGGCCTCTGTGGGGTGTGGGTAGAGGTGGGGGATGAGTCAGGCTGGGAGGGTAGGAGAGACCTTGGGTGGAACCCTGGGATCATGGTACTAAAGACCCTTTGGGATGCCTGGGGCCCCTTCCTACAAAGTGTGTGGCCTCAGGCATGTTCTTAACCCCTCAACCTCAGTTTTCTTGTCTGTAAAATGGTCATAATGAGAACTCCTGCTATGGTTGTGTGAGGATCTAAAGGGCACTTTGCTGGGTGGGATTGATCCTGCAAGATGAGTATGTGTCAGTGGTAGGGAGCAGAAGGCCAGAGAGAGCCAGGAAGAGAAAAGGCTCCATGGGACCTGAAGATACCTAAGGAGGAGTGGTAAAGTAAGAGTGAAGGATGCAGGGCCAAATCATGGCGACTCTGGCTGGAAGGAGGGAAGTGACACCTTTGAGCACCCACAACATACTGAACACTTAACATAGTCTTTACAGTAATCTCATGGTGGGGGCGGCAGAGTTATTTGCCCTATTTCACACATGGGAGAACTGAGGTTCAGAGAAATGCAGGAGCTTGTCCATGCTCACATACTAGTTGTCTCTGGATTGCATGGTGTTGCCTCCGCCGGTTTGGAGCAGTAGGGAGCTACTACAGGTTCTCGAGCATTCTTGCCTATTATCACCAGCTTTTTCAGGAGAGCGGCTCCGTTGGGAAATGCAGACTGAATGCGAGCTGGGAGGCTGGATTCTTCGCCTCCTTGCCCACCTTTGTCATCTCTCAGGGTCCACCTGCCCTCCCTTACTTAGAGCCTTCCACGGCCCCCTCCCCGCCATCCACCTGTGGTCATCCACCTGTGGTCATGCTAGTTCTGCCCTCCAGGGAAGCTGACGGACGATGTGGCTGAGTTTGTGCACAGCTGGCAGGAGCAGGCCCCCAACCAGCCTCCGAGGCCTACAACTTCCTCCCTGCCTCGCCCACCGTGTCTGCAGCAGAGCGCGGGAACCATGCAGGTCTGGGCCTCAGGCAGAGTGCCTCCCCCCACCGCTCCTAGTGTCTGTCCACCTCCTAGAAAAAGTCTGTGCACCACCCCTTTTCTCCCCATCTTTCTCCTTCTCTCTCTTGAGCTCCAATTGGGGTTCGGCGTGGGGGCTGGTGAAGTCAGAGGGCTGTGAGTGGCTTTGCAGCCCCCAGCTCTGTCTTGTGGCCCTTTGCCCAGGGTGTGTACGACCGGTGCGAGGCACTGCTGAGGCCCCCCTTTGATGCCTGCCACGCCTATGTCAGCCCTCTGCCCTTCACAGCCAGCTGCACCAGTGATCTCTGCCAGTGAGTAGCCAGCCAGGTGTGGAGCTGCCCTGGTGCTGCGGGGGCGGCGGGGAGGGGGCTCAGCACGTGGGCCACGGGGGCTGCTAATCCCAGGCCCTGACAGATATGCTTCCCAAAGCTCGGAAATTCTTAACTGCATAGGTGGACAGGGCTTCCCTACTATCTGAAGCCCAGAAATAGGGACTGATGCCCTCCGGGTCACACAAGTCAATGGCAATGGTGGGACTAGAACCCAGGTGTCCTGCCTCCATCTGTATACAGATACCTTCCCAGTCTCTCTTTCCTAGCTGTGTGACAAGGAGGGGTGCCCTGCGCCCTGGAAGTGTCTAGAGGGTGCGGGAGGGCAGGTGGCGGAGTGGGCTCTGGTGTGACGCTTGGTTTCCCTGCACAGGTCAGTGGGCGACGAAGCCACCTGGTGCCGGGCGCTGGCGGAGTACGCCCGAGCCTGCGCCCAGGCGGGGTGGCCCCTGCAGAACTGGAGGACCCAGCTCCGGCAGTGCGGTGGGTGCATCGTGCTGGTGGGCAGGGACGGGTTCAGACAAGCTCTGGCTTGGGGCTGTGGGTGGCACCCTCGGGCTCAGCTCAACGTCCTGTCCTGCTTAGGCCCATAGTTGTCGGCGCTGTAAGGCCTGAGGCCCCATCCTCGTGTGACCGAGGAGCAAACGGGCTCAGAGTGGAGGGACTGGCCTGCGGCCACAGAGCAGGCTAAGCGTGGGTCTCCGAGCCTCCCAGGCTCTCGCCTACTTTCTGGTCACCCAGGGTTCCCACTGGGACTAGGGGAACAGGAAGATCACAGCCCTCACTCCCCCGACCCCAAGGCCTGGAATAGGGGTTGGGTCTGTCCTGGCAGAGCTGGGGCCCGACTCCCCCCTTCCCCGTGCACCCTCCCCCCCAGCCGTGCACTGCAAGGAGGCGGCCTTTACCTACAATGAGTGCATCGCCTGCTGCCCCGCCTCCTGCCAGTCCCGGGCATCCTGTGTGGACAGCGAGATCGCCTGTGTGGACGGCTGCTACTGCCCCGACGGTATGCCAGGGGCAGAGCGGGTGCCTGGCCATGTCCTCCTGGGCTGGCACGGAGGCGCGTGATCAGGGGCCCTGAGGATGCCTATCTGCACAATGAGGGGAGAAGGAACACACAACTCGGGAGGGAATAAATGAATGACTGGCTTCAGGGAGGTGGGGGTGGGGGTGGCACTGCGGCTCTTGAGAAGTTCATCAGGGTGTTTCATGTCATTGGGACTGAGCTTTTTAAGGTGTGTAGACAAGGACGAATCATTTATTCGTTCATTCATCATTCATTTCTTCATTGATCATGTATGAATTTGCTTAAACACTCATCCACATTTTTTTAGGGGGATATAAATTTGCAGCATATCTGTAGTGTGCAGGCCATGGCTATGCAGGGATTGAGATAAAAATATATAGAGATACAGTCATGGACTCTAGGGGTCACAATCTGGTTGCTGTGATGTTTATTTATGGCTCCCGTCTAAGGCATAAAGCAGTGAGGACCCACTCAGGGGTTCAGACAAGAGACATAGGAATTCAGTGAGGGGAGAGATTGTCAGGGAAGGCTTCCTGGAAGACGTGGTACCTAAGCTGGTTCTAGATGCAGTGACAGGCTTTTGAGAGGTGGAGAAGACAAGTTGGTCAGTATGCAGGTTGCTTGGGGTGGGCAGTTCTCAGAGCAAAAGTCTGGAGGTGAGATTATTTGTCCAGAGGGGATTCAGATCTGGCCTGAGCCAAGGATTTATGCAGGAGAAGGCTTGAAAGTGGGCTCAGTGGTGAAAGCTGGGATGAAGGATCTTATGGCCCCGGGGAGCCATAAACGGTCTGTGAACAGGAGTGGAGGTGAGTTAAGTGGGCCTTTGCTGTCACCCTAGGGCTGATCTTTGACGATGGGGACTGCGTGGCACCAGCTGAGTGTCCCTGTGAGTTCCATGGGACCCTGTACCCGACTGGCTCTGTGGTGAAAGAAGACTGCAACGCCTGGTCTGTGTCCACAGCTGGGGGGTGGGGCAGTGGTGATTTCCAGGGTTTTCCAACAGGGCTGCCCATCTGGGGTCTGGGAGCCCTGGTAACATGGGGGCACTCACTCAGCATCTTTAAGTCTCAGGAGATCTCATTAGATCTAACCCTTGGAGGTGGAGGTCTCTACCACCCACTTTAGAGATGGGAAGACTGAGGGCTGGGGGCAGCAGCTCTGTGGACCCTGCAGTCCTCCAGCATCTCCCCTAGGCCTGGAGAAGTGAGCCCTGCCTCCTCGGTCTCTGTTTCAGCACATGCACTGCAGGCAAGTGGGTGTGCAGCACATCTGTCTGCCCAGGTATGTCTGACTCTAGTCCCTTCCTCCAGTCTCACAGCTTTGGGGGCAGGGAAGTTCTGGGGGCCAGGCCTGCAGTTCCCAGCTTGACCCACTTTGATTCCTCAGAGCCACTTTGCCTGGTTAAGGGATTGTTCCAGCCCCTGTCAGGGAGGCCTTTTGTGGGGGCAGATCTAAGGACCTTCCTGAGCTTGGGGTCCTTGCACGGAGACTGGCCTCCTGGCAGGGGGAGATGCTGAGGGCAGGGCTGTATCTCCCTTCAGACAGGCTGGTGAGGGCAGGGCTGCTTCTCCCCAGCGACCAGAGTGTCGAAAGGGGGGGCCAGGGCTCCAAACACCGCCTGAACTCCTGAGGACAGGGTGCTGTCTCTTCCTCATGCTCGGGGCCCGCAGGGCAGAGGCAGTCCCCGTGGGGCAGCTCCCATATGTCAGCCACCTTTCTCTGCCCCTCAGCCGAGTGTTCAGTGACTGGTGACATCCATTTCACGACCTTTGACGGCCGGCGGTACACCTTCCCTGCCACGTGTCAGTACATCCTGGCCAAGAGCCGCTCCTCGGGCACCTTCACAGTGACGCTGCAGAATGCCCCTTGTGGCCTGGTAAGGGCTGGGCACCCTCAGGCCCACTCCAGCCAGCCGCTTCTGCTCTCTGCCTCCTCGGGAGGCTGAGGGACTTCGGGCAGGGTCCCAGGGCTTCCACAGCCCACTCATCCTGATGTCTATTCTTTCTGGGCAGAGCCAGGGGATAGGAGACTAGGTTCTGTCTCTAGAACATCTGCTAGCTGAGTGGCACTTCCCCTTTTCTGGGCCTGAGTGTTTTGTTTTTTTTTTTAATCTCTAAAATGGGTCTAATTCAATTTAATCTTATCTGCTTCCTTGGATTGTACCTTCAACATCCCTATATTTATTTGCTCACTCATTTATTCATTCAGCAAATACTGAACATCTGTTTGTGCCGGAAGCTATGTTGGGTCTCGGAGACTGGGATGGATTAGATCTGGCTCTGCCCTCCTGGGCCTTGCAGTTTGGTAGGTGAGGCAGAGAAGTACCCCCATAATCCACTATGTTATACGAGTCGTGACAACGTGGACATTACAGGGTAGGTCCCCGTGGAGGAGCTTTTCCTTGTTGTTGTTCAAGAGGTCAGGTGGGAGGAGGGGTGATCTGGAAAGACTTCCTAGAGGAGGCGACCCCTGAGCTGTGTCAGCTGCTTATGAACGTAACTGAGAAAATCGCCAACTCACATATCTGAGGTAGTTGTGAGTTTGTCTGTCTCTCCGTGACTGCATTTTCCCTGAGTCGACCATACAGAGCTGACCCCATAAGCCTTGGTCTGGGCTACACTCAGCTCCTTCCTGCTCAGTAGAGCAGGGGTTCACACCCCTAGTCTGGGCAGCCACCCCCAACCCCCCTTCCCTGCCTGCCTTGTCCTCCCCCACTGATGTCAGGTGTGAGCAGACATCACATAGAGGTCCCCTCCCTGGCCCTGGGGACCCAGGCTGGGCTGTGGACAAGGGAGACAGCTGTACTTTCTTCCTTTTGAGGCCTGAGTGATCCCCTCCTCTTTCTCTGCCAGAGAATGGCCTGGATTTGCCCTTGGCTGCTCTCTGAATCAGAACACTTGTCCTCAAAAGCCTGGGGGCTCCCATGACATCCTGAGGGAGGCAAAAGAAAAGGCAAGCAGACAGACACCACCCAGTGTAACTCCTTCCCATTTACAAAGTTCTAGAGTCTTAGAATACCTGGGGCCATGAGACCCTGGAGGTCCCTTACCAACCCTTTCTCTACCACATTCTAGATGGTGGCCAGCCAGCCTTGGCCTGAGGTAACCTGCTTCACTGCTCAACAGTGCCTCTTGATAGCACTTTCCTTTTACCATGAGCCAGGTCTCCTCCTTGTGACTTCATCCATGCTGATGAACAGTAAGCTAGTCTTCTGCTGGCTCTGTGCAGGGCACAATGAGGATTACACAAATGAGTCAGACCCTGATCCTAGCCACCAGGAGCTCGCAGCCTGATGAGGGAGTCACTCATGTCCTCAGGACAGGTGCTTCATGGTGAGATACAAGAGCAGTGCTATCAGAGGGGAGTTCTGTGGAGGAAGAAATATTCCTACAGGTCAGAAGAAAGGATCAGGGAAAGCCAAGCCTCATGGCAGAGGTGGCATTTGGCCTGAATGACCTAAAGTGGGCCTAAAAAGATAAATAGAAATAGGATATATATGTTTGAGGATGGGGAGAAAGTGCAATCCAGGAGGATTAGATCATATGAAAGAAAGCAATGAGGTTGGAATGTTCTAGAAAACATTAAGGCCGATGCAGAAGGACTTGGCAACTGGCTGGTAAAGTGGGCAGGGTGTGTGGGAGAGAAGGAGGAAGAGTCAAAGATGAAGCCATGACTTCAGTCCTGGGTGAACACAAGGGGGTAGGGTGAAGATGTTAAAAGGATGATGATGATGAAGTATTTACATAGTACTTTTTACTTTGACTAATCACTTTTGCATGGGACCTCTAGTTTAAGGCTCAAAATACCCCATGTAGTAATCATTATTATTCTCTCCACTTAAAATATGATAAGACAGGCCTATAGAGGCTTGGGGTGTTCCTGATAACCCCCAGCCAGCCGGAGGGGGAGCTGAGCCAGACCCAAGGCTGGAAGTCCGGAAAGCCTGTCACAGCCTCTTTATACACCCACCCCAATATCTGGGTAGTGTTTACAGCCTTTGAAATATTTTTCAAGTAGACCTTTCTCATAGTAGTTTTAGATTTTATAGAAAAAATTGCAAAGATAGTACATAGAGTTCCCATAAATCCCACACCTAATTTGTACTATCATTAACATTATACATTAGTATGGTACATTTGTTACACATAACGAACCAATGTTGGTACATTAACTAAAATCTGCACTTTACTCATATTTCCTTATTTTTTTTTTAAGCCTAATATCTTTTTTCTCCGTTCCAACACACCACATTGCATTTAGTCATCATGTCTCCTAGGCTCTTCTGGCTGTTGCAGTTTCTTTCTTTAGTGTGTATGTGGTTTTTTGTTGGTTTTGGTTTTTTGAGAGAGGGAGAAGAGAGAATCGTAAACAGGCTCCATGCCCAGTGCGGAGCCTCACTTGGGGCTTGATCTCACCACCCAGAGATCATGACCTGAGCTGAAATCAAGAGTCAGATACTTAACCAGCTGAGCTACCCAGGAACCCCATTGTTACAGTTTCTAAGACTATGATCTTGAAAGTTCTGAGGAGTGCTGGTCAGATATTTTGTAGAATGCCCCTCTACTGGAATTTGTGTGATGTTTTTCTCATGGTTAGAGTGGTTTTATGAATTTTGGGAGGAAGATAAGAGGTAAATTGCTATTTTCATCACATCTTATCAAGGGTACATATACCAACATGGTTTATCACTGTTGAGGTTGACCTTGGTCATCGGGCTGAGGTAGTGTTTGTCACATTCTCCATGTAGAGTTAGCCCTCTTTTCTCCCCTTGCCCTACTGTTCTCTTTGGAAGGAAGTCTCTATGCTCTGCCCACACTGGGCGAACGGAAAATTATGCTCCCTCTGCTTGAAGGCAGAGATTCTACATACATTATTTGGAATTTTTCTGCACAGGAGACTTGTCTTCTTTCACCCGCACATATTTTCTTTCAGTCATTTATTTATGTCAGCATGGATCCAGGGATATTTATTTTATTCTTTGGGTAAGAATCCAATACTTTCTTTTTTATTTTGTTACTCAGACTTTTTCTAACTTGACCATTGGGCAGTCTTACAGTTGGCTCTGGAGTCTCTTTGACATAGCCCCATCAGTGTGTGTGTGTCTGAGTGCATGTGTGTCTATGTGTATACCGCCTTACTTTATGGTCCTATAAGATGCACCAGGCTCTTGTTGTATATTTCCTGTTGGATTCCTAGAGTCAGCCATTTCAGAAAAAATACTATCAGATGCTCTGGGCTCTTTTTATTGGAGAACGGTATTAGGCAGAAAGATCTGGGGTACTAGGTGTGCACCATTGCTACTGGGGTATCATTTCTTTTAGACCCTCTTAGCCTACAGATAAAGGAAATAATATGTATAACTTACGAATATCCTTGTATAACCAATGTATATATACGTATCTATAGATAATCTATCAATAGCTCTGTATATCTTTATGCGCTAAAGTTCATATTGATGTGCCAACTCTAATCTATTACCACGTGGGTCATTGTAGCCTCCCCCCTTGCTTATCTATAAACGCCCAGGCTGACAGTGAGAAATCTGGCTTCCACATCCATCATCCATTTATCTAATTGTTCAATTCCAGTATACCTGTATAGAAGTATCGGAATTATTAACCCATATCCATGGGAAAGAACTTTATCAACTAGAGTGCAGTACTTATGCACAGTTCCATTTGCCTTTAGTCTTACAAACTCCACTTATTTTCAAAGTTATTTAAGTCAACACCTTTCCCTGCACCCCTCTTTCAGTGAGGTTGTTTGATATATTTGTAATACAGTTAGATTCTTTTGTCATAGTCTGCATTCCATTCTGGGATCCTTTGAACTCCTACCTGATTTAAAAAAAATTGTACACAATAGGGTTCACTCTTTATGCTGTAATGTTCTCTGGGCTTTGACAAATACAACCTCCAAAGTATTCCAGGCATGTTTTCTTACCTGTATCAAACCAGGCAAGACCAACTATTGTGGTATTTCTCTATTCCTGAAGGAGAGAACTGAGGTGTGGATAAGTTCAATGAGGTCTTTAAGGTCTCAGCTTTCAGTGACATCAAGGCCTGAGCCTAAGACTTTGACTAAAGCATTGCAGTCTTTCTTCCTGCACCAATGACAGGTCCAGAGGGGGACAGAGGATGAGTGGGTCTGGCAAACAAGGTAATGTTTCAGATACAATGGTTTTGAGCTGTTTCAGGGATTTTTATGTCTCCTTGGGAAGGAGCTTAGAAGAAAGGTCGTAGCTTGTTGCACAAAGCCTTTCTGAAAAGTTTCAAGCTCTAATCCTTGCCTCATTCTGTTGTTTGATTATATCACTTTCAGATTATACTTTCTCTGGCTGTCTTTGGACTGAGAATAAAGTCCAAAAATTTTACAAAGCTCTGCCTAAGCGGGCCCCTGCCTATCCTTTTTTTTTTTTTTTTTTTTTTTAAGATTTGGTTTATTCATTCATGAGACACACAGAGAGAGGCAGAGATACAGGCAGAAAGAGGGAGAAGCAGGCTCCTTGCAGGGAGCCTAATGTGGGACTTGATCCCAGAACCCTGGGATCACAGCCTGAGCCAAAGGCAGGCGCTCCACCACTGAGCCACCCAGGTGCCCCTGCCCTGCCTACCTCTTGAACCTTATCTTAAACCACTTTGCTCAGTGGCCTCTGCCCCTCTGATCTTCTTTTATGTGCTTGGATGCATTAAATGCCTTCCTGTGTCAGGGAATTTTGTACAAGCTGTTCTTTATACCTGGATGTCCCCCTCCTTGCCTTCTCTCTTCTCCCAGCTACCTTCTATGGACCCTTCAGATCTCAGCTCAACGGTCACATTTTCCTGGGTGTTAGCCTTCTGATCTGCATAATAGGGTTATTAGTAAGACTTACTAAATACGATTGCTATGAGAATTAAGTGAGTAAATAAGTGTAAAAAGATTAGAACAGTACCTGAACGTAGTAATTTCATATTAAAATTAACTGTTATCATAATAAATCTAACATTATTAAAAGTTTTGTTATGATTTTTACATTACCGTTATCTTTCCTGAGAATGGCCTTTCCTACCTCTGCAGACTAGTCTTGTTCCTTCACTACATGGTTTCCTAGTCACCCCACCCTACACCTTTTTGCAGCATTGATCCCAATAATAATTTAAAAGCCGATTTTGTGATTGTTTAAATGTCTGTGTCCCACACATATATGTACTCCCCATGAGTATATCACTCCATCACTGTATGGTTGTGTTGATGCCTTCTCATGGGAGGAAGTATGAATGGGCCTGATGCAGACTACCCATTTTAGAGATGAGAACCTGAGGCCCAGATAGTATTTGTTCATTTCTTGCTTGCCTATGAGTGGAGCTCAGTACTCTGCAGGAAAGTGCTATATAAATACCTATACAGGGATGAAATTGAAGTCTTATATTGTACTTGAGTGGGGAGGCCAGTGTTTTTGAGGCTAGACTCTGGGCCATCCAGGGGGTCTAGCTCTCCTCTGTGTCATGAATAGCCTAAGAGTTGGCTCTCTCTTTATTTGCATTATCCCAGCTCTGCCACTAACCTTCTCCAATCTGAGCTTCTGCCTTCCCATTCCCAGACGAGGGCATTTGGTTAGAGGACTCCTAATGTCCTTTGGGGGCTCTGTCTCAGCCTGCTCCTGGCCTCAAGCTGCACTAGAATCCCTGCTCCTGGGGACTCTGTGGGGACCAGTAGGACAGACAGACTAACTGTGCCCCATCTGACTTTCTCTTTCTCCAGAACCAAGATGGAGTCTGTGTCCAGTCAGTGTCAGTGATCCTGCATCAGGACCCTCGGAGGCAGGTGACCCTGACCCAAGCGGGGGATGTCCTTCTGTTTGACCAGTACAAGGTCACCCCACCCTACACGGATGGTACGGCTTTGATGGACGAGAGCTAGCTGGGAGTTGGCTGCCCAGGCCTCTTCTTCTAAGCACTGCCCCTGGCCAAAGGCACTGCCACATGGTCAAGAGCTCACGTTCTCTAATACTGGGTGGATCAGGCCAGAGGGGTACCTTGGTCCCAGGAATGTGGACTCGGGACTCGTAAGATGGTTTTTGTCCCATCCCAACATGACAATAGGCTTTACAGCACTATGATGGCTTCTCCGAACATGAGGATATGAATGGGGCTGTTTTCCATCCCTATTTTATTATTCTTTAAAGATTTTATTTGAGAGAAGAGAGTGAGAGAGCATGGGGGGGGAGGGGAGAGGGAGAGGGAGAGGGAGAGGCAGACTCCCCACTGAGCAGGGGGCCCTACACAGGGCTAGATCCCGGGACCCCGAGATCATTACCTGAGCTGAATGTGAAACGCTTAACTGAGCCACCCAGGCCCTGCTATTTGTTTCTTATTTACTTACTATCTTGTCTGAATCCGCAAGGGATCTGTGGTAGCTTGTAGGAAGCACATCTGACAAAAATGACAAAACTGTTAAGAAATAGAATAGCACCAGAGAAAATTATAAAGCCAAAAAAGAAAAAAAAAAAAGAAAGAAAAGGAAAGAATAAGGGTTCAAGAACGAGAAGAGTGGAGATGCAGGGGGGGGGGGTGTAAAGAGACCAAATAAACGCAAGCCACAAAAGGTGAAAAATTCACTACAATTAAAAAATTGGCAATTGCTACAATTGAATCTAAAAGTGAGCTTCCTGGTGGCCACTGTGGAAAACAAAACAAAACGAAACAAAAGGGTAGTTAACAGAATTCTTCTTTGCTACAGAGGGAAGTTATTATCAGTTTCTTATGGAGGAAAAACTTTTAATTGGCATTTCATGCTTTAAAAAAAAGAAAAAGAAAAAAAGAAAGAAAAATTCTCAGCCGGGGTTGCCCTGGCGTTGGCCGCGGTTCCTGACTGCACCAGTGAACAGGATTTCCTCAAGGCGCCCCAAGCCAACCGCTCCCTTGGGAGGGCTTCGGGGGTGTGGACCGGGCTGGCGGGGCACGGGGTTAGGGGTTAGGGGTCAGGGGTCAGCGAGGCCCTGCGGGCGGGGGGGGGGCGCACGTCGGCACAACTTCCCACCTCCCTACCGCGATTCTGTTGCCCAGACGCCTTTGAGATCCGGAGGCTGTCGTCCACGTCCCTGCGGGTGAGGACCAACGTGGGCGTGCGGGTGCTCTACGACCGCCAAGGGCTGCGGCTCTACCTGCAGGTGGACCAGCGATGGGCGGACGACACCGTGGGCCTCTGCGGCACCTTCAACGGCAACACGCAGGACGACTTCCTGTACGTGCCCCTGCCCCGGAAGCAGAAGGGGGGTGGGCCCCTGAAGGCCCAGAGAGGCGCTCCCCCTTGAGCGGCCTCCGTGACGGGGCCACGCATGCGCGGTTGATGATTTATGCCTCCGCCTTTACATCGAAGCGGGTTTCTCCGAGGCCGGGCCTCATGGTCTCCCCGGGGCGGCGGACTCGCCCGAGGAGCCCGTGGAGGTGCCGACTCCTCGCCTCTACGTCTCCGGGGTCTCCTGGGTTGGGGCCCAAGGATCCTGGTTTTAATGAGTGAGCGCGCGATTCTAGTGCGAGAGATCTACGGATCGTGCCGTGAGAAGTGCCGTGTTACAGTGAGGTCTTGAAGGTTTTGATTTGGTTCATGGGTTTCCTTGTTTTAATTGACTGGGAACACCTTTTTTTTTTTTTAACATTTTATTTATTTATTCATGAGAGACACAGGCAGGGGGAGAAGGAGGCTCCACGCAGGGAGCCCGACGCGGCCTCGATCCCGGGTCTCCAAGGTCACGCCCTGGGCCACGGCGGCGGCGGCGGCGGCGGCGGCGGCGCTAAACTGCTGGGCCACCCGGGCTGCCCTGGGAACACCTTTAGATGAGCGTAGGCCTCCAGGGAGCCATTGATGCCCAAACTCCTGCTTTCTATACTTCCCCTCCCAAAAAAAGTTGGGCTGGGAGGTGGTTTCACTCATTGATTCAGTCACTTTGTCCTGACGATGGATCGGTTGAGTTAAACCCATTTCAGGAAACAGTGGTTGCAGGTGTATTCTCACAGCTAGGCTTATGGTTCAAGTAATCAGGTATTAAATAAAAGACATTTCTATGGAAATGGAAGAACACCGATGGTTATGGATTGGATTAAATGTTAAGCCCGTGCCTGAGTTCTAAGGGCAGCCAGTTGGGAAGATTTCTGGATGTCAGACTTTCAGCATCTTCACAGAGAGTGAGGGCAGGTTGAGGGAATCTGACAGATGTTCCCGGTTTGTAGTTCAGATGTTTCCGGGGATCTTGTGAGTAGCCCAGAGAGCAACAGGCACACAGAGATCGTCTATGAATTTGTTATCACGGTGATTTCTTTACCTCAGGTTATTGATATTTAGGGCGCCTGGGTGGCTCAGTCAGTTAAGCGTCGGCCTTCAGCTCCGGGCGTGATCTCAGGGTCCTGGGATCCAGCTCCGTATCGGGCTCCCTGCTCAGTGGGCCAGCCTAGGTCATAGATCTTTCCTGCCTGGTGCATGAGGGTTGCACCATGTGAGCCTCCCCACCTTCAGGGGAAGGCTGTTTCCCGAGGCCTGACGGAGAATCCAGAATTGAGAGAAAGCCTGTCTGGGTGTGGATACAGTTTAGGGACTTGGGAGGGGACGAGAGTCAGACGTTCCAGAAAGGGGAATCAAGGGTTGACCTTGAAGGTTAGAGGTTCTGGCTGCTTTTTCAAGTTATATGCATTCGGTGACGCAGAAGTAAAAAGGAGAGGCTTTCTTCAGCCAGAGAGGACATTCTTCAGATTGTTTCGGAAAACCAAGAATAAGAAAATACGAAGAGCTTTTAAATGCATGCACATTAAAAAAAAAAAAATGTAGCGTTCTACTCCGTCTTGCCTGGCGGGGGGGGGGGGGACGTGAGGGCAACTGGCCAGCCTGGTGGAGACAGCCCCTTGCTTAGTGGGTGGGCGACTTGCCGCTCTCCCCAATGGGAGCTCTGGGCAGAGAAGTTGCTGTGCTCGCACTGCTCAGGAGCGCAAGGGGAGCGTGCTGAGCGCCGCAGCACCTGTCCCAGCCCTGCACGTTAGGGTCTCTGCAGCCTGCCGTCTTGGAGACTGGTGATGTCCAGGAGGCATGCTTTCCCCCTTTCCTTCCCTTATTACCACTCACATGACTATTTCCTGGCTAGAGGGGAAGGTTAGGCAAAGGAACTTGCAGGAGCTGCTCATGGAGAAGGAAAGAGGAAGGCTTAATCCGGGGAAGTTTGGTTCACGGCGTCCCTGCTTCTGTCCGACATGAAGAGCTGGGGGTGGGTGGTGAACATAGGGTAGGGGGTGGCCCCCAGCCACGTTTGAGCCCCTTTGGAGCCTGTTAGATGTGACGTGTGTGCTCACGTGTATACATCCATAATCGTCTGTGTTTGTATGTGACGGTGTAGACTCCCTTGGCTGTCTGCATGTCTGGCATATATTTGTGCTCTGCGTGTGTCTGTGTGCGGTGAGGGTGTGTGTGAGTGCTGTTTGTAGGTCTGTGTGGCATGCGTGCCTCTGAGTGTGTGGGCTCATGCTTGGTCTGTGTGTGTATACGTGAGTAGCCACTTATTTGGGCGTACGCTGTACGTCCACCTGAGTACACATGGCACGTGTGTGAGTGTGGCTATGCCGTGACTGCAGGTCCCCAGTGGGTGTGCCTGAGAGCACCCCACAGCTCTTTGGCAACTCCTGGAAAACACTGTCTGCCTGCTCCCCACTGGTCTCCAGCTCCCCGCTGGACCCCTGTGATGTGCACTTGCAAGCAGGTGAGTGGGGAGTGGGGCAGTGGGGACTGGAGAGGGGTGAGATGGGAACTCTGGGCCTGAGGAGGCTTGGGGGGGGGGAGGGAGGGGGGAGGCAGAAGCGGTAAGGGCAGGTGGAGTTGCTGCAGAGAGGGGACTTTTGTTCCCTCCCGGTAAGGGCTGGGCACACCGGAGCTTCAGGCCCTACCGCTGCTGCATAGACACGGATGGGTGCTGGCTCTCCCATCTCAGGGTGAAAGCCTAAGCCCTCGCGGTGGCCCCACCAGGCCCTGCACTCTCTGCCCGTCCCCTGGGCCCCCCACTCTGCTGCAGCCACCCACTTCTTGCTGTTCCTCTTCCACAGCCAGGTCTGTTCTCTGCTCCAGGCCTTTAGACTTGCCCTTCCCTCCACCTGGAATGCTCTTCCCTCACTAAACACCGGCCATACTCCCTCACCTCTTTCAACTTTTAGTTCACACTTCCTGTCGCCACAGACATGCCTTCCTGACCTTGTTTAAAATTGCAGTTGCCCCGCCCACTCCTCCTTCAATGCCCATCTGCCTTCCCACCTTTCTCTCCCTCTGAGGCCTTCCCCTTCCCCTTGGCCCTGTAAGTTGTTCGGGCGCAGTCTCCTTGGACCACAGCGTAAGCAGTTTTGTTCAGTCCTCCCAGCATGTGGATTCATGTCCCGTGCAAGGTGGACCATGTTGCATGAATGTGCTACACACACACACACACACACACTCGCCCTCACCCTCCTTTAGTCATTTACCCCCACGCCATGGCCTACTATACACACACACACCCTCCCATCCACCTTCTCATGCCAACCACCCCGACTGTGAGGTGGGGCGCGGAGAGGTAGGAGAGGCCCCAGGAAGAGGCTGGGGCCCGGGGCACCAGGCAGACCAGCTCCCTGCTCCCCACCCCTGCTCTTCCCATCCAGCCTCCTTTGCAGTGCAGTCCTGCAGCGTGCTCACCGGGGAGCTGTTTGCGCCCTGCTCCGCGTACCTGAGCCCCGTGCCCTACTTTGAGCAGTGCCGCCAGGATGCCTGCCGCTGCGGGCAGCCCTGCCTGTGTGCCACACTGGCCCACTATGCTCACCTGTGCCGGCGCCATGGGCTCCCCGTTGACTTCCGTGCCCACCTGCCTGCCTGTGGTGAGTGCCCCACACAGGTGCACCCACAGGAGGGTGGCCCGAGGAGCCTGAGCTCCAGACCCACGTGTTCACCTGCCCCTCTGCCACCTGCCACCCCCCACCCCACCCCTCTTCCATGCTGTCCATCCCCTTGGCCACCCAGGCCTGCCACTCAGGACATGTGACACTGGCCGCTTTTCTGTTACCCTCACCTCCAGCCCATCTCCAAGTCCTGCCAGGCCTGTCAATTGGAGATTGAAATTCACCCACTTGTCACCACCTCCACTGCCACCACCCGGGGCTGGGGCTTCCCAGTAGGCCTCCCTGCAGCCGTAGCGAGCCTTCTCGAGATCACTGGCTTCCATTGCCCTCAGTGCACATATGCCTCAATGGGCATGAGCTGGCCCTTGCTCACCCCCCCACACCTGGGCCACGGTCCTCCCCATGTCTCAGTTGTCTCTGTGCCCCCAGCCCTAGCACAAGCCCCACTCACAGTGAGCTCTTAGCACATGTTTGTTGAAGAAATGAAAAGAGTCGGTCTTGGGAGCCAAGAGAACTGAGGTCTGTGCCAGCCCTGCAGGTAACTGCTGTGTGCCGCTGGCAAGGCCCTGCCCCTCTCTGAACCAGAGTTTCTCCAGAGGCGACTAGACAGGACCAGTGGTTTGTATCCCTGGCTGCACATTGGACTCACCATAGGAGCTTTTAAAGAAAAATGCACATATCTGTGCTACGTTCAGTATCGATGAAAAGAACATATCTGGCAATGGGGGTCGGCATCAACATTTTTAAATGGAGACTTTGATGTGTAGCCTGGGTGAGAACAACAGCTTGACAGTCTGGCTCTGGCAGGTACAGGAGACCCTGAGGGAGTGAGATGCTGGCCAGATGAGGAGAGTAGCCTTGAATCTTTGGACAGAGGGCCCCAAGAGGCTGCTAAATGGGGCACATTGATCTTCACAGCCCACGTGTGTTATAGTCGTGGAAGTGAGAGGGACAGAAGTGTGTGGAATACCCACCTGTGCCTGTGCCTGTGTCTATGTGTAGGTGATGGATGGGTGTAGGACTGTCAGTGAGTGGTGACCTCTGCCCTCCCCAAGTATCACTGCCTAAGAGGAACACCCTGCGGAGAAAAAGAAATACCAATGGCAGGGTCCAGGCTGAGCTCAGGAAGGGGACCCAGCCCTGCCACTATGCCATTGTAGTGTAGTGGGAGGAAGTGGGACTCTGCAGTCAGACCCGGGTTCAAATCCCATCTCTGACCTTGACTCACTCTGTGACCTTGAACAAAGTTCTTCTCTGGTTCTCAGTTCTCATCAGGATGATGACCCCACCCCCACACAACTGTGGGGAGGAGGGAGACAAAGCACATGGTTTCATTTCCCACTATAGCACTGTCCTGTGAGGCCACCAAGGAGTATAGCCCCTGTGTGGCCCTGTGTGGACAAACCTGCCAGGACCTGGCCGGCCCTGTGACCTGTGGGGCTGGTGGCAGCAGTGACCTCAGTGGGGATGAGTGTGTAGAAGGCTGTACCTGCCCGCCGGACACCTACCTGGATACCCAGGCTGACCTCTGTGTTCCTAGGTGAGTGGGCTAGCTTGACCTCTGTCAGGGAGTAGGAGGGGAGAGGCTGAGGGTCTCCAGGGCATCTGAGGCTGGGGAGGCTGACTGCATTTCTCATGTCCCTGCTTCATCTCCTAGTCATAGGGCAGAGCTTGTTGGGTGACTGGGTGGGTGGACTTTCTCCCTTGGACCCCTCCCTCCAGGCCTTTTTCCTCAGCCCCAGCTCTTTAGACCACTCCAGCCTGGCTTCCCCATGAGACAGAATAACAAGCCCACAGAAACAGCCTCTCTCCCTTCATCTCTTTCCTTTCACAAATATTTATTGACCACCTCGTATGTTCTAGACAATTCTAGACCCTGGAAATTCAGCAGCAGACAAAACAGACTCCTGCCCTCATGGAGCTCACATTCTTGTGCCAGGACAGATTAATAAAAAGACACTTAAAGGGTCTGGTGGTAACAAGCTACAAACAGGCAGGGAGGGGTTACTGTTGTGTTGCATGGGGTGAGTACAGGAGGAAGGCCTTTCTGCTGAGGTGCCATGAGCAAAGATGGGGTGAAGTGAGGGAAGGGTGCTCCAGGCCAAGGGAACAGCTAGCTCTGAGGCTGGTTGAGGTGTGTCCTTAGTGTGCAGGGGTGGGAGGTGGTGACCTCACAGGATCCCAGGGCTGACTGGCAAAGCCCTTGGTCCCCTCTTGGCCTGCTTCTCCTCTAGAATGGTGTCACATTCCACTGAGAGGTGGGGGCTGGAGAGGGGCTCCTGTAGGGGGTATATCACAATCACTCAGAGGCCTTTCCAAACTATAGGATCCTCTTTTGAGATCCCCACCCCTGGCGGGTTGAGTATTGCCAACAAAAGGGCCTCTGAGGTTTATATGGGGGGAGGGGTTGGAGAGAGAGAAGGTGGCCTAGAAGCACAGGGGTTGGATGAGTTCAGACATCCCTTCCAGCCTTCAGTTGGTTTGCTCCAAGGCCTGTCCTTTGCCAGGACTGGCAGGGGCCATGGAAGGTGTGTGAGGAGGATACTGTCTTTGCCCTCAGCTGACCTACAAAGAGGAGCCAAAAGAGAGCATAAGGGACCCTGTGCGGAATAGATGAGATGACGTATTTGGAGGGCCTAGCCTGGTGTTCAGAATGTTTAACAATCGGTATGGTGTGGGCACTGAGTGATCAGAACAAATGCTGGGTCTGAATGAGCAGGAGGAGGATAACCTTCCTGCGTCTGTCCCTGACACAGCCCGGGCTCAGGAAGCGTGGCCCTGTTCTTGTCACCTCTCTTTTCCCTGGCCCCAGGGAGGTTGGCTTCGGGTGGACAGAGACCAGAGAGGCTATCTTTGTTCTGGCTCACTGGATGGCCCTGACCTCGGTCCCTGGTGCCAGTGTGGCTTCCCCACTCCCTGGAGATGTGTCACCTGTCACAGCAGATGCCATTTCTCATCTCTGTGCCCTTATACCCCTGGCTGCTGAGGGCTGGGGTCCCCATCCTCGGCAGTCCCTAACCTGGCTCCTGAGTCGGCTCACTTTTCTCTGGTCCTGGGTTTTACAGGAACCAGTGCTCCTGCCACTTTCAAGGAATGGACTATCCCCCTGGAGACAGTGACATCCCATCTCTGGGCCACTGGTGAGCTCCCTAGATAGCAGTGTCAGTGTCCTCTCTTTAAATGGAAGTTGCTGACTGAAGAAAATACAGCCGAGCAGATCTTTCCACAAAGCGGTGCTCACCCTCCGCCTCTGTGCAAGGGGCCAGGGACGGAGTGGGGATACATGTCTGAGCCCTGCAGGGCCCGAGCACAGCAGCTTACAGTCTGTGGCTCTGCAGTGACTGAGTCAGCTAATCCCAGTGCGCCCCCACTCCCCCTCTCTCTGCAGCCACTGTAAAGATGGAGTCATGAGCTGCGATAGCAGAGCCCCAGGTAAGGTGGAAGGGGACGGGTTCTCCTGGGGGCTCCTCCACAGTAGTGGGGTTATGGAGAGGAGAGTGGGGAGCTTGAGGATAGACCAGGACAGAGAGAGCCCAGCCACGTCTTGCCTCACACTGAACCTCCTGTATTCTTTGCCGCTTTGGGAGAGGCTCCAGTTTGGAGGGTGGCATCCAGAAATCCTGGCCCAACCTCAGCTCCACGCTAGCAGCTGTCCCTCCTGCTTCTCAAGAAGGAGAGGCTGAGACTCTGTCTTCATCAGGGGCAGCCAGCGGGGCTGTCTGGACGGTCCCTCGACCTCCCCCGGGGCCTGGGTTTCCCAATCTGAGCTGTCACTCATCTGCTAAGGCTGACTCTGTGCCCAGCCGTGTGGTAGACTTGGGGGTCACAGAGCTGGAGAGGACAGCCTGGGCCTTTGAGACTGTCCCAGACAATAGAGGTGGGGGTAGGGTAGCATGGTGGTGGGGCAGCCTGTGAAGGAGGTGGAGATGGTAGAGAGGGCACTGGAGCAGGAGGGCAGGGAGCAGTGAGGATGGGGATTGGCACAGAGGGGTCAGAGAATACTCATATGGCAGGTGGCAAAGAACAGGGCCTCCGGAGTCTGGCAGCCCTGGGTTCAAATCTTGCCTAGTGCTTGCAGGCTGTTCAGGCCTGGGTAACTCACTTCACCTCTCTGAGCCTTCGCTTCCTCTTTTGCATATATGGCCTAGAATTCTGTGTTTTCTTTTTGTTGCTTCTGGCTTCAGACTGCTTCCTCTTTGGGACTTTTACCTCATCTCCTGTGCCTATTCTTTTCTCTCTGCTCCATCCCAAGCTAGGCTTGAAACTCACCTCCTTTTTATTGATTTCCCTAAAAAAGATCACTTACACGAGGTGTAAGCATGCACAGCTGACTTGACTGAAGGCTCAGAGAGAGAGGGGGTTTATATCACAGAAACATAGGTAATGGGAAATTGACTTTCCTGTTGTTAAAAGTCCTCTGGCCATGCTGCATCAAAATCCTCTGACTCATCTCCTGGTCTCTCTGGAGGTACTTCTCTCCCCTTATTATGGCTTTGAAAGCAGAAGTCCCTTCTTTCCATTGTACGGGAAATGGGGGATGCTAATACCTCACAGAGTTGTTGCAGGATCCAGTATGATAACGCATGTGAAGTGCCTGGAGCAGTATCTGGTGGAGAGGACGTGATACCCTTGGTACTGGTAGTGGTGATGCTTGTCCTGTGTGACAGCACACAGCCCTCCCTCCCTCTATGATGTGCATCTGGGAACCCAAGGAATGCCTCTGAAAGCATCATAGCCCCATCTCTCCCTGCACCCTCCAGGTGTTGGGTCGCTAGGTCTCCCTGGCCACCCCTGCCACCCAGGAGCTCCCCTCCCCTCACCTGACACTAGGGCCTGGTGTCTCAAACGTCCTGCTGAGCATCCAGGCTCCTCCCAGCAGCCACCGTCTTCTCTTCCAGCCACCAGCTGCCCCGCGGGCCAGGTCTTCGTGAACTGCAGTGACCTGCACGCCGACCCCAGGCTGAGCAGAGAGAGGACATGTGAGCAGCAGCTGCTGAACCTGAGCGTGCCAGCTCATGGCCCCTGTCTCTCGGGCTGTGCCTGTCCCCAGGGGTGAGTATCCATGTTGCCTGGTCCCCCTCTCCAGGAGGCTGGCAGAACCAGGGCCCACGAGGCAGAGGGAGGGGCAAGGAATTCCTCACTCGGCCACGCAGGGGGGATGGCTGTGTGATCACATAAGGGCCAGCACAGAATCTGAGAAAGAACAGTGGTGTGGGGACCCAGCCCGGAGTGGATCCTTCTTGGCTCTGCTTCTTGCTGTGGTGTGACCTTGGATGATGAAAAGGCCTAGCCTGTCTGAGGCTCTGTTTTTCATCTGTACAGTGGGAATGATAATAACGCCTACCACTTCAGCATGTTGTCGTGAGGAGTACAGGCATTGCTGAAGTGGAAGCACTGAATGGGGTGTGTGGCACGCTCCAGAGGAGTGGGTTGAAGCCCATGAGAGAAAAGCCATGTTTCACCTCTCTGCCCCTTTCTCTACGAAGGCCTGACCAGAGTCCTCAGGTGGAGGGCTGGTGCCCCTGTAATACTCCAAAAAGAAAGGCCCCACCCAGTGGAAATAGTCTCCCACCCAGGTGTCTGAGACGCCACACAAGCTGAGTTTTGTGGGCGTGCCTCGTGGGCTGCGGGGCCGGCATCCTTCTTCACCAGTGCTTGTTCCTGATTCTGGTCTCACTTCAGGTGTAGGCCGAGAAGTTCGGTGCCTGATTCAATGACTTGGCAGCCCAGGGTTGTCCTTCAGCTGGGGCAGAGCTTGGTGGTCAGCTGGGAGTTCCGGCCAGGCCTGGCAGTCAAGGGAAGTGAGGGGGTGGGGGGATCAAGCTGGTAAGACGAGGGAATAGTCAGTTCCGGCTTTACTATTTATAAGACAACTTGCTTTTATCACTTCCTTCAATCTCAGAGCCTCTTTGGGAGGAAGGAAGGAAGGATCATTACTCTCCTTTTGCAGATGAAGAAACTGAGGCGAAGGGCAGGGTGGAGAGAAGTGGTTGGTCCAGGAGCCGTGACTCAGACCCAACTTTGCTTACTCCGGATCCTGCCCTTTGGCCAGAGCATGCCAGCTCCGTGAGGCCGGGGGTCTGGTCCCCCATACAGAGGTCATATTGTGGGCTAGGAGCCACCCCTTCCCAGGCAAAGGCATCCACAAGAGACCCCTGTGAGGTCTCAAAAGCCTCCTTTTGAGGATCCTTGCCACAGGATCCTTGCCACCATTAAGTGGCAGGGTGTGGACGATACTTGCTGCCACATAGGCCCCAGAGGAGCTTATGAGGAATGTCTGTCATTGAAGGCCCCTTGCGTCACTCTCCTTGTGTGTACAAGCCTGCCTCTCTGAGGACAGGGAGAGCCATCGCCTCTGGGGTCAGGAACTGAGGGTTGCTCACTGCCACCTGTGATGACAAGGCCACAGAGGCCAGGTGGAACTGAGAGCTGGGCCAGTGACCCATCCTGTGACTTCCCTGAACATGTTTTCATCTGTACAATGAGGGCTGCTGGCTCCCTCCCAGAGGGGCTTGGGAATGAAGGATTCAGTGAGAGTGCTCTCATGACTGTGCTTTGTGGTCTCAAACTATAGTCCTCAAACATTAACGTGCGTGCGCATGCACCATCAGGGATCTGACCCTGATTCAGGAGGCCTGGGCAGGGGGGACCTGTAACTCTGCATTTCTAGCAAGCTCCCAGGAGATCCTAATACTGCTGGTCTGGCCACTACAATTTGAATAGCAGGGTTCTAGAACATTATCCACCATTAAGAATTAGCTTAACTCAGATCAAAAAGCCAGAGTGGTATTCCCTTTTCAATCCCCAGGTTCCAAAGGGATGGATAGAGTGTGAAGATTTCTAATGGGCTAGGTAACCTGTGACAAGTTACATGGCCACCTGGGCATTAGTTTTCTTGTCCGTAAGCTGCGACTGGTTGTTTGTTGGCTGAGTCTGAGCAGGGCAGCACCGGAATCCTCTTCCTCTGTTCTTGGCCTTTTAAAGTTCAGTTCAGGTCCTGAAGCTGTATTGAGAACATGCACAGTCCAGAGTCCTGGGGGGAGGGGGGAGGCCCCCCCAGCTCAGTCACCTGAATATTTGTCACTGACTAGGTGACATCAGACAAGTCACTTTTCCTGAGCCTGGGTGTCCTCGTCTGTGAATTGAGGATAGTAATCCCACCTTGCAGGGCTCTTGCGAAATTTGAATGAGGCAGTGGCTGCAAGGAGCCAGGCACTGTGTAGTAAGTGCTCCCTAAGACTTGTGTTCTTCCCTTTCTTAATACCGAACATTATCCAATATTGAATTTCTTAATACTGAATACTTAATACTTAACACTGAATCCTTAATACTGAATGCCATATTAATACTGAATTCCCTTTCTTAATCTTAATACTGAATACTTAATACTGAACTGGGGTATTTGCCACAGTGGCTCGCATCCTGTGTCAAATGCCCTATGAGGAGCTTACACACATTCTGTAGGGGTTTGTCAAAGGGAAACTATTAGAGCCTCAACTTGTAAAGAAAGGACAAGGATTTCCTGCCATTCTGGAATATCCCCTTGGGAGCTGGGGTAGGGCTTCCAAAGATGCCTAAGTATTATCCTAACCATCCCTGCCTGGGACCCTCTGGGACCCTGGGCCCCATATCCCTCTCCATTTATAAGAATCTCTGGGTGCCATGTATTGTTCCAAAGGACCCCAAGTCACTACAGAGCCACTAGGGCTGTTTGTGCCACTTCAGATTTCTTTGCATCTGGCTGCCAAGCCAAGGGTCCTGGGGCTACTAAGCAGTATATAGTACAGTGGTTGTAAGCACAGACTCTGGAGTTAGGCTTGCATCTTGATTCCACCACTTACTAGGTGAGTTAGTTAACTTCCTTGAGTCTCAGTTTCCTCATTTGTAAAGTAACACAGAGTAAGTGCTCTGTGTGAGCAGACAAGCATTGTTTTCCTCATTTGGATGTCATGCATTTGCAGATGTCTTCTGAGGATCCCTTAATAGGTAAGGAGAAGGTGCTCCGCAGGATGAGAGCACCTTGAGGACAGAGGCCAGAGCTTCTCTCTGTTTTGGACACACAGCAGTACTCAAGAACAGGCAGGTCTGCATCGGGCCAGGGAAGGAGCAAGGAATGAATGGTGGGCAGCAGGACAGATCCCTCGGGAGGTGGCAAGAGGCAAGGCCTGGGCTGAAGGTGGAAGGCATGGGCCAGCCTACTGTTGGTGTCTGATGCAATTATGGGTAGAGGAGGGACAAGCAACCAATATTTATTGTGTATCTATTAGGCGCTAGGCAGTGTGCCCAGGTCAGTAATGAAATTCTCATAATGACCTTGGGAGGAAGGCATCATTACCCCTGTTTTACACACACACAAAAAAACAGAGGCTTAGGAAGGTTAAGTGGCTTCAGGGAAAACAATGGATTAAACACATGCTTTTTTTTCCCCTCTGCTTCCTCCCACAATGAAATACTGGTAATGGAGGGGAAAAAAACACACACACAACAAACCTATAAGTCCCCAGGGACAAAGAGAACGGGCATGGGAAAGAGAGTAGCATAAGATGGGTCAATAGTTTTTGAGAAACAAACAAGAGTGGATGTGTGGAAATTGACCTTGCAGAGCTGCAGTTGACAGCTGATGCTTGCCCAGGAGGAGGCCGAGGAGAAACAGCCTAGGTTGTGTTGACAGCTTCAGGGTCAGGAGGCCCCAGGCATCTCAGAAGGTGGGGTAGTGCGGGGGGAGAACAGGAGGATATCCCATGCAGGGCCATGTCAACCCCCCCAGGCCTCCTCCCCCATGTCACACAACTGCCCTAACCCCATGCAGCAGGAGAAAGGTGGTAAAAGTTTCTGCTGGAAGCAGATCAGAGACTTGGATCTCAGGAGCCCCAGGAGGGATGAGATGCAGAGTAAAAACAGGGAGATTAAATGAAAGTCTAGTGGACCTCAGTCCTCTTCTCCAGCTTGGTTTCCACAATAATAGCATTGAAGCTTCTGCCTCCCAGGCTGGAGATGAAGAGGGTTCTTCTCTTGAAAATGGGCTGGGCCAAGAGAAAAAGAATCCACGGAAACTGACATTTTAGGGGTTCTTCCAACCAGGTGGTGGCTCCCCTTAATTATGCAGCTTCTAGTCAACTTTTGGTGCCTCACTGCTGTTTTTCTCTTAATTCTTTTAAAGTGAGGCATAATTTATAAACAGTAAGATGTGTAGATTCTAATCATAGAGTTTGCTAAGTTATGATAAATTTAAATGTTCACGTATAGTACCAGTGGTAGGTACTCATTGCCATATTTCATTATTGTTTTAATTTATAATTTTAACTGGTCATTTTCCCTAATGACAGTGGGTACTTTTTCATGTGGGTTTTTTTTTGCCATTTGTTTTAATTTTGTTAAGATTTTATTTATTCATGAGAGACACGGTGTGCAGAAACATAGGCAGAGGGAGGAGAAGCAGGCTCCATGCAGGAAGCCTGATGTGGGACTCGATCCCAGGACTCCAGGATCATGCCCTAAGCCGAAGGCAGATGCTCAACTACTGAGCCACTCAGGCGTCCCTTTTTTGGCCATTTGTATATCTTCCTTTGTGAAGTGTCCATTCAAGTATTTTGCCCATATCTTATTTGGCTGACTATTTTCTTTAAGTTGTAGTTCTTTCCTTATCAAATATATACATTGTAAATATTTTCTCCCTGTTTGTGGTTTGCCTATTTATTTACTTAATATATATTTTAATATATCTAAAAACTTCTGATAAGCAGTTTTACATTTTGATTATGTCTAATATATCATTTTCCCTTTTATGATCAGTGCTCTCCCTCTCCTTAGTAATTGCGACTCCAAGGCCGTAAAGACATTCTCTGATGTCTTCCTCTGGTAGCTTTATAATTTTAGCTTTTACATTTGCCTCTATAATCTATCTGAAATGATTCTATATTATAAAATGGAGTCAAATTTCATTTCATTTTTTTCCTGATGGATCTCCTGTGGTTCTAGCCCCATTTTAATAAAAGACTTTTCTCTCCCTATTGAATTACTTTGGTCTCTTTGTTAAAAAAAAATAAATTGACTGTATAAATGTGGATCTATTTCAGGACTCTATTCTGTACCATTAATCTCTTTGTTTGTCTCTAGTCCAGTATCATACTGTCTTGATTTCTGAAGCTTTATAGTAAGTCTTGAAATCAGAAAGTGATAGGGATCCAACTTTGTTCTTTTTCAGGATTTTTTGGGCACTTCTGGGTCTTTGCTTTTCCATGTGAACTTAGGGAATTTCTACAGAAGAGCCTCTGGGATTTTTACTGGTTTTGTGTTGAATCTAGAAGTCAATTGGCAAGAGTTGACATCACACTAGTGAGTCCTCCAATGCACAAATATGGCATTATTCCATTTGTTGGGTCTTTAATTTCTCTCATCAGTGTTTCATACCTTTCATAGAAAGAGTTTGCACATGTCATTGAACTTATTAATAGGTATTTTGTTTCTTTGCTGTCCATTCCATCTAGGTTGTCAAACTTATTGGCTTTACATCATCAAAGTATTCCTTTACTTTGCTTTTGATATCTGTAGGATCTGCAATGATGTTCTCTCTTTTCTCCTGATATTGGTAATTTGAACTTTTTCTTACTAGCCAGTCTAGGCAGGGGGTTGTCAATTTTATTGATGTTTTCGAAGACCCTATTCTGGTTTCATTGATTTTTTTTCCCTACTGTTTTCTGTTTCACTGATTTCTGCTCTTACTATTTTCTTCTTACTACTTACTTTAGATTTAATTAGATTTTATATTCCTAGTTCAGATCTTTTATTGTAACCCTTTGTTATTTTTAATGTAAGCATTTAAAGCTATAATTTTTTTCTGTAAGCACACTTTGGCTCACTACAAATTTTGATACAGTGTGTTTTCATTATCTTTGTTGTAATCTTTTCTAATTTCCTTTATGATTTCTGCTTTGACCTATGAGTTATTTAGAAATGTTACTAAATTTTGAAATATTTGGAGTTTTTCCTATACTTGTTTGTTCGTGATTTATTTATTTTAAAGATTTGTTTATTTTAGAGAGGAGAAGGCACGAGCAGGAGGGGCAGAAGGAGGGGGAGAGAGAATCTCAAGCAGACTCTGTGCGCAAAGCCCAACATGGAGCTTGATCTCATGATCCTGAGATCATGACCTGAGCTGAAACCAAGAGCTAGATGCTTAACCAACTGTACCATCCAGGCACCCCATTCCTGATTTCTAATTTAATTTCACCATGATCCTAGAATATAGGATTTCAGACCTTTGAAACGTATTGAGTTTTTATTGTCCAGAGTATAGTTGTCTGGGTAAACCTCCCATGAATGCTTAAAAATAATGTGCATTTTGCTGCTACTGTATAGTGTCAAGAGCACTCTATGAAAAGTGCACACACAGGTTGTGTCTTCCCACAGTGTCAGCTTTATTCAGTCATAAAGCAAGGTGAACATGATCATAAAGGAGGTTCGGGATTCCAAACTCAATGACATTTCACCATGTGATTAACTTGGCTTCTTACATGTCACACAAAGCAAAGCACAAGACAAGCCACACAACAAATGAGATAGAAGGGGGGTAGGACATTAACAAACCAAACGTGAAGTCAGTCTGTGAGCGCACGGTCAAGATGCGGCCTTGGTCCAGTCCAGGTTAGCTCCCAGCACTTATTGCTTATCATGTTCAAGCAGCGGGTGAAGAATCTCTGTTCTGTTCAGCGACCAATCATACAGAATCTTTGGCAGCAGCTGCCTTTTTTTTTTTTAATTTTTATTTATTTATTTATGATAGTCACAGAGAGAGAGAGAGAGGCAGAGACACAGGCAGAGGGAGAAGCAGGCTCCATGCACCGGGAGCCCGACGTGGGATTTGATCCCGGGTCTCCAGGATCGCGCCCTGGGCCAAAGGCAGGCGCCAAACCGCTGCGCCACCCAGGGATCCCAGCAGCTGCCTTTTTGGAAGTGGTCAGGCATAAGGGAGTCCGTATCTGAGGAGATTGACAGTTTGTGGCAAAAATCCTCCCTTTTAAAAGGGATTTAATCAGTCTTGGGCCTTCATAGATGGATGTCCTCTGTTTCTGCTGGCTGTCAGTTCTGAGGGTGACATCGGCTGGTGCTGGCCTCAGTGGTATCTGGTCTCAGCTGCCAGGCCCTTAGCTGCTCTTGTCACTGTTGGACACAGACCACTGCTTGACATGAGTGACTCCATCTTGTTCTTTACAGAAGAGTTTTTAAATAGTTAAGTCAAGAGCATTGTCAGAGTGGGTCAGATCTGGATCTTTGAAAAGTTTTCGTTCTTTCTATCATTAATGGAATGTTGAGATCTTGAACTATGATCATGGATTTGTTTCTTACTCATTTTAGTTTCTGTGAGTTTTTGCTTCTGTTTTTAAGCTCTGTTACTTTGTGCATGCCCATTTGGGATTGTTATATTCTCTTGATAAATGGACTCTTGTTGTCATGAACTCTCTCTCCTATTTCTGTTAATGCTACTTGGCTTGAAGTTTACTTTGTCTGATGTTATTAAAACCGCTCCATCTTTCTTAGAACAGCTGTTTGCATGGTATTTTTTCCTATAATTTTACTTTTAACTTGCCTGTGCCTTTATATTTCAGTTGTGTCTTCTGTAAATAGGATGCAGTTGGGTCTTGCTTTTTTAGCCAATGTTACAGTTTATCCCTTTTATTTATTTTATTTTTTTAAATTTTATTTATTTATTTTGAGAGAGAGAGAGAGAAACAGGGATAGCGACTGAGATAGCATAGTGGGGAGGAGAGGGAGAAGCAGGCTCCCTCTCAGCAGGGATTGATCCCAGGGATCATGACCTGAGCTGAAGGCAGTCACTCAACTGACTGAGCCACCCTGGCGCCCCTAGTTTCTTCCTTTTCATTGAAGAGTTTATACATTTGGATTTAATGTAATTAGATTGGGTTTAATACTATCATCTTGTTATTTGTCCTATTGGTTTTTTTTTTTTTTTGGTCTTTTCTGCCTTTTGGGGGCTTAAGTATTTTTTAATATTCTATTTTATTTATTTATTTATTTATTTATTTATTTATTTTATTTTTAAAGATTTCTATTTATTTACCCATGAGAGACATACACACAGAGAGAGGCAGAGACAGGCAGAGGGAGAAGCAGGCTCCCTGCAGGGAGCCCGACGGAGGACTTGATCCCAGGTCTCCAGGATCATGCCCTGGGCTGAAGGTGGCACTAAACCACTGAGCCACCCAGGCTGCCCCTTTATTTCATTTTTAATGATATATCTTGGCATTTTTATTTTTGTGGTTTTTCTAGGGATTACAATATGTATCTTCCATTTATCAGTCTACTATGAATTATTATTTTACCACTTTCTGAAGAATACTTGTACCAGCATACTTTCACTTACTTATTCCTTGTCCTTTGTGATATTATTGTTGTACATTTTAATTCTACATATTTTTTTATTTTTTTAAAATATTTTATTTATTTATTCATGACAGACACACAGAGAGAGGAAGAGACATAGGCAGAGGAAGAAGCAGACTCACCTCAGGGATCCTGATGCGGGACTTGATCCCTGAACCCCAGGATCACACCCTGAGCTGAAAGCTGAGCTTAACCACTGAGCCATCCATGCATCCCTAATTCTACTTATTTTATAAACCTCACAATTCATTGATGTTAACCTTGCTCTAAGTGTTCAAGTTATCTCTTAAAGAAATTAAGCAACAATTTCTAGAATTATTTATCAACATATTTTCTGTTTTTAGAGCTCTTCATTCCTTCATGTGAATCTGAGTTTGTCTTCCTGAAAAACTTCCTTTAACATTTTTTAAAGATTTATTTATTTATGATAGACATAGAGAGAGAGAGAGAGAGAGAGGGAGAGAGAGAGAGAGAGAGGCAGAGACACAGGAGGAGGGAGAAGCAGGCTCCATGCTGGGAACCTGATGTGGGACTCGATTCTGGGACTCCAGGATCGTGCCCTGGACCAAAGGCAGGCGCTAAACTGCTGAGCCACCCAGGGATCCCCGTTTTTTGTTTGTTTGTTTTGTTTTGGTTTTTTTTGTTTTTGTAATAGGGAGAGTGCATGTGAGCAGGGTCAGGGAAGGGAAGGGGGAGAAGGGGAGAGAGAATCTTAAGCAGGCTCTGTGTCCAGTGTGGAGCCCAACAAGGGGCTTGATCTCAGGACCTGGAGATCATGACCTTAGCTGAAATCAAGAGTTGGACACCTAACCAACTGAATCACCCAGGCGCTCCTAACATTTCTTTTTAATGCAGATCTACTGGTTGCTCCATAAGCAACTCGGGTAGGAGGGCAAATGCCCATGTTCATCATCTGTTCATTAATATATAGCTAGTGCCTAAGGGACAACTGGCATCCAGCCTGGCTGTGGGAGATGGGGCTGGTATAGCTGAGCCTTGCTTCCTGATAAATGGCAGAGGTTCCAAGGTAGGCCAAGTCTGTCTTCGATTTTTCCAGTTACTAAGTTACCTCTGAGCCCTACTCTGAGGGCTACTCTGAGCCCTACTCAGAGGATGGTAGGTGGGTACATGGTCAGTTTCTTCTGGGTAAATGCTGAGAGCTGTCCTACAGTATCCATGTGGATGCAGGGTCCTCCATAGATGGCAGGTATGGGAAGGGTGCTTTCCTAACCACCTGCTTGCTGTGTCCCTACAGCTTACTCAGACATGGGGATGCATGTTTCCTGCCAGAAGATTGCCCATGTACTTGGAAAGGGAAGGAATATTTCCCTGGGGACCAGGTCATGTCTCCCTGCCATACCTGGTAAGTACCTGGAGGTTCCATTCAGGCTCTACTTTTTTCTGGGGATGAGGATGGATATGAGAAGCATGAACATGAGCACAGACTAGCATTCCCCTTTCCAGCATGTTCGTGCCCGTATTATGTGTTTGTGTGTCACACAGGGATGTGTGTATATATACAAGTGTATGCATAGGTAGATATTTGGGGGATGCCTTATAAATGTTTACACGAATGTGATTTTGTGACCTCCAGGATACTGTTGGAGGTTGATGGTGTTTGTGACCCCCTAGCCCAAAGGGCGCATAGTGGGTGCTCTATAGGCCATGGCTCTGCTGGGGATATTCAGAGTATGTGGGAGTGTGCCCTGTGAGCTGGTCTGGGCACCTGTGTTTCAGTGTGTGCCAGCAGGGCTCGTTCCAGTGCTCTCTCCACCCCTGCGCTTCCACCTGTACGGCCTATGGTGACCGGCATTACCGCACATTTGATGGGCTCCCATTTGACTTCGTGGGGACATGCAAAGTGCACCTGGTCAAGGTGAGTGCTTGGATGTGTCTGCCCAGCTGGCTGTATGGGTACCCAGGGCAGCTGAAGCTGAGGACCTGTCAGGCATGATGATGTTCCAGACTCTAGTCTGATGCATAATTGGGTGGGTGGAAGGATCTAAGCTATCTAGAGCCTGAAAGAAGTGCTGAGGAGCAGGCTCCACTAGACAGAGCTCGCAGTCACATAATATCCCACTGCCTGTCCACTCACCAGTATAGCTTTGTCCCACGGGGTCCCAATGGTTCTCCTGTCTGTAATAAGAACTAATGTTTTTTTGAGCTTTTATTGTGTGCCTAGTGGTCTGCTGAGCCAGTTTCATGGATTATTTCACTTAATTCTCATAGCAACCTTATGAAGTAGAGTTTATTGACCTCACGTTATAGATGCAACAACTTAAGGCTTAGGGAAGTTAGGTGTCTTACCCAAGGTCACACCACCAGGCAGTGGCAGAGCTGCTGTCAGGGTTTGAACCAAGAAATCCGACGGGAAATTTGGTGTGCTAAAGCTGTCAGCTCCTGGGAAGGAAAAGGGATGGTGATGTGGGGTGGGAGGCATAGTATAGGCAGGATCCTCTCCAGGAGGAGAAAAAGGATACCAAGAGGGCAGGTGGGAGAGTCTCAGAGACATGCCCAGGGGACCTGGATTTTGCTACAGGCCTGTCTCATTATATAATAGTAAGAGTAATAATAATGATGAACCTTTTATGGAATGAGTCCCATCTATAGGGCAGGTATCGTATGGGGGTCTTTCACATAATTTCTGTAACCCAAAGACACAGATAATTGACTCTATTTTAACTATTAAATTTCAAAGGTAATGTGTGATCGTCACTGACATTTAAAACAACGTAGAAACATATATTAAAAATAAATATTTCCCTTCACAGCTCTTCTGTTCCCATTCCCTGCTCACAACAGTTAGGTGTGAATCCTGCAAGGTCATCTTCCATGAGACAGATACACACACGCACACACATGCACTTTGTTTATATGGTTAGGATTCTACATTTGTTTTATTCTCTTAATACTATATACCTTAGTCTTTATACAATCAGTACATGCTGCTTTCTTCTTTCTGTAAAATTCTGCAGAGAGGACATTCTCTAGTTTGTTTTATTATCCACCCCCCCTTTGCCAGACACTTCGGTTGTTGCTGAAATTTAAATGCTCAGTGAATACTTTTGTGAATGTATCTCTAGATTCTTAGAAGTGGAATTGCTATAAAAAGTTGTATACACATAAAATGTTATCTGGTGCTTGCGATTTGCCCTCTAAAAAGGCTTACACTACCATCACCATGTATCTAAGACAGTGCCCCTACCCCCTGTCAGCACAAGTCATCCCTATTATACAACCATCTATTCATCCATTCATCCATCCTCCATCCAGTACTTTTTGGAGAGTGACTACACGCACTAGGTACTAGGCCCCCAACAATGAAATTGAGCTTCAGAGAGCTGATATAAGTTGCCCAAAGTCACACAGCTAATAGGAAGTATAAGTGGATTGAAAAACACCTCAGAGTTCATGTCCCACTACTCTGTGCCTGGCAGCAGGCTCTTTTCTCCCCCTGGCTTTACTGAACTAACTTATTTTCTCCTCAGAGCACTTCGGATTTCAGTTTCTCTGTGATTGTAGAGAATGTAGACTGCTACAGCTCTGGCATCATCTGTAGGAAGTTTATTTCCATCAACGTTGGAAACTCACTCCTTATCTTTGATGACGACTCAGGAAGTCCTGTAAGGCCTGGTTCTGGTTCAGGCTGTACAGAGAGTTTGTATGTTAGCAGGGGCTGGAGGGGGAGGGGGAAGAGGGCTGAGGACCTGGTTCCTTGGAGAAGGGCCAGATTCCTTGGAGCTATTGAGTCAGCAGCCCAGATTGAACTCCTTGGTCAGAGTCAGGAGCATAGAAGTCAGTGTCAGGATGTGAGGGGGGTGTGAGTTCCTGGGGCTGGGCAGCTGACCCTGGTGTTGGAGGACACTCAGGCCTCAGGAATGCCCATCGCTGTCCCTCTAGAGTCCTGAGAGCTTCCTGGATGAGAAGCAGGAGGTCCACACGTGGCAAGCAGGGTTTTTCACGCTGGTTCATTTCCCAAGGGAGCACATCACCCTCTTGTGGGACCAGAGAACCACAGTGCACATCCAGGCTGGGCCACAGTGGCAGGTACTTGCCTGAGCAGTGACCCTGCCAGGGCCCTGTACTCCTGCCTGGGACTGACCCAGGCCACTGGGCGTCCTCGCACGAGCTGTACCCTCACCAAGGAGCCTGGAGTACCATGCCTCCTGTCCTGTCTGCCCCCATCCCACTCTGTGCCTTTCTCCTCTGACTCCTCTCCTATCCTCTTTATACGGTGACTCCAGAAATTGCTTCTGAGTCAATGACAGACTCCTGGGGTCATGGCAACTCCTCTGCCAGTGGTTGGTCATTCTGGGTGTTCCTGTAGGTGACTGCAATGTCCTCTCTTCCTCCAGGGCCAGCTGGCGGGACTCTGTGGGAACTTTGACTTAAAAACCATCAATGAGATGAGGACTCCGGAGAATTTAGAGCTAACTAACCCCCAGGAGTTTGGCGGCAGCTGGGCTGCAGTTGAGGTAAAGCCTCCCTCGGCTGGCTTGCTCCCTCACTCAAGTGGGCCCTGGCCAGCACTGGGGGTACCTGGCCCCAGGTCAGAGGTACTGATGTGAGACTGCTCCTGCCATTGTTCTCTCAGCCTCTGACCTGACGTCCTCAGCCTTAGACTTTGTCCTGTGGCCTGAGGACACACCACCCCTCTCACAAATCAGGCTGCACATGTGCCCTGGGTCAAGCCCTTGTGGGAGGGTGGAGGCTGAAGAGGAGATGAAGTTTTTGTCCTAGGAGAGATGACCACCTACATACTAGGGAAGATAAGGCTTGTTGAAACATGACCATCTGGGTCTGGCACTAGGTCTGGTCCAGAGGAGAGTCCAAGAGAGACCCATGTGGGCTGAGGCAATCAGAGAAGACTTCCTGAAGGAGGTGGGAGTAGACTGGTGTTTAAAGGATAGGCCGTGTCTGGAAAGATGAATGTGTCAAAGAGAAGGCCTCTGAGAAGGAGGACAGCTTCAGCAGAGGCAGAAATGAGGAGGGTGTCCCTGGGTTTTGGGAGATGGCTGAGGCCCCCAAGTTGTGAGCTATGGCAGGTGAGACAGCACTGAATGAATTGAGAGCTGGAGACTGAGGTTCTTGTCTTGGGTCATCCAGTGACTTGCTGGGTGACCTTCAGTAAGCTCCTTCTCTCTGTGGTCCTCTGTGAAGGAGCTGTGCCAGGAAAGGGACAGTGACTGGATTTAACCTCTAGTGACAACTCTGATCAGTCAGAAGAGGCAGCCTGGGAAGCTGTGCTGAGAAATATCTAAGATTTGTGTCAGGCTCAGCTAGAAAGGGAACTGTGATTGATTAGTTATGTCTGCTATGGGGGCAGCAGCAGAGAGTAGTGATGGGAGAGTTACATATTTGCCTTTCCTGGGCTGAGTCATCTTGGGTCCCTCATTCTCTGTTGAGGAGTAGACCATGATGAGCTTATGTAGACTGGGCGCAGGGGACAGTCATGGCTTGAAGCCCCGTGTAATTCTCAGATAGACAGGGCTGCTCTTGCAGCCTCAGAAGAGTGTGCTCTCGCCCACTCCCATTTTAGAGAAGCAGAGAGGATGACTAACCTTTACTGCTCTCTTCGTCTGCTTCCTTTCTGCTGTTCCTCTCTCTATAATCCCGTTGGCATATCCGGGGGGGCTCTGGCGAGCATGCAGGACTGATAAAGGAGGCTCAGCAGACATTGGGGCAGTCTGTATTAGCTATTAGTCATGGATTCTCTGCTTGGGGTATCACAGGCTCAACCAAGGTGTCAGCCAGGGCTGGGCTCTCATCTGGAGCTTCAACTGGGGAGGTATCTCCTTCCCCACCTACTTGGGTGTTTGTCAGCAGCATTCAGTTCCTTGCAACCATAGAACTGAGAACGTCAGTGTTTTTTGCTAACTGTTGGCCAGAGAGGACCCTCAGCTCCTAGAGACCACTCTCCATTCCTACCATGTGAGACCCCCCCTGCATGGCTGCTTGCTTCCTCAACAGCCAGCAGGGGAGAGACTCCAGGGAGATGGGTTTGCCATCCATGTAGCATAAAAATGCAATCACATACACATAGCCGTATCTATGGGATCACCTTTGCCTTCTTTTGTGAGTTTGAAGCAAGTTGTAGGCCCTTCCCACATGCTAGGGGCAGGGATTATACAGGGATTTGAACCTCAGGAATTGGGGGAAGTAGGGGCCACTCCAAGAGTCTGTCCACCCCCCCCCCCAGGCAACAGGCATTGTGGGCGTAAAGAGATCAAAGAGATCAACAGCCCTGCCTTTGCCTCTCAGTGCCCAGACACCCTTGACCCCTGGGACACGTGTGTCCTGAATCCTCTCCGGGAACCATTTGCCAGAAAAGAGTGCAGCATCCTGCTCAGCGAGGTGTTTGAGACCTGCCACCCTGTGGTGAGTGGACCCCAGCCTCTGCCCTCCTGAGCCCCTCCCCACGTTCCTGGGATCCTTCTGTTCTCAGACCACAACTGCTCCCCTGCCGGTGCCTGGGAGAGGCACCTCAGGTCTAGAAAGCAGACGCACCTCTGCCAATCCCCTGCCTCCAGCCTGCTCAGATGAGCCCATCCTGTTTCCTCAGATGACCCAGGACAGACAGCCAAACAGCTTCCATGCCTTTTCTAAATCGACCTCAGTCTGGCTCTTCCTCCTGATGAGGAAGTTCTCTTCAACTGTGGCATTGGCCTGCTGCTGGTTCTGCCCTCAGTGGAGACAGAGGGGGGCTGGAGCTTAGCTCTGCATGGCACCCCCAGGGCCTCGAGGGCTCTGTCAGCCTGGCCCTGGCAGGGAGTTCCTGCCCCCCCCCCATCCTTCTGTTTCTCAGCCACACCCTTAGCCTCTGGATCCAGTAGCATAGGGGAGGAAGGGGAGAGCTTGGTTCTCAGAAGTCGGGTCTGCCTGGACCATGGAGTTGATTCCGTCTGAGCCGGCCACCTGTCTGTCCCCACCCCACCCTGGCAGCTTACTCACTCTGGCCTGTGGTCCTTTCATGTTTATGCTGCTCCCTGATGCTAGGGGGCGTCAGCTGAGAAGCCGAAGGGCTAACCTTCAGGAGCCTTCCTCTGATCTCCCCCAGGTTGATGTCACTTGGTTTTACTCAAACTGCTTGACGGACACGTGTGGCTGCAGCCGAGGCGGTGACTGTGAGTGTTTCTGTGCCAGCGTGTCTGCCTATGCCCACCAGTGCTGCCAGCATGGGGTGGCTGTGGACTGGCGGACCCCGCGCCTCTGCCGTGAGTATCCAGACCAGTCGCGCAAGGTGGGGAGTGGGAGCCCCTCTGTGGGCAGGCCTGTGGGCTGCCCTCGCTCTGACCAGCATTTATCGAGTACTTAGTATGTGCCAGGCCCCAACCAGTTTGCCCAAATCTTTCATTGAATTCTTAAAATAATACCCTGTGAAACAGGAGTTTATTTCTGTTTTATGATTGGGAAACCGGTTAGACAGAGAGGGAGATAAGTGCCACGCTTGAGGCCACACAGCTTAGTGGTGGAGTCAGGGCTCAACGTCAGATGGCCTGGCTGCAAACCTGTGCTCTTAGCCACTTTACCAGAGGAGTCAAGAGCCCAGACCTTTCAGACCACAGCTGCCATTTAAAAGCTGCGTGGCCTCCAACAAGTCACCCAGCCTCTCTGGGGCTGTTTTCTCATCTGAAAAGTAGGAATAGACCTGCCCCACCAGGTATATTGTGAGGATCAAAAGGGATAGTAAATTAAAAGCCCTGTGTCAGCTAAGACACACAGGCCCCATCAGAGGCAGCACAAGACATCGGTTTATGTGGAGCAGTGGTGGTCTGCATATGCTTTGGGTTGCAAGCTCCATCCAGTAAAAATATTTCAAGCATGCATGCATACACATACGTAGATACATATACATACATATATATATATATATATACATACACCCATATTAGTATTAGTATAAGTGTATCATAAAGGAAATACAAAATTAAATATTAAAAATGAAATAAAATATATAGAAAGTTATATTACTAATTAACTTATTGTTTATTATTTGTTCCGGCACACTGATGATCTCCCTGGTGCAAGCACGCCTCGCTTTGGGGGGCAGTGGTTATGACAGGCTCTGGGGCCAGACTCTCTGGGTTCAGGCCCTAGCCCCCAACCCAGCAGGGTGACCTGGGGCATGTTCTTCACACTCTGACTCATACTTCAGGGTTAGGAGAACTGTACCTACCTTGCAGGGTGCTGTGAGATTTCAATGAGTGAGCACATGTAAAGCACTTGGCACAGTGCTCTATGCTCTTGCTTGAGGTTGCTGTCGTTTCTTGTGGGGACACAGGTGCTGGCATGTTCTGAGCCCTGAGAGCCCCAGGCAGGCTGACCCTAGGAAGAAGATAGAGCAGAATCTGCCTCTGGCCTCCCTTTCCTCCACCCTGTTTCCTCTAAGACCCTTCCAGTCCAGATGCTCTATGGTCACGCTCTGTGGCCCTCCCTCTGTTTCTCAGATAAGATTCTTTCATGAAGGAGAAGGGAGCGCAGATTTACCGAGGATCTGCCGCATATCAGGCCCTGTGCTTTCTGTGCATTAGCTCATTAATATTCAGGACTAGGAACACCTCACCTAGGACACAAGATTTAAGGGAGCACCAAAAACTCAATAGTGGAGATAGATCACATTTTAAGGTAACATTTTTTAAAAGTCAAACTTAATGCAAAAATATCTTTGGCTTTGATGAACAGAATTTCAAAGTTTTAGGTAATGACAGGATCAATGGTATTGATTTTCCCTTTTGCTTCAGGATCCAGTGTGGCTCGGCGCTATCATCGATCCTGTCCTTATTTTAAATTTTTGGTAATTTTGTTCATCATAGATATTTTGCATTAATTAAAAAATTAAAACAGTATATTAAAATATTATGTATCTTAATTGTTGGGATTTTTGATGCCTCCTTACATTTTGCACACAAGGTGGATTCTTGTTTACTCTAGCCCAGGACTCACAAATCTGTGGGGTAGATGCAACTGGTGGTCCCATATTATAGAAAAGGGCACTGAATTTCAGAGAGGTTGTAACTTGCCCCAGTATGCACAGTTGAAGAGTGAAAGAGATGGAGTTTGAACTCAGGTCTGTGAGTTCAGGGCTACCTCCCACTGACCTGGTGGTACACACTTGATACCAGAGACTCCAAGATCTAAATTTAGAACTCATTTGAGTCAGCAAATGAAGAGAAGTGATCACTTTTCCATAGCCACATGGTGGGTCAACCTCAGTGCTTGTGTTCTTTCTAGAGGTCAGCGCCAAATGCAAAGAGATAGTGTTGATCATGGGATTTGGGGTATGGGGTGGAGTTGGTGGCTGTGTTTAGACCATGCCTATGAGTGAGGGAGGATCCTCCTCAGCCTTTATCTGTGGTCTGCCCACTGGCTCCTGGTGGCCTTGCTTCTGGCTCTAGGTGCCCCTGCCAAGTACCTAGTTTGCCCCAGTTTGAAAGAATCCATGGCTGAGACGCCTGGGCATCAGGCTGCGGTGCTGGGCCAGGCCACTAGAGGGTGCACTGAGCACACACTTGGAG
Organism: Nyctereutes procyonoides; assembly: GCF_905146905.1. Lineage (NCBI taxonomy): Eukaryota > Metazoa > Chordata > Mammalia > Carnivora > Canidae > Nyctereutes > Nyctereutes procyonoides. The sequence continues at coordinate 10,580,908 of NW_026575034.1, read as the reverse complement.
GAGCTTGTCACCTCCTGCTGGAAAATACATCCAAAGGCCTGAAAGAGCCTTGGGTCCTGGAGCTCCTGGTTCCCTTACACCCAAGTTTCTTGAAATACCAGCTTCTACCTTGTGCTTGCATTCTCCAGGACCTGCTATAACATTTGTGATTGGAGTTTCTGCTCCTTGACTCTAACCTTGCCCTTTGGAGTCACACAAAATGCACCGTTCTGTCCAACATCCATTCACTCATTCACCCATTCACTTTCATTCACTCGATACATGCTGAGTGCCTACTCCAGGCCAGGCTTCGAGCTTTGTGCTGGGGGCACAGAGAGGAGCCACAGTATCTCCTACACCTTAAGATATCCAAATCAAATGACCATGCCTAAATCTTGGAGTTTGGGAGGCAGGCCAGATCTGGGACAGCTGGGATGCTAGGGGCCTTGGCTCTGCCCATCTGTCCCAGGCTTCTCAAGAAGTCTTGTTCTCTCTTTCAGCATACGACTGTGACTTCTTTAACAAAGGTAAGCCCATCCTCCCCAAGTGGAGCCTGGGGGGCTGAGATACTGCTAGCCCTGCCCTGATGCCATACCAGCATCGACCATCCTAAGACGCTGCTGGCCCTGGAAGAGCTGTGACATGGTGCAAGGAGGGATCCCACCATGCAGAGAGGACCCACACAGTGCAGAGACCAGGGATGCCCCAGAACTCTGTCTTTAGAAGCTCCTGCAGCACCTCTGTAGAATCTAGGCCAGGCCACCTTCTTGGGAGTTGTTTTTACCCAGGGCAGCTTCACCAGGAAGTAAAAACCGCATTTGCACCTAAAAACCATAGCTCATTAGGCTCATGGAATATTGTCTTAAATCTCCTGAACTTTTGAGTGGCAAAGGCAAATGCAAGCTGCTCTTTTCTGCGGATAGCTGGGGCAAAACCTATAGCTTGGCTTAGCCTGTCAGATTCATCTTCAAATTTAGCCAAAGTCACAGGGTACCAGGATATGCTCCAACTTCTGCATTAGCTAGGGTGAAAGCACAGGTCACGACTGAAGACCTGAGGGAGGCTATGTCCAGCGTTAGAGCTCATTATTCATTTTAATCACTAGGGTCATAGGCAATAGGGTGGGAAGTCACATCTTGGCAGAATTAGATGCTCATCAGGTCCTTGGTACCATTTACCTTTGACTTCTGAGCCCTGCTCCCCATCCCCTTCCAGGTACCATGCCAGGAGCAGGCCTTTGTGCATTTAGCCCTAAGGCTTTGTTCTTAGTTACCTGCATTATCAGATTTGGGGTTGAGGATTGTCCCACCGGCAGAGAGTATAGCAGGTGAAATATAGTGGGGGACAGACTAGAGGTCTGGATGCCAGTTAGGGGGTCTGCAAGATGAGAGCTGGACCAGGGTGAAGCATGATAATTTGGTGACTACAGACCCTCCAAAATGTTAGCCCCTAGGGACTACTGATGGCCAAGGGCTTCCTCCTGGCTATGAGGAAGCTTTCCTTATAGGAATGAATCTGTAACAGGAGAATCGCAGTTGCTGGGACAGGCAAGGTCTCTCTGACATCAGGCAAGACATTTCAGCAAGACAGCTCTGAGCAGAGTTTTCTCCCTTCTGTGGCATTTTGGGTGGCAGTAACTGGCAAAGGACAAGCTGTTTCTAGCATCCTCCACCTACTCATCCACCTACCCATCCATTCCTTGCTGTGTCTTCTACCAACATTTTCTCTGGTCCGGGCCCTTGCTGGGTGCTGGGGAATCAGTGGTCAAGAGGCCTGTCACAGGGGTGTGCTGGAGCCGGCTCACCCTGGCTCTCTAGCCATTGTGTGGTCCTAACTCCACATCCATTTGGTAGTTTGAAACTGGCCACTGCCATGCACATTCACACCATGGGAATCCACCAGCGCTTCAAACTGGGATTTTGTTTGTTTGAGAGTTTGTTATGCATTTACCTAGCATAGCGTTGCCTGTTTCCCATCTGGTTCAGGGGACAGATGTCGGTCCACCATCGAGATCCTCATCATAAGAGCTGTGATCAGTGCGTGCCATGCTCCAAGGGCTGGTGGAGTGCAGAGGAGGAGGGATGACGTTTGTGTGTGGCGGGAGAGGGTGCAGGGAGAGCTTCGCCAAGGAGGTGACATTTGAGCTGGGCCCCAAAGGTTGAGTAGGCGTTTGCCAGGCACAAAACAGGGAGGACTAGTCTGAGTGGGCGGACAGCATGAGGAGAGGCATGAGGTGGAACACAGCATGGCTCTTTCAAGGAAGAGCCAGAGAAGTTCAAGGTTGTGGGGAGGTAGGTGGGGTTTGGGGCATGAAGGGTCCCTGGATTCAAGTTGGGCTCTTGGGTTCCATTGTGAGGGCAATGGGGAGCCATGGATGAGTCCCAGCAGCGAGTGTGGCTAGAAAGGTGACTCAGGCACCTGTGGGCAGGAAACACTGGAGGCCGGAGGCACACCAGAGGCAGAGAGGTTGGCTATAAGGCACCCATGACTCTCTGTAACCTATACCAACAACTAGGAACCCAAGAGACACAAAAATGATACATTTGAGAGAAGTAAGTAAACACTAACGTTGAGCCAGAGACTTCCCAGCTTTCATCCGTCAGGGCTTGGGTGGACAGAGACTAGGTCCGATGTTGAGTCTCAGAAGATTCACTACCTCAAATAGAGTAGTGGCTGTGGGACAGGCCCAAGGAGAGACATTTTCTGAGGTGAAGGTGGGGGCGGAACAGATATCTCCCATGGGTGGCCCCGTGCCCAGGTTTCCTGTGAAATTGTTCAGATTCTGTGCAGAGAGTCAGTCCCTTCCCATCAGGGCCTGACAGCCTGGAGTACATGTCCCTCCTTGTGGAATCAAGCTCCCTGGGGCCTGGGGTGAGGAGGGTGGCTGAGAGTAGCTCTCTAGCCTCTGTTCCCCACTGCTGGCAGGATGGGAGGTGGGCAGAGATGCATGGGGGCAGGCCTCACGATTGGGCCCCTTCTCTCCAGCACTAGGTAAGGGTCCCTACCAACTGGCCAGTGTGGCAGCTGGCAGTGCCCTGGTAGCCAGCAAGGCAGCAGGCGGTGCCATAGTCCTAGTGAGCACAGAGGACGTGGCTCCAGGGGACATTGTGAACTTCCTGCTGACAGCTGCCCTATACAAAGCCAAGGCTCACGGTAAGGCCTACCTGCAGCCCCACCCCAGCCCTTGGGGGAGGGAGGCAGTTGCCAGAGGAGGGGAGGATGCTGAGGCCCTAAGCAATCTGCAGTAGCTGGAGAAAAGTGGAGCTCCAACAGATGCCCCTCTCCCCGCTGAGACAGGCTTCTGGGTCAGCCTGTCAGTCTCTTCAAAGAGACGCCTTCCATTTTCTCCTTGGAAAAAGCAGGGAGGCCAAGGTCTGGATGTACTTTTGTACCTTGCTTTATACCATTGCTGTGTTCTGGGCAAGCCTGGTGGCAACAACTGCTCCTTCCTCTCCCTCTCCTCCTCCGCTCCTTCCTGCCCCCCCCTCTTCTCTCCCTCCCCTCCACCTTCATCCATCTCTTCCTGCTTCTCCTCCTCTACTTCCTCCTCCCCCCCCCCACTCCATTTTTGAGACTGGAGAGACTAAGTGCCTGAGGGGAGCTGGCTGAGGTGCTGACTCCAGCGGGCTTCCTTCTGTGACTGAAGGAGCAGGTCGGGTTATGATCCTGGGTTCTGGGCTGGCACGTCACACAAAACTGGGACACGCCTGGAACCAGCCACAGCCTCCTGGGTCTCAGACAGTCTGCAGACCGGACTGGCTTCACTATAGTGTCCTCCCTTCAGAGTTCAGTAGTGCTTAAGGGGCAGCGGGGCCCTTGCCTGGTGCAGACGGACGCCTGGATGTAGTTTTGCTAGGCCCTGGGCCAGCCAAGGCGTCAGTTCAACCAGTGCTAGGGAGTCTTCTGTGGCTATTTGTGTGTGTCCCAGTGTGCCACTGTGTGCCACTGTAATCGGTGTTTCTACCCCCACATCCCACTGGCCCCATCTGGTCAGTGTCTCCCTAACCACAGGGATGCGGCCCATCCCAGCACCAACTGGAACCATGACCCAAGACTTCTCAGAGAGTTCATCCCAGCCTAAGAAATTAAGTTCTCAGATTCTCTGGGTTTGCAGTTTACCTAGTTATGAGGACCTCTCCCCACCCCTGCATCCCTCCCCCGCTGCCCCCTCCCCTCCCTCCCTTTCATGGAGCCTTATTCCCAGGCCAGGCACAGAGCTAAGCACTGGGGCATCAGGCATGGAAGAGACACATCACTGTCCACCGGAAGTCCACGGTCCCACCCAGGAGACAGAAGTGATATATATGATCATGATACAATTGGGCCTGCTCCTGGATCCCATCCCTGGGGCAGACCGTGCAGAGGTTAAGGTTCTGGACTCTAGCCTGCCTGGTCTCCTCATCCTGCCTCCCGCTTCCACCGGTAGTGCAACTCTGGGCCTTACTTTCCTCCTCTGTAACATGGGAATAGCAAGATCATCCCCTGCTAACCTATTATAGATTTTACTTGTTTATGATGTTTATCTTCCTCCCCCTTGAATGTAAGCTCCATCAGGGCAGGGATTTGGGTCCTTTTGTTTCCCATTGTGCCTACAACAGCGCCTGGCACATCATGGGGGATCAGAAAACGTGAGCTGCTGAATGAATGAATTGGCCACTTCCTAGGGCTCTCGGAATTTAATAAACCAGCAGGTAGAGGGCTTGCTTAGCATCGTGTCTGGCACATATTAAGTCCTTGATAAATAGCATTTACTGTTATTGCTGTCAATAATGAATCCTTCTTCCGGTTGCCTCCTGTCTCCTCACAGCTGCTCAGGGAGGTATGACAGGGCCACATGGGCTGGGAGGGAAGACACACCAAGCCCTGTGCTAGGCCTTCACCTGCACCATATTGGTTTGCCCCTCACGACAACTCAGGCACATTAAGTCACTTGCACACAACATGGCCAGTCGTGGCGGGCCAGGACTCCTGGACACCTGCTTGTGGATTTGGAGGCTCACAAAATCTGCAGGTCCCCATGCAGGAGGTTATCCACCTGTCAACGAACCCCACTTTCTAGAACTGGGCCTTTGTGGACACAGGAGAGAGGACAGCAGAGACCAGTTGTAGGGCTCAGGGCAAGCCCCTTCTCCTCTTGGGGTCACTGTTTTCCCATCTGTGGGGCTGGACTCAACATCCTTTCAGTCTGCCGGCTCTGACCCTCTGGGATTCTGTGTGGAGCAGGACCAAGCTGGGGTCCCTGAAACCTGTCCATTCAGCAAACCTGTCTGCCCAGTGTGTCCGATAGAACATGACTTCTCCAAGGCGGCCGTTTCTGTCAGTCTGTTCACTGCTGTATCCCTAGCATCTAGAATTCCTCCTGGCACACAGAGGGTCCTCAAAATGCTTACAGGGGGGAAGAAAAGAGGGATGGATGGATGGAGGGAGAGTGGGAGGGAGGGAGGGATGGAGAAAGGAAGGAAAGAGGGAGGAGGGAAAGGAGGTGGGAGGGAGACACCTCCCTGAGGTTTGGCAGCTGGCAGCTTCTCTAACCTTCCACTTCTCTCAGGGAGAGGTGGTGTGTGCAGAGGGGCAGCCAGCAGGCAGAAGGAGGTGGGCAGGCACAGAGGAGCAGGGCTCAGCTAACCCACGGGGCGTGTTGCTGCCCTGAGTCATGGAGTGCAGATGCATGCCAGGCTCTGCCCCTCACCTGGACCCCTCTCGGCGCTCCCCTCACCCACCTGGCTCTTTACAGACCCGGATGTGGTGTCCCTGGAGGCAGCAGACAGACCCAACTTCTTCCTCCATGTCACAGCCAATGGGTCTCTGGAGCTGGCTAAGTGGCAGGGCAGCGTTGCCTTCCACCACCAGGCCTCCTTCTCCTTGCACCGGGGGACATGGCAGGCAGGCCTAGTGGCCCTGGAGTCACTGGCCGAGCCTGGGTCCTTCCTTTGCGTGTCGGGCCCCACTCTGGTCCTGCGGCTGTATGAGCACACGGAGGCCTTCCGCCGGGGCACGTTCTTCCGCCTTCTGGGTAGGTGTTCACCCTGCCATCACCCTCAGCCCCTCCTCAGACGGCCCTTCCTGCCCTCTCCCATCACATCCTTCCAGTTGCCCTCAAGAAGCAGAATTCCCACTGTCCTGGTGCAGGGAGGCCACCTTTGGGTGCTGCCCTGACCTCCATGTTGGTGGCCTAGGGTGCAGTGGGGCCTGGGGCCCAGCCAGCTGCCCGGGTCCTGCCTCCACCCACGGGCCAATTACATGGTCTAAAAATAGGACAGGCTTTGTGGGAGCAAGGTAAGAAGTGCTCCTGGCCCCAGCTTGCATAGCCCACTGGCTCAGGTTTCTTGCTGATGGGAACACATGCCTGCCCTGTGAGCTCAAAGACCGCTCCCTGGGGCACCAGGCTGAGGAGGCAGCAGTCTCTCTCTGCCCTCCATCCTGAGCAGCAGTGGAGCAACTGCATGCCCCTTCCAGCTAAGGCTGGGTGGGGGGGGGATCCTGGACTTTGCCATCCCGCTGCCAGGTGGGTCTGCCCCCAAGACCTTGCTCTCTGCTTATACCCTGCAGGAAGGGATCACAATTTCTCCAGCACTCCAGGGAGGCCCCTGTGCCTCGTGCATGGGCATACGTATGTCTGTGCCTGTGGGGGCGCTTTGTGCTGCATGAATGGATCCGTTTACATGTGTGCATAAATATATCTCCAACCAGCCCCTTCATTTATCACCTCCCCCACAAACCAGGCCTGGGCCAGCTCAGTCTTACATTCAGTGGTCATCTATAGAGTCCGCCAATGAACGGATTCATCACTAGCTATAATGGCAAGACTTGTGTCCCTTTCTGGAAGACACTGAGGCAGAGTCAAATGAAGCCTTGGGTTCAAATCCTCACCCTAGTCCTTGGCACTCGGAGGAGCGCTGCCCACCGTCCAGCTCTGTACAGTCGGGCTGTTTTCCTCACGGGATTATTGTGAGGACGGATTGCATCTCACAGGCTTGGCTTGTAGTAGGTCCTCTCCAAATGTAAATTCTCAGCTCTTGTCTCAAGGATCCTAGAAAAGCAGGTTTCTTCACAGTCATCAGTAGTGTGGGGATAGAGGCGTCAGGTGGGGCTGCTCCCTCCGGCCTGTTGCAGAGCCCACATACGTTCCCTGCTCAGGCTGTGGTTTCCGAGACTGGCCACTTGTGCTAAGATGGTCTGGGGTCTTGTCTGCCTCCACATCCCCCACTGTCTGCTTTCTCTGAGGATTCCTCATCTGTCAGGGCACTGGCCACAGGACCTTTTTTGAGGAAATCTCTCCTGGGACAGTTTAAGTTTCCCCACATCGTCTGTGCCTCAGTTTCCTTATCCATAAGACAGGGATAATGATAGTCCTGCATCACAGGATTATTGTGAGCATTAAGAAGGAAATACTTGCAAAGATGTTGAAAGTTGTGTTCGGTGCTGTTTAGGAGTTGGCTGTTGTGTTTGTTATTATTATTACTAGCCACCAAGGGTGTAGGACCAGCCTGGCCACCAATGTCCCAGAGGAGCAGGGTGACAGGGCAACCTTATGGAGAGGATCAGGGGTCCCCACCTTCTCTTTGGCAGCTGACTGCTCTGTAGCCACCCACCCTGGGGTTCTTGGCCCTACACCCAAGAGTCCACAGCCCCATCCCAAGGGTCCCCCAGGCACCAACCCCAACTCACAGGGGTACAGTTTTCCCTTAGGTTGGCTTTTATTTTCTATTATATGTTATCATTTTATTTGATTTTTTTTTTACTTTTCCTGCATGTGTCCATTTGTCTCTTCTGTGGAGCAGGGCGGGGATGGGCTGAGCTAGGATGACCTCTGTGTCCTGTCACCTGACCCTGAGCTGGTACCCAGTCTCACTCAGTCTCGGGACGGGTCACCTTTCCAGATGCCAAGCCCTCAGGGGCTGCCTACCCCATCTGTGAGTGGCGCTATGATGCTTGCACCAGCCCCTGCTTCCAAACCTGCCGGGACCCACAGGCAGCTAGCTGCCGGGACGTGCCAAGGTGAGGGGGCATGGAGTCGCGGTGTGAACATTAGTGGATTTGAGCACACGCATGTGTAAGTGGGTGCGTGGTCTGCAGGCATAGGCGTGAGCATGTACTGGGGTGTGTGTGTGTGCTCACACGTACTTGTGAACACATGTTTTGTGGGTGTGTGTGTGTATGCAGATGTGTGTACCAGAATGAACCTGACTTATGTGGATGGGCACATATGAATATTGACTTGTGTATGATGATGTGCATATAGTTGGGCCCTGTGTGTATTTGTGTGGGCATACCAGTGTCCATGGGCTGCACACAGCTGGGCATATGTGCACATGTGTGAGCTGCATGTGTCAGGGTGTTGATGCAGCTGCTGTGTGTGCGGGAAGGTATACACTGATGTTTTGAGCGTCTGGATGTATATGTACCTGTGTGAATGTTTTTGAGTCTTGCAGGTGTGACTGTACCTAAATGCTGACACATAGGAGCATGTGTGTGTGCACGCACAAGTGTGTGCATAACCAGACCTCGTTCGTGTTTCCCTCTTGGTCTGAGGAGCAGGAGTGTGCAAAAGCATGTAACATACACGTTTGGGTGTATGTGCTCCTGTACAAGCATCTCTGGAGGTTCATGTGACATGTGTCATAAGGAGGGATGAAGCTGTCCTCAATCGAGGTGAAAGATGATCGCCCCCATATTTTGGACTACTAACTGGCCCCCTGCTCTGTCCTCAGGGTAGAAGGCTGTGTGCCTGCATGTCCCACCCCCAAGGTCCTGGACGAAGTCACACAGAGATGTGTCTACTTGGAGGACTGTGAGTGGCCAAGACTTCTCATCCCTCCCTCAGATTCCTCTGATTCTCCAGGGTCTCCTTCACCAATCATGCCCAGAGTCCCCAGGTCCCTGGAGAAGCAGGGCCAGCAGAGGAGCCTCTGGAGGAGACCTTTAGAGCAGGCAGGGACCTCATCCAGTTCGTTCTTCCTATTAAACAGAGAACAACGTGAGGCCCAGATTGGGGGAAGGGACTGGCTTGGGGGCCAGGTGGCGGGAACCCAGTAAAGGCAAAGGTAGACCTGAGGTCCATTGGCTCTGAGCTCAGGCTTTGAGGGCAGGGTCCAGACCTGCTGAGCCATCCAGTACCACAGGACAGAGGCCCCGGGGTGGGTCAGGCAGCCTGGCTGGCCGTTGGAAGCTGCCTTCCCCAGGCTCACCTCGGGTGCTCGCTCAGGAGCCCTACTTCACAGCCCTGCCTGGTGAAGACCCCCTGGGGCGGGCAGCAGACACCCACTGTTTGAGCTCCTCTCTCTGCCCCAGGCGTGGAGCCCGTGGATTTGGTTCGCACAGAGGAGTCTCTTGGCAACGAGACTCTGCCTCCCAGTCAAGAGCTGCCCACTCTCAGTGGCAAGGAGCTGCAGTTTCCGCAGGAAGCTCCCGGGGCGCCCTCCCACAGGCCACGGCTCACTCCAGCTGCCCCACTCACCACAGCCCTGAACCCACCCGTGGCAGCTACTGAGGGGCCAGGGCTGACTCCAGGCCCTACCCAGGCCACGCTGTGGCAGCCGCTGGGGGTCACTGCGTCTAACCTCCCTGCCCACCCCACAGAGCCCCCAGCCAGTAAGAGAGTGACTGCCAGCCACCTGGCCACCCCCTTTACCCCGGAGTCCTCATCCCTGGCCCTTCCGCAGCAGACACTCACACCTAGCATGGGGTCAGGTGCTGTGAAGACTACTAGGGTGACCATGACCTTTGCAGGGATCCCCAACATCACAGTATCCTCCCGGTCAGCCCCTGCACCTCGCTTCCCACTCATGACCAAAGCTGTGACAGTCCCAGGCCCTGGCTCCTTGCCTATGAAGACCACCCCCCTCCAGCCCTTCCCAAGCCTGGAGTTGCCTGCAAGTTCCTCCTCCAGGCCTGTGGTTTCCCCTGCAGTGACCTCCAGGCTTCCCACTTCCTTGGGATCCCACAAGGCTTTGCTGACAACTGCAGTCACAAAGGCCAAGAGCAGGACAGGGATGCCCCAGCCCATACAGGCCCAGAGCGTTTCCAGTCCCAGCGGCCCCCTAGCCGAGGGTAGAACAACAGCAGAACAGGTTCCTGTCAGTGCTCTGGCTACCAAGAGAGGGGAGCTGGGAGGCAGCTCACCCACAGAGAGGCAGCCTGGGCCCCCCCAGCCCACGGGCATACCAGCATCCTCACTTCCAAGACCTGTCCCCACTGCCCCACTCCACCCCACCCACCAAGCCACCAGAGCCAGCAGGCCCCCAGCTCTGCCCCCAGGGACCACAGCTGCCACCAGCCAGTCCACAGTTGCACATGGGCTGGGGGTCACACCCTTTGTGTCCCTGGACTCAACTCGGCCACCACAACTCCTCTCTGGCCTGCCTCTTGATACCAGCCTGCCCTTGGCCAAGGTGGGCACCTCGGCCCCAGTGGCCACACGTGGGTCCAAGGGTTCCATAATCACCCTTCCACTTCATCAGCAGGCCACATCTCCCACTGTGGCCACGACTGCACCTACTCAGACACTCACCTCAGCACTGCCTCTCACCCCTGCTGTTGTGGCCCAGGTAGACCTACCCAGTCACGCACCCCCTCAGGCAGTGGGCACAGCACCAGGCCTGCTTCTGGGAGCCACACTGCCAGCCTCTGGAGTCGTGGCCATGGCCGGGGGGGCAGCCTCCACACTATCTGCTGCCCCACAGAAGAGCACCACGGAGAAGATGGCCATCCTGTCCAAGCAAGTGTCCCTGCCCTCCTGGATATATGGCCCTGCCCAGGGTATGCCCACAGAACTCACGCCTGCTGTGGCCCACACTCTTGCTACCTTGGCACCTGAGGCTGGTGGCCCCTGGGCCGTCACAGTGCCACTGGCACCCACATCCTACCCCTTGAGTCGTGTCTCAGCCAGGACCGCCTCCCGAGATAGCTCACTTGTTCTGCTCCCTCAGCTGGCCGAGGCCCATGGGACCTCGGCTGGGCCTCAGCTCCCAGCAGAGCTGGGGGCAGAGGCCACCACCAAGCAGTCTGGACGCTCAGCCCCAGCCCAGAGCATCGCAGCGAGTTCAGCTGTGACCATGACAGCCATCACTGAGGACGATGCATCTGCTACCTGTGTCGTGAGTGACTTGTCAGCCCTCCTCTGTGTGGTCCCTCCATGGCCCTCTCTCCCCAGCCACATGGCTGGGACACCATCCTGGAGTCACATTCCTCATGGTCTGTGGCAGCTTCTCCTTCACCAGCCGCCAGGCTGCAGGATGGGGGTTCAGTCACCCCCCTCACCTTTGCCCCACACTCTGGAGCCTGACAAATTTTCCAGGCTGCTCTGGGCCCCTGATGTCATAGCAACCTCATCGTTCCCCTAGGTTTGATTGGATGACTTAGTGTGACAACACGAGTGTGCTGGTGTGTGTATGTTTGTGTCCGTAGAGCCATGTGGGCCTATGTGTGCATAGTTTACGTGTGTGAGACTCAGGGTGAGCAGTCATATATCTTTGTGTGTGTGATAGATTGTGTCCCAGACTGTATGTGCTTTTGTAAGAAAGAGATAAAGAGGTTGTGTGTGCACACGTGCACGCATGGGTACGCTCAGGTTTCTCTGCGTCTGAGCTAGCGCGTCTGTACCCGGAGCTCTCCACAAGGGCTGGGCAGATACTCAGAAGTCTCTGGGAGTCAGGCCTCTGACCCCAAACTCATGCTCAGCCCTTCCCCAGGTTCCAGTGGCATGTTGGGTGGGTGGAGGGTGAGGACCCCACTCCCCAGTTGTCTTGCTGCTGGGTCCCCCTGCCCTGCTCTGACCGACAGTGGAAAGGATCTTATGCCCTTAGGTTTGAGACAGGGAGTAGTGAGTGGCTGCTGCCCTGGACTGGGTACTCATGCTGTCCCTCCACCCTGTGCCCTAGCCAATCGCTGAACAGGACTGCGTCCGTCACATCTGCCTGGAGGGCCAGCTGATCCAAGTGAATCAGTCCCAGCACTGTCCCCAGGGTGCCACACCCCCTCGCTGTGGGGTCCTGGGCCTCGCAGTGAGGGTGGGCGGCGATCGCTGCTGCCCCCTCTGGGAATGTGCCTGTGAGTCCTGGGGTCCACTAGGTCCTCCCCAAGCATGACCTCGGCCCCTTACCTGTCTGCTGCTTGGTGTCAGGGTGACTCCGACCTGAATGTATTCTCCGATGGGATCTCTTGTCTCAGTGTGACCCCTGACCTGGCAGGTCCCCTATTCTTGCAACCTCATCTCTGTGATGCCTGCTCTGAGTGACTCTCCAGCCCCCAGGGCCTCCGAATCACCCAGGAAAAGGCCAAGGTGCCTGCCCTTTGTTCCTGGGTAGCCCTGCCCCAGAAGCATCTGTTTAGTCTTCTCTTCCCTGTCCCTCCCCCAGGCCGATGCTCAGTCTTCCCTGATCTAAGCTTCGTGACCTTCGATGGGAGCCACGTAGCCCTGTTCAAGGAGGCTATCTACATCCTCACCCAGAGCCCCAGCGAAATGGTCACCGTCCACGTCCTTGACTGCAAAAGTGCCAACCTGGTGACTGCCCCTTGCCCCCTTTCCTGCTGGAGCCTCGGGATTTGACTAGGTTTGGAGGGGAGATTGAGTAATGAATTGGGTTTTGAGGGGTGCCAGCAGCGAGGACAGAGGCAGAAGCCCCTACAGTAGCTCCTTCTGTCAGGGGTCTCCCGGAATGGATATGGGGAGAAACGGTGAGTGGAGCACACTGCCTTCTGGCCCTCCCTGGGCCCTGCACCATTCCCAGCTTGTCCCAGCTGCGTAGGCCCAGGTGGGAGGCATCCAAGTGCAGAGGAGCTGGGATACTCCTCAGGGGTATGGCCTGTGACCAAGGATGCTGGCTGCAGAGAATCACCTCCTAGGATATCCTCATGAGCCAGGTGGAAGGAGGCAGGGTTTTTTGGTTTGTTTTTGCTCCTGGGCTTACAGGCAGTCAGGTAGAACCAGAAATGTTCCATGGGATTCTGTGCAGCATCTGCACGGCTCCGACGAGTGCCTCTGGTGTGTTGAGAGGGGGTGGCAGGGAAAGTGTGCTCACAGTGGCTCCTCAGGAGGAGGAGGCAACAGGACTGGGCTCTGAGCTGATGAGGTTTGGGCTCTCTCTGCAGGGGCACCTGAACTGGCCCCCGTTCTGTCTGGTGATGCTGAATGTGACTCACCTGACCCATCAGGTCACCATTGACCGTTTCAGCCGGAAGGTGAGTGCCTCAAAAGCCAGTTCTTCCTAGGGCTGCAATCAGGCAAGGAGCAAGGCATCTGGGGTTGGAGAGGTCTTGAGGCTTATTCATGACTGGGGGCAAGGGTGGGGAGGGACCCTTTTAAAGAAGAATAGTGCAAAAGTGGATATATTTGTAAGTGATTTTAATTAAACCATTTGTGGCCACTCTAATGTCAGAGGAGGACAGGTACCAGGAGGAATATTGTGAATGAGGAGAAGTTAGAATGGCAAGAGACAGTGACCTCAAATGATTGTGGTTAAAATATCTACTTCTGCAGTCTTTATATAAGAATATATGCCCATTGACACATTTCTAGAGCCCCTTCCAAGAAGGGGGCTGTATAAGTGAGGAGCCCTGATTTTAAGCTTCAGGAGTTTTACATTAAGCCCACCTCTGCCAATGAGGGTGGTGTCCAACTGCACCCCACCCTGTGTGGTACCCTCCTGGGGGTCTGCTTTGCTCCTCCCAGCAGGTGAGTAACAGGGGCTGATACGTCTCCTCCTCTGGTCTGAAAGTCCTGACTCTCCCCACCCATTCCTGAGCCAACACCTGCAGCCCCTCCTGTTGGCATGTGCCCTTGAATGCCAAACATAGGGCCACCATACCCCATGGAGCTCTCGGGAACAGGGGCTTTGGGGAATGGGTTTTCCATGAGATAGAAGCTTATACAAAGAACTCCCTGGGTTTCATCCATTAGGTTTTTAAATTTTTCCATTAAAAAATATTTAAGGTATAACTTACCTACAGTAAAATTCACCGTTGTTAGTATACAATTCTACAAGTTTTAACAAACACCCACAGTCCTGTAACCACCACCACAGTCGTGATAGAGAACAGCTCCATCACCCTTAATTGTTGCCCTGTGCCACTTTGTTGTCAACTCCTCTCCCACCTCTGACAACCACTGTTCCTGTCCGTATAGTTTTGCCTCTTCCAGAATGTCATACACATGGAATCAGAGTATTTAGTAAGATTCATTCACATTGTGTGTATCAGGAGTTCATTGATTTTTCTTCCTGAGGAGTATTCCGTTGTAATGATGTACACTTTGTTTATCTCCATTCATCAATTGAAAGACATTTGGGTTGTTTCCAGTTTGGGGTGATAACAAATAAAGCTGCAATAAGCATTTACATAAAGGGTTTTTTTTATTGAAGTATAGTTAACATACAATGTCACATTAGTTGCCAGTGTACAGCAGTGATTCAACATTTCCGTACATTACTCAGTGCTCATCACTATAATTGCAGACGCCACTTATCACCATATGTTATTGCAATCTTATTGATTGTTTTCCTGCTGCACTTTTCATTTTCATGACTTATTTATTTTATAAGTGGGAGTTTGAACCCCTTAATTCCCTTTATCTATTTCATCATTTCCCCATCCCCTCCTCCCCTCTGGCAACCACCAGTTTGTTCTCTGTATTTAAGTCTGGTTTTTGGTCGGTTGGTTGGCTCTTTCCTTCCTTCCTTCTTTCCTTCCTTCCTCCATTCCTTCCTTCTTTCGTTTTGTTTTTTTTAGATTCCACATGTAAGTGAAATCATGTGCCACTTGCCTTTCTCTGTTTGACTTACTTCACAAAGCGCAATACCTTCTAGGGCCCATCCATGTTGCCACAAATGACAAAAGCTCATTCTTTTTTATGGTCAAGTAATATTCTCTGTGTGTGTGTGTGTGTGTATGTGTGTGTGTGTACAAAAGATGTATCTCTTTTTTATCCATTCATCTATGGATGGACACTTGGGTTGTTTCCATATCTTGGCTATTATAAGCAATGCTGCTATAAACATAGGGGTGCCTATATCCCTTTGAATTAGTGTTTTTGTATTCTTTGGGTGAATACCCACTAGTGGAATTACTAGATCATATAGTATTTCTATTTTTAATTTCTAAAGAAACTTCTATACTGTGTCCCACAGTGGCTGCACCAATTTATATTCCCAACAGTTCACAACAGTTTTTTTTTCCACATCTTCACAAATACTTATTATTTCTTGCTTTTTTTTATTCTAGCCATTCTGACTGGTGTCAGGTTCTCTTTTGTGGTTTTCACTTGCATTTTCCTGATGACTAGTGATTTTGAGTACCTTTTCATGTGTCTGTTGGCCACCTGTATGTCTCCTTGGGAAAAACAATCAGATCCTTTGCCCATTTTTTAGTTGTTTTTTTTTTTTTTTTTTTTTTTTGGTGTTGAGTTTTAAGACATTCTAACAGATATGTAATAAGATCTTACCGTGGTTTTAATTTGCACCTCCCTAATTGCTGATAATATTGAACGTATTTTCCTGGGTTTGTTTTCCATGGTATACCCTCTTTGATGACATGTCTGTTCAAATCTTTTACACATTTTAAAGATTATAATGTGTTTTATTGAGTTTGAGAATTTTTTGTATGTTTTGGATACAGGTCCTTATCAGATATAAGTATTATCTCCCTTGCCTGGTGGCTCATCGGTTTAGCGCCACCTTCGGCCCAGGGTGTGATCCTGGAGTCCCGGGATCGAGTCTACATCAGGCTCCCTGCATGGAGCCTGCTTCTCCCTCTGCCTGTGTCTCTGCCCCCCTGCGTCTGTCTCTCATGAATAAATAAAATCATTTTTTTAAAATAAAATCTTTTTAAAAAATTATTATCTCCCAGTCTGTGACATGTTTTTTCAATCACCTACAAGTGTCTTTCAAAGGGCAGAAGTTTTTAATTTTGGTAGAGTTCAAATATCAGTTCTTTCTTTTTTGGATCATGATTTTGGTATTCTATCTAATAGACCTTTGCCTGATGCAAGGTCTCAAAGATTTTCTCTTACATTTTCTTCCAGCAGTTTAATAGTTTCAGGTATTACTTTTAAGTGTATATTGTACTTTAAGTTAATTTTTATAAATAGTATGAGATATGGGCCAAGATTCTTTTTTCTTTTGCATATGGATGTTCTGGCATCATTTGTTAAAAAGACTATCCTGCCTCAATTGACTCGTCTTTGCACTTTTGTCAAAAATCAGCTGACCATTAATGCTTGGGTTTACTTCTGGACTTTTAATATCTGTCTTTTCACCAGTGCCATAGGATCTTGATAACTGTTACTTTTTATTAAAATTTTATTAAAATCAGGTTGTATGAGTCTTCTAACTTCCTTTTCAAAATTATGTTGGCAATTTTAATTCTTTTATATTTCCATATAAGTTTAAAATAAGCTTATTGATTTCTATAGAAAACCTTGCTGGGATTTTGATTGGAATTACATTAAATATATAATTATTTAGGGGGAGAATTACAACCTGAACATTAGTGAACTTTCCAAGCCATGAACACGATATATCTTTTTATTTAAAACTTCTTTGATTTTTTTCATTGGTGTTTTATAGTTTTAATTGTAAGATCTTACACGTTTTGTTAGATTTATCTCTAAAAATTTCATATTTCTGATCCTATTGTAAATGATTCTTTTCTTTTTATTTTATTTTACAATCTCATATTGCTAATATATACAAATACAATTTATTTTTGCATTTTTTAAAAAAATTGCCATTAGGTTTTTCATTCAGCTGATTGTGTGTACACATGAGTTTTGCATATTGACCTCTTATCTTACAATTTGCTAAACTTACTTATTAGTTCTTGTAAATTCTTCCAGTTTTTCTGCATAGTTGTTTATGTCTTTCCTAAATAGAGATAGCTTTGCTTCTTCCTTTCCAATGAGTATTCTTTTTATTTATTTTTCTTACCTACTGCACTGGTTAGGGCCTCTAATATGATGTTGAGGGAGTGAGCGCCAATATCCTTGTCTTGTATCTGATCTTAGGGAGAGGGCATCCAGTCTTTCACTAAAAAGCAGGAAGTTTTTATAGATATCCTTTATCAGGTGATGAAAGTTTCTTCTATTTGTAATTTGCTGAGAGTTTTTATCACTATGAAAGATGTTAATTTTGTCAGAACTTTTTTCTGCATCTACTAGAATAATCATATTGTTCTTTTTCTTTAGACTTTTCACCCAAAATTACAGTTTTGGGTTTACTTAAAAAGGAAAAGATTTTCAAATTTTTAAAAAATAAATAGCTTATGAAGAATAGTAGTTCTATTTAGAGATCTTTTTTTTTTAATTTTTATTTATTTATGATAGTCACACACACAGAGAGAGAGAGAGAGAGAGAGAGAGGCAGAGACACAGGCAGAGGGAGAAGCAGGCTCCATGCACCGGGAGCCCGACGTGGGATTCGATCCCGGGTCTCCAGGATCGCGCCCTGGGCCAAAGGCAGGCGCTAAACCGCTGCGCCACCCAGGGATCCCCTAGAGATCATTTTTTAAAGATTTATTTATTTGAGAGAGAGGTGGAGAAAGGACAGAGAGAAAGAGAGAGAAACCTTCAAGCAGACTCCCTGCTGAGCCCGGAGCCCTATGCAGGGCTCAATAAGAGGCTCAATTCCAGGACCCTGAGATCACAACCTGAGCTGAAATCAAGAGCTGGATGCTTAACCAACTGAGCCACACCGGTGACCCATTAAACTCATATACTCTTGCTATCCTTTTAATGTCTGTAGGATCTGTATTCATGTACTCTACCTCATTCCTAATATTAGTAATTTGTGTCTTTTCTTTTTCCTGACCAGTCTGGCTAGAGGTTTGTCAAATGTTTTTTTCCTTAAAGAATGTTTTTATTGTTTTTTTCTGTTTTCTATTTTATCAATTTTTCCCTTTATCTTTGTTATTTTATTGCTTCTGATTCCTTTGGGTTGAATTTACTCTCCTTCTTCTAGTTTATTAAGGTGATAGCTTAGGTCACTGATTTGAGACCTTTCTGCTTTATCTAATATAAGCATCTAGTGCTATTAATTTATCTTTAGGCACTGATTTAGCAGCATCTTAAAAACTTTTGATACACTGTGTTTTCAGTTTCATTAAGTTTAAAATAGTTTAAAATTTTCCTTTGGATTTTTATTTGACCCATGAGTTATTTACAAGTGTTTTTTTTTTTAGTCTCCAAATATTTGGTGATTTTTCCAGCTGTCTTTCTGTTACTGATTTCTAATTTAATTTCACTGTGTTCAGAGAACATATTTATCTAACATTGATCCTTTTATATTTAGTGAGACTTCTTTTATGTGTCAGAATATACTCTATCTTATACATGTGTATTCTCTTGTTGAGTGGAGTGTTCTGTGAATGTCAGGTCAAGTTCACTGAGAGTGTTGTTCATGCCTTCTAAATCCATATTCATTTCCTACTTGTTCTATCAATCATTGAGAGAGAAGTTGAAATTTCTGAGTATAATTGTTGATTTGTCCATTTTTCCTTGGAGTTTTATCGTTTTTTTTTCAGATTTTTGAAATTGTTATTTGATGTATAACATTTAGGATTGTTATGCCCTCTTGTTGAATTAACTCCTTTATCAGTGTGAAAAGGCGTTTTTATCCTGGTAAAAGTCTTTGTTCTGAATTCTGCTTTGTCTGATTCATCTATAATAGTGATTCCAGTTTTACTTTGATTAGTGACAGCATGTATACCCAATGAATATATCTAAGAGAAATCTTTTTCCATCCCTTTCCTTTTAACCTATTTGTGTCTTTTTACTTAAAGCAGGATTTTGTAGGGAAGGAATAGTTGGGTCTTCCTTTTCTCTTATCCAATCTGCCAGTCTCTGCCTTTTAATTGGGAGATGTTTGGACCATTTACACTTAATTTGGTCATCAATATGATTAGATTTGTATATAACATAATGTTGGCATTTGTTTTCTATTTGTCCCATCTGCTTTTCATTCTGCTCCCTTTCCTCTTTTTCTGCCTTATTCTGGGTTATTTTTAATGATTGCATTTTATCTTCTCTGTTGGATTATTATCTGTACATTTTACTTCTACATTTGTTATAAACTCCATGGTACATCATTATGGTTTTTCCTTAAACAGTCAATTATCTTCTAACATGGTTTTTAAAATAAGAAAACTTTATATTATCCACATCTTTATCATTCCTGGTGTCCTTTATTTCTTTGTGTAGATCTGGATTTCCATCTGGATATCACTTTCTTCTGTCTGAAGGACTTCCATTAACATTCTTATAGTGCAAATCTGCTGGTATCTGAAAAAGTTTTTTTTTAAGATTTTATTTATGTATTTATTTGAGAGAGAGAAAGAGTAAGAAAGAGAGGAGCAGGGTGGGGGAGCGAGAGAGGAAAAGAATTTCAAGCAGACTCTGCACTGAGTGCCAAGCCTCATGCAGTGGCTTGATCCCACAACCCTGAGATCATGACCTGAACCAAAAATGAAAGTTGGATACTTAGTGGACTGACCAACGCAGGTGCCCCTGAAAAAGTTTTTATGTCACCTTCATTTTTAAAGATATTTTAACTGAGTTTAGAATTATATGTTAATTTTTCTTTCATCACTTTAAAGATTTTGCTCCACTATCTTTTCTTTTAAAATTGAGATAAAATTGACCTAACATAAAATTAATCATTAATCTCCCTAGCCCTGTCAACTACAAATATGCATTCTGTCTATAGATTTGCTTATTTCTAGATATCTCATATACATAGAGTCTGCAATATGTGAATTTTATGTCTGGCTTCTTTCATTTAGCATGTTTCTGAGGTTCATCCATGTTATAGCATCTACCAGTTTTTTTCATTTTTTATGGCTGAATAATATTCCATTGTGTATATATGTATATATATACACAATGGAATATTTTATATATATATATACACACACACAACAGTTGTTTATCTGTGCATTTATTGCTGGCCATTTGGGCCATTTCCACCTGTTGACTATTGTGTATAGTGCTGCTATAAATTTCTACTGTCTTTCACTTTGTTTATTTCCACAACGATATCATCTATCATTCTGATCTTTGTTTCCCTACCTTTTGTCTTTTTTTTTTTTTTACTGCTTTTACAATTTTCCTTCTATCATTGTTTTTAAGCAGTTTGGTTAAGACATGCTTGGTAATTCATTTCTCTTTCAGAGACTCTAATTACACATATATTAGGCCAGTTAAAGTTGTCCCACAGATCACTTATGCTTTATTCATCTTTTTTCGGTCTTTTTTTTCTTTCTGTGTTCCATTTTAGATAGCCTCTATTGCCCTATTTTTAAGTTCATTCATATTTTCATCTGTGGTGTGTAATCATCTATTAATCCCATTCAGTATAGTTTTCATCTCAGATATTAATTGTACTTTTTCATCTCTAGAAGTTTGATTTGGGTCTGTTGGTATCTTCCACACCTTGCCCTAAAAATTTTGTTTTCCGTTACTGTTTGAAAATATTGAATATAGTTTTAATGATTGCCTTTTATACCCTTATTAATTTTATCATATTTTTTATTTCTGGGTCAATTCTAACTGATTTTTCCCACTTCATTATGGGCTGTACTTTCCTGCTGCTTCGGGTGACTGACAATTTTTTTTGGATTGCAGACATTGGGTTTTCCCTTGTTGGATACTGGATATCCTTTTCTTTTTCAGTTTTGTACTAGTTATCCTACTTGGAAGCAATTCAATCCATCTGAGGCTTGCTTTGTTGAGTAGAGCCCATGTAGTTTTATCCTAAGTGATTTTATTCTATATTTTTTCTTCTAAGTAGTGATTCCTCACTACTGAAGCAGTAGCCTTCTCATACCCTACCCTATGCCCTATGTATTTGCACTATAACTGGTGGTGTTTCTAACTATTCCCAGCCGGGCATAAGTCCTGGGAATTTGTCTGTTCTTTTATTTATTTTTTGTTTTTGTTTTGTTTTGTTTTGTTTTTTGTTTTTTTTTAAGATTTTATTTATTCATGAGAGAGACAGAGAGAGAGAGTCGGAGACACAGGCAGAGGGAGAAGCAGGCTCCCTGCAGGGAGCCCGATGTGGGACTCCATCCCAGGTCTCCAGGATCATGCCCTGGGCCAAAGGCAGGTGCTCAACCGCTGAGCCCCTGTCTGTTCCTTTTAGGTGATTGTTTTCCTGGACTCAAGTAGCTTTCCCACCTGCATACAGTGGTCAGTATTCATACACAGGGTCAGGATAGGGTGAGAGAGGGATTGTCTACAGAACTTCTGAGCATGTGCATTCTCTCTCTCTCTCTCTCTCTCTCTCTCCCCCTCCCTCCCTCTCTCCCTCCCTCTTTTTTTTCTCTCCCCAAGCTCTCTTCCCTTCAGCATCTTGCTCTGCAAACTCCAGCTATCATGACCTCCATGAACTCCCAACTCTTGTTCATAAACTCAGGGAGCCTACCGGGCTCTGCCTGGGTTCCTTCTTCCTTTCTACACCATGGCCTAGAGACTTCCTCTAAGCAATAACTGGGCAATCATAAGGCTCTCCTTATTTGTTTCCCCTTTCTCAGGGATCATTCTCTTATGCTGCCAACTGTTCAATGTCTGAAAACTATTGTTTCATGTAACTTGTCAGGTTTTAAAAAATATTTTATTTATTTATTCATGAGAGGGAGAGAGAGAGAGAGAGAGAGAGAGAGAGAGAGAGGCAGAGACACAGGCAGAGGGAGAAGCAGGCTCCATGCAGGAAGTCCAATGTGGGACTCGATCCTGGGACTCTAGGATCACGCCCTGGGCCAAAGGCAGACACTAAACTGCTGGGCCACTGGGGCTGCCCAATTTGTTAGGTTTTTTGATTGTTAAGGCAAGAGGGAATATCCAGTCCTTATTACTCCATCTTGGTCAGAAGCTAAAGCCCTACTCTTTAGTTTTGAATATTTGTCCTTTGTCGTTATTTGAACATAGGGTTCTGTGAACACAGATGAAGAACCCTGGGCTTCAGAGATGAGTGTTCATTCCCAGAGCTAAGAGATGATTCCAGGTTCATGAAGCCCCAGCCCCTCTGCACAACTAGGAAGGCTCAGGCTGAAAGACCAGGGATTTCCCAAGGTCAAAGTTTTCCAACACAGAGGTTCCTGTCCTGGATAATTTACAAAGTAATTAATAAAACAGTGATTCTTGTAGGAGAGGGAGGTATAAAGTCATTGTAAATATTTTAAGATTCTAGTCTTCTCATCTCCCACTTCTACAAAGTAAAACTAATAATCCATAGTGCATATAAATTTAACCTTGTCAATATGTAGCAGAGGTTGTAGCTTTGAATTTAAAGAGTTTGAGAGAGTTAGGGTGTATTGCATATTTAACAAACATTGATTGAGACCCCAATTTATGTCAGGCCCTAAGGCAGGTGCTGGGGATTCAAAGGTGGATAAGAGTCTCTGCCCTTAAGAAATTCAGAGTCCATCTGGTGCCTCAATGAGGGGACAAACAGATTCCACCCTAATGGTCAGCAGAGAGATGAGGAGGTCCCAGAGAAGGGGTGCCCATGCCAGAAGCTGGAGGATATAGGAAAAATCTCCCAGAAGAAATGATCTGGGCAGAATCAGGAAAGAAGAGAGTGATTAGGAGGTCTCAAAGTGTGTGTTTGCTTGGGCACAGGGATATAGCCTGCCTCTCACTGTTGTATTTTATGTTTCATCATTTTGTACTCATAAACATGGTTTCAGAATTCTTTGATGCCACCTTGGACAGTGTCTCAGTCACATGTGTCTGAAACAGAGCCTGTCACATAGCTTGATACTGTTTGTTGGGTAAATGGATGGATGGATGGACGGACAGACAGATGGACAGACAAGCTGTGCTCACATTGAATACCCTCCCCCCACAAGGTGACTGTGGACTCACAGCCTGTCTGGCCTCCTGTGAGCAGACATGGATTCAGAATTGAGGACACAGGCCACATGTACGTGATCCGGACACCATCACACATCCAGATCCAGTGGCTCCACAGCTCAGGACTCATGATCCTGGAGGCCAGCAAAACCAGCGAGGCCCAGGGCCGTGGCCTGTGTGGTGAGGTGGGACCCAGCTGGGGGAGAGGGGATGCTTTTTGGGCCCACGTCGGCCCCCAGACACAGGCTCCCCTGTGTGAAGCCAGGGAAAGGTGGGACAGAAGGCCAGGCCAGAGGTGGCACCAGCAGTGCTGCCAGGGCAGAGAGACTTAATGTTGTATGTTCTGGGGCTGAAGCTGCCAGCAGGGAGATGGCGCAGGACTCTGGCCTCCACCAGTTGTCACTTTAACTGGGATTGTCTGTCAGCTTCCCTGATAGTTTCCTAATACCAGATAATCCTTCCTGTCTGCATATGCCTGGGCACTTCACAAAGCACTTCCACACTCTGATCTCACTTATTGCAGGTCATCCACACAACAACCCTAAGAGATGACCATTGAACTACAGAAGAAAGTGGGCTCAGAGAGGTTAAGTGGCTTGCCTAAGCTCACACCGCAGAACTGCCACAACACATAGAACTAGAGCTCTTCAGACCACAGCGTGACTGCAGAGCATGCCCTACGGGACTGAATGTCTTTGGATAAGGAAAGGGTACAAGGGGAGTCTGAGTGTGGACTGCTGCTCCCCCACAGAGCAGCCATGACAGACGGACGTCATGATGATGATGGAAGACATAGGAACACACACACACACACACGCTCACACCCTCACATGCCCTTCCTCCATAAACCTGCACCATTTTGGTCATTGACACTCATACTCCTGTATGCAGAATGCCCTCTACACGTGAACTGACACGTGTAAGTCTGCTCCCTGCTCATTCTTTCATTTACTTACCATCACAGGACAGATAGTCGGTAAAACAGGCAAAAATCTGTTTTATGAAACTATTTGTACTGACTTACTGTTACAAAAATCTCTCTTTATACACACACATACATGCACACACACACACACACCCAGCACTGCCACTATTCTACCATCTTTTTCTCACCATTTCGTCCTTCTACTGTTTATGCCTGGCAAGGAGTGCTGTGCTCAGCAGTAATATCCTTCCGAGGATACCTTGTGACACCCTTCGGTGACTCAAGGCCAAGACCAAAAACGCAACCACTGGGACCATCAATAAAATCTGAAGGTTTTGTAGTAGATCATGCTTTATATTCATGAAACTGGTGGCTAGAGGTGTCAGAGCAGAAGTCAGCTAATTTATCTCTATTTTATCTAAACTAGCACTTAGAGTCCCTGGCACCCTACTGGGCAACTAGGGGGACTACTGAGAGAGTAAAAAAATGAGTCTAAAGGAAAATGAATCTTTGCACTCAGAGCAAGACAACCCTGCAAACCAAAACCCGTCCTCCAGAACTGGGAAGGTCATGGAGGGGGGCATCTGAGGGGATGTGGAAGGAAGGACTTCTGACAAAGCGTTTTAGGCAGAGGGAGCAGCATAAGAAGGTCAAGGGCAGGGAAGTGTGTATTTGGAGCCTAGAGCATGAGAGATGAAGCTGAAAGTTAAAGTCATGTTAGAAGCTGTGACAGAGAAACTTCAGCCCCACCCCATTTCAGTGCCTTGCAACACAACGGAGGTTTATTTCTGGCACCCGTAAATTCCCATGTGGAGACTCCTTCCATCTCATGGCTCTGCCATCCTCAACACAAGCTTCCAACTCCACTGCAGGAAAAAGAATCAAGAAGCGTTTATGGACCGGGCCTGGTAGTAATGGCCCTTGCCCTCACTCCCCCAGCCCCAGGAGAGCCTGGGAAAAACAGGCTAGCCAACTGCCTGGGAAGAAGAGGAAACAGGTGTTACATTTAGCTAGCAATCTCTGCTAAAGCAGATTTTTGGAGAGTAACTTTTAATTTTCACATAATGTCAAAAATAGTATAAAGAACTCCCATGTACTTTTTTACTCAGATTTACCAAGTGTTCATATTTTGCCCCATTTGCTTTTCCTACCTCGGTATGTATAAAACACACACGTAGGTAGACATACATACACGTGATTTATATACATGCACTTTTCTGTTGTGTATGTATGCATATATACACATGTGATTTATATATATATGCACTTTTCTGTTATGCATTTTATATATATATGTATATATATGCATTTTTAAAAAGATTTTATTTATTCACAAGAGACAGAGAGAGAGGCAGAGACACAGGCAGAGGGAGAAGCAGGCCCCATGCAGGGAACCCGACGTGGGACTCGATCCTGGGACTCCAGGATCACTCTCTGGGCCAAAGGCAGGCTATAAACCACTGAGCCACCCAGGGATCCCCTATATGCATTTTTAAAAAGATTTTATTTATTTATTCATGAGAGACACACAGAGAGAGGCAGAGACATAGGCAGAGGGAGAAGCAGGCTCCCAACGGGGAGCCCGGTGCAAAACTCGACTCCAGGACCCCGGGACCACGACCTGAGCCAAAGGCAGACACTCAGCCACTGAGCCATCCAGGGGTCCCTATATGTCCATTTTTCTGAGCAATTTTAAAGTATGTTTGAGACCTTGTATCCCTCTATCCCTAAATACATTGCTGTGTGTCTCTGAAGAATGATGACGTCTTCATACACAACAGGGTTTCTTAGCTTCTCTGGGCTTCATTTCTCTCAACTATAAAACAAGGATAATGTAATACCAGCCTCAAAGAACTGTTGTAAGAAATATGCAAAATAACACCTGGGGACCTGGGTATGGTGGCGATCATTATGGCTATTGGGATCATCTGCCCCTTTCCAGGTATCTGTGATGGGGATGCGGCCAATGACCTCACCCTGAAGGATGGTTCTGTAGTGGGTGAGGCCCAGGACCCTGCTCCCTTTCTGGACAGCTGGCAGGTGCCCAGCTCCCTGACCTCAGTGGGCCAGACCCGCTTCCGCCCGGACAGCTGTGCCACAGCTGACTGCTCGCCCTGCCTCCGCATGGTATCCAACCGCACCTTCAGCGCCTGCCACCACTTTGTATGTACAACTGGGTCCAGCATGGGGGAACCTCCTAGGCTGGGAACAGCAGCACCTACCTGCAGAGGGCAGCTCCCCAGAGGTGTTGAACTTGGGACCAGATTAGAAGTCTTCAGAAGCTCATTGTTGCCCCTGGGCAGGGCTGGGAGGAACTGGGCCCTGGGATGTGGGGAATCAGGGTAAGGGGTGCTGTCTGATACACATGCCCAGGTGCCCCCAGAGTCGTTCTGTGAGCTGTGGATCCGGGACACCAAGTACGTGCAGCAGCCCTGCGTGGCTCTGACGGTGTACGTGGCCATGTGCCACAAGTTCCACGTGTGCATCGAGTGGCGGCGCTCTGACTACTGCCGTGAGTCAGGGGCCTGAGGGGGAGCGGGGATGATGGGGGTGTCCTCCATTGCTTCTGTTGCTCTCACCCCGTTAACCATTCATTCATTTGTTCGTTGATATAAATAATTTGAGAAATATTTTATAAACAAATCTATAAGCAAATGAATAAATTAAATTTATTTTTATTATCATTTATATTAATATGTCAAATGAATATTATCTGTTTATTATCTAATTTATCTGAATCCCCTTGCCTCATCTGTAAAATGAGGACAGTAATACTAGCTCCCTCTAGGGTCGTTTTGAAGGTGATATGAGGTAATGTGTGCAGAGTGCCTCATGTAGGCCCCCCACATGGTTACCATCCAGGAAGTATTAGTTCCTTTCTCTTAATTCTTGGTCCTCTTTCTCTTCTTTCAGCACCTCCCTGAGAATAGAGGTGAAATCCACCCTTTCCCCATCCCCTTAGATTTGCAAAACATGGACTAGAGTAGTTTGATTTATAAATGTGGACATATCCAGATAGGCTGGAAGCAGCTCACAGGAAGACTATGCCCAGAATATGACAGTTGAAAAACGAAAAAAACAGTCATTAGAGTAGTGTTTTTCAAACTATGGGTATGAAATCAACTTTGGGGATTAACACCACATTTAAAATATGCAATAGACTAGGAAATGCTAGTGTGTACTGTACTTGTACTACAGAATGATTAAATATTGTTTTGTGAAAAATTTGTTTCAATAGGTCAGTAATTCTCAAAAAGAAAAGGTAAAAAATATCTACATATCTGTAATTCCCAATTCCAATTATCCTTTAAAATCACCAGGGAACTTCAAAAAGTATTAATGCTGGGCCTCACAATAAGAGATTCCAGTCCAGTTGCTCTGGGGCGGGATTCTGGGCAAGGGTATTTCAAAGCTTCCAAATGATTCTTCTGTAAGGACCACGGGTTGAGGTTTGAGGACCACTGTTCTACATGCATGTGTGTATTGGACAACAATGTAAAATGTACTTTTTACAGTCAAGAAAATTTGAAAACGCTGATCTAGAGCAAGGGTTTGGCAAATATTTCCTGTAAAGGGCCAGATAGTAAATAACGGAGGCTTCTCAGGCTATATGGTCTCTGTTACTCAACTCTGCCCTTGGAGTGCAAAAGCAGCCAGATACAATAGGTGTGGCTATTGGTGTGGCTGTTTCAATAAAACTTTATTTGCAAAAAAGCAAAAACAAAAAAAACCCACTTTATTTGCAAAAATAGGTAGGAAGCTAGATTTGGCCACAGGTTGTACTTTGCTGACTCTTGATGTAGGTAAGGGAGGCAGTGACGCCAAACGGCTTTGCCCTCTCTGTGGAGACACTGATGATGCTGAGACCCCTCCTCACTCTGCCTGGGGTCTGAGCCAGGTCTGGTGCCTGCTGTGCCCTTGCAGCCTTCCTGTGCTCCAGCGACTCCATATACCAGGCCTGTGTGGCAGCCTGTGAGCCCCCTGAGACGTGCCAGGATGGGCTGCTGGGCCCACTGGACCCAGAGCAGTGCCAGGTGCTGGGCGAGGGCTGCGTATGCTCTGAGGGCACCATCTTGCACCGGCGCCACTCGGCGCTCTGCATCCCTGAGGAGAAGTGTGGTGGGTTCCTCCCCTACCAGGGTGGGGCCCTCCAAAGCTGACCTCACCCTTGGGTCTCCCCATCCCACCTGCTACCCATGGACCCATCTGCATCCCTCCAGGTCTGCTTTGGGGATGGGCAGTGTCCCAGGGAGGGTCAAGTCTGGGACAGTCTGGGTGTCCCCACTTGCCTCAGTCCCTTGTGCCCCGCCATGTCCCCCACCGCAGCCTGCACAGACAGCACGGGGGTGCCTCGGGCTCTGGGGGAGACCTGGAACAGCTCCCTGAGCGGATGCTGTCAGCACCTGTGCCAGGCTCCTAACACCATCGTCCCAGTGGACTTGGACTGCCCGGGGCCCCGCCCTCCTCAGACCTGCCCACGTTTCGGGGAGGTGGCCCTGCTCCTGCCCACTGAGGATCCCTGCTGCCTGGGGACCGTTTGTGGTAAGTCCCATGCTTCACTTCCCTCCACCTCAGCTGTAAGACGGCTAAGAGGCTCCAGGTCTGCCTACTGACCCTGCCGGATAGGACAAGGCTGGGGAAAATGGAAGTGTCTTGGGGGGGCATGTTGCAAAGAGTGGAGAACCCCTCCTCGGGGGGCTGGAGCCACCCTCATGAATCAGTGTGGGGGATGGCTTCAAGGCACAGGCTGAGGACTCTTCCTCCACCACTTTGCAGCCTCATAACCTCAGCAGGTCCTTTAATATCTTTTGTGCCTTAGTTGATTCCTCTATAGCACCAGGCTGATCATAGTCTCCACTCTCTGGGTTGTTGTAAGAATGTAGAAGTTAATACTGATCCAGGGCAGCAGCTGGCATGTGGCCCATCTCGATGAATATTAAGTATTAATGCTCTTCTGTTGAGCCCTGGACCTTCTGTGTGACCCTCAGAGGACCCTTCCAGGAACATGGGTCCTGGAGGCGCTGGAGGGAGAAATGAGGACAAGCACTTCTAGGTGCTGGGCAGTACTGGAGGTGAGGGAGGGGAGTCCCAGCCTCCAGGTGACAGGCCCTGTGGCCCCTGGGCCAGTGTGTAACCAGACTCTGTGTGAGGGCCTCGCCCCTACCTGCCGCCCAGGCCACCGACTCCTCACCCACTTCCAGGAGGACTCGTGCTGCCCCAGCTACAGCTGTGGTGAGAGGTCCCAAGGCGGGGAACGCAGGGGTGGGGGAGCCCTGGGGACTGGGGCAGAGCCAGAGTGGAGGCCCAGGCATGGCCAGACAGGGTCTGCCCCCAGCACTTAGACTCTGTCTTTTCTCTAGAGTGTGACCCAGACATGTGTGAGGCAGAGCTGGTCCCCAGCTGCCGCCAGGACCAGATCCTGATCGCGGGCCGCCTGGGGGATTCGTGCTGTACCTCCTACTTCTGCGGTGAGGGGACGCGCCATCAGATGTCGGTGTGCACGGCTGGATCCCAGCCATCTCCTTCCTCGCCCTTGCCTTGGGTGGCTGGGACGACAGGGTAGGGGTCTCCAGGGGGACTGGGCACAGGATAAGGGTGAGATTCCTCAGAACAAAGTGAAGGAGGAAGAGGAAAGCATCCCAGGCTTCACCCCTTCCACAACTAAGCAAGAGGAAATTGGTGTTTGTTCGGTGTAAGACTTCAGGTAGACAAGAGGGATCTAGATACTGCTTTAGGACAAGCTCCACGAAGCCACAGAAGACTATTTGAGTCCAGCTCCTGTCACAGCTGGGTTTTTTTTTTTTTAATTTATTTATGATAGTCACACACACACAGAGAGAGAGAGAGGCAGAGACACAGGCAGAGGGAGAAGCAGGCTCCATGCACCGGGAGCCCGATGTGGGATTTGATCCCGGGTCTCCAGGATCGCGCCCTGGGCCAAAGGCAGGCGCCAAACCGCTGCGCCACCCAGGGTTCCCCACAGCTGGGTTTTAGGTCGCCCCCCAGCCCAGCCACCTGCTCTGTACCAAGACCCTGTGAGGGGGGCTGCCTGTGACAGCTGTGGCCCCTCTCCCCCCACCTCAGCCTGTGGCGACTGTCCAGACCCGATCCCCGAGTGTCAGGAAGGAGAGGCGCTCACCGTGGACAGGAACACCACGGAGCTCTGCTGCCCTCTGTACCAGTGCGGTGAGTACAGAAGCTGGACATGAAGCAGGGAATGAGGCCTGTGAGTCAGTGCTAGGAGGGCTGGGATGGCCTCAACCCACGCCTCCCCCTGGCCCCGCAGAGCACCTTTGGAGGGGACAGGGAACCTCTTCCTGAAGCCCCAAGCCATCTATGTCACAGCCTGCACCCCCACACCATCCAGCTCCCACCGCCTGGCCCAGCCTCCTCCGGTGAGGCCTCCTTCGTCACGGCTTAGGCTGCACCATGCTTCGGAGCTCACTACCTGGGGGCTCCCTGTTGCTCCCTGTTGAGCTCCCATAGATCCTGAGGGAAGACATTGTGAAAGGGACCTGGTGGCACATAGATGTCCCTGGCGTCCCTTCCACTTAGGTGCCCTTGTCCCACCCAGGATTTTCCTGGTTTGTCCAACCCAGCACCACACATACACATTTTGCCTCTTAAATATCCTTTAGCCTAGAATAGGTGCCTTTTTCTACATGACACAAAATTACAGAGTTTGGGCTGTGGTCCCGCGGAAAGCCCCACCTTCTGGATTGATCAATTGCTTCGAACTGCTTACCTTGCTCCCCCATTCCCGGTGCGTCCTGTAAAACAGAATTTAGATCCCAAGAGTTGGTGGATTCGAGGTACAAGTGTGCGGCTCAACAGACACCAGCCTCACAGTACCTCACATCATGCCAACGCTCGCCCTGGATGAGGGCGGTGACTGTCTGATGCCTCCATCTTACACTTACGTTTTTCCTCCATAAACCAGAAAATAACCCATTACTTTGACACCTTACAAAGGTCCTTCTCCCCCTCCCCCTCATCATTTTTTGAAACATCCATCGATAATCCTTAACCCATGCCAATATGTATATATATTTTTAGTGAATCAGAAAGTCTTACAGTTTTCAGAACCTCACCTTCTGCGCTGTCCCTTCGTGCGTCCCCTCCCCACCACAAAGTTGTGCCCGGGGGTCCCTCGCTCCTTGCCTTGTTCTCTCAATAAATGAGAATGGCTGAGGAACCCCAAACTAAGAGGGACGGCCTGAAGACTAGGAAAAAGGGAAGCATGTGGCCTCAGGCTCAGGATGGGCTACGATTGGAGGGTTGGCACCTGGTGGGAAGAGCAGTGTTCTCTAGAGGGAAACCTTCCCGGCAATGGAGCTTGTGCCCGTCACAGGCTCCCATCTGACCACGACTCTCCGGGTGACACAGAATCGGGGGGAGGAAAGGCCCAGCTGAGTGACTTTAAGGTTCTGACATTGTCATATAGCTAATGCCTCCTCAGAGTGGAACTGAGGCCTCCAGAAGTAGTTCTACGGGGAGGCTCCAGGGACCCAGACTTCTTCCCTGGACCCCAGCCCTGGAGAGGGTGTCTAAGGACATCATGGGGACCCCAGGGGGAGCTGGGAGGAACCCCCCCTCTTTAGCCAGTGTTGCGTTTCTGGGGATTTCTGCTCCAAGGTGCCTGCAGCTGTCTCGCCTCCCTCCCTGACAGTGTGTGAGAGTTTCCGCTGTCCCCAAGTGCAGTGTGGCACGGGCACTGCCCTGGTGGAGGTCTGGAGCCCAGACCGCTGCTGCCCCTACAAGTCCTGTGGTAAGTCCCTGGATGGGGGGTGCCCCTGCCCAAAGGTAGAAGATCCAGGGCCCCTGTGCAGAGGGGGCAGAGGAGGAATGGGGCCCACACGGTCAACCTGCTCGGATTCATTCCAGCCCTCCGGAATCATCAGGTCAAAGCCACCCAAATTGCTTTCCTCCCCTGGCACCTGATCTCTGGGAGCTTAGCATTCTTACACTTTTTTCTCCCCAGGATGAAAGAAGGAAAAAAATCAAGTTCCTTGTTCCCAAAAGGTTTTTCCATCGAAAACAAACAAACAAAAAAAAAGGTCTTTATTGCAGCTGTCTGTTAGTAAACATGATCTTTGTTAAAATTTACCCCGCACCCCTTTGGGAGCCTCAGTGGTCCATAATGAATGCCAGTGAGCTTTGTATGAAAATGTTATTTAAAAAGAGTTGAGAAACTCTTTTGCATTTACTTCACTTGTCTTTTTCCTGCCCTACAATGTCAACTTCAGGAGGGCAGAGATTTTTTAGTCTGTTTTATTCACTGCTTTGTCCCCAGAGCACAGAAAAACCTCAGCCTAGAGTAGGCGCTTAAAACTATTTGCTGCATGAGTGAGTGTGACCCAGGAGGGTGTCTCCCAGCCTCTCTGACCTTGCACTCTCCTCGCCCTGAGCTAGAGGGGTGTTCAGGCTGCTAGTGCTACCACAGCAGCTGGCTCCCCTGCAGCTTCGAACAGGGCCCACCCCTGGCAGGAGGCTTGGAGCAGCAAAGCCAAACCCGCGGGAATACATATTTGGGAAAGAGAAGGTCCACCCTTGCCATGTTCACTCCTGGAGAGGCCCCACATCTGCTCCAGAAAGGGCTCTCAGGAGGGCGGGGCAGGATGAAGGCCGATGGCAAGGGGGCCGCTGTGTTTGGCCTCTGCCTGTTTAGCCTCACTGCCTCTGCAGTGGAGCTTAGAACTAGGACCCACCACTGCCCCCGCCCACCTGCCCTACCAGGGGAGCTGCAGCCCACAGGCCGGGCTAGGCTGGGAGGGGAGGCTGAGATTTGGGCTTCTTACCCCCATGGGAGGCTCCACCCTGACTGGGCCAGAGGAGGGACTGCTTAGGAGTGAGCCTCGTGGGGGCCCAGGGAGGCTTCCACCTGGACATCTCTGGTGACATGGGTCCCGGCCACTCCTGTTTTTCAGAATGTGACTGTGACACAATCCCAGTGCCCCGGTGCCACCTGGTATGGAGACCCTGCTTCTTCCCAATCTCTGCGATCTGCCTACCCCTTTCTTTTCCACTCTATCCCATCCCCTGGAGAGCCTGTTCCTTTCACGTAGTGCAAAGAGCTTTGGTTTGCAAGTCAGCGTCCTTGTCCTAAGCTCTGCTTTCTGAGCACAGTGTCCTCATATATAAAGTGGGTGTGCTTATGCTTCAGCGTTGTGGTGAGCAAGTACAAGCATGATGGCAGTGGGGATGATGGTGGCGGTGGGGACAGGGAAGTTGCTTATGGTGGTGATGCTACAACAGCCGCTGATGTTTCCTGAGAGCTAACTGTCAGGAACGTTCCTAGGCCTTTTACGTATATTGTCAAATTAATTCTCATGACAGCCCAATGAGATTCCATGATGATCTCAGCTATACCAACAAGGAACCTAAGGTTAAGGTCATGAAGCTAGTAAATCAGAGTCAGGATTAGAACCCAGGAAATCGGACCCCAGAGACCATGCCTTTAGTGACCAGGCTGCACAGTCCCTGAAGGAAGGGAGAACACTTCAAGAAATATGAAGTTATGTTTAAAGTTTTCTTCACCATTTTCTGGATTATATATATTCTCCTCACCCCCTACCCCGAGCACACATTTCCTCTCCTTTTCTCCCCCTCCCATCCCTCCTCTTCTCCCTTCAACTGGTGAAGGAGGAAGGGAAATGATATGAGCCACGCAGGTTCTTGGCTGGCAGCCACACAACGGTCCCTCGTTGAGGTGGGAGAGGATGCTGGGGTGGGGTTCTCGGTGGGGAAGCCATGCTGGGAATTTCTCCCTTGGCTGGGGAGCCCCAAGAGCCCCCAGGCCTGCCAGCCCCCTCCCCACCCACCGTAGGGAGGCAACTGACGAAGACAAGGGCCTGGGTGGCAGGCTGCTCCCACGGGCGGGGCTGGGCTTCCCCACCCCGGGGTGCTGACCGCCCTTGCCCCGCTCAGTGGGAGAAGTCCCAGCTGGACGAGGAGTTCCTGCACAGCGTGGAGAACGTGTGTGGCTGCGCCAGATACGAGTGTGGTGAGTGGGGAAGGGGAGCCGTGGGGTAGAGCCGGTGAGGGCCAGCCGGTGGGACGGCTGCAGGCCGGGCCCTGGGTGACTGTTGCCATCCCGCCCGGCCATCCAGTGAGGGCCCCCGTGTGCCTGAGCCGCGAGCTGGGGGTCATGCTGCCGGGCCAGACGGTGGTGGAGCTGTCTGCCGACGGCGGCGTGTGCCACACCTCCCGCTGCACTGACGTGCTCGACCCCCTGACCAGCTTCTACCAAATCAACACCACCTCCGTGCTGTGTGACGTCCGCTGTGAGGCGGTAGGTCGGGGCAGGGGCGGGGGGCCGGCCTGGGGCCCGGGTGACCGGGTGACCCCTGGTGCTCCAGGAATCAGGGCCTCAAGCCTTCTAGATGAGTCTGGAGTGAAGAGTAGGCGCAGGGGTGGGGGCCCCTCAGAGAGGCCTACGGCAAGTGCTGAGCTCAGGCTGCGTTGGGAGGGGAGAGGCCGGCGGGGGGGGGGGGGGGACAGCAGGAGTGCGGGCCTGGTATCTGGTGTTTGTGAAGCCCCTGCTGATGACCGGCACTCTCCGGGTGGCTTTAGTGTGTGTGTTTGGGTTGCTACCCCTGGTGAGCACTGCTGCAGGCCCCACATCTAGGGTAGCAACCGGCTTCTAGTAAAAGCCAACCGGGGAGGGATTAGAATAATTCCCATTTGTCAAATGAGAAAACTGAGGTTTAGGGAGGTCCAGTCATTTGTCCAAATTCCCACAGGGACTGGGACTCACCTTGAGGCCCATCTGGAACCAGAACGAGCACTGTTAATCAGCAGCAATGCTGTCTCTGAAGGGGGTGGCAGTGCTCCTCGGCCACTGGGGCTGAGTCTAGGGATTGCTGTGAAGGAGGCTTGAAGTAGACGTCAGGGTGACCTTCCTGCCTGAGACGAGGGGCTGGGAGCTCCCTTTCCCAGGGGGCCTTCCGGGGCTTTGGGCTCAGCAACCTCAGACAGCAGGAGAGCCAGGAGGGTGGAGGTGGGCACCTGGCTGAGGCCCATCTCGTCCTGCCCTGCCCTGCAGAACCAGGAGTACGAGCACCCACGGGACCTGGCAGCCTGCTGTGGCTCCTGCAGGAACGTGTCCTGCCTCTTCACTTTCCCCAACGGCACCACCTCCCTGTTCCTGGTAGGCAGCCCCCTAGCTACCCACCTGGGAAGGTGTGCCAGGAGGCCACCAGGGCTCAGGGCGAGACACGGACAGGGTCCCAGGCTCTGCCACCTTGTGTTTGGAGTTGGGCCCTATCAGTCCCCTCAGGCCCTCTGGCCGCAAGTCCCCCTTGCCCACCTCTGTGCCCTCCAGCCTGGGGCATCTTGGATCGCAGACTGTGCCCGCCATCACTGCAGCAGCACTCCCCTGGGCGCCGTGCTGGTCCGCTCACCCATCAGCTGCCCCCCGCTCAACGAGACCGAGTGTGCCAAGGTCAGTGCCAGCCTGCTGCCCCCACGGCATGGCCTGGAGCCAGGGATATGGGCCGTCTTACTAGTGGGGGGAGTGTGGGGGGCGGGAGGGGGGTCCTGTGTACAGAGGTGAGGGAGGAGGGGTTCCCTGGCGTCTGCACCTGCCCTGCCACCCCAGCTCCTCATCTCGCCATGCATTCCTGCTCTGACCACATCACACCCTGCAGCCTCACACATCATGCGGCTGCACACAGATGCATACAAACATACATCCTCACGTGTTCTAAGCACACTCACATGCACACCAACACAGGCAGTCGATCACTCACACACACCACACATTGCATGGAAACGTGAACACCTCAGCCTGCCAGAGCATGTACCATGCACCATCACACACCAGGGCACACACACCACACAGATGCTCAGTTCAGTCCTGGGATGGTCTAATGGCATTGCCACTAACCCATCCAGCACCAGCAGGGGCAGCTGTCACTGTGGGCAGACCTCAAGGAAAAGGATTTCTGGAAGGTTGGCTTGTTGAATTACAGAAGTTCCTTGGACATTCAAAGATTTCTGATCTTACCTAGAAAACAAATAGATACGCTCCCAGTCATACACACAATACACACATGTATATGCTCATAAAATCACACACAAATACACACACATACACTTATTCACAAAGAACTATCATTGTTTTATCCATTTCATAAAGGAGGAGGAGGGCTATGAGGGATAATTGCCCCCATTTTCAAGGTGGGACAGAGCCCAGGCCACTAACCCAAATGGGCCAGCTCCTGCATCCCTTCCCTCCCTGACCCTCCATGCAGGAAGCACTAGTGAGGGCGCAGGGTGGGGCATGAAGGAAGCTGCCAGGGAAAGATGGGGGGCCCTGCATCACCTTAACCCAGCCTCCAGTCTTACTGGGGCCACGGGCAGCCTCAGTGCCAGGGTCCTTACCAGTCAGGTTAGCCCTTGTGGCTCTCCTGTGGCCAGCCCTGGGGCCCCTTCTCCCTCCCGCCAGGGCCTGATGGACAGCAGCGCCTGGCGCTCCTCTCCCAGGGCATCACGGGAGGAAAGGGGTCCCTCCTTGCACTCTTTCTGCCTCTTGCTCAGATCTTGGCTCCTGGCCTGGGATGTGCTCTCCCACTCACCTCCCCTCCTCTCCCTCTAGGTGGGGGGCTCAGTGGTCCCTTCCTTGGAAGGATGCTGCAGGACATGTGAGTGAGCGTGGTGGAGGCCGAGGGGTGAAGAGGGACACCCTTCTATGCTCGGGGGACAGGGTATCACGTCAGGGCTCAAGAGGGCCAGGTTCCTGGCCTGGCACCTCCAGTGGTGACCCTTTGGAGATTATTGGATGAAGGGATCACACCCCCGCCCCTCCATGGGGCTCATGGCACCGGCAGAGATGCAGGTGGGCAGAGACCATGCTCATGTCCCTATTCCAACAAAAGGCATCTGCTTCTTGATGGAGACGGGACGTTGGGCTATGGAGTCCAGGAGGTCAGTGATTCACCAGCTGCTCTGCCTCCTTTGGCCTCTGCCAAGACCCGCAGCCCCCCAGCCCCCCAGGTGAATCCTCCCTATGGTCGGGAGCCCTTTCTTGCAGGTGCCTCCTGGGTGGGATTCAGGCCCACCGGATCCCTCAGTCTGAGCGAGCGCGCTGTGCGTCTGTCCTCACACCTGCCCTCCGGAGCCTGCAGCCCCAAACACAGAGGCATGCACGTTCCCGTCAGCTTTAGGACCGTTGCCTACATGCCTCCCCTCCCCCTCAGGTCCTCAGACTGCCCTTCAGAGAAATGTAGCATTTGGGATGCTTTTGCGTCCACCTAACATACCACAAGGAAGCTGGGCTCAGTGCCTCACTGGCTGATCTCTGACCCACAACCCATGTTCTCTGAATATTCCACGTGCTCCCATGTGACCTGCGACCCGTGTCCCTCTCCCCAGGTTCCCCGGGGACCCTGTTTCCTGTGGTCCCCGTTAGCCCCGCCTCTCCTCCACGGGTTAGTGTCCACTGCCACCCAGGTACTCCTCTCGGAAGCCCACAGGACTGGAGGCGTGCAGCCGTAATGCTGTTCCCGACAGTGTCCCTTCTGCTAGGGGGTGGGGGAGGGGAGGGCGGCCCCCGCTGCCTGCCTCTGGCGAAGGCCCTTTGGGCCAGCAGTGCATGCTGGATAGCGAGCCTCATCCCCTGGGCTTGCGTGGGAATGCTTCGGCGGTGCCCGCTCTCCTGGAGCCCACCAGTGCCCAGCGCTGCCACCGCTTTGCTCTCACTGGTCGCTCAGCTGGTCTCGGTCCAGGACCCCAAGGGCCATGGCCCAGACAGCCCTTGGTCTTCTTGCCTCCTAGAAGCAGAGGGGGAGGACAAAGGGAACGTACCTTGGCCAGGAGTCCTCTAGCCAGTGCAGTGGGAAACCCACTGTGGTGAGGCCCAGAGGCCCAAAGGAAGGATCCCACCCCACTTCCGGGGTGACAGAGGGAGTCCGTGCATCAGGCAAATGTTTGTTGAGCATCGGTACACCAGACCCTGTTTGAGGCACTGTAGACACAGCCTAAATAAGGCTGACGTTTTAGTGGGAGAGACAGAATAATACATGAAACATATGACAAGACAGATGCATCTGGGTTTATGGGGATTGAAACTTGTACAATTTGGGGAGGCCTCATTAAGGAAAAGAATACAAACGTACAAATCCCGTGCCAGGGTGTGAAACAGAATATTTAATTAGAATGGGAAAAGACCCCACAACAAGTTGTGGGAGGGGCTGTTCAGAAGGAGGCGCAAAGGTTCCCCAGCGTAATTACAGGTGCCCGACACGATGGAGATGATGGTAGATGCTGGCGGTGCCCTGGATAGAAATGAGGCAAGGGAGCCCTCAGAGAGGCAGCTTGGGTGGAGGGAGGGAGCTGTAGTTTCAGGAGAGGTGTGGGAAAGGCCTGGGGAGGAGACCTGTGAGCCTGTGAGGCCTGGGGTGGCTCTGAGATTGCTTGTCCATCCGTGGGAAGCACGCCCGGCCCAGGAAGCTGCGTGCTGTTGTGCTGTTTTCCATCCCAGTGTGAGGACCCGAGAGCCTGTCAGATGGATAGGGACCCCCGGCGAGCTTGCTGTGTGCCAGCATGTGCTAGGGACGGGGTTGCCGTGCACTCAGGAGATTGCAGATTCCTTATCCTAGATGCCCTCTCAGAGTCAGAATGCAGAAGCCCAGAGAAGGGTGGGGATATGGCCAGGGGCAGGGGCAGGGGTTAGGGACGGGCCCTGGGGCTGGGGCTGGGGCTAGGGCAGGGAGGCAGCCTGCCTGGCGTCCAAATCCTCCTCTTCTGTGGCCCAGAGCCCCCGAGGCCATCCAGACCTCATAGCCTGTCTCCCCCACCACCCCTGCATCTTTCCAGGGCACTGAGTTGAAAGGCTTTCTCCCTGCTGTGAGGGGCTCTAATGCATGGACGCTAACACTGGCAGGAGGCCCTCGAGCATGACACTAACTGCCCAGATCCACCGGCCTGTCCTGCTGCCCCCTCCCTGCCCCTCAAGCACTGGTCGGCCATGGCTGCCTCACCCACCTGTTCCCCCAGGTAAAGAGGATGGGCGTTCCTGCAAGAAGGTGACCATCCGGATGACCATCCGGAAGAATGAATGCAGGAGCAACACCCCTGTGAGTGGCGCCCTCGAGGCGGTGGGAGAGGGGCTTTGCCAGGGTGGGCATCACGGTCTGCCTCCCCGGCCTGCCTGTCTCCAGGTGAACCTAGTGTCCTGCGATGGGAGATGCCCGTCTGCCAGCATCTACAACTATAACATCAACACCTACGCCCGCTTCTGCAAGTGCTGCCGGGAGGTGGGCCTGCAGCGGCGCTCTGTGCAGCTCTTCTGTGCCACCAACGCCACCTGGGTGCCCTACACAGTGCAGGAGCCCACCGACTGTGCCTGCCAGTGGTCCTGAGACCCGGGGGCCGGGGCTGGCCGGAGCTCCTGTGCCACCCCACCTTCTGCTCCAGCTGGCCCAGGGTGCCGGGGCAGGGGCCCAGGGGGACAGTACAGGTGTGGGGAGCTGTACGGGCAAAACGTGCGATAACAGGCAGAGGCACAGCAGGTGACTAGAAAGGGCCCACCTGGGCTGGGGTCCCAGGGAACTCCACTCTGTACTTGGCCGAGGTCTGGAATGGGCCCCAGGGCAGGGGCAGGAGCCCCCGCACATCTGTGATTCTGGCTGCAGGTGGAGGGGGTGAGTGCTTTCCTGAGAAGCCAGGACCAGAGCTAGACCCAAGGCCACGTGCATGGCTGGGATGTGGCAGCCCGTTCTTTTTTGGCCCTTTCTACCTTGGGAGAAGCATCAGACACAGTAAAAGGAAGGGGCACGTTCATAACAACACACAGGCCTTGCATGTAGCTGCTCAGGAGGACTTTCCAGAAGCAAAGAGGGTGGGTTCTCACGTCCAGATCTTCTCACCAGTGTTTGTGAGGTCAGGCCCAGAGACTGGGGAGTGGGCTCAGCGACCTTCAAGTCCCCTGTAGGCCCAAGAGGGATGCCCTGGTATTCTGTTGTTGACATTGGGGTTCAGGAAAGGATTTAGAACAAGCCTATGCCTGATCCGTGCACGTCCCCCACACCTGTCTTCCCAGCGGGTGAGCTGGCTCTCCTGAGGTGGTGGCAGGAGCCTCCAAGGGCCCTTGCTTATTTAATTGTACCTTCAGCCCAGAAGGGCAATGCCTGGCTTTGCCATGTGCCTCTTCTCCAAGGACATAGCAGAGTTGATCTCTGGAGGGGCCAGAGAGTGAGGTTTGTGACTCAGCCAATTCCCAGGTCTCTGTTCCGTGGGACTGTTTAGCCAGAGAGCATCTGTCAGTGGGAAATGCAGGCCCTACACATGTACAACTGGTCTCCCAGCATTTGTCAGAGCCTTGTCTCTGAACCAGAGTATCCTGCTTAAAGCCCCTGCTAGGGTCCCCTTCACACCCCCACTCTGCAAATCACCTCCCCGGGTCGCTTTGTGGGACTGGGCCCAAAGGGCACAGACATGAGCTCATTCAGGCCCCAGCACTACCCTGACTGCCCTAGTGGGGAGCGTAGGGTTGGGGTTAGAGGCCTGTGCCAGGATGGTCCCCAGCTGTTCCTGCAGCTTCTTTGTTCTTGTGTCTGTACTCTGGTTCTATACGGAATAAACCACAGAAAGACATCAGGCCTCTGAGCATCTCTGAGGATGTCAGGTCTGCTTTGAATCTGAAAGGATTTAAGCTGTGAAGAGAAGACCCTATTTTATGGTTATAGAGGTCACTCCAACTTCTCCTGCCCACCCCCCTTCAGTGGCTGCCCCGACAGGCTCCTGAGGGAAGGGTGGGGGGACAGGATGAGATCATGGGGAGCTGGGGATCTAGGACCCCGGTGGGGGCCTCAGTTTGGAAAGGCGGCCTCAGGCTTTCAGATGACTGTTCTTCAACTACTTGTCCCTAATGACCCAGCTTTGCTGACCTGGCCCTCCTGGGCTGCAGCTGACAGCAGCTCCCCATTGCCCG
This sequence comes from Nyctereutes procyonoides, assembly GCF_905146905.1. NCBI lineage: Eukaryota > Metazoa > Chordata > Mammalia > Carnivora > Canidae > Nyctereutes > Nyctereutes procyonoides. The sequence goes on along the minus strand of NW_026575034.1, from coordinate 10,540,234 downwards.
CCCCACCCCCACCACATACTCCCAGGGGGCCTCGCTTCTGGTGATTACACCCATCGCTAGAACCACAGCCCTCCTCATCTGCACTTCCATCCAGGCACCCCCTCCTGCCTGTTCCTCCTGGAGGTCAACCTCCCACCCCAACCCTCTGGCCAAACGTCCCAATCCTGTTCCCCCAGCTGCGTCCTGGGAAACTTTAAGACTCAGATACTTCAATGAAAGATTAATGAGAAACAAATCGTCAGCCAGCACCATACCCCTGTGCAATGGAGAAGACTGGAGATGGTGAGGAATTTAAACCTTGATCAGTGCTGCCCAGTTGCCTTCAAAAAGCCAGTAGCCCCAGTGTTGATATCAGCGTTCATTAAAACAATTTGGAGATGGCGATTTACCTCAAAATACATATACCCTTTGACAAAGGTCTCTTATTTCTAGGCTGCTGTGGTAGGCTCAAGGACGGTCTCCCAAATATGTCCCCATATTCATGCCAGGAACCTCTGTGTGACTTGACCTAGTAAAAGGGATTCTGCAAATGGGATTAAGACTCTTGAGGTGGGGATCCCTGGGTGGCGCAGCGGTTTGGCGCCTGCCTTTGGCCCAGGGCGCGATCCTGGAGACCCGGGATCGAATCCCACATCGGGCTCCCGGTGCATGGAGCCTGCTTCTCCCTCTGCCTGTGTCTCTGCGCCTCTCACTCTCTCTCTCTGACTATAATAAGCAAAAAAAAAAAAAAGACTCTTGAGGTGGAGAGGTGGTCCTGGATTACCCAGGGGTCCCCAATGTCATCCCAAGTCCTCTGAAGAGCAGGGCAGGAGAGTCAGAGTCAGAGGAGATGAGGTGACCGATGCTGAGGTTGAAATGATGCCCTTTGTGGTTGGAGGCAGGGGCCACTGGCCAAAGGATGTGGGTGACCTCTAGATGCTGAGAGAGGCAAGGAAGGGATTCTCCCCTGGAGCCTCCAGAGAGAACACAGGAGGGCCCACACCTTGATTTTAACCCAGCAAAACTGATTTAAGACTTCTGATGTCTGGGACCCTAAGAGAATAAATTTGTGTCATCTAAGCCATTGAGCTTGTAATTTGTCACCGCAGCTATAGAAAACTAATAACGGCATCTAAAGAAGTAATTCATCCAAGGAGGCAGGTACCCAACTGTGTATCATAGCATCGTCTTAGGTTGTTTTTTTTTTTTTTCTAACCTAGTAACCACTTTCCATGCCTATCAATAGGGAATGATTAGATCACGTGGTACAGCCACGCTATTGAAGATTATGGAGCTGTTTCCTCTACTGACCCATCTCCATGCACCTATGCAGGGACACACCCACACCCCCACACCCCCAGTCTCATTCCCTTGAAGGGGTTTTAGGACTGAGGAGGGCCCTCCCTGGCTGGCTGGGCCAGCTGGTTCAATGGCAACATTGGTCTCAGAGCATCCTGTCTGGTTCTGAGGGTCCCAAAGACTGTCACTGTGTACGGGATGATGAAATGATGACTCCAGAATTGACTCAAGGCTCAAGGGTCTTGGCATCTCCTCATCGCCACTCTCTTTGTATCACTTAAAGCTTGAAGGAACCCCCGAGGCCACACACCAGACAGGTGAGGAAACAGAAACCCAGGATGGAGGCCTCCGTCCGATTGCTGGTAGCTGCACTGGGCGGCTGCCCAGCCTGCGGGCCCCCTGTGACGTCTTTGCAAACACGAGGGGTTTTGAGCTCCAGAACCATCCCATTTGCCGTGCTTCGGGCTCAAGTTCCCGCCCCGATTTTCTGGGCTTAATCTTCTTCCTGTGGAAATCAATAAGGACATTGTGATGGAATGATTCACGTTCAAGGTCAGGCCAGAGCAAATTGGAGGCGACATGCTGATTTTACCGCCCTCCTGGAGTGGAGAGCCAATCCTGCTCGCAGACCCCTTAACCCTTTCCTCACCACTCCCAGCAGCTGACCCAGGCTGGAGCTGGCCGGGGTGGCCCTGGCTTTTATATCCCCACCGACCATATGACCACACAGCCTTGGAGCCTCACACGTGGCTCCTGGTGATTTGGGGAAGGCAGAGGGCAATCACAGCCCTGAACCAAACAGGAACAACCTCAAGTGGAAGGTCAGATGCTACTTGTATAAGTTCATGGGCCACATCCCACCCCGGGAAATCTTCCTCTTGGAATCAGAGCTTTCCCCACTTCCAAGCTCTCTTCAGAGCTCTAGGTCCCCTCTTCCCTGCTCTCCTGGGCTGTCCCACCTGGGGAGGTGGAGGCAAGAGGGATTGAGTTCATTTTTTTAATGCACAGCAAGTCAGATCTTTTCTGTGGCTCAAGCACAATAGTTTATTTCTCCTATAAAAAACAAAAGCAGGTGTTTCTGAGCAGCTGGAACTTGCATCCAAAATGATTCAGAGACCCTGGCTCCTCTGTCTAGAGGGACTACGTCTTTCAGCACAGGCCTGGCAAAGGCGCCTTGCTCCCCTGCATCAAGCCAGCTCCAGGAGCGCCCAGAGCACGCCCAGAGCTTGGGGAAACGGGAGTGCAGGGGGCTCGCTCTCTGCCACTCCTCCCAGTGGCCAGAACCTGTGTAGGTGGCCACAGCAAACCGCGAGGGAGGCTGGGAGATGTAGTCCAGCTGTGTGCCCAGGAGGAAGAAGAGCTGGGTCCGGAAGATGTCTTCTTAGGGAGGAGGGAGAGAGTGGGGACGTTCTGAGGAGTTGGGCTGAGTAGGATAGAAGAGAGATAGGGCGTGAGGGCAAGGGAAGGTTTATCTGTTCCCCGGTTTGAGGAGGCAGTGACTTGACCATATATCCTGGGAGAAGCCAGTGGAGAGAGAAGGGTTTTGCTGGGTGAGAGATCAGGGTCTCCGAGGGCCGTTGGCTGGCATGGGGAGGAACAGTGACAGACAAGGGCACCTTTGGCTGGGTAGACCCTGACTTAGTTCTTTATTCATCCTGGGGCCCCCCGTGTCTAACATAGGGCGCTGAAAACTGAGTATGAACAGGCCTTAAGCACCAAAGTGAGGAGCCTGGGCAGCAAAAAGTTAAAGAGTATAGGGGTGGGCAGATCCAGGGAGCCAGGTGCCCCCCAACATACTGTGGCAGTGCCAGTTAATCCCTTGCAGCAGGCAGGAGGCCTGCACAGCTGTCTCTCCCAAGCTGCAACTGCACACCCGCCCGGCCCCTGGCCCAGAGGTCCCGGCAGCCCAGGCTCAGGGGAGGAGAAGGAGAGAGGTAGGCAACATGGTGGGTAGCCGGCCCAGCCGCTGCACGCTTGGGGAACTCGTTCTCCAGGGCTGAGCCCTTCTGTGGGCTTGCGACTCAGCCCCCACTTGCCATGAGGATCTACTTCGCTCTGGGCCAGTGTCCTCTCCAGTCAGGTGAAGCCAAAGTATGTCCCCGCTTCTCCCATACCAGGTCCATTCCTGCCTCTGCACCTTTGCCTGGGCCTTTGCCTCATCTGGAATGCTCTTTGCTCTTTTCCTCCCTCTCGCTGGGCAACTCCAGCCCAGTCTTCAGACCAATCTTGAGCTGCAAAACCCCAGCCCACAGGCTCCTTCTCTTGGGTCAGTAGCCCCCCACGGCCCTGGCTTCTGCTTGTCCGGGGCGTCACATGCCCGTGCAGCTCTATGCTCGGCTCAGGGAAGGGGGATGCAGGCCCAGCCTTAGGATTCAGTCATTATTCAGCCACATTTCATTCACGACAGATGGAGAAGGAAGCTAAGCCTCAGAGAGGTTAAGCAACTGCATAGCTGGAGAGTGGGGGACGCAGGACTTGAGCCCAGAGTCCACACTCATACTCTCCTTCTCACTGGGAAAAGCATGAAGCAGACTGCTGGGTGCCTAATAGTTGCCATTCTAGGCCCCTTCCTCCAAGAAGCCAGAGACGACAGTGGAAAGAATATTCTAGTCTCTCTTTGGCCAGTTACCATAGGATGTTGGCAAATGTCAAGCCTCAGTCCCTCCATTGTGAGGAGGGGCGACAGGTTCTGCATGCTAGGGTTGGCATGAGCGTCAAGTGAGATCATGGATGGGAACAGGCCAGACAATTGCACAGTCTGCCACCCTGTGTGAAGCTGCCTGGCTGAGCCAGGAGATCCCGGCCCAAGCCGGGCACAGAGCAGGAGAAAAGCTGGAGCAAAGAGCCCAACAGAGCCCCAGCCCTCCCTCCCCGCGGGAGCTCTGGGGCTCACCACTGAGCTTTCGCCTGGGCTGTGCCCAGCCAGCGTGCATCCTGCCTCTGTTCTATCTGAGCTAAATTACAGTTTATAAACGGCTGGAGCTGAGGGAGCAGGGTGCTCTGGTGGAAGAGCCTGGGTGACGGGGTCCAGCCCTGTCTCTGAACAGCAGTGTGATCTATCCTCTCCAAATCCCAATGTCCTCACCACCAAAATGGAAATGAGAGTCTGGCAAAGTGATGGTGACAAGGTTTAGCGGTAAAGCCCCTGGCCCACCATAGGCATTTAATGAATGAAGCTATTGTTGCCACTGCGGACAGGACCCTAAGGGTCATCGTCTTCAAACTCCGCATCTCCAGGAGCAGAAACTGACCCTTAGAGAGGGACGGTGACTTACCCAAGGTCTCAATGCAAAGTGAGCAATGGCAGAGCCAACACCAGATTCCAAACCCAGTGCTCCTTCCATTGCAAACTCAAGGGAGCTTTCTCTGACTTCCAAACCATGTAGGGTCTCCTTGCCCTGGCCTCACAGCCTTCACCTTCTGAGTCACCCACCGGGCCTTCCAAGACTTCTGTCTCCTTCTAAGACAGGAGCCTCTTGCTCCTGCCCCAGCTCCCCGACAGTAGCTATTACAAGGCTGGCTCCTCCGCAAGGTGTTCAGACCCGGCCAGGGAGGTTCCTGGGGTTCCAGGAATGTTCCAGGGATGGATTCCCTGGATGGAGGGGAGATAGAAGTGAGAGAGGGAAGGGTTAAATAAAGTGAGGCAGCTGGAGCGGGCAGCCTGCAGACGGCCCAGCCCAGCACTGGGAGGCCTGCCCCACTCCATTCCTTTGCAGATCAGTTACACCCAGCTGTCTTCCTCCCCACCGCCAGTGCCCCTCGGATTAGGCGGGAAAGGATCCCCGGCCTGCAGCCTGCACACGGCCCGTGGGGAACAGCGCCTGCAGCCCACGCCTCCACGACAGCTGCTGAGTGTCAGGCGAGAACATAGATCAGCAGGGTCCTGGCAGAGGTGCCCCCAGCCCAGGCCCTGCCCCCAACATGTGCAGGAGGGGCCGCCTGGCGAGAAAGGGGGTCTGTAAGGGATTTGGGAGGTACAGGGGAGGGACTGCTCCCAAAAATACCTCCTCTGCCCATATGTCACTGGGCCTCAAATTCTACCCTTAGACATCTTGGAAACTTCAGGTCTTTCAAAGACACCAATTAAAAACTACATTTCCCAGAGCAGCTGGCATTCCTATGTACTGTTTGATGGGAATGTCTTCGTAAAATTAATCAGAATTTTATTTTACTTTTACAAAGAATACATGAAGTCCCTCAAAAATATCTATCTATCCGTTGGGCCACCTGGGTGGCTCGGCCAGTGGAGCATCCATCTTTTGATCTCAGGTCTTGATCTCAGAACTGTGAGTTCAAGCTCCACATCAGGCGTGAAGTCTACTTTAAAAAAAAAAGTCTATGCCTTTGTCTTAGTGTTCCACTGAGAACTTTAACTTAAGACGAATTTAACATAAATAGTTGATAATATGGAGAAAATGTTGTGGGCTATGGTTTCAAGATAAAAAGACCAATGTCATAAAAACTCTCAAAAAACTAAAAACAAGCCATATGATACGACAAAGAAAATTTAAAACTAGAAAATATCTGTGCTTGTAATGAAAAACATGAAACAGTTCCATCTATAGGTCAGATATATGAAATTTCTGGAAGCTATCAAGCAAATGGGAAACAGCACAGTGTATAGGTTGGACAGACTTTCTGGGTTCTAATCTTGATTGCTTCACTCAGCAGTTCTGCGACCTTGGCAAGTTACTGAACATCTCTGAACTTCAGTTTCCTCAACTGTGAGATCAAAATAATAACTATAATAGTGATGAGGATTATGTAAAGATTAGAAGAGATCTTGTGTGGGAACATCCTTGTGATCCCACCATCAGAGGAACTAATATCACCACTGAATGAATGGCTATGGTTGTCTCCCCCATCACTCACCTACACAGCTGCTGAGGAACCCCACACAGTAGCAATTCATATTAATGTCTACTTTTATTATAAATATTATCAATTAAAACTTACTAGCTATTTGAAAATGATGGGCAACCTCAAAATGATATCCAAGTTGAGATGGTAGAGGGAATATCTCTCAATGAAATACCATCAATTCAAGAAACAGGAAGGACATGAAGAGCATTCTAATTAACATTCCCAGGATGATTTGTGAGGATTTTTAAGTATCTATAAAATAAGAGGCTTGTGGGGCACCTAGGTGGTTCAGTGGTTGAGCGTCTGCCTTTGGCTCAGGTCGTGATCCTGGGATCCTGGGATCCTGGGATTGAGTCCCACATCAGGCTCTCCGCATGGAACCTGCTTCTCCCTCTGCCTGTGTCTTTGCCTCTCTATGTGTGTCTCTCATGAGTAAATACAATATTTTTTAAAAATAAAAAGTAAAATAGGAGGCTTTTATATAAAAACAAAATTAGAAAACAGAAGAGTTTTGTTTTGACCTTATAATAGAGTATCCTACAATTGCAGACCTACCATGCAGCTATAAACAATTAGAAAATTGAACAAAATACATGAGATTTCTGTTTTCAGACATTGAACAACAGGCAACGTAGGGCTAGGATTCCTAAGAGGAAAGAAAATAAGTGCAATGAGTCTTACTAGAAAACTCCCAACTTTTTGCTTATAGGCATTTTCTGGAATAAGACACAGAGATGGGGTAGCCACAGGAGAGGATGGTGGTCTCATTGAGTTGAAGAGACATAGATCAAAGCAGGAAGTCTGAGACAAATGGGATTTGTGTGTGGCAGAGTATCAGAGTAGAGAGAGCTATGTAGAGAAAGAGCTCCAGAAATCTGGATAGATTATCTGTTGCTGAATGCTAAAGTACACATGTGTAGGGTAGAAATCCATAAGGGTGGGCAAGGAACTATTGGCCAGTTGTAAACTGAGTAATTCCTGGAGCTTATACAAGCATAAGAGACATTCAAGTTCTTACCACCCAGGGAGGAAAGACCTCACTGAACATCCAAGGCATTTAATTGAGCCTCCAGAAAGGGTCACACCTTAGAAATAGGACTAAACTAGCCCTAGAGTAAATCCTACCCTAAGCCTGCTCTAATTAAGTTTGAAATAAGTTTGAAATTGACCACGCTGATATTCAAGTAACTTAACTGTAAGATATAACTCTAAATATTCTTCAGATGAAAAAAATCCAGATGCTCAACAATGGAATTATAATGTTCAGAGTCAATTAAAAAATTACTAGACATGCAAGGAACCTGGCAAATGTGACTTATAACAAGGAGAAAAATCAGTCAATAGAAACAGACATAGAAATGATAAAGGTGATATTAGCAGACAAGGACTTTAAAATAGCTATTACAAATATGCTCAAGAGTGTAGAGAAAAATAATAACGTAGAAAGAAATGAAAGATATTTTGAAAAAGAAAATGGAACTTCTAGAGATGAAAACACAAAGTTTTAAATGAAAGTAGGAGTAACAACAGATTAGAGACTTCAGAAAAAAAGATCAATGAATTTGAAGACATAAGAGAAACTATCCAGAAGGAATTACAGAGTGGAAAAAAAAAGACTAAAAAAAAAATAGGGCCCCAGTGAGCTGTAGCATAATATGAAGAGATCCAAAATCCATGTAATTTAAGGACCAGAAGGAGAGAAGGAAAAGAAGAAAGCACTTTAAGAAATAATGGCTGAATTCAGAATATATAGAGAATTCCTCAACTCAACAACAAAAAAACTTTTTCAAAGGGCAAATAATCCAGGCATTTCTCCAAAGAACATACACAAATGGCCAATAGGCACAAGAAAAGATGCATGAATCATTAACCATTAGGGAAAAGAAAATCAAAACACATTGAGACATACTCCATAGTCATTAGGATGGGTATTATTAAAAAAAAAAAGTAACAAGTATTGGTGAGGATGTAGAGAAGCCTGAACCCTCGTGTACTGCTGGTGGGCATGTAAAATGGTACAACTACCATGGAAAAAATACGGAAATTTCTCAAAAAATTAAAAATAGAATTGCCATATGATTTAGAAATTCTACTCCTGGATATATATTCAAAAGACTTGAAAGCAAGGTCATAAACAGATATTTGCATACTCATGTTTATAGGAGCATTATTTACATTAACCAAAATGCAGGAGCAACCCAAGTGTCCACTGATGGATGAATGGATAAACAATGTTTTATATACAATGGAATGTTATTCAGCCTTAAAAAGGAAGAAAATTCTAATACAGGCTACCTCATGAATGAACCTTAAAGACATTAGGCTAAGTGAAATAATCCAATAAAAGGACAAATACTGTATGATTCCACTTATATGAGATGCGTAGAGTAACTTAGCCTCATGGTCAGCCAATGAATTGCACAGAGGTTATGCTTAAACATGTCAAAACCCACAAGTCTCCATACTCTGCCTCTCAATCTGTATGTTGGTTAATGATGCACTCAAATTTGCAGTCATGATACTGACATAGGATAACATATAAAATCAAAGAAATAGAATTGAAATCTCAGAAATAAACCCATACATTAGTGGTCAATTAATTTTTGTCAAGGGTGCCAAGACAAATCAATGGGAATAAAATAGTTTTAAACAAGTGGTACCGGGATAACTGAATATCTAAATGAAAAACAGTGAAACTGGACCTGTGCCTTATACCATACACAAAAATTAATCTCGAATGATTACAGACCTAAACATAAGAGGTAAAACAATAAGACTCTCAGAAGAAAATATAGGATAAATTTGCATGACCTTGAGTTAAATAAAACCTTGGGTTAAATAAAGCCAAAAGCTCAAGTGATGGGGAAAAAAATAGATTCTTTGAACTTCACCAAAATGAAAACTTTTATGTTAGGGTTCAAAAGTCAATATGGAAAAAGTAAAAAGACAACTCACAGATGGGAAGAATATTTGCAAGTCTAATGTCTAATAAGAGACTTGTGTCCATAATATATAAAGAATTCATAAATCAATAGTAAACAACAGTAACAAATAAACCCAAATAATCCAGTTTTTAAAATGGGCAAAGAAAAAAAATAAAATGGGCACAGGATCTGAATAGAAGAATCTGAATCTCCAAAGAAGATGTGCAAATGTTCAATAAGCACATCAAAACATGATCAACATCATTAGCCATCAGGATATGCACATAAAATACACAGGAGATATCACTTATATATCCACTAGAATGGCTATAATCAAAAAGCCACATAATAACAAGTGTTGGAGAGGATGTGGAAAAATTGAAACCCTCATGCATTGCTGATGGGAATATAAAATGATACAACTTTTGGAAAACAGCCTGGTAGTTTCTCAAAATATTAATCATAGGGTTTCCATATGATTCAGCAATTTTACTCCTAGGTATAAACACAAGAGGACAAAAATATATGTCATACAAAAAAATGTATACCAGAAAGTCAGCAATGATATAGATCACTTGAAAAACATTCTTAACCAACCAGACCTAAATGACACATAGAATATTCCACTCAACAACAAAATAAACTTTTCAAACTCAAATGGGCCATTCCCCAGAATAGACAATATGTTATATTATTAAATGAGTCTCACTAAATTTAAAAGAAATGCAGTCATACAAAATATGTTCCCCAATCACCATGGAATTAAGTCAGAAATCAACCAAAGGAAGAAATCTAGAAAATCTCCAAATATTTGGAAATTAAACAACATATTTCTACATAAAATACAGAAAAATCTCAAGTGAAATTGAAAATACGTTGAACTAAATGAAAATGAAAACATATTAAAAATGTAGGATGCAGCTAAAGTCCTTAAAAGAAAAGTATAGCTTTAAATACATATTAAAAAGGAAGAAAGACAGACGCCTGGGTTGCTCAGCAATTGAGCATTTGTCTTCAGCTTAAGGCATGATCCCAGGGTCCTGGGATCGAGTTCCATATCGGGCTCCCATAGGGAGCCTGCTTTTCCTTCTGCCTATGTCTCTGCCTCTTTTTGTGTCTCTGATGAATAAATAAATAGAATCTTTAAAAAAAATACAATAATATAAAGTTAAAAGGAAGATTCAAAATCAATAATTTTAAGTTTTCACCTCAGAAGGCCAAAAAATAAAGCCTGAATCAAATTCCAAGCAAGCAGAAGGATGTTAATAATAAAAATCAGAACAGAAACCGATTAAATAGGAAAAAGAAAAACAATAGCAAAGATAAATCCAGAAATTAATTCTTTGAAGAGATCAGCAAAATTGACAAACTTTTAGCCAGACTGACCAAGAATAGGGGAGAACACACAAATTACCCAAATCAGGAATGAATGAAAGAGAGGATATCACAAAAATCCTACAGAATTATAGGGGAATATTATGAATAAATTTATGCCAAAAATTTAAGCAAATAAAGTGAAAAAATTCTGAATAAGATATAAACTATCAAAACTGACTTAAGAATAGAAAATATATAAAGGCATGTATCAAGTAAAAAACTGAATTTATAATTAAAATTCATCCCACAAAAGAAATCGTTAAGATGGCAATTTCCCCTAAGTTAATCTATATATTCATTGAAATCCTCATCAAAATCCCAGGAAGCTTGTTTTGTAGAAAGTAACAAGCTGGTGCTAAAATGTATATAGAAATATAAAGGACCTAGAATATCCAAAACAATCTGGAAAAGCACAAAGCTAGAGAACTTACACTACCTTTATTCATAACTTACTGTAAAGCTACAGACAAGACTATGTGGTATGAACCTAAGGATATACAGACAGATGAATGGATTACAATAGGGAGTCCAGATATATAACCACACAATAGTAAGAAGTCAAAAAACCCAACTAGAACATAAGCAAAATTTGAGCTGACGCTTCACCAAATAAGATATATGATGGTAAATAAGTATATAAAAAGTTTCCCAATATCATTAGTTATTAGAGAAATCTAATTTAAAACCATAATAAGATAACACTATTATATCCTCTAGACTGTCTACATCCTAAAAGACTGACCCATCAAGTTTTGAGAATGTAGATAAATGGGATCCTCATACATTGATGGTGAGAATGTAAAACAGTACGGTCACTTTAGAAATCAGTGTGAGTTACTTAAAAAGTTAAATATACACTTCCGTAGGACCCAGAAAGTCTATCCTTAGATATGCAAGGGAAATGAAAACTTATGCCCCTAAAGACTGTATATAAAAGTTCATAATAGCATTATACATAATGGCTCCAAACCATTTCAGTGGCTCCAAACCAGTAACACAAATGTTCATCAACAGATGAATTAATAAACTAAATATGATATGCACATATAATGGACTGTTACCCAAGAATAAAAGAAAGAAATGAACTATTGATACATACAAAAATATGGATGAGCCTGAAAAAAACGTGCAAAGTAGGAAATGCCAAATCCATAAAACTATATATTGTATGATTCCATTTATATGAAATTTCTAGAAAAGTCAAAAATGTAGAGACAGAAATCAGATCAGTGGTTAACCATGCTTGGAATGGGAGTGGAGTTGACTGTAAATGCACAAGAGAGACCTTTAAGGTCGTGAAAGTATTTAAAAACCGATTGTATTAATGATTCGCAAACTGTGTAAATTTACTAAAATTCATGGAAACTTACAATGGGCAAATTTTATATTGTGTAAATTATATCTCAGTGAAGATTTATTTTTTTTTTTTACTTATTTATGATAGTCACAGAGAGAGAGAGAGAGAGAGAGGCACAGAGACACAGGCAGAGGGAGAAGCAGGCTCCATGCACCGGGAGCCCGATGTGGGATTCGATCCTGGGTCTCCAGGATCGCGCCCTGGGCCAAAGGCAGGCGCCAAACCGCTGCGCCACCCAGGGATCCCCAGTGAAGATTTATTTTTAAACTCACTGTTTAAAACAAAAAATAACAATATTTCTAATGGTAAATTATATAAATAAAAGTGTAATATGATAAATAACACAATAGAATGGAATTTAACTGTTGTAATTTTGCATAATATACTGCTGTCTATTATATATAAAATGGTATAACATTATTTGAAGTCAGAATGTCATGTGATAAAGATAAATTAAGTATGCTTATTCTAAATCATTTTAAAATAAGTCAAACAAAAGTTGTAGCTAATATAATAGTGGTAGAGATAAACTGAAACAAAAAATATAATTAATAAAAAAAGACAGGAGACAATAAAAATAAGAAAAAAGAGGAAGGATAATAGAATAAATACAAAACAAATAAGCAGATAACAGATTAGAACTGTTATATTATTACATCAAATTATTACATAATATTAAAAATGGTCTCAACAATCTAATAAAAAAGAATGAAGAGACTTTTTTTAAATTACTCAATTATAATGCCTACAAGAAATACTTTTTAAAAAAAGATTTTATCTATTTATGTCAGAGAGAGAGACAGAGACAGCCCAGGTAAGAGAACATGAGCAGGGGGAGGGGTAGAGGGTGAGGGAGAAGCAGACTGCCAGCTGAGCAGGGGAGCATCCTAGGACCCTGAGATCATGACCTGAGCCTAAAGCAGATGCTTAATCAACCGAGCCAGCCAGGCACCCCAGAAACAATTCAAATATACAGAGACTTGTAGGTTAAAAAGGAAGAGGATAGAAAAAGAAACTTTATATAAACATTAGTCATAAGAGAGCTAAAGCAAATATATTAATTTCAGACAAGTGGACTTTGGAGCAAGGAATATCATTAGAAGTTTTTAAATTTTTTTTTATGATAGTCAGAGAGAGAGAGAGAGGCAGAGACACAGGCAGAGGGAGAAGCAGGCTCCATGCACCAGGAGCCCGACGTGGGACTCCATCCCGGGTCTCCAGGATCGCGCCCTGGGCCAAAGGCAGGCACTAAACTGCTGCGCCACCCAGGGATCCCCTCATTAGAAGTTTTTAAAAGATTTTATTTATTTATTTGAGACAGAGAGAGAAACAGCACTAGTGGGGAGGAGAGGCAGAGAGAGAGGGAGAAGCAGACTGCCAGCTGAGCAGAGGAGCATCCCAGGACCCTGAGATCATGATCTGAGCCTAAAGCAGATGCTTAATCAACCAAGCCACCCAGGTGCCCCAGGAATATCACTGGAAGTTTTTATTTTTTATTTATTTTTTTAAGATTTTATTTATTCATTCATGAAAGACATAGAGAGAGAGAGAGACAGAGAGAGAGACAGAGAGACAGAGAGGCAGAGACACAGGTAGAGGGAGCAGTAGGCTCCATGCAGGGAGGCTGACATGGGACTTGATCCTAGGATCCCACCCTGGGCTGAAGGCAGCGCTAAACCGCTGATCCACCGGGGCTGCCCGCTAGAAGTTTTTTAAAAGAACATTTAATGATGAGTCAATTCATCAAGAAAACCTAATAATTGATAATTTGTATGCACCTAATAACAGAGCTCCAAAATATATAAAGCAAAAAATATATATAATTATAGTTGAAGATTTCAACACCTTCTATTAATGATACAAAGAGCAAGTAGACAGAAAATCAGTAAGGCTTTATATAGATTTGAACAATAGTATCAACAACTGGACTTAATTTATATTTATAAAGCACTCCACCCAAAAAGAGCAGAATACTCATTCTTTTCAAGTGGACATGGAATATTTGCAAAGACAAACCATATTCTGAGCCTTAAACCAAGACTAAGTAAATTTAAAATTTAAATTAAAACTATCATAAAAAGCATTTTCTCTTAACACAATGGAATTGTTAGAAATCATTAACAGAAAGAGTTTTCTGAAAAATCTCCAAATATCCAGAAACAAAACACTTCTAAATTATCCATGGGTCAAAGAAAACATTTTTTTTAAATTAACAGTGATTGGAAGTTGAAACTTAAAACATCAAAATTTATGGGACATATCTAAAGCACTATGTAGAGGGAAAATTGTAGCATTAATTGCCTACATTAAAAAAGAAGAAACAAAAAAAAAAATAAAAAAGAAACACCTCAAATCAATCTTAATTCTCCTAAGAAACTAGAAAAAGAAAAGAAAAATTAAATTCAAACTAAATGTAAGAAAAAAACACATCTTTGTATCATCCTTATCAGGAAGCTTTGTGGGGAGGGGGACAAAATAAATGTAAGAATGGAAAAATAATAAAGTTGGATTGGATAAAATAGAAAACAATAGAGAATAAATAATAGCGGAAAGGCGTTAAAATGAAAGTCTTGTTTTTTAGAGAAGCTTAATAAAATTGATATACCTCTAGCCTAATTAATCCAGAAAAGACAGAGGAATAAATTATCAATATCAGTATTTAATAAAGAGGCATCAATACAGATCCTATGGACACCAAAGAATAATGAAATACCATTATGAACAACTTAATTCCCATAAATTTAACAATGTAGATGAAATATAAAAATGAAACTAAAAAGAAAAATAAACTCACAATTACAGTTGGAGACACCAGAACTCTTCCCTCAGTAATAGATACAATAAGTAGACAGCAAATCAGTAAAAAGATATAGAATCTGAATAATACTACTAATCGAACTGACCAACTGGCATTTAAAGAAAACTCCACCCACCAACAGCAGAGTACGCATTCTTCTCAAGTGTACATGAAGCATTCATCAAAAAAGAATATATTCTGGGTCATTAATCAAACCTCAAGAAATTGTTTTAAAAATTAAAATTATATGAAGTATGTTCCCATGCCAAACAGAATTAAATTATAAATTAATAACAAAGATGTCTGGGAAAAGCACAAGTATTTGTAATTTAAATGATGTATTTATTAATAACTCACTGGTCAAAGAGGGAGTTGCAAGAGAAATTAGAAAATATTTTGAATCGAATGAAAATTAAAATGCAACATATTACAATTAGTGGGGTGCATATAAGTACAATGCAGACAAATATTTATAGCATTAAATGCTTGTGGTTGAATAGAAGGAAGACTCTGAATCAATTATCTAAGTTTTCACCTAAAAAAAACAACAACAAAGGAAGAGTAAATTAAATCCAAACCAAGTAGAAGGAGGAAGATAATAAAGATAAGAGCAAAGATCAATGGAATTATTTATTTTTATTATTTATGATAGTTACAGAGAGAGAGAGATGCAGAGACATAGGCAGAGGGAGAAGCAGGCTCCATGCACCGGGAGCCTGACGTGGGATTCGATCCCGGGTCTCCAGGATCGCGCCCCGGGCCAAAGGCAGGCGCCTAACCACTGTGCCACCCAGGGATCCCAGATCAATGGAATTTAAAAGAAAAATGTTACAGAGAAAAATCAATAAATCCAAAGTGGTTCTTTGCCAAGATCAATAAAATTGACAAACTTCTAGCCAGTCAGATTAAGAAAAAGGAGAGATTATACAAATTATCAATATCAGGAATGAATAAAAGGAGATTACTACAGACCTTACAGACACTAAAGAAGAATAAGATATTATTGTGAAAACATAATTCTGATAAATTTTAATGACTTTAAAAAATGGAAAAAATTTTGAACATATCAACTACCAAATATTAAGAAGAATTAGACAATCTGAATAACACCATACTATTAAAGAAATGCAATTAGTAATTAAAAACTTTCCAACAAGGAAAGCTCCAGGATCAGATGGCTTCACTGGAAAATATTACCAAATATTAAGGAAGAAAAAATACCAATTATATGTAAGCTCTTCCAGATAATTAAAGAGGAAGGAATACTTCCCAATTCATTTTATATGGCTAGTATTACCCTGATACTGAAATCAGAAAAAAACATTATGAGAAAAACAAACTACAGACCAACATTCCTCATGAATATAGATACCAAATTTTTAAGAAAATAAAAATCTAGCAATATAGAAAAAAATAGTATAGCATGACCAAGTGGGGCTTATACAAGGTATGCAAAGTTCAACATCTGAAAACCAACCTAACAGAGGAAATCACTATCAACAAATGAATAGGAACAGACATAATATGATCTCAATAAATGCAGAAAAAACTTTAGGCAAAATTCAATATTTATTCATGAGAAAAACTTTCAGAAAACTAAGATTAGAAGGAAATTTCCTCAATCCAATAAAGGGCATCTGAGAAAAATTCTCAAGGTGGTATCCAACTCAGTGATGAAAGATTAAATACTGTCCCCCTAAATTTGAGAACAAAGATAGGATATCTTTTCTCATCACTTCTTTTTTTTAAAATTATTTATTTATTTATTTATTTATTTATTTATTTATTTATTTGAGGGAGAGAGTGAACAAGTAAGAGAGACAGCACAACCTGGGTGAGGGACACAGGGAGAAGCAGACTCCCCACTGAGCAGGGAGCCTCATATGGGACTCCTCCTAGAACTCCTGGATCATGACCTGAGCCAAAGGCACACGCTTCACTGACTGAGCCACCCAGGCGCCCCCTTTTCTCATCACTTCTACTCAACATTGTTCTGTAAGTTCTATCCAACGAAGTAAGGCAAGAAAAAGAAACAAAAGGTATACAGATTGGAAAAGAAAAAAATAAAACCATCTCATTCCCAGATGACATAATTGTCTAGTTAGAAAATCCCAATCAAAAAAAAAAAAAAAAAAGAAAATCCCAATCAACAAAGAATCAGGAAACTGATAAGTGAATTTAGCATGTTTGTAGGATACAAGATCAATACAACACCAACAAAGAACTTGAAGTTACACTTTCAAACAGGTACCATTTCAGTTGGGCTGCTCTAAAGTACAGCGTAGTGACTATACTTAATAATATTGTATTGCATATCTGAAAGTGGCTAAGAGGGTAGATCCTAAAAGTTCTCATTATAAGAAAAAAGAATCTGTAACTGTAGGGTGATGGATTTTTTTTTTGATGGATGTTAACTAGACTTACTGTAGTGATTATTTACAAGTACACACAAATATCAAATCATTATGTCCTACACCTGAAACTAATATAATGTTACATGTCAATTGCACCTCAATAGAAAACATAAAATCAGCTGATGTAACAAAAATGAATAAAAATTTGTCTCTATTCTTGCTACCTCTTTCTATGGCCCTTAGATCTCTTTTCACACTCTGCTGTAGGTAAGCAAATGCTCACACCCTGTCTCTGCTTGGAGGGCCCTGTATCTCCTTAGATTTCACTGCTTGGTTACCCTGATACCTCTGCCATCTGATAGGTTATTAGTTATTAGTTGTACCAGGAAGTAGGGATCACGGGGAGCCCTCTTGGAACCTTGGCTACAGCGGACAGTTCAAGAAATGATATGGTTTTGCCATTTATCCAGCTTGTTCTTTTTGTTACCGTAGGAACAATGAGCAAAGCTCTTTCCAGCTTCCTATATCCCAGACATGTTAGAAGTCTTAAGGCTCCCTATACTTTAACTTCCATCTTACGCTTTTCACCTCTTTGTCTAATTGCATTGTATTTTGAGAGAATTCCTTGGCACTATTGTTTAGTTCACTGATTCTGTCTTCAGCATGTTCATTGAAGCTTTCCATTCTTTTTTTCCCTAACAATCTGGTTTTTATTCCTGAGAAAAATTAAGGAGTTGTTTTTTTTTAAAAAAAAAAACTGTTTTAGTACAGTATATAGAATGCATGCTTTTGGTAACTGCTGTTGGTCCAGGGATGACCCAAAGTTGCCCGAAAAAACTCAAGACTTCTATTCCATGGCTGGGAGAGACTATTTTCCTCTTTCCCATTAAACTGAATAAAGCAGGAAAAATCTCCCTTTCTACTGGCAGCTATCTTACAACTAGAAAGCAGCCACCTTATAACACAAAGTAAGGCAAAGCTGAGAAACAGAAGACCCTGAATCCTTGATGACACGCTGAATCAACCAGTCCTGAGACCCACTTTATCTCTGGCCTTCTTGTTATATGAGTTAATAAATGCTTTTATTGTTGGATCCAGTTTGAGCTGGGTTTTCTGTTACATGTCACCAAATCCAGCCTTTACCCATATAATGTCTTCCTTATTAAATGAATCCCCCCTTCATGCAAACAGAAAGAGCCTAACACAGGCAAGAATCTAATAAGAATTGGCTCTCATTAACCTTATCTTTTTATCCTTAGCCACCTATCCTCCCCTCATACCCTCTTACAAACTGGTCCTTGACTTTGTCGCCCAGCCACTCCTCATTGCCAATCTCGGGAGCCCGGATCTGTCACAAAACACTTTCAGGACAATCCTGGTCCCCAGTGGCTATGACTCCAAGTTAGCCCTTGACATATGATCAGTGAAGTTGCAGGATCCCATGCTAGGCAGACCCATAAGTGAGAGCCTCACTGCCAGGTTCTCATCCTGGCCCTGTGTGATCACTCTTCTCTTCTTGGGCCTGAAGCATCCATCCACATACAACAACTGAGCTGGACTATATGTCTCAAGACCTCTCCTAGCTCTGACATTCCAGGATTTCTAGACTCTGAGATACATTGAACTCTATCCTGGTTAGTCCAATGTCCCATTTTGCATCTGGCACACATCCATTCCACACTGATCTCTTGTACTGTATACTGTATGGCAAACATGAAGGGAAGAAGATAGAAAATCGAGTTCCCAAAAGTCCTGGATCATGGTCCATTTTCAGGCAGGTGATAATAGGCGAGTCTTTGTTGGAACTCATTTCCTGATAGGTTAAGAGAGTTGTCCCTCATCTACAGAGACACCCAGGGGAGAAGTAGAAGTGCCAGGAGATGGTCCCTGTCCTAGGGAGGCAGGACAAGAAGAGAAAAGATTGGGGTAAAGGACAGACACCTGGTGGGAAATGGGTGAGAAAGGAGAGACCCCAAGGAGCCAGAGTTGCTCACTCAAGAGATCTCTGTTCTCTCCCCCTTGCTTGGGAACTCTGTTGACCATTTCCTCCTCCAGCCCCTTCCCACCAGCTACACCAGTATCCCCTCGCTCCCCATCCCAAGCCTTGCTCCAATTTCAAAGCTTTCTCTGGCCCCAGCTGGGTTGGGAAACCAAGGAAGGGAGAAGGCATGATTTTTAGTCCTGTTTTGGGGAGGGGGTGTAAAGAAAGGGCTGGTGGAAGACAGAAAAGAAGTAGAGCCTTTTGAAATGAAAGCCGGGCCAAGCTCATCAGAGATTAATGTAGGAAAAGCCCCACTTGTGTGATGGGACCCAGATGGTGGGCAGACTTGCAGAGGCTGCTGACAGATCCTGATGGTCCACAGCCTGCCTTCCACTTCTCATCCTCATCTGGGAGAAAAGGATGCAGGCCCAATCCCTTGGGAAACTTGGGGCTGCCCCAGGGCTGCCTCCAGACCAGGTGGGAAGCCAGAGCTCTAACCCAGTGGCTTCTTACTCCAAGTAAGAAGAGTGCACATGCCTACGGACACAGAGAGAGAGAGAGAAAGGGAGAGAGAACAGACAGATGACCCTGGCCCTTTCCCATGGAAGAAAGATCCCAGTGCAGACTGTGACCTTGTTCAGTAGCTGGAAGTTGGTGGAAACAGTGCTGTGCCCACCATCACAGCTTCAAACCCTCCCTCAACCTCCCCCCATATCCAGTCACTGCCCTATTTCTTTCCTTCTCTTTCCAGCCATGTTCCTCAAAAGAGTTGACTCCCTTCACTGTCCTCTGCTTGCCCACTTAACTCCCCAACTCCTTGCGTGGTGGAGTCCGGTCTCCTCACCCCAGAGACACTATCCTGTTCCCACCACTTCCATGCTAAATTTAACAGACCCGTCACATCCCATTCCTCGACTGTCCAGACCTCCCAGAATTTCAAGACAGATTAGCATGATAGGTTAAGAGAGTCCTTTTCAAGCCTCTCGCTCCATCCAGAGGAGCTCTCCTGGTCTCCTCTGACTGCACTTTGCTTTCTTCATTCACTGGCTTTTCTTCTTTTGCCTTTCCATGACTTCCTGTCCCTTCCTTAAAGGTAGACTCCTCCGTCTTCTCTCAGCACGCGTTCCTGACATATGTCTTCTCCTCCCAAGTCTTTAAACAGCAACTCTAGGCTGACGAGGTCCAAAGCAATGTTGCCAGCCTCACTCTTCCTGAGCCCCTGATTTATCCCCCATCTGCCTCCTGACTGCCCATCCTAGACAGCTAAAACCCAACACAGCCCTTACCTTCCCAAAACTTCTTCCCCTCCTGAGCTTCCCATCTCAGGAGAAGTGTCACATCTACACGGTTGCCAGTCAGGAACCTGAGACTCACAACCCACCCCACCCGCATCCACTCAGCTCACAGAGTGCTGATTCTACCTCCTAAATAGCCCTGGGACAAGGCTTCTCTCCGATCTCAGTAACCTCCATGGCTTCCATGCCTCTTCCTCTCTCTTCTGGAAGATTGCAGGGGAGGAGTAGAAGTGCCAGGAGATATTCTCTGTCCCAGGGATGTAGGACATCTGATCATCTGACATGATCATAAAAAATGACTCTCTCTTCTCTGGGCTCTCCTGGCATCCTTCTAGTGACTCTAATGCAGCATGTACATCAGCTTCTACTTCATTCCTTAGGCTTCTTCTTCCTTGGATAAAGTGTGAGCTCCTTGGGGGCAGAAAGAGTGTCTATGTGACCTTCACAAAGCCATTCCTTAGGCCAGGACATAATGTGTGATCGAAATATTTAATGTTTGACTAAATGATCCTATATCAAGTACTGTGGCTGCTTCCTGAAACCAAGTCAACACTACATTTCTCTGTGCTAAATCTAGGATCCTGAGGACCCGTGTGGCTGCCTCCAGATGGAGCATAAAGTGGAGCAATTATTTCCAAACTGGGTGTTTTCACTGGCATAAGCAATACTGTGGTAAACATCTTTGGGCATAAAGCTATTTCTGTATTTTGGAGTCTGCCCTTGAGACAAATAAGGAAAAGCAGCGATCACACTACCTGGTTCCTCTCTCAAAAAGGATGAGCCCTGAGAATGTGGCGAACCTTTTCTGCAGCATCTCTGGGAATCTACCCTGGAACTTAACCACAAACTAGGGGTTATTGGTGTCACATTTCATTAATAAGTTACAGAATATGAACACCAAGACTTGGGGACACTGTGGTTAAGACTCTAAGGCTCAGAGAAGAGGAGCAGCTCATCTAAGATTGTCTACGTAGATGAACTACTGAGTCAAGCCCAAATATGAGGGTTCCCTGATTGCCACACCTTTCTCTGCCTGCGTCCCATGCCTGCTTTGGAAACACATGCACTTAACATGTTCCCCGGGGGTGGTGGGGGATGCTGGAGATGGTCTCAGAAGAGAGCAGAGAGTCTGACAAAAGAAGACTTAAGAATGAGAAGCAACCAGCTCCCCTAGGAGGCGACCTTCCAAACATGCTCCATTCCCCTGGCCTCACAAGGACATTAGTTTAGGAGCTTCCCAAAGGATATTGGAAAAGCAGAGAGGAAGCAGGAACTGAGGCACTCAAGTTCCAGGTCACAATGGTATTATTATCTGCATCTCACACATTTGGAAACAGGCTCAGAGAAGTCAATCAACTCATTCAAAGCCACACAATAAAGACTCAAATGCAAATCTGCCAGATTACAAAACCCATAGGATTAGCTCAATGACAGAAGTTTCCCCACTGTGAGCCAGGTCTCTCAGGCCAGGTCTCTGTTGAGCAACTCTGGTCTTAAATTTCATTCCTTACGCTTCTTCTTCCTTGGATAAGCTTCCTTGTGAGCTCCTTGGGGGCAGAAAGAGTGTCTATGTCACCTTCATAAAGCCATTCCTGAGCAAGTCCTGAGTCCAGAGCTCCCATCTCTCACAAAGAGTTGTTATGAAGAATAAAATAGATCTTTATGAACAGACACATAGACACATATCCATGGATACCTGGTTTGGAACAAAGATATCACTGCAGTGCAACAGAGAAATAATGGTCTTTCCAATAAATGGGTCAATTGCATATCCACAGAGAAAAAAATAACTGTGTTGGCCCCCATCTCACTTTATACATAAAAATCAATTCCATTTGGATGACAAATCTAAATGTGAAAAGTAAGACACCAAAGCTTTTAAAGCAAAATATAGAAACATGACTTTGAAATAGGTGTAAGTTTTTTAAATAGAACATAAAAAGCACTAATCAAAAGGGGAGTTTTTAAATAAGTTAGACCATATTAGGATTAAGAATGTCTATTCATCAGAAGTGCAATTAAGAGACTAGAAAAGCAACACATGAAAACAATGAGAAGGCAAGCTACAGACCGGGAGGAAATATTTGCAAAAAAGACATATCTGATAAAGGACTGTTACCAAAATATACAAAGAACTCTTAAAACTCAACAACATGAAAATGAACAATTCAAATATTCAGATCTGAATGGAAACCTCACCAAAGATAAAGAGAGAGCAAGTAAGCATATGAAAGGATGCTCAGTATATCATATGCCATTAGGGGATTACAAATTAAAACAATAGTAAGATGCTACTACCTACCATTAGAATGCTCAAAACCCCAAACACTGAAAACACCAAATGCTGGGAAGGGTGTGGCACAACAAGGACTCTCAGTCCTTGTAATAGGAATGCACGATGGTACAGCCACTTTGGAAGACAGTTTGGTGGTTTCTTACAAAACTAAACATATATATATATATATATATATATATATATATATATATAAAGGTTTTATTTGTTTATTTAGAGAGAGAGAGAGACCACATGCCCATGAGAAGGGGGAGGTGCAGAGGGAGAGAGAGAATTTCAAGCAGATTCCCCATGAGCACAGAGCCTGACACGGGAGGCTCATCACCCTGAGATCCTGACCTGAGCCGAAATCAAGAGTTGGACACTTAACCAACTGAGCCACCCAGGAGCCCCAAAACTAAACATATTCTTACCATACAATCCGGCAATGACACTTCTTGGTATTTACTTCAATGAGTTGAAAACATATGTCTACACCAAAAAACTACACATGGGTATTTATAGAAGCCTATTCATTCACCAAAAAATGTTGGAAGCAACCAAGATGCCCATCAGTAGCTGAATGGATAAATAAACTGTGGGACATCCAGATAGTGGAATATTACTCAGCACTAAAAAAAATATATGTGCTGTCCAGCCATGACAAGACACGGGAAAACCTTAAATGTATATTACTATGCAAAAGAAGCCAATTTTTAAAGGCCACATACTGTATGGACCTTCTGGAAAAGGCAAAACTATGGAGACAATAGAAAGATTAGTAGTGATCAAGCGGTCGGGGGAAGGGAGGAATGAATAGAGTACATGGATTTTTAGGGCAGTGAAACTATTGCCTATACTATCCTGGTGAACGTGTCAATATACATTTTTTTCCAAATCCACAGAAAACACATCAAGAGCAAACCCTAATGGGAGCTATGGGCTTTGGAGGATAGCAATGTGTCAGTAGAAGTTCATCGATTGTAACGAATGTAGCACTCTGCTACAGGATGTTGATAACGGGGGGAGACTGAGTAGGTGTGGGGGCACTAGGTATATAGCAACTCTCTGTTCTTTCCATTCAGGTTTTCTGAGAACCTAAAACTCCTCTCAAAAGTAAAAAAACAACAACAACAGAGTGAGTGATGAGAATGCAATGCATATATCCAACAAAGCACCTATATCCACACTCTTACAAAACAACAAGAAGGGAAAAAAAGACCATGCAATTTTTAAAAAGGGCAAAAGACTTGAATAGGCACTTCTCAAAAATAACATCCAAGTGGTAAATAAATGTATAAAGTGGTGCTTAACCTCGCCAATCAACAGGGAAATGCAAAGTAAAGTCACCACACAGTACCACATGCATACCACTGCATAGCTAAAAGGAAGAAGACAAATAAATAAATAAATAAATAAATAAATAAATAAATAAAATAAAAGGAAGAAGACAGAAATTACCAAGATTTGGTAAGGATGTGGAAACCAGGACTCAGAACTGATAATGGGAAAGTAAATTGGTAGAACTGCTTTAGAAAAAAAAAAAAAAAAGAACTGCTTTAGAAAATTGACTTGCTGTACGTATCAAAGATAAGCATGCACGGAAGACCCAGCAATCCCCCCCTCAGCCTATATCCTGCAGAAATGCTTATATATTATTTACTAGAATGTTCATAACAGCACCATTCATAACAGACAAGCATTGAAACTACCAAAATATCCACCAATAGTAGAAGAGAAAATAGTTGTAGGATACCAACACAATGGAATACAACAACGAGAATAAACAAATTACAACTACACACAGCAACAATAATAAATCTTGCAAACATACTGCTCAATGAAAGAAGCCAGGAATAAAACTACATCATATGATACCATTTAGATAAAGTTCAAGACCAGCTAAAACTCTTCGTACTGATGGAACATTTCTGTATCCTGATTATAGCAGTGATTACATGAATCTATATATGTGATAAAACTTCATAGAATGATATTCCCCTCCCCCCCAAAAAAACAAGTGCATGTAACAACTAGCAAGAGCTGAATAATACCTATAACTATGTTACTATTATTGTACCTACATCAATTTCCTGGTTTCAATACTGTACTATGGTTCTGCATCACCAGGGGAAGTTAGGTAAAAGGTATGCAAGCACTCTCTGTACAATTTTAGCAACTTGTTGTGAGTCTAAGATTATTTCAAAATAAAAAACTCTTTAAAGGCAGACTAAATTCATGTTGCTAGAAGTCAGAATAGCAGTTATCCTTGGGAGGGTCAGAAGTAATTAGAAGAGGACATTGGAGGCCTCTGGGGTGCTGTCATGGACTGTTTCTCAGGTTGGGGGCTAAATCACAGGTATGCTCATCTTAGAAAAAATTTTATGAAAATCAAGCTGCACACTTATGTGTATTTGTCTCTTTGTACATTATTCTTCAACAACAACAACAAAAAATGGTTGTTTTTTTTTTAAGACCGTGATTTGTTCATAAGAGCTTGGCTCAGTGTCCAGCATATTTTAAGGGCTTAGGAAGAGCATTTCTTTATCTGTGGCTCTCTCCTACCTTACCCTCCTGTGAGGTTCTCTTCACATGTTGTCTTCACTGCCCGGGTGAGCACATTTCCTAAAGGAGGAGCCTTAGCCAACCATAAGGGTAGGCTTTCCCGGCAGATATTTTGGTAATAACAAGACGTTCTGGCAGGAAAAATAGACCCCAGTGTGAAATCTAACATGGTTACTCTCAGCACTGAGCATAAAAAAAATTAAAAAGGCTGATTGTAATTTCTAGGCACAAAACTTTACTAATAATCAATAATTTTAATGGTTTATTAGTTAAAACAAAAGTACACTTCACTGAAAAAAATCCTGAAAATATTAAACAATTCTTGACAATATAACAATCAAAAATACTCTGTTCTTATGAAGAATTTTATGCAAATCACAAAAGGTACACTGAGTTTGCAATGCCTGGGCAGTGTTCCAGCTATTTGAGACTTATTGATAAACCGTGCTAGGGAGCCCTGGGTGGCGCAGCGGTTTGGCGCCTGCCTTTGGCCCAGGGCGCGATCCTGGAGACCCGGGATCGAGTCCCATGTCGGGCTCCCGGTGCATGGAGCCTGCTTCTCCCTCTGCCTGTGTCTCTGCCTCTCTGTGTGACTATCATGAATAATTAAATTTAAAAAAAAAACCATGCTACACTTAGTTACTGAAAGTAACTGAGTTAGTTTTGATTTGGAGGAAGAACATTTTGCCAAAGTCAGAAATGATAGAAATTGTTCAAACCATAGCACATGCTACAGGAAAGCAGGCACTTAAGTTGTAATACTTCATAGGAAGCACCCCAGAAAATTCAGTCTTAATTTTCCACCAGGTTGGCATTTAATGATTTTACATAAAGCAGCACCAATAATGCTTCTGAAGGGTCACTTGAGAATTGCTTTTACACTTTTGGTGTGTCTGCCACACCGGATTTTTCACCCATTTTAATTTTTTAGAGTAAGATATGCAGACAAAGCCAGTAGTTGTACTTTGCCTCTGAAACCTGGGTCTCGATAGGCAGTTAGTGTATCAATTACAGGATGAAAAATGATGAACTATAATCCTTTCCCGTAAAGAATCTGCAGATCAGAAAACCATCATACGCTCCAGAGCAGATGACACAAAAATGTTTAAACTATTATCCTTTCATCCGAGAGAGTTTTACAACGCAGGAAATGTGATTTAAAGCAGTTGGTTTCACATTGCCGTTTAGGACACAATGCCACTGGCCACTGTATACTTTTGTAAGTGGATTACATTATATGCATTACAATTCAGATGTGCAAAGAAATATGCTTTTCTTTATTGTTCCCTAAATATTTTTTTTTCCTGTTTCAAAGTCTCTAAAAGAAAGGTGGGGGGAAATTACACTCCAGCTCTTCTTGTAAGATCACCTCTCACTCTCTGAGTGAACTCACTCTGCTGTAGCTTCTCAGCCCTTCCAGGGGCTCTCTGTGCACCCCTCCCTCTCTGCTCCCTGAGTATTACAGGAGGAGGATGGGGACCTCAAGTCTGAGCCATATGGCTTCTGCTCCTCTGGGGGAAGGGGAGCTCAACCCCTTTGGGCAGGAGCCTCTGTCCTCCCTTACCCTGTGGGGGGATCTGCGGCTGGGTATCTTGCAGTGTGCTCGGGACAGGCGGACCACTTGGCCATTGCCTTCTGGGAGATGGTCCTCCCACCCTGCTGCTGGCCTCTTGCTCCAGCTGCCACCCCTGGAAACTCAGATACAACTCCCACCTGGGCCCTCAGCTTTGAGCTGCCTACTTGTTCCCTCTTGTCATGAGAATCCTCCCACCTCTGTGCAATGGGGCAGGGTCCCTGCACCTCCACTGCAGGGAAACATTCGGCAAACCTCCCAATTCTCAATTCTCAGCCACCTTCTCCATTTACCATAGTGGAGCAGATGCTTCTGGATCTCTCCCATAGCACCCAAAGACTGCTTCAGGCTACCAGTCTAGACACCTCTTGCAGCATTAAGGTGGGACTGGAAGAAAACGCAACAATAGCTTGACTGCTTGCAGTATTTTCCAAAACTTGTCGGGGATGAGTGTTCCTATTGGGGTATCTTACCTGGCCCCTGTATCCCTGGGCTAAGGCAGCACCCTGATCTTATCTCATCCGTTCCTTTCCTGTCTGATTGGGCTTTCTCTTTGATCATCTCCTCTTTTTTCCACTCCAGCCCCACGGCCCAAAGGTTGAGGCAAAAACGCTGTAGAGCACAAACCCAAACCACTTAGAACAGAAAATATATATTAGCAGGTATAAAAAACAATTTTTTTGATCCCTGACACACAATTCTGACAAAGATTTCTATATACTTTCAATAATAAGCAGCCAAGTCTCAAAGGCAGCGAGCACTGACACAGCTGTTTATCCTTGCCAGTGTTGACACAAACTTCCAGATTCTTCTGGCAAAGGGCAGGCAATGACCAGTTTTCATAGGGCTTTCCGACAGGCTGCCAGATATATGTATATTATTTTTGCATAGGAAAATAATCCAGGCATAGTAGAGCTTAATCCTAAGATTTTAGAGTAATAAATGCAGGTGAAACGTTCTTTGACAAAATAAAGTCTAAATTCCAAAAGCTGAATTTGACCAATACAGCAATTTCTTGTGTCCTCTGTTTAACCCACTGATGTTTTAATTTTTATCAATACAACGTATCTTGTTCTTGTAACTGTTTAACCAACTAAAGACTAGGAGAATGACCACTGAGTGTTACTGAGCAACCACAGGGAATTGTAGTGATGCAGTAGCACAAAGATGCTCAGTAATACACCTGAGATTTCCTTCTTCTGTCATAAATGTTGCACCTCGTGCTACTGTAGTCGTGTGTTCAAATCCAGATCCTTTATACAATATTTGAATCCTAGAAGTGTGCACTTCTTTCTTTGCTAATGATTTTTTTTATTTTTTTTTATTTTTTTATTTATTTTTTATGATAGTCACACAGAGAGAGAGAGAGAGAAAGAGGCAGAGACATAGGCAGAGGGAGAAGCAGGCTCCATGCACCGGGAGCCCGACGTGGGATTCGATCCGGGGTCTCCAGAATCGCGCCCTGGGCCAAAGGCAGGCACCAAACCGCTGCGCCACCCAGGGATCCCTCTTTGCTAATGATTTTATGCTCATTTTTAACGGCTATCGCATATTTAATAGCCACAACCATACTCTTGCCACCTCTGACTCACGTAGGTCTCTCAGAGTCACTGGTCTTAATGTAACATTCTTCATCCTCCTCCTGCCCCTCCTGGGTGTCTAACTCACACTGGAAACCTCTGAGGCACATCTCTTGAGGGACAGGCCCCAGGAGGACCAGACACTGGGGGTTTCCTTCACCCAGGAAGAGAAAAACTGCATCCATGATGCACTGCACGCTGCTGATCTCTGGACTGAATCCTCAGCCACCAGGGCTGGGTCTTTGTGGTTCTGCAAGTTCCGTTCCCTCTAAACACGCAACAGAAATAGCTAACATTTATTGGGAACTTACGTGCCACATGCTTTACATCCAGGATCTCATTTCATCCCCTCGACAAGTCTTTGAGGTACGTACTACTATCCCTGTTTTATAGCTGAAGAAAATGAGGCTCGGAGAAGTTAAGGAATCCAATCGAAATCACACAGCTAGCAAACAATCTAACTCCAAGTGCTCTTCATTATCACAGTTAGACGTACAGAAGCTAAAGAGCCCTGTCTGCAGTTATAAAGCTAATGAGTGGCTGGGCTGGGATTTAAATCTCAATCTTACCCATGACCAAGCCTTTGTTCTTCACCCTACACGACAGGGAAGAGGCATGAAGCATGTATATTTAAGCACGTATATTTAATTTGTGCTATGAGAACAGCATAAAATCAGATGATCAAGAGATGGAACTAGCCTTCAAATGTAAATTGGATGTGAGGTGTGCAAGAGCAGCCTCCTTTCAGCAGACTGGCTGGTGGGAGTCCCCAAATAATACAAAGAACAAGATTTTGGAGAGTACAGCGGGCTTGACCAGTGAAAGCTGCATGTTGTGAGGCATGGGTACTAGAAGGGGCCAATCAGTAACTGTGAAAAGGGGATTATTCCGTTGAACTGGCCGATAAGAAGTCGCAGCTAGACCTGAGCCTCTGGGTTGGGGAGGGGGGCAGTCCTTGCTCCTTGGAGGGGTAGTCTGACTTCCTGATGTCAGATGGCTTCTGTGGCCTCTGCCCAGCATCAGAGTTCCAGGAAACAGGTCGGAGGCCTTCCCCGCCAGGACTGCCAGCGCTCCCTCACTCATAGATGAGCCATGAGGTCAACCGTTTTTGTGACTCACCTCGTGAAAATGAGGCGGCAGTGTCAGGCCTTACTGTTTCTCTGTAAGCATTTAAATTGATTTTTCCAGCTGGTTAAGTGCTCCCCCTTTGTTTTTATACAGAGGCTTAGGATGTGGCTGGATATCAGCTCCAAAGATATTACCAGGTAAAACAACCCCCTACCCCACCACCACCCATGTGAGACCCGCGCTCTGTGACTAATGAAACTGGCTCATTGACACCGTGGTCAGGTAGTGACCAACCTGAGACAGCCCCACTGGTAACAGCCTGGGAAAGCCACCACCAAGGCTGAGGGATGGCCCGAACTAGAGACAGGGACAGCCCCATCCAGAAATACCCCATTGAGTGATGACCCCACAAATTCAAAAGGTCACGTATCTCTCCTGGGTCCCATAAGCCATGTGATGCCTCCCCATGGGTCAGAGACTTCAGGAGCTCCAAAAATTCTATAGGTAGAGAATCTCCAGGGAAGGAAAGGAGGTCCTGGCTGCTGTGTCCCTTGGAGTTTCTTCTCTGTTCAAAGTTGCTTGCTACTCTGCCATACTGGGTACCCCCCCCCCACATACACACCTGCAGAGCTACTTCCAATTCACACAGCCCTTCCGGGCACAGGCACACTGTCTTGGTTTGGGTCACCCTGAAAGCAGAGCCCTCAGCAAGAATTTAACAGAAGTGGTCTACTCAGGAGGTGGCCTTGAGGACACAGACATGTGCAGGTAGGAAGAGTGAACCAGGGGAATAGGAAACACCAAGATGAGGGCATGCTTCCTTGAGGTCTACAGGCATAGGGGGCTCGATTCTCCTGGAACCTCTGAGAAGTGTACAGATGCCTCCCAGAAATAGCCACTTGACAGATGATAGCTGAACTAGTCTTCCATTGTTTGCCTCCCTCACTGGTTGAAAATTGTTTCTGGGGAAGTTGACTCCCCTGTGCTTCAAGGCAGCGTTTGCAAGCTCTGATCAAGCTCCTACGGCATGGAGGAGAAACCTGAATCAAAATTCAGAGACTGGCCCTGCTTGAGGTAGGACATTGAGTGTGAGTCTGAGCTCATGTAGGACTGTCCCCTGGGGCTGGGACTAAAATCAGATGTGGGCCAGGGGCTTGTGGTGCAGACACCACAGGCTACACATGCTCACTGCAACCTTCCTAAACAATTTTATGAACTCTGAGAGAGAGTAACAAGGAAATAAACTCAAAAGGAGCAAGAAATGTGAACCAGAGTACCTCACCCAAACTGAAGGATATAATGTTGCATACTTCCACCCAAAAGGTATTGGAGAAAAATGTACTGGCTTCTGAATCCTACAAGTTGGGTTCAAATCCTGGCTCTGTCACTAGGTAAGTTATTAACCTTAGGTATGCCACCTGGCTGATCTTAGGCTCAGTTTTCTCAAGTATATAATAAGGTTTAAAATACTTACTTTGTAAAGCAGTGGTGTGCAGGGCCCTTGGAACATAGTAAGCGTTTTCTCAGCATATGGTACCTCTTATTAAAGGACTGGGACATTTTTCCTCAGCTCCAGACTCTGAGCTGTCGCTGAGGGAAGGGAGCCATTTACCTTCTCTAGACAAGAGCTGCCTGACATCCTGACACTTTGAAAGCCAAGACTAGATAGCCATATGGCCCCTGGTGTCCTCACCCTCAGACCCTTAACAGAGCCTCTTCTTGTCCTAAATACTTGGTCTAAACCATTTAGGAAATACAAGAGAAGCAGGCCTGAGTAAGATTGGTAAAATCCAGGTATTCTTTAAAAAATGGAATAACGTGAGAAAGATCCATCCTTGAAGAAACATATTGATTTTTCCCTTGACCAATGAAGACAAAAATGCAAGCTTTCTTCTACAAAATTTCCCATTTCATAGTCTGGGTTTCCATACGTTTAGGCAAAGCAATACCTTTAGGTGGACATTACAGTAAGCAAACTCAGAACCCAGAAGCGAGTGTTCCTATGTGTCAAATCCAACCATTTCTGTTCCTCTGTTGTGCTAACAAGTGGTATGATGTCTATAAAAGATATTTTAAACTTATTTATTGCCCTTATTTCAATTGCTCCCAAACTTTCATTCCTGCTATTCCTCAAATTTCCAACTTCAAATGATCTAAAATTTGTCTTATTTTATCTGAGTTAAAAGGATCATGTGCTTTAGTTCAAAAACTTCCTTCCCCTGATATTCTCTGCCTTGGGAATCTAGGACTGGATAGGAACCCCCAAATCACACCCCATCACCCATACTATAGTTCTACAGAACTTCTCCAGAAGAAGTTGGGGAAAAGCTAGGAGTAGAGAGATCAGAGTTCTGTTGAAGGCTCTGCAATGAACAGGCTATGTGACCTAGGGAAGGTCCCTCACCTCTCTGGGCCCCAGTTTCCTGTTCTTTAAGGTGAGGGGCTGAGACCAGAGGTGCTCTGAGAATCAGTGGTTGTGATCCTTAGGGGCTTAGGCAGAGGTCCCTGGATAGCTGGGATTTTCTGAGCCCCGCCATGGCGTCCCTGGCCTGGCTAGGAGCTCCCGCAGGGCAGGATCACATTGCCCCAGATTCCAGGACTGGCTGCAGCACAGACCCAGGATCGGGTGACAGATCCATCCAGCCTGGACCGGCTCAACCTCTCAGCTACAGTCGCAGCCATGGGGGCTGGAAAACCAGAGCTAATGCAAGCCAGCTGGAGGCTAGGACAAGATTGATGAAGGACAGGGAGAGGATTTGGCCAGGGGCTGGGCTGGGGGGTAGAGCATAATTAGTCCTGCCTGCTTCCCAGAGGCCCCCAAACTGACTAAACCTCATTAATTGGGAACCCCCAGTGGGGAATTCCTGCTCATGACCCAGAGAAGGAAGGGCCAGTTAGGAGTTAATTAGTAGTGAAAGTGCCAATCGGGGAGTGTTCAAACTATTAAATGACTGAGCACCTGTTTACCTACAAACAACTGATATGTCAATTATCTCGCCATCAAAGCAGGTCCCCTAAGATAGCGATTACCAACCTCGGGTGATCCTCAAGGTCACCTAGGAACCTTGTTAAGCATCAGTTCCCAATGCAGTGATCCTGATTGATTGGTCAGGGGTGAGAACTGCTGCCCTAAACAGTCTGCTAGCACAGGATCTCATGGCCCAACCTCAGTGGCTACATGTATCAGCAAGCAAGAAATAACACCCAACATCTACTACCACCATTACTCTTTCTGTAATTTATTTAGCATTTACTGTGCACCAAGAATAATGCTTGGCTTTTAATCTTCATAACAGCTATTTTTGGTAGGTGTTATTGTCCCTTATCTACAGAAGATGAAGTAATTGAATTCAAAGGGGAAAAAAATCTTACTAGAATAATAGTAGGTAGCAGAGATTATATTTGATCCCCGATATTCTGATTCCAGAGCTCAAATGTTCACCGCAACTTTTTTAATGATCCTGGAAACCTCTCCTCTCCTTTCATTGATTAAGACAATACCTTGGGCTTTTAGGGATAGTCATAGTGCTATGCAAGATATTGCCCATTATACACATGGGAAAACCAAGTCCCCAGAAGAAGGCATTAACTGATTCAGAGTCCAGGTTTATGGTTTCCATGCCTGGGATATTTTCCATTAGCCAGTTACAGACTAGAGGGAGGGAGAGGGGCCTCCAGTGCTAAATGTCAACATGGTTGTCCTGGCATTCAAGAGCCAGAGCGATTTAGTTACAAGCACTGGGCTCTAATCACAGCCACACCACTGACCCCAAGTGTGATCTGGGACAAGGCACTGAACTTCTGTGGGTCTCAGTTTCCCCATCTGCCAAATGGGAAAGCAGCAATTTGATTTGCCTCTGCTTTAGAAGGAACAAGTGAATGGACAAGTGAGAGAAGAAAGTGCTGTAATGATGTAAGGTATTGCTCCAATTGCTCCATCTGATGTGGGGGCAGCCTTGACTTTAGAGAGCCTCATGCACAACTGTGTGGCTACTTCAGGCTTGATAAGATGGTCCTTTAGGCCCCAGGCCTCAGAGCTAGTCTTCCCCTCCCTGGGTTACAGGAAGCTAAAGAAAAATACTTCCTAGTTTTCTCTAGGAAACTGGCAAGGTGGTTGACCAGATGGCTCCCGGGCTTTCCTGTGTGACTCCCATATTTGACTTTATTGGTTGGTCAAGGTTTGCAGCCCTACCCCTCAGACCAAGGGTGGCTTTCCCCAGAGCAAACCTCACCTAAGGGCCACATCCAGATGCTTGCCTTGTTCCCTTCCGGCCTTGGTGGAGGCATGAGCCTCCCCCACCTCCTGTTCACTCCTCGCTCCTCGGCCGCCAGCCCAGCAGCTGTTGCCTCAGATCAGTGTGGACCATCTAATCCTCTCTCCAGAGCCCTGGCCCCCTCCTCAGGCAGTAAATTAAGGAGGATGTAAGAACAGAGGGCACCAGCGTCAGCAGAGCGGCATCCAAAACATCCTCCCCCACCCTGTGCCTGAGTCATAGGGCCCTGAATTGGCCCCCTCTCTGCCTGGGGAGAGGGAAGAGGAGGCAGGGAGAACCAGGCCTGAGGGAAGAAGGAAGTAAGAATCCAGAGGAGGGGACACCAGCATCATGCAGCACGTGGAGCCTAGGCATCAGCTTCTTTATCATGTCCTGACCCCTTTATCCCATCCCTTTCACATGCCACACCCACTCTGACCAGCGTGTGTCCATCCCTAAGAAGGGCAGAGAGTAGATAGCTAACAAGACCTCAAGGGAACACCTCACTCCAGGACACAGCCCAAGTCGCTGTGTCGAGGGGCTATCCGACATCTTTGGCAGCTGTCCTACCCCAAGAGCATAATCTACAGGATTGACCTTAAAAATTCTATTACTCTCTGACTTAAAAACACAATCCAGTACTCCCTACGCAGTTAATGTCTGGAAGTCTACACTAAGAGCTTCCAAATCTGACACCAATCTACCAACAAACTGAAAATGGAAAAAAGAAAAAAAGGGAGAATGATGGACAGACAAAAGTGGTATGGCATCTACTCTATGATGTAGAAAGAAGAGCAATGTAGGGGTGCTGCCCTGCTTTTCAGAGATGGCCCCTGGGAGGAGGGGCTGGTGAATAATGCAGTGGCTTCTGACACAGTGATCAGAGTAGAGTGATAAACTTGAGATTTTAAGTCAGCGAAGTCAACACTACCTTTTAGACTTCCCGGGGACATAGTAGGATGAGACTTATCCCTCAGAAACAGGATGGAAATGGTTCATGTGCATGAGGAAAATGGGTCTGTTCAGAGGGAAGACAAACAATCCTATATGTCAAAAACATCCATGTTTGTATTTCAGTCTTGCTTTAAGTACCATTATATGCAGATGACTATCAGCTTTCTTTCTTTCTTTTTTTTTTTACTTTGAAAAGCTAAACTGGGTTATTTATTTATTTATTTATTTATTTATTTGGCTATCAACTTTCTATCTTCAGCCAATATCTTGCAAATAAACTCCAAATTCTTAAATCTATCAGTCTGCTTGATGTCATCACTTGGATATCCAACTGAGTCCTCAAATGTAACCTATCCAAACCTGAATTCCCGATCTCCCACAAACTTGCTCTACATACAGCCTGTCCCACCTAAGCTTATGGCTACTCCATCATTCACATGGCTCAGGGCAAAACTGCGACACTGTCTTTGAGTCTTCTCTTTGTTTGCCCTCTCCACTCCCATATCCAATCTGTCATGAGATCCCAGGGGCTCTACTTTCAAATACTATATCAAAAAACTGACTACTACTTAGTCCCTCCACTGTTAGCACTGTGAACCCAACTACAGTTGTCTTCCACCTGATTCCTGCCAAAGCCTTTGTATGAGTCCCCTTGCCTCTACCCTTTGCCTCATTGCACCTCCCCACCTCATCTGTTCTCAGCATGGCCACTAGAGGAATCCTTTTAAAAATGCAAGTTAAGGGGTGCCTGGTTGGTTCAGTTGGTTAGGCTTCTCTTGATTTCAGCTCAGGTCTGATCTCAGGGTCATGGGATTGAGCCCCATGATGGTCTCTGTGCTCAGCGTGGAATCTGCTTGAATTTCTCTCTCCCTCTCCTTCTGCCCCTCCCCCTGCTTACATGTGCATTCTCTCTAAAATAAATAAATAAAATCTTTTTTAAAAAAATGCAAGTTAAGTCTCATTACTCTTCTGCTCAACTCTTCAAGGCTCCCATTTCACTCAGACTAAAAGCCAAAGCCCTGGCAATGC
Organism: Nyctereutes procyonoides; assembly: GCF_905146905.1. NCBI lineage: Eukaryota > Metazoa > Chordata > Mammalia > Carnivora > Canidae > Nyctereutes > Nyctereutes procyonoides. The sequence continues at coordinate 10,504,714 of NW_026575034.1, read as the reverse complement.
CCACAAGGCTTTAAGTGATCTTGTTCCATCAACCCTTGACCCTCATCTCCTGCTACTCTTTCCTTTGCTCTGCTCCAGGTACACTGACCATTTGCTGTTTCTTGAATCTGATGGATGTGCTTCTGCTTAGAACTTTTGTTGTAATTGTTCCTTCTGCTTGGAGTGTTCTCCTGCTATCTGGCATCCTCATCCCACATCACCTTCAAGTCTTTGCTTCAATCTCATCTTTTCAGCGAGATCTGCCCTGGTCATTGGACTGCAATAGAAACTTCTGTCCTCCAGCATCCTGACCACCTTTACTCAAATCTTTTTCATTTTGTATAAGTAACACTAATACTCTTGGGGTACATAATTCACTTTCTTATTATCTTTATGGTTGTTGGCCATCTCTCCCACCCAAAAGTTAATTGGTATTTTGTTCATCTATATCCCAAATGCCTGGAATGGACTATGGCCTACACATAAGTGAATAAATGAGTAGAGGTGGTAAAGGAGAAATAAATGTCCCTTGAAGCTCTCTGGCTCTATTATGGAAGTGAAGGATGGTCTATTGAAACATGTCCTAATACTGGTCCAGAGATCCATTTAGGCAATGATGGGGTCCCCATTCATCTGGATGTCCTGCTGCAAGGGCTTTGTTGCACACACTGAGGTGCCAAACTTATGGCTGATCCAATCAAAATGAGCCAAAACTGGAAGCAGTTCACTTCTGATATTCTTCAGGTTCACTTCATGCCTGCTACTCTGTCCTTGCCTTCATAACTGGGTAACTGTCCTGGTTCTTGATTTAGTCCAATCCCTTAACTTTCGATATCTGTCATCCCACCTATGACAGCCAGTCCTATAAGAGTGCCATTTAGAGACCTCTTTGGCCACTCAACTTAAATGGCTTATTTTGTCACCAACTTTTGCCCCACTCACATTTTGCTACCTGGGCATGAGAAATCACCTGTATTAGCTTTCTTATAGTGCGTAACAAATTATCCCAAACTTATGACTTAAGACAATACCCACTTAACATCAATTGCCATTAGAGAAATGCAAATTAAATCCACAATGAGATACACACTACAATGGTTTTAACTTAAAAAATTTAAAAACAGATGTAAGAATTGTTGGCATGGATGTGGAGAAATTGAAATCACCATACATTGCCAGGGGGATTGTAAATGGGTACATTCACTTTGGGAAATAATCTGGCCATTCCTCAAAAAGTTAAACATGGAGTTACCATGTGACCCAGAAATTCTAATCTTATGTATTTATGCAAGAGAATTTAAAACATATGTCCAGACAGGGGTTCCTGGGTGGCTCAGTTGGTTAAGCATCTGACTTTTGATTTCAGCTCATGTCATGATCTCAGGGTCATGGGATCGAGCCCTGAGTTGGGCTTCATGCTCAGTGAGGAGCCTGCTTGAGATTCTCTCTCCCTCTCCTTCTGTCCCTCCTCCTACTCACATGTGCTCTCTCTCTCTCTCAAATAAGTAAATAAAAATTTTAAAAAATGTCCATACAGAAATCTGTTTGCAAATATTCATCACAACTCTATTCATAATAGCCAAAAAAGTAGAAACAATTCAAATGTCCATTGATAGATGGACAGATACAGATAATGTGTCAGATCCATAGAATGGGATATTATTTAGCCATAAAAAGGAACCCAAGTATGAATATATATTATAATTTTAATGAACTTTGAAAACATGCTAAGGCCTGACATAAAAGGCCACAAGCTGTATGATCCCATTTATATGAAATGTCCGGAATACGCAAACCCATACATACAAAAAGTAGGTTAATGATTGCCAGGGTCAGAAAGAAGTGGGGGATGGGGAGTGACTACTTACCGAATATAGGTGTGGGGGAGTGGTTGATCAAAATGTCCCGGAATTAGAATACGATGACTCCACAGCCTTGTGAATATAGTAAAAACAAAAAACAAAAAACAAAAAACATTGAATTCCACAGTTTAAAATACTCACTAATCAGTTCACTGTTCTATAGATCAGGAGTCTGTGTAGGCTTGGCTGGGTTCTAATCTCAAGGTTTTCTAAGACCAAAATCAAGCTGTCAATAGGAGGGTGGCATGAGACATTCCAAGAATCTGCTTCTCAAATCAACAATTTGTTGGCAGGATCTAGTTCTTTTGATTATAGGGCTGAGGTCCCTGTTCCTTGCTGGCTATCTCCCAACAGCTTAAAGCTACCTGCATTTCTTCTCATACAATCCTCTATCTTTAAACTAGCAAATCAACTCGGTGCATTGAGTCCTTCCTAAGCTTCAATCTCTCTGACTTCCTTTTCTGCCACCATCATGAAAGAGTTCTTTGCTGGGATTACATTAGACCCCCTCAGATAATCACTTCTCTTTAGGGTCAACTGTCCCATATAACATAATCAGGGAAGTGGTGTCTTATCACATTTACAGTTTCTATGGATTTAGGTATAGAATCGTGGGAGCCATTCCTAGAAATTTGGCCCCTCCCGCATCTGATAATTATTTTTGGGTGGACTTACTAACAATTTTACCTCCCAGAAGGAGCATCTGTTCCATTCAGATGCTGAGGAATTCCATGAGTTATTACCCTCTTGTCTCCCTGGTTCTTAGCCCAGTCATGGCACACAGTGAATACTTGAGTGTTTGCTTACTGTCCCTGCCCTGTGGTAGGTCCCTGTTCAGTTGGGAAGACAGGAAAGTTCCAGGAGCTTTAGCTGTGGGAAGTAAATACAAGTGCTAGGAGGAGCACATGCAGGTTGTAACATAGGGAATGGTTTCTTTGAAACTACTCCTGACCTGTTTAATGAAGAGAGAAATAGCCAAGTCATTTTAGAGCTTGTGATAGTCATAGAGATAAAGCCCAAGCCTGTCCCCGTTTTTTGGAAGGCAAATTTCAAAAAGTGGGAGGGAAGAAAGTCTCCCACAAGGAGATCTATTATTCAAAGGTAATATATTTTTTAAAAATTTTAATTGAAATAATCCCTATGAAGAAGAAAAGTTGAGGGGTGAAGTAGGGGGAGGGTAGTATCCAAGAACAATACAGAAAAATAGGACCTCTGCAGAGTTTCTTCTAATAACTGCTTTCATTCTTCCAACAAATATCTACTGAGGGCACTGTGCTGGGTGCTATAGCACAGGATGAAACTCAAGGGAAAATGCAGTATGCAGCCTCCAGAACAGCTCCCTATAATCCCTGCCTCCTGGCATAATGTAATCCCTTCCCTTTGAATGTGAATATTAGCAGTAATGGGATGCCACTTCCAACATTAGGTTTTTAAAAGATGTGCCTTTGTTTGGGGTACATTCTCTCTCTCTCTCTCTCTCTTTCTCTCTCACTCTCTCCCTTAGCTCACTTGCTCTGAGAGAAGCCAGCTGCCATGTTGTGGGTTGCCCCATGGGGAGGCCCACATGGCAAAGAACTAATGTCTCCAGCCAACAGCCAGCGGGGACCTGAGACCTGCCAACAGCCACATAAGTGAGCTGGACCTGGATCCTCCCCTAGTCACACAGCAAGATAACTGCAGCCCCAGCCAAGACCTTGATGACAGCCTATAAGGGACCCTGAGCCAGAGTCATAGCCAAGCTGCTCCTGGATTCCTGACTCAGAGAAATGGTGGGATCATAAAAATTTGTTGTTTTAAGGTGCTAAGTTTTGGGGTAATTTGTTATACAGCAAAAAAAAACCACCTAATACAGGAAGGTTTATAATAGTGATGACAATATTTTATAATAGTTATAATGAAGAACATACCCAAGGGCACTTGGGTGGCTCAATGGTTGAGCTTCTGCCTTTGGCTCGGGTCGTGATCCTGGGATCCTAGGATCGAGTCCCACATCAGGTTCCCTGCAGGAAGCCTGCTTCTCCCTCTGCTTATGTTTTTGCCACTCTCTGTGTTTCTCATGAATAAATAAAGAAAATCTCAGAAAAAAAAGAATATATCCAAATATACCTAGCACACACACACCTGAGAACAAACCACAGAGACAGTTTGAGAGAAGGGAGTCAGAATGGGAAGGGACCCATGTGGAGTGAGACTTGGGCAATGCTAAAGGCAGAATATGGGATTTCTTGAGTTTTGTTTAGGGCAAGAAGTAGAAAGAACAAAGGCTTCCTGTCTGTCAGGGCTGCGGGTGGCAGAGAACAGAACTCTCCAATTTCATTCTTCATCTACTGTCTCCAGTGAGGAGCAATGAACCTCAGGCTGCTTCACTCATTTCTCAGATGTTGTCAAAGAATGTCATCAGAATCAGGTGTGGTTGCAGCCGACTGGAGAAGATGCTGAAGGAGAGCATCTTCTTCCCAGAGCTCAGAGCTCTGCTTCTTCTCAGGCCCCAAGAAATCCCACACTTCAGGCCCAAGAACATGTGAAGTAAGACTGGTGAAGTGCTATCAGTGGTCCCTGGAGGAGTCTGGGGAATAGGAGGGGTCAAGTTGTTGTAGGAGGCAGACATTGTCCTTATTTCCAGAAAGAAGGAGGTGGATCCTGAGACTCTGAGGGATCCTGATCCGGGGAGAGGGCCTAGAACAGATTCTGAAGGGATGATGTGTGACTCCAGCTCAGTCCAGAGTTCACTAAACAACTCAAGTCTAGGCTCATGTGCTTTCTTGTTTTGTTCTGTTATTTTTTGTTGTTGTTGTTGTTTGTTTTGTTTTTAAGATTTTATGAGAGAGACAGAGAGAGAGAGAGGCAGAGACACAGGCAGAGGGAGAAGCAGGATCCCTGCAGGGAGCCCGACATGGGACTTGATCCTGGGCCTCCAGGATCACGCCCTGAGCTGAAGGCGGCACTAAACCCCTGGGCCACAGGGCTGCCCTGCTTTCTTGGTTTTTAAATAGCAGAGAGGGAGCAATCATCGCCAGGAGCCAAGTAATGCTGTAGAAATGGTGTATCTTGATTTCATCTCCTAATTGACAGCCTAATTCCTGTAGAAAGTGGAATAAAAATACTATGAGGATGACTTATAACCGTTTGAACAATTATGGCCAGAAATCATTGATTAAAGGAACATTATCAACTACAGGATGCCCAGGGGCCTCCCAGCCCCCACCCCGTCCAGCTGGATAATAATATTATCAGTTAACTTGTATCCTGGATTTACATTTTCCTAGGAACTTTCTGCGGATTGTTTGCATTTGATTCTTCAAACAGTCCTATGAGATAGATACTTATCAACTTCATCCATTCCATTTAACAGATGAAGAGCCTGGGGGGTAGGGAGGCTGACAAAATCACAGTTAGGGTATCACAAAGCGGGGACCGGTGTCAGGTCCGCCCAGACTCAAAGCCTTCGCCTTTTCTATGTGGTCTCATTGCCACAGAGAAGGCCGTTCAGTGTTCTCCTACCGGGGGAGAAGCAACTTGGCTCAGTTTGTAGGAGTTTGAAGCAGGCCCTGATGTGGGGGACCCGTACATGCCGCCCTGTATTAGTGCGTGTGCCCGTGTGAGCAGCGTGACTGTGTGCCTGAGTGCTCTGAGCTAGGAAGTGGTTGGGAAGAGCTGAAGGGAAGGGGGCAGGGCGCTGCAGCCCGGATCATACAGGGGAGCAGCAGGAAGTTGGTCAGTGGGTCAGGCAGCCAGTCACCCGAGCAGGAGGGTGACAGGTGGGCAGGGCTGTCGGGGGTGACGAGCGGGCTCCCACCTGCTGGGGCTGTCCGTCAGCACCAACGCTGGCGGTGCCTGAGGCCAGGACCCCCAGCAGGCTAGTCCCAGGGCGCTCTTCCAGGGAACATCCCAGGGTGCCAGAGACCCCCCACAGGCAGCCCCCAGCTCTGACCCAGACCTAAACACCCGATTCCACCCCGGCCTCTCCTACCCACCCCCACACCAGAGGCTAAAAGGCTTCCCCGCTGCGCAGACCCTGAGAGCTAAGTGATGGGATGAGATGGAGTGGGGACACGTGGCCAGCGGGTGGCCTCCCGCACTCATCTGTCGGCAGCATACAGATGGCTGGAGCTACATGACCTTGCTGATGTCGCGGATAAGGAAAGGCAAAAGGGCTCAGAGGTCATCTAAATCACGCGGCTTGCTTTTTCCGACAAGTAAAACCGAGGTTCAAAGAGGCCGCAGGATGCCCCTCTCCCAAGACCCTAGGACAGTCAGAGGATCGGGACTGAAGTCGGGCCCCTCGGGAGGGAGGGAGGCCCCGGGAGCAGCCTGAGCAGGGGGAGGCCGTAAATACTGGACGTGGGGGGCGGACGGGACCTTTACAAACCCGGGAGGGGAGGAGCCGAGCCCTGCGCCGCGGAGAGGGCAGCGCAGGTGAGGGCCGCCGCGGCCCGCGGGGTGAGGAGGCGGGGCCCGTCGAGCGCGGGCGCGGGGGCGCCGAGGTGGCAGGTGGGTGGCCCCGGGGCGGGTCTGGGGGCGGAGTCCCCGACGGAGACAGCGGGGGGCTGGGGGGGCCGAGCCCACGGACGGCGCGGAGGGGTGCTAAGGGGGGTTTGGGGGTGCAAGCGCGGGGGGCCGGGGGCCGGGGGGGGTCGGGGCGCGGGGCCGAGCCCGCGGACGGCGCGGAGGGGTGCTAAGGGGGGTTTGGGGGTGCGAGCGCGGGGGCCGGGGGCCGAGCCCGCGGATGGCGCGGAGGGGTGCTAAGGGGGGTTTGGGGGTGCGAGCGCGGGGGGCCGGGGGCCGGGGGGGGTCGGGGTGCGGGGCCGAGCCCGCGGACGGCGCGGAGGGGTGCTAAGGGGGGTTTGGGGGTGCGAGCGCGGGGGGCCGGGGCCGGGGGGGGTCGGGGCGCGGGGCCGAGCCCGCGGACGGCGCGGAGGGGTGCTAAGGGGGGTTTGGGGGTGCGAGCGCGGGGGGCCGGGGGCCGAGCCCGCGGATGGCGCGGAGGGGTGCTAAGGGGGGTTTGGGGGTGCGAGCGCGGGGGGCCGGGGGCCGGGGGGGGTCGGGGTGCGGGGCCGAGCCCGCGGACGGCGCGGAGGGGTGTTAAGGGGGGTTTGGGGGTGCGAGCGCGGGGGGCCGGGGGCCGGGGGGGGTCGGGGCGCGGGGCCGAGCCCGCGGACGGCGCGGAGGGGTGCTAAGGGGGGTTTGGGGGTGCGAGCGCGGGGGGCCGGGGGCCGAGCCCGCGGATGGCGCGGAGGGGTGCTAAGGGGGGTTTGGGGGTGCGAGCGCGGGGGGCCGGGGGCCGGGGGGGGTCGGGGTGCGGGGCCGAGCCCGCGGACGGCGCGGAGGGGTGCTAAGGGGGGTTTGGGGGTGCGAGCGCGGGGGGCCGGGGGCCGGGGGCGGGTCGGGGTGCGGGGCCGAGCCCGCGGACGGCGCGGAGGGGAGCTAAGGGGCGCTCGGGGGGTGGGAGCGCGGGGGGCCGGGCCGGGGCGGGGCCGGGGAGGCGGGGCGGGGCGGGGCCGGGGCTCGGCGATGCGCGGCGCGTGGCCGGCCGCCCCCAGCTGTGGCGTCGCGGTGCCCGGGCTTAGCGGGCCAGGCCCGGGGATTAGGGGCAGTGGCCGCACCTGGTGGGGCGGCCGCAGGGCTAATGCTGTGTGACCGCGCGGCCCCGCCCGACAACTGGCTCCCGCCGCCGGGGCTGTGGGCTCGTGGGCCGCGCCGGCGTGTGCGCGGGTGTGCGGCGGCCGCGTGCGCACGTGCCCCGCCCCGGAGGGTCCCCAGGGGGGCTGCTGCGGCCGCAGGGCGCCCCGGCCCGTGTCAGGGCTCTGGGGGGCGGGGGAGGGGAGGGCCACTTGGTTGTGTCACCTTGGGATGGTGTCGCTGGGGGTCTGAGTCGTTGGGTGGCTGGGGACACCTCCAGTAGGACAGTCCCCGTTATCACCTGACGTTGGCTGTGTGGCCGGTCACCGGAACGCGTACTTGTAAGACCGAGCGTCTCTGGACAAGACTGTATGGGACACCCGCACACTTTGAGTACTGCTTAGGGGGTATCCCTCTGTAGGTGGAGCCTTGGGGGCACAAGCCCCCCCAACAGGCTGCCTGCTTCCCAGTGACAGTGTCTCAGCCACGTACCCTGCAGGACCCCAAATCTCTGGCGCTGAGTGGAGACAGTGGGAGGGGAGTTCAGGTCCCTGCTTCCTTCCCTCCGTAACCTTGGGCCTGTCCCCTCAAGAACCTCCCCAACCCAAGCCTAGCTCAGGGCCCCCAGACTTGCTTTAAGAGGCATGTTTTCTCCAAAATAATTGGATCTGGACGAAGCTTGTGTTGGAATTGGGAGTTCTCACCTAATGCCGTAGGTAAGCCTCTGGGCCCTCCTACCTGCCGTTCCTTCTGCCTGGAAAGAGGCTTCTCCCTTTCCTAGAGCACCGGAGCCACTGCGCCAGCCTTCCCCACTCCCACCCCACCCTGCACTTCCCTCTCCTTGCAGAAACTTGGATCACACCTGGCTTGGGCTACTCCAATGTCATTTGCATCTCGGGGAGCTAGAAGCTCCCTGAGAACAGAGGCAGGTCTGGACACAGGGCAAGTGGCAGGCAGGCAACGCTCACTGAGTCCAGGCACCGGCCAGCAGAGCCAGGGACCCCGCCCTTGTCCACCAACAACTAGCAAAAGCCTGCTAGGGGCTGCAGTTCGAAGAGGTGGGAGGGTCTGACCGGCGCTGCCTCCACTCACTCCTCTGTGTCCACAAACCAGGGAGAAACCACGCTGCCAGGAGTAGCCCTGCTCGCCCCCCCCCCCCCCCCGCCGCCCCCAGGATCCCTAGCAGTGAGGAGCTGGGCTGATGGCTGAGCTGTCCTTACCCGCCCTCCTGGCCTCACCCTGGCCTTGCCTGGAGATGCCAGGGCACACAGCAGGTGCCTGGACAGACTCAGGGCTGGAGAGAGGGGCTGGCCACAGCAGGCCAGGCTCTGGCCACGAATAGGACTCAGAGACAGACAACGTTCCAAAATCTTCCTCTTCCTCCTTCTCCTCACCCACTGCTTAGTATTGCTAATAATAACATTTTCCATTTACTGACTGCTTGTCGTCCGCCTTACACAGCGTTGGATGATGTGTTTGCATTATCTGCTTCATCCTAAATCAGTCCTGAAAGGTGGGTGTTATTCTCCCCATCTCTCCGATGAGGCAGTAGACATTCAGAGACGTTTGTTTCTTGTCCAAGGTCACCTCGCAAAGCCAGGTTAGACGCAGGACCAGGATTCTTTCCCTGTCCATGTCTCCCAGGGCCACCCCAGATGTTGCTCTGTTCACCCTGGGTGGTGACTACGTTATACACCTGCCCCCCACATTGAGCAGGAGCTGTGGAATCCACGACCGTCCTGTCTTCTCGGTTGCCCCAGAGAAGGCATTGAGGAATGCGAATGGAATGACACTACCTCAGCTAGACGGGTGCCCTGTCCCACTCTTCTGGATCCCCAGCACTTAGCCCAGGCTTGACCTCTAGTGGGTCCTTACATTTCCTCATCTGTAAAATGTGGCTAATACTATCTGGCCTCCAGGATTAAGGGGTTGTATGTAAAATGCCTGGCACAGGGCAGAGGCTGGCATTGGTCGTGGCACTCGTGAGGCTGTGAGTTTCCACAGGGCAGGCTTTCCTGGACATCCCATCTTCAAATCTAGGGCAGAGGCTGCAAGAGCACATCATCCTGCCCACATACCCTTTAGATCCCAGTACAGAGGACACACAGACTGTGCCCCCTCCACCATGTGGAGAAACCCCCCTTTCAGCAGCTACCCTGGAGCCATGATGCTTCTCCTCGTCCCTTCCTGGGTCTTCCCCCCAAGAAACTGGCAGTTAGGGCTTTGGGAATAGAGTCAGGTAGACAGGAAGTACCCAGGAGATCATCCCAAGGCAAAACCTCTTTAGGAGTGAAACCCTACTCTGATAAGTTCTTGTGTGAACCTTGATATATAAAGCAGAAAGAGGTGCCATTTTGCTATTATAAATTAATTTCATTAGTTTAAATATGTAGCTCTTATTGCTTATAAAGATTACTACTGTCCTCCACCACTATAACAGAGCCTGGCACATGGTATACACTCAATGAATAATTATTGACTGAATGGATAGTTAATCTGTGAAAAAAAAAGTGATAGTGATAAATACAGACATGTGAAATGGGGGGATGAGGGTTGCATATGAGAGTTGGAGAATCCTACTAGCCTGAAATTCTCATCCAGCATTTGTGGAATCCCTGCAGCATTTCTGAATGGCCCAGGACTCCACAGAACACCATTTGAAAATGACGGGTCTACACCAGTCCTTTTAATGAGTAAGGACCCTAGCTAAGGCCAGAGGGTCAGTGGGAAAAGCAGGCTAGAACCCAGGCCTCCTGACTCCCCATCCCAGGGCTCCCTCTCAGCCTCTCAACATGATGCATTCTGGGGCCCTAGGGTGGACTCTTCCTGTCATTTCACCCTGCCTGGGACAGCCCATTTGCCAGCAGCCCACCACTCTGCTCCAGGCACTTCCCGCCAGCCTCTGTCCTGGGCCTGAGCCAGGCAGGAGCCAGGCCCTTCCCACTCACTCAGGGCCAGGCTCTGTTCCTAATGTGTGTCATCCGGGGAAGGAAGGACCATTGCCCAAGACCCTTCTTGGAACCAAATGGAGTCCATTCTCAAAGGGTGCCAAATTAGCAGAACCTGTTGGGTAGGTGAGAAGTGGGGTGGGGGGGATGAGACTAGCCATTGAGGACCTGGTCAGGGGAAGCATCCAGGAGTGCCCCACATCGCGGGCCCCCAGCAGTTGGGGGCATTTATGGGCCTTCCTATAAACTTCTGAGAGGGTAACTTTATCCTGCTTCTTTCGGCCAAGTATCCTCCTCCAGCAGCTGGTCACAAAGCTGGTTAATCTCCCAGAGTGCTCAGCTTAAAACCCGTGACTCACAGCACAGCCAGTGTGGGGGAGGGGGCAGCTGCCTCCAAAACGTGGCGCCCAGAGTCAGCTGTTCCGGGGGCCTTCTCGGGTTTCTCCAAACTCAGGCCTGAGGTTTGGGGCCTTCCCTTCCCTCCTGGAGTCTTACTCCTCATTGACCCCTTGATATGAGCCATGGGAGCTTGGGGTCCGGGGAGAAGGGCCCTTCCAGCACCTTGGCTTTGGCCAAGATCTCAGGATGTCCCTGGGAATGACCAACTGGCATTGGCCCTCAAGGAAAGAATGAGGTTTTAAGTATAACTTTGGGTGGAGGGAGAGGGCAGTCCTGCAACTGGGGGGGGGGGGTCCATTGCCCCGATAGATCTGGAAAAATCTTCTGTTAATCATGATCCCCTCACTGCAGAATTGCTGCCGCCTGACAGTGTGTGCCTTGAAGCACATGAAGAATGGCTGACGCGGGCTAGCAAAAAGTGACACAAATGTCAAGTGACCCCTGACCTGAGACAAGCCGAACAAACACAAGAACTTTAAGGGAAGAAAAGTGAAGCAATTCAGAGTAGTGTCCTTGGAGTTGGAGAGACTTGGGTTCAAGTTCCAATTCTTCCACTTGCTGGCTGCATGGCTTCTCTGAGCCTCAGCGACCTCAGCTGTAAAACATCTGTAGTACTGACCTTGGTGAGTTACCGTGGGAATCAGATGAGATTTTGCCTCCTTAGTAGGTGGGAGCTATTATTGTTATGACTGTTGTCATTGTCATTATCACTCAAAAGACAGAAGAACCCATTTTCATTTTTTTGTTGAAGTAGGTACACAAGGTTACATTAGTTGCAAGTGTACAACACAATGATTCAATGATTCTATACCTTATGTTACCCTCATTGCAAGTGTACCTACAGTTTGTCACCATACGGCACTATTACAATATCATTGACTATAGTCCTCATGCTGTGCCTTCTATTCCCATGACTCACTCACTCCATAACTAGAAGCCTGTATTTCCCACTCCTCTTCACCCGTTTTGCCCATCCCCCTCAGCCCTCTCCCCTCTGCAACCACCAGTTTGTTCTCCGTATTTATGGGTCTGGTTTTTGTTTGTTCATTTATTTCATTTTTTTATGGCTGAGTCCATTGTGTATGTGCCACATCTTCCTTACCCCTTCATCTATCAGTGGATCCTTAGGTTGCCTCCATGTCTTGGCTATTGGAAATAATGCTGCAATGAACATAGGATAGCAGGTATCTTTTCAAATTAGTGTTTTCATTTTCTTTGGTTAAATGCCTGGTGGTGGAATGACTGGATTGTGTGACGTTTCTACTGTTAACTTTTTGAGGAATCTCCATCTTTTTCCACAATGGTTGCCCCAATTTACATTCCTGCTGACAGTACATGAACTGTTTCCTGGAAGAGAACCCATTGTCACTCGTCAGGGAGTGTGTCTGCGCAGCAGGAAGGAAGCTAACAGTTTGAAGGGCTTTCAGCGACTCCTCGCATTCGGTAGGAATCTATTCAGATGAACATAACTCTGTAAATGATGAGCAAGTATCTGCCAACAGTCACATTGTGCTTCTATGGCTGAAGACAAACCCAAGAAACAGTGAGAGCGGATACATGATGGAGGGTCCGACTGGTAGCTCTAGTGAGCAAAGCATAAATCAAGCGTTGGCCTTCGCTGTTATATCTCCAGCAATTCTTAGTATCTTCTACTCTATCTGAAAAGTCCCAGATTCCTGTGTGAGGAGGGACCAAGCACTTTTATAAGTTCCTATTAAGAGCCTATATAAAACACATCTAATCTTTGCAACAAGCCTATGCGGTAAATGCACTATTAGCCCTCTGTGGTAGACTAATTATACTAATGGACCCAATTCTTTACTCCTCCTTGTGTCCATGCCCTTTGCCACATGACTTTGCAACTCTTCACATCAAGTGGCATATTTCTCTGCCCCTCAATTTTGAATTCAGTCATGTAACTTGTTGCGGCCCAAGGGGTGATATACGTGACTCAAGCAGAGGTTTGAAAAAGTGCTTGTGTGCTTCTGCTTGCATTTTTGTAGCACTGCTGTCACCGTGAAAACATGCCCAGGCTAGCCTGCTGGATAATGAGAGACCCATGGAGAAGAGCTGAGTTGTCCCAGTTGCCCCACTCAAGGCTAGCCTGGAGCAGCCAAGAACCAGTCATCCACAATATGTGAGTGAGTCCAGCTGAGCCCAGAACAGCTGCCCACATGAGCCCAGGAGAACAGCCAGCCTCAATAGCCAATCTCAATAGCCAACCTCATATAACAGAGTCATAAACTAAATAAATGCTTATTGTTTGGGTCCACTGAGTGTGGGGATGGACCATTACATAGCATTATCGTAGCATGATACAAAATAGGCACACACCTTTTAAAAACAACAAGACTATTTTTAAAATATTTATTTATTTATTTATTTATTTATTTATTTATTTATTTATTTAGAGCATGAACACAAGGGGGGCAGGAAGGGCAGCGGGAGACAGAAAAAACCTTGAGCAGACCCCGGGGGCTCATCTTCACAACCCTGAGATCATGACTCCGAGATCATGACCTGACCAAAATCAAGAGTCAGATACTTAACTGACTGAGCCACCCCAGGCACCCCTCAAATAGACTATTTTTTAGAACAGTTTCAGATTCACAGCAAAACTGAGCAGAATGTACAAGTATTTCCTGTATATCTCCTGTCCCCATATACACACAATCTCCTCCACTGTTGACATCCTGTGCTAGACTGGTACGTTTGTTACAATCTATGAACCTACATTGAAATATCACAATCACCCAAAGCCCATAGTGTACCTTAGGGTTCACTATTGATGATGCACATTCTATGAGTTTAGACACATGTGTGATGAAATATATCCACCATTAAAGTATATAGAATAGTTCCACTGCTTTTAAAAAGTCCTGTACTCTGCCTATTGATTCCTCCACCCCCCCCCCATAACTCCTGGTATCCACTTATCTTTTTACTGTCTCTGTAGTTTTGCCTTTTCTAAATGTCTTATATTTGGAATCATGCGGTATATGGCATTTTCAGATTGTCTTCTTTCACTTAGTAATATGCATTTAGAGTTCCTTGGGTCTTTTCATAGCTTGATAGTTTAATAATATTCCATTGCCTGGATATGCTGCAGTTTATTTATCCATTCATTGACTAAAGGACATCTTGGTTGCTTCCTAGTTGTGCTAAACCACTTTTTAGATGCGGAAATAAAAGTGCAGAGTGGTTAACTAGTCTGTCCAAAATCACAAAGCCATAAGTGGCAGGTCTGGGACTCAAACATAAGTCTTATTCCAGAAGTTATGAACTTTCTATTCTTCTGTTGGAGGATCCCTATAAAACTATGTCCTTTCAGAGCTCACAGCTTTGGCCTGTTCTGGTCCTGAGGCTCAGAATGCTCTTCCTTCCCTCTCTGTTCATCTGTGTTTAACTCAAAGTCTGTCTCTGTGAGACCTTCCCCACTCCTCTCCTCCTCACTCCAGCCAAGGTCCTTTCCCTCTGTCTCCACTTTAAGTTCCTTGCATTGAAGATCTTATGGAAATTCTTACTGAGGACCATTCTAAAGTAAGATCCCAAACTAAGATGTGAACATTTCTAACCAGGTAGCTAAGAACTAATTATCTTAGAGCATATTGTCTTAGGGATTTGAGGGAGGATGTTTTTTGTGGGGGAACTATTGGAGCTATGAAGACTCCCCCTTGGGGTGGAAAATGTTTTCCCCTGTACCTCAAGTCAAGAGAGAGAGGATTTAAGGACATCATATGGGGATCCTATCACATCTCTCCTACAGTTTGGGAGACATAGCTAGTTGACCTCTGAGTCATGAATACCAAACCTGAAGAGTGAGAAGATGATCCAAATGCCCTGGAGTTGCAGAGTAGGAGGCTGCTTTCCCATTGATATCTGGGCAAGGATTCATGAGTACTTTTGTGGATTATAGGTGGGCCATATAAGAAGGAGCCAGTATGGGGTGACTTAGAGATTGCCCTAGAGACCTTCTAGAGAACAGCAGGCCTCAGTAGGAGGAAACCAGAGGTAGACCATTGAACACCTAGAATTGGAAGAGATCAGTGAAACAGAGTTGCAGGGAGGGGTCCCAGGCAACAAAGGTAGGAAGAATCACCGAAGAAAGCACCAGGATGGGAAGAGTAAGGTTTAAAATGCTTTCAAGCCTGGAAAGTACTGCTAACTAGAATATTGTAACTAAGTACATTCCTGCCCTGCCTGCCCTTCACCTCTGGCTGCTGTCCCTACAATGTGTAGCAAGTTTCATTGACTGCAGATGCCCTACCCAGAGCAGATGCAAGCTGGAGAGCAAGGGGGAGAAGTCTCTACTTTAGTCACATTTCAGAACAAGAGTTTTGATCATTGTAATCTGAACTGAGATTGTATTTGTGTTTGTTTTCTATTGCCCCGTAGCATGATGATCGTAGATAGAGGTTTGAAGCAACACCTATGAAGTAGCTCTCCATTCGTTCTTCAGGTCAGAAGTGTGGAGTGGCATTGCTGGGCTCTCTGTTCAGAGCCTCACGAGGCTGAAGTTAAGAAGTCAGTGGGCTGAGTTCTCATCTGGAGGCCCTGGAGAAAAATCAGCATTCATGCTCACTCAAATTTTGGGGAGAATCCAGTTCCTTATGGTCTTATGACTCAGTTCTGAATTTTCTTGGTGGCTTCTGCCTGGAGGTCACCCTCAGCTCCTAGAATTCTCTCTCAGGTCCTGTCTATGTGGCCAACTTATCATCAAGGCAACAACAGCATGTCAAATCCTTTTCATGCTTTGAATCTCTGACTTCCTTCTTTGTGACAAACTGGAGAAAACGCTCTGCTTTTAAACAGCTTGTGTGATTAGGTCAGGACCACCCAAATAATCCCCAAATCTTAAGGTCAACTGTGTCATGTAACATAACCTATTCATTGGAGTAAAACCACCAAATCCGTAGTCCTGGTGATTATTAAGAATGTAGTACATGACAGATGGGGGAGGGGGAAAGAAATCTTGGGGGGCGGGGGGAAGAAATCTTGGGGGACATTTTAGATTCTTCCACAGTTTGCAACCCAAAATAATAGAACTTTTCATTATCTTAAAGAGACCAGAGAAGTCATGAGATGGCCTAACATTTCATCTAGGATCAGGATAAGAGCTATTATGCTAAAGAGCAGGTTTAAAAGGATTGTGAGAGACCCCCTTCCCAACAAGAAAAATTGTTTCATGGCAACCTCCCACCACTCATTCTTGTTCAGTGCAAGCGTTGTCATGGCATCACCCCTCTCAAGTTAGCATTAATTCTATCTGCCTTCTGGGATCACAAAATGTCTCACCATTTGCCTTCCCCTCTTGAACTTTAAGGATTTGAAGGAAAAGACCAAGGCTTGTTCATTTCTACATCTTCCAGAACTGGGCTCAGAGCAAAAGCTCATGGTTTGTTGAAAGGGTGCGTGAGTGAGTTAAGCAAATGGGAACTATTTGCAACCAGTCGTAAAACTGTGATTCCTTCTGGCGCCTTCTCCTGAGAGCCATTAGGGGTAAACCATTAAAGAGCTGCCCTTAGGAAACATCTTTAATAGGATTATGCCTGCATCCTATGCTTTTGCTGATAGTTGCTCCCCATTAGGCCAAACTCGGTCTCCATCTTCAGGTAGGACAACAGAGAGGAAGGCCAAGCAGACCCTTCCCCTTGTTCTTCCCTTTCTCAGGCTGGCCCTGTTAAATGGCAGCTGTAACTAATCTAGATGCCAGTGTGTGAGAGAGACAGGCTTAAAGGTTGGCAATGCAGAGACTGAAGGGTGTTGGACTTGTCTAACATTCGATAGGTGGGCCTGACCATTGAGTTTGGGACAGGTGAGACCCTCAAATAGTGCTGTTTATTGAGTCCTTGCTGTGCTCCCAGCTCTGTGCTTTGGCTCCACTTTTCATGCATTCTCCTACTTCACATCCAGTACTTCAATTTTGTAAGCTAATATCTTCACTTGTTAGAGGTGGAAGCTGAGACTCAGAGAGATTGAGAGACTCAGAGCTGAGACTTAGAGAGAGACTTTGTGACTTGCCAAAGTCACACAGATAGTGGTAGAGTCAAGAGTATGACAGGGGGCAACGTGACTCCCAGAGTCCACAGGCTTACCCACATCCCTTACACTGCTTCCTTCCCTGTGCCTCTCACTTCTCATCTTCCCTAAAGGTTACCCCACTATCTCGACTTCCGTCTCAGGGTCCCTATGTGTTTGCCTGAGGGAGATCTGCCAACCTCTGGGCCCTTTGGCAAAATGAGGAGAACAATCCTTACTTAACCTTCTAGAAGTCATCTGAGCCCAACAAATGCTTCTTGCTTCCTTCACATAATTTCCACACTCAACCACATGCCTGATGCCTGGCATTTCCCAGTGCATATGGCATTACCAGACACATAATAGTATACATATTAATTAGAATTCCGGTTAGGCTGCTGTAACAACAAAGACACCTAAAAATGCACTTCATTCCTTTCTTACATGACATTCCAGGAGCGGGTGATAGTCAAAGTATTGACTATTGTATGGCAGCTTAACAGTACCAGAACCCAGGTTCATTCTGTCTTCTTGCTCTGTAATCGTCAATAAGCAACCACCATCACACGATCTAAGATGAAATATTAGTTTCCTCTTGCTGCTGAAACAAATTACCCAAACTGTGGTTTAAAACAGCATACACACACACACACACACACAAATAAAATAAAATAAAAAATAAAACAACATACATTAATCTTGAGTACTGAGTAATGATAATGTATGAATTATTGAATCATTATATTTCACACCTGGAATCAATATAACACTGTATGTTCCTCATACTTAAATTTAAAAAGATGAATAAAGAAAACATATACATATTATCTTACAATTATGGTGATCAGAAGTCTGAAGTGGGTCTTACACAGCTAAGATCAAGGGACTAGCAGACCACTGCTCCTTCTAAGGGCTCTAGAGGAGAATTCTTTCCTTACTTTTTCCCAATTCTAGAAGCTACCTCATTCCTTGGCTCATGGCCCCATGGCTCTGACCACTATTTCTGTAATCACATTTTCTTCTCTGACTCTGACTCTCTGGCCTCCCTCTTTGCCTTTAAGGACTCTTTTGATTACATTGGGCTCACCTACATAATCCAGGATAATCTCTCCATCAAGAGCCTTAACTTAATCAATCACATCTACAAAGTCCTTTATGCCACACCAAGGTAAGATAGCCATAGGTTCTAGAGTTTAGGACATGGACATCTTTGGTGACCCATCATTCTCCACTGATGGCCACTCCAGGCCCTGCCATTCATCCACATTCCAACTAATGAGCAGGAAGAAAGAAGAAAAGTTATAACCAAGAAGTTACGTGCAAATCATTTCCACTCGTACCACATTGCCTAGAACTTACTCATATGGCTACAGCTAGCTACAAGGGAATCCGGAAAATGTAGCTTTCTGCTAGGTGATCTTATTGCCAGCTAAAAATTATATCAGTATGTTGAAAAACAAAGTGAGAAAAACCCACAACTACATCATTGAGATGCAATTTAAAAAAAACAAAACACCTCCAGAGTGTAAGAACTCTGAAGGACGAACAACTCATTTTTTTTTCAATAAATAAATTGCAAAGGAGAAAAATATGGAAGAGGAACTTTTATATGCAAAGGAACTTAAAAGACGGATTAATGATCACAAAGTGTGGGCCCTATTTGGATCCTGATTCAAAAAAACAAGAATATTTATGAGATGATGGGAAATTTGATGACTGATTGAATATTTGATTGTATGAGGAATTACATATAAATTTTATTAGTATTCTAATGGTATTGTACTTATGTTAAGAAAAGTTGTGTGTTTGGGGATCCCTGGGTGGCTCAGCGGTTTGGCGCCTGTTTTCGGCCCAGGGCGTGATCCTGGAGTCCCTGGATCGAGTCCCACATCGGACCCCATGCATGGAGCCTGCTTCTCCCTCTGCCTGTGTCTCTGCCTCTCTCTCTGCGTCTCTCATGAATAAATAAATAAAATCTTTTTTTAAAAAAAGTTGTGTGTTTTAGAAATACACAATCAAATATACACACATGAAATGATATAATGTCTGAAATTTGTTTCAAAATAACAGGAGGGGAAGAAGTACGTTAACAGGTCAGGTCAGGTTTAGACACCAGTTAGTGGCTGTCAGAGCTGGTAATGGGCTTCTTATACTATTGTGTCTGTTCCTAATGTTTGGAATTCTTTACAATAAAGAGTGAAAAAGGAAGTTTGACTGGGAAGGGAAGAAGGTGCAAGGGAGGGCTGCATGGACAAGAACAAATTTGATGGGCCCAGCAAGGCCCCAAGACCAGATGGCTCTTCCTCTCCATGTTCTCCCCACTTTCCCTTCTTATCCCTAGTTCCTGGCCAAGCCTACGCTGAGCTCCCATCCCAATATAGCAAAGGAGGGACTGTGAGACCCACAACCCCTGAGCCAGATGAGTTGGAGGACTTCTGTCAAGGTAGAGGTGGCTACCTCCTAACCATAGATAAACCAGATCAGCCCAGCCCCTGGTGACCTGCCATTTGCCTTCACCTGCCACAGTTGGGGATGTCCTTGCTTCAAGGGTATGAGGTAGGGCAGGTTCATCCTGGATATAAAGGGACCTCAAGAACCCATCAAGTCCATTCCCCTGTCTCCAAGGCTGGGCTTCCTAGAATTGGCTGGTGTGTAGAGCCAAGAGACCAACATTCCCATCCTAGCACCTCCATAGCTAAGCTTAGGTGAGTCCTGGGCTTTGCTTAGAAGCCTGGGCCTCATATTTCTACACTATACAAAGAAGATCCATATTGTCCCTAGTGTTGGAGCAGGGAGGAGACACTGGCCACTGAGCTGTGGGCGCTGCTGGGCCTCAGCCTTCTCTGGGGATGCCTTCCACAAAGCTGCCTTCTCTGGCCTCTCCCAGCCCCCCCTCCCTGGCCCTGCCGGCACCAGCCTCTCTGCATCTGTCATCAGCCAGCTCTGCTCCCCTTGGGCCAAGCTTTGTTTGGGGGCGACTGGCAGGCTGCCTGTGTGCACAGTGGAGGCAGTGGCACTGCTGCTGCAAATACTGCACAGGCTTCAAGGTTACCCACCCTTCCAGTCACCTCACCAGGGCCCCCACTTCCAAGAGGTCCAGAGCCCAGAATAGCCAGGCCGGGCCCCCCAGTGTCCCAGCCCCACCCCACCCACAGCTTGCTTGCTCCTAGCTTCTATCCAGAAGGAGAACAAACAAGGCAAGAATAATCTCCAAGCTCCTACCGTGCACCATGAGACAGGCTCCGCACAAGTACGCCGCATGCCTTGGCATATTGAATCCTTATGATCCTCCAGAATAGGTGCTGGGACCAGTCCCATTTTACAACTGGGAGAAGTGACACTCAGCGAGGGAAAGTAACTTACCCAAGCTACCAAGCAGGGCCAGCATCCGAGTCCAGGTCGCTCAGGCCCCAAAGGGCCAATAGAGACCTCTGGAAACAGCCTGAGGAACTGTGATGCACTCTCGGTGTCAGGCAAGATCAGCTCCAAGGGCTCCAAGGGCTCTGAGGGCAGGTTTAGACGGGGCCTGGGAGAGATTAGGCTGCATCATCAGGAGAGGACAAAGACATCGGCATGCCTGGTGCTGGGGTGCTCCTCGGGGCCGGGCCCTCGGCTCAGCTGCCTTTCCCGTCTGAGGAACAGGCTTCTGCGTCTCTGCTGGGCCCCGGGCTCACCCAGGCTTCTGCTTCTGGGCGGGCCAGGTGGCCCCAGGTGAAGGGACAGGCCTCTCCCTCCACACCAAGAACGGGGACCCACGGGAGAGCTGGGAGGTCAGGGAGAAGCAGGGACCTGCGAGGACAGGGAGAAGCAGGGACCTGGGAGGTCAGGGAGAAGCAGGGACCTGGGAGGTCAGGGAGAAGCAGGGACCTGGGAGGTCTGGGAGGTCAGGGAGAAGCAGGGACCTGCGAGGACAGGGAGAAGCAGGGACCTGGGAGGTCAGGGAGAAGCAGGGACCTGCGAGGACAGGGAGAAGCAAGGACCTGGGAGGTCTGGGAGGTCAGGGAGAAGCAGGGACCTGGGAGGTCAGGGAGAAGCAGGCCCCTACCTGAGTGGGAGTGGAGCCGGTCTGAGGCCTCCATCCGACACGTGGAGAAAGCGGGACCCAGGCGAGGCTCAGACGGGCTGGGGGAGGCGGGACCGCACCCAGCCAGGGCTGCCGAACTGGTCTTTGGGCTCAGTCCAGGCTCTCTCCACCCTATAAGGTTTCCGCCCTCCCCCTGCAATCCCTCCCCACACCACCCTCTACCCTCGACTTAACTGGTCTTGCCTGGAAAGCTGGTGAGCTCCCCTTCAGACAGAGCCCATGTACCCCCCGGGGTCTGAGCAGGTCCCAGATGACCAAAGGAAGCCCGGACACAGTGTCAGCCACACGGGAGTATCCAACGGCACGTAGCTGTGCCTTCCGGCCTTCGTCATGGCTTCTCCAGCCTGGAGTGCCTCCCCCCAGTTCCCCGCGCGCCCCTGCTCACCCTTCGGTACCCAAGAAGGAGGTTATCAGCAGGTCCCTCCTGGGGAGGGCCTCTCAGGGATCCACAGGAGAGTAGTTGCCTGCTCTGGG
Source organism: Nyctereutes procyonoides (assembly GCF_905146905.1). Lineage (NCBI taxonomy): Eukaryota > Metazoa > Chordata > Mammalia > Carnivora > Canidae > Nyctereutes > Nyctereutes procyonoides. The sequence continues at coordinate 10,483,331 of NW_026575034.1, read as the reverse complement.
TATTCGCACAAGGTGCTGAGATGACCCACTCATGGGTCTCCCACTCCCCACTCGGCGGAGCTCCCAGAGGCTAAGGGTCCTGTCCACAGCACCTAGCTTGAACCCCGAGAACAGAGCGGGTACTAAGGAAACTTGAGGAATAGTGAGAGGGTAGACCTGTTGAGGTGCATGGGCCATAAATCACTTTCCCAAACCAGAGTGGAAGCAGCAATCCAGGAGGACTTCGTGGAGGTGGCAGGACAAGACGTAGGACAGAGGCAGATGTCCCAGGCAGCCCGGGTATCAGTAATGAGGCCCCCGCCCTCCGTCTCTCTGCCAGAAAACTCCTATCCTGGCTGCTACTGGTCAGGGATGGGCAGATTTGGGAGAGAGAATCTGGCCTCCCCAAGGCTCCCAACCTCCCCCCAGAGGCGTGTGGCTGGGGCAGCTGCTGGGGGCAGCAGCTGGTGTCTGTCCCTGGAGCCCAACGGCTGCGTGTGCCTTAATCCCAGCTCCTTGGAGCCCCCCAGGCTGGCAGGTGGGCTGATTAGACAGCAAGGAGGCAATGGGAAAGGGGTGGGGAGCTGAGGCCCCTCCCCAGACCCCCACAGCTGCCCACTGGATCCTGCCACATGCGCCATCCCCGTCACCCGGGAGCTGCTCCTCCCGCAGCCCTGACATGGAGGCCAGACCCTCCCTAAGCAGGAAGATTGCGCGTAGAAAGTTCAGACTGGCAACTGCGCAGGTGGTTGCCTCGGCCAATATGCCCCCAGGGTCTTCCTCTGGACGGGGTGGAGGCAACTGGTCACACTGGGACCAAGGTGTGGATACGCCTGACACAGAATCTGAGTAGTGTGGGACACAGGTGTGGTATGGACACAGGTGTGAGGCATGTTGTTCCTTAGGGGGTGTACACGGGGAAGTACGCACATGTGTGAGGCACACACGGAGTATGAGGTATACGACGTGTAACGTGTGTGAGGAGCACATGGTGTGAGGGGTCCGCAGAGCACAGAAGATGTGTCCACACGTGAGATATACTCGTGTGTGGGGTGTGTGGGGTGTGGGAGAAACAAACAGAACGTGGGGTTACACGGAGTGGGAGGTGCACATGGCGTGAGAGGTGGACGTATAGTACTAGGTGCGCACGGAGTATGAGGTGGACACGGGGCCGGGGGTGGACACAGGCTGGGAGGTGTACGTGGTGTGAGGAATAGCCTTGGGTTAGGAGGCACACGTGCCTGTGACCTGCTACAGGAGGGCACGGAGGTGTGGGAGTGGGGGCAAGCAGGCCTTCCGAGGAAAGGTACTCTTCCGTCCCATGGCAGGCCTGGGTGCTGGAACTTGGCACAACCTCCTGGGGAGTGTCACAGCCAGAGGAGACGGGGGGCTGGGAGGGGGCATCCTCTGGCCTTTCACAAATCCTCAGGTGGGTAAAGTAGGTGACTTTAAGAGGCCTTCCCATTCTTCTTCCTACGCCCAAGCCATCTTAGCTTAAAGACAAAGAGCTCATCACTGGGTGTTATACTGTATGTTGGCAAATTGATTTAAAAAAAAAAAAAAGACAACGCGCTCTCTGAGGAGATCTGGTACTTTGGCAATAGCATCTCTTGCACCTTGCCTAAATTCCTCACACTGCAAGTTAAACTCACATTAAACAAACAAACAAACAAAAAAGTTTAAATAAATAAATAAATAAATAAATAAATAAATAAATAAATAAATAAATAAAGTTTTTTAGTGTTTATTCAGGGGAGGTGGTGAGCTCTCCAGTAGCCAGCTCTCTCACCCCAAGATTCTAATGCCCTTAGTCTGGGAGAGGAATGAGCACCTTCAATGAACCCCACCTCCCTGAACACTTCTGGTCATTAAGCTATTATCACCTTATTTGTATTGTTTAATCAAACCACAGTAAGTTTGTATTTCAGACCCCAGGGATCTCAAAGACCAGAGAAAGGCTTTCTTTAATTATGGGAAGAATATGCTTGAGGGAGAGAGACTCTGGGGGAATGGACTCCTTGGTTCTTTCCAGAAGTCAGGCATTGGGTGATTTTTTTAAGATTTTATTTATTTATTCATGATAGACATATATATGGGGGGGGGGCGCAGAGACACAGGCAGAGGGAAAAGCGGGCTCCATGCAGGGAGCCTGATGCGGGACTCAATCCCTGGACTCCAGGATCATGCCCTGGACCAAAGGCAGGCACTAAACTGCTGAGCAACCCAGGGATCCCCCATTGGGTGATTCTTAATTTGGCCTCTGCTTTCCCTGCTTCTGTCAAACAGTCTGGGCTCCTGATAACGTCCCTCACCTGGCTTCTCAATCCCTGGGGAAGGACCGGGTGAGAGGTGGACACGGAGAGGGAAGTGTGCGGGTGAGGTGCGTGTGGCATGTGGGGCCCCGTGGGACGGGGGAAGCTGTGTAGGCCGCAGGGCTCGGGGGTCCTCCTGCAGTGCCAAGCTCAGGTCAGGCGCATCCCATGCCCTGCACCCCGCTCTGTGGGTGCACAGAGCATCATAGGCATGAAGCACCTCATCTCATCCTCACCTCACCCCGCAGTCTCAAGTCACCCATCCAAGCCATCCTCCAACCCCATCGCATGCCCCCCCTCCCTGCCAGGCACTCAGCCCCTGCAGCCCCAGACAACAGCCACAGGTTCTAGAACAGGAGCCAAACCTGTCTTGTCCACTGCAGAATTTCCTGCTCTGACAGAGGCAATGATCCCATAGAAGGTGCTCAATGATGATTTGTTCTCTCGGCCTGGAACCTTCTGTCCCAAATGGGCACATGCCTCAATCCCAGGTTTCCTCTACCCCTTTGCTCACCTGTCACCTTGTCAACCTGACCACCCTAATTCTGCAACCAGGCCTGTCCTGGCACCTGTGTCTTTAAGCTTAAGATTTTTCCTCTGCATGTCTCACCTTCATAATTTACGTCTTAGCGTGTCTATCATTTACTGTGGGTCTTGCCTCTTAGAACGTCTGCTCCACAAGCCCAGGGGGCTTTGTCCATTTTGTTCTCTGCTATATTCCCAGCACCCGACATAGACCATGAACAGCGTGAATATTTGTTGAATAAGTGATGGAGTCAGAGTGGACCACGACAGCGGACATAGGCCCCCTGCCCGCCCCAGGGCACACGCGAGCCCACATAGACACAGCCTGCATGCTGGGCCTGGGGGTGGTATACATGCCATCTGTTGCCTCCCTGTTTCCTCCCCATCCCTGGGGGGTCCTTTTCAAAAACTCCACTTTATCTTCTGGGCTCCCAGTCCTGCTTACAAATGGAAGGCTGAGGAGTCCCCCAGAGTGGGATATGTGGCCCTCTGTGAAGAATCTCTGGGACCCTGGCCCTGATTCCAGGGCCACATCTGACCAACCAAACCAGCCCCAGGGCAGGATTCATACCCAAGTGGTAGGCAGATTCAGGCTTTGCCAGGGAGCAAGGTTGGCAGAGGACAGAGTAGGAACGTTCAGGGTGGATCCAGGGACAGGAGGGGAAAGATTGGGGCCAGTGAGGGGACCTGGGGCTGGCTCTGCCCCACCTGGCCTGCACATGTTTTCACCCTGTGGCCCTGTGGCACCCCCAACTCCCAGCCAGCTATGCAGCCTATGCCAGTGAGAGGGAGAGGCCACAGGTCCAGCCTGGGCAGGGGCAGGGTGCTTGAAGACCAGGGCAGGTGCAGGCTGGATTGGGTTTCCAGAGGCTATATATATAGAGAAAGGGGCTGCCGGGAGCCCTGGGGCCGGCCGCTCCCTGTGGGTGCAGCGCCGAGGGGCCCAGCCAGGCCTGCATTCCTGCCCACGGCCAGCTCTCCATTTATAGCCCCAGGCAGGCAGGCAAGGGAGCTGAGGGGGGTGGAATGGAAAGGGTAGAGGGAGAAAAGCCTAGGGATCTCTCCCTTCCCACCTGCTGCCAAAGGAGCTCCTCTTTGTGGAGACCAGAGAACCAAGGGCCAGGGTGAGGTGTGCACTTGCCCACGGGTCTGCTCAGCCCTGAGTTGGAGAGAGGGGTGCTGGGGGATGCCCCCTGCCATAGGGCCCTTGGCCCATCACCACTGGCTTCTCCCAGAACAAGTCCAGCACGTGTGTCCCCAAGGGCACCCTTCACTAGACTCGACACCTATAAGAGTTTGGACTCTTTCCGCTTCCAAATTTGTCCTTTCCCCCTCCCTGGCCCCAACCCAGCGCTAGGGCTGAAAAAGGGCACCAGTTCCCAGGGCAGATCCATTGCTCTCTGCTCTTTCAACAGCAGATGGAATGGTGGTGTTGGCAAACTGCTCCCCAAAGATGTGGTGTCACAAGGACAGTGACCCCAGTCAGGCTTGGGTCCCAGCCTGGAAGGTCTGTAACAGCCACTGAGTCCGGTGATTCCCAAACTCTTCAAGCAGCAGGAGCCTAGTGACAAACTCAATCCTCCCTGGAAGTCTAATAGAAAAGGGGCAGTGTGCCACCAGGCTGTGTGCGCTTCCTAATTACTGCAGAAGGTGAAGCAACAAATCAAGTTTAAAACTGTCAGAGCAGTTTGGATTTCTTTTTTTATTTTTAAAGATTTTTGTTTATTTATTCATGAGAGACACAGAGAGAGAGGCAGAGACACAGGCAAAGGGAGAAGCAGGCTCCATGCAGGGAGCCCGATGTGGGACTCCATCCAGGGACTCCAGGATCACGCCCTGGGCCGAAGGCAGGCGCTCAACCGCTGAGCCACCCAGGCGTCCAGACAGTTTAGATTTCAAGCCACAAGTGATACTACATTAAGTGTTTGGTAAGTTTGAACATACAATATGTACCTATCATAAAGGCACCTTGATGGTGACGCCACAGTGGTTTTTGTGAATGCAAAACACAAAAAGCAAAGTTGTAATCTTTTAAGTCTTAGTATTAAATTTGTCTCTATGGTTGTTTGTTTGTTTGTTCGCTTGCCTGCGTAGGCTTGGGGAAAAATTTAGATTTGCATAGATAAGCAATCTGAGGAGCTCACCTGGAAATCTTAGGGTACTCTATAATCAGATGGTTTGACTCACCAATTGATTCATCCAACAAATGTTTATTGGGAACTTACTGTGTGCCAGGCATTCTGCTTCTGACGCTGGCACATGTAGGAAGAAATATGTGTTTCAATCTAATCACTAATATATTATTTGCATTTCTCATCATGAGTGTATAAGACAAATGGAAAGACTCAAGCTTCCAGTTAAGTGCCAGATCTATAGTACACTATAGATAGAAGATAATGTCCCAGGCCATGTGTAATTGTTCAATAGATAGGGCCTGAGTCTTGCCCGGGAAGAACAAGTGTGACCCAGCCTGTATATTTATTCATGTACATGACTGTCTAGCTTAGAAGAAATACAACAATCCTCATTAATGACATATTTCAAGAAATTCAAATATATGCATAGAGATTTAAAGGGTAGGAGGCCACCCTGTCATTCACTTCACATTTATCAAGTTCCTACTGTGTGACAGCCACTGGGATGGTTTCTGGAGATGCCACGGTGAACAAAATGTTTTTGCCTTCCTGGGGCTACGTCCATCAATGAGTGAATTAAGAAGATAATCACACAGTGGTCGTGTGAAGAGGGAAGCTACCTTAGAGAAGATGGTCAGAGACATCCCCAGGAAGCCACGTTTGAGCTGAGACCCGATATAAGAAAAGCAGCAATCATGGGAGGAGCCGGGGAGGTGCTCTAAGCAGCAAGTGCCAAGGCTCTGAGGCCAGATCCTGCTCTCAGTGTGGAAAGACAGCAAAGGAGCTCAGACTAGGATGGAGTGATCAAAAAAGGTGGTGGCTCCAGATGAAATCAGAGATGGCTTGTGCGGGACCTTGCAGACCTAGAGATTTCATTCTAAATGCAACCAAGAAACTCTTAGAGAGTTATTTTTTCTCTTTTCTTTGTATTTATTTTTTATTTTTTAATTTAAATTTAATTAGCCAACATACAGTACATTATTAGTCTCAGATGTAGCGTTCAACGATTTATCAGTTGTGTGTAACACCCAGTGCTCACCACATCATGTTTTAGGGAGTTTAAAGCAGAAAAGGGAGATCATCTCATCCACATGTTAAAGGATTACTCAGGCCGCTGCACAGAGGACAGGTTATGCTGTGGCAAGAGTGGAAGTGAGAAGAGCAGCCAGGGAGCCATGGTGGTCATCCTGGCCATCCAGGCCGGCAGAGTGGCAGCTTAGTCCAGGATGAAGACACTGGGGACGGGGAGACTCCAATGTCTCAGTGGACAGGGCTCCCCGCTGCCCGGACCTCTCCTCTGGGACCCCAGCCTCATAAAGCCCCCACCTACCTGACATCTCCTGCTGGATGTTGAACACTCATCTCAAATTTTGCCCCGACTTGGACTCTTGATCTTCCACCTGCAAACCTGCTGTTCCCCAACTCCATTCTTCCCCAGAGTCACCCTCAGTTCCTCTCTTGTCTCCCTGCCTCATGAATAAATCTTGCTTGCTCCATCTTCAAAATATATTTGGAATTTAACTACTTTTCACCACGTCCACTGCTGGGACCCAGACCTAAACCACCGTCACCGGTCACTTGGATAACTACAATAGCCTCCTAATGGCCTTCCTGCATCTACCTTTGCCCTCCATGACCAGTAGGCTCCTGTTAAAATGTAAGTCAAATGATAACATTCTTCTCTTCCACTCAGCCCTCCAGTGACTTCCCATCTCAGAATTCAAATCCTTCATCCCACTCTGACCCCATCTCCTACCACTCTCCCACTTACTCATCCTGGTGCAGATGCACCAGCCTCCCTACTGTGCTTTAAATACAGTGCTGCCTCAGGACCTTTGCACATGCCTTTCCTTCTGACTCTAGATATCTGCTTCTCCTCTCCCTTCATTCTGCTCTCTGCTCAAATGCAATCAGCTCAGAGAGACCTTCCAGACCACTCCCTATAGAGAAATAATCTTCATCACTCTTTTCCCTTGTTTTATTTTTCTTCAAAAAACTTAAAACTTCCTGACATTACATATTTCTGGCTTATTTGTTTATCATCTGTCTCCCTACAAGGTAAACATCACAAGAGCAGAGTCTTTGTTTTATTCATTGTTGTATCCCCCAACACCTAGACCAATACCTGGCACACAATGGATGCTCTGTAAAATGTACTGAATGAATATATGAAAGAAAGTGGTGTTATAGAGTGAAGGGAGGTGAGCACTTCAGGAAGGGGACCTTCAGCACTACTGTAAGTGGCAGGGAAGTGAAGGCAGGACTCCAGAAGAGTCTGCTAGGTTTGGTAGGAAGGGAGGGCTTCTCAGGGTCCAGGGAGCCAGTTAGGACAGGTTCCAGAAGTTAGTGGGAAAGGCATAACGATTATTCTTGCTCATATCTGTAGGTGCTGGGAGGAGAGACCCATGTAGGGGTATCTGTCCAAGGGAGACCTCTAGCCAGAGTGCTGATAGGAAGACATGGACTAGAGATTCAAGAAGAGGCTAAGGGGCGTTCTGGGGGTGGGGTACCCCAGGGTGTGGCAAGAAGCCAGAGATTCCAAGAGGTGGTTGCCTCCTCCTTCTATTCCCAGTCTTTCCAATGGGCTCACTGGGAAGAAATGGAGCTAACACTTCTGGACACTACGTGGGCCATTGTCAGGGCTCAGCGCCCCAGCCAACAGCTGGGAAGCCCACAGGGAGCACACACTCCTGTCTGTGCCAGCGACAGAAGCAAGCCTTCTCCAAAATACAGCCTTGCACCTCCGACTGAGGACCTCCCCATCTTTTGGTGTCTTTAGATTCTCACCACCACCACAATCGCTCCAAGAAATCGCTCTTATTATCTCCAAATTTACAAACTGGGGAAACGGGAGGCTTGGAAGGCGATGTGACTTCCGCAAAAACCACACAGGAAAACTGTGGGATCCAGATTCGGACCTAGGTCATTGGTCTGCAAGCTCTACTCTCAAAGATTCCACTCTGATGTGGGGTTCCCAGGCTGAGTCCCGACGCTCCAGGCCTTTGCGCAGTGAACTTCACTGGTGCAGCGCTGCACGCAACAAGGAGGCAAAACCGGAGCAGACAGTTTTCTTCCCAGTTGAAGACACATCTCCACCCAGCCCCGCACTGGACACTCCGCTGCGGAAACACACAGGTCGAGCTGGGCAGGAGTGCACTTCCCTGCCTCCAGCCTGGGGCAGGACCTGGGCTTGGCGAGATTGGCGCCACGCGTCAGCAGCCATCCTCCTCTTCTGCACCATGCGGCTCTGTTCCTAGGCGGGCGGGCGGGGAAGGTGGGCTGGGCCCTCGGCCCTCTGAGCGACTCCCCGGGTGGGAACTGGCCGAGGACAGGCCGCCGCATCCAGTTTATCTCAGGTTCGCCCCCCCCCTTTTTTATTTATGATAGTCAGAGAGAGAGAGAGAGAGAGAGAGAGAGAGAGAGGCAGAGACACAGGCAGAGAAGCAGGCTCCATGCAGGGAGCCCGACGTGGGATTCGATCCTGGGTCTCCAGGATCCCGCCCTGGGCCAAAGGCAGGCGCCAAACCGCTGCGCCACCCAGGGATCCCGGTTCGCCTCCTTAAACTCTGTCTCTCTGCAGGTTTCTCTGCCCCTGCCTCTAGCTTTCTGCTCTGTCTCTATCTCTTGGCCGTATCTCTCACTGTCTCACTATCTCCGCTCTGAGTGTGTCTCTGCCCCGCTGCCACGGGTCTCTCTCCAAATCCCTCGCGATCTGTTCTACTCATACCCTGCACCTGGGTCCCCCACAAATCCTAGGACAGAGGGAAGCCCAAAGTCAGCTTGGAGCTGGGCGCGCGCGGCCAACATTTTCCGAGGGCGCCGGACGCGTACGGCGCGGGGAGGTTTGGAGCGAGCGTGCCCGCGAGCCGAGTGCAGCCGCGTGGGGCTGCCAGCCTCTGCCTCCCTCCCAGCCCGGGGAGGGGCGGGAGCGCGCGCGCGGGGGTCGAGGGCTAGGGGGCTGGCCAGTCTCCTGCCCCAGCGGCCACCCTGGGGATCCCAAGCTCCTCCCCACCCCGTTTCTATTGGCCTCGGGCGCCCCCGCCCCCAGCCGCCCGCTCCCGCTCTGGGGCCCTTTAGCTACTACGGGATAAATAGCCCCGGGCGCCTGGCGTGAGGATAGGGGTGGGGAAGCCCCGGGGCGCTGCAGCCGCTTTCCTCACCGCGCATCAGGCCCGACAGGACCCGGCGGAGGGGGGAAAGTCGGGTGTCCATTCAGACCCCCACGTACTTTACCATCGCACGGCCAGGGCTGCGGAGAGGCAGAAAGTTTGGGGCAACCCCTGGCGAAGCCGGGACTGCGCCACCCCCTGCCGGGATATGGAGCTGCTGTCGCCGCCGCTCCGCGACGTAGACTTGAGCGGCCCCGACGGCTCCCTCTGCAACTTCGCCTCGGCGGATGATTTCTACGATGACCCGTGTTTCGACTCCCCCGACCTGCGTTTCTTCGAGGACCTGGACCCGCGCCTCGTGCACGTGGGCGCGCTCCTGAAGCCCGAGGAGCACTCGCACTTCCCTGCGGCGGTGCACCCTGCGCCAGGCGCGCGCGAGGACGAGCATGTGCGCGCTCCCAGCGGGCACCACCAGGCCGGCCGCTGTCTGCTGTGGGCCTGCAAAGCGTGCAAGCGCAAGACCACCAACGCCGACCGCCGCAAGGCCGCCACCATGCGCGAGCGGCGCCGCCTGAGCAAAGTCAACGAGGCTTTCGAGACGCTCAAGCGCTGCACGTCCAGCAACCCGAACCAGCGGCTGCCCAAGGTGGAGATCCTGCGCAACGCGATTCGCTACATCGAAGGTCTGCAGGCGCTGCTGCGCGACCAGGACGCCGCGCCCCCTGGTGCCGCCGCTGCCTTCTACGCGCCTGGCCCGCTGCCCCCAGGCCGCGGCGGCGAACACTACAGCGGCGACTCCGACGCGTCCAGCCCGCGCTCCAACTGCTCCGACGGCATGGTAAGGCCAGGACCCCGAGCTAGAGAAGTGAGGGCAGCTCTTGCTATATCTGGGACGTGTTGCAGAAGGCGGGGAGTTGGCCCTCCAGAGGGAGGTTTGGGCCGGGAACCTTCTGGGGAGTGGACCCCGGTGTCCTGAGCAGCCGTCACCGGGGTGGCCTGATGCTCTGGGGGCGCACGGGACAAATGCGATCCACCCGACTGGGGGCGCTGTTAGATCTCTGCCGCAGCGACATGGAGTTGTGCTTTTCTCCACTCATCCCTATTTACAAAATAGACTTATGCTCCTAGGCGACTGTCCACGCGCTGGTTGGCCCGGGAGATGGCAGACAATCTCCGTCCGCCCCTGTCCCCCAGCCAGGGCCCAGATCTCGTGGCGGAGACATGGGGAGTTGGGGCAGGTTGGTTACAGAGAGTGATGTTCTGGCCCCCCGCGGTCCCCGAGCCTGACTCGATCGCCCTTGCCCTTGCCATTTGCAGATGGACTACAGCGGCCCCCCGAGCGGTGCCCGGCGGCGGAACTGCTACGATGGCACCTACTACAGCGAGGCGCCCAGCGGTGCGTATTTGCGCCTCCTTCCCACGTTACCCGCTTTGAGCTGCCACGGCTTCCCTCTATCTGGACCGCCCCCCCCCCGCCCCTAATCCCGGGAGACGGTACGGGGAATGAAATACTAAGCGTGCAGCCCACTCCCTTTTCGCTCCGTGCTCTCCCTGGGTCCTCAGGTTCCCGTCTGCCCCCAAGCACTGAGCCCGTAGGCGGGAGGCCTGTCCGCGGCTCAGCTGCCGACTAACCCACCCCTCCCCGCGCAGAACCCAGGCCCGGGAAGAGTGCTGCGGTGTCGAGCCTCGACTGCCTGTCCAGCATCGTGGAGCGCATCTCCACCGAGAGCCCCACGGCGCCCGCGCTCCTGCTGGCCGAGGCGCCGCCGGAGTCGTCTCCCGGACCGCAGGAGGCCGCCGCCCAGAGCGACGCGGAGCGCGGCGCCCCCACCCCTTCCCCGGACACCGCCCCGCAGTGCCCAGCGGGCGCAAACCCCAACCCCATCTACCAGGTGCTCTGAGGGGTGGGCGGCCGCATGGGAGGCCTCCGCTGCCCACGCGCCCGAGGGACGGCGCCCCCCGCGCCCCAAAGATTGAGCTTAAACGCCAGCCCCACTCCCAACCGCGCTTTAAAAGCGACCCCTCCCGAGTTGGGAGCGGAGGGAGAACTGTTTGTGTGTTTCCACTCCTGCGCTCCACAGTAAGGACACGGTCCTTTTTTTCCACGCAACACCCTTCCCTGAGACTCGCTGCGATGGCCTTTAGGGGTCCCTCCTTGGGCCAGAGCTGACTCTTGAGGGGCCAGACCCTTCCCCTTCTTGCGGCGGGGTGGGACCCGCGCAGACCTAAGCCCCGCCTCCGGGCGCCGGGGGAGCCTAAAGGGGCGTGGCCTCTCGCTCCTCGAGCCCCGCTACTTTGTAGTCTAAGGGGGCGTGGCCTCTTCTCCCCGAGCCCCGCTACTTTGTAGCCTAAGGGGGCGTGGCCTCTCGCTCCCCAGCCCGGGCGACTTGGCTCGGCCCCGGCGCTGCGCGGGGTGCGCTCGTGTAACAGTACCCACTCCACCCTCTCCCCCAGTTCAGGACCACTTTTTGTAATACTTTTGTAATCTATTCCTGTAAATAAGAGTTGCTTTGCCAGAGCAGGAGCCCCTAGGGCTGTATTTATCTCTGAGGCATGGTGTGCGGTGCGACAGGGACTTTGTACGTTTATACGGCAGGTGGGCGAGCCGCAGGCGCTCGCTCAGGTGTTCGAAATAAAGACGCTAATTTATACCGCGGTGGCTCCGACTCTCCCTGGGGGCGGGGGGGCAAGATTTTGACTGGGAGGAAACCCCGCAAATTTGAGCCAGCTGTGCCGCAGCGACCCCTGTAGGCGGAAGGCGGATTGCAAGAGAGGAGCCTGGGGCGGGGCTAGGAAGGGAGGGGTGAGTTTGGCTCCGAAGCGTGGGGGAGGTTCCTCTGACCCGTCCCCACACGCAGGGCAGTCAGGGTGTATTTAAGAGTGATTTCAGTAGTAGGGAGAAAAAAAGATCCATGCCTGCCCCACTCGCCAGAGATTCTGATTTAATCTATCTGCCCCTGATATCCGGGCCAGGTATTGGTATTTTTCGAGAGCTCCTCCAGCGATTCTAAAATGCGTGCAAGGTTGAGAATCATGCCCCTACATACTGAGTGAAGCCAGGTGTGGTGTCCAGAAGGTTCACTGGATATTCGTAGTTCAAGGTGCCACTTGGAAGCCTCATGGGTACAGAGAATGCGATAAGGTGCTCATAGCATTATAAGGAAAAACTAAGTGAGTGTGAAGGGGCGAAGTAAGCTGCGTGGCACTTACAGGCTCCAAGTAATAGGAGTAATCTTAAGGGGACAGGATAGAAGGCCAGACAGGCACAGATGTCTCTGCTCAGCCAGTAACCCAGCTGTTAGAGCATCCTGGCCCTGACAGGGCAGTGCAGACTTGCATCTGTGAACAAAGGAGGGGCCATTGATTTAGCCAGGGTGCTGGAGAGGGCTTCCTGGAAGAGGTGCCATTTGACCTGTGTCTTGAGAAATAAGCAAAGACAATAGACAATGCCCACAGACCCATGCTCATGTGCACACACATGTGTGGCTGGGAGGGGACCCCTGGAAGGATTGTCTGGTAAAAATTCTTCCCCATTGATATGCCACCGCAAGCCCACCCCCAAACATACATATGTTTGTGTCCAGGACCTCAATGACTCCTACATCTCACCCTTACAGACCCTCTTTCCCCCCCTGAAAACCTTCAGGCCCACTTTCAAATGCTCTGCTCACCAGATGGGGTGACCCTGAGGATTGCAGGCAAGATGTGCTGGCAACAAGAAGGACCTCTGCTCTCTGCTCTGAGGAGAGCCTCTGCTGTCCCCAACACGGGGTGCTGAAGATACTGTTACTAATAATCCTCAGCTTTTTTTCTGGCTGCTTCCCCAGATGCACCTTGGGGTTCTTTGCACTCCTTTGAGACCCTTTGACACATGTATGAATTCACTGATTCAACAGTTTCCAGGTCCTATGCTGGCTGAAAACAGACACAGGGGACAGTTCCTGACCTTGGGAAACTCAGATGTTTGGGGAGATTGAATCTCTTAGCAGCTGATTACATCACAATTAAGTGCTCTAAAGGGGGTGTATGTGGTAGACGAGCACAGTAGGAACAGAAGGTATAGACAGGTAGGTAATCTCTAGTAGGAATCTTGAAGGAGTTGGACACAAAACGAAGCCAACGAAGAGTACTCCAAGCTAAGGAAACAGCAAGTGCAAAACCCCTGAAGTGACAGCAAGTAAACTGTGCTTTCATGGAACCAGAGAGGCCAGAGGTGAGATGGGGAAAAGGCCGAGGCAGGACCCCAATGGACCTCATTTGAATTTTATCCTGAGGGCAATAGGAAGCCATAGAGGAGTCTAATCAATGGAAGGGTGCAAATCTGTATTTAGAAAAGCCAGTCTAGCCTGGAAAAATGGATAGGAGGGAACAAGATTTGAGACAGGAAGACTTGTCAGGAGGCCATGAGGGCTTCCCCGGGGGAGACATGACATGGCCTGAACTGGGGCTGTGACTGGGATGCGAGAGAAAGCACACAAGTGGAGACATTTGTGCCAGATAAAGTGTAGGTGTTGACAGTATAGTGGAGAACCTCCAGGGCACAGTCCTTCCCCTCACACAGCTTAAAATCCCCTGGGGAAATAGCCATTAGACAAAGAAACAAGTGAATAAATGGTGAGAAATACTACAAGGCAAGGCAAAGGGTGCAAGGAAGTATGATAAAGGGGTATAAGAAGGTGCAGAAAGGAAGATGTAGAGTTCCTGCACTGAGGGAACCAACTGCATGTATGAAGAAGGCCCAGGAGCTAGTGTGCAATTGGAAAAATGTGTCTCTCCTTCCCTGAGGACACTGCTCTGCGCCGGGGTTCATAGTTAGGCAAGCAGAGAGCAGGCTGGACTTAAGCACCCACGGCCTTTCTTAGCCAGGTGCATTTGTTCAGTGAGCAACATGCATAACTGTTTATAGAGCCTTGTGTACAGACGCCCTAAGAGTGTGAGGGGAAAGGGGGAGCCAAGACTGACTCAGGCTCTTGTTTGGTTCAGAATGAATTCCCAGAGAAGAACCCTCATTGGACTAGCTTAAGTCATGAGCCAGGACTTGAACCCAGGCAGAGAGGCAGCAGAGACTGCACCCTTAGCTGCCTCACCCTGTATCTCTTCACAGGAAGGAGGGAGAGAGGACTGAGAGGAAGTCAGGAGGGAGGGGAGCAGCTGGAATTTGGATCACTCCATGGATAATGGGGATTGAGATCCCCTCTTACCCATCTCTCACTTCAGTCCTCTGGATTTGGGGGTGGGAGGAGCATCTAGCTGAGGCTAACTCCATTTGCAGTGTAGACGAAACGGCACTTGTTTGGGGGGCCATTTTTACCTGGGCTGGATCTGAGGGAACACTGGGCCCATACCCACACATGTGTGCTCATACGACAGCACTCATGGACCCAGAGCATACCACCAGAGGCTGATGGACCTTGAAGGCAACAGGGTTTAAGCTTAGGTCCCTTGCGTGAGCCCCTTGTAAGGCCCTAGTCCAATCTCCTTAATTTGCCAAGGAAAATTATTTTAGCTAATTAGTTATGACCATTGTCCCTCTCTACTCTGACTTCTCCCTTCTGGTGGGTGGCATGGTGGGGTCCAATCTAAAGGTACACATTCTGTTTGGATTTGGTGGAATATGTTTTAGACAAACAGAAAACAGAAGCAATAATAATGAACACTGAAATAAATCCAAATGATCTGACATTGAGAACACAATTGAAGAAAAAAAAAAGAGAGAACACAATTATATCCAAAATATTTTTAGATCATGCCAAAAAGCAGTTTAATAAAAGAAAGAGGTAACTTTTGTATGGAATTGTTAGACTCTTGTATTATTTGAGAATCCAATCAGTAAAAAGTAAATTATATGAACACATTGGAAAGAGATTTTAAATCTTATGCTGACCTAACACAAAACACTAACATCAACAGAGTAAAATTCATAATATGCCACTATCACAAGACCTAGACATCAACTGATCCTTGAATGAATGTCATCAACTTTAAAAAATTTAAAAATAGGGATCCCTGGGTGGCGCAGCGGTTTAGTGCCTGCCTTTGGCCCAGGGCGCGATCCTGGAGACCCGGGATCGAGTCCCACGTCGGGCTCCCGGTGCATGGAGCCTGCTTCTCCCTCTGCCTGTGTCTCTGCCTCTCTCTCTCTCTCTCTCTCTCTCTCTCTCTCTCTCTCTCTCTGTGACTATCATAAATAAATAAAAAAATTAAGAAAAAAAATTTAAAAGTAGTCACCACAGAAGAAAACTCAAAATACCTTGAACTCTTACAGTCCACAAACAAAAGAAACTTGATGGGGTTTTCCCCAAATTTGACACTAACCTTAAAATTGGGCATGACATTTCCAGTACAGTGGTGAGCCTGAAAAAAGCTTCCCTAAATTATTTTTTTAGATTATTTATTTATTTATTCATGAGAGACACAGAGGGAGAGGCAGAGACACAGGCAGAAGGAGAAACAGGTTCCCTGCGGGGAGCCTGATGCAGGACTTGATCCCAGGACCCCGGGATCATGACCTGAGCCAGCCAGGCACCCCGCTTCCCTAAATTACAAATGATACCAAACAAGTCTTGATCACCACGTTGAAGGGAAGACTAAACTATTTGAATGGTCTCTCAATTCTCTGTATAGAAAATGATATAAAACTATTGTTACATGAAGAAGGAAGCAATGAAAGAATATGCAGCTTGATGTTGGTAGAAAGGAGCGGGCAAGACAGAACAAAGGTAAGAAAAAAATAGAGTGAGGAGGGAGGCAGAAGGCTGAAGAGATGAGGAGGAAGATGAAGATAAAAATGAGGATGGTCCTGGGGATCCCTGAATGGCTCAGTGGTTTAGCGCCTGCCTTCGGCCCAGGGCATGATCCTTGGGTCCCGGGATCGAGTCCCACGTCAGGCTCCCTGCATGGGGCCTGCTTCTGTCTCTGCCAGATCTCTCTCTGTGTGTGTCTCTCATGAATAAATCAACAAAATCTTAAAAAAAAATGAGGATGGTGCTGGGGATCCCTAGGTGGCTCAGCGGTTTAGCGCCTGCCTTCGGCCCAGAGCATGATCCTGGAGACCCAGGATGGAGTCCCACATCGGGCTCCCTGCATGGAGCCTGCTTCTCCCTCTGCCTGCGTCCCTGCCTCTCTCTCTCTCTCTCTCTCTCTCTCTCTCTCTCTCATGAATAAATCAACAAAATCTCTTTTAAAAATGAGGATGGTGCTAATGATGAAGAACAAGTTGGTTCTAGCTCAGTGTTTTCTAATCTATAAAACTCACTGCTAATCAAAGGAAACACATGAAAATGTGAGGCTATATAATATTAATGTTTCTATTATACAGGGTCATTTTCATAGAGTTAACCTTTTTTTTAGACATTTAACAGCAAGTTTTAACTCAGGCAGAACCTTCCCAGTAGCAGGTTAACTGAGTCCTGGAGGGTGCCAATGACTACATAATTCCCGGGATCCAAGCCTGACTGTGCCACTGACCAGCTCTGACACCTTGGGAATGTGACTTAACCCATCTGGATCCGGGCTTTCTCTCTGTGTCATTGGATTAGTGAATTTAAAAGGTATGTATCAATTCTGAAATTCTTTAGTATTTTACTTAAAGCATTTCAGAGAAAGAAAAAGACAACGAAGTAGAACTTTTACAGATAAGAAAACTGAGACCGTGCCAAACTGAGATTTTTCTCAGTGTAAGCAAATTATTTGTAACCTGGTTTACAGATCCTACTTTACTTTTCCCAACTTTTTATTGAGATATAATTCACGCACCATGATATTCAGCCTTTGAAAGTGTTGAATTCGGTGGTTTGTACTATATTCACAATGTTGTGCAACATTACCGTTACTATCTGATCCAGAACATTTCCATTACTCCCCAGAGAATCTCTTATCCAATTGCAGTCACTGCTCCCCTCCTCTCCCAACCCCCTGGCAACCACGAATTATTTTCTATCTCTCCGGATGTGTCTACTCTGAACATTTCATGAGTGGAGTCACACACCGTGTGGCCTTTTGTGTATGACTTCTTTCCCTGATATTTTCAAGATTCATCCATGTTGTAGCATATACCAAGACTTCATTCCTTAGTAGAGCTGAATAATATTGCATTGTATGGATATATCTTATTTTGTTTGCCCATTCATCAGTTGATAGATATCTGGATTGTTTCCATTTTTAGTTATTATGGATAATGCTGTTATGAACATTCAAGTACACATTTTTGTGTAAACATATGCTTTTAATTCTCTTGGGTATATATACCTAAAAATGAAATTGCTGGGTATATCATAACTCTATGTTTAAATTTTTGAGGAACTGCCAACGTCTTCCCTAAAGCAGCTGCACCATTTTACATTCCCATCAGCAGTGTATCAGGATTCCAATCTCTCTACATCATCGACAACGCTATTACTGTTTGTCTTTTTATTCTAGCCATCCTAGTGGGTGTGAAGTGGTATCTCATTGTGGTTTTGATTTGCATTTCCCTGATGACTAATGATGTTGAGTATCTTTTCATGTGCCTATTGGCCATTTGTATTTCTTCTTTGGGGGGAAATGTCTATTCAAATCCTCTATCTTTTTTAAAAAAGATTTTATTTATTTATTCATGAGAGTCAGAGAGAGAGAGAGAGAGAGAAGCAGGCTCCACGCAGGGAGCCTGAAGTGGGACTCGATCCCGGGTCTCCAAGATCACGCCCTGGGCTGAAGGTGGTGCTAAACCGCTGAGCCACGGGGACTGCCCTCCTCTGTCCATCCTAAAATTAGGTTATTTGTCTTTTTATTGTTGAGTTTTGAGAGTTCTCTAAATATTCTAGATACTAGACTCTTATCAGATATGTGATTTGCAGATATCTTCTCTCATTCTACAGGTTGTCTTTACACATTCCTGATAGTGTCCTTTAAAGCACAATTTTTTTTTATGGAGTCCAATTTATTTATATTTTTCTTTTGTGGCTTGTGTTTTGGGAATTATATCTAAAAACCATAACCTAACCCAAGTAAGAATATGATAGTTTTAGCTCCTACATTTAGATATTTCATCCATTTTTAGTTGATTTTTCTATTTGGTGTAAAGAAGTGGTCCAACTTCATGCTCTTCCATGTATATATCCAGTTGTACCAGCACCTTTTATTGAAAGGGCTATTCTTTCTCCCATTCCCCCACTGAATTTTCTTGGCATCCTTGTCACAAATTAAGTAACTATAAATGTATGGATTTATTTCTGGACTCTCAGTTCTACTCCACTGATCTACATGTCTATCCTTATGCCAATTACTACTCAGTGCTGATGACTGCAGCTTTGTAGTAAGTTTTGAAATGAGGAAGGCTGAGTCCTCCAACCTTGTTCTTCTTCAAGATTGTTATGGCTATTCTGGGTCCCCTGCATTTCACGAATGTATCTTTAAGTAGCCCTGTCTCGGTGGTATTTTAAGTAGCCACAAATCTTGTCTGGTATAATATGGGAGCTGTAAGTTGTCAAGGAAATTTAAAGCAGGTTCTTGAGTATTGGTGCACAGAAAAAATAGTTATATGGGACGATGGTTATATTTTCACTTTAAGTCATCTTTGATGCAGTTTTTAAATAAAGATTTTACTGATTTATTTGACAAATGGGGGGAGCCACAGGCAGAGGGAGAAGCAGGCTCCCTGCTGAGCAGAGAGCCCAATGTAGGGGCTCGATCCCAGACCCTGGGATCATGACCTGAGCCGAAGGCAGACACTTAACCAGCTGAGCCACTCAGGCACCCCTGCGGTTTTAATAAAACAAATGTGGTGTTGTTAACTGAACATCCTTCTGTAATTGCAGAAAAAAGTTGCAGCTGTTTTTGTTGGCTTCCAAGTAAATATAACTTATTTAAAAGTCTTATGTTGGGGGGATCCCTGGGTGGCTCAAGGGTTTAGTGCCTGCCTTCAGCCCAGGGCATGATCCTGGAGTCCTGGGATCGGGTCCCAGATCAGGCTCCTTGCATAGAGCCTGCTTCTCCCTCCGCTTCTCTCTCTCTCTCTCTCTCTCTCTCTCTCTCTCTCTCTCTCTCTCTCATAAATAAATAAAATCTTTAAAAAAAAAGTTTTATGTTGGTGTGTGAGGCAGTTAATAAAAATACTAAGCAATTTTTTCCTGGATTTTTAAAGGTTTGTAGTATTTGTCAGCTTTCTAAAATTTACATTTGGTCCTGATTTCTAAGTCTGAATATATATCCACTTTTGTGCCCAACTTTCTGTTTTTTCAAAAGTGTAACCCCAAAATATCTAAACATCAGACCTCACAAAACCGGGAGCCACCACTACACGTGCCAACCAAGCTTACCTGCAGCCTGACACACACACAGGTGTCCACCGGAAGAACCCACAAGGCTCCTAGCATAGGCATCGCAGGCCCTTGGGATAGTCACACACCTCCAAGCTGCTTCCAGAAGCAGAATTCAGTGGTTTCTGCCCAGTCCTGCCGGGAACACTCCTACAGAAGTGCCTGCCCCCACCTGCCCTCCCTACAAGTCAGCATCTCTGACGTCCACGTGCATCCTTCACCACAGCGTTCAGCATTTCCCACCTCCCCACCTCACTTAACCAGCAGGAGAGGTGTCGAGGCCCCATCTTCCCCAAAGCCAAGCCTCGGGAGGACTGACACTCTGCCCCCTGGGACCACAGTGACACCGAGGGACTGACGGACATTGCTGAGGACTGGCAGGAGCCTGTGAGAGAGATACAGAGTCAGAGTAGGTCACAGAGGGCTTGGGGAGGATGGGTAGTCTGAGGGAAGGGGGGAAGGGAAGGAGAAAAAGTTAAATGAGAGGCGTTATCTCATTTAATCTTCGCAAAATGTTATTTCCTTCATACAGATGAGGAAGCAGAAGCCTAGTGAGGAAAAGTGAATAGCTCACAGTCGCCAATAAGCAGCAAATGAGATTTGTAACCAAATATGTCTAGATGTATGCAACCAGGGGAAATTTTACCCCTCAAAGGACTTTTGGCAGTGTCTGTAGACCTTCTTGATTGTCACGACTGGGGAAGGGGCTCTAGCGACATCTAGTTGGTAGAGGCCAAGGATGCTGCTAAATACTCTGCAATGCACAGCCAGAGCCCCCACAACAAAGGATTATCTGGTCCAAAAGGTCAGCAGTGTCAAGGTTGAGAAACCCTGGTCTAGCACTTCCCCTGGGCACTCTTTACCTTGGCTCCTTTCTGGATTTCTGGCCTAATAGATCTGGCTCCACTCCCTGGGGGTAGGGGGGGGTCTCCGGAAGGAAGAGCAGTACACCCTACCCCATCCCCAGCGGTACCAGAGTCAGTGCTCAAGCTACAGACCCAAGAGCAATGGCCACCAATTTCCCACTATGGCACTTCTAATTTCAGTCTCCCCTGTCCATCAGAAGGAGGAGTTCTGGTCAGGGCAGAGGATCCCAATTGGTGTCATTGCTTGTGGTGGGTCACCCCCAAAACCTGCTCAGTTTGGGCCCAGGGTAGGTTAGCTTCCGGATGTGGCCACAAGATGGCACCCCAACCCACTGGGAATGGGAAGGCTCTGGGCCTGGGAGAGCAGCATAGAGGATGTGCCAAGCTGGACAAAGGCCCAGGGGCTGGACTTGGGCCAGTTCCAGAGCCTAGCAGGACCAGATCTAATGTTTACAAGTGCCAAGTGTGAGAACATAGGCCAAACTTGGCTTCAGGACTCCCTTCACCTTTTTCTAGTCCACTCTTAGCCCCAGCTCCTCCTGGAGCCATTCTCACCGGAGCTTCCTGGAGCCTGGCACATACCCTCCCGTCCAGCCAGAACAAGAGAAATCCCAGAGCTGAGGCGTTAAGGATCTAGGGCTTGTTATTATTCATATCCAACAATAAAGAAGCTGAGGCATAGAGAAGTTGAATAACTTGCCCAAGGTCATCGCTAAGTCAATGATGGAGCTGGGATTTGAACACAGACAGCCTGGCCCTTGAGTCTATACCCTTGACCTCTGAACAACAGCAGCCCACTGGTAGTTCATTGCCTCCTCTTCTCACCAGCCGTGGATCCCAATGACCCTCTGGCCCGGGACCAAAAGCCCTCCTCTGAAAGGGAGGAGACAGATGGCTACAAATAAGGGGTGGTGCTGCTCAAGTGGAAAGGGGTGAGGGTCTTGGTTGAGCTGAGGGTATGGTCGTGGGTGAGACTCTAAGGCTCAGGCAGCAATTCCTCCTCCCACTCCCATTTCTCTGGGGCTTTTTTTCTTTCTTTCTGTGTTGCCCTCTCAGTTTTTCTGGGTTTTCTGCAAATGCCAGCCTTTTACAGTGTGAAAAGGAAGTGAGAGAAGGGACTTTTATGTTCCTGCTTGGTGGGGGCACATTCTTCGGGGCCTGGGCTGGGAGTTGCCATCAAGGATCAAGGTGAGGATCCTAAAGTGGGACAATGTGGGGACCTCAGAGACAGTTCCCCTGTCACCTGGGCAGCTCCTTTCTCTGAGCCTTCTCCACTTGCCATGTCAGGGACTTTAGGGTGTGGTGGATACTCTTTCACATATCCCCTCACTCCAACCCTCGCCTTCCTCTTTTTTTTTTCTAGTACATCCTTTAGGACGAGGTCTGACCAGGGCTCCTAATCACTAACCTTCCCCCCTGCTAGCAGCCTCTCTCTATCTCTCCACCTCTCCACCTATTCACCACATGGGGCACCTTTCAGCTTCCCATTGTGGCTCATCATGGGGTAGTGGCCCGAGTGGGCTCTGCACGGACTCCCTGAGCGATCCTGGGTATGGCCCTCCCTCTGACTTGGTTCAGGGCTCCAATCTCTCATGGCCTCTGACACTGGGATTGCTAGGATCCTAGGCCCTCTCTTAGGGCCTTTCTCAGATCATCTAGCCCTTACTGAGGAGCCACTGTGTTCTGGGCACTGTGGAAGAAAGCAATCAAGAAGCCGCCCTGGAGGAGCTGATAATCCATTCTGGGGAATGAGATGAGTGAAGAAAGAGTGAAGGTGGGGGAGTGATACTCTGATCCAATGTGGTCCTTCCTGCGGGAGAAGGAAGAGGGGGAGTGCTGGGCCCCCATGACTATGGCTAGTGGAAACACAGAAGGCTTTCTGAGGGAGAAGAGGGGTTGGGAAGGAAGAGAACATCTGGAGAAGCCCCTTTCTGGTCTCTCCCCAACTCGATCTATCCCAGCCAAGTGTGTGTGTGTGTGTGTGTGTGTGTGTGTGTGCGCGCGCGCGCGCGCGGGTGCGCATGTGTGCACGCACGTGCACATGTGTTCATCTCTCTGTGCCCATCTTTTTCTCTTCCTTCTGGAGGTCCCCATTTCTCTGTTTGGTCACCTCCTTGGATTGGAGCAGAGCTCTCTGAGAGCCTGCGTCCTGGGGAGTCTGAATTTTGGTGAGGCTGAACTGTACCAGGTCAGGTCTCATGGTTAGGGGATGGGGATCACACTGGTCATGGTGAGACACTCCAAGGACTCTCGTGCCTGCATGACTCTGATATTGAAGAGGAAACACTTTCTGTTTAGATCAGTCTCTGGAGGGAGGAGGTGCCATCCGGGCCCCAAACGCCAGCCCTCTCTTTGCCTCTGTTTCTCTGTCCCTCTTTCTCCCCTAACGCTGCCTCTCTCTGTTTCTGCCCTTGTCCTCCTCCCATCGCTCATGTCTTGCTCTGCCCTTTGCCCTCTCCAGCCTTCTGCACTCCTCCAAAGCTTTCCCTACTACACATAGATTTCCCCCAGCTGGGATTTCCCTGGCCGAGTGAGGAGAGAGATGTCTGAGGCACAGCTTTGTCCCCAGGCTCATGGCTGCGTCTGCAGGTCAGCGTAGAGGGACAGCTGTCTGCACAGTGAGCAAGTGCCGACAGGTAAATAAGAGCCTCCTGTCTTCTTAATTAAATCGCCCTTTGCCCAGGCAGCCTTGTGTTCGATTGGGCTGGGCCGGGATCAATAAGCCTCTTTCCTGGTGCAGCCAACACTGGAGCTGGGCCTGACCTCCCCAGCCCTGCTCAGGCCCACCTGCCCACTTCCCCAAAAGCCTAGAAGGCCTTTGAGGGCAAGGTCTCTTGTGCACTTGTGCCTGGGACAGAGTGTGGGACAAGGAAGGAACAAAAGAGTGATTTGGTAAACTGAGGCACTGGCAGCAAACATGGGCCAGGAAGGCTTGGAGGCAGGCCCAAACTGTAACCCTCACCCCCGAGACCAAACTGAAAAGCTGTGGGAATCCAGCTCCCAGGCTCAGCATCAGCTTGCAGCTCAGGGCAGCTGAAGTCCCATGGGGCGGTGGGAGGATGTCAGTGGTCAGGACCAGCAGGGGCAATCGCTTCTCTGACCTCTAAGGGCAGGATACCCTTTGCATAAGGGATCCCCCACGTGGGGGGGATCCAGAGCTAGTGTAGGAGGATCCGTATGGCAGGGCGTGTGGCCCTCCGGGGAGACTAGGTCAGCCTGGAGTTATGGGGGGCCCAAGGTGAGTAAAGGGTCGAAAGGCGTTCCCAGGGGTCCAGGATTATTGGCTTGTTGGGAGGGCTTAGGGGACAGCGTGTGTGTTGTGTGTTTGGAGGATGCGATTTTGGAGCCCATTCTTAGAGGGACCTGTGACGGGACCATGGGGGCTCCAGGTTCTGCGGGAAAGGTCGGCATCAAAGGTTGCTTGGAGCCGCCAGTACCGGTCCAGGTCCAGGTCGGGGTGTCCCCGAGGGCGGCCGGGGGCGTCTCACTGCACTAGAGGGTCCCACAGTCCCGGGTTTGGAAGGAGGGGGACGGGTGCCCACGCCCTTCTCACCTCAGGCTGACCCGGGGGTGGGGGGGCGCAGGCCTGGACGTCGCCCGGAGCCCCCCCCCCGCCCATCGAGAGGCGCTCCCCCGGGGCGGGGCGTCGGCGGGTCCCCCCAGCCGCAGGAGCCACGCCGGGCGGGCGCCCCCGGCGCGGGGGTTGAGGGAGGCCGGCTCCGCGCGGGGCGGGGAGGGGGGCGCGGAATCGGGGCGTTTTAGGACCCAGCGCGGCGCCTCCCTCCGGGGGCGAGTGCGGCTGCGCGCGCCGAGTGCCTGTGTCCGGAGAGCGGCGGGCTGGACGCGGACCGCGCGAGCGAGCGGGGAGCCAGCGAGCCCAGCAGCAGCCCGGGCGGCAGCAGCGTCGCGGCGGCGGCGGCCGCTCCGCGCCTCCCTCCCGGCCTCGCCGGCCTCGCCGGCCTCGCCGCGCCGCGCCTGGACCCGCCACCCCCGCCTCCCGGCGCCGCCGCCGCCGCAGCCCCTCGCTGGCCCCGGCGCCCTCCGCCGCCTGTCCGAAGCGGGGCGCGGAGCGCGGGGCGCAGAGGCCCCGGAGCCAGTGCCCAGCGGCCTCGCGGACCGAACCCAGCCGGAGAGCCCGCGCCGCCCGGCAGCCCCGCCGCAGCCCGGCAGCCCCGCCGCAGCCCGGCAGCCCCGCCGCAGCCCGGGAGCTGTCCCTTCAGCACCGCCGCCGGAGCCCGAGCGCAGCGCCGCCGAACCCCAGCTCTGGGCGGAGCGCACCGAGCGCAGCGCTCCGCGGCCGCCGCAGCGAGCAGCGCCCCGCGCCCCTGCCCGGGGGGCCCGCCATCTCCTCCAGGAGGCGGGGAGAAGGAGCGAGGAGGGCGGGCGGGCGGGCGGGCGGGCGCGCCCGCCGCCGGGGGGAGCAGGCAGCCAGGCAAGGAGAGAGGGAGGGGGCCGGAGCCCGGAGCCGCAGCCCGGCCACGCAGGGAGGAAGGCAGCGGTCGTCCATCTCCCCGGCGCCCAGAGCGCGCTGCGGCGACCACCGCACGGCGGAGCGCGAATTCCCCGGCCCCCTCCCCTCCCCTCCCCCTTCCGGGGGCTGAGCTCTCGGTCCGGCCTTTGGAGCAGCTGACCTCCCCCCCAACACCCGCCAAAAAAAAAAAAGAAAAGAAAAGAAAAAGCAAGCTTTGTGTCCATTGCTCCATTTCCCCGCTGAGATGGGGACGGGGGCCCGGCCCCCCAACCCTCTTTTCCCTCCTCCCGGGGCTCGCCGCTGAGCGCCGGCCCTCTCCCTCCCTCCCTCCCTTCCTCCCTTCCTCCCTCCCTCCCTCTCCTCCTCCCTTCCTTCCTCCTCCTCTGCCTCCTCCGCAGCCGGACCGGCTCCCTCCCCACGCCCGGCGCCCAGAGACCCCCGGGATCCCGCGCACACTGCCCTGGGCCGGCACCCGACCGAAAGCGCCCCGAGGGGCTCGGGTCGCTCCCGGGGCGGCCAGAGCCACCATCCTCTGTGCCCCCCGACGGCTGGGGGGAGGGGGGAGGAGGCCCCGCGCCCCCCTCCCCGGCGCCAACTCCCCCTGGCGGCCGCTCCCATGGGTGTCGCTGGGCCGCGCCATGCCTAAGGGGGCGCCGCGATGGGCCAAGGGGACGAGAGCGAGCGCATCGTGATCAACGTGGGCGGCACGCGCCACCAGACCTACCGCTCGACGCTGCGCACGCTGCCCGGCACGCGGCTCGCCTGGCTGGCGGAGCCCGACGCCCACAGCCACTTCGACTATGACCCGCGCGCCGACGAGTTCTTCTTCGACCGCCACCCCGGCGTCTTCGCGCACATCCTGAACTACTACCGCACCGGCAAGCTGCACTGCCCCGCCGACGTGTGCGGGCCGCTCTACGAGGAGGAGCTGGCCTTCTGGGGCATCGACGAGACCGACGTGGAGCCCTGCTGCTGGATGACCTACCGCCAGCACCGCGACGCCGAGGAGGCGCTCGATAGCTTCGGGGGCGCGCCCCTAGACAACAGCGCCGACGACGCGGACGCCGACGGCCCCGGGGACTCGGGCGACGGAGAGGACGAGCTGGAGATGACCAAGCGCCTGGCGCTCAGCGACTCCCCGGACGGCCGGCCCGGCGGCTTCTGGCGCCGCTGGCAGCCGCGCATCTGGGCGCTCTTCGAGGACCCCTACTCATCCCGCTACGCGCGGGTAAGTGCCCCCCCGCCCCCCACCCCGTCCACCAGAGGAGCGGGGCGGGGAAGCCAGGGGCCTCTGCCTCCCCGGGGCGGGGGTGGACTCGAGAACTGGCGCCTAGGGAGTCAGAACTGAAAGGGGTGTGTGCGCGCGCGCGCGCACAGGAGAACCTGAATAGGAGGGAGGGCTAGAGAGCGGTTGCTCTTCCAGGGTGACTGGTTTTGTAGGCACCTAAGGTCTGCGTCTGTATTTTCCAAATGTAACACATATGAGTGAGTACACATGGGTGTTTGTGTGTATGAGAAGCGCGTGCACATTTATGTAAGTAAGCCGGCGTGTGTTTGGGTGGCTGAAGTATCAGTGGGGATGAGTGAACGCGTGTGTGTATGTTGGAGTGTGCGGGAGTGCCTGCATGCCTGCATATTTGTGCCTTCGCAGATGCACACTGCGAAGGTGTGAACTGGCCTTTAGATTCTGGTGTGGGGAGGCAAGCTGGGAGCTCTTCCTCCCTCCGGGGTGAAAAGGTATCTGGAGTCAGCCAGGGCCTGCAGAGGAGGGCTTGAGGCCTGGTCTGCTGCTTGGGACACACCAGCCCTCCCCAGGGAGCATCCTCAGGCTGTTGTGAAGGGATGGTCAAGGGGGAATCTTTATGGCTAATTAATAGCTTGGTAGTTGGTGTGGGCCCCAGGCTGTGGGGAGGGTGATGCGGCCCCTCTGAGACCTGCTCCCGGGAACACAGCCTGTCCTTCCTGTCAAAAGGGAGAGGGTTTTGGAGGGGACCACTGGGCTTATGCCTATGCTTCTTCTGGGACCTGTCAGGGGCAGAGTGGGGGGGTCTTAAGGGGGAACCTGAAAGAAGGTGTGTGAGAGGTGGGTGTGTCTCCACCTGCCACTCCCCTTTAGAGAGAGCAGCTTGTTGCCGAGTAGAAGGGCACCCTGCTGCTGACCTTGGCTTCTGCAAGGAGGCTTCTTTGGATTCCTTTCTTCATCTGTAAAATGGGAGAGGGGGGATCTGGTGAAATCTAAGGGTCTTTGCTGCTTAACTGAGTCCAAATGGGAGGCGCTGGTAGCAGCCACCCACCCTGGAGGAGATCCTCCTTGCATTCACTGGGCTCTGTGAGATCTGAATGGAACCTTAAGCATGACGGGGAGAGTCAGAATTGGGAATTTAAAACAGAGCCACCCCTCCCCCCCCCCCCCCCCCCGCAGCCCCCAGCAGGCAAATCACTGCCCTTTGTTACTGCTCCACATCCCTTACCTCCACCCTCTGGAGCCAAGGTGGGGAGGACGGGGCAGGGGAGGAGGCAGGTCAAGGCTGAGGATCAGTGGGGGAGGGGACTTGGCGGGCACTGAGGAGAAAAGGGCTGTGTTTAGCCACAGTCCTGGCAGATTTGTGACTTAGATGAAACACTGAGTGTTTTAGCCCGTGGGGGAGGGGGTGCAGGTCAGAGTCTTATACATTAAATCCTGGAATAGATGTGTGTTGGGTGGGGGGGGTGGCTAGGGAGAGAGCCAAGCCCCTCATTTTGCCACTGAGGACCCTACACAAGGTCACTCAGGGAGCTAGAGGCCAAGCAGGACTAGAACCCAGGTCTCCTGGGACCCCCTCCTCCCCTGAGCTGGCTGCCAGCTCCCGGCCATTCCCAGAATGGACTGGGACCCTCAGAGGTCCATGCTCCCCTCTCCTCTCCTGACAGAGGCCACCGTAGCCAGGGGATTATGTAACTGGGAGCTGTGGCTGAGCTGTGGGGAGGGGCAGGAGCAGGGGGACTGAGAGGTTGAACCAGCTCATGTTGGGGTTGGGGGCATGCGGGGGAGGGCCTGGGTTAGAGCAGCTGCCCATTCAGCCTGCATTTGACCTTGGACAGCATCTCACCACCTCCACCACCACCACCACCACCACCACCACCATCACCTTTCTCAGCCCAGGAAGGAAGGAGGAGAAGGCCCAACTTCCTCCTTGTCTTTTCATCTACCTGGCTCCCTAATAAGAGGCTACACACCCCCACCCCACCACTTGGGCTCAGCCTTAAGGCTCTGGCCTGTGTTCCTGACTTTCAGGATAGGCAGGGGACGTGTGGGACCCGTTCCACCCCCATCACTGTCCATCTTCTTCCACTGGGCATTCCTAGGCCATGGGGGTGGCCTTCACCCAATGCAGATAAATGGGCTAGTTAGTGTGGTTTGGGGTCTTGTTGGTGTTCGAAACCTTACAGAAAAGTCCTGATAGTCTCAAGTGTTCACTGAAGAGCAGACTCTAAGGGAAAAGCTGGGGTGCAGTGGAGAGGTGGAGATGGAAGCACTCCCCACATCTGTGCCACCACCTTCTTTTCCCAGTAGCCTCATAGGGTCATAGGCTCATTCCAACTCCTTTGGGTGACATAGGAGGGCACTGAGGCCCACAGAGGAGGGACCTGCCCAAGGGCACTCAGGAACTGAGTGAGGGCAGGGCCTGGATTAGAACCCAGGCTTCCTGCTGCACGCCAGGCTGGCCTAGCTGCATTGCGCTGCCTCTCTGCGGCTCGTCTGCGCAGGGACCAGCGGCTGCCTGCCCTTCCTCCCCCTCCATCTTCGCTCTGCTGCCGCTGTCACCTTTGTGCACCCCTCCCCCCTCCTCAAACTGGTGGGTCGGGATTTAAATTTTGATTCTAGATTCTAGACCAGAATCCTGGGTGTGTGTGACATCGTATGTATGCGTGAGAGAAAAGCTGTGTGTGTGTGTGAGAGAGAATCTGTGTAAGAGGGAATCACTGTGGGTGTGAGAGACTCTTCATATGTGTGAGAAACGCTGGATAAGAATGAAAATATGGGTGAGTGAGACTCTGGGAGTAGAGTGTGCATGTGTGTGCACGTGTGTGCGCGTGTATGTGTGTTTGTGGTGAGCCTGTGTGAGAGAGAGTCCGTGAGTCTCCGTATCAGAAATTCTGTGTGAATGTGAGACAGACTCTGTGTGTTTTGAGATGGACTTTGTGCGTGAGAACGAGACAGCGTGGGAGAGAGTGCGTATATAAGAAAGAGAGGGAGACTGTATGTGTAAGAGAAATGTGTGTGTGAGAGAGAAACTTGAGGCGAGTGTGTCACTGTGTGAGTGTATTGCTGCGTGTGGCGAGTGTGGCATCGTTCATGGGAAGCTCTGCTCGTGTGTGTGTGTGTGTGTGTGTGTGTGTGTGTGTGTGTGTAAGGCTGTGCGCACGAGACCATCTGTGCATGAGGCCGGACGAGGGGTGGGGGACCCTGCCTGTGGCTCACACTGTGTGTGCGTGAGCCTCTGTGTGTCATGCGGCTCTGGGTGCCTGTTGGTGACAGAGACCCTGTGTTGCCCAGGTGTGGGTGGACCTTGAGGAAGATGAAACTCCAGACCAGCTTCCTGCTTGCTCCCTTGATCTCCTGGTCCTCCCGAGCTGCCCTAGTGAGTGGTTTTGCTCCTCATTCCTGTCCTCAAGGGAAGTCCTGCTCTGGTGCAGGCCAGGTGTTGATGCGTGGCTCAGACAGGGAGGCCACCCTCCCCCCCACACCCAGGCCTCCTCGCTGGCCGCTGGCCCCGGAGCGAAGGGCTGTTTGGCCGCAGGGGGAGGCCCCGTCTGACCCCTTGAGGGGTGACGGTGCGAGCTAGGGCAGCCGGTTCCCTGGGCCCTGTCTCCTGTGCTTCCCCGGGTGTCCGGGCTGAGGGGGTGAGGGGCGGGGAGGTGAGCTGGGGCGGGATAAGGTGAGGGGTGGACACACGCGAGCAGAGGATGCTGGTGACGCTGTGTGGAGAGGGCCACGAGAGGAGGCGGAGTCCCAGAGGGGGCAATGCTAGGGTAAGCTTTGGGGGGCAGGTGGGAACTAGCCAGGCAGATGGCGGGGGGGGGGGGGGACGGCAGTCCCGGCAGGCAAGGCCGTGAGGCTGGGGAGCTGCCAGGGCTGTTGGCAGAGCCTGGGGCGGCCCTGCCCTGAAACTGCCCTTCTGTCTGCCTTGGGGGCCGGTGCAGGCCTTGGCTTTGATCTAGGATTTGCCTGTGTTCATCAGGAACATTGTTCTGGGTCAGGTCAGGGCTGATGGCGGTCCTTGCTCTGTAGGCCAGAGAGTATCCTGTGTGTGTGATGACATCTGTCCCCCTTTCAAATGACAGTCACTTGACCTTCCAAATGACAAGGAGGTGCCAGTGGTTCCCAAGCCGAGGAGGCCCCCTCCACCCCCCTGCCCACCTCTCCTCTGATGCTGGCTCGCTGGCTCTCTGGCTCTTTGGGGCCTGGAGCAGCCCCAGCTCCTCCTCGGCTCCCCGAGAAGGAAATGCACTTGGTGGCTGGAATGAGGAGCCCGGCAAGGGACTTCTGTTCCTCCCTTGGGCCTCAGCTGACACGGGGCTTGGAGTCTTGCTGAGATGTGGAGGGAGAGAGCTGCTCTCAGGGACTTTCTAGACCCTTTCTAGACCCTTTCTAGCCCCCCACCCCAGAGCCCACCGGGGCCCCACCTCTAGACATGGTAACAGGCGAAGGAGCCCCATGAGTGGGGGAGAAGAGGCTGGTGCATTACCCTCCCTGCTGCCATCCCGTGTGCTCCCTGACATGCTGTGTCCCCCGCGTGGCGCTTTTCTCCCTCCTGTGATGCTTTTACAGGAGTCCTCGTGTCTCCAAATGGCACCTTCCCCAGACACCCCGCCGCAGTCTCTCAGCCCCTTCACCTCTAAATTGGGCATAATAATAGAACTTACCTCAGAGAGTTAATGAAAGATTAACTGAGGTGATATGTAGAGAGCCCCAAGTCACAGGGGCTGGCATGCAGCAAGTACTCAATGAATGTTGGTTGTTATCATCACTCGATTGGTTGTATTATCATTCTACTTCATGCTCTCTAGATTCCGTCCTTGGCCCTCCGTCTCCACATCCACCATCCTGGTTCAAGCCGCCAGTGTTCCCCTCAGACCCACCCCTCCAGCGGCTCCCACCTGCTCTCAGCTGCTCCCCTGCCTTCAGCCCCTGGCCCCTCTAGGTCACCCTCTCCTTGGCAACCACGGAGAGAAGTCTCCTCAACTCACGAATCTGTCAGTCTATTCCCCTACCTGTTTAAAACCCTTCAGTGCTTCCCTGGACCTTATCGTGGCCCCTCCAGCCCTGCCTGCCTCCTCAGTCTCCTCTGGCCTGGCCCTCCCCATTCCTCACTGAGCAACAGCTACCCTGGCCTCATTTCAGTTTCTTACATGTGCCATGCACCCCTGCTTCAGGACCTTTGCACATGCTGTCCCCGCCCCGGGGAAGCACTCTTTCCTCCTGGTCTGCACGTCTTCATCCTTCACACCCTGCTTGAAACATTGTTCCTCGGTGATGCCTTCCCAGACCCCACACCCTGGGTCAGGGTTGAGAGCTTTTCCCTTCAGAGAAGCTATCTGGTAGGTAATAACATGTTCATTAGCAGCCTCGCTTGATTTGGTTTGTCTCTTGCTCTAGACTCTAAGCTTCTTACATACTCAGTATATTAGGAGCTGCTGGTAATGACAGATGAGGCAGTTGAGGCCCAGAGAGGAGTGTTTTCCCAAGGCCAGATGTGAGCAGGTGGGGGGCGGTTCCGAAACCCAGATCTCTAACTCTAGGCTCAGTGGCCCATCACCCTCATGTACCTTCCCCATGCCTCAGGGAGTGCTTAGAGTCCCATGCCCTAGAGGCAGGTATCTGTGCTCCTTAACTCTGGGCAGGAGGCCTGGCATCTGCCAGAAGCTTTGGGAAGATTGGCTTGAGCTTCTGAGAGCGGCAGGCGGGTTGTCTTAGAGGTGGGGGAGGGAGAGTGGAGGGGGCTCATGTCAGGGCCTGCTGCCTAGGCCAGGGATCTCGGGGCCTCCTAAGACAGCTGAATATAGTGCTATGGCTATTCTGAGCGATCCCATGACCAGTGTGCTCACTCTGGACCAAAAGGTCAGGGCCTCAAGCCTCTGCCTCCCGTCAGCCCCAAGGCCAGCCGCCGGCCTGAGCTTCCCTGCCCTAGGGGCAGGGCCAGAGGAGAAGGGGCCCCAGAGGCTCCTGGGACTGTTGGCTGCCCAGGTCTTATTCTTGGGGACCACTGGGGTGGGAGGGACGGCCTTCCACACGCATGGGGCTGTCACAGAAGATGGGTGCTCCTGGGCCACCTCTAGCCGCTACCCTCATCCCGTGGAGGAGAGCCAGACTCAGAGACGGGAAGACACTTGCCCAAGACCACACGGTGAATCCGTGAGGCTCAGCCTTCTCGGCCCAGGGCCTGGCCATTTGCGTTTCTTTTGGCTCTCAGTTTGAACAGGACACCAGATGCCACCTGGGCATGCTGCTCTCTTACCCCCATTATTTCCTCCCCGGGGGGAGGGAGACAAAGCAGTTAGCTGCCCTCCACCTCCTGCCCGCCGCCCCCCGCACCCTCCTCCGGGGCCCAGCACAGCTGGTTGAGAAGTCTGCAGGTCATCCAACCCAAAGTTGGCCCAAATTCTGTTCTTATCATCCTCCTAGCAGGAGTTTCTAGAACCCCTTTCCTTTCTTGAATCATAATACTAACGGCTGCTATTTACGAAAGCATTTACTATGTATCCGTCTTAAGCGCCTCATTTACATATTCTCATTTAATTCTCACAAAACTGCCATGGAACTGTAGCATGATCATCACGCCAGTGTCACAGATGAGGCTGCTGAGGCCCAAAGAGGTTAGTAACTTATCCGGGGTCACTTAGCTCAGGAGCGGCCGAGGCTGCCCGAGACACCGGACCTCTGTCCGTAACCACTGCTCGGTGCTGCCTCCCGTTGCCGTCGCGGGATCCTGGACACTCTGGCTCAGGCTTCCGTTTCCATCTGGTTCCTTCCCTCCCCCAGTTAAAACCCTTTCCCCACAACCTGTCCCGGAATCCTGCTCATCATGTTCTGACCCCTGAGCTTAGGCAGGTAGGGGTCCAGCCTCATGAGCAGCACCAGGACGAGGGGCCTCAGAAGGTGCCTCACTGCCCCCCACTAGCCATGCAGGCCCTGGGCTCCATAGGGCCTACAGGGAAATGGCAGAGGGCTCTGGGAGGATCGGAAGCTGTCCTGCAGGAGGTGATACATGGGGGAGGCTAGGGGTGAGGCTGGCTCCTCCTCAGCTCGGCATTCGAGGCCTTCTGCTCTGGAACCTGGCCATGAGCTGTTCCTTTCTGCCAGGCTCCTCCCCGGCCTCCTCATCTTCAGCCCTCATTCCAACCTCTGGGTTTTTTGCTCATCTATTTCCCTCTCGCAGTATCCCTTCTAGATTTGCTGAATGTGAAAACCCACCCCAAAGGCCCCTAAGGCTTACCCTGGCTGCTCCTGCCCTAGCTGACCACTTTTGGGAGTGAAGGGTCTGGGCGGAGCATGGAGTCACCAGGCTTGCACGATTTGAGCTGGAGATCAGCAGGTTGCTTTTGGAGGCCTGTGGCTGGGGACAGGCAGGCCCTCTGGATCAAGGACCAGCCCAGGTGCATGGAGAGATGAGGCCACAGACAAGACCCCAGTTGTGGGCATCAGGCAACTGAGCCAGAGCAAGATCTGTAGCCGGGCCATGAAGACAACCCGGGCTCCCTCGGGCAAATCCCACCATCCCCTCAGGCTGCAGATTTTGCCTCCATAAAATACAGAGGTCATTCCAAATGACCATCAAGTCCCTTCCCAGGTCTGACATTCCAGGAGTGAAGAATTCTGGACTTTGGCTTCCCAGAGTCACCGCGGGGGCGAAGCTAGTCCTTCCCTAGCTCTCCTCCCACGTCACCAGGCCAGCCCCTCTCTAGGTTGCATTTGAGCTCTCCTGCCAAGGCCCCTGACACCAAGCAGACAGGAGCCCAGGGGCAGGGTGCTGAAGGGCTTCTTCCTACATTCATTCAGACTTTCTCAACCTGCTCTCGTTCGTTCGTTCGTTTGTTCGTTCATTGATTCATTCATTCATTGATTCATTCATTGATTCATTCATTCATTCAAGGCATAGTAATCATGCCCTGCCTGGAGTTGCCACTGTGACCACTGTGAACCATCGTTGGCTCACTAGGCCACTCTCGGGCATAAACCTGTGGGTACCACCTCTTCAGAGTTTGCTTGCTCAGGCCCAGCAGGTGGCACCTGTTTGCCCTCTTCTCCAGGTCATTTTCTTGGCTGTCTGCCCTCTGGGAGTTGCAGAGAGGTGCACCCAGAGAGGAGAAGCTAAGCCAGCCTGTAGGGGCTGGGGCAGGGCAGGGAGGCTAACTTCGATGGTGAAGGGGTGCTGTGGAGGTGGTTGCAGCGAGCTCCCTCAGTACTGGATGGGGCGGGGCAGGGTGGGGCTGGGGTATCCAGTGCTCACTCTGGGGGCTGCAGGAGGATTCCCACCCACGGCTGACTCTCACATTACCTGGGCTGCTTCCAAAAGGTCAGGCCCCTGGGCTCTGTCCCTTGAGAATTTGATTCCTAGATCTGGGAGCAGGGGTGCTCAGGGTGCTCGCTCCACTCTCAGGGGGTGCGAATGCTCAGCAAGGGAGAATCCGCACTGGGGGCCGGGACACAGGGGCTCTGGCTGCTTGGCGCGGTCCTCTGACCAACAGCAGCAACATCACCTGGGCACTTGGTAGACGTGAAGAGGTTCAGGCCCCACCGGAGAGACCTGCTGATTCAGAACCTTCATTTTAACAAGATCCCCAGATGAATCATATGCACAGTCGATTCTGAGAAGTGCTGAGGCGGGCAGCCATTCCCAGTTGAGGGGAAGCATCAGGGCACAGAGAAGCCTGAATGGGTGTGTGCAGGTTGGCAGAGCTTCAAGGGGGGTGATTCTGATCTTTCCTTGTGCCCAAGACGTTGGCACAGGGTGATGGGCCTGGGGATGAGGCCCCAGGTCAGTAAGTGGCAACTGCATCCGTCAATCCTCAGACCCAAACCCTCGGCACCATCCTTGATTCCTTCCTTTCTCTCAGGCATCAGCAAATCCTGCTCTCTCCATGTTGAAGGCGCCCGGGAACCCAACTGCGTCATATCACCTCCACCACTAGGCCCCTAGGTGAAGCCGCCGTCTTCTCTCCCCCGGCCTACCGTCAGCTGTCCTCCCCTCCAGCTCCTTCTCCGCACGCAGCCAGGGCCATCCAGGGTGAAATGCTGGTCAGACCAAGGCACCTCTATGCTCTGCGATCTCTGGCTTCCCGTCTCACCCAGGGAGAAGCCCACGTCCTTCTGAGGGTTCTAGGGCTCCACACGAGCGCCTTGCGCCTACCATCTCCCCTTCTGCTCTCCTTCCCCCCCCCCCCCATTCTGGCCTCCTTGGTTTTCCACCAGCGCAGTGCTCGTGCTTCTGCCTCAGGACCCTTCCTCTTGCTGTTCCCTCCACCTGGAGCACTTTCCCCTCCACATACTCTCTCCCTCACCTGCTTCAGGTCTGGACCCAGAGGTCATTCAGCTCATTTCATGCTCTCCCGTTTCCCCCTTTGCATTAACACCATCTAACTGTGTTTTACTTATTTACCTTGTTTGTCAGTGTCTTTCACTAGAAGACGCTAGAACAGGACCTGGCACGTAGTGGGTGCTGAATAAATATTTCTCTAGAAGATTGGATACGGAGGCCAGAGTTTAAGACTAGGTCAGACTTTGGCACCGCCCCTTTGAGCCTGTTACTGGCTGACCCCCTTCTTCCTTGCCTCACCCAGGAACACGTCCCCCCATCCCTGAGCCCCGAGCAGTGGTGGAGAGGCAGGGGCTGAGGCCAGGCTAAGAGTGTTGGAGTGTCCTGGTCAGGGCTGGCGGTGGGGGGAGGCCAACACCAGTCAGGGCAGGTCCCACCTGCCACTGTCACCACTCAGGGCCAGACAAGGCTCTTCCCATCCTGGGTCCGAAGTCCTCCTTCACTCTGCCTCGGCCCAGTGAGCCCCTGGCCCACTCCCCCCGACTGGAGCTCAGAGGCTAAAGAACTATTTTCCCAAACCAGGACACACGAGCTGTCACACAACGATGGAGATGTGGCAGGGACAGTGTTTGCAGGTCCAGGTGGTCGGGCCACATGCCCAAATCTCACTTCTCGTCCTCCTGTAAGCCAGCCCGGCTTTCTCTCCCTCTCTCTCCCTCCGCATCTACTTCCCCATCCACCTCCTTCTCTTCCCTGTCCCTTCCATCATCCCCTTCCCTCTGTTAGTTACTGGCTGTCAACACAGACTCTTCCCCCGGCAAGCCTAGGATGTTTTCTGTCCCCGGTTCCCCTGCTGGGAGCCCCAGTCATGTGTTCAGCTGGAAGTGGGTGGGCCTCGAGGCCCCACTCGGCAATGTGACCCGGAGTCCAGTTCTCTCCTCGGAGCGTGGCCTCTTGAGCCAGGAGGCCTGCATTCGAGTCCCGGCCCCACCACTTCCCAGCTGTGTGACCTTGGACAAATGCCCTAACCTGTCTGTACCTCGAGAGGGATATTAATAGCACCTGACTCATAGGGAAGTCGAGAGGCTTGAATGTGTTAAGCACTTAGTCCAGAACCCGAAACATAATAAGTGCTTAATTATCGTAGGTTCCATTATTGTCTTTTTACCGGCGCTTGGCTCTAGAAGATCCATCAGCTGTTCACTGGCTGCTTCCTTCTTTCAGCAACTGACTCTCCTTTCAAATAACTCTCCAGGGGTCACCATGCCTACCTTGGCCCTGGGGGCCCCGGCTAGCACAGTCTGTCACCCAGGGGCCAGACTTCAGGGGTGTCATCCTGACGGGCCTGGCTTCTATCTTGCTTTGTGCTGCAAGCCTGCTGCACGTCCCGGGCAGATCATGGCCTCCTGGGGACCTCGGTCTCCCCATAGTTTGTCATGTGGCACTGGTCCCTGCTCTGGCCCCCTCTCCAGGTGTAGTGGGGAATGAGGGAGATGGAGGATGGAAAGTTCTGCTGGCAGGGTAGAGAGGCAAGGGGAGCCGTTGGCGTCTGTGATGGGGAACCAAGCACGGGGACCTGAGATGCTGGCAAGAGTACAGTGTGGAGGGGGCTGGTGGCCAGGGGCCTCCAAATGCTTTACTTTGCAGGCACAGCGAGCATGAGCAGCAAGGGCCAGGCCGACCCTAGATGCTGCTGGGGCCTGGGGCTCCTGCCGGTGCCAATGGGCGGTGCCCAGTCCGGGGCTGGTCTGCCCCGCCAGGCCGACGCCAGGCCGGGTGGGGACGATCTAATATTAGCCGGGGCAGCCCCAGACAGCTGAGCTCAGGGGGCCTCAGGAGCTTCACTGGGCCTAGACTCACATGTGGCTTCGGTCTGGGCCACAGCAGCCAAAGGGAGCTTTCTCGAGCCTGGGCACGGCCTTGGATGCCCCTTCTACCCTGACCGGGTCCAGACCTTCCCCTTACTAGCCTGGCAGCCCTGTTCCTGCCTCTCTCTGGCTCTGCTCCTGCCCACAAGCCCCTGGCTGCCTGCTCATGATGTGCCCCCCCCTTACCTCTTCCCTTCTCCATTCATCGAGCAGGAAGGGACTTCTTTCCCTACAGCCCTACTCTGCACCTGAAGACGGTCTGTGGGGTTCTGGCCAGGGGCTGCTCGTGAGCTTTCACTTGTGCATCTGTTCATTCAACAAATATTTATTGAGTGTCCGCTTACTAGGTGGCAGGCACTGTTTTAGAAGCTGGGAATAGAGCAAAGAACAAATCAGTCAAACATTCCTGCCCTCAAGAACCTACATTCTAGTGCAGTGAGAATAGAAAGAAACAAACGGGTACATGAATATATAGTGTGTCAGGTGGTGAGGAGTGTGGTGAGGTAGGTGATGGAGGAGTGCTGGGGGTGAGGACTTCGACTAGTGGGGCAGGAAAGGCCCCTCCGAACAGGTATGTTTCAACAAAGACTTGAAGGAGGGGAGGAAGGGAGACCTGTGACGTCTAGGGAACAGAGGCAACGAGATACGCAAAAACCCTGAGTAGGCATGTGTGCCTGGGGGTCAAGACACAGCGAGGGGCCAATGTCCAGGGCTGGGCTCAGAGAGCCAAGAAACGGGCAGGACAGAAGGAGAGGAGCAGAGCTCCCCACAGCCCCACTGGGCTCTTGGCAGTAGGGTCTTGCCCCATGGGCTCTCTGGGTGTGCTAGCCTGGCTCTTGGCCGCGTTTCTATCTCCCCTGCTGTCCTCTTTCCTCCCCTCTACTCCC
Source organism: Nyctereutes procyonoides (assembly GCF_905146905.1). Taxonomy (NCBI): domain Eukaryota; kingdom Metazoa; phylum Chordata; class Mammalia; order Carnivora; family Canidae; genus Nyctereutes; species Nyctereutes procyonoides. The sequence continues at coordinate 10,445,367 of NW_026575034.1, read as the reverse complement.
CATCCATGGCCTCAGGGGCCTCAGGGAAGAGGCTCTTGCCTCACCATAATGAGAGGCCTCTGTCTTTTCCCTAAAGGCCAGCTGTGCCTGGGGGGAGTCGGTGGGGCCACACAGGGCAGCCACCAGGCTGTGGGGGAAGCTGTTCTCTGAGGGAGAAGATGGTACGGGAGCCAGAGGAAAAGGACCCTTACAGATAAAGGTTCTGGGAGCAATTTCCATCCACATAGCCCCCCAGGGTGGCTTACCCACTTCTCACCCCAGTTGGGCTGAGAAAGATGGTTAGTTTAGTGTTTATGGGTCCAAACTTGGTTCTACTGATGATTAGCTGTGTGACCTCTGTAAGCCTCAGCCAACTCAGCTGTAAAGGGGAGGGGGGAATACCAGGAGTCCCCACTTCAAGTCCCCCCATGAGAACCTGATGAGATAAGGTGCAGAAAGCTCTTCAGCACAGTACGTGGCACAACACAGGGGTTCGAGTCATGCTTTGTCATTCCCACCACTTGGCACATGAGGCATCTTTCTAGGATGCTCTGCAGACACTGGCCTTCCCACCTGGGGAGTTCTGAGAATATGAAACTAATGTCTAGAAGGGATTGCTGTCACCAGGAGGCTTCGGTGGTTCCCCAGGGATCTTCTCTGCCCATGAGGGTGGTAGCGCAGGGAAGTGTGACTCCCTTGTGTCTTATCACCAGGGCAGGACTGTGAACAGATTTTAGATCACGGCCTCCCGCCAGGGCCAACATCATCTTACCACTTAGAGATTAATGTTTTATGCTCAGCCTCAGGGGCTCTCTTAGCAGCTGTGAGGAACACGGTCACCCACTGGGCCACCTGGAGCCACCAGAGCCCTGGGATGAGGGCTGGGCTCTTGGCAGCCTACGTGGCTGGCACCTGCTCAGGGCCGGTCCTGGGCCGTGTGCTCCTCCCCGTATCGCCATGGGAGCTCCCACCTTGGCGCCTGACCAGCGCACACCCCTGGAGGATGGTGCTTGTCTTTGGGGGCCTTAGTTTCCTCATCTATGAATTGTGCATAGTGGTGCCACTTACTTCTCAGGGGGGCTGCAGGATCCACTAAGACAGGGACAGAAAGATAATGCGTGAGGGAGAAGATATGGTTCAAAGCAGGGCCATGTGTGCCAGAGGAGACCGCTGTCTCAAGGGCAGGGGAAGTGTGAGGAGGGGACAGGAGGAGGCGAGAGTACAGGCCTTGGACCTGGCTGGGCCTGTGTGGGCTTGGGCAGGGGGCCCTCCTGTGCGAAATGGGGATGCCTCTCAGAGGGCAAAGCCTGAAGCATCATGCCCAGCACACGAGACACGCCGACCAGGGGTTGTATGTGGCTACTTGGTTCGGATGCCCTGGGGGGAGCTGGCATCATGAGGCCCTGGCCGAGCCACAGCGACAAGGAAGCAAGCTGTGGAAGCTTTGTCCCGTGGCCCCAAAGCCTCAGGGGCATGAACCACTGTCACCAATGATATATTTAGCGGCACAAAGGTCAGAAATGCCAGGCACTGGCTTCTCTTCTAGGTGGCAGGAAACGTGTCTCCCAAGGCCCGGCTGTCACCAAGCAGATATTTTTTTCCTGTCTGGCAGTCTGGGGACCTGAGGAAAAGCCTCAGAGTAAGGAATCGCCATGGTCTGTACCCACTGGCCGAGTCTTTCCATGTCCATGGTCTTTCCCAAAAACTATTGTGCTACCCTTGGAAAATCCCACCCAACCTGTCTTTCCAGACCACCCACCCCTGGCCTCCAGGTACGTGAGCCATTCACCTAGCTGTGTAGCTCCCCTGCCTCCTGGCTTTGCCTGTTCTGTTCCTTCCCGAACAGTCTCCTCTCCCAGAGAGCTTTGCCTGCCCTTGACCCAGCTGCCCTGTTGAGGTTACACATCTCCCCAACTCAGCTGCAGCCTCTTTGAGGATAAGGACCAGCCAAAGAATGATAGTTCTGGTTACATAATATGGAATCAATAAATCTTTGCTAAAGTGGCATAGTTCACCACAGCCCTGTGAGGTAGAAGGATGAGATAGCATCCCCATTTTATTGAGGAAGGAACAACTGGCCGAGAGAGATTAATTTGTTTATATAGACCATCCAGTTAGCAAGTAGTGGAAGGACTAGATCCCCAGGTCTTCTTCCAGCAATTGAACAGTCCAACTACAGCAGTGCCATGTTCCTTTCTGCTCTATTATACTAAGATTCTGTGGTCAAGAATGAGGTGGTTGGATGGACAGATGGGTGATGGACAAGTGGATGAAAGAATGGATGAAAAGATGAGTCCATGGCTGGATGTGGATGAATGGATGGAAGGAAGGATGTATGAATGGACACCCATCTAGGTGGGTACCTTGGTGTATGAGTGAACAAATGGACAGTTGTAAGGATGGATGGACACATTTCTAGCTGCTTGGCTTCAAGGCAGGAAAGGAAGTCTCACCTCTCACTGAATGGAAACACCCTAGAGGAGAGGACTGGGAAGCCGAAGACATCAATGTGGAAGGCAGGGTGGACCAACCTAGCTCATGAGTGGAGAAAGTAGGTTTGCAGATGTAGGGGTGGGTGGTTTGCTGAGTGAGGGAGCCTGGGCCTGGGCACAGGGACTGGCCTGGGAGACTAGCCCACTCTCAAAGGTGAGAGGCTCTGATGGAGCAGCCCCAAGACAGGTTGGAAAGAAGTTGCAGTCAGAGCCAGGTGAAGGGGAAGCCTCAAGGTCCAGGGTTTTCCAGACTCCCTGTAGCCACTGGAGGGCAGACAGCAAGTGGGGGGTTGGCCTCAGAACCCAGGGCTGCATGGAGCATACCTGTGATTTCCATCTGTCCTGGGGTAGGGAGGCCACTCGTCTGCCCTAGGTCCCCAGCCTCCATGAGCAAGCCCTCTGATAGCTCTGACAGGTTGTGCACGAGGGGACAGTGCCCCTCTCCTGGCTGAGGAGCGGGCCCTGTTGAGTCACCTGGCTCAGGCATACCAAGATGCACTGCCTCTCCACTGCTTTTTGTCATCAGTCCCAGGCTCTAGACATGAGCTCCAAGGCTTTCATTTTAACTACCTATCAAGGGGCAGCAGAGGGACCACAGACATGGGTGGCCAGTAGTGGACCCTGGCAGGCTTGGATGGTGCTAGCCTAGAGCGGATTCCTCCAGCTGGAGCTAAGGACCTTCATTTGCACAAGGCACAGAGCTGTGAGCTCCAGGCTCCCTCCCAAAGCCCAGAGCATTCCCCAGCACCAGGCTGCACCCCCCACACATACACTGGCCCCAGCGATCTCCCTGGGAAACCAGGTCCCAATGAGAGTGCCTGGTGCGCCGCTAACCGCTCATTACAGTCACGGCTGCAGCTAAGTATAGCTCCAGCACACACAAGACCAAGACAACAAGGGAAAGGCTTTCCATAAAAAAGCTCCACATGCAAACACACAAACATCTGCATGCACATGCTCCCCACACTCATGCATACTGGTGGCCCTGGACACTCATGGACCTGTACTTGCACCAACACAGAGTCTCACTCACTCACTCAGGCTTTCATTCAGCAAATGCTTGTTGAAGAGCCAGGAAAGGGGTTGAGAGCATGTGTTCTGCAGTCAGACAAAGCCGGGTTTCCAATTCTAACCCCATCACCTCCCAGGTTCATGATCATGGGTAACTTAGCCTCTCCATGCCTCAGTTTCCCTCTCCATAAAATTGGGTTGGCAACCACAGTACAGATCTAGAGTTGGGGTTGGGGTCAGTGAGATGGGGTGCATATGAGTGCTTAGGATGGGTCTGGCTGGGGATAAGTGACCGTACATGGTAGATGTCTGTATCCTCCCTCCTGAGTACCTACTCTGTGCCTAGCTCTGTGCTGGGAGCTTTGTTTAAAGCTGTCGTTTCTGGAAGTTGTTGTGAAAAGCGGTGCCTGGTATATAACCGGCTCTCAGTAAATATTTGATGATTGAATGAATGAACAAACCACTGAAAGCTGCATCAATGGATGGTTGGATGTCCTTGGAGCTTTCTCCTCTGCGAAGGCATCCACCCTCACTTGTCTCTCGGCCAGGCTGTGTCTCCAGTAGGATCTAGATACTCCTGTGGGTAACAGGGGGATCCTAGAGGTAGAGGAGGACTTCCAGGCTGTCTGGGCGCACCCCCTGCCCGTTTTGCAGATGGGGAAGTGGCCCCACGGGGGGCAGTGCCTGGTCCCGCTTGGACAGTTGTCCTGCAGCACCAGCCAGGGCCCGGCTGGGCCATCGGGCCATCAGGCAGGCTGGGCCCTGGACTGGCAGTAGGCGGGGCTCTGTTTGCAGGGAAGGGGCCGCAATTCTGTCCAGCCTGGGAAGGAGGTAGGAAGCAAGCTTCAGGCTTTAAGGGTGCTGTCGCCATTCCCAGCCCTTGAATAGGCCGGCAGCTAAACCGCCTGGGCCATCTCCTCCCATCGCACCTCCTCAAAAAGAAAGTGACATTTCCTGGTGCTTTTTTTAAGCCCAGGCTGGCTGGGCCTGGCCCCAGGCGTGGGGTGGGGAGGGGGCGGGTGGCACCGGGAGTCACACAGCCTGAGTCTCTCCTCACCTTGAGTGATCTCAAGGCGCTGGGAATAGACAAGGTCTCATCTCCTTGCCATGCGTCCCGGATTCCAGCTGCCACACTCCAGTGCTGGCACGCAGGTTTTGAATTCCGCACCCCCTCGCCAGTCATGCCCCCTGGGCAGGCCTCAGGCTGTTGCGCTCCACCGTGAGTGCCTTCAGCCAGACCAGCCCCCCCGAACAGGAACCTTCTTGCCCTCATGTCCACTCTCCTTCAGTCACACATGTTCGAGGCCAGTGGGGACTTGGGTCTTTACTGATCTTGCCCATTGTCAAAAGACGGACATGGTTGTGCCTGCAGCCAGGATAGGCACGTATCTGCTGTCAGTGAGTATTGCCAGTGTAGACCTGAATCTGTTCTCAATCACGGTGCCCATTGCCAGCACGACAAATAATCTCTGTGGAGATTAAGCTGCTGAGGATGGAGGTGGATGATTAGTGACCAGATGAGTCACAGATGCATAGACAAACATTATCCTTTTACCAGCATACACATAGATCTGCTGGAAGTGTGGTCCATGCCGGTGTAAACACGACTCTGAAATCAGTGTCTGTGTACATTGCCGGGGTAGATGCAGACGTTGCATGGGCACATCAGTGACTGTGCACACTGCCCATGCAGATGAGGGGAGGCAGGCACCACAGGAGGGGTCACTTCCTAAGGAGGTGGAAGGGGCCAACTTTGCTGTGCCCATTGCATAGATAGAAGGATGGAGACCAGCAGATATAGGATCTATATCCATGACCTCCCCATAGAAGGGAAACTGTGCTCCTGGTCCCCGAAAAAGCGGCCCCTCTTTCCCTACTAGTGTGTGGCATGTGGCTGGGCCTGATGGCAGGGCCAACCCCGATCCCCAGATCCAGCCACTTCATCGAACTTGCATTCTAAGGCAGAAGAGAGACCAACAATAAAGACCAGAAGGAAGTAAATCAGGTAGCGTGAAGTACCAACGCTCATCCGGCTGGACGCTTGGACTGGCCGAATGTGACTGGATGTAAATTATACCTCAGTAAAGCTGGGGAAGTTAGTGCTCCAACATGGTCTGTGCTGTGAGGGGAGGTAGAGGGAGGAAGCTCAGATCAGCGGGGGTGCTGGCTTTGAGTAAGCCCCAGGAGATCCCGAGGGAATGAGCTCTGAGGATACCTGGGGAAGGGCGTCTGGACGGGGGGGAACAGCCAGTGCGGGGGCCCGAAGGCAGGCGTATGTCTGGCATGTTGGAGGAACATGTTTGAGGAGGCGGGTGTGGCTGAAACGAGCGAAGGGGACAGCAGCAGGAGAGGAGCTAGGAGGGGCAGGACATATCACGTAGGGGCTGCGTGGAACGTGAGGACCTTGGCTTCTCCTCTGAGAGAGACGGGGAGCCTGTGCAGGGGTTTTGAGCAGAGAAATGACACAAGCAGATTTAGATGCTAAAAGGATCATCACGCTGCTCAGTTGAAAATAGTTCTCGAGCCCCAGGAATAGTGGCAGCTGGGAGACCGGTTAAGGGGCTCTTACCATAACCCAGGGGAAACGACTGACCGTGGCTGGGACAGAGGTAGGAAGGGTGGTGCTGGGCAAGTGCTCACTCTGGATTTGTTTCAAGCTTAGCCAGCGGGCTTTCCTTACAGATGAAATGTGAGGTGTCACGGTCTGGGGCAAGAGCATCCAGAAGGATGGAGCTGCCGTCTCGTGCGATGGAGAGGCAGTGGGCAGTGGGGGTGGCGCAGGAGCTCAGGTGGCGCGTTGAGTTGGAGATGGCGCTACCAGACCTCCACCTGGAGATGCTGAGGAGTCGGACGCTGAAGTCCTGAGTTCAGGAGGAGGGCTGAGCTGCAGGTAGACATTTATCACGTCCAGTGATATTTGAATAGGCCCTGGTACTTAAGCCTGGAAACTAGGTGAATCGCTAAGGGGATGAACGCAGATGGAGAAGACTAAGGTTCTAGGGCACCCCAATAGTTCGAGGCAGGGAGAAGAGGTTGGCAAAGGACATCAAGAAGGAGCAGCCAGTGAAGTAGGAAGAAAATCAAGAGACTGTGGGAACCTGGGAGTGTGACAAAAAGGAGGGGGTGACCAGCTGTCTCAGATGCTGCTGATGGTCAAGGGACATGAGGACTGGGAAATGTTTCTGTTCTTTCTGCCTAAAATGCTCTTCCTTACGACCTGTATTCCCCTAGTCGATTCTTACCCATCCTTCTAACCTCTGCACACTTGTCACTTCCTCCTGGAAACCACTATAACCCCAAGACTTGTTGTTAAAGGCCCATTAAATGCCTTGTGCTTCCCCCTCAAAGCCCTTGTCACCTCAGATAGCTACATATTTGCTTGTATGGTTATAGGATAAATGTCAGCCTCCCCTGCCAGAGGTTATGACTGTTTTTGCTCACTCTGTGCTCAGTGCCCTGCACAGACCTGGGATAAGGCATACATATTCCATTGGAGAGAGAGCAGGTGGGCAGTGACCTGTGGTCCCACCTGCATTGCATCTACCGCCCTCCCTGAGCTGTCCCTCTTGGGGCCATCTTTTAATTCCCCTCCCCCCAACACATATGTATGGATACACACATGCATACCCTGTTGGGAATCGGGACCACTAAGTCGATGCAAAAACACAGGTGGATCCCAGGGGGCAATTTCCCATTAGATTCCTAGTGGGTATACCATGGAGCTGGGGACTCAGTTTTCTCATCTGTCTACTGGGGGCAATCAAGACTGTCCTGCTGATGGCCCAGCTATTGGAGAGTGTGTGTGTGTGTGTGTGTGTGTGTGTGTGTGTGTGTAATATTCATATGTGATTGAAAATGTGCAGATGTGTTGTAAAGTGTAGACAGCAATACCCAATGTCATCCTAACAGAAGACTATTGTCCTCCTCCGAGGCTACTGGGATGGATGTGAAAGAGATTTATAGATGGAAGCCCTGGAGCATGATGGTTTTAGGGTCAGAAAGACCTGGTTTCAAATTCTGACTATCCCTTACAAACTGTGGGTTTGGGGTTTTGGGGACATGTCTTAACCACTCTGAACCTCAATTTTCTTCTCTGCAAAATGGAGGTAATGACATCTCCCTCAGGAGAAGTTTTTAAGGATGACCGAGATCATGTTTGTAACGGTGATCATTATTACTTGATAGCAGAGCACAGTGGGCCTCAACAAAACCAAACACTCCCGCCCTCCACTGAGGTGGTTGTGGGAACCCAAAAGGGTAAAGCGTGTATGATCCATTTAGCCACACACGGTGAGTGCTTAACCAAATCAGGCTCTGAAACAGCAGAGCTGGCCCAGGAGAGGGGATGTGGTGAGGGCCAGGGAAAGCCCGGCCTCCAGGAGGGATGGCTCAGAGGTGGGTTTTGAGGCCCATCTGCAAGTGCGGGCAAGGCTGTCACTGGGAAGAGGAGCAGGTGTGTCCTGATGACCACAGAGGGCAGAACTGGGATTACTGGGAGAAAGGCAGGGAGGCTGACTTAAACACAGAATCAATGCATGTCTCTAGAGCTGCCCAAAGACAGGATGAGTGAGTGGCCTTGGGAGGCCCCCATCACTGGCAGTCACTGCAGAGGGGTTACTGAGCTGCCCCCATGGGAGGCCTCTCTATCCTATATTGGGTGCCTTCCTACTCCCTTCCTTATCTGGGAGCCTTGGTCACATATTTCTTATTCCAGTCTGTGGCACCAAAAGGTTTGAGGCACATGAGACGCACCTACAACAGAATCCTTAGAAATAAAGAAGAAAGGAAAACACGGAAATAGTATCATAAATTGAAGAAAGAGCCACACCCCACACCCAGGTGAAAGATTTGGTTCCGAACTGAGCACCCAATGTGGGTGAGCTCCCTGGCAGTCAGAGCCAAGAGGAGCTATCTCTGAGGGGCACGTGCGGCAGGGACACACGGTGAAACACAGTTCTAAGTCCTGAAATAGAACCATTTCCTATGTGGCCTACTGGTATTTCCCCAGCTTGAACATGCTAATGGGTGGTCCCCTGGAGGGTCACAGGAATAGGTGGGGTGTCAGCTCCTGATGGGACCTTCTGGGGCCCTGACGGTCAGCCTTCCTAGCGTGGGGGACTCTCGGGGCACTCGGGGACAGCACGGCTCCACTCCCCTCGGCACGCAGGCCTGTGTGCCTCCCTGGCGCTGACTAAGGGCAAAACCAAGCCGGAACAGCCAGGTCTGGCTCTCAGGGCACACAGCTAGGCCGACTGGCACTGTGGATACCCTGCCTGGCTACTTATGGGGGGCCTCCGGGAGGCCTGCAGTGTGGGGCTTCGAAGCCGGGTAGGGCTGATGGTGCCACTGAGGACTCTGCAAACCTTAGACTCCTTGTCTGAAAAGTGATAATGATAGAACTTACTTCTAGATTGGCGTGAGGTTTAAATGACCCGATGCATGGAGAGCGCAAGAGGCAGGGCCTCCTCAAGACCTGGAGGCTGCCATCGTCGGCCTCCACCTTATTACCAGAGTCAGGCCGGAAAGCCAGGAGCTCTGGCTCCCACCCACTCACGGTGTGCCCTTGGGTGCCCTTTCCCACCCAGCCTCACTGGCTCTCAGCCCCGGCGGGGGCTCACGTGGATAACCACGTGGAAGTGGGCATGCTAAGTCACCATTACCCCGAGGAACGTCCCTCACTGGCGGGAGGCCGTAGTGTGGGGTCTTGGACACGGCTTTGCCTTGGTCTGCGGCACTGGGAAGTGGGCTCCAAGGCCATGCCCTTGGCTCTCATGAGGCTGTCATTTGCTCCTGGTCTGTTAGCAGGCAAGTGGTAGCAGGAGCAGAAAAAAATTAGGGAAAAAAATCCCCGAAATTAAACACATTTCTCCCTTTAGCTGTTGCTGCTGTTCTTCGCAACTACCAGCCCCCAGTAATTCGGGGGGAAAATGCTGTGTTTAGATTTTTGTGGAAGGAAGCCTTGGCCCAACTCCTGGAATACCAGCGTGCAAGGGAACTGGCAGTCTTGAGGTTTCTCCCTACCCCAGAAGTCTGCCTTGGATTTGGGGAACCCCTAGTCACCTGGGCTTTTCCTCCAGAACCCCCGTAGCATCTGCCCGGGATGTGCTGTTATTATTGTGATCGCTCTCGCTTTAAAAATGATGGGACTGCCTTTCCCAGAGGTCACTTGCCTGCTGCAGTCATAGAGCTCACGGGAGAGCTGGGACTCGAACTCAGGTCCGTGAAGCCAAGCACGGGGCTATTCTCTTTCTGCCATGTGACCTGCTTCCCAGTGTCCGGCGTGGTCTCGGGCTCACGGGCTTCATTGTGCATCGAGCTGCCTGGCGCTTGGGTCTCATCTGGCCTCACGGACCCCAGATGCGAGGATGGGGCTGGCGGCACGAGGGCCACGGAGGACACAAGTTACAAGTCGATTTCTGTTCCCACCTACAACTACTGAACCCGTCTCTGGGCCTGGGGCCAAGGACTCTGCATTCGTGTCTCCACTGAGTCACTCTCCCCCGCAGCATGCTCCACCGCCATCCCTCCATCAGGCGGGCCTCAGGCCACTCCTGCCCCCTTCGTGCCCCACCGAACTCCTCCAGGGAGGGCTTCGTACTTCCTGCCTTCCCATCTGCCCTTCCAAGGGTCTGGGTTTGGCCACCACCAAATAAGTGCTCCTTGGTGCTAAATCCAGAAACTTCTCCCGGGGGCTCTCAGGAAGCACAGGGCCAGGGCTGGCCCTAGTTGGGAGGACTGGTCACGGTGGTGCTCAGCCAGGCCTGCATAGGAGCGTGCACCCAGCCTCACGCTTGCCACACGGGTGGCTCTCTGAGGCCTGTGGTGCTGTTCTGAGATGTGGGGGTGTGTCCACCTCAGTTTCCCAACTCAGTGGTTCCTGTGTCATGACTGAAAGGTTCTTCATTTTTCTACGTCTGAGATACTCTGATCCTTAGCACTCGGTTGTGATGGGTCCAGGGCAGGAGGGCCCACAAGGGCCAGAGGTGGAGGATGTATGTGGAGACCATAGCGATGTCTTTGAACACCTCCTTCTTGCTTTCTGTATAATTTTATTTCTTCATCACAACACTCTCCTTGGGGGGCAGGGAATGTCCTCCTACCCCCTCCTATCCAAGAATGAAGGCTCAGAAAGGGGCAGTGTCTTGTCCAAGGTCACCAGCCAAGCCAGGCCTCAAACTCAGGTTGATCCTGACTTCAAGATCCTGTCCTTTCTGCTCCGGCCACTGCCTCTTTTCAAGCTGGGGTCTGGGAGGCAGGCAGGGCTGGAGAGCAGAGAGGCCTGGGCAGGGCGTTTCAGGCAAAGGCTTGGAGGCCGTGATGATGAAAGCTCCAGGCTGCAGCCCAGCACTGACACTCTCATTTCCGCTCTACCTTGAGAGCTCTGTGACCTTGGGCAGATCCTTTCCCTTTTAGCCCAGGCCCCCTTGAGGGCCTCCTCTTCCCTGGTGTTCCGGGGAACATTCCACACGTCCAAGGTACCCTCGATCTAAGACATGACATGAGTTAAATAATAGCACACTTGGGGATGTGCTAACGCATACTATTTTAAGGATGTGTACATTTTATGACATATTTTCATTTCCAAAATGTGAAAAAATGTGCATCCTGGAATGAAAGCACCACAGGAACCTCTGTCACCTCAGGTTGCCAGCCTAGCTGTCGGGGCAGCCCTTTCTAGATATGGCCTAGGTCTAGGGTCATGAGTGAATTCAGTGAAGGGTGGCTCCGGAAGTCTGGAGGCCTGGTCACTGCCAGGCTGGGTTAGGGCTGAGAGGGTCGGTGCGGCAGGATGAGGGGGTTCTGATCTGAACACAGCCCTGGCCCCCTGTGGCCCTCCTGGGCTGGCTCAGTGGCCTCTTCCCTATGCTTGCGCTTTCTCTCCTCTCTGTCTCAGTCAGAGACAGTTCCAGAGAAAGGAGCACACCCCCCAGGCTAGTGTGTGAATGACCGTCTCTGCATTGGGAAAGGATCATGGCCCTGGGCTGGGTCTCATGTCCGGAGCACCTCGCCAGACCCTGATTCTGTCATACATGCCCTGTTGCACACTGTCTCGTATGTGTCCTTACCCACAAACACATACACATCACACCCCATATGTGTCCATATGCACGTACAAGCACACACCACACCTCATGTGTGTCCTGATGCACACACACCCACTTGTGCACGCGCACACACTTCTATCACCTGTACGAACCACATACGCTATACACGATGGTCATTTACACGAGCCTTTCGCACACGTGTGGAATCAGGTCGCATAAACCGGTGACACATCTTCACCGTGTATACATCTACTCGCATTTACACAGCCTCTCCCCCCCGCCGAGAATTCTCCCGCAAACAGGTGCCCACTCGCCCCCGTTATGTTCCCTGCACAAACTCTCACACACTTCCACTCACACCCTCCATGTTGCATCACGGGGAGCTCTCCCACCCCCTGCTCCCTGAGCTGGGTGCCGAGGGAGGAGGACCCGGATGCCAGGACGGACTGCTCAGGGCCCCCCCATTTACTGATGGATCACAAAGGGACTGGACTCCAAAGAGCGCCCTCCCCAGTCGCCCCCTTGCAGCCCTCGGCCGGCCCAGCCCGGGGAAGTCCAGACGAGGGTAATTCAGTTTCCAAACTCCACTTGACTGACAATTTATTTAGGCCAATTGGCCATCCCGCCTGCTCTGCATCACTGACTCCGCATGGATTAACTCAAACGCTGTATACCCCGCTGGGCGGATTTAATTAGGTGAAAAACCCGACCTGAAGCCTCCGGGGGCTCGGGGCCTGGACAGCAGCCAGGGCTCCTGTGATCAGCCCCACCGCCTGCAGCCCTGCTGGTCTTGGAATCCTCGGGAAGGACCAGGTCCACCCCGCGGTGTCCCAGTGATGAATGTGAGGCCCAGAGCAGGTGACCTGCCAAGGTCACACAGCGCGAGAGCGCCAGGCCAGAATGGAGGTCCCCGCCCCACGTTACAACCATCGCCTGCTTCCTGGAACGCCAGACTGCCTGCAGGAACGCGGATCCCCCGCCGCGAACCCCTGAACAATTCTGAAAGGCGAGCACGATTTTCGACAGATGACTGTGGCATACATAATTTATAAGTGAAAGTCACAGCGCATATTGGTCATTTTAATAGATAGTAAATTGCTCTCCTGATTTATGGTTTCAGGGGTGGGGTTACAATAAAAATAACTTGGTGATTTATAAAACATCTTCTTAAGTCAACAGATCTTTAGTAGGTTTGTCTGACTTTACAGCCAACAGCCTCACCACCCTGGTTACCATAGAAATGGGATGCCTCGTTCTGTTGCCATGACTACCACTTTCTAGAACACCATTGGTGGGTCTTTCACAGTTTGTGATTTGGTTCTGGGCAGGGGGGGGCGGGGGGAGCCAGGACTACCAGCTTGGGTTTATGCTGCATTATCAGGCGATCTTGCCTGTGTTGTCTCGAAATTTCCCTGCGTGGCCTCTGAGGTGACCAGGCTAGGTGACAGCTGTCTCTGAGCCACCAAGCAAAACTCCCTTTGTGCCCCCCTTTTCCCCTCAACAAGCAAACCAGCGGCCCAGGAGACAGCCCAGGCCTTACACTGGCCTTCCTGCAGCCTAGATCCTGGGTGTGGGGGGCGAGGCTGCTGCGGGTGGGCTGGGGAAGGAGACAAGGCCCAGTGGGGCAGGGCTGGCGTGGAGGCCCGAAGTCAGGAAGAGGGTGGCTGAGGGGCAGGTGGAGGGGCTGGAGGTCCAGGCGCTGGCACGGGAGGCAGCTGAGGGCCTCGGGGAAGGCTGAAGAGGCGGAGGCGAGGGGCTGGAGCTGCTGTCCTGTGGGAGCGACAGACTCTGAGTCAGCCCCACCTTGGGGGGGGAGATGGGCAGAAGAGGGGCCAGCTGGGTGCCAGTGCCTGGGTGCCGTGGTGCGGGTAGTGAGCGTGCTGTGTGGTGACGGCCGCCGCATCACCTGCGGGCTCCGAGTGTGAGTGCCCGAGTGCCGTGGGGCTGCGGGGGTGTGCACCGGGGGCCACAGCCCCTGTGTCATCTGTGCACGGTGGTCAGGACACCAGGCTGTGGTCTGTGTGGCTACACGGACAGCGTGCGCGTGAGGTAAGGGCTGAGGTGTGTACCCGGGTAGTCGTGGGTCTGTGGTCTCCGGGGGGCCGGGCATCAGCAGGCGGCAGCTCACGTGGGCTGCAGCCCCTCCATCCAGGGCTGCAGCCCAGGAACAGTTCAGGCGGGGCTGGGCTCCAGCCTGTGGGGTCAGGCACCCCAGTTCTCTCCCTCCCAGGGGTGGGGTGGGCATACCCGGCCCTCAGGGAGTCTGAGCTGTGGGTGCCAAGCTCCGAGACGGAGGCATCCAGACAGTCGGGGCCAGCTATCTACCCAGTGTCTTTGGCAAGTCTGCAGGCGGAAGGAGTTTAGGTTCTAGAGCTAGATGCACTTGGAGTCCCAGCCGCAGCGTCCTCACGAGCTCTGAAGCCTTGGTGCAGTCCCTGACCTCCCTGTCCCTGGGTGTCCTTTTTGGCACAACGGGGTAGGACCACCTGTCTCACGAGGTCAGTGAGAGGACTGAAGGCCCAGAGTGGGACCTTAGCTCTGGTAGCTTCCTCCTCTGTCATTCCTGTGTCAGCTTCTGTGATGGTGGACAGGAGGGAGCTGGGGTTCGGCTGGATGTGAGCTCTTGCTTTGGGGGCGTGCTCTGGCTGGCCTGCTGGTCCCTGGGCATAGGAGAGTGTGGCAGTCTGAGCACCCCAGGGGCACCTGCCTCCGCAGCCCTCCTCAGCCCTCCTCAGCCCTCCTAGGGCCCACTTGGGCCTGGGTGTTGCCGGGGCCCTGCCTGTGCCTGCCCGCAGCAGGGGCCATGAAGGCAGGCGCCCAGGAAGCCTGGGCAGGGCAGCAGGCCTGGTTCCTACCTCCCTTGCTTCCTCCTGGGAAAGGAGTCCTGGCACCTGGCTCTGGGCTGGGCTGCCACCACCCCAACCCCGCCACCTCCCTGGGTGCCAGGGCCCGGAGCAGTAGGCATCCACACAGGATGTCCATTGATTGCTGAGAAGCAATATTTTTTCTACCCTAATTTTATCAGCCGCTTCCTCTTCCAGGGCCTCAGTTTTCCCATCGGGACTATTCCTGTGAGAGGGTCAAGCGGGATGAGAGCTCTGCGGGCCTGTGGGGGCACCTGGGACGTGAGTGCCTTGTCGGGGCTGTTTCTGTGAGCCTCCCCACGCACTAATGAGCCAGGGTTGGAGACAGGTGTGCTGCTTCCCTGGGGGTGAATTTAGAGACTCCTTGGGGAGGGTCCCTTCATTTGCTGCCTCGTTAGGGCCTCAGCTCCAAGAGGAGCCTCACCTGGAGAAGGGGCCCCAGGAGTAGAGCTACTTAGTGGGGCACTCAAGGATGAATGGATTTTTCCAGAGATACAAAGACATGGAGGTGGGGGAGACATGGAGAAGGAGGTCAGAAGTAGCAGAGGGTTGCGGGTGGCAAGAACGTTGGGTGTGTGTAGGGAGAGAGCCCTGGGAGGTCAGTGAGGCCAGGTGCAGAGAGTCTCCTGTGTCAGGGCTTTTCTCTGTGCGCAGCATGCTCAGAGGTGCCACCGGGTTGCTCCCTCTGGTAGCTGTGGGACAGCAGCTGAGACACTGAGCCTAAACCTGCTTAGCTTTGATGGCAGTGGTGCTATTGAGACGGGGTCACATGTAAGCAGAGGGGACAGAGGAGGATAGATGGGAGAGGCCTTAGGAAAGGGATGCCATGGCTGGTGGGGCAGTGAGGAGGGGAAGTGCCTCATGCTTCTGCCCCTGGCCAGGAATGGGGGGGCCCAGCGATGCAGTGGGCCCTGCCTCTCAGCGTTTCTCAGACACGCATGGGGTACATGTTCTTCTCCTCTCTCACAAAGTCCACGGCAGGGGCATGACCTGCCCTTTGGGATCTGGTGAATGTCAAACTCTAAGACGTGGGGGCCCCCAGAGGAAATCTGCAGGCAAATACCCAGCGTTTGGGAATGTGTCTTTAGCTCCAGGGGCTTCGGCAACTCTGGTGATGAAAGGAGCTCTGGAGCTAGATGAACTGTGGTCAGAGGTAGTGGCCTCCTGGAGTTGCTTCCACTTTGCTTTCCCGGTCCACTTCCATGGTGGCCCAGCTGTGCACTCTCTGGACCCTTAGAGAGCTGTTTCTGGAGTGGGAAGCCCTGGCTTAGTCCCTACCCTGCCCGAGCTTGTCCAAACCCCACCTACTTCAAGACAGGGCTGAGGGAGCTTATCTTTTCAGTTCATTGCATTGTACTTGTCTTCATGTGTGTCCTTTACCCTCAGCTGGGCAGGGAGCTCCCCAAGGCTGAGGCTCTATTCCACTCTGCTGGTCATAACCTAGCGCCTGGTAAAGAGTGGAAGGAAGAAAGGGTGGATGGAAGGATGAATGGCTGGATGGCTGGATGGTTGGAGGGGGGCTGGATGGCTGGATGATTGGATGGGTGGCTGGATGGCTGGATGGCTGGATGAGCAGGCAGGTGGAAGGAAGGAAGGGAAGGAAAGGAGGGAGGGAGGAGGGAAAGGAGGAAGGATAGATGAGTGACAGGAGAGATCCATCAGTGGATGGAAGGAAGGATGCACAAGGATCATACTTGATAGTAGTCTAGGATAACATTTTAAAAAATTGTGCAATGCTCTAAAACCAGCAGGACTCAGAGTATACCATGATGCGTGGCTCAGGGAAACGGCTTCCTGTTTGGGGGCCTGAGGCTTCCCATCTTGGACCAGAGAATGTCTACAGACTTCTCTTACTCTGACATTCTGAAATGCAGTCTTTGTCCCTTCCCCTTCCTTCACCCCTTCCTTCGCCCCTTCCTCCAACCCAGAGTGTTCCTTGAAAGGTCCACATAGTTCTTGGTTTCTAGATCCATGCCGGGTTAGGTGCCAGGTCCCGTGGCTGTGGTCAACCCAGACAGGGCTGTTCCTGGACTTCCCGTGCTGCCCCCCCACCCCCACCACCTACTATGACCACAAGGTGGGGAGGTGCATCTGTGCAGACTATAGCGTTGCTAGAAGCAGCGTGGCTGCCTCTTGTCGTGGACACAGGGCGGGGCCTTGGCACTTCTTGAAGATCTGTGAGGGCAACTCTGGAGAACACAGGTGCCCCCCACTCCAGACTGTAGCCCGGGGCTGCTTCCAGAAGGTGTCCTTGCTCCGGACATTGTCTTGTGCAGGCTGGGAGAAAGGGCCCCAGAGGGGAAGGGAACTGTGGGAACATGCAGGCGGGGATGACCAGCCGGGCTCCTGGAGGAGGACCAACTGGCGGGGCTTCCTCCAGAGCTCTGGGGGACCCAGCTGGAGGCTGTAAGGAGAGGCCTTGCCTGGAATTCAGTCTGAGCTGATAGACAGCGCTGGATTCTCTTTGCTCAGGTATCCATGTCTGCTGGGGGCCAGAGAAGCCCAGGGTCATCAGATGAGGCCACCAAACCAAAGCAAAGGAGCTCCTGAACCTTTCTCCAGGGGCTCAGGGCCAGAACAGGTGGTTCTGGACAGGCTGGGTCATCCCAGCCATTTCTTTCTCACTGGTAGGGTCTGAGAGGAGGAGGCGCCCATATATGTTTGGAAAGCCCTAGCGCCCAGCAACTCCCTCCTCCGTCCCACCCACTCCCCTCCCCTGGGGCTGGCAGGCAGCAGGAGAGAAGCAGACCCTGTGGTGTATGCTGCCTTTGAGGACCCCTGGTCCAACTCTCCTGCTGCTTGAACCTGCAGCACAGTTTTGCTGCCGAATGACCACGTAGCCTCTATCTCAGCACTTCCAGGCACGGGGAACTCACGTCCAAGCTGGTGGTGGAAGTTCCTAGGAGGACGGAGAGATGGAGTGTAAAAGCCGTCTAAGGCCGTGGGGCAGATGTCTATCTTTTGCAGTTCTAGATTCAAGAGCACCCGAAAGAGCCCCCATCAATGAGGTATACATTCCTGAAAAGGAAGGCTAAGGGACTGCGGTAGGAAGGAGGAGGCCTGGGCCATGTGGCCTGGGAGGGGCCAGATTCCACCATCACTGCCCCTTCTCATTCCTTTGCCACCTTCAACCCCAACAGGCTAGCGCAGTTTTATGCTCAGGGTGGGCTACGTGCTTTGCAAAATCCTCCCCCCACACGCCCACCAAACCACAGCGGCTTAACACAGTAGTAGTTGGTTTTCCACTCAGGTATTTAGTGGATATCTTCCTTTTCAGGGACCGAGGCTACGTCCTGGTGGACGCCCTGGGCCCTAGGGCATCAGCATGTAACTGGCAGCTGGGGGAGGAAAGGGCCTGGAAGACTGAGTAGAGCGGTTCTAAGAGCCAGGCCTGTCACCAGCGCATAACCTAGTGGGTTGTCCCTTTCATGCCCTGTCCACTGGCCGTGAACTCAGTCACGGGACCCCAGCTAACCCCAAGGAAGCCTGCAAATGGAGTCGGGCGGCACGTTCAGTAGGAAAGGAGAGGCATTTGTGAAAATAAAGCAATCTCTGCCACAACTTCTCACCTCCCTGAGCCTCTTAGTCGGTGCTCTGAGGATGGAAAGGTGGCCTGTCCGTTTGGCCCAGGTTGGAGGGGACGCTGAGCAGGCATCTTCCCCTGGCCTGGCCTCTGACCAGACCCAACGCAAAGGTACCCCGGGTTTCTTTGCGCTGGGTGGGAGGGCCTCCCTCTGACACTGTGTTTCTCCTCCGCAGTATGTGGCCTTTGCCTCCCTCTTCTTCATCCTGGTCTCCATCACCACCTTCTGCCTGGAGACCCACGAGCGCTTCAACCCTATTGTGAACAAGACCGAGATCGAGAACGTTCGGAATGGCACGCAAGTGCGCTACTACCGGGAAGCGGAGACGGAGGCCTTCCTCACCTACATCGAGGGCGTCTGCGTGGTCTGGTTTACCTTCGAGTTTCTCATGCGTGTCGTCTTCTGCCCCAACAAGGTAGAGTTCATCAAGAACTCGCTCAACATCATTGACTTTGTGGCCATCCTCCCCTTCTACCTGGAGGTGGGCCTAAGCGGGCTGTCCTCTAAGGCTGCCAAGGACGTCCTGGGCTTCCTGCGCGTCGTCCGCTTTGTGCGCATCCTGCGCATCTTCAAGCTGACCCGCCACTTCGTGGGCCTGCGGGTTCTGGGCCACACTCTCCGTGCCAGCACCAATGAGTTCTTGCTGCTTATCATCTTCCTGGCCCTGGGCGTCCTGATCTTTGCCACCATGATCTACTATGCCGAGAGGATAGGGGCCCAGCCCAATGACCCCAGCGCCAGTGAGCACACCCACTTTAAGAACATCCCCATTGGCTTCTGGTGGGCCGTGGTCACCATGACAACGCTGGGCTACGGAGACATGTACCCGCAGACGTGGTCCGGCATGCTGGTGGGAGCACTGTGTGCGCTGGCGGGCGTGCTGACCATCGCCATGCCTGTGCCCGTCATCGTGAACAATTTTGGGATGTATTACTCCTTAGCCATGGCTAAGCAGAAACTACCAAAGAAAAAAAAGAAGCATATTCCACGGCCACCGCAGCTGGGATCTCCCAATTATTGTAAATCTGTCGTAAACTCTCCACACCACAGTACTCAGAGTGACACATGCCCGCTGGCCCAGGAAGAAATTTTAGAAATTAACAGAGCAGGTAGGAAACCTCTTAGAGGCATGTCGATCTGACCTTTCACCTCCGCCCCCTGTAGCGATGATTCCTGATTCAGTCAGACTGCTTCCTTAGTTCCGTGGGCAACCCCGGACCCCGCACTCAGTCTTGAGGTGTGGAGCCTGGGGGCCCAGGGAGATGCTGGGCAGCCAAATTCACAAGGCGAGAGCCTGCTGGAGGAACCTCACTGGTGGCCCTGGGTAAGGAGGTTGGCGCGCTGGTCTCGTGAGGTTCTGAAGAGACGACATGGCCCGCGAGGTTGCTGAGGACTCTCTTAGCAGGAGCCCAGGGGGCTGCTGCTCGGTGGGCAGGAGGCAAGCGTGAGTCTCTGACTCAGGCCACTGTCCCAGTGTCGGGGCAGGGCAGGGGTGGGTGTGATTCGGAAATGCCAGACAGCTTCTGATGTGGTCTTTACTCGGCTCCCTTCAGGCTGTGCGGGCAGCACAGTTGGTGCACGGGATCTGGCAGGAGGGTCCCTGCGAAGGCAGTAGCAAGGATTCTCACCCCCAACAGAGCCTGTCTCCATAGCTGAGTAGAACTCCTGCTCTGATTCCGGCTGCCTAGCTCCAGGTGCGTCCTAGGAGACGCCTGTAGCCCTCCGTAACAAGCTTACTTACCCCATAGCATGCCGAACCAACTCATCTACCACCACTCTAGAGTTTAGCATTTATCTTTAGGAACCTGTTGGAGCGACTCTAGCTTTCACGTTGTCTGTTTGGGTTGACGGTCGAGTGGGAGTTTCCGGTGGCCTTCTTCTGATGGAAGCGGCTGGTGAGCAAAGGACTAGAGGGGGGCCACCACCCCGGGCAGCTTAGATGAAAGCACTACAGACCAGCAACCACCTCCCACCGAGGGTTCTCCCCATTTCCGGCAGTAGGTACTGCAGCAGCAATACGTGACATCCAGACCAGTGTACAGCCACATTCCCGTGAATTCAGTGGGGGGCCAGGGGGGAGGGGGGCCACGAAACAATACTAGTCACCGTGGGATATATTCTCATATTCCATGGCTAGTGGTTTGTTATGGGACTATCTCAGTTTTATGAGAACCTGCACATAGCACATAAAGTTGATCACGGGGCTCTGGTCCGAAGATATAAAGCCCATAGTCTACCTCTACCCATGGAATACCATCGACCTATTCTGTGGACACAGGGATTTCAAGGAAGTGAATGACCCAGAGAAGAATGACAACACTGAGCTAAGAAGTGCCGGGGTGAGGGAGGCTGAGTGAGTGGTAGGTAGCATTTAGTCTATGAAGGACGTCCCCGTGCCCAGGTCTGGCAGGAGGCTAGCTCAGCCCTGGATGAGCAAGTTTCCCCCGGTTTGGGTGGCCTCACCCAGCGGATGATTGATTCTTCCCCGCTAATGCGCCCACCACCCTGTCCTGCCCCCGATCTGGCTTCATTCCACACCTGTGCTGCCCAGCGCAGTACCCCCAAGACCCGCCTCTCTGCCCGTGGGGGTTCTCCTGCCCGTTCATCTGGTCCCATGCCCCTCCCTGCTTCCTGGATTCCTGTAGGCACTCAAGAGGAATGTGGTCAGGGTCCTGGGCTGGAACAGGGGGTGGGTGAGGGTCTCCGAGGCTAAAACAGGGGGCCTGAGATAGGGCCGGGCCCCGGGCTGAGGCATGGCTCCCGTCAGCAGGTGAGGCACGGGCTAGTGGAGAGCTCCTACCCCACCTCTCTGCTTTGGATTAGGTGGACGTGTGACCTCAGGAGGCACCATCACAGCAAGAGGAGTTCCTGGGGCTCTGGGGAGGGTCTGGGCTGGCTCAGCCCCCACTTCCACTCCAGGCCCCAGCAGGAAGAGCTCAGAGTTGGGTGACATCACCGTGACACTACTTGGCCCTCCTGTCACATGCCCTGCAACACTCGATCTGTCAGTGCCCCAAGCTTGGGTGCCCAGGCCAGCCTACCAAGGATCCCCAGTTCACTCCAGTCAGGCACAGACTCCTCTGTACTCCTAGAAAATGCCAGTATTCTCCATGTGCTGAGGGCATGCACACACACATGCAAGCTCAAACACGCACACATGCACGCACATGTGTGCCAAGTGCAGGCGTGTGTGTTTGGACATGCACGCCAGCTAGTCCCAGAGACAAAGCCCTCTTCCCATGCTGCAGCAGACCTGTGAAGCCCTTCCACTCCTTGTGGATCCCCTGAGCCCCCCAGCCCTGGCCGCCCTGGCCCCAGACCTCACGGACCCAGAGAGCTCTGGCTCGCGCAGTCTCTGGCTGAGGAGGGATTTGGGGCCTCCCAAGCTGGCCCTCAGGAGCCCAGATGCCCAGACCTTCCTGCCTTTCTCTCCCCCAACTACAGTCTGCCCTCCCTCCCTCCCCAAATACTCACTTGCCCTGGAGGTGCTGTCGTGCTGTCCAGACCTTGGCTCCCAGACCCCTCTGAGCCTCATCCCTAACCCAAACACTCCTGCTTCCAAAAGCTGGTATGTGAAACCCAGATGATCTATCACCAAGGTGCGTGGTCCTAAAGGGACCTCCGTCTCTGCATCACTGAGTCCCTTCCCATTTGTTCCCTCCTCTGCTTGCAGCTACATACCTAGATGGGAGTGGGGGTGTCTATGAGTGAGTGGGGTGGGGAGGCCAGAGGTGAGGAAGGCAAATGTGGATGGAGACCTGACCCTACAAGAATTGAGAGAGGTAAGACACGACCCCACAAGGCCTTTCCAGCCTCGCTCCACCCCCCAAGGACAGTCAGGTGGCCTCGGTGAAATCTGGGTTTCCTAATTCCACATTTAGAATCTGGTTTAAGGCCACATGGAGCCTGCTGGGCTCTGGGACACCCCCTACCCCTCACCTCCCCCACCAAGGGCCAGACTCCTAGGACTCAAGCAAGGCCTCCCAGGCACATCAACAGCACCTTCCCTCACCTCCACCTCTTGGTCTGTCCTGAAGCTTCAGGTCTGTGTGTCTGTGAGGGACGATCTGGTCTCTTCCTCTGTACCATGGCTGGCATGGCCTCAGGGTTTTGGGGATTTGTCCTGTGGGGGGTCATAGAGCCTCATGGGGGGATGCCAGGAGGGCACCCCACATAGGGACTGCCTGGGGCCGATGGCTCAGGAGAAGCTGCTCATCTCCCCGGAAGGGTCTCCTCCCCCTCTGTAGTCGGGCTCCTAAACCACCTGCCCTGGACAGCTCGGAGCGCTCCCTCTGTCCTGCCATGTCCATTCACGTGTGTGTCTTGTCCATCTCCGCTCCTGTGACATGGGTTGGTCCTCTGTGGCGCTGCGTACGGGGCTCCCACTGTAGGTGAGCGGGGTGCTGGCACAGGGGTGGGTTGGTGGCCACACCTACTTTTTGCCCACTGGCAGGTAGGACAGCATGAAGCCCCAGAGAAACTCCCACCTGGGCTCCCCAGGAGCTACCACTGCAGCCTCTGGTCCTCTTGGAAGGGGGCTTCTCCCCTGGGCAGCTGCGTCGGCAGGGGGTGTCCCCCGCTGGGCTGCAGGGGGTGCTGGGAGTGGCAGTAGTCCATGGGGCGGGAGGGTGACACGATCCGGGAGGGGTGACCAGACAGGGTGCGGGCAGGGGCCCTGCACATGGGGCCGACCGAGTTTTTGCTTGGGTTCGAGGGCCAGGGTGGGCAGCTGGGGTTCGGAGTGGGGTCCTCGTGGCCCCCAAGCGGGCCAAGGGGGAAATAGTAGAGAAATGAGCCCACTCTGGGGGCCAGGCATGGGTGTTCTTTTCTGTGTTCACATTTTCTCTCTTTCTCTCTCTCTCCACTAATCATGTTTCTCTCTCTCTCTCTCTCTTTCTCTCTCTCTCCTCGTTTTGTTGCATGACTTGTGCCAGTTCTCGTGATTATACTCTACTCATGTCTCTCACAGACTGTCCCCAGTTAGCCTGGGACTTTTTCCCTGGGCCCCCAGCTGGGCAGACCCCTGGGGGCTAAACCTAAGGCAATGCCCAGCACCCCCCCACCCTGCCCCAGCCTGGCATGCGCCCCCCCCCGGCGCCCGCTGCTGGTGTGAACAGTAAGTACCTCGGCGGTGCCCGGAGAGCAGGGCAGAGACGCCAGCCGTGCTGGCCGAGGGCCCACACACCGGGTTCTCCTTGCTCCAAAGTTTAAAAAAAAATGACCCTCTTGCAGATGCTCATCTCTCTCAGCCCATTTCAAAGCCTGGAAACCATCTCCGTGAGACGCTGCCCATGCTGTCATTTCATCATTGCAGGCCGGCGGGGCTGGGGGGCCGAGGGCCCGGGCCAGGGCAGGCAGGGCTCCCGGCCTTCGGGGGAGCAGGTGGGAACCAGGGCTCCCGGTGGCCTTCTCCTCCGAAGGACAGGGCGGGGGTGGGTGGGGGGAGGCTTGGGTGCGCTGGCACTTCCGGCCTCTTTCACGGGTTCCCCGGGTTCAGAGAGTCGGGCCCTCGTTGGTTTCTCTCCTTTCCAGCCGCCCCTCTGGAGTTGGGGAGGGAGAACCCAGACGAACCCAACCCGCAGATAAACCCGCTGCCCGGGGAGGCTGGCTCCTTCGCAGAGCGGGACCCAGACCAGCACCCAGCCCTAGCTTCCCGCGAAGGCCACCACCATTGAGAGAAGCAGCAGGCCCCAGGGGGGTCCTGGAGGCTTTCCAGAGAGACGCGGGTGCACAGCTCACATGCACCCGGGAGGCCCGACGGCTGCCCCTGCCCCCGGCCCCCGCGGGCAGACCAGCCCAACTTGGGGCCCTGGAAGGCCGAGGGAGCCGGACTCTCCGGGGGGCACGCGCGGAGGGGCGGGGGCTCAGAGCCGGAGGCCGGGTCGCCACCCACCTCTGACCCACCCCGGCCGGGCTACCGGCTAGAGGTACCTCCCCAGACAGACAGACAGACGGTGGCCTACAGGGAGGCAGCACGCCCGCACCTCACTCACTCTCCCCTCCCTGGTGCCCCTTCCCTTCTGTCCCCCTGCGCCCGCCCTGCCCCGGGAGGGGACACAGGGGCCAGCCAGAGTGGGAGGCAGGCCGGGGCGTGTCCGTGCGCACACGTGTGTGCCCACAGACACGCCCCAAGCGCCAGGCAGCTCCCAGACCCCAGAGAGGCCCCAGTCACGTGGTGTCAGAGTTACCTTGGTAACTGGCCTTTCTGGTTCAGAATAAATCGGGGAGCCAAGCCCCTGGGATTTGTCAAGAAACGCACTGTACGTGAAATGCTTTGCCATCTTGTACGACAGACTTTTTTTTTTTAAGTTCCAAAATTATGATGGGATTTTTTTTCTTTTTCTTTTTCTTTTCTTTTTCTTTTTCTTTCTTTTTTTTTTTTTTTTTTGGATTTGCTTTACGAATAAACCTGATTGGTCCATTTCTCTTTTGACTGACTGCCTCTTTGTAGTGACATGATGTGTACACGGGCCGTGATCCCACCCATGGGCACGTTGAGTGTGTGCACGTGGAGGAGGATCACTTGTGCGTGTAGTTACATGATGTGAACAAGGTCATGGAGGAGGGTCCGCTCTTTAGCCTTTCAGAGAGCCTCCCCTCGTGTTCACACCCACGTTGGTGTCGCCTTCCCAGGAGGCTCTCACCCCAGATGAAAGCTTTGAGGAAGCCCCGGTGCCCACCGTGGGGACTGAGTTGCTCTGCCCTGGCCTGGAAGATTCTGCTTTGAGGGCAGAGAGCAGGGGGCAGGCTCAGTCCCCAAGAGTGATGGGCGGGAGCCGAGGCCAGACAGGGCTACCTGTGCCAGCTCCAGAGGCTTCCACGGCTCTGCCCCTGGACTTGGGAGAGGGAGCACTCCTTGCTCTGGCCAGGCCTTGCCCCCCACCACGTGTGTCCTCAAACCTCCCCCCAGGCTCCTTCTCAGGCTGTCACAGAGGCCAAGATTCCTCTTTCCCTGCCCGAGTCCATCCGCCACTGTTGTCTTTACACGTCCATTTGCTCTCTCTGCTTTGCCGGGACGCTGCTATGAGGAGCGGAGGAAGGGAGGCCCTCCCACGTCACGGCCCGCTCTCACCGCTCATGCATACATCCCTCCTGTGCCTGTGCCAGCTGACCAGGCCCGCTGCGGGCGGAGAGGGGTGGCAGACGCCGGCGTGATCTGAGTGGGGTCAGGGCCAACTGAGGGACTAGCTTAAGGCTGCGTGGGGGGTGGAGAGGGTAGGGCGGTTGACCTGAGTCTGTGGAGACAGAGGAGGCCGTGTGGCCAGGCCTGGTCTGCATGTGGGCCTGTGGGCATACTGAGTGGCCTGGGCAAGCCTGTGGGGACAGAGGAGGCCGTGTGGCCAGGAGTAGTCTGGATGGGGGGTGGGTATGCAGAGTGACCTGGATGAGCCTATGGGGATAGAAGAGACTGCATGGCCAGCCCTAGTCTGTATGGGGGTTGGGGCAGAGAGCGACCAAGGTGAATCTGGGGACAGAGGAGGCCGTGTGGCAAGGCTTGGTCTGCATGTGGGCCTGTGGGCGTACAGAGTAACCCAGGCGAGCCTGTGGGGACAGAGGAGGCCATGTGGCCAGGAGTAGTCTGGATGGGGGGTGGGTATGCGGAGTGACCTGGGTGAGCCTATGGAGACAGAAGAGACTGCATGGCCAGCCCTAGTCTGTATGGGGGTTGGGGCAGAGAGCGACCCAGGTGAATCTGGGGATAGAGGAGGCCATGTGGCCAGGCCTGGTCTGCATGTGGGCCTGTGGGCGTACGGAGTGGCCTGGGCGAGCCTGTGGGGACAGAGGAGACCGTGTGGCCAGGAGTAGTCTGGATGGGGGGTGGGTATGCGGAGTGAACTATCTATGGGGATAGAAGAGACAGCATGGCCAGCCCTAGTCTGTATGGGGGTTGGGGCAGAGAGCGACCAAGGTGAATCTGGGGACAGAGGAGGCCGTGTGGCCAGGCCTGGTGTGTACGGGGGTAAGGCATGCCGAGGAACCAGGTTGAATCCAAACAGTGGGGGCAGGATGAGCGATGACATAGGGTATGTGTGGACAGCAGCGCGATGCGGGTGGTGAGGCGGATGGCAGTGGGGGAGGGGAGGTGACAGATGGGGTGTCAGTGGGCTGGGGCGCCTTGAGGAGCTAGCTAGGTGCGATCGGCAGCAGCCAGGCTCTGGTCAGCAGCAGAGAGCCGTCTGAAAAGGCCCCCTCTGTGGACTGGAGTCTTCCCGCGTGTCTGTCTGTCCTCTCCCCGAGCTCTGTGTCTGCCCCCCTACCCATGACCGCATCCACACCATCCTGTCTCATCGGCCCCGCCTGGGCCCTGGGCCCTGGGCCCAGCCCCCAGCACCACGCTTGCTGGCCCCATCACCAACTCATCTTTTTGCAAACTTTGAGCAAACCCAGGAGCCCCTCTGTCCCGCACGGTGGGCAGCCCGCAGGCTGCCCCAGTGAGCCGGGGACCGCAGCCTCGGGCCTCCCCCTCGGCCTGCTCGCTCTTCTGTCCTCAGGGACAGGCCGCCCTCTGCCAATGCCCCGCCTCTGGCTTGTCCCCCTCCCCCACTAAACGGTTTTCAGTGTCTCAATAGCTTCTGCTTATATGTTTGAAGATTCCAAACTGAATGGGGAGGTGGCGAAGGCCGCGCTGGCGAACGAAGACTGCCCCCACATAGACCAGGCCCTCACTCCTGATGAGGGCCTGCCCTTTACTCGCTCGGGCACCCGCGAGAGATACGGACCCTGCTTCCTCTTATCAACCGGGGAGTACGCGTGCCCGCCTGGTGGAGGAATGAGAAAGGGTATGTAGGGGAGGCGGGGGCACTCTGCATCAGCTGGGCCGCCTCGCGCTCCTGCAGGTGGGCGGGCGGGGTGGCAGGGAGGGGTGCTGAGGGGCAGGCAGGCACGCTGGGGGGGCGAGGAGCGGAAGGAGCCCCCCACCCCCCCAGGCTTGGCCTCCAGAGGTCTGAGTCCCTTTCTCCCAAGTGGGATGTCAGGCTGGCAGAGAGAACTGGAGGTCCCGGCAGCGGTGGGTTGGAACTGAGCTGAGGGGCAGGAAGGGCCCCGGGACAGGCCGGATGACTACAGGGTGGTGACCCTCAGGCAGGGGGCTACCCAGGGATGTGAGAGGAGACGTGACTCCTCCAGGCTGCTCTGGCAGGTGGCTGGTGAGACCAAGAAGGCAAGGTGATCGCCCCCGTCCCTTAGTTGAGGAGACCCAATGGCATGGGCCTGGCCTGCCCAGCACCCTGTGGGCTTAGCCACCCAAGATCCATGTTCGGGAAGAGCACCCTTTAAAGAGAATCTGTAGGCCAGTGAGAGGGGAGGCATGAAGAGAGAGGTGGCCTCAGGCCTTGGGGGGCGTGAGGCCAGTGTCCTTGCAGAAGTAAGAGGTGTGCTAGTGGCAGTTGGAGGACTCGCCAAGAGAACTCTGTGCAGCGCCTTCCATCCCTGGTCACCGCCCTGGGTGTGGTCAGCGGCTCCCTGTGGTTGGTGAAGGCTGAGCCCCATGGTGACCTCTGTTCAAGGTCTCCTTGCATCAGACCCTTATCTCAGGCTGACCCCCCTGGGGAAAAAACTTCTACTAGAGCTTGAGCATGGGCTGGAGAGAAGCTTGAGGCAGGGGCCCAGAGCACCCTAGCTCCAGGCTTCCAGCATGGGCCTGGAAGGTAGAGGAAGCCATCCTTGGCCTATCAGACTGGCTGGGCAACTCGTGCATGTCTGGGAGGGGCCTCACGTGCTCACCCGGGATGCATGCTGACCGGAGTGAGCAGGTTGGGCCGGAGGGAATAGTTGGTTTTTCAGAGCAATAGTTGGTGTGGCCTGTAGCTATTCACAACTGCTCCAGTATTTGAAGTGGTTCAACAGCACACCAGGAGAAAACACAGAATTGAGAATAAAAGGCAATCCCAAACCCAGAAGGAGGAGAGGCAGCCTCCACTGAGTTGGGGAAGTCCTTCTGGTCGCTGGTACTTAGTGCGTGCCCACCTGACCCAGGCTGGTCCCTGCTTCCTTGCCCTGCCTGGAGGTCCCTCGGACCCCAGTGCGGCGTACTGCTGCCCGCATGGTGCTGCATGGTGGAGGGCTGCGGGCCTGGGGCGGGCCCATCCTTGGCACCTTCCACGGATAGGCCTGATGCTCTCCCCTTCGCAACTGGCTTTTTCCTGGGTGGAGGCTCTAGAATACAGGAGCAGGAGCAGCCCAGGGGAGAGAGGGGGGAGGAAAGCAGAGAGACTTTGTGGCTGTGCTCTGCCCGGGAAGGTCTCACGGGCTGCCTATCTCCTTCATCTTGAATGTTGGATCAATCTGTGTGGCCTAAAAGAGCAGACAGGAGAGTGTCTTGACTGTGCTTCCAGAAGCCCCGGGAGTGTGGGACAGAAGAAGCCCCATCTCCCTGTAGTGGCCAAGGGAGCCCAGCGGCAACCACTGTCCACAGGTGGTACCCCGCTCCCCGATCCCACAGAGGCGTGGGTGCCAGGGTCTTTGGGAGGCGCCAAGGTTGAAGTGTCCCCACCCCCATCCACCCGGCCCTATTCTCATGGAGTCATGACAGCGCCGAGGACTTGCCTTACTTGGGATAATTGCAGTGCATAAAGCCACGTGCAGGGTAGGAGAGTTAGGGACTCACTGGATCCCCAGGAGGGAGAAAGAGAGGAGTGCTGGGCCGGCTCACTGCATGGGAAAACCAAGCCAGCTGGAGAAGAATCTGCCTGCCTCTGCATGCGGCTGTTCTGTCTTTCCTCCTCCTTCCTTAAAAACTAAGTACCAAGCGGGATGGGAGAGCCAAGAAGAGAAGCTCAAGTGTTAATTGTATTCTTTACATACAGATCTTTGCAAAGAAAGCCCTGTCATTGCTAAGTATATGCCGACAGAGGCTGTGAGAGTGACTTGACCAGGCGGCTTGGCCGAGGACACTGGTGGCTATTAAGCATCTGGGTGGACCAGCAGCCCCTCCTCACCCTCGGACAGAGTAAATTCACGCCATGCAGGTTTGCCGGACGAGTCCGAGTGGCCCAGGTCTTGTACTAGGACGGACGTAGCTTTTTCTACGGCCAAATGGTAACCGACCGTAGAGGATTTCTTTTCCTTTCCTTTTCTTTTTCTTTTTTTTTTTTAATTTTATTTTATTCGGGGAGGGGGGTGGAGGGGTTCCTTAGCATGACTTGCATGAAGTTAAAGAGAAAACCCAGCAAACCAAACCCACCAACCCCCCTGCAACTGTAATGATCACCCCAAACAACCACAACAACGAGAAAAAAAGAAAAAAAAGCAAAAGTCCTCTATTTTCTTTCAAAGCTCTTTACTTTTACACAAACGTTGCTGGAGCCAGACTGTCACGGCGGTCGGTAGAAACCTGTGCATTTCTGGGGGCGGGGGGAGGGCCGAGGGCGGGGAACGGATTGCTTCCCTTTTTTGTACACGAGATCGAGAGTCAAGGTTCCATAAAGGGCAGTCGGTCAGTCATCGGTCATATTGACCTCACCTTCATAGCTCATCTCTCACGCGGAAACTGAGAACTTTGCTCCAAATAGAATTGTGGAAACGCGCACCGCGGCTTTCTTCCCTGTCTGGCATGCTTGTGACCCCAGCGGACGTCTCCCCAAGACCCCCGACAGCGGCTAGTCTAGGTCGATTCTATCATCTTCTTGGTGTGTAGATCCAGTGTGACCAGCTCTCATAACAAATTGTTCATAGTAACTAAGCAACACCGTACGGATTTTCCAAGTGTTACTTTAGAGCTCCAAAAGATCAGGACCACGGGAGGGGCGGCCCTCCTCCACTTTTATCAAGGCACAACCTGGCATTGTATGCAATTTAGTACTTCAGAGTAAAAAACAAAAAACAAAAAAAACAAAACAAAAAAACAACAAAAAAAAAACTGCATGCCCAATGTTATGCAAAGCGATTCTAGCATGAAATAAATTTTGTATCATGGTTTCTGTATAGTCTAAAGCAGATTTGTTTTCCTGAAGCAATTGGAGGTTTGCAGAGACCCACTTCTGCATCTTGAATAAATATAGTATTTTCCCAACAGAAACAGAGGACAGTAGCTTGGCTTTGATCTGACTCTAAAATTAGTGGTGGGGTGGGGGGTGGGGAAGGATGATATTTTTGAAAAACACATGCTTGAGTTGAAAAAAAAATGCAACATCTCGAGCTTTCACTGCAGCTCGCAACATTTCCTGGAAAGAGAGCAATGCTGCTTTAGCTCAACACCCTCCCCTCCTTGGGCCCTGGCCCTCAATAATAAAAAGCTGACTTTTGAGATGAAGCACGGATTTGGGTTTTTATTGCCTTGGGCAGTGTCGTGATTTGGTTCTGCCTGTGATCCCGCCTGCTGTGCTGGGCTGGGCTGGGGTAAACCTGAACCCTCGCTCCTCTGGTCTCGAGGACCCAGCCAAGATGCTGGCTGTCCTCCTGCTGGGAAAAAACAACAAGAACAACAAAAAACAAAACAAAACCAGGTCCTAAGAAAGAAATTGCCCTCTGGAACCCTCTCGGCAGATCCTGTTTGGTCTGGGGAAGGAGACAACTCTCAAGAAGAGATGGAGCATACAAGGACTTGACCCTATAACGAGACATCCTCTAGGGGGTTCACTGACACGGAAACTTCTCTGTGAGTCATGCCATCTTGATGACTCCTTGAATCTGGCCATGTCAGAGCTCCCAGCCCCTGTGCGGACCTTAATCACCCCCTCCTTCCAGACCTGTGAATCTGATGTTGGCAGAGGCAAGGGGCTGACTGACAGGTCTGGGTGCCCTACCCAGCTACGCCCTGCTGGGCCCAGTCTGGTGGACCTCCTTACTGCATGCATCTCCCCCAGCCTGGAGGCCTCTTGAAGGGGAGGAGCCCTCTCTCGGGGATCTTGATTTGCACTGGTTGTTCACTTGGTTTCTCATGGGGGATGGAGTGGGGACTGGGCCTCCACTGCGTTTCTTATTCATTGGAGGATCCAGGAATGTTCAGGTGGGGAGGTCCCTAATGGTCATGGTGGTCAGCCTCTGAGCATTTTGTAGATGAGGAACTGAGGCCCACAGAGGAGAATGCTCTTCCCAGGGCCACAGAAAAGTGGGTGTGAGTTTCACCAGATGTCAGTTCTCTCGATGCCTCCAGCATGGACTGAGTCGGCCGTCAGGTGGGTGGGTAGGAGGCTGAAGGTAGGTGTGAATTCTCATCTAACATTTCCTTGTCCCCTGGGAGCCTTTGCCTGAACTTCCACCCCGTGTGGCCCGGAAACCAAGGGCCGGGGGGTCAGTGGAGCGACGAGTACGGTAAGGCCTCCACCCAAGGGGTCATGCAGCCGAAGAGCAGCAAGGTCACACTATGTGCGCCACAGCCATTCCCAAGTCTCGGGAGGTGGAAGCCAAGCAGCCTCAGCTGCTGCAGGGAACGTCGTGTTCAGTCTACTTGGGACCCAGGCTGGAGGGAGCACCTCTGGTGGACTTGAGGGGACATAGCACAAAGCCACTTACGGTGTGGGTTTTCTGGGACATAGTAGCTAATGGGGAAAAGAGATGAGCATACTCTGAGCGTCTGCTGCGTGGGGGAGCATCTGGGAAACATTGTCTAATGACAGCCCACGTAATTCAACCTGCCTGTTTTAGAGGCTAGAGGCCAGGTGCAGAGAGGGGAAGTAACTGGCCTGAAGCCACACAGCGGATGGAAGAGGAAGATTTTAACCCAGGCGGGCTGACTTCAGGGCTCAGGTGAAGCCGTCTCAAGCTGACTGGGGCCTTCCCGGGGCTAGAGCCCAGAACTGACAGGGACACTAGCGTGGCTGGTCCCGGATCCCAGGGCCCCCAGGACTTGGCCTCCTGCCCTCCTTCATGCAGTGCCATGGGTGCAATAGAAGCTCAGAACCTTCCACACACACATCTGGCCACCTCGCTCACCTGCCTGAACACCTGGTGCCCTGAGAAGGGAAGGGAAGCTCCTTCAGTTGGCCAGCACAGTGCCCCCCGCCGCCCCGTGGACTCTTGTGGCTCCGGGGCTCCGACCCTGTGCACCCAGGACGTGCAACTCCCTCCCTCGGACAGTCCCACCACTTCCCACCTCACCAGGTAGCTCCCAATTCCCATGTCACTGGGTGTCCTTCCAGGCGCCTGGGGGGCAGGGGAGAGCACTTTCCTCTGAGCCCCAGGCCCGCATTCACCTTGGCAAGCACAGTCTCATCCAGTTTGGATCTGATGGCGAGTCGGAAGGTGGTGGGCCTGATGGGGGAGAGGGGGGTGCTTGTGACCAGGAGGGGAGGGCGTGTGGCAGGCAGGCGAGGAGGTACACATGCCACTCGCGCCTGGTACGTGGTGACCCTATACTGTCACTGCAGATGTCTGGCCCGAGGCCTGCGGGCACACGTTGGGCTCACTCCCCTCTCCTGTTCCCTTCCTTCTTCTCACATGGGAGGAATTCGAAGGCCACTCTGCTTGGTCTATCAGAAAGAAAGTAATTTTTTAAAATGAGCGAGTATTTACCCAAACGGGCTCCTATGGCTCAGTAGCTACCCAGGCGGAGGACACGGACACCGACTGCCAGTGGTTATAACCCGCACTGCGTCGTCCTCACACGCTTGTCAGAGGCAAACAGAGGACGGGTGGTGTGAGGGGATCCTGACCCCCTGAAGCCCCCCCACCCCGTGGGCGCCCTAGGAGTGTTCTCACCAGCTCATTTGTTAGCATTTGTTGGGCCCTTCCGCTGTATCAGAGCCCATCCTTGGTGAAGGGGTTCCGGAATCGACCAAGACCAGGCCCCTTGCTCTCGAAGAGCCCAGGGTCTGTTAGGAATGAGGGGCCTGGACATCTCTAAGTCAGAGAATGACCACAGGACTCGAAGGGTCCAGAAAAACACGTGGGCGACACTGCTGTGGACAGCCCTGGAGTTTCCAGGCCCCCGTCAGACCCGGTGAAAGGACTTCCTGCTGCCGCGGGAAAGGCACGAGGGAGGCCCTCGAGGTGACAGGACTGTCAGCCGTGTTGTCTAGTGCCGGGAGCTGCTCACTCCCCACGTGTGGGTTTTCTGTGCCCTGTGGGCGAGTCCCGAGCGAGTCTGAGGCCTGAGATGCGTCCCCCCCCCCCCCCCGTTTCAGCAGAGAAGGAGGCCTGAGAGGCTTCTTTCTTAGGCCCACAAGGCCTCTGGAGGGGCCCTAGGGCTCAGCAGAAGACTCAGAACTGGGGTGTCTGCCAGCAGGTGCTGAGGGAGGCGGGAGGGGACCCAGGACCCCCAGGCCGTGTTGGCTCCTCGTGAGGCGGAAGCCTGTCCAGAAGTCCGGGCCTGAGGGCTCTCGGTGCGGGACGGCTCTGGCCTGTGACGCGGATCGTCCAGCCTGTAGGCCGGGCGGGGTGGGGGTCATCCCGGGCCACCCAGCTGCTCCATCTGAGGGTGTGGGAACCTCAGCAAGACCAGCTCAAGGTGCACAGAGCCGTTGCAGAAGCGTTCCCGTTGCAGAAGCGCTTACAGACTGTTCTAGGCTCTCGCTGGTTCTGGGACGTGGGCGACCCGGGCCTCTCTGGCTGGTGGTGCCGTTCACAGGATACAGCATTGGGAACAGGCCTCCACGCACTGGTTCACGGTCAGCCAGTGGCTGCGGGTGGTGCCCAGGCTCAGGCCCGGGGAGCTCAGGGTGGTCCTCGGCCCTACTCCACGGAGCTGAACCCACTCCTGGTCCCAGGGTTGCCTCTTGTCTGGCCCCCCTGGTCTGGTTCGAGGCTCTGGATGGGTCACCTCTCGATCAGGACCCAGGGCCGGGAGTGAGGTGTGTGGTCCTTTCCCCTTTTGTTAGGCCTCTGTTTTCCCAAATGAACAATGGAAATGTTGGGTAAGACCAGTGGTTTCCAAACTTTCTCAAGGACCCCTTGTCAAGTGAAAGCTTCTGTGAAGCCCAGTATATAATGTAGATGAAAATAAAGCTGCTGTGAATAAGGTGGAGGGTTGGGGACCCGGACTTCTGTCCAGGTGGCTTTCCTTCGCCCATAGCCCACGGTGGCCCCTGAATTCTCGGGAGACTTCCAGGGCTCTAACAAATGCACTTCGAAGGTCACTAGGCTAGGAGGTCATGACAGGTCCTCTGCTCTGAGGTCCTGGGGTTTTGTAACTTCCTGAAGTCTGGCCCTCAGGGACCCAGTCCTCTCCTGAGTCGCCGAGGGAAGGTGGTGTGGAGTGGGCCACAGACTGGGCCAGCTAGCTGGGGACACTGCCACACAGTCTCCAGGGGAAAGCCATTTTCTGAGGCCCTCTGGCCAAAGGCCTGCTACCAGTCATAGCAGAGAGACAGGCGCTCTGTCCCCCAGAGCCACAGCCACCACCTAGGGAAGCTTGGGGCCAGTGGTCTGGCCTGTCCCCATTTTACCTGAAGCCCCTTCCTGCAGAGGCAAGGGCAGATGTCAGGGGTTAATTAGGGTCAGACTCCCCTTGCCCCTCACCTGAAGCTATACAGCTTGGCGGATCCAGGGTCCTGCCTGGCTTGCATGAAGACACCAGTCTTCTGGTTCTAGATTCCCTGGTCTGTCCCCAGCGTCCCCTCCGCTAGGTCTTCCCAGAAGTCTTGTCTCTTTCCCCCTCACTCATCTCCATTTCCTTCCAACCCTCCATCCAGAACCTTCTCCCCTCACCTAGTCACCAAGATAAGAACTCCTTCCTGTCCAAGTGCCCGCTTGCCTGACCGGGGCACCCCGACCTCCTCAAACCAGCAAACTAATGCGCTGAGACTCGAAGGCTGCCAGACCGTGACTCCATGGGCGCTGGGCTGGGTTCTCTGTCCCCACAGGGAAAGACAGGCTGGAACCTGCTGGTTTCCATGTCCTTGGCGATGGCAGTTTGAATGTTGCTCAGAGACCAGATTCCCCAGCCATGCAACCAACTTGGGTTCTTGCTATTGCCCTCGTGGGGAGACTTGTTCCCATCTGCTGGGTGGAAGGGATGTCTGTGTCCTTGAGCCCCAGACACTGGCCAGACAGCCTCCCATCATTCTGGCCCGTGGTCAGCCCAACCACAGTACCTCCGGAGCCCTTCTCAGGCCAGCCCCACCAGCTGACCAAGCAATTCTCTGGGAACACTTTGGGTGGGAAAAGTCACTTTATTAAACGGCCTCTGTTACAAGCCCCCCATTTCTGGACCTGCCAGATTGGCTTTGGGTAGAAGTTTCTGGTTGTCTTTCCTTCCACTTTCTCTCTCTTTGTCCACGGCTTCCTGAGATTCAGTGTCCTCAGTGGCATCTGGGGAAGAGCTGGTGGCCGTGGGGCGCTGGTCCAACTCAGGGCGGGCTGGCGGCTGGCAGAGGGCCAGGGAGTGGCCAGCCCCACAGCCCACGAGGAGTCCCCGTGACGACCGCAGAGCCTCTACGGGCTTCGGGGCCCAGACGTTGGCCTTGGAGCCATCCCCACACATGCCGTGCTCGTTCCAGCCCCAAGAGTAACACGTCCCTCCTGTGCAAGAGAAAGAAGACTGTTCTAGAAGAGGTTTTGAGAACAGCGCTGCAACACTCACCCTGGGAGCCCGGGGGACCATAAACCCCGTTTACGGGTGAAGACACCGAAGCTCAACCATGCTTGGTGGCGAGCTCACTACCCCTGCTGCCACCCTGCCCCCCACAGCCTTTTCAGGGTCTCCCTCTCCCGCCAACCCCCCTGACCTTCCTCCTCGGCCCCTCCCTCACTCTAACCTCCTCTACCAGCAGCCCCCACCCACCATCGTCCAAGGCCCGCCAACTCTGCCTCGAAATACTTCAAATCCCTCCCGGTCTCTCCATCTCCGCCATCCCCTGATCCCAGCACCACTCTCCTACTCGGTGAGCCATGCCGATAGCCAACGGGCCAACGGGCTGCTCACCACCCACCCCAACCTTCAAGGATCGAGGAACGTCCCGGTCACCTCTGACAACCCAGGTCTGTCGCATGGCTCCCCCGCTCAAAAGCCTTCAGTGCTTCCCACATCCTCATAAAGGCCTTTCCGCAGCCTGAGAGGCCCTGAGTGAGCTCTGGCTCCTGACTGCCTTCCTGGCCTCCCCTTACCCAACTCCTCTCCACCCCACTGCATTCCAGAACCCCTGCCTTCTTTGGCTTCCTTACATACGCCTTGCAGGGCCTTCTCTTCTCTCCAGGCCCTCTCTGTACTGGGCCTCCCAATCCAGCTCAGGTGCTTCTTATCACCCTTGGACTTTTCTCTCACGGGAATGTCGTGGTGGGCGTACTGTTCCCTCTCACTAGACTATCTGCTCTACAGGGGTGGGAAGGACCGTGTATGTTCCGTTCACTGCTGTATCCCTAGCCCAGTACACAGCTGGTGCTCAATAAAGGCTCACTAATGGGGGAAAGATAGAATGGACTCAGTCACAGAGCCAGGGAGTCTCCAGGCCAGCATTTGAGCGCAGATTTCTCTGACAGCCTGTGATGCCCACGCCCCATCACAGCACCCTCTTTCTAGCTTTTAGACCCTTTCCTAGGGCCAAATTCACTCATGTTTTTCTGCAGTCATTGAAAAATTTTCCTGTCCAGTTTATTAAACGAATGCTAATCTTCATGACAAAAAATGGAAAATATGGATGGGTGTAAAGAAAAAGCAGACTTTGAGTCTTGCCATTAGGATGAATATTTTAGATAATCTCTTTAGAGATCTTTAATTGGTGAAATTTGTAAATACTTGTGTATGTTTTGTCCTGCTTTTGTCCCTTACTATTGTAACACAAATATTTATCCACAGAACTGTAAATTATTCAAAAAGTAAGTTAAAAATAACTTGTTTGAAATCTTGAAGTAGTTCAACCCGCAGAAAGGTACAAAAAATAATTTAACAGACAAGACACATTACCCCAGCCAGATCCAGAACATTAGTCATCATTTTACTGTATCTGCTTCAACCCTTCCCTTAAAAAGAAAAGAAAAAAAAAAAAGATCGATCATAAAAATACAGACTAAGCCCTGCCTCCCATTCTTGCCCTCCAGCCACTTCTTCTCCCGGGAAAGAGCCACTGTTTTGAAGCTGGTGTTCATTACTGCCAGGCTGGTTTTATACTTTCTACCTATGTGTCCTTAAATACTGTGTAATGTTTTTAGTTTGTTTTAAAGATTTACATAAATAGCATCACTGAGATATCTTTTTTTATACTTGTTCTTTACACTCAGCTTTGCTTTTGGAAATTTATCTGAGCTGAGAGTTACAGGTCTAGTTCGTTTATTTTAACGGCGCGTAGTATCCTGGGATGGAGAAATCAGATTTTTACTTATCCGCCTCCCTCCCGATGGACAGCTCTCTCGTGGTAATAACTGCCGCTATTTTATTATGCAATATAATATATGATTACGCAATATATGATGTGTAAGAATATTATACAATGATAGTAATATTGCTGCTATTGTAAGCAGCACTACCATGAACACTCTTGAGCACGTCTCCTTGTACAAAGCGGTGCTTGTGAAGGGTGGGTCCCTACAAGTGTGAGGCTGTGGAGTCTCCTGTTGGGATTTTCGGTATGGCCTAATTACTGTCCTCCCCTCCAGCCCCAACAGCTGATCCGTACGATGAATGAATCTGCGTTTCCCTGACTGCTAGTGAGAGGGACTGTCCCGAGTCACCTCTTATGAACTGCCTCTGTACGTTCTTTGCCTGTTTTCCTCTTTGGTTGGTTGCCTTTTTCTCGCCGATCTGTACGTTTTCTTTGTGTATTCTTTTATTTACACAATTCTTCACTGTGCTCTGCCTTTTAAGTGTCTTTTCCCAAAAGTCCATGGTTATGTCTCTCCGCTTTGCTTATGGTATCTTTTGTTAAACACATTTCTTTCAGATGATTGTCTAAATTGTCCATTGCGGAGACTCAACAGTTTCCTTAACCTGTATCCTATTATCAGATACATAGGTTGTTTCTAATTTTTCATTATTTGGAATAATATCCCTGAGAACATCGTTGCACGTCAATCTTTGGCCATCTAATTGCTTTCTCAAACTAGATTCTTAGAACGGGAATTCCTCGTCAATGGGCATGGACGTTTTTGAGATTCCTGAGTACTGCTCTGAGTGCTTCCACAGTATTTTCTCAGAAAGGCCACCTGAATACAACTACAGCAACCTGTGGAAGTCTCCTTTTTACTCCAGGATTGCTGGTATTTATTGCTTATGCTACCGTTTAGAAATCTTCTCTAGTTTGAAGACAGGAAAGATATATCACTGTTTTTATTGGTCTTTCACTGCCATCAAAACTGAAAAATAATTCTTATGTTTCTCAAATATTTGTATTTCCTCTTTTGTATACCGTCTGCTTCACATCTTTTTCCTGTTTAGTACAGAAAGAAGGCTTTAAGTGTCAGACCCAAGAGACAGGTGGTCGGGGTTCAAATCCCAGCTCCTTTATTTATTAGCTGAGTCACGCTGGGCAAGTTACTTAGCATTTCTGTGCCTCATGTCCTTCATCTGTTAATTGGGGACAACAGCACTGACACCATAAAGTTGTTTACAGCCATTAAATGAGTAAGTATGTATAAAATACTTAGAATGGTGCCCGGCACGTAGTATTATATAAATACTTGTTCTTATTCTCTGTTAAGAGCCTTCTTGTTTTAAAGATTTTTATTTTAGGAATATTAATTCCTAAAATATTAAATTCTTTCTCTGCCATAGCTGGCATAAGTGTTTTTTTCTCGGTCTGACTTAAAATTTTGTTTTGGGTCTTCTGATAGAAAACATAAGCCTTATGGTTCTTTGTAGTAAAATACATTGATCTTTTATACTTTCTTCCACTGCTTCTGAGAATTGAAAACCCATCCTTATCCGGATCAGGAAATACTCTTTTTCGATTTTTCGATGGTTTTATTTATTTTTTAAAATCTCTCCATTTCATTCTTTATCCACTGAAAATCTGTTTCACAGACCACTTTTTCACAGGGAGAGGCTGGCTGGCCCGGGATTACCCTTCCTTTTCCTTGTCCCTAGTAGGAAGGCAGTCACCGGCCAAAAGCTTGGGTTTGGGGAAACACAGATGTCCCCCTGTTTGGCCCATGAGCGAGGAAGTGCACGCAGAGAGGACAGGCCCCAGGCTGCGGCTCCGACAGTCACAGGCCCCGTCGGCCAGGTGGGTGCGAGGCCCGGTGCGGGGGGCGGACGCGGCTCGGGACCTGCGGGCCCGGCCCGGCACCTGGCGTGGGCTTGGTGCCCAGCCCTGGTGAGCAGCACCAGCTGACGGTCAGCGGGAGCGGCGGTGGGAGGAAGGCAGCGCTGGGCGGCCGGCAGGACGCGGCACGACGGGCAGCTGGCAGGGCCCTCTCCTCCGCCCAAGGAAGCGCGCTCCGAGGGGCCGGGGAGCCAGAGGCCTCGAGCCAGGCCTCTCATGCCCACTGGGTCGAGAAGCCTGGCAAGGGGCCGGAGATGT
The DNA here is from genome assembly GCF_905146905.1 of Nyctereutes procyonoides. NCBI lineage: Eukaryota > Metazoa > Chordata > Mammalia > Carnivora > Canidae > Nyctereutes > Nyctereutes procyonoides. Next base: position 10,406,063 of record NW_026575034.1, on the reverse strand, counting down.
CCTCCCCCAATACTTCCCAAGAAGCCTACTGGAAGTTGGGCGTTTTAGGTTATCTCGTTTAACTCCAGCAGCCCTGTGAGGCCATGCTACATAGATGATCCTCATTTCATAGATGATGACGCAGAGGTGCCAGGAGGCAGGCGGTGTGGCTCCAGAATCCGTACCAGCTCTGCATATTACATACCAGGGCTTGCCAAATTTATTCTAAAAAGGCAGATAGTAAATATTTGAGGTTTGAGAGCCTCATTTGGTTTCCGTTGCATATTCTTCTTCTCTATCATAACCCTTTCGAAACCATTCCTAGCTCGCGAGGCCAAGCACAACAGGCCGCAGGCCGGCTTTGGCCTGCGGGTCGGACCTTGCTGGCCCCTGGCGGACATGTGTCAACATACGCTGTTCACCGCGGACTGGGCAGTGCTGTCCTGGGTCCCACACTCCCAAACATCTGTGTGACAATGGCACTCCTGTCCCCGTCTGCATCGCTGGGTTGCTGGGGGGAGCACGACATGAGTTGACATATACAAAGACCCAGCACAGTGCCTGACACTTGGTGACAGCTCCTGCCCACGTATGAGGCACACCACGGAGAGAGGGGGGAACGGCGAGGAAGGCCAGGCCAGTGTCAAAGCAGATGGGAAGGCCCAGGCTGGAATGACAAGAAGCTGAGGGTTTTGAACACTTTAAACACACTTCCTATAGGAAGAAACCAGGCTGCTGAACTTTGAAAATGAAGGACTGGCCCCTGAACGGACGACACCTTGAAGTACTGAGCCCCTCCAGCAGTTTAGAATGGGTTCCCTTTATCCCCCTCCAGCCTCACTTAGGGCCGCCTTTTCAGAGGCACCGTGAGGATGGGAAGACCCTCTGGATTCCGCACGCTGCTGCTGTGCAGGCTATTCTCACGAAGAGGTGAGAAGAAGGGGGGTAGCCTACAGTAGGCCTCTCCCTAGGCTAACCGGAATATGGAATGCCCAGTTTTCAAAACAGGTAGGTTGCAGATGATTCCTGGCCTTACGGAGGGCTCTCTGCAGCACGCCTGGCGCTCACCAGGTCCTTGGGGAAGTAAAACCCACCTGATTGATCCAGATCTGCGATACTGGCCCCGAGGCACATGGCTGGGCCTTGGGTGGAAAGACCACAGTTCCTGGGGGACTCCCTAGCCTCATGGGGCTCAATGGAGTTGGCCTGATCCATCTACGCTGTGACAAGTGATGGGCTGGTGGCCCACCACACTTGCGTCAGCCTAGGAGCCCTGCAGGCAGCGGAACCTAGGGACTGGCAGGGTCCTGGCACAGGCTGGACACAATACTCAAATCTGTTCAGGCCTTGTGGCACCTGCCTGAGCTTCTTGGCAACCTGGGTCCTTACAGGGCCTTATGGTGCCGGGATTATAGCCCAGTGCTAGGGAGGAGGCCGCATTTCTGCTGGAGGGCCATGCTGAAGAGGGGCAAACACCTGAGCATGTGACAAAGCACGTGTAGTAAAGCTTCATTTGGAACCACACAGTGAAGACTACATTTCCCAACCTCTCTTGCAGCTGGGTATGGCCAATAGGATGGAAGCCAGAATGTTCTGTAATAGCTTACAGCACCCTGCCTTCAAAGACGGATGGCATGCACCCTTTGCCACTGGGAATCTGTGTGGTGGCTGGAGCCCTAGCTGCCATCTCAAGCCACAAGGATGATGGCTGCCCCCTCAGGATGGTGCTTCCCAATTTCACACAAATGGCACTTAATCCCCACAGCAACCTTGACGGTGTTACAAACTCCGTTTTACAGATGCAGTAACTAGGCTCAACGGGGTGAAATAACTTGTTCACAGTCACACAGCCACTCTGAGCAGGACTCGAATCCATGACTCCCGAGTCTCAGGCTCATTCCCTACTGCCAAACCACGTGAAATGGCATAAAATCACCAAATGCTTAGTGTATGCCGGGCCCCGTGTTGAATACTGAATTCACTGAATCCCCCCCAACAAGCCTGTGAGGTACAATCTAACGTCATCCCCACTTTCCAGAGGGATGGCATGAACCACTCAAGGTAACAGAGCTAGTTGAGTTCAGACCCAACTGGAGTCCAACCTGGGCAGTGTGACCCCGGGCCTCTCCTGTTCATATATGGTCCTCTCTAGCCCAGGCCTCAGGAGGTCAGGAAGGCCCTGCCCCTCCTGCCTCTGGTAGGCGGAGGACGGCGGGAGGAATGCGGGCAAAGAAGTCCGGTAACTAACAGTTCACCTCGTCTCCAAAGACCTCACAAATTTACATTTGCACTTGTCTCACCAGGCTGTGAGCCCGATGGGGTGGGGTGCTGAGAACAGGGCACACGGGACAGGCGAGGGGACGTAGCACATGTGGACCTGGGCCCTGCTCACGGCCTTTCTGAGCCGCTCTTCTGTCTGGAGAGCAGCCGGGAGGGGCACACATGTACACACGATGCTGAAACCGGGTGCCATCAACCCGGGTCCTGTGCCTGGCTGCTGGCCTGTACAGAGCCGCCCCGGCCACAGGCGTCAAGAGCAGGGAGCTGCAAGTCTCTCTCCCCGTCACTCCCAGGACAGGGGCAGCTGCTACAGAGAGCGGCCCCGAGGACAGTGGCCCCCCCCCCCGGGCCGCTGGGGCAAGAGGCCAATGACGCCCTCAGGCACGAGCTGAGGCAGCGGGAAGAAGCCACTGCACAGTCAGAAAGTGGGGCTGTTCGCCCACAGAATCACTCTGGAGGTGTCCTGGGCTTGTGGCCCACGTGGCCTCAGCGAGGGCTGGGAGAGGAGGCAGGCTGGCCTACGGGCCCTCCGCACCGGGTGCACGGCAGCACCGGGAAGGCACTGGGGGTGAAGGCTGAGGGCGACGAGGAGCCCTGCGTGTCCACGCGGAAGAAAGGAGGAGGGCGGGGGAGGAAGGGATTCAGGAGGTAACGTTCAGAACACAGCCAGAACCCCGCCGCTTCCTGCCAGCCCCGTCCCCTCGCGCTGCAACTCTGGGAGGGCTTCGTACGGGCCTCTGCGTGCCTTTCTCGCCGCTCCGTTGTCTGTCCTCCACACAGAGCCCCAGTGATCCTGTTAAAACCTAAGTCAGACACGGCACTGCTCTGGTCAGAATCCTCCAGTGGCTTCTCCGTTTACTCACATAAACAGCAGCTCCTCTCTGACCTGAGGCCCATGTGTTCTATCCTGCACTGACTTCCTGTTCCTCAAACAGTACTTGCCTCAGGGCCTTTGCACTTGCTGTTCCTGCTGTCTGGAATGCTCTCGCCCCTGATAACTACAGGTTCCCTCCCTCACGTTCAAACCTCACCTTATCTGACAGCTCTGTGTGAAATGGCTATCTACACCCCCTCCACCTCTGTCTTCTCATCTGCTTTATTTTCCTTTATAAATATATTTTTACTGATCATTATCTCTCCCTCTCTCCTGACTAGAACACAGCTCTTTGAAAGCAGGCATTGTTTTGTATGCTGTTGTGCCCCAGCGCCTAAACCTTGCTTAGCATATATTAGTACTTAATACCTGTTGTGGGAATAACCCAATGAACGAGTGAACGAATGAACGAATGGCTAAGCAAGAGAGTGGAGCTGCCTTGTTCTCTCCTGGAGGGCCAACAGCAAGCCTGTGGATGTAGTGGGGAGGTGCCACGGGCAGAGCGGTCTCCGCTCACTAACAGGGAGAAGGCTGGAATGGCTGGGAGCCTGCCTGGAAGAGCAGCAGGTGGCCTGCCGCTGGAGGCTCCAAGCCCCCAGCTGGTGCGGGCCCTCCCACAGTGGGCAGAGTCTGGGAAGAGAGCTTGTGTGGTGGTGTGAGTAGGCGTGGACGTGTATGAGAGACGGAGGAATGTGGAGGCCGAAGAGCAGAGTCGGGGCATCCCCACTCAGGCCCCAGGCCTCCACGCAGGCTCCCTCAGACCAGAGAGACCAACAGCCTTGGTTCAGATGATAAAGACAAATGTGCTGAATTCCTGGATTTGCCCCCACAGGTCTCATTTTGAGGCTGCCAGGCTGGGGCTGCTTGAGAACCTCTTTTAAAACCCCGTATCTCAGAAAGTTGTCCAGTTCTTTGTCGATTTCTGTCCCATTACATAAGAGGAAACTGAGGCCCAGAGTGGGGCAGTACTGGCCTGAGGTCTGCACCTCCACACCTCCCCGCTGCTCTCCGCAGCCCCTCTGCACCGCTGCCGGCACCGCATGGGATGGTCAGGGCGGCCCGGTGAGGATCAACACTGCATGGAAAAGAAAATTGAGTCTGGGCGAGGTGTGGAAACAGCTAAGCCGGGAGAGGCAGAGGCCAGCCTTCCCGCCACCCCCCCACCCCCACCCCCCCCCCGGGAGTAGGAGGTGCTGGGGCTGCTGTGGCTACATTTCCCCAGTCACCTGCGCGGAGAGCGTGCTGTGGCACGCGGCACGTTGGCTCCACTGGGTGACTATTCTTAGATCTGGGGAGCTAGAAATGATGGATTTAGAACTTACGAGGTGGAAACGTGTTGGCCTGTTTTATAAACAACTGAAATCCTCCCCACAGACTGTCTTTCTGAATTCCGTGCTCCCTGTGGAACTGCTGGCTTTCTGGGCTTGCTGGCTGCACCGGGAGAGGGAACAGAAAAGGCAATGTGCCCTGTCGAGGCCCTACTAGGACCACGTATGGTGCCAGAGCTTTTGCATGACCCAGCCCATTTCACAGGGCAGCCCTGGGAAGACGGCATTGTGATCACGCTCTGTGGACGAAGAAACAGGCTAGGAGAGATGCTGACATGAGCAGGCCTGGCGTGCGGCCTGGTCCTGCCAGCTGGGGTTTGCCCCTGGTGGGTGGAGCGTTAAGGGCACAGGCTGGCACCTCTGGAGTTCGGTTCCTTCAAGTGTGGCAAGCAGCTCTCCTATCCTCTGAGATTTCTTCCCTGGAGGTGACGTATCATCCCCTGTACAACCTGGTGGTCTGTCCTCACAGCCAACCAGGGACCCTGGTCTCAGGGGGTCCCAGGTTGCCATCATCTCTCTCTTGGTCATTCCCAGACCTGGCCAAGGGCTCTAGGGACCATGCGCCCTGCAAGATGAACACCCTGTCCCGGAGGCTGATTCTATCAGTTAAGCCTGGGGTCACCTTAGCTATGCTGGAGTCCAAGTCTGCTGACTCTTGCTGAGCCCACAGCCTGCGTATACTCCTAAACTGTGCATGAGGATCTGTGCTGTCTCCCCTGGCCTGGCTTGGCCTGTGTGCGGCTGTTCTGGGCCTGGCCAGAACTTTCAGGTTGTCTCCATTAATTATCATCTTATTAAATGAACACAGTAATCCTGGGGGGCACCAGCACAGATGCAGCTCCGGGACCAGGGGCAGCGGGACTCCTGCCATTTCTAGAACCTGGTCACCGACTGAGCGTCTCGACGCTGTTCTCTCTGTGCCTGTCTGGGAACCACCCGTGTGCAGGAGAGGAGGCTGGGAGTTAGAGCAGCAGTGAGGGTGCGGGTGAGAAGGTCTGTTTGGAACCCAGAGTCGGGGCCAGAAGAATCCACATGCAGACCGGAACATCGGGCTCTAGGGAGAAGCCACTAGATATAACAGGCCTGAGAAGGAAATCGCCCTTGCTTTTCCATCACTCACTCGATGCCTGCCGAGCATCCACCCTGCGTGTGGGGCCGCAGCCCACTCAGCTTGGTGCACGGGGCACACGGCAAGCAGCCCTCAGGCAGCACATGTGCTAGATCGAGGCACCTGGGAGAGCGGTGGCCAGTTCTTCAGAAGGATCAAAGCCTTTTGGGAATAGTCTCTATTTTTTTCAGATAGTAAATTTTTTTTTAAGATTTTATTTATTTATTCATGAGAGAGAGAGAGAGAGAGGCAGAAACACAGGCAGAGGGAGAAGCAGGCTCCATGCAGGGAGCCCGATGTGGGACTCGATCCTGGATCCTGGATCCTTCGATCTCCAGGTCGAAGGCGCTGAGCCACCCGGGCTGCCCCCAGATAGTAAATTTTTATTGAACTTCAAGACAGTCAAGAAAAAAAAAAAAAAAAGAAAAAAAGAAAGGAAATATAATAGGAAAAACACCTAAGGGATTAATCCTTTTAATTTACATTAATGTATTATTTTCCTTTTAAGAAAACTTGATTTTTTTAGAGCAGTTTCACGTTCACAGAAAAATGGAGCATAGAGTACAGAAAGTTCCCTGTCCCCACACATGCACAGCTTCCCCACGACCAACATCCCGCACCTGAGCGGCACATTTGTTACAGGTGAGGACCCCAGCTTGACCCATCATTGCGGCCCAAAGCCCACAGTTTACATTAGAGGCCCCTCTTGGCAATGTTGTACCTTCCTCTCTGGGTTTTGACAAATACCCGATGACATGCATCCACCGTTACAGCATCAGACGAATAGTTCACTGTCCTAAGTGCTCCGTGCCCCATCTATTTATTTATGGTTTTATCCGGCAGAGTGAACACACGAGCGGAGGAGCAGTTACAGAGCGCCCGAAGGCTCATGCGCGCTCTAGCGGGAGGAGTAGAGCGGGGATAAGACGCAGGCCGCGTCCTCCAGGGCCGCACGTTCTGCAGGGGGAGCAACAAGCAAGCAGACGCACAAGCTGACGGGATGCAGCTGGTGATGAGAGCTATAAAGAAACAGAGTGGAATGACAGGATGAGAAGGACGGGGTGGGGAAGTCCTCTCCAGTAGGGTGGCCTCTGAGCTGTGACCTGAAAGGTGAAAGGAGCCGGCCACAGGCACATCCGGCCCCATCAGGGGCACCTGGAGGACGTGCTCTCCGGGCGGAGGCAACGACAAGCACCAAGTCCCCAAGTGGGCACAGGGAGGAGGCTGCTGCGCCTGGGTAGGATCCCTGGGTGGGGTCCAGGAGTGGGTGTGAGGCTGGCAGGAGGCAAGGGAGGTCTGCGGAGGAGCTGGGGGTTGATTCGGAGAATGCTGAGAAGCCACTGGAAGGTTTAAGCCGGGACTGAAAGATCTGACTTAACCTGAAAAGGCCGCGGGGAAAGGCAGACCAGGGAGGCATTCAGGAGGCTCCCGCGTGCCGAGGGGCGGGCTGGGGGCTGGGGGCCGGGGGCCGTGGTTCCCACAGATTCCCTCTACCCTCATAGCACGGCATCCGGGACCTGCCGATGGTCTGACCCAGGGTGGAGTGGAAGGGGGGTTCACTGCAGCAGCACTAACATTTATGAGGCTGAGGAGCCTGGGGGGAGGCTGGGCTGGGCGAGAAAACCCGAGAGTTCTGTTCTGGACATGAATGAACGAACGAATGAATGAATGAATGAATGAACATCCGTCCCAAAGACCCTTCTGGTGAGCCTGGGGGACTGTGAACTGAGTGAGAAGAGGGCAAGTGCGGGAATGACACCGTAGGAGCTCCCAGGTGAGCCGTGGGCAGCTCAGGAGGCATCGGCGTGCTTAGGACTCCAAGGCGCCTGATTCGGTGCCTTCCTTGCGCTGAAGTCCAGCTTGTTTTTGCATTTTCTTGAGCGGAAGTGCATGACGGGGACGCGTGCATACTACACAGGCTGATGAATACAACCGTCCTCTGTAAAGGTCCCTACTTTATAAAAAAACATAAAATGCTTGAAAGCAAAACTACCCTTTTGGGTAATTATAACCCACCAACCCAAGTTCTCCCCGTGGTCCGGAGGGAAGCAGCACCCTCCCCTCAGCCTGGTGAGTGGCGGCCAGGGCTGTGGGGCCGGGGACACCTCCCCTGGGGCAGGTGTCAGCGGGAGGAGCGGAGCGGCAATCCCAGAGCCTGGTGGGGGGGCTGCACCGCGCGAGAAATGCTGCAGCCCTGCCGCCAGACTCTCCCCAACAAACGTGTTCCCAGGGAATGTGAGGCCGCCCAGGCTGAGGGCCTGTGAGGGAGGCGGCTCGGAGAGGCCCTCTGGCCCTGGGCCCGAGAAGACCACACACTGCAGCTGGGGAGGCCTGGGGAGGCCCGCCGGGCTCCCTGCCTACGTGACTGTTCCCTCGCTGGGACTACTCTGCCTCCCGTGGGCTCGGTCCCAAGGAACAGCTTCCCCTGTTCCCCCAGGGGGCTAGAAGCTCTAGGGTGGAGGCCAGCATGTGTCCCCAGAGTGCGAATCTTCCAGTGGCATCTCAGCTCAGAAGGAAATCCAAAGTTTGGACCTTGGTCTATACGGTTCCGTACCAGCTGGGCCCCAGCTACCTCTCTGATGCCTACTGCTGCCACGTGGCATCGGTCCCATTCATTCCTCCTGAGAGCCACGGTGGCCTCCTTGCTGTTCCCAACTGGCCAGTCTGGCTTCCAGCTTCAGCCTTCACACTGGCTGCTCCCTCTGCCTGGGACACTCCTCTCCAGGAATCCACATGGAGGCCTACCCCCTGCATTCGGGGCTCAGTTTAAATGCCATGTTCTCAGAGAACTTTCCCTGACCACTCAACCCCGTCCTGCTGTCCCCTGACACTGCTTTATTTTCCTTCCTAGCACACACCGCCCCATCACATATTTACTTGTCTCTCCACTAGAACGGAAAACTTCATGAGAGCAAAAATTTCATTTTGTTCAAGTGCTACTTCCCCAGCCCTGAGAATAGTTATGGGTATATGAAAGGTGCTCAATAAATATTTGTTTTAGGAATGAATAGGTGTCACTTGCCCCAGGAGGAGCTCATTCCCTTGAGAGGGAAACCCAGTCAAAGAGCTGGTTAGGCCACCCCAGGGGGCACCAGAACGCTGAGGGGTGTCTGCAGGGGGCAGTCAGGGCAGCCTGTGTCCAAGGCACGTGTGGTTTGTAGAGTGCCTGTAGCCTCAGTTGTGCGGAAGAGACACGTTACAGCTAGCGGCTGGTCAGACGCAGCCTTTGGCTCTCTCAGCCTGGCCAAGCCTGTCCTTGCTCTTTGAACAAGCACCCAGCCAGTCCCCTGCAGGCAGACGCTCCCCTGCCCTAAGCAGGAAGAGTCCGCTGGACAGCATGCATCTCAAGTTCTCATTCCATGGGCCAGGGAATTTGGAAACAACTGTTGTTCCTCAGTAGCTATGGAGCCAGACGGGCTTGGAGTTGACCTTGCCTGTTAGCGGCTGTGTATTTCCGAGCTTTGGTTTCTTCATCTGTAAATAAGGACAATCATCCTTCCTTTACCATATTTCCCCCCGAATGATGTGCAGCGTGCTTAGCATAGAGTCCACACTGTGATGCACGCATGGTCGACACTTGTTTCCTCCCCCATCTCCCCAGCTGCTGCCCAGGATCCAGTTCCCAGTCCTCCTTGGTCTGGTCTCTCTTGCTCCAGCTGTTAGTACATACATTTGGGACTATCCCCAGCACAGGGCACATGATAAAAGCATGCCATCCCTACTCTGCTCCCATCCCCTAAAACCCCTTGCATGGAACAAGTAGGTAACACTTCACACAAGTTGCGGCTGAGAGCTCAGATCAGTGATTGAGGTGTCCCGACAGGCCCAAGCCACTGAGCATTGCTATGGAAACCACTCTGCTATTCTCCACGGTGTCACTTGTTTCCTGGCTCTGCTGCCTTGGTGGCACAGGGGGAGGGCAGTGGATTGAGGTCCAGGAAGATTAGACTCCTAGCGGGGCCTATGTGCCTATGGGCTGCATGGCCAAGCCTACCTCTGCTTCTTCCTGGGTCTTACCTTCCCCAGTGCTAGGTAGTAGGCCACTGTTCCTCAAGCCATGGCCTGACGGTGACGATCTGCACTTGTTAAAGCCAGAGTTCTGGTGCCCTGTCAGACCAGCCGTCATGGTCTGCCTTGGAAGGTTATGATAAACGCCAGAGTTTGAGAGCCACTGATGTAGGAGTTAGACTAGCTAAACTGTTTTCAACTTCCCAGGGGCTAGAACAGGTAACACTTGAAGCTGTTGTGGTTGCAGCAGGGGTGATGGGCTCAGAGCCCCCTTGTGCTCAGCCCCCCACCATCCACCACAGGCTTCACAGCATCCTAGAGCTTCCCAGAGCACAGTCTGAAAACTCCTAGACTCAGTGATTTCTAGCATCTTCCCTAGAAGGGAAGTCAAACATTCATTCATAGATATTTACTAGGTGCCTTCTGCTTTCTTTACGCAGGTATTCGTCTGAAGTCAGTAGCTCTATTACTTACTAGATGCGTAATCTTGGGCCAGTTAATGTCTCTGGGACTCAAATTTCTCATTTGCAAAATGGGAAAGGAATACCTTTTCCCCTACCTTACAGGATTCTTATAATGGTCAAATAATCAAGTGAGAGCACCTGTAAAGAAGTGGCGTGGGGCGCCTGGGTGGCTCAGTCGGTTGAGTGTACAACTCTTGGTTTTGGCTCAGGTCATGATCTTGGGGTTGTGGGGATCAAGACCCACGTTGGGGTGTCTGTTTTTCCCTCTCCCTGTGCCCCTCCTCCTACTCGTGTGCTCTTTTTCTCTCTTATAAACACCTTAAAAAAACAAACAAACAAACAAACAAACAAACAAACAAGTGGTGTGTTACCTGGAGGAGACTCTTCAGACACTAACCACCACTGCTACTACTATTGGTTTTAGTATAATATATAACCACCTCAGGTCGCAGAACTAAGGTCCTTAGAGGCCTCTGTAAATGTTAGTCTACTACTCTCTGCAGTTAAACTTCTGGAGAGTGTAACAGGGCTGGGGGGTGCCACTGGCCTGAAAGCTTCATCTAAAAGACAGCACGTTGCCCAACAGGGGTGTTCCTGAGGTTTAAGAGCATTACTCAGTTTGTGATCTTCTAAGTGGAATATTTCTCTACTATCCAAACTTTCTTCGTTGGTCATATATTACTTTCATAATAAAAGGGTTTTTTTAAATGTTGAAAATACTGTCTGATATCCAAAGTTCTTTCAAAAACTCTTATGTCTTCACCTGGTGCTTTATAATTTTTTAAAAGATTTTATTTATTCACGAGAGACAGAAAGACAGAAAGAGAAGCAGGCTCCATGCAGGGAGCCCGATATGGGATTCGATCCCGGGTCTCCAGGATCACGCCCTGGACTGAAGGCAGCGCTAAACCACTGAGCCACCCGGGCTGCCCCATCTGATGTTTTAAAATGAGTTCACACGAGGCACTCAGAGCAAGGGCAACTGTCAGGCTCTGCTGGGAGGGGGCAGCATGGGCCTACTGGAGGACTGCAGGGCCAGCTCTGCCACTAACTCAGCATGTGGGCTTGGGTGAGCCACTGCCCCTCCCAGGTCCTCTGTTTCCATACCTATAAACCCAAGGCACTAGGTTCACTAATCTCCAGCTCTGATGGCTAATGTTTCAGGACAATGGAGCGTACCTCCCAACATGCCCTGGCTGTCATTTCAGACACATTTAGATGTGCTAATAAGGCTGCTGCCTTGCTGGGCTCGAAGTGGCTCATGGAGATGCCATTTGCTGAAAACAATGCCCCTCTCCCTAGAGAGTTTCAGACTTTTCAAAGCACCACTATAAACCCAAGGCAGGAAGATCAGAGAGCAAGCATGTCTAGAAGAGAGGCGGCTCACTTAGGAACTGCACCCTTCTAAGTGATGGGTCATGACCTAAATCATGGCGTTTTGACTCCAAGCTCAGAGCTCCTTACTTCACTGGGATCACGCCCCAGTACTCTCAGTGGCATAGAAGAAATATGGGCCCAAAGAGCTTTCATTGGTGGATCACAGAGTTAAAGTCAGAGGACGGGACCAGGCTTCCGCTCCAGCTCTTCCTGCTGTGCGCCTCTGGACTACCCACTCCCCGGTACTGAGCCTCAGCAGCTTCCTCCCGAATGGGGGTGTGGTACTCCTGACAGTTCCATGCTACAGTGAGGTTCGTGTGAGGGGGAATGCAGACATTTGCATATTATAAAGCTATATATTAGTTACCAAAAGCACATATATTGTGCCCAAAGGTTGAAGGACTCTATTCCTGTCCTTCAAGAAACCAACAATCCTGGGAAGTAAAAGTTTCAGGCCACAGGGAGCTGGATATGGGACGTGAATGGGCAAGTCACTTTATTCTGCAGGCTGAGCTGCACAGGATGCTGGGCCTGTCTGACCCCAGTCCTATGAGACCAAACAGCGCCAAAGCTCAACACGCTTGATGGGAGTGTACAGCCCATCAACGTGGACAGTTATTTGTTCCGAGCATTCATCCAATCAACAGACATCCTTCTACTACCAATTCCAGGTAAAGTACTACCTGGGTGTTCGTGTATATAAGGAAAGAGAAGGAGGAATGAGCAAAGATGAATAAAATAGTCCCCTTCTTTTAAGGGATTCCCAATCTCTTAACAACTAGCATTTCCTGAGCTCTCCCTACATTCTGGGAGTTCTGTGGTACTACTTCCACTCTCTCACTTCACACCCCGGTGGGCAGGAATGTTCGGGATTCCTATTCAGCCCTGAAGGTGAGGGTCAGGCTCACCTGAAAACTGAATGGTGGAGCCAGGACTCAAACCCAGGTCAGTCGACCTCCAGATCCTAAGTTCTTAACCCCTGTGTTCTGTGACCTCCGTATTTTGGATACCTTAGGCAAGCATCTTCTTTTCTGGAGAGGCTCAATGATTCTAGTGGGTACAAGAGATAAGGCAATACTTGTGAGCCAAGACAGAGAATAAGAAATGCCCACCCGGAGTGAGGTGTGAGGTGCAGACATCTTGGGAAAGGAAGGCAGAGTGTCCTCCACCCACTGAATAGGTGGAGTGAGGCCACGGTCAGGCTTTTGCTTCAGGCTCAGAGCAGCAAGTTCAGGGAGGCAAGGCTGACACGTGTCCACCTCCACCAATGTCTTTTCTCCCACCAAACCAAACGGCCCATCCCATCTACTCACTCCATCTGCTTTCCCAGCTGGGCTTTTGTTCATACTGTTCCCCTTTACTCTTCCCCATCTCCTCTTACTTTTTTCCTCCAGGAGGTCTCTCCTGACCCTGCGGCTCTCCCTGATAGACTAGGACAGAGAGCTTTAACTGCTTAAATACCATTTCATCAAGAAGCCTCCATACCGATGGAACAGCATTTTCCTTTAAGACCTGGTCCTTGGTGCAAGGCTCCCTGTCTTCACAATTTGCTCTGTCTCTACTGGAGAAAGAGCAGTGGCCCTTCTCCATCTGAAAATTTCACAGCAGCAGATGCCAGTAAGGTTGCCTGGAGAGTCTGGAATGCCATGTTGCCATAGTAACAGCACACCAAGGTTCGGGATGCTTTATCCCCCATGAGCTGCCCTGGCAGTGCCATGCCAGGCTGCTGGTGGAATCTTCCTTGATGAACCAAAGGAAAAAAAAATCCCATTAATGGACAAGCAACTGCTTCACTGGTGTTGAGATTCAGCTTTTGCAAACATACTTGTGGGCCACTCAAGTGGCTGTTGGCTGATAAGGAGGCCAGACCCCGGCTCTCTACACTATGGCTCACTCCGGGTAATACGGTTTTTTAACTGGCTCAGCCAACAAAGCAGGCCCTCCCCCACTCCAGCCCCCAAATTACCACTTCTCTTGTTTGATGCTGCCAGCCAGGGATCTGCCTGCGTGGACCCTGGCAATTAGCACAGCACTTGCATTTGTTGGGGAATTAAGAGTCACTGATTAGCCTAATTCCACGCCATTTACAGGCAGTGAGTATCAGCCTGAGATTGACTTTTCCCACCAGTGGCCCAGAGGTGGCTAGATCATGGCCTGAGCTTGAAATGGAGGAAAGGGCCTGGTGAGCTTGACTGTGAACCAGGTGGAGAGACAGGACTCACCTTCAGGCCTGGCAAAATGTCAGCCATTGCCTCCCCCAGTTCTGTCTGCCTACAGGAGCTGAAGACCAGAAGAATGTGTCTCCAAATTAAAGGCATGCCTATTTCCAGGTCAACCCTGACCAGAAAGGGAGCCCATTTCCCTCTGACAGCCTTCCTGAGGATCCCCATTGGGAATGCCCAGCCAAAGGACTAATGTCCCCTAAATTGAGAGTTTCTGACGCTAGAGGGTCTGAGTTAATTCTGGCTGGATGGGCAAGACCCTGACACTCTGCCTACACTCTGTTGCCATCTCACTACCTAAGGGCCTGAACCCCTGTTGATGTCTGATCTGAATGTCCCACAATAATTACCTTAAGATTCCTGCTCTCAGATCCCTCACCTTCCTGCTGAAGGACCCCCAACAGTCCCTTCAGGATACACAGCCTCCAGGATATATTCTTAGGATCATATAGGCCCCTACACCTTGGAAGGTTGATCCCTATCCTGACCTACAGCAAGAGCCAACTCCATAGTTAGTATGGCTCCCCTAGGTTTCTACCCTTTCCTGCCAATTTGCTTGTACGCAGCATAGAAAAGACACGAGCATGTGGAGCTCGTTGACTGCATATGTGCCCACGGACACTAGGTAACTTCCAGATCCCTTCAACGAATTTCATAGACATTGAGGCCTTGCTGGACAGGCTTTGATGACTAAGCTTCCCCTAATTCCAATGACCCTAATTTCAAGTTTGGTCAAAAACAGGATCCTTCTAGTCACTCCCCCCCACCCCCCCACAAATTATTGAGTTTATCTTGGTAGATGCCATCAGGGACACAGAATGAACCATTAAGGAATATATAGTCTAGGTGACCAGAGGAGACTTCCCAACAGAAAAAATAAAAGTTAAGGGAGGAGGAGGAGGAAGGGCCTTCCAAACAGGAAGAACAGTGTGAACAAAGGCTTTGCTGGGAAGGTAGATGGAGCTTATAGAGCTAATGGTGGTAGCTCGGTTTGGTGGAAGGAGAGGCAGTGCAAAAGGCAGTAGAAAGAAATAAATTTGGAATGACAGGTAGGGGGCATATCACTGCAGATGGCTCAGGAAATATAATCCTCAAAACGCCTGACTAAAGATTTTGGACTTTATCCAGCAGCCATTGGAAGCCACTAAGACTTGAGCAAGGGAGGAGCAGAATCAGAGCTGTGCTTCAGAAGCAAAATCTGGATAATAACAGTCATCATCATTGTCGTTGTCGTCACGGCGGATTACATTTAGGGAGCACTTTGGCTGAACGTGGAGGAGGGGCTACAGGAAGATCTGCTCGGAGAAAGAGGTAAAGTCCACGAGAAAGAGGATGAGAGAACCCCACAGTCTCAGAAGCGGTGGGATGCAGAAGGCAGATGGCAGGAGAGAAAGCAAGGATGCAGCACTGAGAGGACCTGGCATCTGTGAAGCTGCGGGTACAGAGGGGTGACAGGAGTCAGCCTAAGCCAGAGGACTGGGGGGATGGACGTCATGGCTAGGTCTAGGATGTGAGACTCTCTGATTCATAAGCCTCGTAGATGGATCTAGAATCCAGTCCCAAGGACATAGTCACAATACCCCTCTTGTCACCTGGACTTCAAGAAAACATATGGGTAGGAACAAACCATGCAGAAGGGCAGCTATCCTGGGAAGACTTACTCTTCCACACTCTGCCCTGATCCTACCAACCAAGAACCTGCTGGCTGAAGTGAGAAGGAAAGGACCTGGAGGGGGTGTCCTCTCCTAGCTCTGACCCTTGTGTCTTCTGGGTGCAGGCCATTCTGTCATGAGAAGCATCAGACTGGGGCCTTCAGATAGGGAGGTATCCCACCTTGTTTGCTTCTCTGTCCTTAGGTACCACTGCTACCCTGTGCCCCTGGGGATGACGGCCCTCAGAGGGATGGCAAGAGCTAGCTCGTCCAAGATCGCTCTTGCTCCTCATGACCTGCATGAACCCTCTGCTTTGATCAAAGGGCTTCCCACCCGCTCCACCCTCACCTGTGCTCTACAGCCTCTGACCGTGCTCATACATGTTCCTTCCATTTCTTCTAGTCATGAAGGCCCTCATCCGTTTCTTTTGGGCCAGTCCAAATCCTTGTCTGGCCTTCAAGGCTTGGCTCAAGTCCCTCTACTAGAAGGCCTACAACAAGTGCCCCTTCACTGAGCTACAGCACTTAGAACAGAAGTGCCAGAGCAGGAAGGGAACTTTGAGATCCCTGGTCCAACCCTCTGAATGCTATGGAAAAGGACACTGGGCACTGGAAGGGAAGAGTCTGCCCAAGGCAGAGGGGCCAGGACCATGTAAACTTGCTGGACAAGCCTCTCAGGAACTGGAAGGCCCTGCTTTGTTTCGCCTGTGCATAACACTGCGGGGGCGGGGTGGGGTGTGGAGGGATGCCTCCTGTGTCTCTACTCCTCTGGCACAGAGCCCTGGCTTGCAGGTAGCTCAGGAAATACAATCCTCACTAGCTAGAGCCTCAGAAAGGCAACAGGTCCTGAGGAAAAAGCAACACTGGGGAAGAAGGAAAAAAAACCCTCCTTTCAGCAGTTCTCCACTGTTCTGGGACGCGAGCCAAGCCTAGCCTCTAGATTGGGGTGGGATAGAGATGATGCATTCGAGAGGGCTTTTATATCCAAAAGAGATTTCCGCATCCAACGCCAGGGCTTCCTGGGAGAGTAGCTGGAGAGGCTGGCTGAAGGGGTCATGCTGAGGCCAGCCTGCACCCGAGGGGCACTGGTACTGATGGTCATACCAGCTGTGGCAAGGTTTTTCTTTTAAAGTTGAATCTTCAGGTTTTTAGGGTGAAAAGAACTCTTCGAGATCATGTAATCTAATGCCCTAATTTTTCAAATAGGAAAACAGGCCTTGGGAAGGAAAGAGATTTGAACAGTCAAGTCATACCTCAGGGTCACAGCCAGAACACAGCTCTGAGGCCTCCTGCAGGGACCCTTTACTCACTGGGTCCCCCATGGGTGTGCAAGGAGAGCATCCAGTAGGGGTAAAGGGCCACCAGAACTTCCTACGCCATTTTTTAAAATGTCCAAACTCAATTACCAATTGACAGGCGATGCAGGTTTAAAGGAAAGTATTAGGCTTGCCTACGGCTCCAAGTGAAAAAGCCACAGCTTGAAATCATATAGCTAGTTTTGGTGGTGCCAAAACTCAAATGCAGATTTCTCTGGTTCCAAAGTCCATCCTTTCCCACTGGCTCAGGCTGCCACCCACGCTGCCTCTGGGCTCGGAAGAGAGGAAGAAAGGCAAGACAGACAGACACCCTGAGAGCCTGAGAAAGGATTCCATTGGACAGATACTTCCTGGGGGAGCCCCTCTTTTGCCGGAGATCCTGAGCCAGTTGCTGGAGCCACGGAGAGGAAATGGGATCCAGAAGCACAGAGACTCATAAGAAACTTCCAGGGAGATTCTAAATGAGCAGTTATAAAGGTTGGAGGAGAAGCAAACACAGCCCTTTAATTCTACAGAAGAATGAGGTTGAGGGTCAGGACAAGAAAAGGATGATGCGAAAGAACTGTTTGGCAGGGTGGTGCCTGAATATGCGTGTGCCCCCCCCCCCCCCACCACAGTCACCTTTGGGCCTGGCCCGCAGGAACAGTCACTACAGAGCTGCTGAGTCAGGACGCAGATGAATGAAACTCCTACCCCAAGGGGAATCGAGATGCAGCTCCAGTCCCCGCAGAGAGAGGGTCCAACCCCCAAGTGGGGTCCTGCGCCCCCCTCCATCTGTAGAGGGCGGGAGGCAGCTGGCAGGTCCCAAAATGCTGACACAGAGAGGGACAGGAGCTTCCAGCCCCAGCCGACTTCTCCATGGCAACGAGATGACAGAAAATTGCACAGGAGACTGAGAAGCCAGTTTTAAAATAAAGACACAAAACACTCTGAGTCTAACATCACACATGCACAGCAACAGCTCAGCTTCCCAGGCCCTTGGAAGGGGTAGGCCCAATCACTAAAAAAGGCACCTCCTTCCCAGCCGCCCATCCCCCTGCCGGGGGGGCCCTGCCTCCTCTCCCACTGTGCACTCTGCTGAGAGCTCTGCCATCCCTCTTGCTCTGCACTGTCTGCTTCAGGCACTGCATCAAACCTGAGCAAGGGCAGAGGCTCCTCAGGGGCCAGGCTGGGGCTGGCCAGGTCCTAGGGCGAGCAGGCTGTGGCAGCCGTCTTCCTGTCGCACGGCCACAGGGGTGGCTGCAGCGGGCACCACCGACCAAGGAAGGGCAGGGCACCGACCCCTTTCCTACTTCTGTCTCCTGATGGCCAAATCCGGCTTCATCCTTCCGGGCTCAGCTGTATTTGCCTTCATCTCCCCGGGATGACTCAATCGCACACACCTTCCAGTGCGGATCCAAAGCCCTCTGTTTGCATTTCAAATATAAAACTTTTCATTATACTTCTGCTTGCAGAAGTCGACGGTCGACTTTGCATTATACTTCTGCTTACTTATTCTGCGCCCCCCTCCCAGCAGAGCGCCTGGTCTGTGATAAAGCCTCAATAAATGTTTTCGGAATTGAATCGATAGCACAAGAAAACATTTTAATTTGAGTAGCAGGAGACTAACCCTCCCTCCTTCAGTCTATGGGAGTCCGCGGAGACTACCTTGTGCCTCCAAAGCCTTGGGTGCTTTGGGAGCAGTATCACCCCGCTCCGGTGCTGCTGCCCTTCCCACTGGGTCCCCCTCACTGGCTGTCTGCTCCGTGTGTGCCCTTCTTTACAGTTTTATAGACATGGCCATATTCAGAAGGATGCCCCCAAACAAGCTGGGTTCAATTCTCCCTAGACCAGCTCCCTTCTGTGTGGGCCTAGGCAAGTCATTTAATCTCTTTGGACCTTGTCTGGAGGATGGGAACAGTCCATTTCCATACCTATATCCTGCCCACCTCATAAGGGTGGTGTGAGGAACAGAGATGACTAATTGTGGAGGTGCACTATAAAGCTATAAGGTAGGGGCACCTGGGTGGCTCAGTGGCTTTAAGTGTCCGACTCTTGGTTTAGGCTCAGGTCATGATCTCAGGGTCCTGAGGTTGAGCCCCACATCAGACCCCACACTCAGTGCAGTCTGCTTAAAATTTTATCCCTCTCCCTCTGTCCCTGCTCTCACACACACTCTCTAAAACAAATACATAAAATCTTAAATAAAATAAAAGCTGTAAGGTGGTACCTGTGCAAAGCTAAGGTAGAAATGGAGTGTTGTTTCCAGAATTTTGTGAAAGTGGAAGCTGAGGCCTAAATTCAGGAAGTGACTTGTCCACAATCACAAGGGGAGGTAGGGGCAAAGCCGGGTCCAGGTCTAAGTCCGGGTCCAGCGCCTTTTCCCTAACCTTATGCTGCCATAGAGGTCCTCCCATCCAGGGATTCTTTGGCAAAAGCAATTCCACATTCCATTAAACGGAGAGGCACTTTGGATCACCTGCGGAGTATAAATCTCTGTGATGGAACAGAGTCCAGCTCTCTCCTTCCAGGCATGATGCCACCTGAAACATTCTAGGCAGGGAGTTAACTCTTACTCGCCCACCAAGTGTTTCCTTGCAGTCTCCTAGTCACTGCTAGCTAGCCCTGCCCCAGAAAGGCTGCCCAGGCGGGTCAAACCGTCTTGCCCTGGTCTTCTGATCCAACCCCAGAAACAAAAATAATGAACGCCACACTGCAGGTACTGGAGAAGTGGATCAGAAACAACCTGGACAGAACACAGAGGGAAACTGGTATGGCTCCGAATGCAGACTTCAACGGAAAACCACGAAGCCTCCTCCAGGGCTTGACTCAGGAATAGGGACACTGATTCCCTAGGGTGTGAAGTCAGCAGAAACAGATCTCAGAGCGACAGGAGGGACACACAGGTCTCACTGCCCAGATTCTAATAGTTTCCAGGCCCACACAGTGGGATGACAGAGTGAAGATGTCACTGAGTGAAGCCTCTTCAGATCTTAGCAGTGACTTTGAAAAGAAGAAAGAGAGGCAAGGGAATGTCTGTTGAGAACCCTAGCCTTTTTGTGGTCTAATGGTTAACTCTGTGCCACCCTGGCCAGCTTTTGGTGTGACCAGTTGTTTCTGAACACCAGTCTAGATGTTGCTGTAAAGGTTGTTTTTTTTTTTTTTTTTTGAGATGTGATTAACATTTACAATCAATTGTGGTGGGCCTCATCCAATCAGCTGAAGGCCTTAAGAGCAAAGGCTGTTAACTGAAGAAGGAATCTTGCCTCAAGGTTGCAACAGAGAAATCCTGCCTGAGTTTCTAGCCTTTGGATTCAGCACTGCAACATCAACTCTCACTTAATCTCCAGCCTGCTGGCTTATCCCAAGGATTTCAGACTTGGCAGCCCCCACGACCATATGAGACAATTCTTTAAAATAAATCTAGATAGATCGGTCGACTGATCGATCCTGTTGGTTCTGGGTTTTTTTGGAGAACCTTAACTAATACATGATGACACATGAGACCGGGTGTTTTCATCTAGCTTACTTCACGTAATCTTCCAAAAGACCTGAGAGGTAGGTTTTGCTATTTTGATGTTTGCCTACAGATAAGGAACTGAGGTTCAGAGAGTTGAGTCACTTGGTAACGGAGACCCCAAAGCTTATGCTTTACCAATTTCATCACAGGGTTGGAGGAAGTAGAATTTCTCTGAAGAATGCTGGGACAGGAATTCCTCGCCAACAGTCTTGCTGATTGCTGAGCTCTCCTTCTCCACGGGGATGCAGTTAGTGCCAACAGGACTGGGGGTATGAATAGGTTTGCTCATTCAAGCAAGACAACCTGCTTTTGCAAAACATGGTTTTTAGGATCTCCATTCTTCCCTGGGATCTGTATCTGATTTGGGATTTGGATCTGCACAAATACCTGAGTGTCTTACGGCTTCTCAGCCTGAGCTCTGAGTGTCAGGGGAAGACACGGATTTTTGTTAATCCGCGAGTGGACTTCCTCCCGAAGGCAAGTCCAGGCTGGAGACTATTTCCATTTGGCTCCTGGTGGGAAGCAGGTAGACTGTGTTCTCAAGCAGCCTTTCTTCTGCTTCCTCAGGCTGCCTTAGCCTCTCACCACGGTCTCCAGGAAGCAGGAGAATTCTTCCTCTGAACAACCTTAGCCCAAGGATGGAGGAACCTCTTTCCCATTAATGCAGCAGAGGTAGGGCAGGATTTGCACATGGAAGTTTACTAAATGCTAGGGGCGCTAAAAAGTAAGAATCCCAGCATCCAAAACATATCTCCAGGCAGGCAGGCAGGGCTGCCAAGATGAGCTTTCTGACTCTAACATCTCCTCTCTCTCTCCAAGGGGCTGGGACATACATCTGTAGCAGCTTTTGCTTCCTGTCCTTTGAATTTCCAGCAGCAGTATCCCCTTGGTCACTGTCTTGCTTATTCTCTCAAAGGCACAGCCTCCCAGAGCAGTACTTCCTGACATGTTAAGGCACATGTGAGATATGACAATGCTTGACACACTGGCTGAAGGGGGAGGTGACTGGGTGGTCCAAAGACTGGCGCCTGCCAGCAGCCCAAGCCTGGCTAGCCACCGTCGGCGGCTCATGGTCTTCATCCCCTGGTTGGGAAATCTGTCCTACAGAGGCTTGCTGCACTTGTGACCCAAGTCAGGAGATCCAACATCAACCCCGCTTTCTGCCTAGGCCAATCCTTTCATTTCTGAGCTCGGGTCTGGGTGGGGGTTCTACTTCCTCCTCCGATAATGGCCTGGAATGTGGTGACAAGCAAATGATATCATCACTCAGATGAAATCTCAAATAGAGAAATGGCCTTACCCATTATACACCAAAAGGTGGTCCTTCGAGGACCAGGAAAAGTACTCCTTTTCCTCAAGAAGCCTGTCAGGACAGGTGCATTGTCTTCTGTGTCTACTGAAAGACCAGGGGTCCCTCCCTCCTGCTGCTGGTGTTGCTGTGCACCTCTTCCTCCCCACCAAAAAAGAGTTACCTGCATGTTTATAGTAGCTGCTACAGCTTATGATCACCATCAGCCAGTACTCCAGGTAAAAGCAAATTAGGGGTGTGTGTGTATTTATTTTTCTCCTTCTTTTAGATGGAAAGAAGGCCTAGGAGAGCCATACTCCTGTGACCAGGCACACACTTTCCCATTATTGTATCTCAACACTGTATGGTTATAGCTTTCTGGGTGTCCACTCTACCCAAGTACTGCTCTAGAAGTGGTCTCATGTGTGAAATCTGTGTCCAGGACTCAGTGAGACACAGGAAGCACAGCCTCCCAGTGGAAGGACAAAGGCTTAGAGGGATCCAGAGCTATCATCCACTACCTGTGGGGATTTAGGCCAAGTTTCTTAATCTCTAAGAGTTCTAATTTCCTTACCTATAAAACAACAAAAAAAAGCAAACAAAGAAATTCTTCCTTTCAGGGTGGTTATGAGAAAAAAAAAAGTATGAAATTTTATAGCACAGAAAGAAAACATGTTTATTAAGCACTTATAATGTACCATGCTCTATGTAGGTATCTCAATTATATTTCACAGAAATCCCATGAGATAGCTATCTCCCCTTTCCCATCAAGGAAACCGAAACTCAGAAAGGTTAGTTTGTTCACTGTCACATAAGCAGTTAGTGGCATGGCTGAAGCCTGGAAGCTTCACGGCCACACCAACCGCCTCTTCTAAAAAGGCCCAACAGGCTCCCCAATTCCACTGTGGGGACACCTCAGGCCTTTCACTGTCAGCTTGCCCTCTCCTACGGGGCTGGGCTGAGGCGGCACAAACCTCCCCGTCTTGGTTTCTGTGAGGTTTCCATAAAACATAGGAATGGAAATGCCATGCTTGAACTGGAATGATCAATGGGAGGCGCCCTTCAGCCTCTTCTCTCGGGTTTCTGGTGGGATGGTTCCCTAGGCTTTCAGATCCCACGGGAGGGAGGAAGGCCATCGTGGTGAGATTGCTATGGTATGATTCTGGGGGACAGAGGCTATTCCTTCGCAGAGCCTTGAGCACCCAAGTCTGGGACGTGGCAGCTGCTGTCGTCTGGGAGATGGGTACAGGGATGGGCCTTTGGCAGCACCAGGCTCAGGGGGTGACTCAGCACCAGCTGGCTCTGGCCCTCTGCCCCTGCAGGACAAGCTGCAGAAATTCATGGGTCCTCAGAGCAGCTCTGATGGAGGTGTGTGGCCTGGCCCTGGCTCTGTGGAGTCCGGGTAGCTGCTGCGCTTCAGCCTTATGCCCATAGCTCCCGGTCACCCAGCCCTGTGGGATCTGCCTGAAAAGATGGAGATGATGTTTCCTCTTCTCCATCCTCATTTTTGCTGACCCTCATCATCACTTACCTAACACAATAACACTAACATGCATTTGAAATGCATTTTTAACTTATTCTTTTTAAAAAAAATTGTACTAAGACATACCTGACATAAAGTTTGCGCTTTTAACCATGTTTAAGTGCACACAGCTCAGTGGTGTGAGCTACACTCACACTGTGTGCAACTGTCACCGCATCTTTGCGTCTTCACATAATGAAACTCTGTACCCGTGAGATAGTAGCTTCCTATTTCTCCCCCTCCTGAGCCCTTGCCACCCGCTCTTCTACTTTCTATCTCTCTGAGTGTGACTACTCTCAGTAGCTGCTGTGAGTGGAGTCACACAGTGTTTGCCCTTGGTGACTGGCTTCTGTCACTAAGCATGATGCCCTCGAGGTACATCCATGTTGTGGCGTGCGTCAGAGTGGCCTTCCTTTTTAAGACTGACTACCCCATGAAGTGCATTTGCTCATTTAATCCTCCCAAGAGTCCTCTGAGGCAGACACATTATGTCCACCGTATGGAAAGGAGACTGAGGCACAGGGAGACAAGTACTTGGATCACTCAGCTGACAGGGGGCAGGGCGAAGATTTAGGCCCAGGCTGCGCGCTCTGAAACCTTGTGCTTTCCCACTCTGCCGTGAGCTCCGCGCCTTCTCCCCAACATCCCTCCTACTCACAGGCATCCTGAGCTTCACTCCCCATCAGGGCAGTGATCTTTCTAGAAGGCCAATCTAACACTGTGCAAACCCTCCTGTGGTTTCCCTGCCAATGGTGATCTTCCCCTAGCAGAGCGTTCAGGCCTGGCCCTGACCCAGCTCCCACCTCCTTGTCTGGCCTTTCCCCTTCTCTCCCCCAAAGCTCAGTCCTCAGCACCCGGACTTTGTGCCTTTTAACCTGCTCTTCTCCCTGCCTGCAGAGCTTGCTCCCCAAATGAGGCAAACTCCGACTCATCTTCGAAGGCCTAGCCTAAATATCCCCTCCTCCTCCCCAGATCTCTCCAGGCAGCTTGTCTAGCTTTCCTCTGTGCTTCTGTAGAACCCAGACTTCGCTCTGTAAGAGCAATGCTCATGCGTGATCTGATTGGTCAGTTTATACCTCTGTCTCCCATGCTACTGCAGTGCTGGCCAACATATTTGAGTATGAAGACTCCTTTTCCATTATCAGAGAACTTCAGAACCTTTCCATGCACACTGATCAAAGCAACATGTAATAATAAAAAGTTACTATGAATTCAGTAAAGCTTTTAAATGTAACTGTATCTGAGTCAATATGAGAAAACCTTGATAATGCATATGATAGCATCTCTCTCTCTCTCTCTCTCTCTCTATATATATATATATATATATATATATATATATATATATATATATGATGATCTCTTTCGCATGATGTATGTAGTGTCTCATGACTGGAGTCTGCTTTGTTTTATAGTATCTGTACTCCTTGTATTTTTCAAGAGCTATTTTGTAAACAGATGATGTATTTCTCCATTGAAAACACAATAAAAAAACCCCAGCACAATACCACACACACAAAAAAAATATATATATATATGAAACAATGCTGCTTATAGGTATATATAGCTATTTGGGGATGTTATTATTCTCTAGATTCTAAGTGCCAGAGCTTACAGTTTGTGAACCACTGCTCTGGCCCAGAAGTGAGCTTTTTTGATGCAATGGAAGTAACATTTATGGACTCTACTATATTCTGGGCTGTGCCAGTACATTTCTCATTTTTATCTCCTTTAAATCTCAAAAACAAAAAAAATATTTATTTTTTTCCAGATAAGGAAACACAGGCTTGGAAAGGTAAAGTATATCTCGTCCAACCGAGGTCACACAGTGAGAGAGGCAGAGCGGGATTTGACTCTCCATGTTTTTCTCCTTTGTCACTCTACCACCAGTGAAAGGACCACAAGGTATTCATCTCGGAGTTCCCAGGGCCTCACTCAGAGAGGTCTCAGGGAATGCTGGGGGCATGGCCAACCCAAACCACAGAGCCCTTCCCTACACATTCTCAGCTGCAGGCGAGCACAGAAGTCCCTCACGCATCAAAGAACCGGAGAAGGCATGGTGCAAAACTCGGAGATGGCAAAGCAGTGCCCACCTCTCCTCTAGGGGCTATTTCCCTTATTTAGAAGGTACCCTGGCCCCACACCTGGTTCTAGACCCCCTTCCTTCATTAGCAGCCTGCAGCCCTCAGCCCCCACCCCATCCCTCCCCCAAACTTCCCGTCCATCTCCACCGCAGCCTGCTCTCAGCTACCAGGGGCCTCAGACTAGCTCCCACCAGATCTTAATGCTGGTAAAGCTAAGTGTGGTTTCCCATGGCCACTTGTGTCTTAAACCAAAGGACAGATACCTCAAAATCTAGCTGGTCAGGAGCCACAGGAGGAAAAGAATGGGCTTCAAAGGCAGACAACTCCTGGTATTATCCCTGATTCTGCTACTTCCTTTTTGAATGTCTTTGGGTAAAGCACTTAATTTCTCTGAACCTTAATGTCCTCGAGTGGAAAAGGGGAATTCAACCAACCTCAATGGGTGAACATTCAAAGGCTATATACTTTTGCACTGTGTAGGAGGTGACACAGTAGCCCTCCAAAAGATATATTCGTATCTTAACCCCCTAGAACCTGTGAATGTGACCCTGTTTGGAAAAAGGGTCTTTACAGATGTGAATTAGTTAAGGATCTTGAGATGAGAAAATTGTCCTGGATTATCTGCATGAACCTAGGCGCCATCACAAATGTCCTCTTAAGAGAAAGGCAGAGGGACTCCTGACACAGAGAAAAGACGAGGAGGCAATGTGACCTTGGAGGCAAAGAGTAGGGTGATGTGGCCACAAGTCAAGGAAAGGTTAGCAGCTATCAGAAGCTGGTAGAAGGAAGGATGCTCTCTCCTCTAGAGTCTTGGCAGATAGAACTGTGTAACTAAGTTAAGGGCCTTGAGATGAGATCATCTGGGATTATCCAGGTGGGCCCTAAATCCAATGACAAGAGTCCTTGTAAGATGGGAGACACAGACACAGGAGAAGGCAGTGGGAAGATGGAAGCAGACAATGGAGTCCTGCAGCCACAAGTCAATGAGTGAATACCTGTGGCCGCCCAAAGACAGAGGAGCAAGGATGGATTCTCTCCTAGAGCCTCCAGAGGGAGCATGGCCCTGCTGACGCCTTTTCAGACAACTGTGAGAATGTATTTCTGTTGTAAGCCCCTCGGATTGTGGTACTTTATTACTGCATCCTAGGAAATGAACACACACAGCCTCTCCCTAACTTATTACACATCACCCCTTATTTCCCGCTTTATGTCGGAGCCACACAAACCACATGTATAAGAACTCCAGCTTCTGGGGAGTGAAACTTTGGTGACAGTCACTACTGTAACCCTACTGATTGGCGTGGTGTCTCTACCTGGTAGAGACTCAATACATTTGTTTGAATCACTGAATGAACTCTAGTTCTCAGGGGGCAGGGGCTGTATGTGATTTGCCTCTACAGCCTCAGCATCCGAAGCCCGGTACCATGCTCCATACCCGTGCGACTGCCTCCTCCTTTCATACAGTCCAGCCCTGAAGGGGCAATTCTCTGAAAAGGAGGCAAATCTTATCATGCTGGTACCCAGAAATAAGCCTCCAGGCTCCAAAGAGCCCTTAAGCCCTTTCTAGACCTTGCTTCCAAATTCCTTCTAAGCAGAAGCCTTGGAGAGAACCCATGACTGCAGAATCCTGGGGATGATATTGTTTAATTAAACAGAGACTCGAGTCACCAGCCTCTGGCTCGGCCTAGGCCTCTGGGACCTGACCAGGCAACATTTCATCATTAGGAGGAAAGGAGATGACAAACTCTTTCCTGAAAGAACCCAGCAGGCAGTCAGAATTACTGGATGTGGATAAATAAAACCATTATTTCCAAATACATATCCCAGGCAGCACTAAATGCATTCTCCGTATCGCAGGCAGTACTAAATTTAGAACTGGCAGTTTGAATCATATGCTGATTCCTGAAGAGAAACACCAAATTCAAGGGGGAAAAAAAAATCAAGTGAAATATGAAAATAAAAATGCAGTCTTAGTCCCTCCGAGCAAGCTGTCAGGAAAGGTGAGGGAGAAGTTTTCCGCACGGAAGTCTGATACCAAGGCGTGGCAGGGGCAGCAGCCCCTGGAAAGCCTCTGGAGAGCCCCTCTGCCAGCAGCCGAAGGAGCAGGAGGGGAACCTGCACGCTGAGCACCTGTCGCCAAAGCTGCCACACGCTGTTGCACTGAAGCCTCTTCTCAATCCTGCAGTGAAGGTGCAGTCACCCCCATTATGCAGCTGGACTGAGCCCAGAGGGGTGAAGTCACTCGCCCAACTCCTATGGTCAGGGAGCAGGAGGGCAGGGATGTAGCTTCATCAAGTTTTAACTGTGGAACAGCGTTAGCTTTAGAGAGGAGTTGAAAAGATAGTACAGCTCCCAAATGCCTCTCCCCAAACGGGGGCGGGGGGTCCTTTTTATTAACACATTACTGTGGCGGATCTGTCACAACGAAGGGACCACTATTGCTCACTAAATGCTACACTCCGTTTAGATTTCTTGAGGTTTCCCTCGCCCGTCCTTCTGCTCCAGGATGCCATCTGGGACAGCACATAAGGTTTAGTTGTGTCTCCTTAGGCTTCTCAGGTCTGTTACAGTTCTTCCAACTTTCCCTGTGCTTCCTGGCCTTGATGGTGTTAGAAGTACTAGCCAGGTATTTTGTAGGATGCTCCTACATCCAGTTGTTTTTTGTTTTGTTCTGTTTTGTTTTTTTCTGACATTTTATTCCTGGTTAGGCTGGATTCACAGAGGTGAAGTGCCCTTCTCCTTGTGTCCTATCCAAGGTACATAATATCCACACAGTTTATCACTGATGCTGTTAACCTTGATCATCTGGCCTCGGTAACGTTTGCTGGGTTTCTTCACTGTAAAGTTCTGCTTCCTTCCACCACCCTCCAACCCCCTACCTGTCCCCTGCGCTTCCAGGCTCTACTCTTTGGAAGCAAGTCACTAAGTAGAGACCAGGCTCAGCGAATGGGAAGTTAAGTTCCAGCTCCTTAACAGGAGAGTATCTACATAAATTGTGTGGAATTATTCCATATGGGAGAGAAGGGATTTAAATTCTGGTCTATGGGACATACCACCTAAAATACATACCACTCCTCTCTGTTTTTGCATCCTGCTTTTTCCTTAACAGTATTTCTCACAATTTGCAATTACATATTTATTAATGTTTCATGTATTTATTATAACATCTGCTGCTCCCCATGTCTCCAGGTTAGCAGGCATTATGAGGTCAGGGATAGTTTTGCTCATTGCTATATCCTAGGGTCAAGAAGAATGCCTGATGCTTAGTAGGTGCCAAATAAATACTTGTAAAACCCTGGTAGTATGGCAACGAAATGATGTCATCCCTGCCTTTGGTAGGCACATGTGAACAGCCTATTACACAAACTTTCAAACATACACAACAGTAGAGACAATATTCTACATAACTCTTTTTTTTTTTAAAGATTTTATTTATTTATTCATGAGAGACACAGAGAGAGAGAGGGGCAGAGACACAGGCAGAGGGAGAGGCAGGCTCCATGCAGGGAGCCCGATGTGGGACTCGATCCCGGGTCTCCAGGATCACGCCCTGAGCTGAAGGCAGCGCTAAACCGCTGAGCCACCCGGGCTGCCCTATTCTACATAATTCTTAACTGCAAGCAGCTCATGATGAATATTAGGATACACATGTAGGCAAAGTGCACAGGAATATAGGAAAGGGAACATTCTACATCACCTCAGGTGCTTCCAGGAGGAAGCGTTTGGGTGGACCTGAATGGATGGATAAGATATTAGGGTGCCAAAGGGCAGAGGGCATAGTTCAGGTAGAGGGAACTGGAAGGCAGGTGAGTGCAGGCATATTCAGGGAACGGGGCTTGGGACAAGGTGTTGGTGAACAGGGAAGAAAAGGTTGGGAGGGCTGCTGAGAGCAAACTGCACAGCTTCCTCCAGCCAAGCAGGGGCATGGGCTACCCTGCAGACAACAAGAGCCATCTCCTATTGTATCTTGCTCAGGATACCGGGGGCGGTTCACAGGCTCTGAGAAGTAGGACTGTTCTTGTGACT
The DNA here is from genome assembly GCF_905146905.1 of Nyctereutes procyonoides. NCBI lineage: Eukaryota > Metazoa > Chordata > Mammalia > Carnivora > Canidae > Nyctereutes > Nyctereutes procyonoides. The sequence goes on along the minus strand of NW_026575034.1, from coordinate 10,377,040 downwards.
GAGAAGCTCATTTCTAGATTCCTTATTCCCCAGAGTGCTTGTGCTTCTTGAGGGAGAAACTAGTGGTTATCTACTCAAGATCCATTCTCCCCACATTTCATTGAGGGAAGCCACGTGCCCCAGCGAAAACCCTAATTTCAAGCTTTCATTATGGTTAGGTGTGGCCATGTAACTAGGTTCTGGCCAATAGGCTGTAGGTGGACACTGCTGGGTACCACCTCAGGGAAAGTACCTTAATAGAGCCACTTTTTGTCTGCTTTTCCTCTACCTGCCTCCTGCCGGAATATGGACGTGACAGCTAGAACTCCAGCAGCTATATTAGACCATGAGCAAAACCTCGAAAAAGCAAGCCTGCACTAAGGAAAGTGAAATAGAGAGACAGCTCTTCCTACGGCTACCAGCCCTGGACTGAATATCAGACTTCTCATACAGAAGTGTATCAGTCGCTTCATGCTGCCATGACAAAATACCACAGATTGGGTGGCTTAAAGAACAGAAATGTATTTTCTCACATTTCTGGAAGCTAGAAATCCAAACTCAACATGCTTTCAGGGGTGGTTTCTGCTGAACCCTCTCTTCCTGGCCTGCAGATGGCCTTTCCATGTGCCCAAAGGGAAAGTGATCTCTGGTGTCTTTTACTCTTCTGGAAGCAGCATGGTTTCAGTTTCTTTTTCTAGAGCAGAGAGCTTATTAGGACTGTGAGTGATCACTTTGAAATGGTGCAGAGACTGAGGACTGGTAAATCCAGAAAGCTCTGAAGCTTGGACATTAGCTGCCTGACTTTACGAAGAAGTAGCAAGAAGAGTAGTCCAGTGAAAGGCCAGGGTAGGTGGAAAGATGAAATATCAAGAATAAAGTCAATAGGACTCACCCATGGAGTTCCATTCTTTGTATACTACAACAAGTGGCATCTAATGAGAGGAGGATTACGGGTTTGAATCCCCCTTCTGCTACTCTGGCACTTATAAGCTCGGTAATTTTGAGGACGTTAACAGCTCAGAGCCTTAGCTTCCTCAAGTAAAATGAAGATGGTATCTATCTATTGTGGGGATTAAATACCAAAACATAATACATAATGTCTCTGCCAGAGTGCAGGAACAGTAACAACAGCCTACATGTACAGGTCTTATCTGTGCCAGGCACTGTATCATACACACGACATGAGTTCTTTCATTTAGTCTTCACCAGGAGGTAGATGCTATTGAAGAATTTAAAAACTGTTGGTTTCTCCCCAAAGCTATGCCAAGCCACATCCTTGGGTATTTTTAGGAGAAATGCACCAGTCCTTGGAAGGCTCTTCGCAGATCCATCCCATGCAAAGCAGCTGTATTGACATCTATTTTGTAACCATCTGCAATCCTCAAAGTTTGCTGCAAATGGCAAAAACCTTTAACTCCCCGGCTCCCCAGCAGGAGTTCAGAGAACTCAAAGGAAATCCTACCAAGGATCCTACCTTTACAACCCCCTTTCGATCGCCAACAGTGAAGACTTTGGAGCACGCTACTGAAAAAGAGAGTGACCAGGCTGGGCAAAGGGAGGAATGGGGAGTCATCGTTTAATGGGTAGAGTTTCAGTATGGGAAGATGACGGAGTTCGGGAGCTGGGTGGTGGTGATGCTGCACTACAATGTCAATGTACTTAAGGCCACTGAATTGTATACTGAAAATGATTAAAATGTTAAGTTTTTTTTTTAAAGACTTTATTTATTTATTCATGACAGACACAGAGAGAAAGAGAGGCAGAGACACAGGCAGAGGGAGAAGCAGGCTCCATGCAGGAAGCCTGACATGGGACTCGATCCTGGGTCTCCAGGATCACACCCCGGGCTGAAGGCGGTGCTAAACCGCTGGGCCACTGGGGCTGCCCAAAATGTAAAGTTTATGTGATTTTACCACAGTGAAGTAATAGTAGAAATAGTAATAATAGTAATAATAACAAATAAAGTAACCACAGTAGTGAGTAGTCGAAAACCCACATACGATGGAAAACACATGAAAGAACTCAGGTATTCTTCAGGCACAGGTTTGGAAACGCTGGTTTTCAGAATAATGATATTACCTAATGATATTACCCACTCCTACCAGGCACATCATATATGTTAGGCACTTTATTCACATTGTCTTTATTCTCCAGTAGGGCTCTTCAAGGCATTTCTTGCTTAGAGAGATCAGGTGAACATCCCAGGATCATACAACTAGAATGTAGCAGAGATGGGATGTGAAACAAATGGTTCAAAACTACCATGTCCTTCTAGACCATGCTGCTTCACACTCAAATACTGAGTAGATACCTGGATTTTAAAATGTCTATGATTTCTTTTAATCTTATTATTCTGAATTGGGGTGTGGGGTATAAGAAGGTCAGATGTCTTTTAGAAGGCTCCAGGGCATGTAGGTGAACCCAACCCTATTCCATAGGTGCCCTGTATGCCAATGGTAACCATTCTAGTAAGAGGACACTGGAAGACCTTTGATATTAGAAGCAGCAGAAATACCAGCTTGATGTTAACCAGAAGACTGTATCAGGACCCAAGGACCACCCTAGCTCCCATGACTGGGAGGGGGGCCACCAGCCAACAGAGAACACAAGGCAAGCTCCAGATATATCCAAAACTACTGAAAGCATTTCCCTCCAGTCCCTTTAGGGTAGTCACCACATCCTAGAAGAGAAATTCAGAAGAGAAAGGAAGAAGATGAAGCAGAGGAAGGAGTAGAGACAGGTGAGAGGTTCTGAAGGCTACGGCTTCTGTTCAAATCCCAGCCTACTGTTCTGTCAGTAAAAGCAAACTCGTAATCACTCTGAAGCCAGCACATCATCTCATGATTGCCTTGGGTATCCTCAGAAGTCCCCTGGCATCACCTTCTGTTTTTCAGTGACCTCCCTCCAGCCACTGAATCTTGCCCTCTATAGACAAATGAGTTTGGGAAATGATCCTCAGGTCTAAGTCAGTATCAAAAGCACCCATATAGCAAAGGTATTATGGCAGAGTCAAGGGATCAGAGACAGGGAAATGGGTTTTCCATAAAACTGACAGTTGATCAGAGACTCCTTGACACTGACTGCGTTTCTTCCCCACTGGCCAAAATATAGACTTGCTAGCCCTGAGTTTGTTTCCCAAAGTAGGAAAGCTCTTTGTAAGAGAGGTGCTTGTAAACATTCTCTTAAAAAAAAAAAAAACAGAGAAATTGTTAAGTTCTTCAGGAATGATGAGCCAGGTCTTGTGTATAAAAGATCTGTGCTGCAGCACAAAGAAGCTGTTTCTTGGATGTGCTGGGGCCTACTCTGCACGGACAGCATCACCAGCAGCTGCATGCCGCATTTTGGAACCAGGGGCTGGAGGCAAGGTCAACATTCTGCATCTACTTAGGTCTTGCTCAGCCTCCTTACTCCCAGTACATAGCTGCATCCTTGGGTTATAAAATCAGGAACTCAATGTAATCTTATAAATGGTGTGCATGTACGTGTGTAGTGTGTGCTCATTCCTGCCAATCCAGACTCTCACTGCCTTTCTCCCCTTTTCCTTCAAGAACCTCCTCATTTAGCTGATTTGTTGTATTCATTTGTAATTGGGTCTCATTCATGTCCCAAGAAGGACCCCTGGAATACTGAGTGGAGCCGTGGTTGACCGGCCCTACCACGTGGATCTAGCTGGAGTCGACTGGGCTCCACTCCACAACAGCGCTTGGCTGTCGCCTGCTCACTTTGAGTGGAGGATCCGGCATTTATTTTAGGCCCTTATAAATAATACATTTTGTCATCTTGATTCTTCAAGGCCTTCTTTAAAGCTATTTTTTCCTCTTTGGGAAAACCTCTTTTACTCTATGAGACAGAGTTGTTCATAAATCAAGAGGAGTTCCAAGTGACCGAAGCCTGAATTCCTGACTTTGGAAAGAGTGGGAAGCCACCAAACCTGACTAGTCAAGGAAGAAGCTGGCTTCACACAGGAGGGGGATCTTCAAGGATGAAAATAAATGCTCACAACATTTCTGATTTCTTGACCTCTGACCCAGGAAGTCCCAGTATCAGATCTTTAAATATTATCTTCAACTTGCTAAGAGTCCCTAGAGGTTGGATACCCTCAGGGAAATGTGAAGAGTTCTTGCCATCTGTAAAATGGAGACAAGGCTACCTGTCATGCAGAGTTGTCCAAGTGCATGGTATAAAGTCAAAGCTCAGTGTGTGAGCTCCCCTTAGATTCCCCTTATCCCCTGCAACTTTCAAAAAGATCTATTTTATTTGTACCCTGAAAAAGTGTCATTGTCCCCCCTCTTCAATGACCAGTAACCACTAAAGAAGTGCTCTTTAATATGACACAAAGTAGCTCACCTGCACACCAGACAGAGCACTAAGCTTGGAATTGGATGGACCAGGGCTTGAATTCTGGTTCTTACTTGTTATGTGATCTTGAGTAAGTTCTTCTCTAGACTTCAGTGTCTTAATCAATGGGGATAAATCACTAATTTCATAGTCTCTTTTAAACTTTAATGAGCAGATAAATTGCAGGGAATCTTGTAAAAATACAGATTCTGATCCAGCAGATCTCAACTAGGGCCTGAGGTTCTGCATTTCTAATTAGTGCTGACCAAGGCCAAGGCTGAGAGTTTGTGGATCACTGTTTTAATAGAAAGGACATACATGGTCAGGGCATGTGACAAGCTATGTCAGTTTGAGTTCTGATTCTTTATCCGGTGTTGTTCTACCTTAAAATGCAAAGAAGGTCACTCTATAACTCAGACTATGTATTAATCCTTGATTCTTCACAGGGAAGCTAAATACTGATTATTTATCTAGTAAAATAATAAGGGTTGGCAAAAACCACTTCTCATCAATTTTCTTCCTTGAAAAAAAAATAACCCACTATACATCAGCTGGCTGATGTAAAATGCAAACTTACAAACAAGCAAATCTCCAATAGAACTTAAAGCACCTCAGATGAATACTTCTGGGGGTAACAATAGTAAATGGCACCCCTCCACACAAAAAGAGGCATTGAAAGCTTTGACCACCAAGGGCAGATTTTGGGAGGTAAGGGAGGAAGCTGCCAAGACCACCAGGTCCCTGAGCTTAGTTTGATGGGGGAGGTGGGGAGGAAACTGACGAGAGAATCTGATGGAATGGAAAAGGGAAGCCAGTGGAAAGGGCTGTGAAAGAGGCTTTCCTTCTTGGAACAATCACACTTATGTTCAAGACACAGCTCCAGGGTCACCTCCTTGGTGATACTTCCTTGGTGACACCTACCCTGACAGCTGGTTCCTGCTCTTGTTGCCAAAGACTACCTCTCTACCCCACCCACCCTACCTCCAGAGTTGGTCTTGAACTGTAATTGAATACTCATTTCTATATTGATCTCCAACCCTCTGAGGTGAGAGACCATGTCTTATTTATTTCCATATACTCAGCCTGGCACAGTGCACTGACCCATATTAGGCACATATGAATGATGCTGATTGAATACATGAGGTGGAGAATATGAAAGAGAAAGCTTAATGACCTTGCAACAGGGTTTATCTTTCCTGGAGGTATTCATTCATATATTCATTCTCTTGGTGAATGTATATACTCCAAGTGTGAACACTCAGACCTTTTTTTTATCAGTTTTCAGTGTATTTTTATTTAAGATATGTCTCAAACTTTCTTGATTCCAAGATTGTCAGCTTAGTAATATATATAGTAATTATATATATATACACACACACACACTAGTTTTATATACATATACAGATGTTTATATATGCATGTACATGCACATATAAAGCTTTTATCATTTTTTTCAAAGTGCTTTTCTATTTTCATAGTAATCAAATATGTCATTTCCCCATTTTCAAACAAGGAAACTGAAGGCCAGAAAAAAAAAATTAAGTGATCTAAGGCAGAGTCTCAAACTTTAGGTTCATAAGAACCACTTGGGGCACTTGTCAAAAATAGAGTCCTGGCCTCCTGCACCCAGAGGTTCTGATTCAGTGGGTATTAGAAAAAAAAAAAAAAAGATAGAGCCTAAGAATCTGCATCTTCATGCTCCCCAGTTTCTGAGGTAGGGGGTCTACAGACGTGGGGCCAGGCCCCCAGATGACTAGAGCTCACCCCAGCGCCTTCCTCAGGCCAGGTACCTGGTTATTACGGAGCTCAGTCTCTGTTGGAGGTTGTTTCAGGGCTTTGGATCCAAACCTAGAGTCATGGGATAGGAGGCAAGTCATACAGATTGCACCTTCACAGGGCCAGGCAGGAAACCTAAAACCAGAGACGCTCAGATGATGATGGCAGTTCCCATGTTCCATGTGAAAAACTGTGAAGGTAGAGTGGTGGCTGGGAAATAGATCACATTTCTGAGGACGTAAGACCTAGAAGGCTAGGTTCTGGAAAACAACCAGACCCTCTAGGTAACAGAGAAGGAAGGAAGGAAGGAAGGAAGGAAGGAAGGAAGGAAGGAAGGAAGGAAGGAAGGAAGGAAGGAAGAGAGGGAGGGAAAGAAAGAAAGAAAGAAAAAGAAGAGAAAAGAAAGAGAAAGAAAAGGAGAGAGAGAGAGAGAAAGAAAGGGAGAGAGAAAGGAAGGAAGGGAGAGAAAGAAAGAGGGAGGGAGGGAAGGAGGAAAGGAAGGAAAAATTACAAAAAGGCTCAACTTGGGAAATACTGAATGTGTTGGATATATTTATTTTGGATTTGTACTCCTCTTCTCTTACTTCAAGGCAGCTTACCCAATGGGACAATCCAGTAAAGAGCAGCGACCAAAGAAAGGACAAGTCACTGTCTCCCTTCCACATTCACACCCTGCTGACTGGGCCACTGCCTTGTCTCTTCCATCAGCCCCTTCTCATCACCCACTGCCATGGCCCTGATTAGAGAACTCAAGTGCCATCTTTCTTCTTAACTCTATAGAAAGGCCTCCCCAGGGTCTCCCTGACACCCTTCCTTTTCCCTCAATCTCCACCAGAAAGACTCATTGATTTCCTGAGCACAGATCTCATCCTGGAGTGTAAAAGACCACCGTAACTGCACCCAGAAGATCTGGTTCTGGCCCTAGCTCCAGCTTCATCATTAACTAGCTGTCTGACCTTCAGTTACTTATTTCCCTTTTTGGGATTTGGTCTTTACGTGTGAGACAGAGGGCTATAATGGCTTATCTCCAAAGTCCTTTTCAATCCTAGGGTTTTATTCCTGATTAAAAACTATTAATGACATCTTATTGCCTAAGAATTAAATATACAACTGCCTCACCCTGGAACATTTAAGGAAGCCCTCTGTGATCTGCTCTACCATGAACTGAATGTTTGTGTCCTCTCAGAATTCATATGTTGAAACTCTAATCCCCAGTGTGATGGTGTTTGCAGGTAGGGCCTGTGGGAGGTGGCTAGGTCATGACAGTGGAGCTCCCGTGATGGGCTAAGTGCCCTTCTAAGAAGAGACACAAAAGAAAATTGCTTTCTCTCTTTCTGCTCTCCACCATGAGAGGACATGGCAGGAAGATAGCCATCTGTGAACCAGAAGGAAGGCTCTCAACAAGAACCTGGCCATGCTGGCACCCTGATCCTGAACCTCAAGTCTCCAGAACCATAGGAAATAGAGGTTTGGTTAAGCCACCCGTACGTCTATGGTATCTTATTATAGCAGCCTGACCTGACTCAGGCCCCAACTCTTTTTTATTTTTTTTATTTTTTTTTCCAACTCTTTTTTAAAGCATTATTCCCCTTTATGCTCCCTTTGTTAGAGTCAAAGTGATGTATTCCTAGTTTCTCAAACATGCCTGGAGTTTTCTGCTTCCTTAATGCTTTTGTCATTATTTTGGAAACCTACTACATCTTTCAATGTGGAAGAACCCTACATTTCTCAAGGTCCAAATCACACAGATGTCTTTTAGGTTTTCCCTCTATGTCCTGGCCTAAAAGCAAACTCTCTCCTGTAGCTGCTGGTACTGCACTGGGCCTTCTGGATCACAACCTGAGCGGTGTTACAGCTGACATTACAGCTCTTCCCAGGCCTGGCTCGCACGGGACGGCAGCGCCTGTGAGTCGCCACCCCACTTAGCACAGGGCCCTGCACAGTGAATACTTTGACAAGCAACTGCTGAGTAAATGTCAGCAGATGCTCCCATTGCAGCTGGATCCTTAATTCCAGTGGCAGCCAAGGCAGAGAGGGTCACATGGGCAGATAGGTGCTAGTCTTACAAAAGATTATGAATTCCTATTAAAGTCAACAACTTTTTCTTGAAATCAACTCCAAGAGGTGAGCCATAAAAAGGGGCCTCAGAGCGTGGCGAGGCAGTGTAGTCATTGCTCATAAAAGCCAAAGGCTGTGCAGCACCTGCGTGGCTCAGTGGTTGAGCATCTGCCTTCGGCTCAGGGCATGATTCCAGGGTCCTGGGATCGAGTCCCACATCGGGCTCCCCAAAGGGAGCCTGCTTCTCCCTCTGCCTAGGTCTCTGCCTCTCTCTCTCTGTGTCTCTCATGAATAAATACATAAAATCTTTCTTAAAAAAAAAAAAAAAAAGCCAAGGTGCTCAGTTTGGTGGTGGCAGGCTGACTAGGAGCTCCAGGCAACTACAGAGCATGTCCTCAAGACCATGGTGCCTCCGGGAATTCTAAGCCCTACTCAGGCAGTGTGGCAAGACTTCTCGCTTAAATGATGTACTTGAAGGGATTTCTTCTTCTGACCTCCCTCCGCCCTGGATCTGGCCTGTCCCAGCTTATTCTCTGCCCCCCTGAGGTCACAGTCAAGTATGTATATGTTTTATCTCCCCATCTAGACCGTCAGTTCCTGCCTGGAAGGATCTTGTTCATCTTGTATCTTGTTCATTCTATCTCCCCCATGCATAGCACAAAGCCCTGCTCATAGCAGATGTCAATAAATGTTCTCTGGATGGATGCTCAAATTTAGATCAAGTTGACTCAAATCCCAATTAAAATCCCCAGTCAGGAAGACAAGATTTAATTCATTTTTTTTTCCTACAAAAGGGACAATCTTGCTGTTTAATATAACCTAATACATTTTCTTCACAACTCAGAGACAGACACAGGTTCTGTTTTTAGAAGGCATATCTGAGATGTTGTAAAGTATTGCTTAATTTTGATATTTTATTCTGATTATACTTGAGGCATACCAGAAATATGAGTGATGACTTGGCTTGCTCTGAACCATTCTATGCATCATCCTAGAATCCTAGGACAGCACAATGAAGGGCTGTGGAGACCAACCAAGTCATGACAAGGCTGAGAGAAGTGAGGTACAAGAGCGGGGCTTAGAACCCACGTTTGGTTGCCTGGTTTGTCGGTTTTTTTGCCCTGCTCATTTACTCAGGTCTTATGCTAGGTGCCAGGGATGTGGAACTGGCATAGACAATCAAAGCCATGACTGGGTTCTCAGGCTGATGGTCACGTCTTGGTTCCCTGGCCCAGGACATTTAACTTTCTTCAAAGGAACAACATGGCCTCTTTGAGAGAGCTTCCAGGGAAAGGACCAATGTCTACTGGACAAGAAAGTCTTGCATTTACTGGAGCACTGCACTCCCCTACAAGTCAAGGGCACCCATTCAAGGGCTAGTGGACTGGAATTCCTTGAAAGTCTAGTACTTTCTGCCTTAGCACTATCTCCTTGGAATTCATACAACCATGGCCACACTCAGACAAATCTTCCTTCAGACTAGATTGTTATTTCTCACTTCACTGTTCTCCACCATGCCTTACACAATGTAGGCAACTTATGCTCGTGCTGATGAGACAACCGTACAAGGTAGTTTTGGGTCCTCAACACTTCCCTCTTTATACTCATACACAAACTCGTCTTCTTTGGGGAATGGAGAAAAGGCCCCATCCTCTGCCAGTTCTGGCTGACTGGAAGTGACTGCCTGGTGTGCTATGTTGAGAACGTTTCTGAGGCTGCATCCAGACGCAGTAGGAAATGGGGATTTGATTGATTGTCGGTCTATGGGGGAGCTATTTGCTTTCTACCAACTAGACCCTGGCTTTAAAATCTCTGTTGGTCTCCAGGAGCCTAAAGGATTAAGTCCAACACTGTCAATGTGGCACATAAAGTGCTTCACAGTGTAGTCAACAACCTTACAAACCAGCCTGTACCTCCACCCCACACACCCTATACCCCAGCCATGCTGAAGTGTTTTTTCTTTTTAAAGATTTTATTTTATTTATGCATGAGAGGTACACAGGGAGAGGCAGAGACCTAGGCAGAGGGAGAAGGACGTTCCCTGCGAGGAGCCTGATGCAGGACTCAATCCCAGGACTCCGAGATCACGACTCGATGCTCAGTCACTGAGCTACCCAGGCGCTCCTGAGGTATTTTCTATTTCTTGAATACACCTCACTCCTTCAGGATTCTGGGCCTTTCCAAATGCTATTCCTTTTTTCTGGAATGTCCTCTCTCTTGCCACCCCTACCCCCTTTTTTCAGTAGAGAACAAATAGATATTAATGTTCATAAACTGAGTTGTTCCTGGCCATTAGTTGTATTATTTTAACTACAAATTTTTACTGAAATATAAAGTATAGGCTTTGTGAAGCCCTCCTTTACATATCACATGAAAAGCTAGCTCTCTCCTTCGTGTTCCTACACCTCCTTGTTTGTCCTTTTGCCACTATACAGACTGAGATTTATTTATTTATATGTCTACTTCTTTAGGGGAGGCCCTAAAGAACAGAGCCCTATTTTGTTTGTCAAAAGTAGAACACCAACCCCACAGATAAGGCACTTCCTACAGGACTCATGAATGAATGAGTTCTTTGAAAATATCTCTCTTTTTCACTTCTCCAAGGCTTCTTTCTGAGATGCAAGAACTAGCCCCTACATACAGTCAAACTTGTAGAGGTGCACCCTGACAGTCAGGTCTGTCACCTGTCAAGACGTCCTCCCCCTGCTCCAGGTTTATTTATTTATTTTTATTATTATTATTTTTAATAAATTAATTTTTATTGGTGTTCAATTTACCAACATACAGAATAACACCCAGTGCTCATCCCGTCAAGTGCCCCCCCTCAGTGCCCATCACCCATTCACCCCCACCCCCCGCCCTCCTCCCTCTCCACCACCCCTAGTTCATTTCCCAGAGTTAGAAGTCTTTATGTTCTCCCTTTCTGATATTTCCCACACCTTTCTTCTCCCTTCCCTTGTATTCCCTTTCACTATTATTCATATTCCCCAAATGAATGCTGCTCCAGGTTTAGGAACTGAAACTAGGTATCACTCTGATCTACACTAATTGGGTACTAAGTAGATTGAGCAGAATGGATTATTTCGTCTAATCCTTTGTCAAACCCTGTTACCCTCACTTCAACATAATCACATATTTACCTGACGGTCTCTCCCATCATAACCCCGTCTAGGCCACTGTCACTCTCCTGGGCTATTATAACAGCCTCTTAATCGGTGTCTCTGCTTCCCTGTTTACATTTTATAACCCACTCTCCACTTAGCACCTCAGTTTTACTTAAGGTCACACCACTCCCTGCTTAAAGCCTTTCAGTGGCTTCCCACTAATTCTGGGAGAAAAAAAAAAAATCCAAACTCTTCTGTGGCCTCCAAGATCTAGGTCATGCTCTCTGATCTTATGGCTCCTCCCTCTGGTGCACTCCTCCCAGCCATCCTGATCTCCATTTTACTCCTCGAATGGCCAAGCCCTTTCCAACATTGGGTCTTTGCTTTCATGGCTCCCTTAGCCTGGAATGCTCTTGCCCTGGCTTTTCATTTGAGAGCTTAGTTCAAAAGTCACTTCCTCAAAGGGTCCTTCCTTGACCATTCTATCCAAAACGCATAAAATTATCTTCCAGTTACTCTCCATCCCAGAGCTCTATTTATTTCTTTTATGATACTTAAAATCTAAAATCATCTTACTAACTTACTTCTTTATGCTTTTGTCATTGACCTCTCACACTACAATATGAGCTCCATGAAAGACAGACCTACCTCCTTCACTGCCATAGCTACTAACACAGGGTCTGGCAGAAAGCAGGTGCCGAGGGGCTGGAGCCTGGAGTGGCTCGGTCAGTTAAGCATCTGACTCTTGATTTCAGCTCAGGTCATGATCTCAGGGTGGTGAGATAGAGCCCTACATCAGGCTCTGTGCTAGCGCAGAGTCTGTTTGACCCTCTTTCTGTTCCTCTCCCCACCTGCTCTCTCTCTCTCTCTCTCTCATATAAATAAATAAGTAAAATCTTAAAAAAAAAAGGAGAAGGTGCTGCATAAATAAATTTTTACTGAAAGCCAAATAAATATACTTCTGAGGATCCCCAAAGACAGGGCTCCTACTTTTTCCCCTGACTACTGCATACTCTTCTTAAACCCTAAATTATGATAAGCTGCAGATCATGATGCTAGAAGTCAGGAGACCTGGATTCTAGGTCACTTCCATGTGTGGCCCCTCGTGAAACACAGCATCACAACCTGAAAGATCCAGGCAGGATGCCAAAATAAGGAAAACAACTTGTATTTGCCTTAGAGAAAGTCAGGAAAGGGGAGAGCCCTGCAGCGGGAGAGGCCAGAATAGGCTTTAGCGTTCCAGAACACAGTCCTGGAATAAATGTCAGGGGTGCAGTGCAGCATGCCAGGGAAGGATGGTGTTTCCTGAGCTGGCAAAAGACTAAACAGGCGGTATCTGACAGGGAACTCAGATCAGAGGCTGGAAGTGGCCTCTGGGGAATTGGCGGGGTGTGATGAAGAAAGCTAGGGAGAAGACTTCAGCATGACCTCAGCTTCTAAATGTATTATATGGGATGCAGCGGAAAGACCACAGGATTAGGACTCAGAGGGGGAACTAGAGAAGGCAAAGAAGCACTGCATGAGCACCCCCTCCACTGCAGGCTCTGTGCTAGGCAGTGCACCCACATGACCTCATCCAGGCCTTGTAATCACCCTCCCAGGGAGGTAGCAATATTCTCATTATAAAGAAACTGAGGCCCACACAAGTTGCTTTAGCTCTCTGAATTTCAGGATGCTTCTTGGAAAAATGGGTATGAGAAAGCAGGGAAACATGGTCTCCTGCACACCTGAGCCAGGTGCTTTGTAAATTTTACTGTTACTATTAATAACCACTTATAATATTAATCACTTATTAATAACCTAGCTTGTGCAAGGTCACAGGGCTCACGAACATCCTAGGTGAGATGTGAATGCTGAATGGTGTTTTCACCATCAGGCTGCTCTATAGAAGACCAGGATTTGAAACACAGCTTTGCCAATAATTAGCTGTGTGACCTCAGACAAACTATTGCACCCAGCAAGAGCCATGCTCTCTTTATCTGAATAAGGGGCCCAAGAGCTTCACCCTATAGAGCCTACAGGGAGGCCAGAGGAATAAATAACCAATGACTGTAACTCTGCCTTGTGTGTGCAGTTGGGAACCATGATATCTGTGAAAGCACCCCAAATGGGGACAAGTATCTTCAGGTTGGCATGACTCAAGTGTGTTACACAGTGACATATGAAGCCAGAGCCATACCTGGGTACCAAGGATTTTGCAGGCAGCAAATGGCCTTGAGTTTACAGTGACTGTGCTAGCATCATTCAAAGGCTAGTCTATAGATCGTTAATGTTCTCCTGGAAAACGAAAACAGTGTGAGCTTCCCAAGACACCACCAGAATTTTATCCAATACATTAGGAAAATAACTCCTCAAAAAATCAGCTTAAGGAGACAGATGGCATGAAAAAGGGGCATAACCAGAATTCTTAAGGGGGTCGAATTGCAAGCAATGTGCTACCTTTGGCACCTGGAAGGATCTTCTGTAAGGAAGACTGAGTTCTTTGGGGAAACTGAAGCTGGGTGGGCTGCTTGCTGAGCTGTGTCTCCTCAGGCAGAACCAGCTCAGTGTGTCCCTGCCCACCCATGGCTGCAGCGAGCTGACACATGGCCTGCATACATGCTCTGGGGAGCCATGCAGATCCAGGCCACACACACACCACAGAGTTGACAGCTGACTGGAGGCACCCCAGAATCCTCCCATTCTTACATCCTGGGGTGCTGGCTGCTAAGCTTAATTAATCTGACCCTGGTACATACACAACTCTGCAGGGTATTATGAACCTAGCTTGGAAGACTGTAAGAAGGAGGTGCAGAGAGCAACGCGCCATAATCACACAGCTAGAAGAGGTGGAGCTGGGATTTAGCTGAGGTGCTTCTGACTTCAAGGATCCTTCAAGTCCCTGAAGATCAAGATGAAAGGCAAAGATAGGAATCAGAGGATCTTAAGAGATGCAATTCTCAGGTCACCATCCTACCCTAGGAAGCAGATTCTCTGTCCCACTGGACACATGGTCAACCCTCTGCAGGAACATCTCCCCTAACAGGGGCTCACCATCTACTCCAGTTGTAAGAAGTTCTTTGTTCCACTGACACAGAGAATGTCAGCTTTCCCGGAGTCCCTGACTTGGCATAGTTTGTCCCCCTCCCTCACTGTGTGTTAAATATACGAGAGGATTTTTAAAAGGACGCCTATGCTCCCTTTCACGATGGTAATCACTCATGTAGCTCATGAGTTTAGATTTTCACCAGGCCAACATGTTCTTAGAGCACGTATCTGTTCCACTTGGGATTCATAAATCCTATCACGCGGTGCCAAGGCTGGGTGAGTCACTCTGCTGCTCCCCTCTCCCCACACCTGCCCTGCTTGCTGGTTGAACTTCCTTGACCATTCCACAGGAGGACACGAAGCCTGCTCTGCTACTTCTCTCCCCTCACAGGGACAAGCAATGCTCTCAGACAAAAAACCAGAACACATGGCACAGGTGTGCGGTGGGCGGTGGGGCTCAGACTGCCCAGCTGAGCTCCATTCAAAGTGAAAAACTGGCATTGATGTAGTTACTGTCTAGGGAGACTCTGCAAAAAGACAGGAGGCCCAGATATAGACCTGGGAGTCGCAGCTGCAGAGGGAGCCCTTGACAAACCAACTCTCTGAACTCAAGGACGTGCCCCCTTGATAAAAGTCAGCAGCTCAACATCCTGGAGATTTAGTATTCAGAAAAGGGCAGCATCCTGCTGGCGTCTTTATGATCACAAGAACAGCTGCGCCAAATGGGTCCTGGGGATGTCACTTCCCAAAGAACCAGGGGTCCTTTCTGACTTGGCATTGTGCCTGCCACATCGTAGATATATATTAATAGCAAATATTTTAATAGTAAATGAAGAAATGAATACAAGGACACACATCAAAACAACTATCTCACCCACAGATTTGGGGAAAAAAGCACCTCGAACGACATGCATCAATATCTGAACTGCTTTCCCTGAAGAAGCAGATTCCCCTCAGACCGTTCATGGGTCAGACTTCGTAGGCTGAATTTTCTCACATGTCCTTTTTTAGGATATCCTGGTATTCTGATATTCTGGTAAAGAAACAGAACCATGAGGGGTTGGGGGGCAAACCAGGAGGCCTCAGACTAACCAGTCTAAAACAAGCCATACCCCAACAGGGGCTGGATCTGGGTCAGACTGCCCAAAGGCATTCCAAGGCCACTGTGGTCTACCGTGGATAGCCTTGGGCATGGAACATCCACATGTGGATATCTAAAAGGCACCTTGAGTGCAGTGTGTTCAGATTCTCAGATCAAGATATTTCTACCCAAACTGAGTCTTCTTCCACTTTTTTTTTTGTTTTTTTTTAAGCTTTTTTTTTTTAAGCTTGGCAAGAAAGCTGGTAGCTATTCTTTTTAAAAAAATTTTTGTTTAAATTCAATTTAGTTAGCCTATAGTGTATTATTAATTTTAGGGGTAGAAGTTAGTGATTCATCAGTTGCATATAACACCCAGTGCTCATTCCATCACATGCCCTCCTTAATGCTTATCACCCAGTTACCCTATCTCCTCACACACCTCCCCTCCAGCAGCCCTTAGTTTCCTATATTTAAGAGTCTCTTACAGTTTGTCTTCCTTTGTCTTTACCTTATTTTATTTTTCCTTCCCTTCTCCTATGTTCATTTTTTTTGTTTCTTAAATTCCATGTATGAGTGAAATCATATCGTGCTTGTCTCTGCCTGATTTCGCTGATCATAATGCCCTCTAGTTCCATCCACATCATTGCAAATGGCAAGATTTCATTTTTTTTAAAGATTTATTTATTCATTCATTCAGAGGGAGCGAAAAGAGAGGCAGAGACACAGGCGGAGGGAGAAGTAGGCTCTAAGCAGTAAGCCCGATGTGGGACTCAATCCCGGGTCTCCAGGATCACACCCCAGGCTGCAGGCGGCGCTAAACTGCTGTGCCACCGGGGCTGCCCAAGATTTCACTATTTTTGATGGCTAAATAATATTCCACTGAATAATATTCCACTGTGTGATGGCGCACGCGTGTACACACACACACACACACACACACACACCAAAACTTCTTTTTCCATTCATCTGTTGATAGAATTTGGGCTCTTTCCATAATTTGACTATTGTGGACAATGCTGCTATAAACCCTGAGGTGCAGATTCCCCTTTGAATCACTATTTTTGTATCCTTTGGATAAATACCTAGAAGTACAATTGCTAGGTTGTAGGGTAATTCTATTTTTAACTTTTGAGGAACCTTCATACTGTTTTCCAGAGGGGCTGCACCAGCTTGCACTCCCATCAACAGTGTAAGAGGGCTCCTCTTTCTCCACATCCTCACCAACATTGGTTGTTTCCTGACTTGTTAATTTTAGCCATTCTGACTGGTGTGAGGTGGTATTCCATTGTGGTTTTGATTTGTATTTCCTTGATGCTGAGTGATATCGAGCATTTTTTTTCATATGTCTGTTAGCCACTTGTAGATCTTTGGAGAAATGTCTGTTCATGTCTTCTGCCCATTTCTTGACTGGATTTTTTATTTTTTGGAGTGTTGAGTTTGGTAAGTTGTTCTTTATACTCTTTCCTCATAGCTGTATCTAAGCCATCAACAAGTCCCGCAATTTTACCCCCTAAATATCTCAAACCCCCTATCCCTTCATCTCTGCCATCACTACTCCAGCTCTGCCCAACGTTATTTCTCTCTGGGACAAATACAAAGCCTCCTCTGAACTGGTTTCCTCACAGTCACTCTTGCACCCTCCAACCCATTCTTAAGACCACTGTCAAAAAGATCTCTTGTAAATATCAAATTGGTCATATCACTCTCCACATGTACAACACACATATATTTTGCTCCAAATACTTCAATGGTCCTTATGCTCTTAGAATAAAGGAAAAACAATCCTTAATAAGGCCCTGATTTCCCTGTCCAGCCTCTTCTCTTCTACTCTTCCCTACTCTCTACACCCAAGTCATACTGAGCCTCCCAGTTCTCTAAAAGCACTAAGTTCCCTCTTCACCTTTGTGGCCGTATCAGTACATATGCCTAGAAAGCTTTCCCCCCCACCCTACCCACTCCTTTCACCTAATAAACTCCTAATGACCCTTCAGATCTCAGCTCAGATGTCAATTCCTCAGCAAAGAGGTCAGGATCCCTATTATATGCTCTCATGGCAGCTTGTCCCTTTCTCACATAGCATTTATTCTAGTTTATAATTTTACATGACTGGTGCAACTATTTCAATAGTACCATGTCTGTGGTATTAATGTAGTCCTCCTAATACTATGGGGTGTACATTAATCCCATTCTGCTGATAAAGAAACTGAGACTTGGAGGGGGCTGGCTAAAACATGATGGGGCCAGGGTCGGCACCTTAGTCTGACTCTAAAGTCTACAGTCTTAATTACTGCCTGCTGCCCTGCAAAATGGAGTTATTCATACCTACTCATACCTACTCATGGTGTCATGAAAATTCCAGCACAGTAGGCACTAGGTAAGGGGTGGCTGTTATGATTACTGTGGTGCTGGAGGCATTGTGGGGTGATCATTTACCATTTTGCCCAGAAGAGAGCTAATCTGATTGCCTTTCTGGGGCTGAAACAGTTGGACTTGGTTTGAAAAAGAGACTTTTATGAAAAGCAGCATGCTGTGACAGTTCCAACACAGAGTATGTGGAGAGGGAAGCTGATGTGCTAACAAAACCAACCCTAAGATCTCTGGCCCCGGGAACTAACCATTCTGAATGAACTTGGGTTTCTCACGGTTAAGCCCAGACATTGGGTCTGCCTGGGGAACCCAAATCTACAATAGTTCCTTGAATTTCTTTTGCTACTTCTTTTTCTATGTCCCTGTAGCAGAGTAAGAGAGAGAACACACTGCATCTGGAGTCAGATTCTAAGTCTGAATTCTGATGTGACCAGAGCTAAGCAAGTAGGGATCCATCAAGGTGACTTGTCGGAGCCTCAGGGTCCCAGGAAGCCAGGAGACAACAAGGGCCATATGTCATTCTCTCAGTCTGTTTGGGGATGATCCATTCTTCTGAGTCCCCCCTTTTCCCGTCACTCACCAGTGGCCATGTAAAGGAAGAAAGCAGCCAGAGTAAATGAGTTCCTACTATATATCAAGAACTTTTATATGCATATTTTCATGCAGTAAGTTAATCCTCATAAATATGAGCAACAAGAGCTATTATTCTCATTTTATAATGAAGGAAACTGTATCTTAAAGAGATTAAATGACTTGGGGCAAATCACTATACATTAAGAGGTGAAATAGATTCAAATCCAGTTTTGTTAGGTTCTGAAACCTGTATTTCTATTTACCGTATCAAAAGATTTATAATGTCCGAGTCTACAGGAAGAATTCTGGAAATTAGCTGGATGTGCAGAGTGATGGGAAAGCCATGAAAGCCCATCTGTCCCCTCCTCTGCTTACTGAGCACCTCCTCTGTGCCTGACACTATGCTGGGTGCCAGAGATCTAGGGGTGAACAAACTATGGCCCCTGCTCCTGAGAGGGGTCACAGAATAGTGAGGGAGGCTCTCCAGGGAAAGAAAAGCTAAGACAAAATCGGGAAACTGAGTAAGAGCGAGAAGGGCAGAGGATTATAAAACATCAGAACCAGACGGATTCTTGGAAGACAACTACTCAAAACCTGGCTGCATCACTTGGAATCAATCTGGAAGATTATTAGAACCAAAAATTTCCAAGCATTCAATCTCCAATTCTACGGATGTGCAAGTGGGCCCAGGAATCAGTACAGTTAACAATTATCCTAAGTGGTTCAGTAGAACTGATTCACAGTCCAGGTGAATAAAACCACGGATCCATCCCTTTCCCTTGGCAGGTATGAAAGCAGAGGCGCAGAAAGGGAACATGACTAACCCAAGGACATACAAGAGTCCATGCTTCAGACTCAAGTTGCCAGCTTCCAGCCAAACAACTTGAAGTCATTTTTCAAAAATTCAGAATGATTTACTTTTAGGCATTGTATCTGCATTTGTAAATGTACATAAGACATATTTTATGTACACGTACTAGCTAGTTCTTTCAGGATAATGTTATGTGCCTATCGGAAAATTATTTTTTACAAAAGCACAGTGTGGAAAATAACACAGATCTATTTAGAAGACTAAAATGGATATACAGGATGGATACAGGTTTTCATAATCAACAACCATATTCTCCGCCCTATCCTAACCTCTGACCACCGCCATCCTAGGGGACCGCGATAGGGCAATAAACTTTTTTTTTTTGGCAATAAACTTTATTAATTAATCAAGGACAGTACTTCAAGGTCTGGGTTCTCAGACTGTGATGAAGGCAAGGGAAAAGCAACAGACAAACAAGCACTTCGGGTTGGCGCAGGGCTTGCTATACCCATAGCATCTTTCTCCACCCAGGAGGGGACACTCTGGCCACTGAAAAAGTGCTGAGCCTCCTGCTCCTGACTTCTCCACAGGCAGCTCAATTCCCTTGCCTTGCTAGAATATCAGAAAGATCCTCTGTCCTTCCAGCTTTAGATTCCTTCTACTGGATACAGGTAGGTGACAGGCAAAGGTCAGAGGTACAGAGGTTCTGAGGCTTGAGGGGAAGCAGGCCTTTCTGCAGGCGTTCTGTGAGCTCACTGAGCTGCTCACCAGCTATCTCCACTGGGTCTCCTTTTTCAGTTTCACTGAAGTTTGCCCATACTGCTGTTTGAGAACTCTGACAGCAAACTACATGGTCTGGCTCAATTTCCTCATGTCCTGCTTTTTGGCAGTCTTGCCCAAATCTAGTACCATTTACCAATTGGCATGTCATCCTTGTGTAGGGGCCTTGTTAATCTTCTCTATATCATTCCAATTTTAGGATATGTGCTGCCGAAGCGAGCACCCAATTCCATTTACTTTTTTGAGGCCCAGCTACCAGGGCTATTCCTTCCTCTTCCACGTGCAGGCCCCAGGTTCTGAGGCTGGTAAGGGAGCCCAGAAGCAGTGGTTAGAGGGGTAGATAGGAAAGACTCAGCAGAGCTCAGTGTTAGAGAAGCTAAATGCAGAAAGGGTTCCAAGGAGGGGTACAAGAGCATTGCCGAGTGGGGAGGTGGCCTCAGAAGGATTAGAGCAGAGGCGAGCTCAGCTCACTGGCCTCCCCACCCTGGGTCTGTCACTGATATGCCAGGCAAGTCATACCCTTCTTTTAGCCTCATTTTTCTCATCTGTAAGTGAGGAAATTGAATTAGCTTGTGTCCATGGTTCCCATCCAGATTCTGAAATTCTATTTTTTTCTTTTTTGGCATTGGGTACAAATGACTAAGATTGACACTATGACTCAATAATAAATGTTTATAATCCAGAACTACAGAGTCTGAAATCTTAGAGCTAGAAGAGATTGACCGATGCAGTTTTTTCTTTCCTGCCCATTTGATGATAAGGAAATTAAGGCCCAGAGGACTACAAATTCTCTGTGGGCTGAGGGCTGGGACTATCTGTCTCCTTCCCCACTGCCTGCCTGGAACATTTTCAAAATGTTTGTTGAATGAATGAATGAATGAATGAACAATAAGGTCCCTCCAAGGTCAGGCAGCCCAGGGGCAGGGGAAATATCCTCTCTCCTTGCCTGGAGGGAGGGAGCAGGATAAAACAGAAGCCTCGGGCTGCTTCTGGCCCTTGAAGGTATGGTGCTCTCCAGCTGGAGAGCCAGAACAGAGCCAGGAACAAATTCTCAAGGCTGGTGGTGCCAGCGGCGGTTGGCCACAAAGTGGGCTTCTGCTAGAGTCCTCCGTGCTGTGCATAATGAATCACGATATGTCAATTACTACATTCTGTTAACAAGCTCGTGTCCGCCTGTGCTTCGCCAATGAGTGCCCTGCAATTTGCCACAGATCTGCAGTTAATATGTGGCAGAGCAAGGGGGGCAGAGGATTTTGAGATACTCCAGGCCCAGGGAAATCAGGTGGTTGGATTGTTTTGGGCAACTACTGGCCTCAGTGATTGGGCAGCAGTAGGTAGGGATGTACATTCTCCTCGTTGGGGACCAGGTCTGTGTTCTGGGTACCCTTTTGTGTCCTGGAGGTAAAAGGATGTCTGACTCAGGTAAGTCCACCTAGAGGAAGCCATCTCTATACTACTTTGTCTGAAGTACCAAACAAGATGGGGCAGAGAGAGAGTGGGAATTAAAAAAAAAAAAAATCACCCGTAGCATGGTCGGATGGCCTGATCATCTATTATCAGCTCTGAAGTCTCGAACAGGATTCAAAACCCAAGTCTACTACATACAAGCTGTGTGACCTCGAGTAAGTCTCTTCATTTCTCTTAGTTCCCACATCTGATAAATGGGGATAAGATATCTACTTTGCAGAGGTATTTGCAAGTACTAAATGAGATAATGCATATCAAACCCAGAAGAGTAGCTGGCATGGAGGGGGCGTACGGTTTATGAGCCTCCTATCCCGTTCGAGATGCTTTCTGAAGGGATTCTAACCTCTGGAGGAGGATTAGGGCCAGGACCCTACGCAATCCCAGACAAGAAGCTTTGTGTTTCAGATGTGTATGTGCGCGTCCCGCCACTCCCCACCCCCCAGTGGCTCCACGGTGACGATTACAACTGCAGGCATGTGAGGATGTCGGATGTGCCTTCCTCAACTCCACACTGGCTGCGTGAGAAGTGAAGAAGCGTCCTGGTGAGAGGGGAGGCTGCTCATTTCTCAGGCAGCACCGCTGCAGCCCCTGACCTACTTTCTTACTAAAAATAGCCCCTCTTAGGTCACTGCCGCAAATTGAATTCCACTGCTTCACTGCACCCTGGAAGCAGGTGGGTGGGCGTCAGAGCATATTTGGTGAGCAGGAACCTCCGCTTCTGTGGCATCTGGCTGCCCACTAGGCATGCTAAGCCCACACATCTGCCCACAGGGCAGAGGGCTCCAGTGTCCACCCTGCCCAATCCGCGACGTCTGCACACAGCAGGGCTACACCTGGCTGCCCCCCCCCCGCCCACCGGGATGCTCTGTAGGGGGTGGGGAGGGAGAGAAGGGGTGGGCAGTTCCTGGGATTTGAAGTTTGATAGAACTGCATTCAAATATGAGCTCCACTGTGTACTTATTACTTAACCTTGGGCAAGACACTTAAATTTTCTTTGCCTCAGTCTCCTCATCTGTAAAACGGAGATAATAAAACTGACCTCAAGGTACTATACAGATAAGAAATGCTGTATGTAAAGGAGTCGTTGACAAAGAACAGGTGCTCAATAATGAAGCGGTAATAGTTACTCTCTCCACTGTCTGGCCTGCTGGTCCACAGCGCCCTCATGCTGAAGCCTCTTATGGCAGCAGGGGCAAAGGGCTAGCAGACCACTCCGAGAACCAGGTAGACTTTAGGCTGAAAGCACCTTAGAGGTAGTTAGGTCAAGGGTTCCCACACATGGCTAAGCATCACAGTAACTAAAGCAGCTTATTAACAACACTGATTCCCAGGGCGCCTGGGTGGCTGAGTTGCTTAAGTGTCTGACTCTTGATTTGGGCTCAGGTCATAATCTCAGGGTCATGAGATAGAGCCCCACAACAGGCTCCATGATCAGCCTGGAGTCTACATGGGATTCTCTCTCTCCCACTCCCTATACCCCTCCCCACCACATGCGCACTCTCTCTCTCTAAAATAAATAAATAAATATTTAAGCAAACAAAACAATACTGATTCCAGATCTTTGCCCTGGATTTTGGGATTCAGGACACCTGTCTTGGAACATGGGAATTTGCATTTTACTAAACTTTCCAAGTATCTGTGGTATCTGCACTGCCAGGTTCGAGAACCTTTGAGTTAGGCCAGTCACCTCCTTAAAAATAAATGGGTAAATGAATTACTGTTATTTGACCTCCATTATAAGGGTAATGTATAGTCATTATAAAATATGCAGAAAATATGGAAAAGTAAAGAGTGAAAAACAATTTAAACAACATGTATCGAGTACCCATTAAGTGCCGGGCCCTCTACTAAGCCCTGGGGATTTGGCAATAACACAGTTCTGACCCTCGAGGGGGATCCACTCTATGTTTAGAGACAGAAACAGATACAGAAAACTAACACGATTATAGACATGTTAGATCCCTCTTACAAAATGTGCAGAAACAGAGATGAAGGCACAATTTACTTTTCCTACGAAGTCAGGGAAATCTTAAGCTGCCTGGAAGGAGATTAAGTATTCACCTTCTGGCCAAGGGAGGGAAGAGCATTTCAGAAGGAATGAACAGAACATACAAAAGCACACACAGTTGGGAAAATGTCCTAGGTCACCATATATGGCAAATGGTGGCACAGGGGTAGCTGGTGTGAACGACTGGGACCAGATCATGACGGATCCTGGATGATATCAACAGTGTTGCCTACATTAGGAAGTATGGTTTTTCCAATATGCTTTTTTTATAGATGCCTTTTTGGTTTCATTTTTACATGACCAATGATGTTACTTTTTTTATTTTTAAGACTTTATTTCTTAGAGAGAGAGAAAGCACAAGCAGAGGGAGCAGGAGAGGGAGAAGCAGGGTTTCCCTGAGCAGGGAACCTGATGTAGGCCTCTATCCCAGGACCCTGAGATCATGACCTGAGCCAAAGATAGATGCTTAACCGATTGAGCCACCCAGGCGCCCCCAATGCTGTTACTCTTTAGTAAATACTGCAAATTAATCAAGTCATAATTGATCCAATCCCAATTATCAGACATTTACGCAACTTCTAGTTTTACTAAATCATACAAACACTAAGATGGACATCTTTCACCATAAAGCTGTTTCCATATTTAAGGTCTTTCCTTAGGAGACAATTCCAGGACATGAATTAATAGATGAAATTGAATGGACATCTTCAAGGCTCTTGATAAATAGTTCCAAAGGACTTTCCAAAAGTGACTTGTTTTTGTAAATGAGGAGGGAGGGTCCAAAGAAGTTATAGGTCTTATCCCAGATGCTGAATGGGGGTGGATCCAAGAGCAAAACCTGAGTCTCCTAACTCCTGGTCCAGTGTTCTGTCTTCTACAACACGTTGCCTACCTACAGACTTGGGCTGAAAGCAATAAGATATATATAGCCAATGCCTGTGATCACTTCTAACTAAGGATCTTAGGTTAGTTTATACATGGATGGGATATTAGAGTAATATGCGTATGCTTAGGCACATGAACACATGTGAAACTATATGAAAGTCTGTTTCTAACCTTATCATATATGCTCTTCCACACAATTACAGTTTCTGTTCTAACCAAGCCAAGAATATTTTACACTATCTTACCTCTGCACCTTTGATCCTACGTGAAATATCTCCTGTTCACCTCTTCAAATTCTACTCATGATTTAAAAAGATAGACCTATACGATCCAAAAAACATTTCCAGACTGTGGGCATTTGCCACCATAACACTCATATATGATACTTATTTTATTGTTTTGCAGCACCTCTAGCATTGATGTAAAACTATTTAAGTGTATCTACAAAATAAAAGTTTGTCTCGGGCCTCCATTATTAGAGGTAAATCAAAAACACCTACGCCTTCCTAAAGTTAATGAGGGTAGATTTACTTCAAAAAAGCACTTATAGAGTTTGATGGGCTCAAGAAAGGTCAGTCTCATACCCTGTGCCTCCCATGTCACTACAGCAGACAGACATCTCGGTAGATTGGAAAGGATCGGGAGAATCATGGTGTCCATGTGCTGAGGACCTACTCTGAGTAGCCACAATGCCAGGTGCTTCACATACATTACCCAGAATGACCTTAAAATAATCCCAGCAAGGGAAATAATTATTCTTGCCATTTTACAGATGAGGAATGGGAGACCTGCAACACTGGGTAACTTGCTCAAAGGTCAACACCATTAGAAAGTGTCAAAACTGGGATTTAAATCCAAGTATGTCTGACTCAAAGGACCTCCCCCCCCCCCCCCCCCCCGCTTTATTACAGTGTCTCAGCAAATGTCTCTTCAGTTCTGGCTCTGCCTGTGATCAAGCTCTATGGTCCCCCGTGAGGATTCATGCTGAGTCCTAGCTTTCTCACCTATGAGATGGGGATAATTATCTCCCTATCCTGCCCTCACTCCCAACACACACACACACACACACACACACACACACACACACACACACAGCAGTTGTCATGACTGAATGAGTGTCAGAGATTCAGACAGACATACAATTAGAGTCATGAACATTACGGGTCATTATGACAATGACTGGAGACCCTGCCAAGATCCTCTGTCATTTAAAAAGGATTTAATGATGTTCTCTAGACAGCCCTTTCTAACACCAGAAAGTGGCTGGCTGCAATGCATTTCTTAATGACCTGCAGTAAGACCTGAAATCAAGAAGTTAAAACTCAGAAGATCCATTAGCCAATATACTGCATTCCTGGAGCCTCTAGGGAATTATGGTTTCCCAGTACATTTTCCTGCTCCTATATAAATAGATGTGCACACATACACGTCTTTTACCAGCGGCCCATTTCTAAAAAGCAGGATTCAGGAGAAGGCTGGCTGGGCTCAGACTCCACCACCAGGGGGCCAGTTACAAATGGGTTTGGGGCATTCATTCCAGTTTTGCAGAGGCTTCTGGTACAATGTCAGGGGACCTGGCTGAGGTGTTGGGAAAACTGGCTTATAATTCAGATTTTGCAGCTTACTAGTTGTATAACCTTGGGCAAGACCTCTTGGCCTTCTCTTTCATAGAAAATAGGGAAAATGCCTCATCCTAGGCAAATGAGTTAATGTCCTGGACTGCTGTTTCCCCTGCTCTGAGACTGATGCCCCAGTTACGATGTGTCAAGTGCTCACTGTGTGCCTGGCCCTGTGCTGAGGCTCCTCAAACATTGTTTCACTCACCCTCACCATCCTAGGAGATGAGTGCTATTATCTCCATTTGACCGATGCAGAAGCCTACACTCAGTTATTCAGTCATCTGTCCCAGGTCACAGTGTTCAGCTGCAGAGTTAGGATTCAAACTCTCGTCTCTTTGAGACCCTGTGCTCTTCACCACCAAATCAAATTCCTGCCTAACAGGAAGCTGTTGCAAGATGACATGAAATAACATTTATTACTGTAATGTATGGATCTTGAGAACAGAGGGGAAAGACAGGAACTGCCTGAAAAAGATTTACTGCTGTGCTCCCCAAATTCATGAAGTCAGCTGCGCAGTGAACATGGGCAGGGGTGATGGATGAAATCCTCCCAAGCTGTAACAAGCAGCTGAAGGCCGGTTTGGCAGTGAGAGGGCCCTGCTGAAGACCAGGGCAAAGCACTCGTGCCTGAGCATCGGCACGGCTTCCTCGAAGCTAATGACGTCTAAGGTGACTCTGCCGGACACGGAGGAGGAAGGTGTGACTGTGAAGGTGGGACAGGCACCTCCAGAGAAGCTGGACAGTCTCCTCCCCACCCTCACTCTGACCCCCCACTCTTAAGCTGAAAGGATAAAGGGACACTTGAGGCAGACACCACATTTTTAAACCTTAGGCAGCATCAAGCTAAAAATAGAGCCGTGAGTCAAGTGTCTATTACTGAGTCCTCTGCCTCTGCACTCTGGAAACCAGACCGTTTCACTCTTCATCAACCCCACCATTCCAAGGCACTCGTTGCCACAGCTTGGAGATGCGGGGAAGTAGCATTACTGAGAGTCTAATGCGCACCTGCTATCGTGCTGGGCCCTTTGCGATCTCCTCTGAGCTGTGTGACGACTGTGTGAGGCAGGTCTTAGCACTCCCATTTTATAGGTGAAGATACTGAGACCCAGGCTGGCAAGAGGACTTGCTCAGGGTCACTCAGCTTGTAAGTGGTGATGTTGGGAATAGAACCCAGGTGAGTCTGGATCCAGAACTCATGTTCTTTCAAATACACATGCCTGCTACATTTCAAAGAAAGAAGGCGAGCTTCACGTAAGGCCTGTTGACTGATAGAAGCAACAGTGCTATCCAATTTACCTTAGGACCCTGGGAAGGATGCAGCAAAGCAGCCATTTAAATGATTCACTCCTGTGACTGACAAGAAGACTCTTCTTAGTTATAGCTTTGGCAGCTGCTAAATCTGTGTGGCCACCCCACCCCCTCCAGCTGGCTCGGGGAGGTGGAATTATTTATATAAGAATTTCAGTGGCCTCCTGCCTCAAAGCATGATTATCAGAGACTTTTAAGTGATAAGAATGCCAGAAGTCACAATAAAGGACAAGGGGAGTCAGGGTCGGGGGAAAATAACAGGAGAGGATTTTCTAAAAAGCAGAGCCATTGGTACAAACACTATAGAATAACTTCCAAAGTTTACGAAAACACTTTCTTAGCAATTTCTCCATCCAATGCTCTCATAACATCCTAGGAGGTAAATTTTAGACTCTCCATTTTATAGGTGATGAAAATGTGGTTCCAAAATGTTAAGGTCAAAAGTTCAAGGTCAGACAGAGGCTGAGACAAGAACCTATGACTCCTAATTCCCATCCAGGGCTTCCCCCAACCCACCCACTCCTTAAAGCTGTGAAGACAGAAATTTGTGAGGCCTATAAAAGAAAAGGCCTGTAGACTTGCTCCTCCGAATGACAGGACCAGCAAGGGTCAGGACCAGAGAGAAGCAGCATAATGTCTAGGCTTTGGAATCAGAACCTTTTTTTTTTTTTTTTTCAAATCCCACCTTAGATATCTACTAATTGTGTGGCCCTGGGCAAGTCACTTGATCTCTCTGCTTGACTTCCTCACTTGTGTTTTTTAAGATTTATTTGAGAGAGAGACACACACACACAGAGAGAGAGAGAGAGTGTGTGTGTGTGTCAGGGGACAGGCAAAGATTATTCAAGCAGATTCCCTGCTGAACACAGAGCCTGATGCAGGGCTCAATCTCATGACCTTGAGATCACAACCTGAGCCAAAAACCAAGAGCTGGATGCTCAACCAACTGAGCCACCCAGGTGCCCCTTAACCTCCTCACTTGTACAACGTAGCTGATAATAGTATCTACCTTACATAGTTATAGTATCAATTAAATTGAAAAGAAAATCAAACAATATATGCCCAGTACCTGGCACCAAGAGGTGATTGTCACTGTTTTTATCATCATGCTTAAGGAGGGTGCTCAGCACACTGCTTGGCACCAGGAGATGCTCAGTAAATCCTGTCTCCTCTTCTTCCCCATGCCCCCACACCTCCCAGGGCAGAAACTCTCCATCCATTACCTGCAGATCCATTACCTAGACCATTACCTCCATTACCTGAGAGGAGGTCTAGGGTTGGAAATCGGGAGAACAGACGGTGCTTCTTCCCAGGCAGCCTGACTGGGCTGGCCTTGTTTTCTGGGGCAGTGAGCTGCTACATGAAATCATTAATCATACTTCGTGCTATGTGCTTTCAGGTCACTCCCCAGAAATTAGCGATCACATCGTGGATTTTCCTCAAGGAGACACACCCCTCACATGTATGGGCTCCTACCCAGGACCAAACCCTCACAATGGCTTCTTGACGTCTAAGGAGAAAGTCTTGAAGGTAGGGTACAACCCTGCAAAACATGGCCAGGAAAGCAGTCTCTGCCCAGGGTCAAACTACTACAGCAGCAGGAATAATCACAGAATGGTCACATTGGTGTAACATTATCAAAGGCATGGCAAAACTATACCCTAGAGCAGGGCCACTTAGCAAAAACACTATCCATATAGACACAAAGAAGAAAAAACTACTTAGGTAGTCCTGCTTTACTAATCTTTCTCTACAGAAACTCCCTGACCTCTCTGAAGAGTTAAAAGTCTTCATCCCAATCTCCTACCAGGTAGTTCTATTTGGATGTTCCACAGGCATCTCACACTCGGTTATGTTCAAAAATAAATTCATCACCTTGCCTATAGCCTACTCTTTCCTCTCTCCATGTATTTGCCTTCTTAGTCAATGATGGCTCATCCACCCAGGCTACCAAGCAGATCACCGGACACCATCTGTGATCCTGTCCGTTCTTCTCCTTCCCTTCTCAACCCTGTTCATGCCATGTCATTGAAATCCCAATAAGGTGAGCTTGGTCTTTCAAATCTCTTCTTACTTTCTATCTCAGTTGCCGTGACTTATTTCAGATCCTCATCGCCTGTCCCTTAAGGTAATGAATGCTTTGGCTTCTCCACTCATCTCTCTCTCCCAGACCCTCCTTCCTTCAATTCAGCCATCCTCCAGTTCCAGAATGATTTAAAATACAATTTGGATCAAGCGATGGTCAGTTTTATGTGGCATGTGTACCCAATTATTCAATCAAACACTAATCTAAGGTGTTGCCGTAAAGATATTCTGTAGATGTGATTAACATCTATAATGAATTGACTTTATGGAGAAATTATTCTGGATAACATGGGTGGCCCTGATCCAATCAGCTGAAAGGCCTTGAGACCCCTTTTACAGTCTGTCTTCAGGACAGCTCCATTGCTTGTACCACTGACAGCTTAAAGGCAACAGAGCCATCAAGTTTGTCTTTTACCCTCTGCCCACATCTCCACTGCCATGGCTGGAGACCTCATTGCAGCTGACCAGGAATCATCTAAGCAGTCAACACCCAAGACTCAGAACTTCTATTAGGCCTGCTCTTACATTTATACCCAGTTAAATGTTACTTTGTTGGCTTCAGCTCATATCTCCATCCTTGCTTTGTTTCTGATTTTGTCATTCTTTGCATATATAAACCCTCCCAGTTTTCTCATATCTCAGAAAGTGGAACACACTCATTCTTCTTTGTCTTCTTGGGACAGTCTGAGGCTGGAAACCTTGGCAGCCATAAGAGATCCCTTTGCAGCTCTTATCAATCTAATGAATAATTTGGGAGAATATCAATAATTATGAATCTTCCACATTGGATATCTAGCCCTTTACAATGTAGAATACACTCAGGACAATGCTCCTTTTCTTGAGCAAGTTATTTAACCTCTCTTTGCTTTAGTTTCCCCACCTGTGAACCAAGCATAATAGTACCTACCTTATGTTTAATGTAAAGAACCAATTAATAATGCATATAAAACGTATAAAACCATACATGGTCCATGGAAAGGACCAACAATGTCAGCTATTACCGTTATTATGGTCAATAAATACTCAAGAGTTGGTAATTTACTGTGTTGGCTTATTTTTCCCTTACCTTCCCCCAAACCTGAATTACTGAGGTCTTTGCCTTCTTTTTCAAACTGCAGTGCAATTCATATAGCAACCCCTGAAAAAGCCTCAAAACTTGGGGAATGAAAGGAAATAGGTCTAATTTCTATATTGTAGTGGGCCACACATGCTAACAACCTGTGAGCTATTGTCAGGGAGGGAAATGGAGGACATGATGTGTCTAGTGGGGATGAGCAGCAGAAATTACCCAGAAGTGAACCGAGTCAAGGGCTTCCATGCCATGGCTGCCAGGTCACAGTGACAAGAGTGAGACCTTTGGAGCTCACCTCAAGTGTTGCTAATGCCCTGTCTCCAAAGAGGTGTGGTGATGCCAACTGGAGTCAACACTTGGGGGCTGTCATCCTGGGCTTAGCCTCTGACTTGCTGTGTGATTTTGGGCAAATCATTTCCCCACTTAGGCTATCATTTCCTCTTTTGGGGGGATTAGAGCAGCTAAACTTCTGCTTCCCTCTCTCAAGAAGGCAGGCCCCTCCCACAGTAGAAGCCCATAAATATTTGGCTACCCACTCCATTTGGCAAAGTTAAGTTTTTAAAATGCGTTTGTCCAAGAGTCTCTATTATTTTACTTGTTGTTTTTTGGTTTTTGTTGTCGTTGTATGCCTTCTGCTGTGTATTGCCATTTGTTGAATTTTTTTTGCAAGTCAGTTCCCAACCGATTGAAATAAATTCTCTTCATATGCAGAATTTATCTAAGAGGTGCTTCCTGAATAAAACGAACAGGCTCACAAAACTCAAAATCCACCATCACAAAGGCCAAGATGCAGAAGCTTCAGCTCTGGATGGCTTACCTTCCATCAACTCACAGCCTCCCTTGTAGTCTCTGGGCTACTCTGGGGCCACTTCCTCTGCTCTTTGCAGCTGTGGGCTACCAAGGAGAGCTAGGAACTTCCCACTAACTAGGGCAGACCGAGTCTTTCACCTCTACTTTCATCTCTACTCCCTTCTAAAGCCACATTAAAAGGACTGGAAAGAACTAAAGAAAGTATAAATCTACTTAGGAAAGGAGAATAGGAGAGACAACAGCAGACAAGATAGCATAACATATTCCAGATGAAGGGATAGAAGAGGTAACTACTCAGAGTGAAGCAGGCTGCAGTCCAGTGCAGGCTGGAGGGGATAGTAAAACTAGAATCCACTTTTCTTGCACAACTCTGGAAAGCCTCAGGACTGAGAGGCACCAAGTGCCTTTGAAAGTGGGGTAAACAGAAAAAAAAAAGAAAGTGGGGTAAAGACAGAGCTGAAATCAGAGAGATTGGCTGAAAGCCTATGTATGGGACAGTTAGGTTCTCAGATTTTTCCCAGCACACAGAACCAGGCAAGCTACTTCCTAAGGGAACACTAGATATTCATTCTCTGGAGAAACTAAACCAGGGAGGCCCTGAACTCAAGAAAAAACAGACACACTGCAGGTCTGGAGTGACAATAAGGATGAAACAAATAGTTTCAGTGACAATCTGTGTTATGAGTGATGGGACCCCAAGCCTCCATCCTCCATCCTGTTCCAGAAAGTCAACAGCCAGGCATAGATATGCCAAGGCAAGAAATTATAAAAAAAGCCCATAAATACTCATCTCGGGAGGTCCATGAATGAAAAAGCTTCCCTCACTCCTCCGCCCCACATCTTACACGAGGTCTACCTACCAGGCAGGGAGGCTTCTCCATGCAAACATAGCCTCACTTTGTATCTCACTCCCAATATGAACAGACAGCTAAAGATGACCATGTTTCTAGAGAGGAAAACCTTTGCAACAGTCTGGGCCTCAGCACAAGACAGACTACACCTCACAGGCGCAGCAGGGCAGAGTTTTGTAAAGGAATCATTCACAGAGGCAGGGACAATATTTAGGGAAACCAACAGGGATAGTTTCACACCCCAGGACCACTAGGTAAAGCTAGAGCTTCACCACCTCTAAGCCAGCAGAGGCAAGGGAAGGCTGTGGCTAGTGGAACCAGAGGGTGAAGTTTTGGAGAGGGGAGAAGCTGGGAGAATAAATATGCTGACCTCACCTTTCTCCAGTCCTCAGATCTCCTGCTGTCCCTCTCATTAGCCGAATCCTACTAGAAGTCAGAAGGCAAGGGAGCCTGCTGATACAGGCCATGGAGCTCAGTCTCCTGGGAGGCACATGACAGGGTGTAAAGAGCACATCTGGGGGGCAAACAAACAACATCCAGCATAGTCTCCAATAGGTAGGACAAAACCCCAAACAAAGAAAAGAAAAAAGTAGAAGAAACGGAGACAAAGCCAAGAGCAAAAGAAAACATTTTAAAAACTCATTTATAATAGTACCTACTGAAAAATAATAGATGACAAAGCTACAATATGATCAAGGACAGAAAATTATTTTTTACTTTTTATTTTATTTATTAAAAAAATTTTATTGGAATTCAATTTGCCAACATATAGCATAACACCCAGTGCTCACCCCACGAAGTGCCCCCCCTAGAAAATTATTTTTTAAAAAAAAGGATTTCAGAAGAATAAAGAGTCCTTGACAATTAAAAAAGAGAGCCAAAATAAAAATTCCATTATAAAGGCTGGAAAATCAAGTCAGCGAAATTCCCAGAAGGTGATGCAAAAAGTCAAAAGATTTCCAAGAGGAAAGAAAACCTAAGAAAATTAGAAGGTAAGTCCAGGAAATTCAATACACATCTAAGAAGTTCCAGAAAGTGAGAACTGAGACAAATAAGGAAAAAATTATCAAAAATGATTTCAAGAAAAATTTCCCAGAGTTCAAGGGCATAAGCAGGTTCAATGAGTACCAGGACAAGGAATAAAATAACATCCACACCAAGGCACATCATCGTAAAATTTCAAAACAATGAAGAGAAAGAGAAACTCCTAAAAATTTCAAAGAGAAAAAAAACCTGGTCACATACAAAGGAACTGAAATTAGAAAAAAAAAAAATAGACTGCTCACTAGTAACACTAGAAGCTAGAGGACAATGGAAAAACCTCCAAAAATCAGAAGGAAAAGGATTTCCAACCTCGAATCCTACACACAGCTCAACTGTCAATCAAGTGTGAAAACAGAGTGACATGTATTTTCAGAAATTCCAGGAATCAAAAAATTTATCTCCAACTACTCTTTCTCAGGGAGCTACTGGAACATGCATTCCACCAAAGAGACCAATCTCAAGAAGGAGGAAGACAGGGAACAGCAGATGAATCAGGGTTTAACACAGGAGAGCAGTAAAGGTCACTAACAGGGTAATGGCTGTGCAGGCCTGGTGTAAGCATTTCAGACAGAACCAGGGCTCTGGGGTACAGTGGGGGTGGGGACACTGCAAACAGACTTGAAGTATTTAACCATATAAAAAGAGTATCAAGAGGCAAAGAAGGGGGGCACCTGGGAGGCTCAGTTGGTTGAATATGGGTCTTAATTTGTGGTTCAGGTCATGAGATCAAGGCCCACATCGGGCTCCGCACTTAGCACGGACTCTGTTTGAGCTTTCCATCCTCTGCTCCTCCCTCTGTTCACATTACTCCCACACACTCTCTCTCTCTCTAAAATAAATAAATAAATCTTTTAAAAAGAGGTGAAGAGGTGTTTTACAGATATTTGGGGGCATTTGGGAAGAATTAGTGGTTAGTATACAGAAAAATCAAACAAAGGAGGGGGGGCGGGAAACAAGTAATTTTCTCCAAGAAAAAGAGAAAGTATAGCACAGAAGCTCTATCACGATATGTTACTTGGTTCAGCAGTGAGAATAGTATTTACACTCGTCTTAATAACAGACTAATGATTTCAGTACAGTGGAGGATGGAGGAAGAAGAAATGGAAGTGATGAGGTAAGATAATTTTTATTTATATTAAGAAATCAATAAATATGAATTGTATGTATGTATATATGTATGTATGTATGTATGTATTTATTTATTTTTAGAGAAGGGGAGAGAGATTGAGGAGGGAAAGAGGGAGAATCTTAAGCAGACTCCATGCTGAGCCCAACCTGGGGCTCGATCTTACCACCCTGAGATCATGACCTGAGCCAAAATCAAGAGTTGGACGTTCAACCAACAGAGCCACCCAGGTGCTCCTAAATTTTAATGTATATTTAGAAATCAATAGACATAATTTGTTTTATTTAAAATTGATATCTTAAATGAGCATTTGATTTAGAAATACAGAGGTAGGGCGCCTGGGTGGCTCAGCGGTTGAGCGTCTGCCTTCGGCCCAGGGCGTGATTCTGGAGTCCCGGGATCAAGTCCCACATTGGGTTCCCTGCGTGGAGCCTGCTTCTCCCTCTGCCTGTGTCTCTGCCTCTCTCTCTGTGTCTCTCATGAATAAATAAATAAAATCCTTAAAAAAAAAAAAAGAAATACAGAGGTAAATATCTGAAAAGAATTCAAAATGGCTGGTTCTGGGAATGGGTCTTGGGATGAGAAAAGGTGAGGCAGAAAGTGCCATTCTTAAACCTTTCAATACTTTTTTTTTAACTTTTTAACTATGTGTGTGTGTGTATATATGTATACACACACACACACACATGCACACACTATTCTGTATTAAACAAAAAGTAATCTAACAAAAAAGCACACACTCTAGAGTCAGATAATCTGGTTCAAACAGTGCCACCCAGCACCACTCGTAAGATCTTAAGATGCTTACCTTTTCTGAGTCTCATTTTTTTCATCTGCACAACAGGATTGCGTGTTACAGTGTAAGTAAGCTACAGGCACACGAATATGTAGGAGTATATGCCAGAGCTTAGTGAGACAGTGGATGTAAGAGCTTAGTCTGGCTCGTGCCACACGGTAAGTTCCCGGGGGAGGAGGGAGATCACTGGCACATGTGACGGTCACATCACCTTGGCTCCATTTCAAGAGTGAAGACTAGACTCTCTGCTCCAACACAACTCAACCAGGCAATAAGCAAAGTGAGGGCATGGCCCATTACCTGTGTCCTCACAGCCCATCCACAGGACCTAGCTTCACACTGGACACACAGGAAGAGTATTTTCACTAGTCTATGTCTGTGGCATTGACTTAAGAGGAGAGGAGCAAGATGACGAAGAGGGCCATATGGGAAGCAAGGCGAAACACCAGAAAGAGCCCTCAAGTGAGTCAGAACTAGACATACTGAGCACCTACTCTGTGCCAAGAGCTTTTCCATAAACCACACAATTCACTCCAGGGACAAGCATTTATAGAAGCGGTTATTATCTCAATCTTCAAAGAAGTGGAACCCACAGTTCAGAGTGGCAACTTGCACATGGTCACACAGATATTAAGCAGCAGAGCTGGAATTGGAAGTCATGGCCTCCTAACTCCTCCTAACTCCTCCTAAGGCCTCAGGCTCCTTACACTATCTTACATCGCCTGGGGCAAATTTGGCAACTTTCCTAAGACTCCTCGTCACCTGCACATAGGGACTGAGCCTCCCCTGAGAACCTCCAAGCAGCAGGGACAGTGAGAACAGGCAGGTGAATCAGAGAGCCTTGGGCACTGTGAGCCATGAGCACAGGTAAGAGGCACTCCTGTCCGCACACACGCCACATGAAGGCTATGCGGCGAGCTTCCCATTCCTGTTAGTCTCTTGGCTCCCATGGGAAGAGGAAAGGACTAGCCTCGAGCTGGGCCTGGAGTTGCACCTAGGAGAGGGCGGAGTCCTGGCCAAGGAATCTGACGGGGATTCTGGAGCCTGATGCCTGGTATCATTGTGCTAAGGGCCAGGTCTGCAGCATCTTTCTTGTCTCAAGCAGAAAAGCACAAGCTTACTGAATTAATATCTTACAAAGCCACAAGATCAAACCCAGTTCCTCTGTGATTCTTCTGTTGAAATATATAGAAAATCAATCAAAGGAAGGGGAGTGGGGGGGAAACATGCAACTTTAACCCCAGGAAAAGAGAAAGTATAGCACAGCAGCTGTATCATGATACTGTCAAGATGAAGTCCCAGCCCCATAGCTCGTCACTCAAGGCCTTTGTGAGCTGGCTGCAGACACCCAGCAGTCTTATCTCCCTTTGCTCTGTTCCCCATCTGATCCCTTCTTTTCCCCCAATTTGCCATACCTTTTCCATGCTCTTGCTCATGCTGATCCCATTTGCTGGAATGCCTTTCTCCTTATTTAAGACCCACTTATACATGATCTCCTCTGAGAAGCATTCCCTTAATGCCATGTTAGGAGCAAGGCGTGACTTTATGGAAGAATAAAACGCAAAAAGTGTCACAGCTGGAAGACACCCTGAAGATTATCTTACACAAGTCTCTTCTTTTATCCATAAAGAAACGGAGGTCCAGAGAACCTCTTAATGAATCAACAAATCCATGAATAGCCAAATGGGCAAACAGAGCACTGCCAAAGGCCTGCCCAGAGAGAGCACTTTGGAATGAGTAGTCACAGCTGTTCTGTGTTAAGGGCTTTTGGTGCACCCAGGAGGAAGAGGGATTCCAGAGAGAGAAGAGGCAGCAGGGACAACAGCCACAGGGTAGGAGGGTGCTAAGGGGCAACACTGTGAAGTGCCACCTCTTAGTGCCACCCAGGCTCTGGAAGCTTGCTCCTAAGGAAGGACAGAGTGGGCCCACAGGCCAGACTTCTTGGTCATTGTAAAGCTGCTCCATGCTGCCCATGGTCCCCTAGGTATTATGCTCTGAGGAGAGACAACGAGGCAGGGGCAGATGCTATCGGCAGTAGCTCTGCTGTTGCTTCTTCCTGGCTTCCAAAGTCACATGCACGCTATAAGATTATCTGGTGCTGCCTGCTATGCTAATTAAGCCAAAGCTCAACCCCTTCAGGGAGGTAGCAGGATGAGGGGAAAGTGCAGACCTCAGAGTCAAGGGGTGTTAGTCTGAATCCTGGGCTCCACCTCTTTGAGTTCCCAGTTTCCCGTCTGACAATCAGGGATAATTCTCATCTGTCCACGCTGATGGTGCATGAAATGAAACGATATACGCCAAGTGCTCAGAATGGTGCCAGCACACAGTAGGCACCCAACTACTATCCATTCTCTTTTCTCTGCAAAAAGGCATTATCTATTTTCTTTCAAAGCCTTTTATCTTCTGCTGTAATTGTCAACTTCTGGAGTGTCTTCCTAAATAACCCATAATGGCTCCACACTGTCTATACAATAAAGTCAATGCCCCTCAGCATGCCGTTGGAGACCTGGCCCTAGCTGACCCGCAGCTGTCCTGATGGTTGGCCACTGTCCTTCAACCATGATTCATTCTTTAAAGCCTTCCTTCCCTTTGCTCAGGTTGGTCCCTCAGCACACAAGGCTCTTCACGCTTCTTCCGCTCAAAAGCTACCTCTTCTATGAGGATTTCCAAAATTAATCATTTCTCCTTTTCAACCTTTTCTTCTAATTCCTATCACTCTCTGCTTGGGATTCATACAGAGTTTATGGAGTACTTTTTTTTAAAGATTTTATTTATTTGAGAGAGAGAGCATGCGAGCACAGCGGGGGGAGGGGCAGAGAAGCAGATGATCTACTGAGCAGGGAGCCAGATGTGGGGGTTGATCCCAGGAGCCTGGGATCACCACCCAAGCCAAAGGCAGAGTCACCTGAGTGCCCCAGTGTTTATTAAGTACATATTATGTGCCAGACTTAATTCATAGGTCTCTTTCCCACTAAATATGAGCTCCTTGACACAAGGCAACAAGCACTGGCTATATTCCTCTGCAGCACCCAGAATGCCACATGGCATACTGTCAGCCACTAATAAGTCCTGAAGGGAAGGAATGAGGATAATACTGTATGTGACAGTCAGTATTTAACAAATGTGCAGCACCCCTGCATGCAAGGCAGGCAGAGACAATTCAGACTAAGAGGCACAACACATAAAAAGTACTCTGGGTACCATATACCATCCCATAGGAATTCCATCCATACTGGTGGTGGGGAAGAGAAGGGAACCTTGGTATAGTTAAGATCATAGAAACAGTCCCAAGGAAAGATTCTGCTGGCTTGGACTAAGCAGTAGTAGTAGAAACAGAGAAGAGTGGATGTTCTCAGGATACGTTTAGAGGTAAAGTCAGCAAGACTTAGGGATTCTATGAGAAGATGAATGAGGAAAGGAGAGGAATCAATGTGGACTCCTAGATTTTTGGCTTCAATGACTGGGTCGATGGTGATGCCTATATACCAATTAAAAGACCCAGTAGAGATGGTCTTGAAAAAGACAAATAAAAGTTCTATTCTGGGCACATTACATTGGAGATACCTATTTAAAATTAATGTGGAGATGTCAAATGGGGACCTGGATATATAATCTGTTCAGAGGAGAGGTCAGAGATGAACACAAAAATTGGGAAATAATCAGCATACAAAGTTTTTTAAATCATGGGACTAAATGTGGTTGACTGGAAAACCAGCAGAGAGAGAAAAGAGGGGAGACCTAACACAGAGCCCCAGAGTGCTCAGACCTTGAACTTTTGGGCAGAGACATGGAGCCCATGAAGGAGACTAAGGAGAAGCAGCCAATGAAACGGAAGTAACCAGGAGAGCAGGGTGTCATGAACACCAAGAAAACTTCCTTCCAAGAAGGAAGATGAGTAGGTTCTAGAGGTCTGTGGTACAATATTGTGCCTACAGATAACAACACCATTTCGTACACTTAAAAATCTTTATGAGAAGAAACCTCATTAAATGACACCACCATTAATAAATTAATTTTTTTTTAAAGTGCAAAGCAGTTTGTGGACATGAAGTCAGACTTGAGTGTTGCAGCAGAACTTTAGAAACATTTCTCATATGGGGATCCTCAGGCCCAGAGAGGGAAAGTGACTGCCTAGGATCATATAGAGAGCAGATGCCAGACAAAGCTGGGACCAGACCCCAGCCCTTCCACTGGGGAAGGTGGCTTCTAGCTCACTCTACCTCTCTGTAGTTTTTACCTTGAGTTCACCTTTGTTATATTTACCTTTGCAAGGCCCCAAGCCTCATATTTATAAACAAGTACAGTGGGTCACGACTGTGGTTTCTGCTACTAGAAGCAACCCTAAGAGGATCAGAGCACTGTGCTAAAATGTGGTAAACAAATTTTGTGCCCAAAAAGGCTGGCATGAGAGAGTAATTAGCAAGTATGTGAGCCTCCTTGACAGCCTGAAATGCTCACCTGTGGTCTCATATAGAATGATGCCTGTGGAGTGATACTACCATTGCTTCTTTGGGAATAATAGCAAAAAAAATCCACCTTTATTAAAAGCTAAAAAGGCATACCTTGTGATGTGAGGCCATGCCTTGAAAACAAATGACTCAACAGAAATGTGATTTAAACAATAACCAGTGGTCTGTAAAAACATCTCTGTATTAATTGCGAAACATCTCTCCCGAATGCCAAAGATCTTATCACGTTTCTGGCCTGATAGAGAAGAAAGTGCGGTGCCCCAGGCAGCCAGGTGCCCTAGGCAGTGGCAACGAATATATCTCACTCCAGAGATGAGCAAAGCATGATCTGGGATAGTACACTGAGAACCCAAAGGGCTGCTCTGCCTCAACAAACAGCCCAGGAGGTCATAGCCACCCGGGAAAGTGCCTTGAGAATCAGCCACCAGCTTCAGACTGAACAGCATGAGGTGGACCTAAGGTCTAGTCCCAGCTCTGCCACTGATAGCTGGAAATCTTGGGTCAGTCACTGCCTCTCTTTATGCCTTAGGGCTGCTCTGGGAGCAATGGGATCCAGAAGGGCAGCCAAAGAAAGGGAATTCAATAAATAGTGTTCAAAGCATATCGGGTAGCCATCGGAAAAAAATGAAGTTGAATCCACACTGGACACTCTATGCCAGCATAAGTTCCAAATGGACCAGAGACTTACATGTTAAACAAACAAACATAAAAAGTACCAGAGTAAAATATGAGGAAAGTCTTCTTTTATACTCCGAAATAGGGAGGGCTTCTCTAACTCAAAATCCAGAAGCCATACAGGAAAACACTGATACGTTTCATCTATAGAGAAAGAGGAAGTTGCATAGCAAAATCAGGACCAAACAAAAACACCAAAAGCAGAAACAAAAAAATTTGAGAAAATACATTTGTGGTCTATACCACAAAGGCCTAACTTTCCCAATCCATAAAAAGCTCCTAGAATTTTTTTTTAGAGATTTTATTTATTTGAGAAAGAGAGAGAGAGAGAGAGGAAAAAAAAGTGAGTGGGGGGAAGGGGCAGAGAGAGAGGGAGAAGCAGATTCCCCACTGAGCAGGGAGCCTGAAGTGGGGCTCAATCCCAGGACCCTGAGATCATGACATGAATTGAAGGCAGATGCTTAACCAACTGAGCCACCCAGGCATCCTGCTCCTAGAAATTTATTAGAAAAAGACCAACAATCTAACTAGAAGAAAGGGCAAAGGATATTGAGGCAGGCCACACAATATCGTCCCAAAGTCCTAATTCCTGGAGCCTGTGAGTATTACATGACAGTTTTATAAAACTATATATATATATATAGTGTGAGCATCTTTTCCCAGTCAGTGGCCTGCTCTTTTGCTCTCTTAATGGTGTCTTTTGATGCACAGATATCCTTAACTTTAATGAAGTCCAGTTTATTTATATATATATATATATATATATATATATATATATATGTCAGTTCATGCTGTTTATATGTGTGTGTGTATATACGCTTCAGCTTC
The DNA here is from genome assembly GCF_905146905.1 of Nyctereutes procyonoides. NCBI lineage: Eukaryota > Metazoa > Chordata > Mammalia > Carnivora > Canidae > Nyctereutes > Nyctereutes procyonoides. Next base: position 10,336,103 of record NW_026575034.1, on the reverse strand, counting down.
CCTCATCTAGAAAATGGAGTTAACAACAGCACCAATCAGCGATTTGCTCTGAGGATTAAATGAGATAATATAAAGCATTTATGCTTTGCCAATCACACTGTGTGTGTATACACACACACACACACACACACACACACATAAACACACAAACACATAACAAAGGTCTTGGATCCATAAGATAAAGGATGCATGTAAACCATTAAGAAAAACATAGACAAAACCCACTTGAGAGTGTTTGCGCCTAATTAAGTCTTTGCACTTGACAGAAGAAGCTACCCGAGTGGCCTTGTAAGTATATGAAATGGTGCTCTGTATTATTGGTTATAAGAAAAATGTAAACTAAAATGACAGTGAGGTTCCACACTACTTACCCCACAGGATAGCCTCAATCAGCAAGACTGAAAATACCTGGCAAGGATATGGCACAGTTGGAACTCCCGTATATTGCTGATGGGCAATATATATAACTGGCCCTACTACTTCGGAAAACTCTTTATCTGCTCATGCTAAGGATATGATCCAGAAATCATACTCTCAGTTACACACAGAAGAGAAATAAATGTGTATTTTCACCAAAAGGCAGGTATAAGAATTTTGAGAGCAGCCTTTACTCATAATCCTCCAACTAGAAGCAATCCAAATCTTCAACAGTGAAATGGACATTTAAGTTGTGGTACATTCATCCAGCGGGCTATTACTGACCAATAAAAAAGAACTTCCACTGCATATGAAATACATGATTCTTAGAGACACAATGTGTCCAATAAAGAAGCTGAACACAAAAGAGTACAAAGTGCATAACATCCTTTACATGAAGTTCAACCACATGCAAAACTCATTTCTGGAGACAGAAGTTAGAAGAGCAGTTAACTCTAGGGCTAGGGTATTGACTGAGAGGAGATAATCTTCTGGGGTGCTTGAAACGTCCTGTATCTTGTACTGGGTGGTGGTTTCCTAGGTATATACATATATAAATATTCATCAAACTGAACCTTTAAGATCTGTACACTTTACTGTATATATATTGTACTTCAATTTTAAAAAATAAGACAAAAACCACCCTTAGTTTTTCACCTATTAGATCACTGAAAATCTAGAAGTTTCTTAACAAATTCTTAAGGAAGCTGCAGAAACAGGCACTCATATATTGCTAGTGGGAGTGAAAAATGGTATAATTCCTATGAAGGCAAAATTGTCTATGAAGGCAATTCCTCTTGCAAAACTGACATACTTACTCTTTGATACAGTAATTTCACTTCTAGGGATTTGTTCTTCAACATCTCACAAATGAAATGACATATATACACAAGGTTATTCACTACATCATTACCTTTAATAGCAAAATACCAGAGATGATCTACATGTCCATCACAAGGACATGGGTTAAATAAATCATGGAACATAGGTATATTGGAATATTATGTACCTATAATAACTAACTAGGAAGGCTTTTATACTGATATGTAAAGATTTCCCAGATAAATTGCTGAAAGAAAAAGTAAGACACTACAAAGTGTGCATAATATAGTGCCATTTATGTGAAAGGAGGGATAAAAATATATCTTAGCGTTTACTTAATATATGCAAAAAGAAACTAGAGACACACAGAACAACAGACATTAGCTGCACATGTGGTACAAGGGTTTTTGGATGTTGGACAAATGGGGGACAGGGTAGAAGTTTTTCATTTTAAATCTTATGCCTTTTAAGTTTGAATCACGTGCATATATAAATTGTTCAAAAATTAAATAAGTAAATTAATTATTTCAAGAGGTAAAGGACAATGAGAGGGGAAACCACCTCAAAGGGGTGGTTTTACAAAATGATGTCATCAACTTCACAATTCTATCTGGTAATTATACAGAGAACTGCTGAATCTGAAGCAGAAACATTTAGGCTAGAAGACAGAAGAAGTTGCTAACATGAAGGGGAACGAAGTATTGAAATGAAGAGATGAGATCATCTTATCTGGTGGCCTTAAGAACAGGTTGGACTGTCACTGGAAGTGACAGCGTGGAAGGCAGCGTGAGGTAGTGGACCACAGGCTCTGAAGTTAGAGGCCTGGGTTAAAGACCTGACACACTGATTCCTCCTAACAAACTCCTCAGCCGACGCTTCAGCTTCCCTCATCTAGAAAATGGAGTTAACAACAGCACCAATCAGCGATTTGCTCTGAGGATTAAATGAGATAATATAAAGCATTTACGCTTTGCCAATCACACTGTGTATAGGACCATACAAGTTTATACTTGCCCCTAAGCTCTCTGCAAGGCCCTGGGGTTTGGAGGTATTACCTCTCAGAGGAACAGCCAGTGTCAAAAAAAGATTTAGTTTTCACTATTAAATTCTTATATGACCCTGTTTGATGGGTTTCAAGCCAAGGTCAGATGCTATGCCACACGTATTATAAAGGTATAAAGGTTCAGTAATTGGAAATCATCACAAAACGAAGGGGGAAAAAGATCTTTACATAGATTATAGCTCCAATTTGGTAAAAGCTGGCTTTGCTTGGAGGAGGAGGAGGGGGAGGCATGACACTTTCCTGCCAAATATCTAACCCTTTAACAATGCCTGTCTGGCAAGCCTGAATGCTCCAGGAAAAGGCCACCAATAAAATCCTTTCCAAAGGTCTGCGTGGAGCTGGGAGAGAGGAAATGCAGTCAGCTCTTTTTTCTCTGCAGGAAGGGAAGGCTGAACAACTGCACATCAGGAGAGAAGGCAAACAAATTGCCCATTCAAGCCAAAATAAGCTGCTCCTAGGGGAAGCAGAACAGCTGGAGCCAATTCAGCCAGACATGGAGGTGAGGGCCCCGAAGACAGAGCTGGGCCTGGGAGCAGCCTCTGGTAGGCAGGAATCTTCTGAGTAAGTGTGGTCACATGCCCTCATGTCACCTCTGCTGACCTCAGGCTATGCCCACGAATGGGAGCCAGTCAGCCAGCTCTGTGAGAGGTAGAGGGAAATCCTAGGTGGGAAGGCAGAAAGAAAGAAATGGCCCAGGAACCTGCCAAGTGAACGAGCACCTGCTGAGCACCTGTTATGTGGCAGGCGCTGAGCAGGCACCTGACTTACCTATGCCATTTGGAAGAACAACTTTCAGGGGTAGGTTGACTGTACAGATGAGGGATCAGGCTCCTTGAGGTGGAACGACTATGTAATAAGGCACACAGTTAGAAGTGGCCAAGCCAGCTGTGGCCTCTGGCCTCCTTCCTGATGGTCACTTGAGTTTCTCTCTATGCCGAGCTCCAGCAGCTCCTCCTTTGTCCAAAGTGGGAACTTGTACCACCTCACCATCCTGTCTAGCCATGGCAATGCCTGGTGGCAGACACAGAATATGTCAAAAGAAGCCTCACTGGAAAACTAAGCAAAGAACCAAACCAAATTGCAAAATAAGGGGAAAAAGAAACCTGGAAGCAAATGAAGTAGCAGAGTAGAATTATTCTGCTTACTAAGAAACCTAAGTAAGGCTGCTGTGGGGTCTGCTTCAGCTGGAACATGCACGTTCTGAATCCCTGTCTGGGGCAGGGGATAGCAGAAGCCTGATCTGAAACAAATTTGGTCTGGCATTGTTTCCAGGGCAGTCGGGATTTCCAGATCCCCACAGACTGGGGTCTCTAGACTCCAAGTTTTACAAATCCCTTCTGCAGCTAGGCTGAGATCCTGCACTGGTCCCCGGCATTCTGGGGAAGACACTTCCCTCTTCTGAGGTTCCCACCCTGAGCCTCAAGCCTTCTTATGCTCATCCTACAATTCCTTCCTTGAAGTCTTAATATATGATTGATGATGATGATGATGATGATAGTGATAATAATAATACCAGCTAACATTCATTGAGCCTCTACTTTTGTGCCAAGCACTGTTAGCACTTTACATAACAACCTCATGAGGTCAATAATATGATATTTCAGATGAGGTGATCAAGACACAGGGGGGTTAAGCCACTGCTATAAGGTTACACAGCCCTTAAGTGTAGGAGTCAGGATTTGAATCAAGCAATCTGACCTAGTGCCTGTGCTCTTCCTAACCACCCCCCATACTGCCTCAGGTCCTAGGATGTGACAGGGTAGAAAGAGCAGTGTTGGAAGTCAGGTAGACAGCTCTACTATTTATCGCTACTTCCCCCGGACAACCTGTCGAACCTCTGAGTCTCAGGTTTCTTCTCTATAAAATGGGCGCAACAAATATGCTTTGTCCATTCTAAGACAGAGCAGGTCCTCAGCTCTGTCCTTCCACCCACCTCTATTCCACGTCCCTTCCTGGTTTGTCTGTGGCACCTTCATTAGGCACTAAACCGTTTCTACACTTGAGGAAAGTTTGGCCTCCTCATCCTCTGTTCTAGTCTATTCTGAAACCGTTGGCGCCTATCACACGTGAGACCCGGCACCAGGCACAGAGGGCCCAGGTCTCGGGGAATGAGACATAAACCAGAGGAATCCATCGGCAGGCACCGTAGGAGGGCTGTGGGGAGGAGCTGGCTGCGAGACCCGAGGCCGCAGGGCTCTCCTCCTCGGGCTGTCTCCCGCTTCTGGCCTTCTGCCAGAGCCAACCGTGCTTCTCGCGGCTTCCAGCACAGCCCGCGCTGGGCCGGGCACCCGGGGGCCCTATCATGCCAGTGGTGGGCGCCTCTGCTGCCAACTCAGGTGCAGGCAGGTAGAAATGCTCGAGGCCATGTGCCTGGGCCCTTTCCCGACTCTGCAACCATGCACGCAACAGCCTGTGAGCCAAGACCAGGGCACTGAGGACAAAACAGAAAGAACACGTCTGCCCTCCAGGAGCTCACGGGCACACCTTGCTCTCCGCTGCTTCTGACGTCCTCCTCACTTGGGTATAACACTGGACACCTTTGCAGCATGGTATCAGTTCTCTCTCCCCAGTGACAATCACTTCACTAGCACAGTTACACAAGCAAGCCATTCTCCCCCCCGCCCCCACCCCGACCAAGAGAAATGAGAAGCAAATAGAATTATAAAAATACACACACACACACACATTTCTCTCACACCCCTTATATACCAGGTATCTCACATACTTAATCTTCACAGCAATCCTGCAAAGTGGAATTCTCCTCATTACGTAGATGAGGGGGGGAAACGGAAGCTCACACAGAGACGAAGCTGGTGTGAACCAAGGTTGCCTGCCTGCAGAGTCTATGCTCTTTCTGCAGCCCTAGGCTGCCTCTGTCACTCAGCCTGCGCCCTGCTGGCTCCGGCCCCTCCTTCATCTGGATTGTGCTCTTTCATGTATTTAGATTCCCTGCAATCTTCTTGTTTGTGCGGCTCACAGAGGGAGCCAACCTCTCTCCTAGACCAGTGAAAGCAGCAGCAGCAGCAGCATCCTAGGCACCACCTCTGATTCTCTGATTAGCTTGTCTTAATTACACCCAGGCTGAAGCAGTTCCGGTATAAAGTATCTGGTGCTGCTGCAAAGCATGCAGGTTTGCTGTTATATTTTCTCGCTCCTTCTCTGACTCTAGCCCAGTTTACTCCCCACCCCCTCTGCTGGCTGGCAGCCTACCTCCTCAGCTGTCCTTGGTTCTGCCTCGTTGCACATCACGTTCAGGCCTACAGAGTAGTGCTTCAAACTGCTGCCACCGCAGGCGGCTGAGGCAGTCTGAGCTCAATTCAGAAAACAGTACCCGAGTCTCTGCTGAGTACCAGGCACTGCTCTGGGTGCTGCAAATAAGCAGAAAACAAAAGGAGAATGCAGGGGTCTTGGCCTTCAGAAGCTGAGTCAAAGGCTGGGAGAGAAGTAGCTAGGAACAGAAATCACCAACAGAATGCAGGCAGTGATGGGTTTGTAACAGGATCCTAAAATATCAGAGCAGGAGGGAACCTTGATTTTTAATCCCTCCATTTTAAAGCCCCAAGGAGGGCAATTAGAACACATATTGGATAATAACAATGAGGGACGTCTGAGTGGCTCAACGGCTGAGTGTCTGCCTTCAGCCCAGGGCATGATCCCGAGATCCAGGATCAAGTCCCACATCGGGCTCCCTGCAGGGAGCCTGCTTCTCCCTCAGCCTGTGTCTCTGCCTCTCTCTCTCTTTGTGTGTCTCTCATGAATAAATAAATAAAATATTTTTTAAAAAGATAGTAACAAGGAATATTTCTAAAACCCTTACTAGGACCTAAGCACTGTTCTATGTGCCATATGTGTGTGTGTGTATTTATATATATTTATTTGTGTATATATATATATATATATATATATATATATATATATATATATATAAATAAACTCCTGGAACCCTCAGAACAATCCTAGAAGGTAGGCACTACTGCCCTCCCATGGAAGGGTTAAGTACCTCGCCCAACTTCACACAACTAGCAAGGGGAAGCCTGTACTAAATTCAGGCAGTTGGGCCCTATACTCGTGTCTCTTTAATGCACTGTGATATGGAGACTGGTCTACCCGGAGAAGTAATGAGGAAGCTTCTTGAAGAAATTACTCATAGGCCTAAGTGTAAAAACAGTGAACCCTGATTATCCAGAATCAGTTAGGAGGAAACCTCAACTAATCAGAAGGTTGGTTTCATCTGGGGGTTCCTAAGTGCCATGGTGCTTACAAGGCAGCGGAGGCAGCGAGCAGAGCCCCATGTTTCCAAAGAAAGAGGAAAGAGGTGGAGCAAGGGATTTATTCAGAGAAATAGGAGCAGCCCAATCCTTCTCCCCTTTTATGTCTGGCTTTCTACACATGATATCCCTGGCCTATGAAATCTTTAATATCCTCAAATGCCACTGCCTGGGGCAGGGAGGCCAGCTTAGGTACCTTAAAAAGATGCTCAATGATGTGGATAGAAAGTTTTAGAGAAGGGGCTTCTAGTAAAGCCTTGGGCAATCAAAGCCTTCCATTTCCTAGAGTCTCCCCCAACATGTACACACACACACATGCACCTCGGCCTTTGGTTAACCAAAAGTCTTCTCTAACTCTACCACAGGAGTTTCAGAACACACACAGTTATCACTATACTAATTACTTACCAATCACTGCCAGATTATGCTCAGAGCCACAAGAGACCTACAAAAAGAAAAAAATAGTAAGTTATATTAAAGAAAGAAAATTCCTTGTCCAAGGAAAAGTACTTGACTTTTTCTCATCTGCTTCACTGTCCCTTTCACCTCCAGTCACACCAAGAACACGACATGTACTCTCATACCTCCGGGCCTTTGCACATGTGGCTCCTCTATTTGGAATGCCCTCTCCTCGACTGTCTGCCTAGAAAACTTCCACTCATCCTTTAAAGCCTCATTGTGTCCACTGAGACTCCTCTGCTTCTAGGTAGACTCAAGTGCTCCCTTTATTATGCAACTTATCTGTACCCCCATCAAAGCAATTCATTTATTACCTTTACACCTGTTCCTGTCTCTCACTAGACTGCATATGTCTTGAGAACAGGCCTGAGTCTCATTCACCTCTGGATTGTATAAGGTCTGGGGCTCAGTTAACATCTGCTAAGTAAGAGAACGAATGAAAAAACCAAGTACATGAAAGAAAAAATACCTACTACATAAGAGACAATCCTTTGGGGTTCTAGTGTTTTCACCCAGCGAGCAGCACTTCCTGCCTTTCAGTCTCTACTCAGCCCAGCCGCTACCAGGAGGAAGTGGGAATATAAAAGCATCAGTGCTTCCCCAGGCACTAATTAAAAGAAACTCTGGACTCTGGAGAAGCATCCTGTGACCTTTATCAGGATGCTCACTTCAGCTCCTAGCAAAAGGAAGACTTCAGGTCCCCACGGAACATCAATGCTGGAATGGCCCTGGAGATCACCTAGTCCAATCTTTCTACGTTGTGAGGAGAAAACAGAGGCTCGGTAAGAGGAAATAACTGGCCTCGGGTGCCGGAGCAAGTGTGCATCAAAACAAAGACTGATTCTCCTGAGGCTTGGGAGATCTCTGATTCTCCTGAGGCTCATGCAAGTTCCTTTCTTGATGCTGTAGCTTCTCACCCCTTCCCAGTGAAAACCACTTGGAAGTGATATTCAAAGGTCATTAGCACAGGCCCCTGGCAGTCAAGGTAACAGGCTCAAAAGACATTTGAGTATTGGAGGCCTAATAGCACACTGGTAGGTGAGAAGGGTCAGTAAAGCTTCTGAGACTTTTGTCTTTGTAAAAGCTGCGTGTTCCAGATCCCAGCTTCCACAGGAATAGAGATACCTGCACTTAGGTGAACTCCCTGACAGTGTCGGGCAAAGAAACACCTGCATATTTCATACCAATAAATATTTCCCTCTGAACTCTCTTGAGGCAGGCTCAGCGTCTAATTTGCCTGAGGGGTTCCACCTTCTTTCGCCCAGGACCATACACACAGCACAAGTTCACTTTATGCTTCCTGGTTACACCGAGGCTGGGTCCCTAGGTTCCCTCATAAGAAGCTGCTTAGATTGAGGAATTGGAAAGAACTTAGATGTCTAGCAACAGAGGAATGCTTATGTAAATTATGGTGGAGCCATCTGATGGACTCTTACGTAGCTTTGAAAAATAATGCTTACAACAAAGAAAAATGCTCATGATATCCTATGAACTGAAAAATCATTTAAAAACTGCATATGTAATGTGATCTTGACTCTGTAATAAAATACAAACAAAAGACTGGAGAAGATACATTAAAAGTTTATAGTAGGGGCACCTGAGTGGCTCAGTCAGTTAAGCATCTGCCTTTGCACCAGGTCATGATCCTGGGGTCCTGGAATCGAGCCTGGCATTAGACTCCCTGCTCAGCGGGGAGTCTGCTTCTCCCCCTGCCCCTTCACCCTGCTCATGCTTTCTCTCGCTCACTCTCTGTCTCTCAAATAAATAAATAAAATCTAAAAAAAAAAAAAGTCTATAGTGATAGCCTCAGGGCTAGGAATGAGGTATGCATTAAAAGTATGGTTTGTCCTTTTGCTTTTTCTATGTTCTCTAAATTTTATACAGTAATCTTATAGTCAGAAACAAATTACTCAAAATAGGAAAAATAAATGTACCCACTACAGAAGAAAAATAATGAATAAACATGGCTATAAAATAAATATGCTATAAAATCTGATATGTTCTGGAGTTGTGGGGGGAAAAAGAGTTGAAGGAAATATAAATTATGATGGTAGCTGCATCATGATGGTAGGATTATAAGATATTTTTTCTTCTGTTCTCTGTTTTTCAAAGAGTCTTTAACTGTGATGGCAGCAGTAGTCGTGCAGCAATAACAGCAGGAATTAAAGTCACTAAATATTGAGGATGTATAAAAGCCAAGCAGCATGTGAAGGCACTCGGTAAACATCATCTCATCTTAATCATCCCAATAATCCTTCCAGGGAGGTTTGCGCCCACCTTAGAGATAAGAAAACTGAGGCCCATAGCTAGCTATGTGGCAGCAGCAGAACTCAAGAGCTACGCCTGTCTGATCTCTAAGTTTGTGTTCTGTGTTGCTAGATGTTACTTTTTAAAAAAATAAAGTTATTTCATTTTACAAACCGCAGACAGAGAAGGGGCCAGCCTCTGACTGCCAGGGTTCAGCCTGGGGGTGCGGACTACAAAGCTGACCAACCTGGAAGACCGGGGGCTTGCAGAAACAAGCCACTGACAAATGCCAGCACCAGGCAGCAGATGCTGCTCTGAATTAATGAGCGAGGCACTGATGAATGGAGTTTGCCGAGCACTGCAGGGCCTGAGGCTCACAGCTCCCCGCTGCACCTTGCTGCCTGTGCCCTGGCGTATGGGTCAGGAGACTGAAGACCACAGGCCGCAAAATCCCAGTGCTACACTCCTTCAGCAAGATCGTATCAATGACCATGAGCTTCATATTGCTCCTGTCAGCATCTACCCGCTATGAAGCTGCAGGCAGCTTTCTAGAAGACTCTGTTCACAATGGCAGCATGCCCAGGAGGAAGAGATTCAGAGCCAGGAAGCCAGGTGCGTCCGAGGTGCTCGGCTCTCTGGCTCTTGGCTCTGAGACCTTTGGCAAGATATTTAACTGCTCGGGCCTCAGTGTTCTCAAGTGTAACAAGTAGATAATAGTGTCGACCCGTCTGCCTCACAGAGTTTGCTAGCGAACAAATGAGACCATCCATCCCCTCACAGTCATTTGTCTCACCTGCCTAACATATAAATCTGAATGTGAGGCCCCTGTGTAAAGCCGTTCCCAGGCTCCCAGTGGTGGCTTTCAAGGTGCGCATGAGAAGGTCCCTTGTTCAGCTTTCTGGCCTCACTTCTTCCCTCTGCTACTCATGAACACTCAACCCCAAATAACATAGTCCCTTTTTTTTTCCCATTCACACATTATATTTTATCTAAGAACATGAGGCAATTTCAGGCTTTTGTGAATGCTATTTTCCTTGACTGGAATTCCCTTTCTCCCATTGTCTACCTAGCTAAATCCTTTAAGATTGCCCAAACATCACCTCCTGGTGATGCTCGCAGCAGAGCCAGCTGCTCCACCTGACCTGCTCCCAACAGCATGGCCTCATCACACATGAGAAGTCTATTTATGAAGTGTGCATGTGTGAAGCACCTCTGTCACTCAGACGTGCCTGGAGAGTGCCTCCCCTCCCCCTGTCTCTGTCACACAGCCCAAGTATATGGGGGCATGAAGTTGGAGGGGTGAGGGGTACAAAGATGAGGGGCCCAGAGAAGTTAGATGATCCCAAACAAGCATGAGTAGTGGTGTGATCACTCCAGCCAAATTGGAGCCGGGTGCTGAGATGCACAGGGAGGCCAGGAAGGGAACAGCGCTACAAGAACACAGTGTGGAGGTCAGTCCCAGGAGACGGGAGTCCCACTACGGAGAAAGTAGGTTCCAGCTTTCCAATTGGGGCCTTCAGGAGAAGGGGGCACTCCTCCCCACAAGTGAGGGGAACAAAAGCGGCTGTGGAAACATGTACTGACTGCTCTGTTCAGGCCCCTCAGCCACAGGAGGCAGAGCTGCAGAAAACAATTTCCAAACCCCCAACTGCCATGGGGCCAAGATCTCCTGGAGAGCCTTCTGCCAGGCTAGACTCCATCAGTTCTTGTGAAGAAAGTGGCAACCGGCCTGGGGGCTGGATCCCACTAGGTATGCCTGGACAGGGATGAACTGAGTGGCAGTAGATGCCCAGGCAGTATGTGCTCACTTCGGTAGCACGTAGACGGAAATTGGAGTATTACAGAGAGTAGATGCCTAGAGACTATATGCTGAATGCACTAATGGGTTAAATGAATGAATAACTAAATTAGATGAATAAACAAAAATTAGATGAAGGTGAAAACATCCGTCAAATGCTATTATGTAATTTCTCTAGCTCTGGGCAGTACTGTTGTACCGCTTCTAAAAACAGGTGACTGCCCCTTACTGAGTGCTTATGGCCAGCCACCTGACTAACTGCTTTGCCTGTATTATTTCATTTAAACTTACCCCAACCCTAGCAGAGAGGTTCTTTTGTTATAACTGTTTATACAAATTGGGCGACTGGGGTTCAGAGAGTACAGTAACTTGCTCAGTCTCTTACAGCCAGTGGAGGTGCAGGATTCTATGATCTTTCAGATTCAACTTTCCTATCCTCCCAATCGTTTTAACCTTCCTGTTGGCAAACAGGATAGAAATAAACCGCCCACCTAGTTCCAGTTCCTTAGATCTGGAAACCATGTGCCTATTAGCAAGGGATCCTAAGGCTGGGGCGGCCTTAGACTCACAAAGGCCCAAACATCTTCCTGGGGCTAGGAGCGCCCACTTCTGGACCAATCAAGAAGCTGCTCTAGAGCTTTTTCCAGGGGGAAAGGCTGTAAAGTGGCAACAAAGCTTCTCCCCTGCCCTCCCTAGCGGGTAACTCCACCAGATTGCTCAACTCTTGGGGGGCGGGGTGAGCAGGGAAGGTGTCACCAGGACTCAGGGGAAGTAGCACTGAGATCCCAAGGAGAGGATGAGGGGCCTGGGCCGGTCCTGTGTCACTGGCCTGGAGCCACCGTCATCTTCCAGGGAGCAGCCCCCCTGGCAGCCCTGGGACCACCCAGGAGCACAGCGGGCCTTCTGATTGGTTCCCGCCCTGTGCCAATGGGCCCGTGTGCCCGCGGATGCTATGGCAACCAGGAGCCTGGCGGAGGCGGGCCATTCCCGGGGACTCGGAGGAGGGATTTGAAGCCTGGGCTCCGCGCCTCGGAGAGTCTTTGGCAGGCACCACCGCCCGCAGGAGAAGCGTGTTGGGAGCAGCTCCAGAGAGGCAGCCTCCCGACGGCGGGGGTTAACAGGGAAGGGAATGGGTGCCTCAGTGCAGCCTTTGCTAGAACCCTGCCCAAACCCAGTTGCTGTGTGTACAAGTCTGAGGAGACAACTAGAATTTCCAAACCTGTTATAAAAGCAGGCTGGGACGCTGGGCATGTTTTACAGAAAGCTGCAGTCCTGTCAGCCAATGGAGTTTTACCCCTAGGCTCAGAAATAGCCCCAAATGGAGGTCATCGAGGCAGCAGAGAGGCAGCACAGGTGCTTGCTTTTGGAAGTACTTAGCCTTGCAAAGATACTTCTAACTCCTTTGTGAGGGCTTCAATTTTTAACTGAAGCCTAGATGTCAAAGGAGGCTAAAAAATAAGAGGCTCCATCTGTCCTCCAATTCAAAGTCCCATTGATTGGGTTCCCAAAGAACCCATTTTCCCTGTAAAGACAATTCCTTTTTTTTTCCCAAAGTATATTTCAAATAAGAAGATGAGGCTTAAAAGTATATTCTACTACTTCCTCTGAGAGATTGGGTTGGGGAGGAAGGGAGCTAAGATTTGGTAAATGCCTGGATGCCAGGCATGTGGCATCATAGAATTTCACTCTCCCTGCACAGCCTCGCATCCTCGCAGCTACTCTGGGAAGTGGGAATCTGTGTCCCTTACTCAACAGGTCAGCAAACTCACTGGTCCCAAGTCACAAGGGGCTATGCACCCAAGTCAGCCTTGATCCAAAGCCTGTGGGCTTCCCCACTATACATACTGTCCCTCCTCTTCTGATCCCGGCACCAGACCACCCCCATCACTGAAGCCCAAATTCTCTAGTGGCAGCTCTCTACCTCCTCCTAGTCCATCTCCACCCTGTTAGTTCTGCCTTCCCAAAGATTCTCAAATCTATGTCTTAATCTCTAGCTGCTCCATCTTCAGTCCTTTTCACTCCAGCCTAGACTCTTCTTTAAAAAAAAAAAGATTTATTTATTTGAGCAAGAGAGAGAGAGAGCGCGAGAGCATGCTCATGTACAGGAGGAAGAGGAAGGAATTCTCCAGCAGACTCCCCACTGAGCGCCAGTGGGGAAGCTCAGTCCCAGGACCCTGAGATCCTGACTTGAACTGAAACCAAGAGTCAGACACTAAAATGGCTGAGATGGGACCTAGATGCCCCCATGCTGGACTTTTTAAAAAGCCACTTAAATGACTTCAAGCTTTCTTCTGTCAGGTCATAATCTGATTTTTTATTTGGAAGCTGTCATAGTCTCAAAGCCTCCTAACTTCCTACCACACCTGGTGTATCTCTCTCTCTCTCTCTCTCTCTCTCTCTCTCTCTCTCTCTCCTTTGCTACATAGAAACCTATGTAGCTTCTCTGTCCCTGGGAAATCTGTTTCCCCACTTTTGCACCATTCTCTCTTCATATACTATGAACCCGAAGCCTACAAGACTCAGTTCCAAACCCACTGCCTTGAGGAAGCCTCCCAGATTTCTCAAATCCTACCACTTGCCTTGGCTGGAGTTTACTCTTGTCAGCTCTCCTTTGTACGATTAATAATTTGGGTACTGGGGTAGGGCATGTCTCCTCAGTCAGTGTGGGGTAGGAGTTACAGACCCAGAAGACCTGGATGTTGAGTCTTGGCCCTGCCACTTCCTTGTCACGTAGCCTTGGGCAAATCTCTTTGCCTCTCTGGATTTCAGTTCCCTCATCTTTAAAACAGAATAATAACAACCAAATAGATCTCATACATACTAAAACCTGTTCATGCCCCCACTCCCCCCAATCTACAGAATAAAATTTACTTTGAGCTTGAACACTGTTCTACAGATATGTGTCCACGATATATAAAAATATACAATTTAGAAACATATAAAAGGAACTGGCATAGGTTCATTTCCCTTTCCAACAGAGTTACCCTATTGGCAAAAAAAAAAGGAGAGAGCTAAAGAAATGTCTGCTGAATTAGAATATAATATACAGTTAAACTAGCAGACACTCAGAATGCTTGCTTTCCTCACTTCAAGGGAATTCCTTTCTCCTAAGTTGCCATGTTGATACCAGGTACTCCTGTTTCTTGTGCCCACACCTAACTGGCATGGATGGACTATGGGCAGATACCTGTCTCTAAGGAGGTTAACGCATAGATTAGCTATAGCCTGTGAAGTGGCCTGATGTGAAAATTCTGCCTGTAAGTGATTGTAGGGAGTGAGTCCTTTAGATGGTAGCTGGAAGAAACAGACACAAGAAAGGTTAATGAAAGGAGCAGCAACAGGCAGAGGGGCCAGGACAACAGGAATAGTCAAAGTAGAGAAGAGTAGCTAAGTCACTAGAATATGAGATTTCTTGATCCTACTGCTGAGGGCATAAAAGGGTCTGGGCTGCTGAGGTAGCTTGTGTTCTAAATGACCTTCCAGCATTCGCTTTACCTATTTTGCCAACTTATACCCATTCTTACAATACCAAAGTAACTCAAGACTACCTCTGATCTTTACCAAATGCACCTAATGCAACAATGCATCTAGATTTCAGGAAAGGCACACCATTAAGTTATTTACACTCTTGAGAACAGCATAGAACCATGTGCACTGAACAACCAACTTCAAATACAGGTAATTAATAGAATCAGGACAATTAAACATCCTACAGCATCTTTCTCAAAAACAATTGAATTCTTGCCCTAATAGCCAAGATGGGCTGGAATTAGAAAGACTGCCATTACCAAATGCTGGCAAGGATGTGGAATAACTGGAAAACTCTTACACTGCTGGCAGGAATATAAATTCAACAACTGCTTTGAAAAACTATTTGGCATTATCTACCAAAGGTAAACATAGATAGATACATAGATGCCAGGAGAACCAGGTGCCCAAAATGAATGATTATTTTATTCCATCCAAAGACATGTGTAAGAATGTTCATAGCAGTTTTATTCATAATAAATACAAACATAAAATTAACCAAATATTCATCAGCAGCAGAATGGATAAAGTGTGGTATATTCAGAATATTTTATAATAAAAAGAATATTTTATAATAAACTGCTATTCACAACATGGATAAATCTTCAAGAACTTTGGTAAACAAAAGAAATCAGATACAGAAGGGTAAAGAGTGTGTGACTCTATTTACACGAAGCTTAAAAATAGGCAAAACTTATTTCAAATGAGTCATATAACTGTTATAAAGGGGAAAAAAGTAACTAACCCTAGTAACTTTTTTAAATGATTTGTTTTATTTTAGAGAGAGAAAGAGAGTGTGTGAGCATGAGTGAGCAGGTGAGGGGCAGAGGGAGAAGGAGAGAATCCCAAGCAGATTCTCCATTGAGCATGGAGCCCCACGGAAAGGGGAGGTGCCTTCATCCCAGGACCCTGAGATCATGACCTCAGCCAAAATCAAGACCTGGATGCTTAACTGACTGAGCCACCCAGATGTACCCCTAGTAACTTTTTTTTGAAGATTTTATTTATTTGGGAGAGAGAGAGAGATCATGAGCAGGGGTCAAGGGAAAGAGGGAGAAGCAAACTCCCCACTGAGCAGGGAGCCTGATGTGGGGCTTGATCCCAGAACCCTGGGACCATGACTGAGCTGAAGGCAGACACTTAACTGACTGAGCCACTCAGGTGTCCCTCCCTTCAAAACTTTTAAACAAAGTTCTTTGACTAAATAATTTCCATCTAGAAACAAAAAGAGCTTTAAAAAGAATTTTAATTAGTGGATTCTTTTTTTCCATAGTAGTACATATGTATCAATTCTGAAAGTATTTTGTATTATTGTAGGACTGTGCAACTAAGGAAATATGTTAATGTCTCTGGAAGCCAGAGTTTCCACTGTAGACAAAGAAAGCACAAATATGGAATAAGGGATGGCAAAGAGGAACACTGTGGACATGGGATTTGAATGAGAGGTATCAGTGTGAACTTACAGTTTTATACACACACACGAAGTTCAATCAATATGAAATTTCCTAGAAGCAATGACACCCTAATAGCAATGAGTTCACTTGGTACACCAATCTTGGCTTTTAAATACTATCTGACTAAGAGGAATCAGAGCTCCTTGGAGAAATGGCTGATTTCAGGATTGGGACAGGAAAAGAACAATTTGAGCCTGGAACATCTATTTGTGCCAGGAAGTAAGGAAGTGATCAAAACATGACAGGGAAATGTCAAAAGGATACCAGGTTTTCCAGAAGGGTTTTCCACTGACTCAATCAGGGAGAATTTGAATATCAGAATGAATAATGACAGTATTAGATTATAACTCATTGAATAAAATAAAAATTCATAAGTACTTCCTGAATAATAAACAAATAGGGGAAAAGGGACAGCTCTTCCTTAGTGTATGATGTCAATAGTAATAAACGTAAAGGAATACTTGGGAAAGAAAATGATTTTGCAATAATAATAAATTCAGGCAAGAATCATGAATGCATGTTGAAATTACTGGGCAGAAGTCTGAAGTGGAATGGAATATTTACATAGTTTCAAGGTATCTCTTCACAGATCATTTCTTAGTTACAAAGGAGAAATGGTAACTCTGTAGCAGAGAAAGGAGGCCAACACCACCTTGCCCAGGCAAGGGATCTAAGTCAGTATCCCTAATAATGGGATAAACTGACATTCAGGTGCCTCTTCTGTGCAATGCATTAAAGACACAATATCACTTATTTAGCATTCCTGCCCGAAGTGCCTATGTGAAATCCACTCATGAAGGAAAATCAGATGAAACCAAATTGAGCACTATTATGCAAAACAACTGTCCTGTACTCTTAAAAAATATCAATGTCATAGAAGATAAAGACAAGCTATTCCAGATTAAAGGAAGCAAAAAGACATGACAACAAAACGCAGTTTATGATCCTGGGTCCTGGATCAAAGTGAAAAATTGCCGTCAAAGATACCATTGAGACAACTGGAGAAACATGAAGATGCTCTGTGCATTAGATAATACGTTCTATCACTGTTAAATCTTCAGAAAAGAGAGGACACAAATACACACATGGGATAAACTGTCACTCGAGCCAATGTTCCCAAAGTGGAAACCAACACGGAAGAGAAGCAAATCTCATCCTCAGCCTCTGTCACACTGAGGGAGTCAGAGAAATGATCTGGGTCCTAGCTCTGGCCATGGCTCTGACTTGGAATGTGAAGCAGCTTCCCGGGTGCTCCTCTTCCTCTCCAATCTCTCCCTGTTCTTCCTCAAGTACACGCGGACCATTGTGCTCCCCATTGCCCAAATTCCTCTGTCTAGTACTGAAGATCCTCCATGGTCTGGCGCTAGTGTGGTCCCCCAGCCTCTTTCCCCAGTAGAATCATCCACAAATACTTACATGTCAGCATTTCTTTGGACCCCAAGCACAATATCCTACATCCCACTCCTCACCATGCGTGGCTCATGCTGCCCCCTTGGGGAAGGGAACCTTCACCACTCCTTGGGAAGGAGGGAGAGGGGAGAAAAGGAGAACAAAAGGCACTTACTGAGACTACTAAATCCCATTCTAGGCACTAGGTGAATTAACTCATTATGCCTTCATTTGATAGATCAAGTGAGGCACAGATTGGTTAAATGCCTTGACTAAAAACATAGCTGTAAGTGGCCAGGGCACATCAGAAGTAATCACTCCTTCCTCTGGGCTCTGCTATAGGAATAGCACTTACTCCTCCTATTATTAAGTGGTTCACATGTTTGTCTCTCCCCAGATTACATAGATTATAACGTTCTTAAACATGAGGACTGGGTATTAGTAATCTCTTTCCTCAATGGCTCACACGTGCCCTGCACATAGTACGTCCCAAACACATATTTGAAGTCACTCGTCTGCATGCCTAACCCCCACAGCTCTTTGGCTCAGAGTCTACACAGAGTAGGTACCCAGGAAATGCGAGAGGAAGGACACTGGATTCATCCTTGAATTTCCTCAGCTCTTTACTGGGGTTTCCTAAATGCTTGGGGCTCTGTAAATAACAGTTGAATTCAGAAACTAGATTATCCTTCAGATATTCAGAATTTGAGTCAATGGATAAACAGAATGGCTTCCCAGGACAAGACAGGTAGACCCCACAAGGCTTTGAGGAAAAGCCCTGGGAGACTCCCCAGGGTGGAAACAGTAAGAAAGTGAACCCCCTAGTGTGTGGAGGGAGATGGCACAGACCCTCCTACCTTGATTCTATCCCCCATAATAGTAACTGTAAGAAACAAGCTGCCAGGCTGACCCTGAGCCATTTATACACAAGGCCCAAGAAATCTTTCCCTTTGCTGCAGCTACACAGCAGAGCTTGCTGGGCCATTGCCAGGCATGGGGCAGGAGTACCTGAAAGTGGCCCTGGACCAAGCGGCCAGGTGGAGCTCCTCACATAATGGATCACTTTTGCTTTTTTGATTAGACTAAAACAAAACAAAATCTAGAGGCCCACATTCTAAAGTGTTATTCTTTCTGGGATTAAAAAGTCAAGAATGCAGATAAGATGATGACAGAGACCAAAGCTTATCACAACAAGTGTGTACACTTGAACGATGAGCAAGGCACTACCAATGAGGACTGTATCTGCTGCAACGGGGGCCACGTGACCCAGCCGCCAGCCTTCCTTCCCAAGTGCAGCCCCACAAGTCAGCAGGCTGATGAGTGCTGCTGGCCTGTCCCCAAGGGGCAGCTTGCTAGCATCCCACTGTTTCGTTCCAATTCCCGGCTGAGTGACCCTCAGAGGTACCTCCTTGATCTACAATGTGACTCTGCCACTCTTCTGGTTCAAGGCAAAGTTGTAGATTATTAGGTTCTGTGCTGGGCTACACACACAAAATAATTTTTAAATAAAGCTCACTCATTTTTTTCAGATTACAGAAGTAATATACAAGTATGGCAAAAAAAAAAAAAAAGATGAGGAAAACTTTAAAACACCTATAATCCCACCACCTACTATTAACACGTGGTATATTTCCTTCCAATCTTTTCCCTATCATTATTTGTGCATTAACAAAATTGATGTAATTTCAGAAACATAGTTGGGGTCCTGCTATATATTCAGTTTTATATCATGACTTTTGCACTTAACATCATGTTGTTTCCTATGTCATTACTTTCATTGAAATTGTGATTTTACAGCTTTATTGAATCATAGAAATGTACCCTTAACCCTAATTTCATTATTTCCCTACTGTTGGATACTCAGATTGCTTTCAATATTTTGCCATTATAAACTGTGTTTTGATGAACATTCTGGAACAAAAATCTTTGCCTACATTCTGATTATTTCCTTGGCATAAATTTTCTAAAGTAGAATTATTGAATAAATGACGGTAAACCTCTTTAAGGCACTTACACGATTCAGGCAGTACATTTTATTAGGGTCACTGACAAAATAGATCACATCCAGCAGAAAAAGAACAAAATGCGAAAAGGGTAACAATATGGAAGTAATAATATTGGCTAATGTATAT
The DNA here is from genome assembly GCF_905146905.1 of Nyctereutes procyonoides. Taxonomy (NCBI): domain Eukaryota; kingdom Metazoa; phylum Chordata; class Mammalia; order Carnivora; family Canidae; genus Nyctereutes; species Nyctereutes procyonoides. The sequence continues at coordinate 10,316,526 of NW_026575034.1, read as the reverse complement.
TGAGTGTCTATGTGACAGGGAAGGTGCTTAAAAGCTTTGCATGCATTAACTCATGTAATCTGTGAATTAATCCTATAAAGTATGCACAGATAAGGAAATCAAGGTTCAGAGACGTTAACTGGTCCAACATCACAGTTAGTAGGTGGCATAGCTGAATTTCAATCCAATTATGCATGTGATTCTAAGAGAGTACACTTTCTGTTCTGCTGCAACATGTAATGTAAAAAGTAAAGGGGGAAATGAGTGTTTTCAGGCAGAAGAGAAAACTTGGATGTTACAAGGGCCACAACACACGGAGAAGGGGAATCAGATTGCAGGATGAGATGACAGAGTGAGGATCAATGGACAGAAGTGCTTAAAATGTCAAAATATACCTTAATATCAGAAAGGGCATTTTAAAAATGAAAGTCTACCAAGAATGGAAGAGTTGTTTCCAGGTGGGCCAAATGTAATCATACAGACCCTTTAGAAACGGAGTTTTCCCCAGCTGATGGCAAAAGAATCCAGCAAGATTTGAAGCACAAGAATTGGAGGCACAGTAGCTGGCCTTGAAGATAGAGGTGCTGTATGCAAGGACTGGAGAGCCGCACCTAGTTGCTGAGAACAACCTCAGGCCAACAACCAGCAAGGACAGGGCCCTCAGTCCTACAGCCAATGAGCTGAAGGAGTTTAGAAGCAGACTCTTCTCAGCATCTTCAGATAAGAATCCAGCTCAGTTGATGTGTTGATTTTGGCTTTGTAAAATCCTGAGCAGAAAACCTGGCTGAACCTACCCAGACTTCTGACCTATAAAACTGTTTGTGACAATCTGTTATGCAGCAAGAGAAAACTAAGAAAATAGGTAAGTGAATTAAACAAACTGTGGTGTATCATATGATGGAATATTACTCAATAAGAAGGAGCCATCCACTGGTTCACATAACATGGATGAATCTCAAACACAGTGGGCTGAATGAAAGAAACCAGACACAAAAAAAGTACATACTATATTATTCCATTAATATGCAACTCTAGGAAAAATGAATCTGATTTATAGTGATAGAAAGCAGATAGACAAATGTAATTTATAGTATAAAAAGGCCAGGATTGGGGCGGGGGTGGAGGCTGACTGGTCCCACCTCCTTACCATCTGACTTCTCTGCCTCCCTCCGCATCCTCAGTCCAGAACTGGAATCAAGGAGGCCCATTCACTTCTTTCTCTGACACTCTAACAAGACAGAAGGCCCCATTAGCCCCTAATGTGGGTAAATGTTCTATCTAAAGCACAATTTGAAACCTTAAAACTCTCATTCCAAAGGGGAGTAATCAAGTTTTCAAAAAGCCATGATGACATAGAGGCACCTGAGTGGCTCAGTTGATGAAGTGCCTGCCTTCAGCTCAGGTCATGATCTTGGGGTCATGGGGTTGAGCCCTGCATCGGGCTCCCTGCTCAGTGGGGAGTCTGTTTCCCCTCACTCTTTTTGCCTCTTCCCCCTTGCTTATGCTTTCATAAATAAATAAATAAATAAATAAATAAATAAATAAATAAATAAATAGCTATGCCACAGATTTCTCTTGTCGAGTTCTTTTTAACAGTGTGTCCCATTTACAGAAAGGCCATACTGGGAGAGTTGAGTATTCCCAATAATTTAACACTTATAAAAAGATTTACAATAAATAGCAGAGAGCAATGGTGACAGAGGAACTCGGGATTCTGGCCCTGCCTTCAAGCAAAGCAGAGGTCAAATATTTTTGAATGAGCTACTTGTTCCAGCAGCTCTAGTGTGAAGCTGTAAACATAAGCTGCCACCCTCTGCCACAAGCAGCAGCAAGGCTCTCAATCACAGGCTGTCAGGAGGCTGCTGCAGAAGTCCGGATAAAAGCAAGCTTCACCTCTGATCCCATCGCCTATTCATTCTGTGAACTTGGCCAAATTACTAAGACTGTGTGAGCCTCAATTTCCTCATCTGCATAGCTGGAATTATAGCAATAACCTCACATGACTATCCTGAGGATTGAATTCAATTACCTATATTTAGTGCCTTGGACAAAGTAGACACTTACATGCTAGTTCACTTGCCTGTTTATTCATTTGGAGATCCGATGGCCCAGAGAAACAAGAGGGGAAGTGGAAAATTGTTGAAGTAGGGATAGGGAAGCAATCTTTTTTTCCCCCAGACCTCTATTATCCTCCATCAAAGAAAAAAAAAATTAGAAGGGAAAACCAACTCTTCCGAAATTTTCTGAACTTGATTCTCTCTGTGTCAGCTCTGATAACCTTATGAGCAAACAAATATTTTTATATTCATCAACTAGCAATAATTTTAGACTCCTACATGGCATTTTAAAAGCATTAATTTCCATATTAATCACAATGGTCCTAAACAATGGCTTTTTTTCCCTTTTACATTTTCAAATTTTCCATCAGTAATAATATAATTCAACATTTGTTGAGTGCTATATGCCAAGTATAATACTTAGAGTCTTTATTCTGAATACCAGAAAATATCAATCTTAGCACTGGTATCATTTAGAATATATTTTAAAACTTGACCATTCTTTCTAACAGAGTCTACCTCATTATAGTGGCTACAAATCATCCTAGCTTTCCCATCCGGTACGTACTAATGTCTTCAACTGCATTTGTTAGTAAAGTTAAATCTACCATTTATTCCCCAATAATCTTTTCACTTACTAAGTCAGTAGTTCAGTGGCCCTACATGGGGTGGGCTGGAAGGGAAATGCAATGTGCTTCTGACCATTCCCAGTGCTTTACCAACTATAAACATTCGAACAAACATGAACTATTGTTGTGATTAAGTCAGTTGTAACCATCAGGTGCTCATCCCACATATACCAGGTATAGTTATGTGTATGAGGCATACACATAACTGTGTGTATGCTCAGGAGACTGGACTTGGGAAATACTGAGTGGCCCGGACGATGCATCAGAAATTCAAAGATAATCCTTTTGAGGTTTCATTCAACCGGATCATAAAAAGCGGCCGGGAGTTCTCTTAGTAAAGAGGAAGGACAGAGGCGATCAGGAATGACAGCCAAGACTGGTGAAGAGCACTGAGCACTAATGTGAAATAAGCAATTCGCTAGCACCTAAAATTCCACCTGAACAAAACAGAACGAACCACATACCATCCCCCACCCCACGCACCCCCAAATCCCTTTTCCCTCCTGACCCTCCTTTTTCTGTTGGGTGCTCTCGCCACCATCTTCACAGTCACCTCAGAAGCACCCAGGAATCCTCCTCTCACTTATCAGCCCTGCCAACCACCAAATTCTAGAATTCTGTCTCCCTGGTACTGCTCTTACGCTGCCTCTCTTATCCACCCCCATTGTCAATGTGCTATTTCAGACCCTCAGAACATCTGTACTGGACAATTGCAATAGCTTCTAATTATTTCCTTTTTCTGTTGTTTCCTTTCTCTCCAATTCATTGGGTGCCCAAGGTAATATTCCTAAATCTCAGCTTCAACTAGTAACTCTCCTACTCAAAACCTGCCAATGGCTCCCCTGTGCCTAGAGAGCAAACCATGAGTCTCCTCACCAGACATTTAAGTCCATCTGTGAACAGGCTACAGCTCTCCTTTGCAGCCTTATAGCCTGCTACGTCTCCCCCAAAGAGAACTGTGTATTCTGACCAAAGTGTACCATTCACTGATGATCTCTTGTGATACCAAGGGCATTTCCCTCTCTGGGCCTCTATGCTAGTCCCCCTTTCGTATCCTGCCTCCCAGGTCCTTTGGCCAAATTACTGCCCATCCTTCACACTCAGTGAAAACCTACCTTCTCCATGAAGTCTTCCCTATCTCCTAGCTAGAAGAAATCTCACCATCCTCAGAATTTCTAGAGCGCTATATCTATAGCTCTTAGGACAATAGCATTTTCTTTCATGACAGCTGTTTATGTGCTTGCTCTATCCCTCCCGCCAGCCTAGAGACTTTTAGCTCCTGTCTACCACTCTATCTCTAGCACCAGGTAAACAGTGTAGCAGAAGAGCACATGGTTTTTGCTCAGGGCCTCCATTTCAACATCTGTAATATGAACACAACTCAACTCACAGGAAAATCAAAAGGTTTAAGATAAAATACGCAAATTATCGGCACACTGTAGGGAGTCACCAAATCCCAAACCCCTTTCTTACTTTCCACACAGCAGAGTACTTGTTAAACAAATAAAAGCTTGCATGCTTTATGGTTTGCAAGGAAAGATTATTATAGTTTTTCACTGAAGGAGGGAGAGAAGGAAGGAAGGAATGAGCAAAGAATCACCACATATGTAGGAGAGGTGAGTGACCCAGTCTGACTGGTATAAACAACTCATACTGGGGATGGAACAGTAGATTATGAAGGAGCTGGAATGTTTTGGCCTGGTAGTTTCAGGGAGTCTAAGACTCAAAAGTGGGTCAGTGCTTAGACTCTATGAGTCTGCATGCTGGATGAAGGACTATAGACCAGGAGATCACTAAGAGGCTGCCACAGTGGTTGGAGGAAGAGGACACCAATGCCTGGCTGTGACTGGTGACAACCACAAGGGAGCAGCCAGGAATGGGTGGATTTGCAAGACAGGCCCAAGTTAAAAAATGACAGGGTTGATGAGTGTTGACAGGCTACATGAGTGGAGAATTCTGACCAGCTGAGTCTCCGAGAGCCCCAAGTCAGGAATCAGGAGGACAGAAGAACTGGAGAACCAAGGGACTGCTGGGAGGTGGGGAGGACATGCAGGGAGCAGCACATGTGCGAAAGACACAAATTAATGGAGTCTGAGGTGGAACACAGGCAGAGATGAGGACTTAGTACCTGGTAGTCCTGAGGGCCTGAGAAACCACTTTAGGAACAAACAAAAACCTCCTTTTGTACACAAGGGCTTACAAGGTTCACTGAACAAGAATCGTGTCGGACCAAGTGTCCCACATGCTGACTCCAGGAGCTCTCTGAGGAGCAAAAAAAACCAGGCTGTCCACCTACCCATCAGACATCACCTGCCTGGGAGGAGGTCACCTCTTCTGGGCTGCCTTTCCTTACACTGACAAGGCATAGTACCGAAAAAACAGGTCTGAGTTGTTCTATGTGCAAAGAGAAATTCGGAGAATTGGTGTCTTCTTCAAATAAAGGCTTATGTGGACAAGATAAAGTGCATTTATAGCCTAAAACCTAGTGTGGTGTTAAGGTCCAAAATTTATGATCTGGGTAACCTTGGGTTAGTCACTTAAACTCTCTGGGTCTTGGGTGTTTTATTTCTTAGGTGCAATAACAGTATCTCACACGTCAGAAAGAACCAGATTTCAGGAGGTCTCACAGTTCTGAGATCTTTGATTCAGTACTTAGACTAAATCCTGCAGGTCAGACTCCAATTTCTCAGAACCCGTGGACAGTGACTCACTGCAGAAGCCTACATAGTATGGAAATGTGAAGAAACCTGGCCAAAGAGATTTAGTGTAGGGGCAGAGATTCCAACTGCCAGGTCCCTGTCATAAGAAGATACAGCTAGAATATTAAAGCTGGCCCAGGGACAGAAGATAATTAATCTTCAAGGCAATAAAAATATTTAATTCATTCATCTGAGAGAAATGACAAGAGAGAAGATAGATATTTGCTTTTTCGCTCTCTGTTCTGACAAGGTTGCTCTGGATGGATCGTAGAACGTTTAATGAACATTTAATAGAAGAGCCTGGGATGCAAACAAGTAAATGATGATGGGGCCTGGGCGGCTAGCAGTGGAAGCTGACACTGTGGAAGCTACAACCAGGGCAGACAGTTCCAGAGCAGAGCTTTGGGAAGAGAAGTTTATCTGCAGTAGTTCAGGTGACAACAGACGTGAGTAGATAGGGATGGATATGCGGGAAATTGCAGAAGTAGAATCCTAGGATTTGATAACTGGATGGATGGACATGAAAGGAAGCAAGAGGCACACTGAAGCTGCCTGAGCTTCCTACCCAGCATCAGAACCAGGAAGCCATCAAAGTAAGCAAGAGGACAGAAATGGAGAGAGAGAAGGAAAGGGGTGTCTTTAGAGTTTGTGGACAATCTTAAAGGACCAGACAACAGCCGTCAGGAGTGTGCAACTACAATCCCTTCTGCCTTATGGCCTTTGGAGGAATGACCACAAAGCACCAGAGCAGTCAGCCCACATCTGCTCTATGCTCAAAACAGGGGGATGGGTGTCTAGGATCAGGAAAGCACATTCAGGGGAGTGTTCAGGGGCTGAGACCAGTAGAGTAGAGGGAAGAGGAGAAAATGTAAAGTCCCTGCTTTAGGCTCTTTACTGGTTTTGTGTCTCATATACCTTCTTCCTTAGAGAGGGCTGATGAGGGCTCCAAGGAACAGAAAAACATTTCCGATGCTGGAAATGGGAGCATGGACCATGGCCTGAACCAGTGGAGCAGGGAAGGGGCTGGTCCTCAGGGAAAGGAGCCCAGGTTCTCCAAGCTGCCCTTGGCAACAGCCTGTACGAATGACTGAAGATTGAGGACTATTCTTAAATATCGTTGACCAAGGAGGGGGCAGGGGTGGACAAGTTTAGGGAAGACTATCCAGAGAGCCTCCATCACGGCAGGGCATCCACTGTAACTGTAGCCCTGCCTTTCATCTCCCTTTATGTAACCCTGCAAGGAAGATAGGAGACTCCTGACAAACTTCAAATTATAATCTCTCTCCAGCTTTTCTCTGTCTATTCCAACCACTTCTATGAATTGTTCAGGTGATGCTCACTCTGGTGACAAGTCCTAGTATGACCCCAAAATGAGAATATATGGAAATTTCTATGAATGTGTCAGCCTCTGGGTAGAAACCTGCCTCAGCATCAAGAAGCATTTCATCTTTCCTTCCCTCCCTTCCCTTCTCCCCTTTCTTTCCTTCTGCAAATGCCAACTAGATGTAAGGTCTACTAACTTACAAATGAATACCTTCCAAGACCAGGGAAATTATTTAAAGGCATCTAAAACCACATGCTCTGATCCAAATTAAAATAAGATAAAATAAGTAATATAAAATAAGGGAACCTCTGCTTTGAAGAGGTCTGGATCTGATCTGGCCACCTGAATTCCAGGGCCATCAAAGCTTGATTTCACAGCCCAAATGCCTGATGTCTCTGAGCATGTTCCTCTGCTCACTCCACTTAGCCCAAGCTACAGACTACTTGACATTTGAATTGTCAACTCTCTTCCAAAGTATGTTGGCTCTAAAGTTGGCTTTGAAAGATCCTGAGCAAATGGTTCACTTGATTAGCAAATTTTGGTATGTCTATCAGAAAATGGGTATACATTTCTGCATTTCAATTGTAACATCAGTACTTGGTCTGAAGACAGAATTCCTCATACTGAATTGAGACCATCCAAAAGATTCAGGGAAAATTACTAGGGAGACTGTTTTATTCCCACCCTCTGATTTCTCCTCAAAAAGGAAAGAGATGCTGTACAGAATTTAAATGGTCTAACAAAAGTTGTCTTTAAAGCAAATTTCAGTAAATTTAAGTATACTTCATTGAAAACAATTTTCAGTCAAAATAAGCCCAATTTTCTCACAAAATAACATAAAAGTACAATGGCCTGGATTTCTGCTACACTCAGCTTTTCTGTCGGTGAGAATTTGAGCCCTCACTCTGAGGCGAGACCCATTCCCACTAAGCATTCATGGGGAGGCATCAGCCCTACTGAAAAACCAGTTCTGGCCTGATCTGGCCTGGCTTAGGAAGGAAGGGATATGACTGTCTAGCAGAGATCTGAGTGACCTGGGAATCTGATGCCAGCAACCAGGTTCTCCCCTTAATGGTAACTGATAGGTAGAGACCATTGGGTATCTCTGAGTTGACATGAGAGGAGTCAGAAAGGAGATGACAGAAGTGGAATTTTGAAGGAGGAAGTGGATGTTCTGAGAGCCCCATCTGCAATGAGGACAAGGGCATAACTGGGCATAGTGTGGGTAGAACAACATTGGGCTGGCCTCTGTTCCAGTCTCTTCCTCTCTGTGCTTTCATCTGTCCAACTAAAAAACAAGGAGCTTAGATAAAAAGTTCCTTAGGGCCCAGTCAGCTCCAATGTGGGGAAATAGATTCTAGCCCCAGATGCCTGGAGAGGTCTCAGCCTCCACAGGGCAGTCCCGAGACCAGTGTGGTTAGGCCATTCATTAGTTCCCCTCATTAATTCATATCTTGACTCAATTAATCGCTCAAAGCCTAGCTCGAAGGCCACTGCCTTCAAGAAGCTCCCCCTGACCTTTCTGACATAATCATCCACTCCTCCCTCTAGGAGTCCCTGATTTGTCTTGATGCTTGCCACTGAGACTTTCAGAGATTAATGCCACACAATTGGGCAGCAGGGGGGGTAAGAATTGGAGAGAAACAAATGGAAATACTACAACCCTTTCCTCTTCACCGTGTAGAACCCCGCCCCCCAACCCAGTTCTACCCATTGCCTCACAAACCCAGCTCTGAAAAGCCAAGAGACTGGCTACATGATTTGGAATACCAGTAGCTAGATTCCACCTCAACCAATCTTTGGCTTTTTAATTGAGGAAAACGCCATTCCTGAACTTTGTAGGTATAAAAGCTTTGCAGTCTGGAGAGAAATAGAAGGCAATATGGCCACAAGAATGATCACCTAAAAAGGCTGGGGGGTGGGGTAAGGGGAGGCTGCAGTGTAGGGCTGGGGGGGGGGGGGAGGCGCCCAGTGGCTCAGGCTCTGGGAGACAGTGCCATGCTGTGGCCACCTGCCGCCTCTGCGCCGCCTTCCGCAGCCGCTGCAGGTACAGGAGGCTGTTTCCTGACCCAGTTTTCTCCCCAATCTCTATTTAGCTGTTCGCTAGTGATGCTCCTGGCATGCCAATCAGATACTGCAGCCTGCAGTGCAGTTTGCTACAACAAATTCACAGTTCCTAGTAAATTCAGTGGAAAAGTACTGTGTCAAGCAGCCTAATTAAACTGACGTAATTTCCACAGCCATACACTTTTATCAAATAAGAAAAAAAAAAAAAACACTCAGGGGAAAAAGAAAAAGGAAAGAAATTGTGTCTTTCAGAACTTAAGAAATTGTGGTTGTGATGCATTTGAAGAATGATGCTGCTCAGTGTCACTGGAGCCCAGCTGTCCAAGTCCTGGGCCCTGGCTGAGACCTTGGATGATGCTGGCAAGAGCAGGAGACTACAAGTCTGGTGGCCCTTCTACCCCTCATTCACCCTGTGACCTTGGACCAGCTACTTCCATTCTCCTGGGAAAAGGGATACTATCAAACTAGACTGTCATTAAAACAGCCTGTTCTTTATTCTCCAGACTGTCAAACTGTCAAACTTATGACCAATTAAGAAAAAAACAAAAAATCAACCCTGTACTTTCATGGGACTAGAGAAACAAGAAGTGAACTAGAAGGCCTGAATTTGGTCCCAGTTCTGCTACTAGCTAATTGTGACCTTGGGCAAACCATCCCATCCTTAGAGACTTCAAAGTCCTTATCTGCAAAATGAGGAAGATGAATCAGATGAACTCTAAGGTCCCTCCCAATGCTAGTGCTCTATTCCACCCCGTAAAAGAATAAATTGGTCAGCGCTACCATAGAGAGGACAGTTCCAAGTGTCACCAACCTGGGGCATTTCAATAGACCTACACCAGGTTTCCTCTTCTCTTGATGGGAGTTAGTTACATGTTCTTTCCTACTGTATGTAAAGATGTTCTGTTCTAAAACTGCAAGAGAGATACTTGCCTCTTCCTCCTTTAGAGGTAATTCAGCACATAATGTCACCTTTTATCTCACTACTCCCCAGGAACCACTCTGAAAGGAGAATGGCACTACCCAAGCAGAGGGGGAATGAGAGGTCCGTAGGAGGAAACTTGAGTGACATCTCTTGGTTGACCTGTGATGCCACTCAGGTTTCCAGATGCACACTGAAAGAATGGCCAGGCGTTCATAAGACAATGATATGGGAAGGGCTAGCCAAAAAGGAAAAGGACCTTCCAGGGAGAATGGGGTCTGGGAAGAGGGCTGGATAAACACAGCCAACTGGAATCAAATATCAGATTTCTCTTCTGACAGCAGAAAAGGACTGCATGTAAGAGAAGTCAAGGCAGACAAATATAAAGGTAAAGCAAAAGAACACGTATCTTCTTAACTGTATGGACAGCAGATCCGCGACCAGCCCTAGAAATTCCACCTTCCTTATTTTCTGCAACCATTTACTTCTCTCCTTTATCACTGCCACACCTTAGCTCAAGTTCTCAATTCAGGCCTCAATCACTGCTCTAGTCTTCTGACTCACCTCTTATCTATGTCTCTCTCCAGTCCATCCTTAACCCTGGCACCATAGTGATCTTTCTAAAATACTATTCTAAACAAGTCACCCCTCTACTTAAAATCTTTCCATGATCCTTCATCACCTTCAGAGCAAAATAAGAGCCCATGCACAGTCTAGTTCCAGATTACCTCTCCTGCCTCATCCCTCACCATCCCTACAATCTCTGTTCCAGTTAGGCTAAAGTGCTGGCAGGCCCCTAAACATTCAGCTTCATATGGCCCATTCTACATGGCACTCTGCCCTCTGTACCACTCACCATCACCTCTGCTCTCTCTAAGCCAACCTGAATTTACCCCTTAGGGCTCAGTTCAGACATGATCTCTCCCAGGAAGATTTCTCTGACACCCCCAAATCTGGACGACATGTCCCTCTTCTTATGTTCCCACAGACATCTTTTGTTTATGTCTTCATAACCATTACCATGGTGAATTGTAAAGGGCTCCTGATTCTTTAGTCTCCTCAACCATGCTTTAGCATCTTGGAAACATAGCCCTCATCCCTGCCCACACCTAAATACAGTGCTTGACACAGTCATCTGAAAGCAGCTGATGAAAAAATAAATGAGTAAATAAATAAGTGTGGGAAACTGAGCCTACCTCATAGGAGGGGGGTGACCTTAGTTTATCAAAGGAGCAAGACTCACAGGAAGAACCATAAGAACCATGGGACAGATCAAGAGAAAAAAGACAAGGGACAAAGCAGGGTCTAGGGTTCAGACCAAAGATAAACTTGACAGTGGGAAAAATAAAGGCAGAGACCAGTGGGAGCTCAAGCTAGGGGAGACAGACGGAGTTCCACGGTCAGCATGGGAAGTCACAAAAGAATCTCAGGGTCTGAGGGGGAATAAACTTCCTGCTGGAATCTATGGAACTCTCCCAAGACTAAAAAGGTATAGAAGCAGCAGAGAAAGTAATAAATAGTTTAGCCTGGAATCACAGAAAAAAACCTGAGGTTAAAGCCAGAACAAGCCTAGGCAGATCAAAGAGAAGATACTGGTAGGTGGGGCCAGGAGGTACAATGGAAAGAACAAAGTTTGGAGCCAGGCACTCTAGCACTTTCAGCTCCATGACCTTGGACAAGCCAAGCCTTTTCTCTAGGATTCTTAGATTCTTCATTGGTCAAAACTGGAACACAACACTCATTTCATAGAACTCTTTAAAGAAACATATGAGGCATGCTATACTTTGTAAATGAAAAGATTAATGTAATGGGAGCCTATTATTATGAATGTTGACCAGAAGCTGTGTGTCTTCTGTCCCAAGGCATCTAGTGCTTATAAGCTGTTCCAGATTTCTTGTGAAGGGGAGTAATGTATGTTGGTAAATGAACACACTCTAAGATATAAGGGGCCTGATCTGTTATCTTCCCAGCAAGAGATGCTGTTGGAAAAGGCAATGCTTAATCCACAGGAATGGCATGAGAAATGATCAACTTGTAAGCTAGATCAGGGCCCAGCAGGGATGGCATAGAATATTGTGTTATTTTGTGTGAGTACCGCCACAGTATGGATGTCTTATTGATGATATCACTAAGGTATCATTATATTATTAGATTCGCAGAGGACAAGCCAGAAGTACAGCTGTAAGAAATGTAATGTCAAGAGTATCACCTAAATAGTGATCATCCTGAGTATGTCCTTTAAGTTGGAAAAACAGAAACCAGGTTCTCTGGTTGTAGACACAAAAATGCCAAGATGTCCAAGGAGGAGGTCCTAACAAATTAGTTTTTAAATTGGACCCTCCACATAAGCAAGAGGCTGAAGCTAGAAAACAGAGGATCAGGCTGGAGTTCGAGGAGCTGTTCCCAACCTCTGGGACAAGAGACACTGTGTCTTGGCCTGAGTGAGCCGATCTGCTTCAACTTTTCTCCTCCCCTTTGCCGAGCTCCCTTTGGTTCCCTCACTGTGGTTCAGACAAGCCTTCAGAACAGTGCCAGCAGCCTCCCTCAGTTGGACTCAGGGGACTCAGAGAAAGGTGTCTAAGCTTGGGCCAAGGTATAAAAGGAGGTCTAAGCTCCCGCAAGACCCAAAAGGGAAGGTGAGATCCGAGAGTCAGAAGTGGGACCACTTACCACCTATGCACACTTAGCAATTTTCCCTTTAGGATGAATTTTGTAAGTTTTGTGCTTGTTTTAATAATCAGCTGATAGAAATTTGTCTCATTGCACAAAGCCTTCATAATACCTTGCAAATCATATACCATTCATTCATTCATTCCACATTTACAGGGCACCTACTATATGCCCAGCCTAGGAAAAGGCGAAATAGAGAAAAAAAAAAAAACAATCAGAAAGGACACATGCCCTCAGAAGACACAGAAGTAGATGGAATGATAATATATATATACATGAGGTTGCTTGAAAAAACAAACCTGGCTGTGAGTCAGTGCCGAAAACACTAGAACAAAACATCAGGGAGGGGAGCAAGGAGGGAGGCCAGCAGGGCTTTGTGGACTCAAGGGAGTGGAGAAAAAGTGCAGAACCAGAGCTGCATCTTAAAAAGGCAGAAATATTTGGATGAAAGCAGGAGACAAAAAATAGCGCTTCAAGATCATGGCAGCATTCATTCGCCAGTTCATTCATTCATAAACGCTTACTGCACACCTACCCTGTGCCAGACGCTGTGAGCCTGAAATGAGTAACACGCCACTGAGCTTCACCTGCAGCAGGTAAGGTTCTATGCACTTTACCTTAATTAACTCACTTCATCCTCCCCAAAATCCTATATAGTCATGGTTAATATCCTCCTTTCACAGATGAAGAAAATAAGGCACAGAAAGTTATGTGACTTATCCGAGTGGCAAAGCCAGGATTTAGAACTATGCTGTCTGGGTCTGGACAGTTCTTTAACTTTTGAAAAAAAAATTTATTGAGGCATAACTGATAGAGTTGTATTTAACATGTACAATATGATAAGTTTTGACTTATGTATAGAGCTAGCAAAACACTCACTACAATCAAGACAGGGAGCGTTATCCATCACCCAAAAGTTTCCTCATTATCTGGGCAGTTTTAATGATAATTCACCAAGAGAAAGAGGAAGTCCAGCAGAGCAGTAGGAGGGCATTAGTTTCAGGGTTTAAAAAAATGACAGGTTTTGTTTTGGATATGACGAATGAGAGCTCACATTCAGCACATAAGCAGACACAGGGAACTGCAGAGAGGTGTGGCACTTTGAGGTGGGAATACTGACTTCAGAATCCTCAAGTAAAGATGGAAGTAAGATTCCACCTAAGGAAAAACCCCAGCAGGGAAGAGCAGGAGCTAAGAACTAAGTATATGTACTGTATAGAAGACAGGAAAACAGTGAAGAAGACCGAGAAGATGTGAGGAGGTAGCAGGAGATGCATGGTGCTATAAAAACCAAGGGAGGAGAAAGTGTCTAGAAAGTCAGATGCTACAGAAAAGTCAAGGACAATGAAGACACTGTACATAGCATTTCGGAGCTAGAAAAGAAAAACTCAGAAGTAATATAATTTTTATCTGAAAAGATAAAGGGAATCTGAATAAAGTGTGTGGTATAGTTAATAATAAGTATTATACCCATTTTAAGATATGATTGATTGACTGATTGAGAGACATGGGTGTGTGCAAGCAGGGGAGGGGGAGATGGAGAAGAAGAGAAAGAATCTCATGCAGCCTCTGAGCTGAGCGTGGAGCCCAACGTAGGGCTTGATTTCACAACCCTGATATCATGACCAAGCTGAAATCAAGAGTCGGCCACTCAACCAGCAGAGCCACCCAGGCGTCTCAATTCCCTAGTTTTGATACTATATTATAACTACCTAAGATCCTACCATTGGGGAAAGCTGGGTGAAGGACACCCAGGATTCTCTGTACTATTTTTATAACTTCCTGCAAGTCCATAACTATTTCAAGAAAAAAAGTTTTTCTGTTTATTTTTAAAGGAACTAACTGAACTAACTAAACATCTAATTTATGCTAGGCATTGTACTGGACACGTTTCTTAATAAATGATCATTTAACCCTCAAATAATCCTATTAAGTATAACTACTCTCATTTTATAGTGGACAACAGTGAGACACACAAGAAAGGACTTGCCAAAGTCACCCATCTAGTTAAGGAAGAAGCTAAACTGTTAACTTCTCCTAATGCAACGTGCATAAATTCCATCTAAAGCAGCCCTGATGAGTCGCCTCTTGGCTCGAGTGTGAACAAGTCCCAGCCCTTGTGCTTTATATCTGCATGACTTTAGAACAGGCTACCTAACCCCACTCTAGGCCCCAGTTTTCTCATCAGTCAAATGGATCAACAACAACTGTCACAATTAGTTCGGGAGATTTTTGTGAGATGCCAGTGAGACAGAGTGTGAAAGCTTCTGGCAAACTGCTCTAGTCTGTGTATGTCTGAGGGACTGACATTCTGAAACTGACTGTGAATAAGGTCAGTCCTGGCAAAACAGACAGAGGGAAGGAAAAGTATCTACACCAGCAACTCCTGCTTGCCTGTCCTTTGGGTAGTGTATGACCCTGGGGATATACCAGCTACCAGCAGCATCTGGCCAAGGGCAGGCAGTCCTCTCTGCACGAGCCTGTGTCAGCAAACTGGACCCAATCACCATCCTCCCTCCATCAACCCCTCTTTCCCTCAGTCCCACACACATATGGTGCCCTTGCCTATGCAGATGTCCTATGCCCCCAAAAGTTTCATCTCTTTGTAGAGAGGCATTCTGCTATGGGGCTACTGGAAATACACCCCCTGGCCCACGGCCCATGGCCCCCAGCCCTTGTTCAAAGCTGTCTGACATGCTGAAGGCAGGATGTCCTCGGTACAACCAGAACTTGAGAAATCAGCAGCTCCAGATTCTGATAGAGCTGACCTCTACCAGCCATACCCCATGGTGTCTATGGTGCTGGAATTAGCCAGAGATGAAGCATAAACACACACTGCTGTATTAAAACAACAGAAACCTCTGTCTCAAAGGTAAGTTGGCATGGTACAGAATTTTGCCTGTAGAAATGCTTCTCCAGATAAAATGGCCGATCATTTCAGGAAAGAAGCCGGGCTATACTACTGGTTCACCAGTCATGCATAGGAAAAAACTAGGCTAGGGATACCAGTGCAGCCTGATGCCCTGGCTTGACCAGAAGGCACTGGTCACTGCAATGGCAGTCACTCCTCTCAAAGGAGGACCATGGCTGGAAGATGGGCAGGCCTTGCAACCTGGCTCCACCTCAACCCTCCTCTTCAATGACAATGATGCAGCCCAAAGCTGAGCCCTTGCTACGTGGCCTCCTAAACTGGTCTCCCTGTCTGCTTCCAAGCCATCCTCCAAAACAGCCAGGGAGAGCTCTGATTACATCACTTCTGTTTAAAAATCATTCACAATTCTCACTGATTACGAAACCAAATGAAGCCCAAATCCCCTAGCCTAGCATCTGAACACCTTCTCAAACTGGCCCCAGTCAACCTTTCTAACTTTGCTTCAATTATTCCCTTTTGTGTCCTATAGGCTCTAGACGAAATGAACTACCTCTTATCCCTGAGCTCAGCCTAGGATACCTGCCTCTGTACTTTGTGCTGTGTGCTCTATCTGAAATGCCCCCTTCTTAGCCAAATGCTACCTGATTTTGAAGCCAGCTCAAATCACACCCCTTCCATGAAGCTTTGCCTGATTATTCTGGTTCACATTATTTTGGCTACCCATTATCATTACCCGGGGAGCTCTTACAAAATACTAATGTCCAATCTTCACCCAGATATTCTGATTTAATCAGTCTGGAATAGGACATTAGGTAATTGATTTTTTTTTTTTACTTCCCAAGGTGTTTCTAATATGCAACCAGATTTAAAAACCATTATCCTAAGTTACAAGTGATCTCTCTCCACTGAGCTCTCACAGCACTTTATCTAAACTTGTTTTATGACACATAACTTCTAGCTTCTTATATAGCTATTTTATTGTGAAAAGCCTTTTAAGTGTTTGTCAGGCATTATTCTAGGTACTGGAATACAGCAATGATCAAAATAAAGCCCCTGTTCTCATGGAGCTTACATTCTGATAAGGAGACAGATACCAAACAAAAAATATACAGTAAGGTCAGATGGTAAGTACTTTTATAAGTAGGGTAAGGGGATGGAGAATAAAAGAGGCCCTCCTTCAGAGAGAGTGGTTAGGAACCCCTTCAAGATATTGCCTGACAACAAAACCTGTGTCTTTGTCTCTCTCACTCACCTTTGTATCTCTCATAGCTTTCTGCATAGTGCTTGGCACAAAAATGAGTGCTTTTTGTATGAATGAATGAAAGCATGCGTGAGTGAATGGGTCAATGGGCCTTATCTGTGGGTATATACCCCCCCACCCCAGTGCCCAGGGAAGTACTTGAAATACACTAGATATTCAACAGATATTGACTGAATGGGTGAATGGCATATGTTCCTGAGAACAGATCATCACAAGATCACAGAATAGCAAGCTGATCCTGAGATTACTGGGACCAATCTTTTCATTTTAAAGATAAAACTGACATCCAGAGTCAGTTTTGATTCTTGATTACTGGGCCAAGATCACAGAAGAAATCAGAGGGAGAGCTGACCTGAGTCCTCAGCTCTTCTGACTCCTGGTATAGTGCTCATTCCATCAAACTGAAACGCTTTTCTCATTAGCATCAGAAAATTATTCTGAGGGCTATTACCTGACCTAGGAAAGAAAGATTAGCATCAGTAAAACTTAAATAAAAACAAAACCCTCAATTTTCTTTGGCTTCAGAACTGTCTTCCATGATGGCTAAAATATAGTGCATTTAACAGACAACAACCTCACTCTCACTGTACCTTACTGCCCCATTATACTACCTTTATCAGGGGAGGCAGAGAGGGCCTCCCAGAACAGGGAAGGGGTTGGTGAATCTCCAACTGTATCTACAACTCTGAATGTTTCCTCTTTTCCAACCTCAACCATAGTTCCAACAAAATATGGAATATACCACCATAGGCTAAATGGAAAAGCCTATGTAAAGAAGCCAGTGGCTGGGAAACTAGAGAGGAGCTGAAGACCCTGGCCAGGGGAAGGAGACCAGCAGGTACTGGGATTGCTGGTGTAGTGATGGGGTGTGCTCTAAGCAAGTGGTTGGCCAGCTGGCCTTGATGTGGGCAAACAAGCTCTGGCCTGACAAGAAGCAAGTACAACATTTTCTTTTCATTTTTCTTAAAACCCTGTAGAAACATAGAATCCATCTGGATGCAATGAAGACCAATTTCCTAGAATAACATTCCAAACAAAATGCTCTTCCTCAAGAGAGCCAAGTATTATACTGCTGGCATGGGCTTCCTTGGCCTTCTAGTGAATAAAATGCCCTATCACCTGGCCTTTCTGCACCTCTACAGTATAGGGATGGTCAAAATGAGGACCGTAAAGCATCTGGAGATTACAAAAGGTTTTCTGCATTCTCAAAGAAAAATGTAAATTAGTGTAACTTTTAATGTCAAATATATTAACATTAATATGGTACTTCTTCAAAAGTGGCAATTTTCTATTGGGCATAGGTGAAGAAGCAGAGAGCTGATTAACGATAGCAAAGATTCCTAGCCTTACATGATCATAAAAATCTCCTATGGGGCACTGGACCTCACCAAATTAGAATCACCAGAGTAGAGACCTAGAAATCTGTATTTTTAGCAAGCATGTCAGTGATTCTTATGCATTGATTAGTGTGGGAAACATCAAGCTAGAAAATCACAGCGTCCACTGCATAGGATTATTATCAGAAGTAAGTGGAACTATATAAAACTGTTGGCACAGTGCCTGGCACATAATAAGTGCTCAGTAAGTGTTAGTTGTGGCTGCTATTTAATTATTAATAAGACATTCCAGAACCTGGTCAGATAATAGTTACTATATGGAGATCCACAGTTAAAAGAGCAGAAAGCACAAGTATCCTACAGTGAAGAACTACCATTATTTACCTCTTTTTTTCTTATTAATTTCATCCCTGTCATCCCCCTAGCACAGTAGTACTCAAAGTGTGGTCCCAGAACCAGCAGCGTCACCACAACCCAGGAAATTATTAAAAATGAAAATTATCAGGCCCTACCACAGACCTACTGAATGAGTGCATCATTGGAGGTGGGGCCCAGAAACCTGTTTTAACAAGCTTTCCAGGGGATTCAGAGGCAGGCTACAGTTTGAGAAGCACTGACCTAACATCTACTCCAAGTATGGTCAGCAACACAGCATATTAGAAATGTAGAATCTCAGGTCCCCATCCCAGACCTACTAAATCAGATTCTATTAAATCAGGTTCCACATTTTTTTAAAAAGACTTTATTTATTTATTCACAAGAGACACACAGAGAGAGGCAGAGACATAGGCAGAGGGAGGAGAAGCAGGCTCCATGCAGGGAGCTGGAAGGTTCCATATTTTAATGAAGTCCCTGGGTGACTCACTCAAGACCATCTGAGCAGTACAGTCCTAGGACACAGGAATTTCACAGATGCACAAGAAAAAAGGGAGCTGAATATGGTATTTTGATTGTTCAATGGCATTGTAAATACTTACCAGGCCCTTTACCTAGGTTACTTTGTTCATCCTCACTACACCTAGTAGTAGATAGTTTTACAGATTAGAAAACTGAGGCTCAAATCAGTAAAGTAATTTGCTGAAGGCCACACAACTAAGTAGTAGTAGAGCTGGTCCACTCTGTGGGACCCAAGTCTGTGTGTCTCTCCACCCCATGATGCCCGTGTACGGTGGTTGACCGTATGGCTAAGCAGACACCACCAGCCCGCTGATACCAATGGAGCAATTCCAAAAAGGAAGCAGTCCTCAATTTATGAAAGAGTAAACCTCCAAAAGTGTGTGTTTCTGAGTCAGATATTTGGAACTTCTGACGGCACTACTTGCAGAAACTATTTACATCATGACTTCTACAAGAAAATGCATTCTGAGTTAGAACACCAGATGACAGCAGCTCCCTGCAGGGTCATTACTCCTGGGCTCCAGAAACTTGTTAGTACTTCATTCATATCACCATAAGAGAAGAACGCACCTCCAAAGCAAATCCACAGATGTTATGGCTCAGAAACATCCATTCATTTCCTCACTAAACCATTTACTGAGTGCCTCCTATGGAAAAGGTGCTTTGTCGGTGCTATAGATGATAAAAGATGAAAGTGATCCATTCCTCAAGGAATTCATAGTCCAGTAAGGAAAAAAAGCAGAAACACACACACACACACACACACACACACACCACTACCTAACATCCAAGGTGGGATATGGTGAGCGACAAAAGATAGTGCTGCTATGGAAGTTGAGAGAAGGAAGAGATCACTTAGCATCTAGGATCAGGTAAGACTTCCTAAGGAAATGGGTGTGGGAAGCCAGTTAGAACATGGATCAGCCAAAACTGGTGCTCCAAGCAAATGGAAGAGTCTGAACCAAGGCATGGAGCTGTGAAAGAGAAGGTCATGTTGTAGAACTGCAAGATGTCTCCTTGGTTGAAGCAAAAGGTCCACTTAACTCAGATGTGGGAGATGAAACTAGAAAGGCAGCTCTGTGCCTAAACAGGGGGACTTAAATGTTAGGTTGAGAGATCGGAATTTTGCTCTGTACATATATAGAGCTGCTTCACATTACTCATCACATTATATAATAAATCTATTGAACTCCAAATCCTTTTTGAAACAAGCTAGGGTAAAAACAAACATTTCTGAAATGGTATTATAATTATTTTCAAGTCTGCTTCCTCCATTAGACTCAATTTGAATGAGCTTGAGCATTAGTAGATGCTGATGTATGAACAAAGAAATGAATACACAAATATACCAGTGAGCGAGAGAGGGTGGCTCAATAGGGCATCATGGCATGGAAAGGAAGGGGGCGCACAGGGGTGGTGATGGAGAGACTAGAGACAGTGGATCTGACAGGAGGCTACTGTGACTGGATAGATGAGAGGCCACCTACTGGGACAGAAGAGAGATACCCAGCTATAGGGCCTAGCAAGTGACCGGCAATGGGGCAAAGAGAAGGGAGCCATCAGGGTCTCGCTAAAGTCAGCAGCCTGGGTGGCTGGGAGAGAACAGCACCAATGGAAAATTGGGCCATCGGATGGAAGAGCAAGGTGCTTTACAGACACCACTTCACTGAGTCCTCACCACCCTGTGGATAGCCCTCTGACCGCAGCTTCTCTTATCCTTGCCCATGCTCCCTCTGCTTGAGCCGCACTAGCTTCCTTGCAGGTTCTTGAGTGTGCTAGGCCTGCTCTCACTTTAGTGCCTCTATGCTGGGACACTCTTCACCGGACACCTGCAGAGTCAAGTCCCTCACCAGCTCTACATCTTTGCTCCAATGTTTACCACCTCAATGAGGCCCATCGAAAACTGCAACCCACGCATCCCAGCTCCACTCCACAATTCCCAAAGTCCCATACCCTGTTCTTTTTTATTGTACTATCTTCTAACATATAATTTTCTTACTTACTATGTCTACAGTTTAATGTTTATCTCTCACTAAAATGTAAATTCCACAAGGACAAGGATTTCTATTTCACAAATACCTTGAACAGTAGCTAGCACATAACAGACATTCAATAAATAACTGCTCAGTGTATTATCTCCATCTTACAGATAAGAAAATGGGAGGTTCGGAAAGGCAATGCAACTTTGCCTAAATAACACAGCTGTTGGTCAGGAGTGGGAGCCTGAATTCAAATTTGCCCAACTCAAACTTCCTCTCTGCCAGGCTGAGTCTTTCTTGAGACAGGCCACCTCTGAGGGGACAGAGACCTATCTGGGAGGACATAAGCAGCAAGCAGTGAGAAATGTGATTCAAGTCAACAGCAACCACACCTGCAAGACAGGAGACCCGGCCTGGCTGGGGGCAGGTCCACGTGTGTGGGTCCTGACTGTCTACAGCCTGAGACACAGGCACTCTGACCAGAGAACCACCAAGAGAACCAATAACTTCATTTCCTGAGCGCAAGTATGAAGAATCAGGCCAGCTTCTCCAGCAAAGCAGCTCTTAATTTTTCCAGCTGTCTAAACTGTCAAATCACAAACTTAGCTTCAGGGGAATGTACTTAACAAAGGGACATATTCAATTTCCCTTTATACCACCCATCCAGTGGGTCCGCATTTGGTTTCACTGCCACTCGGATCCACACACCCCCAACCCCCTCCCCCCCACCACCACATAATCCTTATATCACAGGCTCAATTTACAGCGCAGCACATTAACCACTGGAGCTGCTCAAAATAAACAGGGTTGGCAGAGTGTAATTATTTCCAGCAAAAGAGTTGGTTCTGCATTTTGACAGTCATCTGATATATTATTGTACTCAATGCTAAACTGTGAAACTGCAAAATTAAAAGAAAGCATTTTTTTTAAGTTTTGAAAGTACTCATTATTAAATTATAAAGCAGGTCATTTGCGATGAGTCAGTCCAAAAACAAGGATAACAATGAAAGACTGCAGGAATCTTGACCTCTTTGTATAACCTCTAATGTCCACAATCCAAGGCCATTGTGAAAGTTGAATCAGCACATCTAGCCCAGTGCCTGGGTCACAACAGGTCCTCAATTAATGTCAATTGTCTTACTTAATTATTATTGCTATTTTCCCAGCCACAAAATTTCCAAACTACCTCAATTTGTTCATTTAGTCATGATTCCATCATTCCCAAAGAGCTCTTGGTCCACTGGGGAAAGGTAACCACACAGGTAACTCTCACCCAGGAAGATGGGGAGACACACGGGGCTGAGGGGAGTACAGAAAAAAAGCCTTTTCTCACGGAGAGCAAAGGCCAGAGCTGAGTCAGAAAGGGGAAAAGAAGTGAGCAGAGTGTGGGGAAAGGTGAGGAGGGCAGGGAGGCCTCAAAGCAAGAAAACAGCACATGACTTGGAGAAACTGCAATTGGAACTGGCCTAGGATGACCAATGCGAGGCAAATGTTGCAGGTATTTAGACCTGCAATGGCCCCTCTTTCGTGTTAAAGCAACAAAATGCACCCGTTCCTCAGCATAATGGGAAGTGGCTGAGCATGTCTCCTGGAAATTCCCAGTAAAGTGATGGTGGGGCCCCAGGGCCCCAGCCCCCCATGCTCATTCCCCCGGATGAGACAGGAGAGATCTCTCTTGAAAAGAGGATCTAAAAAAAAAAAAAGAAAAGAGGATCTGACGAAATCCCAGCTACCCAGTGGCAACATCTGAACACGCTGAATCAGCTGCACTTCAGGAAACAGCATCCTTGGGAGACAGGGCCTATCACTTACACCCAGAAAACCACTCCTATCCACGAAGGACAAACCATGAAACGTTTAACGCTGGCCTTCAATTATTAAACGAGACCAAATGAGCTCTGGCAGCTAAGACGGATCGCACACGCTCACCAAGAGGACCCTGGCAGGCCAGCCTAAATCGTCCTGGGGTTATTCGTCAACGCACCAACAGACGGGGCGAGACACAGGGCTCTCTCAGAGGTGGCGGGGTCCTGTGGTGACCCAGAGCTTTTGAAGAACCCTAGGAAGTGGCTGTCGTGGCCAGAGCAGGGAAGAGAAAGTAGAAAGAACCTGACTATGGAAAACGAGGGTTTTTTCAAGGTGCAACGCCCCATGCTAGCAAAGAGCTCATTAACAACTTTTTGCTCCTTGGTTGACATTTTCACACTGGCATGTTTGGGGCTTTCTGTGAGATACTAAGGGTTGACCCGGTTGTCTCCCGGGGTGTATCTGTCCATCCCCTGGGAACAGGCGGCCCGCTGAGGTGAAGCTCTGGAGCCTCACCTGGCCTCAAAGACCGCTCTCCTGTTTACTAGCTGTGTCGCTCCCAGTCCCAGCTTCCTCATCCGTCAATGTCGATCTGTGGAGTGGTTGGGAAAATTAAATAACACACACATTATTAAATAATAACCTGGCACAACGTACACGGGAGGGGCTTCTTATCTTTTGCTTCCCGTTCCCTTTACTCCTCTCCTTTGTGCCTCTGAAAAATTAGAATGTTTTCCTGGCTGGCACTGGGTTCAGCTCTTCTGATTTCAGATCAAAACAGGTACTTCGGGGCCTCAACCTGGTTCGACACTAACTTCTGTTTGTGAGCTACCCTAATGGGAAGACACTCAGGTAAGGACTCCGGCCCTTTCACACCTCTCCTCAGTCAGACCTCAGTCTAGCCCACCTGGTCACACCTCTGCTTGTGCTCCTCCTCCCTAGCTGACTCATCTATGAGGCTGGCATGTTGCCCTACCCGTGCAACCTTCCTCTCCCCTCACAGCTGATTCCTGTCTACTGGTCCAGGCCTGCCACAGGCCCAGGGTCCCCCACAAGGCTAGCCAGCCCTCTGTCCCTCACCTGGTTCCAGCCACTGGATCCCGAGCCCCCAGAAAGCAGGAGCTACATCTCAGCACCCTCCACTCCGAGAGTGGCACGCAATCCAGCACATAGCAGAGGCTGGCCAGCGCTGGTGGGGTGAGAGGGACACGATGCCAGAGGGCCCAATCCTGGGACATGTTCTTAGAAGTTCTGTCTTGAGGCCAAAAAAAAATTTCCTCAGATGGAAACACTCCAGGAAGCCTAGGCAATGACAAATGAGCTGAGCAGAGAGGCAATCTCCAGAGACTCCTGGTACTCCAGAAACCTCCACGCTCTCACGCACATTCCTCCCATACTGGGGCAGTTCATGTGGACGGGGTGGCCCAGGGCATAGGCAAGACAGATGCTAGACTCCACATAAAGGAAGGTACTGTGGCAGAACAGAGGAGAGTGTAGAGAGCGGGATGGAAGTTGACAGAGAGATGGAGTCCTGGTCACAGGAGACAGTAACACAGTGCTGGGTGCTGGGGGTGCCAAGTGGGTACGCACACAGGCCCAGCAACCCGCGCCCTCAGAGCACCCTGATCCTCCTCATCACTGGGTCAGCATCATGGACTGGCACTCCAACTTACCTGTCTCACCTGCCAGACCACAAGCTCCTTGGGGGTAGAGATTACGTCTCTGCATTGTATCTGCAGCATCCAGCACAGCGTCCCCCCCGCCCCCCTGCCCAAGGCCCAGGTCTACCAGTTTCTAACTCTGTGGCCTTGCCAAGTCACATAAGCTCTCTAAGCCTCAATTTCTAGTCTGTAGGGTAGAGACAATGATCATCTCTACGCTCAAGGAGGAGGAAATGAGCAGTGTACGGAAAGCCCTCACTTAGCCAAAGGCTGATTCAGCACGCAACAACGTCAGGTGGTAGTGGTATTACGGAGCAGACTATGAGCAAATGCTTGATGAATCAGGGGTAAAGGGGGGGATACATGGTCACCACACCGCGACAAACTTCTGACCAACCAGCCAGCAGGAACACATTTGGATCACTCTAAGAGCAGGAAAGAAGACATGCACCTACTTCCACCTGGGTACGTACAGAGAATTTCACAGAGGACGCAGATACCACTCGACTTAAAATGTGAGGAGCTAAACTCCAGGCAAAGGAACGGCACTTGCAATGGCACACGGCAGGTCGGAGTCCGGTGTGCTTGGGAACCACAAGTCTGGGCGCAAGCAGGCTTTGTAGGTGGGAGCAGCGGTGCCACAGGCTGAGGCCATCAGTAACAGCCGGCAAGTCCCTGCATGCTCTGCCACGGAGGTGGCTTCTCCGGCCATGACCGAAGAGCCACTGCAGCCTTCCGAGCAGGGAGGGAGGGCACAGGCACTCTGCTCTGGGGGCTGCGTGGAATGTGGAGGAGGGGGCAAGCCTGGGGGAAACACAGGGCAAAGAGGGGAGCAGGTGCAGTCTGGGGTGTAGGGAGGAGGATGGAGGTGGGCATAGAGAGAGGGGGAAATGAGGCAAGCCAGCTCATGGAGCTGGGGAGAAACTGAGTCTCAGGGAAACTGCCAACCGGCCCTTGGTGCTCCTCCAAGGCTCCTTCATAGAACTTCCTATCAATGCATTAGATAAATCCCCTCCTCTCCATATTGCCTGCCTCACAATTTGTGCAACCGCTCAGGAGCATGAATACGGAAAATTCCAGCCGAGGGCTGTGACTGGGGTGAGCAGGCCCAGAGGTCACAGTCACCACTGGGCAAAACCACCTACGACAGGCCTGGGATCAGGGCCAGCACTTTGCACTTGTATGAGAACTTAGGGTCCGAGGTTTAGCAACAAAATCTTTCAGGTGTACTTTTTTTTTTTTTAAAGCTATTTACAGGAACCCAAGGTCTTTCAAGTACTTCAGAGAAATGGCTTATACCTAGTTTGTTCTTAAAGAAAAAACAGTAGCCTCTTTGCCCTACATGCCTGGGTGCCAACGAGAAGATGCAATGACTCACCAAGTCTCTAGGGTCCCAGAAATCAGTCTGTCTGTCCATATGTCACACACATTCACACACACACACTCTCTCTCCCTCTTGCCCACCCTCTCCCCACCCCCTCCGTCCTTCTCTCTCTCTTCCTTCAGTCTCTCCTCATTCCTCCCTCCCCACCTCCTCTGTATCTCTCTCCTCTCCTTTCCATCCCACCCCTACCCTGTCTCTCTCTCTGTCGTTCTCTGCAATAGAAACATACTACTGTCCTATGAAAGGAGCTGCATTCTAACGGTGTCCTGTAGAGGGAAGAAAGGGAGGAAGGTTCAAGGCCATACATGACCATTCCTGCTGAACACAAAATGGTTGCCTCCGCTGCTTCCTTCCTTGGTTTCAATCTAATTAGACAGAGCTAATGAGTAGGCAGCAATGGTGCTTGGTTCAGCTGTTCCAGACCCAAGTGTTTCTTCCTTATTAAAAATAAAGACACCCAAGGGCTCAATTTGGTAAAAATGCACACAGAGAGGCACATTTCCTTTAAAAAAATGTTTTGCATTAAAAAACGGTATCTGTTTAATAAGTACCAAAAATCAAATGTATGACGGCAAGATCGCTGGCAGCACCTCTGTGCATTTTCAGCAGGTGTCTTCAAGGAGAGAACGTTAGAGGGAGACTCAGGAGACCTGAGGTCTAGTGTCAGCTCTGCCACTGACCAGCTGTGTGACCATCCTGAGCCTCCGCTTCCTCAATATCGAGTGGGTTTAACACTCTACCTATCTCACAGAGTCTGGGGGAGAGAATGCACTTGGAAGCGTTTTGCAAACTATAAAGCACTTCGTTAACACCTACTGAGTCCACAAATATTTACTGAGGGCCCAGCAGGTGCCAGGCGTTTGTTCACCTCTGTTTCCATCATTAAGAACACTGCCCCTCTTCTGCTCAGTCACCGGATATCACTTTCAAATGCAGCCTGGTCTGTGGGCTCAAGCCATGCCCCCATTCACCCAGTATTTTCCCCACTGAAGCATGCGTTGCTTGACTGCATCGGGAGATACTTAATGACATCTCAGCCCTGAGAGACCCTGGGACATGTTAGTGCAAATGATGTGGGGAGTGGGGCCTCTTGCCACCTCTGTTGCTCCAGGGGGGCCCGATTCTGTGAAGCTTCCAGAACCTTATCCTCCATAACAACAGAGTAGGATGATTCTTACAACCAGGGCCAAGGCAGGAGAACAGATGGTAAGCCTGCATGGCTATGTCCTTCCGGTATCAGAGTGCCTGGTGCCATGTCCTCACCAGGTGATCTTTACCTACAGGCTCAGCCCCAGTCCAGCCCTGACCAGTCAGTACTGTCCTCAGGTAGGAGAGGTTCAAAGTATCTGAGGTTAGCAACTCAGAAGCAAATTCAGTGTGTGCCATTCCTGTTCTGACCTTGTTCATTGGTTTTCATCACTAAGCATCTGCCCTGCTCTGGCAACCATGCCCTGCTTTGCACCAGAGGCCCAGTAACCATGACCCTGAGTTGTTTCCTCTAACTGAATCCGCACCTAGTAACCTGTCCCACCAAGACCAGAGTACTACTTTACTATTACTCCAAGAGATGGTCTTGATGCAGAATCTACCCAGAAACCTCCGCGGACCAGAATGCATCATCACATTTCCCAGGGTGCAGCTCAGCCTCTGGCATGTGGCAGGCACACAATAAGTATTTATAGGATGAAAAGTTTGCCCACTTGCCCGGATGACTGCAAACTATCGTACTGTTGCTTACTGCCATGTCCTCTGGCTGCCGCGCCCTTCCCAGCAGGGTCTCTGGGTCAAACTTACTGACCCCATTCCCAGTAGTTCCCTTTACCAACGAGTATATGCTGAGTCGAAGTGCTAAGCCACTCCTGCAGTCTGCTGCCTGGCTCAGCATCCTAGGCCCATCTTTCGCTCCTGGAGTCTAAGAGTTAGTTCAGTCTAAAGATTCATTTTGGGCCATCTGGCACCTTCTGGTACCAGCGTGAAAGAGAGTCAGCTCTGTCCAAGAAGTACCACTGAACACCAGGAATGGGAGGAAGGAAACTCTGTTTAAGACCCTGAGGTGACACAGAAAATGTCTCACAAAAACGCAAGAAAGAAGGCCTGGACTACAACATCAGATTTCGGCTCTGTGAGGTTGCTCTAAACCTGAAATGCAAACAGGAACTTGATTTCTACTTCTTTACTTCTTTATGGCTACTTCTTTCCAGATTGGCAGAGGGAAAGCCCATCTGACACGAAGGGAGAAAGTGGTGACTAGGATTTAATCCCAGTCTCTGTTGCATGACCTGAGGCAAGTAAATCACTCTCGTTGCTGGGTCTCCAGTATTCCTCTTCATGCAGCCACAGCCTTTCATCTGGCAAGCCATTTTTTTGGCCCTATGGATGCCTGACATTCAGCAATTTCCTTGCTACTCAAAATGTCATTCTGAGACCAGAGTTGGCCTCACCCGGAAGCTTGTTAGAAACGCAGAGACCTACTGATTGGGTCTTACGGAATTAGAATCCGCATTTTAACAAGATCCCTAAGTGATTTTGCATGCATACTGAAGTTTGAGAAGCACTGTTCCGTAGCTCCTCAGAAAGGCCAACCTGGAGCACAACCTCTTCTGCAAGAAGCTGGAAGAAGAATGAGCCAGTCACAGGACTTCACGCTGAAGTGATTAGAAGCAGCTGGCCAGTAGTAAGGGCTGGGGAGAGATGCTGCAGGATCCTTTTAGACTCAGCTGTGATCCATAAAAGATCTCTCAAGTACTTAGAGTCTCTAAATTTGAAGTCTTTAGATAAAATGACTTTAAAAATACTAATTATGCACGGAAGTCTAACCATGAACCGAGCATTAGTGAATCCAGAGCTCCTTCTGTAGTGGCATCCTGCCAGCCATCACTGAACAGAGCTCTAAAATCAGCAAAGAGGTCACCTCTGAAACCACAGCACTTCTTCCTGCCCCACCTGTCTCCTGACTGGTCCTCACCTACCAGAACTTCAGTCTCAGTGGGAATCCCTCACTCACAGGAACACTGGCCGGGGCCAATGCAGCAGGGCAGAGGTGGGAGAGAGCCTCAACCTCTGGGGTCATGGACCCACACAGTCAGTCCCATGGGGCAGAAAGAGAAGGCAAGAAGCCCAGACTGGAGGTTTAGCAGAGACTAAACAAACCTTGCCTTGCTTCCAAGATCCAGGGAGAAAGACCAGCTTCTGGCTTGGTGACCATCCAGCTGAGAAAGTCTCATTCAGCCGGTGAGGCTTTGGGACAAGCAGAGAAAACAACCTAAGCCCTAGGTTCTAGTCCTGAGGCCATACTGATGTGCTATGTGACCCTGGGAGGCCACCTCCCTGCCTTGCCCTGTTCCCTCCAGATGAGAGGCACCACTTGCTCCTCTGAGATGGGATTCTACTGCACACTGCAGAGTTATTTATCTGTGTTTGCATGGCCACATCACCCACTAGGCGAGCGCTCTATCTCCATTGCCTGTTTCCCTAGGAAGGGAAGGGGCAGGAGGAAGGAACCAGGAAGGACGGGAGGGGAGTGGAGGCCAGGCCTGGACCCGATGACTTTGCAGGTCACCAGCTGTTTGGGAAGGGCCCCCTTCTTGAGGCACCCTCTAGGTCACGGTGTCCATTTTTACATCCTGAGCACACCACGAGACAATAGCTTAGAACCCTCAGAGCCCAGCTCCAAAGCTCCTCACTGCACCTGCCGAAAGCCCCACTCTCCCCTTATGATTGCAGGATCACGCAATAACTGTATGTGCGTCTGGGAGGATTTCTGATCACCTGATTTCCCCCAAACAACTCTGGCAGAAATCTCAAGTGGAGATGCGACTATAAAATTCTCTATAAGCCTTTGGCTGTGGCTATATCCAACCTACGAAAACCAATCTCCGAGACTTTTAAACCTTACACAGAACCCAGAGGAAAAAGCAACAGGCTTCCTGATTATCCTTCATATGGTGGGGACACGGGCAGGATTACCGTGAGTACTTAACTGAATGGATGATGGCCTGCTCCAAGCCCCACCTGGGGGGTATGGTGGCTCATCTTTGTGAGTCATCACAGAGAGCTGACCCCTGGAGGACTTCGAAGATTTACCTCCTCTAGGACACCCTCCTCTCTGACCATAGTGTTACACTAGGGGCCCGCTCCAATACTCCCCACCCTCACCTCCTATCACAGACTCTTATCTGTCTTACCCACGCACTGTGAGATTTTTTGAGGACAGTACTGTTAACACTTGTCTCTCTACCTATGATGGCCTGCACATAGAAGTCATTCAACAAATGTTTTATGAGAGAATGAATGAATCAACCAATGGAAAACAAACAAGGACCAAAGATAATTGACTCAGTTTTATCAGTGTCTGTCAAGACTGACCTTTAAATTCATGGTGAGTCAGGCCTCCTCCTCAGTCCAAAAGCTAGAACAGAAGGAGAAGACCTCCGAGGCCTGCCTGCAGAGTTAGCTCTGGAAAAAACCGGGATTCAAACTGGCCTGGAATTTTTTCTGGACCAATGTCTACTAACAAGTACACTGTTCTCACCTACTTCAGGCTCTGCAATGTTTTGTGCTCCTCCAGAATTGTTAGGTCAGAAATGTATTCTTTAGAAATGGGATACTGCTTATGCCGTAGCTATTAAATGCAGCGTGAAAGTACCTAGCACCTGGTCATTGTTTAAATTGACATTTGTTAAACCCCAATCTATAGAATGCTCTTTCTCTATGTCAGGAATTAGGAATTTGCAAATAGTGGAGTTACAGAACCACTCTGGGCCACCCACTTTTGTGAATATAAAAGCATTTAAGTAAGGCAAGCTGACTTTGGTGGAATAGCCTCTATTTTTCATCTACTTATATAACTCTGCATTGTCAAAGAGCACCAATAACTGGTGCTGTCATCTCTCATGCCCCCAAGAAAAACCTCCTTTGGGGCTCTTTCTACATTTATTTTCAATTGCCAGATCCCCAAAGGAAAAAATCAAATCACTGACGCTATTTCAAACTTCATGCTCAAGGCAGCCACTAAGAGGATAATAGGGCAGCTCAGCTTTTGCTCTCTTTGAGGCAGGAAGACACCCCATGGCTGTGAAGGAAAGGCAGGACACGTGTGAGGACATTCAAAATAGAGCAAGGAAACCCAAAACAACAGAAAGATAAGAGAAGCTGGAGGGAAAAGCTGTTTGGAACCATGAATCATTCCAAGGTAACTTATTATGTTATTACATAAGAAGCAAAATGAGCTCTCAGCATTGCCGTTCATTTACTGTTTCATCCATTCATGCATTTGGTCAGCAAACATTCACTGGACACCCAATATGTGCCAGGCAATATGCAAGGCAGGTGGGCAGCATAAAGAGGATTTTGAGTAGCAGAACATCAGTCCACAACGGCACACTATGTTCCTGCCACACTAGCTTTCCTTCAGGTCCAAGGTCGAAACAGGTTTCAGCTTAAATGTCTCTTCCTCCAGGAGGTCTCACCTGATTTGTACCCCCACCGTACCCAAGACCATGTTAGGCTTGCCTGTTACATGCTCCCATGTATCTCCTTTTTAACACTCTACATGCCTCATCTTCCCCAATAGATGGCGAGCTCCATATGGGCAAGGACTGCCTCTCCAGGGACTAGCACAGTGACTGGAATGTAGTAGTGTTCCATAAATACTGAACAGATGAAGGAACTGGAGTTCCTGGGCAAATTATAGGCCTGAGAGGTACAGTGGGGAAAGTGTGGGATTTGGAGCTCAACAGACTCTATACATTGGCTGTGTCATCTTCACCAAGTCCCATCACCTCTCTGAGCTTCAGTTTCCTCATCTGTAAAATGGAGATAATACTTCGTACAGATGTAGTAAGGACTAAATAATGTACTGTGGGTAACATGATGGACACAAAACAGATGCTCAATAAATATTACTCCATTACCCTCCCATCCCCTGCAACAACTCTTCTCTAGTTAGGAAATACTGGAAAACAATAAGGCAAGGCCCCAACCCTACAGGAACTTAATAGTTATCAAGGCAAAAAAAAAAAAATAGTTATCAAGGCAGAATCAGGCTCAGAGTAACAGGACAGGAATGGGGACGGGTCAGGACAGGGGTAACAGCCCAGATGAAATCTTACTGATTTCCAGGCTCTGAACATGAGCTTTTTCAACCTCCCCAACCCAAGTACAATCAATGATGGGCCCTACACGGAGCCTGTAGGTAGAGATCAAATGGCTGCAGCTATGGAAGAAAATGGTAGGAACGGAGCCATTCCTCATGCCAGAAAATGGTCTTTGAAGCATTCAGACAAAAGCATACATGACTCTCCTCTCCAACTATGCTGTCCTTAGGAAACGAAAGGGAACCCAAATGTCTACAAGTGGGCTGCAATCTCTGAGTAAGACCATAAGACCCCAGCAAGGGGAAAGTCAGCAAGGGGCAAAGCAGGGAGGGCTCAGCCCAGGCACAGAGGACAGGGCTCAAGTTCAAAGTCGGCCACCTATTAGACTCATGCTGTGGGGCAAATCTTTCCCTTATCTAGGCTTCATTTCACCATTTGTCAATGGACGAGGTTGGACTAGGATGATGCCTAAGTGCCCTTATAGCACTAAAGATCTGAGATTCTAGATGCATGCCAACCAGCTGGAATCAGTGGGCAGAAGGAGAACTTTTCAATCATGCACACCACTGATCTGACGTTCAGTTGCACTCTCAATTACACAGTGGATAAAATGGTCAGAAGGAAGGCTCAGTATTTCCTGAGCCTACTTAGTTTCCTGATTCAGACTGCACCTGCTTCTTCTGCATTTGCAATTTACCAGATAATATCATCATAGGCACTCCCTGAAACAGCTACCATTTGTCACTTGCTTGGGTATTTGAGGCTGTCCCTTTCTCTCTCTCTCTCTCTCTCTCTCTCTCTCTCTCTCTCTCTCTCTCTAAGACAACTAGACCATTATAAAGACTGGTCAATAAAATTGCCAAATAAAACTTCCCCAGAAAACAAGTTTTTCCTCTCTTTGTTTCCATTATAATAGCAATACCTATAATGAACTGCTGATCTGCATTGAAAAAAAAAACTACCTGAAGGAAAATGGGGGCAAATATATATGCCTATTTTGCAAACAAATAATGCCACTCAGAGTAATGTAACCCATTCATTACCCAGAGAATATGGGAACAATACTATGAATGAATTTCAATATCCCGGGCTTGCTGCCTTGCAACAATATCTACCTTCACACCCAAACACATACCCAACATTTGCTAAGTTCCTTTAAAAAAAAAAAAAGATTTATTTATTTACTCATGATAGACACACACGGGGGGGGGGGGGGGCAGAGACACAGGCAGAGGGAGAAGCAGGCTCCACGCCGGGAGCCCGACACAGGACTCGATCCCAGGACTCCAGGATCGTGCCCTGGGCCAAAGGCAGGTGCCAAATCGCTGAGCCACCCAGGGATCCCCTGCTAAGTTTCTTTTAATATATCCTAGCCATTCTTTTCAGGACTGGAGAAACGGTGATAAAATACACTTTCTGTCTTTAAAGTGTAAGGCTATAGGTCAAGTGGTCCCAGCTATAGAAGAAAAAGTGGCAGACTGGAACCCAGTTCATAGGCCAGGGAATGGCCAGTGCAAGCACTTAGGCCAAAGAGCAGATTGCAAAACGCAGCCCAATATCCGTCCCATAAAGGCCACATAATCCTGGGGCAACAGTTTTCAAAGTGTGGCCCCAGAGCATCAGGACAAACACCACCTGGGAACTGTTAGAACTTTTTTTTTTTTTAAAGATTTTATTTATTTATTCGTGAGAGACACACAGAGAGAGAGAGAGGCAGAGACATAGAGAGAGAGGCAGGCTCCATGAAGGAAGCCTGATGTGGGACTCGATCCCAGGAACTCTGGGATCACACTCTGAGTCAAAGGCAGACGCTCAACCGTTGAGCCACCCAGGCATCCCCGGGAACTGTTAGAACTTGAATTCTCAACTCCACCCCAGACCTACTGAATCAGAAACTCCCGGCACTCTGTTTTAACAAGTCCTCCAGGGGATTCTGGTGCATGCTTAAGTTTGAGAATCACCACCGTAGAGCATCCAAACTGCTGCATATTTGCAGTAAAAATGGTAGAGAACTAAGTTGTCCATTAAACCTAATAGAAAAACAAGAAAATTGGGGTAGAAATTGGTTTTTAAAAATACCTTAAATGGTATTTGGGAAAAGTAGGTTTATTAGAGGAGAAAGACACAGAAGTGCTGGTTCTGATGCAGAAGGGATTGTCTGCACATATTCAGAAGCCTCTGAGGAGAAGGCCCCAGGCCTTTCCCTGTGCGGTACTTCATTTTCGAATATAGGCCTGTTCAGTCCCTCCAGCTGACAGCTCATCACTTCAGATGGTGTTCCCACACATTCACTACCAGGACTCTCAGACCTAGCAACCACAATTAAGGCCACAATTAAGGCCACTCATAGATAGGAGGATGGAAAATAAATAGGGAGCAATAAATGTTGTGAGGTCACTAAATTTAAAAACAAGGGAGCATTAAAAGTAAGAGGGAGAAAGAAATATGTGAGTATAAATGAGTAAGAGATTGTTTAAAGTAGGATTTGCTGAGCTCTGAATAACAAACCAGAGGAGAAGAGGATGGGATCAGCCCAAGGAGAGAGGAGGTAATGAAGGAATATTGAGTCATTTTTTGGCCTCTGACACCAGGTGGCGAAACTAACCCAGCACAGTTTAGTTGCTGTCCAAAAGCTTTTGTTTTGATTTGTTTTTTACTGTTTAGTTATTGTTTTATGGTGGGAATGGTGGTGCAGAACAACTTCAAGTTGGGGGGCTGGGGACAGAGAGCATATTGAGCAGTGGATTGTTTTTATATATGTTAATTCAGTCAGTGACCTTAATTAGAAGTATTGTTATATTTTAACATGTGGGAACAACCATGTAATAAAAGATACCCATGATGACAAAGGCTATGCATTAATATTTCACTGCAACTAACTTTTAAGACAATATATTTGATTTTAAAATATCTGTTTTCCTGGAATGAAACTCAATGTCAAGTTAGGTTTAATTTTATGGTCCAAATGCAATTTTTCCTCCAGTAGACCACAAAATGTTAAATACTGAGGAACACAATAATAATGAAAAGGCAGCTTTACTATAACAGCAAATTTCCTGTAGAGATGACCTGAGGTTCTCCAGGTCACAAAGGAAAAGACACTCATGGTTAATCATAAACCCATCTAAAGACAGTTCATTTCTAATATCTTTCATTTTAAATGGAAGCATAAACAACACTCTGGGCTTGGAAGGTTGTAAATTTAATAATGTTGTTTCAATTCACTACTAGTTCTCATTGATTTTTCCCTCATTTTGTCTTTATGGATTGATTAGTGTCATCTTGAGACATCCAAATGACAAAGTGAGAAGGAAAAAAATGATAAGCCTTGAGTTGGACCTCTATTGCAAAGAGTACTAATCTGGGAATCAAGAGACCTCAGTTCTAGTATTTGCTCAGCCACTACCACCTACCAACCCTGGGAAAGTCATTTCAGCTCTCCAGGCTTCAGCTTCCTCATATATAAAATGACACCATAATCTTTGCCATAATTCACTAAACTATTGTGATTAGCAGATGAAAAAGCAAGGAGTTGGTACTATGAGACACTACCTAGAGTCCCATAAATTCAAATCAAACAAGCAAACAAAACTTTTCCTGAAGAACAAACCACTTTTAAAAGCTTTTAAAATTAGGCAAAGAAAAATATGCTCCTTTAAGGATCACAAATATTGAGGTGGGCAGGTAGAAACACTGAAAAATTGTTTTCAGTGTGGCTGGATCAACAAATTTTGGATCATCAAAATAAGCGTCTTTGGAAAAATTGAGTTTGAATAATCCCAAATGATGCTAGAGTTACCATAGCAACAAATGGGAACATCTGGTTGGGGCAATCAATAAGAGCATCAACAAGTGGCTCTACTTTACCTATGAAAACAACCACAAGAAAGTTTCTACTTAAAGGTAGTACCTCTATGCTTATACCTTCTTTGAAATGTACAGTTGCAAAATGCTCATGGTATTAACAAAAATCCAAGCGATTTTCAGAATAAATAGAATAATAAAAAACACTAAAAAAGCCCACCTTTTTAAAGTGTTCAGATCCTTGAATGAAAGGTATTGTCTGGATATATATATCACTCCTCTTCATCCAGTCAGGAATACCAATCAAATGAGTCTATAGACAATCTACTCTGAATGTTTCTTTAGCTGCTATATTAATAAAAGGTAATATAATACATGGTAAATATGTACTCGACAAAACAAGAGCTTTCGATCTCTCCTGATTATTAGTGGATACTCAAATTCAAACAAGCCAAACCATCCTTCAAACAATTCAGATCACAGAGCCAGACAAATATTAGCTTAGCTTGCTTCCCAGCTGGTAGGCCAGACAGAGTTCAATCTAGTTACAGATTCAGGAGAAAAGAAATTGCCGAGGTCATTTAATTCACTGTCCTATTGAACCCACATCTCTGACAGCACTCCTCCAAGTAAGACCCAGGGCTTAAACATTAGTTCTACTATCAACTACAATGGTCCACTTCAATGTGATGGGACTAACGGTGGGGCCATGACTGGAAATCTTAATGCAAAAACTTCACAAAGGCCCTTAATCCTCTGGCAATTACAAAACAAACAGATCTCTAGGCCTCAGGCTACATGATATTTGTAGCCCTGTAAAATAAAGGAACTAGAAACCTACATGTATTAAGTAACCTCAACCACATGAGTTTCTAATAAAGCCACATAATCAAAAATTTTTATCCCAGTTTTATTTTTTATAATAACAAAGGAAATCTGTAAAAAGAAAACTCCATCTACAAGTCCACCAACTAATACTTTTTCTCATTATTCAACATTCTCTTTCAAATCCACATCTGAGAACAAACAAAATTTTACTCAGAGATATGACCCAGTTCCCATTTCTCACTTCATCTAGAGAAAGGGTTTTCAAACTGTGTCCTCCAGAGCCCTGTGTTCCCTGGATGCACCCCAGGGGCTACCATGAAGAGCGAACCTGCCAGCAGGTAGCCAAGTGGTTAAGCTTTATTCTCCTTTTTCCCACATTCCTTTCCCTGTTTCCAATTCAATCAGAATTTCTGTTCCACTTCTGTTTTACATTCTGAGATTCTGCATAAAATTTTATTTGAAATTAAACAAAAAATAGTTCTATTACTACTATGCATTTAAAAACTAAAAATGCACAGGACTATGAAATTTTCAAGCTAGGAAGAAACTAAAGAGAGCCAATGCTTTTATTTTACAGATGCTAAAAGGAGACCCAAAGAGAAGACAGACTTGCCCAAGTTCATACAGCAATTAAGAACTGGAATTAGATCCCAGGTCTCCATTCCCAACTCAAAGATCCTATTCCTAATTCAGGAACTATTCATTCACTTCTTCAGTAAATATTTATCAAATGCTACTGTGAGCCAAGCACTGATTTAAGCACTGGGAAATTAAAAAGGACAAAAAATCCTGCCCTCATGGCACTTATAATTTAGTAGAGGAACATAGATAATAAATATAGGAAATGAGTATACAATATATTACAAGGCAATAAAGAAGAAAGATAGGGGCACCAGGAGAGAAAGAGCTTGAGGTTACAACTGGAGAATTTCCTCAAAGACCATTATCATTAGTTTTTTATGTGCCTAATAAAAATATGTGTGTATGTGCTATAACTCTTGTTAATTCAGGCTCATTTTTGGTTAAAATGTTAAACAGGAAGATGGTGATGTAAGAAGATCTGGAACTCACCCTCTCCCACAGACACACTGAATCTACAGCTATATACAGAACAATTTCCTCAGAAGAAAACCCTAAAACCTGGTAGCGAGACCCATTCACATTGAGCAAAGGAGAAGGAAACCACTTCAAAGCAAATAGGAAAGGCGGAGGGCAGCCCAGGTGCTTGGCGGTTTAGCACCGCCTCCAGCCCTGGGCCTGATCCCGGGGACCCGGTATTGAGTCCCGCATCG
Source organism: Nyctereutes procyonoides (assembly GCF_905146905.1). Taxonomy (NCBI): domain Eukaryota; kingdom Metazoa; phylum Chordata; class Mammalia; order Carnivora; family Canidae; genus Nyctereutes; species Nyctereutes procyonoides. The sequence goes on along the minus strand of NW_026575034.1, from coordinate 10,278,966 downwards.
GGCCTCCTGTGTGGACCTGCTTCTCCCTCTGCCTATGTCTCTGCTTCTCTCTCTCTCTCAATCTGTGTGTGTCTCTCATGAATAAATAAATAAAATCTTTAAAAAAAAATAGGAAAGGCTGAGACACAATGAATAAACCCCACCCCTGGTGCAGCGACTTAGAATCAGGAGGGAACTCAGAACCTGAAGCTGCTCCCAGAGGAGCAAAGGGTCTGCACTCCACATCGGGCACCCCAACTTTTAAGACTGGAAATGAGAGGCCCCCAAAACTCCTGGCTTCGACGACCAGCAGGGCTGTGGCAAACTGAGGACGGTCTCATGAGGGGCCCACAGGCAGACTGAGCTGCCCCAGGGCTCAATGTAGAAGCAGCACTTTGGAAAGCACCCAGACTTTACGTGATGGCGCTCATTCCTCGAGTGCTGGACTGAGGGACAGGCACCTATGGGATACTCTCCACGGAAAAAGGCTGGCGGACACCATCTTCCTGCTCTCTTTCCGCCTTGCTAACCCAGCCAAACGCCATCTGGGTTTTTTTTCCTCCTTTCTCCCCCTTTTCTGCAGGCGCCATCTTTATGCTCCAGCTGGTAGGTGCCATCTTCCATGCCCTTCCTCTGCCTTGCTCAAGCCAGCAGGCACCATCTTTTTTTCTCCTTTGTATTTAACTTTTTTCCCTTCCTTTTTTCTCTTTTCCTTTTCTTTTTTTCTTTTTCTTTTCCTTTTTCTCCCCTTTTTTCACCAAGTGCCATCTTTGCACTCCCTCTCTGCCTCCCTCCAGCCAATGGGCATGACTGTCACACTCACCCTCTGACACACTCCAGGGCACACACCAGTATCTCCCAGAGGGGAGCTTCTACACACATCTGATACCTGCTTTTTTATGTCTCAGGACCCAGTTTTTGCAGCTATAACCTGGAGCATACCCCCTTGATCACCTGGCACTAAAGCCTAGGGGTTTGCATTCCTGGGTCCCATAGGACTATACCAATCAGAGAAACAGCTCTTGGTGGGCTACCACTCCCAGGGCACTGCACAGAGAGCAGACCAAAACATACTCCCAGTCTTTTGGAGAAAGAGGCCTATTTCCTTGGCCAGGAGCTTTGGCCTGAAGGGCAGGCCTCTAGTTTGGCACGCTTACAGGGGCCTACAGAGGGACTTTAAGGGAACAGAGCCTGGTGTTCAATCTTTGTGCTCTACCACTGCATCCCTCCAGCTCACCAGTATCTTAGAAAGGAGCTTATTCTCTTCTCTGGTACCCTGATTTTTGTAGCTGCTGCCAGGGGACACCTCTATATTGCCTGGCTCTGGTAGCTAGTGGGGCTTTTTTTTTTTTTTTCTCATGGGTCCCATGGGGCTATAACCAATGGCGAAACAGTTCTTAAACAGCTATTACATGGAGCACAGCAAGAAGCAACAGATACAGGCACTCTTTCTGGAAAACGGCCTATTAGTTTATCATCATAACTGCAGCCTGAGGGGAAGGTTTCTAATTAAACACATATCTAAGCACTGACTGTAAACCTTTCCCGAGTCCTCCAAAGACAGGCATTATCCTTGTGCTCTCCCTCTGCCATGCTCCAGAGAACCAGCATCTTTTGGACAGGAGTTCTTATACATGTCTGGTACCCCAGTTTTCACAACTGGTGCCCTACCTTTTCTGGCTACTACCCAGGGGATACCCCTTGATGGCCTTGCTCTGGTCACTAGGAGTATTTGTATACTGTATACTGTATACAAGGGACTGTAACAATCAGGGAGGTGATTCTTGGCAGGCTACCATCCCAGGGCACTGTAAAACAGGCCTACTTGCTATCCTGGCACTTCAACCTTAGGGGTAGGCTTCAAGTTTGGCGCATTTTGACATGCCACAGAGGTGTGATCAGGACTAATGAATGCCATCTTTGTGCTCTCATTCTGCCTCACTACAGCTTACCAGTACCTCCCAAAAAGGAACCCTGATTTTGTGATTGCTGCCTAGAGGACACCTCCAGCTTGCCTGACCATTGGGGTCAGCAGAATTTACACCTGCAGTCCCACAGCATTGTATATATTTGCATTATTTAAAAGCATTGCCTGAGGTTCTGGCTTCCAGTAAGCTTGAAACTTGGTGCTGGATGAGAATCTCCCCTTTAGGATACCAACCGGTCTTGGCACACTCTCAACTACAAGGAGCTATTAAAAATAAAATAGGCTGCTTGGAAATCACAAAGCTAGGGTTGAACAACAAGGTTTATCTCCTACATAAGGCCAATGCTTGAAGGATGGAAGAAGTGGCTGTTTCACCTGATGGACAGAAACCAATACAGAAAGTGAAGCAAAATGAGGGAACAAAAAAACATGTTCCAAAAGAAAAAAAAAAAACAGGATAAAACATTTTAAAAAACCTAAATGAAACAGAAGTATTTTATCTGATAAAGCATTCAAAATCATGGTCATAAAAATGCTCACCAAACTTGGGAGAAGAAAGGATAAACAGTGAAAGCTTCAACAAAGAGAAAAAATGTAAGAAAGTTTCTAACAGAAGTCAAAGAACTGAAGAACACAGTAATTGAACTAAAAAATACACTACAGAGGTTCAACCTCAAACTACAGGAAAGAGAAGAAAGGATGAGTAAACTTGAAGACCAGGCAGAGAAACTCACCCAATCAGAGCAGCGAAAAGAAAAAAGAATGTGGGATCCCTGGGTGGTGCAGCGGTTTGGCGCCTACCTTTGGCCCGGGGCGCGATCCTGGAGACCCAGGATCGAATCCCACGTCGGGCTCCCGGTGCATGGAGCCTGCTTCTCCATCTGCCTGTGTCTCTGCCTCTCTCTCTCTCTCTCTCTCTCTCTCTGTCTCTCTGTGACTATCGTATATAAATAAAATTTTTAAAAAAAAAAGAAGAAAAAAGAATGAAAGTACAGATAGCTTAATGGTCTTATGGAACGCCACCAAGTAGACTGATTGGCATTGCAGGAGTCCCATAAGGAGAAGAAAGAAGCAGAAAACTTATCTAAAGAAATAATGGCTGAAAACTTCCCTATTGGGAAAAGAAATAGGCATCCAGATCCAGGAAGCCTAGAAAGTTTCAAAAACCATAAACTCAAAGAGATTCACACCAAGACATTATGATTAAAATGTCAAAACTTAAAGACAAGGATAGAGTCTTAAAAGCAGCAAGAGAATAACAATCTATTATGTATAAGGGAACCCTCAGAAGACTACCAGCAGATTTTCTAGCAGAAACTTTGCAGGCCAAAAGACAGTAACGCAATATATTTGAAGTGCTAAAAGAAAAAAAAATCCAACCAAGAATATTCTACCCAATAAAATTATCTCCTTTGGAATTGAAGGAGACAAAGAATTTTCTAAACAAGCAAAAGCTAAAGGAGTTCTTCACCACTAAACCAGTCTTATAAGAAACACTAAAGAGACATCTTTAAATTGACAAGAAAGGGTACTAATTAGTAACGAGGAAACATATGAAAGTATAAATCTCACCGGTAAAGGTAAATATATAGTGAAGGTAGTGAATGAATCACTTATAGAGCTATATGAAGTTTAACAAACAAAAGTAGTAAAATAACTGCAACCACAATAATTAGGTAGGTATACAAAAGATAAAAAGATGTATAATGTGACATAAAAAACATGAAACATTGGCACAGGGGAGAGTAAAAAGGTAGAGCTTTAGAATACACTCAAGCTTACATTGTTATCAACTTAAAATAGACTTTTATAAATATATGTTATTATAAGCAGGCCTCATGGTAACCACTAAGCAAAAGTGTATAGTATATATACAAAAGACAATGAGAAAGAAATCTAGGCATACCTCTAAAGAAAGTTACTAAACCACAAATGTAGTAAAAGAAGAAAGGATATGTGGAACAACAAAACAGCCAAAATATAATTAACAAAATGGCAATAGGTATATACCTATCAATAACTGTTTTAAATGCAAATGGCCTAAATTCTCCAAACAAAAGACACAAGTTGCTGATTAGATTTAAAGAAAAAAAAAAAAAAAGATCCAACTATATGCTGCCTGCAACAGACTCACTTCTGATATAAAAACATACACAGGCTGAAAGTGAAAGCATGGAAGAAAATATTCCATGCAAATGAAAATCAAAAGAAAGCTGGGGTAGCTGTACTTACATTAGACAAAACAGACTTCAACAAAGACAGCAATAAGACACAAAAAAGGGTATTACATATTGATAAAGAAGTCAATCTAACAAAAAGATACAACATTTTAAAAATATTTGTAGACCCAACATAGGAGCACTTAAATATATAAAGCAAATATTAACAAATATATAAAGCAAATTTATGTAAATATATAAATATATAAAGCAAATTTTCCCCTAAAGGGAAAAATAGAAATACACTAATAGTAGGGGACTTTTACTACCCTATTTACATCAATAGATACATCATGCAGACATAGAATCAATAAAGAAACTTCAGCTTTAATCAATATGTTAAACCAGATAGACTTACAGATATAAACAGAACATTCAGCTAAAAGAAACAAAATACACATTCTTCTCAAGTGCACATGGAACATTCTTCAAACCAGATCACATGTTAGGCCACAAAACAACTCTTAGCAAATTTAAGAATACTGAAATCACATCAAGCATCTTTTCCAATCAAAATGATATGAAACTAGAAATCAATTGTTAGAAGAAAACTGAAAATTCACAACCATATGGAAACTAAACAACACACTACTGAACAACCAAAGGGTCAATAAAGAAATCAAAAGAAAAAAAAAAAAAAAACACCTGGAGACAGGGACTCCTGGGTGGCTCAATGGTTGAGTGTCTGCCTTTGGCCCAGGGCATAATCCTGGGGTTCCGGGATCGAGTCCCACATGCTCCCCTCAGGAAGCCTGCTTCTCCCTCTGCCTGTGTCTCTGCCTCTCTCTCTCTCTCTCTGTGTGTCTCTCATGAATAAATAAATAATTTTTTAAAACACCCTGAGACAGATGAAAATACAACATATCAAAACTTACGGGATGCAGCAAAAGCAGTTCTCAAAGGGAAGTTCATAATGATAAATGTCTACCTAAAGAAGTAAGAAAAATCTCAACCTAATTTTATACCACATGGAACTAGAAAAAGAACAAATGAAGCCCAAAGTTAGTAGAAGGAATGAAATAACAAAGGCCAGTCACAGCAGAAATAAATGAAATACAGACTAAAAAGATAACAGAAAAAGACCAATGAAATCAAGCTGGTTCTTTGAAAATATAAACAAAATTGACAAAACTTGAGCTAGACTCACCAAGAAAACAAGAGCTCAAATAAATAAAATCAGAAATAAAAGAGGGGATGGTAACAACTGATAACAAAGAAATACAAAAGGTCATAAGACACTACTAAGACCAATTACACACTAACAAATCGATAGCCTCAAAGAAATGGATAAATTCCTAGAAACATACAACCCTTCCAAGACTGAATCATGAAGAAATAGAAAATCTAAACTAACAAATTACTAGTAAGGAGATTAAATCAGTAATTTTATTTTATTTTTTTTTCAAATTTTTATTTATGTATGATAGTCACACACAGAGAGAGAGAGAGAGAGAGAGAGAGAGAGAGGCAGAGACATAGGCAGAGGGAGAAGCAGGTTCCATGCACCGGGAGCCCGATGTGGGATTCGATCCCGGGTCTCCAGGATCACGCCCTGGGCCAAAGCCAGGCGCTAAACCACTGCGCCACCCAGGGATCCCCAAATCAGTAATTTTTTAAAAAACCTATAAAAAATTATAGGACTAGACAGCTTCACTAGCAAATTCTACCAATCATTCAGATAAGAATTAATACCAATCCTTCTTAAACTCTTCCAAAAACTAGAAGAGGGGGACGCCTGGGTGGCTCAGGGGTTGGGCGGCTGCCTTCGGCTCAGGGCATGATCCTGGGGTCCCAGGATTGAGTCCCACATCGGGCTCCCTGCAGGGAGTTTGCTTCTCCCTCTGCCTATGTCTCTGCCTCTCTCTGTGTGTCTCTCATGAATAAATAAATAAAATCTTAAAAAAAAAAAAACTAGAAGAGGGAGGAACACTTCTAAACTCACTTTACAAGCCCAGCATTACCCTCATACAAAAACCACACAAGTATACCGCAAAGAAAAGAAATTTACAGGCCATTATCCTTAATGAACATAGATGCAAAAATCCCCAACAAAATATTAACAAACTGAATTCAACAATATATTAAGAAGACCATATACCACGATCAAGAGGGATTTATTCCAGGGATGAAAGGATGGTTCACCATCTGAATATCAATTGACATGATACACCACGTTAACAAAATGAAAGGTAAAAATCATATAATCATTTCAATAGATGTAAAAAAAAAGCTTTTGACAAAATTCAATATGCATTTATGATGTTAGGTATCAAGGGAACAAACCTCAACATAATAGAGCCATACATAACAAGCCCAAACTAAAATCATATGTAATGAAAAACTAAAAGCCTTTCCTATAAGATAAGGAATAAGACAAGAGTGACTTTTTTTCACTAATTTTATTCAACGTAATCTTAGAAGTCCTAGCTAGAGCAATTAGGCCAGAATAAGGAATAAAAGGCATCCAAATTGGAAAGGAAGAAGCAAAAATGTAACTATCTGCAGATGACATGAAAACCCTAAAGACTACACCAAAAAACTGTTATAATAAATGAATGCTATAAAGTTGCAGGATACAAAATCAATATACAGAAGTCTATTGCATTTCTATATATTAATAATGAATTATCAGAAAGAGAAATTAAGAAAACGATTCCATTTACAACTCTATCAAAAAGAATAAAATACCTAGGAATAAATTTAAGAAAAAAGGTGAAAGACCTGCCCACTAAAAACTATAAAAAACACTTATGGAAAAATATTCTATGCTCGTGGGCTGAAAAAATTAATATTGTTAAAACGTCCACATTACCCAAAGCAATCTACAGATTCAATGCAATTCTTATCAAAATTCCAAAGACATTTTCCACAGAAATAGAACAAACAATTCTAAAATTTGTATGGAACCACAAAAGACCCCAAATAGCCAAAGCAATTTCTTTTTTGTTGTTGTTAAGATTTTATTTATTTATTTGAGAAAGAAAGAGTACGAACAGAGGGAGGAGCAGGAGAGGGACAAGCAGACTCCGCGCAGATCCCAGGACCCTGAGATCATGACCTGAGCTGAAGTCGGATGCTTAATCACCTGAGCCATCCAAGTGTCCCCCAAATAGCCAAACAATCTTATGAAAGAACAAGGCTGGAGGTATTTCACTCCCTGACTTCAAACTATATTACAAACTATAGTAATTAAGACAGTATACTATGGTATTGTCATAAAAACAGACAAATAGATCAATGGAACATGACAGAGAGCCCAGAAACAAACCTATGCATATATGGTTAATTAATTACTGAGAAAGGAACCAAGAATATGCAACGAGGAAAAGATAGTCTCTTCAATAAATTATGTTTGAAAACTGCAAAAGCCACAAGCAAAAGAATGAAACAGGACCACTATCTGATACACCCTACACAAAAATTAACTGAAAATGGATTAAAGATGTACATATAAGACCAAAAACATAAAACTCCTAGAAGAAAACATGAGCAGTAAGTTCCTTCATGTCAATCTTGATATTTTTTTATTTGACTCCAAAAGCAAAAACAACAAAAGCAAAAATTAAAAAGCAGGATGACAAACTGAAAATCTTCAGCACAGCAAAGGAAACCATCAACAAAATAAAAAATCAACCTACCAAATAGAAGAAAATATTTGCAAACCTATACTTGATAAGGGGTTATTATCCAAAATATATTAAAAGCATACAATTTAAGAACAAAACAACCGAATTTAAAAGTTGGCAGAAGGGGCACCTGGGTGGCTCAGTCAGTTAAAGTGTGTGGCTCTTGGTTTTGGCTCAGGTCATAATATCATCTCCATGTGGGGAATTTGCTCTCAGTGGGGTGTCTGCTTAGGATTCTCTCCTGCACCTCCCCTCACTCGCACATGCACACTCTCTCTCTAAAATGAATAAATTTTTTAAAAAATTAAATAAAAGTTGGCAGAGGATCTGAACAGCCATGTTTCTAACGAAGGCATACAAATGGCCAACCAGTACGTGAAAAGATGGTCAACATCATTAATCATAAGAGAAATGCAAATCAAAACCACAATGAGGTTTCATCTCACCCCAGTCAGAATGGCTATTATCAAAAAGACAAGAAATAACAAGTCGTGGTGAGAATGTAGAGAAAAGGGAGCCCTTGTGCACTATCAAAGAGAATGTAAATTGGAGCAGGCAGTATGGAAAATGGTATGGCAGTTCCTCAAAAAATAAAAATAAAAATAAGAATTATCCTATGATCCAGTGATCCCACTTCAGTGTATTTATCTGAAGTATATACCAACACTAACTCAGAAAGATAAATGTATTCCCATGTTCACTGCAGCATTATTTACAATAGTCAAGACATGGAAACAACCTAAGGGTTGGTCCATCAATGGATGAATGGATAAGGATATGGTATAAATACATACATATACATACACACACATATGCACACTATAGATACATACATACACACAATGGACTATTATACAGTCATGAAAAAGGGAAAGAAATCTTGCCATTTGTGACATTATAGATGGACCTTGAGGGTATTATGTTAGGTAAAATAAGTCAAACAGAGAAAAGCAAATACCATACGATCTCACTTATATGTAGACTCTAAAAAACAAAAAATCTAAGCTCATAGCTACAGAGATCAGATTGTAATCACCAGAAGTAGGGAGTAGGGGTGGGCAAAAGTGGTGAAGGTACAGCCAGGTACAAACTTCCAGTTATAAAATAAATAAATCATACGGATGTAATGTATAGCATGGTGACTTAGTTAATAATATTGTATTGCATATTTGAAAGTTGCTGAGGGTAAATTTTAAAAGTTCTCATCACAAGAAAAAGAATTCTGGGGATCCCTGGGTGGCTCAGTGGTTTGGCGCCTGCCTTTGGCCCAGGGCGCAGTCCTGGAGTCCCGGGATCGAGTCCCACGTCAGGCTCCTGGCATGGAGCCTGCTCCCTCCTCCTGTGTCTCTGCCTCTCTCTCTCTCTCTCTCTCTCTCTCTCATGTCTATCATAAATAAATAAATAAATCTTAAAAAAAAGAAAAAGAATTCTGTAACCATGTACAGTGACAGATGTTACCTAGACTTACTATAGTGATCATTTTGCAATACACACAAATATCAAAACATTATGTTGTACACCTAAAACTAATATAATGTATGTCAATTATAACTCAATTTTTTAAAAGATTTTATTTATTTATTCATGAGAGACACAGAGAGAGGCAGAGACATAGGCAGAGGGAGAAGCAGGGTCACCATGGGGAGCCTGATGTAGGATTTGATCCCAGGACCCTGGGATCACGCCCTGAGCCAAAGGTAGGCGCTCAACCACTGAGCCACCCAAGTGCCCCAATTATAACTCAGTTTTTAAAAAGTGTCAAACAGTACCTTAGAAGCAGACAAGAGCAAGATATTAATTGTACTTAGCTCTAGAAGAAGTCCACAAATGTAGCAAAAAGAGAGAGAGAGAGAGAAGTGAAGAGACTGGCTGCCAGGATTATTCTGCAGTGTGACACTGGAAAGGATAATTAAGTTCTCTGAGCCTCAGTTTCCTTATCTATAAAATAAGGGGGCCAGAGTAAATATTCGCTGAAGCTCCATGCCATCATTCAAATATCAACATCCTCTAATGTGCCAAAAGCATTACATAATATCTTAGTAGTCATATCAGCATTATTATTCCAATCCAAAGTAACCCTAATAATAACATTTACATTTATAGAGTTCTTCACAGTTGTCAATGTGTTTTCACATGCATTTCTCATCTGACAAGTAACAGGGCAGCTTTTTTCCCGTGTTCTAATAAAGAAGGCTAGCCCCTTAGTCAAGGTAAGGAAATAGGAAGCCTCCAGACCTCTATGGTCTACATTCTGGTCCTGGTGTGGTTCTGGCCAAGGAAACCAGCAAGACCCCTCACACAAAACAGACCCCCAGATTTAGGAAGGCCATTTAATAGAGTTAAGGATGATAAGAGCATTTTATTTATTATTTTAAATAGTTTATTTTTTTATTTGAGAGAAAGAGAGCACAAGTAGGGGGAGGAACAGAGGAAGAAGCAGGTTCCTCTCAGGACTCCGGGATCATGACCTGCGTTGAAGGCAGACGCTTAACCAGCTAAGCCACCCAGATGCCCCAACAAGAGCATTTTAAATATTTTACTTATTTACTTATTTATTTATCTATTTATCTATTTTTAAGTAGGCTCCATGTTGGGGGAGCTTGAACTCACGATCTAATGTGGGGCTTGAACTCACTGTGATTAAGACCTGAGCTGAGATCAAGAGTCAGACACTTTACCAACTCCATCTAGGTGCCCCTAAAGATTTTTATTTAGTAATCTCTACACCCAACATGGAACTTGAACTAACCCCAAGATCAAGAGTCACGTGCTCCTCCAACTGAGCCAGCCAAGTGCCCCAAAAACCCCTTTCCCATTTGAGGGATATAGGCAATTTTCAAATGAGATGCTTTAGACAGATAGGCATCTGTCACTATACTAGTGCTCAGCATAGGGAGTAAGGGCTAAAATGTAAACTTTAATAATTCTTGCCATACTAAATATGTGTCAAGAGCTGTTAAAAAGTCTTTATTCCTTGATCCAGGAATCTTATTTCTAGAAATCCTTCCTGAGAAAATAATCAGAGATGTGACCAAAAATTCAGGTACAGGTATACCTTGTTTTCTTGTGCTCCTCTTTATTGTACTTTGCAGATATTGCTTTTTTGCTTTGTTGGGGTTTTTTTTGTTTTTGTTTTTGTTTTTACAAATTGAGGGTTTGTGGCAACACTGCTTTGAGCCAGTCTATCAACACAACTTTTCCAAAAGCATTTGCTCACTTTGTGTTTCTTTGTCACATTTTGGTAATTCTCTGAATATTTCAAACTTTTTCATTATTCTTATATTTGTCATGATGATCTGTGATCAGTCATCTTTGATGTTGCTATTGTAATTGTTTGGGGATGCTACAAACTGTACTTACATAATAAAGTCAACTTATGGATGCCTGGGTGGCTCAGTGATTGAGCATCTGCCTTTGGCTCAGGTTGTGATCCCAGGGTCCTGGGTTCAAGTCCAGCATCAGGCTCCCCACAGGGAGCCTGCTTCTCCCTCTGCTTATGTCTCTGACTCTCTCTGTGTGTGTCTCTCGTGAATAAATAAAATCTTTAACATAGATAGATAGATAGATAGATAGATAGATAGATAGATAAATTCAACTTAATAAATGTGTGTTCTGACTGCTTCACGAACCAGCTGTACCCCCATCTCTCTTCTTCTCCTTGGGTCTCCCTATTCCCCGGGACACAAAAATATTGAAATTAGACCAATGAAAAACCCTAAAGTGGCCTCTAAGTGTTCAAGTGAAAGGAAGAGTCACACACCTCTCACTTTAAATCAGAAGCTAGAAATGATTAAGCTTCCTGAGGAAGCATGTCGAAAGCTGAGATAGGCTGAAAGCTAAGCCTCCTGCGCTAGTTAGCCAAGTTGCGAACGTAAAGGAAAAGTTCTTGAAGGAAATTCGGAGTTCTATTCCAATGAACACACAAATTGTAAGAAAGTGAAAAAGCCTTATTGCTGATAGGGAAGAAGTTTTAGGGGTCTGGATAGAAGACCAAACCAGAGGCAACATTCCCTTAAGCCAAAGGCTAATCCAGAGCAAGGCCCTAACTCTCTTCAATTCTATGAAGGCTAGGAAAGGTGAAAAAGCTACAGAAGTCTGAAGCCAGCAGAGGTTGCTTCATGAGGTTTAAGGAAGGAAGCCATCTCCATAATCAAAGTTCAAGTGAGTGCTAATGTTGAAGCTTCAGCAAATTACCCAAAAGATCTAGCTAAAATAATCCTAATGAAGGTGGCTGCACTCAACAAAAGATTTTCAGTGCAGGTGAAACAGGCTTCTGCTAGAAGTAGGTGTCATCTAGGACTCTCATAGCTAGAGAGAAAGCAAGGCCTGGCTTCAAAGCTTTAAAGGGCAGGCTGACTCTCTTGTTAAGGGCAAATGTAGCTGGTGACTTGCAGTTGAAGCTAACGCTCATTTACCATTCCAAAAATCCTAGGGCCTTTAAGAATTACGCTAAATCTACTCTGCCTACGCTCTGTAAATGGAACAACAGAGCTTACATGATAGCACACCCATTTACAAACTGGTTTACTGAATATCTTAAGCCCACTGTTGAGACCTACTGCTCAGAAAAAAAGGTTACCATCAAAATGCTACTGCTCATTGACAATGCACCTGGTCACCCAAGAGCTCAGATGGAGAGGTACAATAAGATGAATGCTGTTTTCATGCCTGTAAACACAACATCCATTCTGCAGCCCATGGATCAAGGAGTAATTTTGACTTTCAGGTCTCATTACCTAAGAAATACAATTCCTAAGGCTACAGCTGCCACAGACAGTGATTCCTCCGATATATCTGGGTTAAAGTAAATTGAAAACCTTTTGGAAAGAATTCACCATTCTAGATGCCACTAAGAACATTTGTGATTCATGGAAAGAAGTCAAAATATCAATATGAACAGGAGTTTACAAGAAGCTGATTCCAATTCCCATGGATTTTGAGGGGTTCAGGATTTCAGTGTTGGAAGCAATTCCAGAGTGGTAGAAATAGCAAGAGAACGAGAATTAATAGACCCTGAAGATAGAACTGAATGGCTGCCATCTCATAATAAAACTTGAGCAGATGAGGAGTTGCTTCTTAGGGCTGAGCAAAGAAAGTGGTTTCTTGAAATGGAATTACTCCTGGTGAAGATGCTGTGAAGATTGTTGAAATGACAACAAAGGATTTAGAATGTTACATAAACTTAGTTGATAAAACAGCAGCAGGGCTTGAGAGGATTGACTCCAATTTTGAAAGAAGTTCTACTTGGGTGAAATGCTATCACACAGCATCGCATGCCACAGAGAGATCATGAGTGAAGGGAAGAGCCAATCAATGCACAAACTTCATTGTTCTCTTATATTAACAAACTCCCACCTCCAGCAGCCACCATCCTGATCAGTCAGTAGCCATCAACATCGAAGTAAGATGCTCCAGCAAAAGATTGGAACTGACTGAAAGCTCAGACGATGGTTAGCACTGTATAGCAATACAGTATTTTTTAATTAAGGCACATTCATTGTTTTTTTAGACATGATGCTATTGCACACTTAACAGACTACAGTAGAGTGTAAACACAACTACTATGTGGGATGGCAAACCAAAAAATTCATTTGATTCATTTTATTGTGATATTCGCTTTAACGGTCTGGAACCAAACCTCCAATATCTCTGAGGTAATTATGTTGATCATGGCACAATTTTTAGTAGCAAAAATTTGGACCTAAATTTCCAAATTTAGAGTTGGATGTGAACTGTGCCACATCCAAATAATGGAATGTTACTGTTTAATGTTCAGTAATTATTTTATAAAATATTTAATAGTACGGAGGAAATGTGCCCCATATAACTGCAGGTGGAAAATGTGGATATAAAGCAAACATACAATACACGTATCTAGTTTTTAAAAAGAAAACACATGCAGAAGATGGAAAATGCATTAGAATGTTATAAATAGTTTTCTCTAGGTTGTAAAATTATGATGATTTTGATGTTCTATAATTCTACAATGAGCATGCACTATTTTTATAGCCAGAAATTTTAAATTAAAAAATCTTTGTCCTATCTACATCCCAGAGTAGGGATAAAAACAAATATAAGGGGGGGAGCTTTCTAACAGTGAGGATGACCCTAAAATGGAATCTGTCGGGGAAGGACCCAAGTAATATTGTGCGATCACATGGCCCCTGATAGTAACCTGGAATTCTAGAGCCCTCTATGAAATCCCTGCATTGTGTCCTGCATTGTTAGCAGGACAGGGCTGGGCTGGGTCAGTCCCACCCTTTCTGCCTACTGCCTTAATGTTCAGGGATAAAGCAAGAAGTCGGTGGCCAAGAAAGATCCTGTAGGGAACCAACCCTAGCAGCCAATGGCAATTGTGCCCTTACCAGCTACTAACTCCCTAAGTGGCAAAGGCCCTTCTGGTCAGCAAACATGTTGCTGGGACCTCTGCTACTGGCTCTAGGATACAGTGCTCATGGTAACATCAATCCTCAAATACAATCCTCAGATATTCTTTGGCCCACCAAGCATTTTAAAAGATAATATACCTGAGTAAAGGTTTGGCTTGGTCACAGTACAGTATAAACAGCTTAACTTAGACCTACACCCCTACAGGCACCAAAGCTGGGACAGATGGGAAACCCAGGACTCAAAGGACAGTGCTTTATTCAAGGCCATGCAGCAAGTTATTGACAAACTGGGTCTAGAACCTGGGTGTCCTGATTGCCAGTTCAGTGGGTTACATTACAGAATCCTTGACTCTCTCCAGAGGTTCTGGACCCCTTATATTAGGAGGCACCCCAGACAATTCTACCTCCTGTGGGTCTCTTTGCTGAGGATCACAGGAGATTTTAGTTATTACTTTAGGTTACCAGTGACCGAAACATGGGGAAAGAAGAAGTTCATATTCGGGACTCAGGAATGATTGACGGTGGGCAAACAGGAAAAGACAGGACATGCTAGTAATGAGGGGTCAAGGAGACAGAAGAGCCCCTGCTTCTTCAGGATGGGTGATAGCAAACCACATTGAAGAAAGTGAAAGCGGCACCTTAATGGTAAGTTGATGCTTGAGCAAAGCTGCAATCATCATGCTGCTCACCAGAGAAGACAGGAAGGAGCACAGAGGAAACGGAATTGATGAAATGAAGGAGTCAGGCAAAGGTAGCAAGCCACTTCGGCCTTGGTTTCTTGGTCCTCCCCCCTGGCTGGGTTGTAGCCTTGCTCTCATCATGGTGATGAGCGCACAATTACGTGATAAGCTCTGAAGGAGCGATTGCTGCATTCTGGACTTCCTCTCTAAAATGGTGACTGTTACCTGGGGAAGGGGCAGGAGTTCAGTGATGTGCTGTATTTTCCCTATCACTCCTTATTTTCCTAGTCCCAGAAAACAAGTGATAAAAGAGTGGACGGTAGGGCAGGGATAGGAGGAATAGAGGGGGGAGGCTAGGAGAGGGGGAAAGGAAGATTAGGACAGAGGAAAGAAGGAAGAGTAGAAAAGCAGATAAACAAAGTGAGATGACAAGGCAGGAAACAAGAGTTTTTTCTTTCTAACTTAAAAAGGAAGATGGAGGGCAGCCCAGGTGGCTCAGCGGTTTAGCGCCGCCTTCGGCCCAGGGCCTGATCCTGGAGACCCGGGATCGAGTCCCACATCGGGCTCCCTGCATGGAGCCTGCTTCTCCCTCTGCCTGTGTCTCTGCCTCTCTCTCTCTCTCTCTCTCTGTCTCTCATGAATAAATAAAAATAAAATCTTAAAAAAAAAAAAAGGAAGATGGACTTTATTATTCTGATTTCTATCCACCCACCGACCTGTCTCCGCCTCCCTCTCCAGGCTGTGGGCTTCTGAGGTCATGAAGCATTAAGGTGCATCAGGCAAGCGCATTTTTGCGTGGACAGAAAAATCCGCCTCTCTTCAGCACCACGTCTTGCACCAGAACACTGTGAACTGCCATGAGTCTTCTCAGCTTGGGAGGACTGCTAACAACGGTGAATTAATTTGGCGGTTTCACTGCACAGAAGCTGAGGTGCCACCTCACTGCATGAATACAGTGTGCTGCTGGCTTCCTCTGGATCATCAGGTGTGCCCAGGCATCACAGGCTGCATGACTCCTGAGGGACTCCTGAGGATCTAGGCAGTGGGGGCGGGGGTGGGGGGGGCGTGCCAATGAGCCAGTAAGGAAGCAAAGACCCAAAGGGTATTCCCAAAGTGCAAACACACAGAAAAGGCCAGCCTCCAGGTCAAATTCATAGTCAGTGGAACCCTGTCCACCTGTTCTATTCTAGACTTGGTCATTCCCCTTGAGAAAACCTCTTTGATAACGGTGTCAGTTCAGTTCCTTTCTCAACTTGCACGTAATGATCAGACATCACAGGACACGCGACCAAGAACACCACCACAAAGATGCTCAGCAATATTTGGAAAGGAGGAGGAGCACGGTTATTTGCTTGTTTTATTTGTAATTAAAGGTGTTAACTCCAGAGGAAAGAGCCCCAGAAAAATCCTTTCTAATAACCCAGTCAGTGCACTCTCCTTAAATCCTTTCTAACGATAGTGCACTTTCCAGCCTGGCTGCTCCTTCCCTCTTCCAACCTAGCAAAGAAGGAGAGAGCTCAAGGGGTTTAGCAGATCAGTGGGGTCCATTCTAAAAGGCTCACTAGGAAAGCTGGAAGAGCACTTTTCAGAACAAAGAAAGTCAGAGGAAATCCAAGCCACCCTGCATCCTCAGCACTCTTCTCAATGTGCTAATGGGCTAATATCCCAAAATGCCAACAAGGCTGCCTAGGGTAGTGAAAACATGGTGCACTGGGAGTCAAGACATCTGGGTGGCAGGCCAGCTCTGTCACTGACCTGCTGTGCAGCCTTAGACCCGGTACTTAGCATCTCTGACTGCCAGTGTCTCCATCTATGAAACAGGGATGATGAGTACCTAGTATTATTGCCTGTTAGAATTTCATATATATGGAATCATGCTCTGTGTACTCTTTTGTGTAAGGGTTCTTTCACTCAGAATAATGTTTTTGAGATTTCATTCATTATTGTTGGAAGTATCATTTTTCTCCTTTTGAACTACATGACTATATTACATTTCTTAATCAATTCTCCAGTTAATGGATGCTTGAACTGTGCCCAGTTTGGGACCATTATGAATATTCTACTTTCTGTCTTTATGATTTTGACTACCGTAGGTACCTCAAATAAGTGAAATCATTGAGTATTTGCCTTTTATGATTGGCTTATATCACTTAGCATAATTTCCTTAAGCTTTGTTCATGTTGTAGTACATAACAGAATTTCTTTCTTTTTTTTTTTAATTTTTTTATTTTATGATAGTCACACAGAGAGAGAGAGAGAGAGAGAGGCAGAGACATAGGCAGAGGGAGAAGCAGGCTCCATGCACCGGGAGCCCGACGTGGGATTCGATCCAGGGTCTCCAGGATCGCGCCCTGGGCCAAAGGCAGGTGCCAAACCGCTGCGCCACCCAGGGATCCCCAGAATTTCTTTCCTTCTTAAGGCTCAATCACATTCCACTGAATGTCTATACCACATTTTGCTTATCCATTCATCTGCTGATAGACACCTGGCTGCTTCCACCTGTTGGCTCTTGTGAAATGCTGTTATGAACACTCTTCAAGATCCTGCTTTCAATTCTTTGGAATACATACCCAGAAGAAAAATTGCTGGATCATATGGTAGTTCTATATTTAATACTTTGAGGAACCACCAGACTGTTTTCCACAGCAGCTGTACCATTTTACATTTCCACCAACAGTGCATGAGAGTTCCAAATTCTCTACATCCTGGCCAACACTTGTTACTTTCTGTTTTTTGGGCTTTTTTGTTATAGCAGCCATCCTAATGAGTGTGAAGTGGTATCTCATTGTGGGTTGTTGTTGTTTTTTTTTTTTTTTGAAGTATGGCTGACATATAATGTTATGCTCGTTTCAGATGTACAATATAGTGATTTGACAATTCTAATTGTTACACAATGCTTACCACAATAAATATAGTTAGCATTTGTCACCATGTAATTGTGGTTTTGAGTTGCATTTCCCTACTGATTAGTGGTGAGTATCTATTCATATGCTATTAGCCATTTGTATATCTTTATTTTTTTTTAAGATTTATTTATTTGAGAGAGAGAAAGAGAAAAGCACTAGTGGAGCAGGAGGAGCAAAGGGAGAGGGAAAGAATCTCAAGCAGACTCCCCAACTCAGGGCTCAATCTCACAACCCTGAGGTCATGACCCAAGCGTAAACCAAGAGTCGGACACTTAATGACTGAGCCACCCAGGAGTTCCTGTATATCATCTTTAAAGAAATATCTATTCGAGCCTTTTGCTCATTTTTTAATCAAGTTATTCGTACTTTTGTTGTTGACATACTATAGTTTTATAGCAAAGCTTCAAGTCAGGCAAAGTAAATCCTCCAATTCTACTCCCTTTCAAGATTGCTTTGGCTATTCAAGGTCCTTTACATTTCCATGTACATGTTAGAATCAGGTTGTCAATCTCTTCTCTTAAAAAAGCCATCTGGGATTTTGAATAGGATTGCTTTAAATCCACAAATCTATTTGGGGAGAACTGACAATAACATTGAGTCTTTTGATCCATGAACATGATATATCTCTCCATTTATTTAGGTCTTTTTTAACTTCTCATAGTACTGTTTTATAGTTTTTATGTACAGGTCTTCTGCAATTTTTTTTGCTAATTTTATTATCAATATTTTATGCTTTTTTAAAAGAATTTTAAAATAAATAATTTATTTATGTTTTTTTAATTTTTTTATTTATTTATGATAGTCACACACAGAGAGAGAGAGAGAGGCAGAGACACAGGCAGAGGGAGAAGCAGGCTCCATGCACCGGGAGCCCGATGTGGGATTCGATCCTGGGTCTCCAGGATCGCACCCTGGGCCAAAGGCAGGCGCTAAATTGCTGCGCCACCCTGGGATCCCCTTATTTATGTTTTTTAAGAAGACTCTACACTCAGTGTGGGGCCCAACACAGGGCTTGAACTCATCAAGACCTGAGCTGACATCAAGAGTTGGACACTTAACTGACTAAGCCACCCAGGCACCCCAAAAATTGCTCTTTAAAGATCTTCCAATTATTTGCTACTGCTATATAAAAAATATAATCAATTTCTGAATGTTGACTTTGTATTTTGTTAAATTTACTTCTTGGTTCTAATAGTTATTTTATAGATTCCTTAAGATCCTCTATTCCAATGATCATGCCATCTGTGAATAAAAACAGATTTGCTTCTTTTCCCTTTTTTCGAAGATTTATTTATTTGAAAGAGAGAGCAAGAGAGAGCACGGACAGGGAGTGGGGAGAGGGAGAAGCAGGCTCCCTGCTGAGAAAGAAGTCTGACATGGGACTGGATCCCAGGACCCCGAGATCATGACTTGAGCCAAAGTCATATGCTTAACCAACTGAGCCAACCAAGTTCCCCTGCTTATTCTTTTCTGATTGCTAAGCCTTATATTTCCTTTTCTTACTTTATGGCACTCATTAGAACATCCATCCAGTATAATATCGAACAAAAAAGATAAAACACACTGCTTTATTCTGATCTTAGGAGAAACACTTCCCATCTTTCATCATTAATTGTGACATTTATATTCTATAAATATCCTTTATTAGATTGCAAAAGTTTCCTTCTACTTCTTTTTTTTTTTTTTAAGTAGGCTCCATACCCAGCATAGAGCCCAACATGGGGCTTAAACTACAACCCTGAGATCAAAACCTGAGCTGAGATCAAGAGTCGGATACTTAGGGACACCTGAGTGGCTGAGTTGGTTAAGCATCTCTGATTCAGGTCATGATTCCAGGGTCCTGAGATCAAGCCCCAGGTTGCATCGGGCTCCATGCTCGGGAGAAAGTCTGCTTCTCTGTCTTCCTCTTCCCTGGTTTATGTGTGCATGCTCTCTGTCTCAAATAAATAAATAAAATCTTAAAAAAAAAAAAAAGAGTTGGATGCTTAATGGACTGAGCCACCGAGGTGCCCTAGTTCCCATCTTTTTCTAATTTGCCAAAAGTTTTTAATCACAAATGGATGTCAATTTTTTCCAGCTTTATTGAGGTATAATTAATAGAAATTGTATATATTAAAAATATACAAAATTATTTGATATAGACATATATTGTAAAATGATTACCACAATCAAGCTAATTAACACATACAACACTTCACCTAGTTACTATTTTTATGTGTATGTGTGTGGTAAGAATATTCAAGATCACGTTTAGCATACTTCAGGTATGTAATACAGTATTATTAACTACAGTCATCATACTATACATTAATCTCCAGAACTTATTCATTCCATATAACTGAATCTTTTGTACATTTTGACCAAAAACTCCCTATTTCCCCACAATGGCAACCACCATTCTATTCTGCTTTTATGAGTTCAACTTTTCTAGATTCCACATTTAAGTGAGATCATGCAATACTTGCCTTTTTGTGTTTGTCTTATTTCACTTAGCATAATGTCCTCCAGGTTCATCAATATTGTCACAAATGGCAGGGTTTCCACTTTTTTTTCAAGGATGGATCATATTCCTGTGTGTGTGTGTGTGTATGTGTGTGTGTGAGAGAGAGAGACATTTTCTTTATCCATTCACCCACTAATGGACATTTAGGTTGTTTCAATATTCTTAGCTTTTGTGAATAATGCTGCAATCAACAGAGAGATGCTGATATCTTTCAAGATACTGATTTCATTTCCTTTGGATATATACCCAGAAGTGGGATTGCTGGACCATATGGTAGTTCTATATTTCATTTTAATTTTTAAGTTTTTGAGGAAATTTCATACTGTTTTCCATAATATATGTACCAATTTACATTCCCATTAACTGTGTACAAGGGTTCCCTTTTCTTCACATCCTTGTCAACATTTATTATCTGTCTTATTGTTTTTTTTTTAAGATTTTACTTATTTATTCATGAGAGACACAGACAGAGAGAGGCAGAGACATAGGCAGAGGAAGAAGCAGGCTCCATGCAGGAAGCCCAATGCGGGACTCGATCCCAGAACTCCAGGATCACGCCCTAAGCCAAAGGCAGACACTCAACTGCTGAGCCACCAGGCATCCCAGTCTTGTCTTATACCTAAGACATATACAGTGATACCACATTGCAATTTTCTCACATTTTTCTGCATCTATTAAAATGTTTATATGGTTTCGCTCCTTTATTTTATTAGTATGGAGAATTATATTCTTTTTTTTTTCCCCAAATGTAAAAGCAAATTTTCATTCCTGGGATAATACAGCCTGGTCATGACAAATTATCTTTATTATATACTGTCAGATTTGATATGCTAATATTTTGTTAAAGATTTTTGTGTCTATGTTTATGAAAGATTCTAGTCTATAATTTTTGTTTCTTGTAATGTCTTTGTTGGGTTTTGATATCAACTATGCCAACCTTGACAAAATGAGTTGGGAAGTGTTCACTCCTCTTCCTCTATTTTCTGAAAGAGTTTGTGTAAAAATTGTGTTTTTCCCTTAAATATCTGATAAAATTTACCAGTTAAACCATGTAGTTTCAAAATTCTTTGTGGGAAAGTTTTCAGTAATAAATTGATTTCTTTAACAGATATATGGTTGTTAGGATTATCTATTTCATCTTGTGCCAGTTTTGGTAAGTTGTATTTTTTTTCTTTTTCAGAAAATTCATCCATTGTATCTAATTTGCCAAGCCTATTGGCACAGTGTTGTTCAGAATATTGCTTTAATATCCTTTAATTTCTGTAGTATCTGTAGTGACATACATGCTTTCGTTACTGATACTGGTATTTTGTGATCTCTTTCTCTTTTTTCTTATTAGTCCAGTTAGGGCTGCATAAATTTTGTTGATATTTTCAAAGAATTGCTTTTGGTTTTGTTATTTTTCTCTATTTTTGTCTGTTTTCTATTTTCATTCATTTCTGCCCTTACCTTTATTATTTCCTCCTTTCTACTTATTTTGCATTTACTTTTCTTTTTTTCAGCTTCTAAAGATGGAACATTAAGTCACTGAATCTTGTCCTTTCTTCTTCTCTAATACACATTTAAAACATAAATTTCCCTCAAGGCATTGCTTTAGCTATATCCCACAAATGTTGATGTCTATTTTTATTATCATTCACTATGAAGTTTTTAAAAATCTTTTCATCTTGAAATAAATTCAGAGACAAGTTACAAGAACAATATGAAGAACTCCTGTTTACCCTTTACTCATGTTCCCTAAATATTACCATTTTACCTTCTTTGCTCTATATTATCTTCCCTCTCTTTCTCCATTTTTTTCTGAACCATCTCTGAGGAATTTGCCAAACTGATGCCCCACCACTCCAAAATACATTAGTGTATTTATCAACCAAACCGTCAATACCCTCTACATAGCAACAATTCAACCACCTAACTAAAAAGTTAACACTGGTAAAAACAAAACTTCAGACTCCATTTAGGTTTCACCAATTGTTCCCATAATGTCCTTTATAAGAAAAAGATTCACACATTTCATTTAGTTGCCCTGTCTCTTTTGAGTCCTTTTGATCTGGAACTATTCCTCAATCTTTCCTTGACCTTCAGGACCTTGATATGTATGAAGAATGGGCCTGCTTTTGGTCACTCTCCAGTTCCTTCAGCGATTTCTTTTTTACATTTTTGTCTGAGTTTACACTTGTTTTCTGTGGGAGAGTTGGTCCAAAAGAACTCCTCCACTATTACCAGAAATGGAATCAGGTTGGAATTTAATGCTCTTCTGACTACAGATCTGACATGAAAAACATGCCTGTCTTTGTTTGACTAGCATGAGAGTTCTTATAGCTACAAAACAGTTCCATTATACAGCCTCATAGCATTTCATATAATTTTCCCAAGTATCTATTTGTTATTATTATAATGAAATGATGCCTATATACAGTTAAAAAATCAAATAGTACAGAAAGGTATCAGATGAAACGAAGAAATCCCCCTCCTAACATTAAAAGAATTACCTTTAATGAGGAGACTTTCTCTACTCTCTGCTTGGCATACCAGTAATAAGAAAAATAAAGGAAACGCTGGCCAGGAATCAAAAGAGAGACATTTTCTTTATCCATTAATCCATCAATGGACATTTAGGTTGGAAATCAAAAGCTTTAATTGGAAGTACAGGAAACAAATTAAAGATGAGATGGGAATGGGAGAATTTATATACTATATTCGGTTTTATACTACTATATTCCAGTCCTGGTCTTAAATTCTAAAACTGGCTTTAGGTACATCACTTATGCAAAAAGTATTTACTCAGCTCCTAGTACTATATTTAACTGCTCTATGCCTCAGTTTCATTTTAATTTTTTTTTATTTATTTATGATAGTCACAGAGAGAGAGAGAGAGAGGCAGAGACACAGGCAGAGGGAGAAGCAGGCTCCACGCACCGGGAACCCGACGTGGGACTCGATCCCGGGCCTCCAGGATCGCGCCCTGGGCCAAAGGCAGGCACCAAACCGCTGCTCCACCCAGGGGTCCCCTCTATGCCTCAGTTTCCTTATCTGAGAAATGCATACAGCACTACGCATCTTTTCTATTTCTCTCATAGGCAGGAGAAAAATTATGCAATATTTTATGTTTGAATTGCCAGAAGTTGAACACATAATACAAACATAATAATATATCAGGTATTAAACCTCTGGAAAAATGAACTATGGAAATCAAAAGCCTTAGTTGGAATATAAGAGACAAATTAAAGATGGGATGAGAATGGGAGAATCTATACTCTCTATTTGGTTTTATACTATTATACTGTCTATACCTGCACTGTCCAATATAGTAGGCTACTGTACATGTGGGGTCAAATTTGAATGAAAGTAAAATGTAAAATTCAATTCCTCTATCATACTAGCCACATTTCAAGTGCTCAGCAGCCACATGTGGCTATCAGCCACTGGACTGGACTGATACAGACCATTTCCATTGTCATAGAAAGTTTTACTGGACAGTACTGACCCACACTATTTTACACTATGCATATTCTTAATTGCCTGATATTAATGTTGTTGCTGAGGAATGAATATACAGCAGCTAGCCTTCCAGTATAAAAGAAAACAAAAATTCTCAAACCTAAAAGAAATCTAGATAGGTATCAGAATGGTACTGGGCTTAAGTGCTTTGGAAGACCCTCGGAACTGGTTCTCTTTAGACAGATTAGGAAACTGAAGCCCAGGGAGTCAGAGTTTCTGGTCCCAGGTTCCACAGTGAATTTACATTAGAGTTCAAAATGGAATCCTGGCATTTCATAGCACAGGCTTTGCAGTAGGATCTGTCCCTTATTAGCCATGTAGCCTTGGACAAGCAACCACCCCCAAGCCTCACTCCCATCATCTGCAAACTGAGGAATAATAATCCCAACTCTGCTGGGTTGTCATGAAGATTAAAGAGATGATGTCTAGAAAACGTTTGGCAGAAAACCTGGCACTCCACCGGGGCTTGGTGAATGCCACCTGCTGTCATCATTAACTAATATACTGCTCTTTCCATTATACCACAAGCTGATCAGGAGGGCTTTGGCCACCAGATGCATCATCGTCACAGAGCTGGTGAGTGTAGGAAGGAACAGGGAAATTATGCAGCTTGGCAAAATGTGCCAGGGGAGTAAATGATAAATGCATTGCACAGCAGCATCTACAGAACTGCTCCCACAAATCCCCATGCATTAGCAGAAATTGCACCACGAGGGGTGCAAAGGGAAATGTACCATTTGCATGCCTCTATTTTCTTACCTTTAAAAAGGCATCTGAGGGATAGAGCACCACAGACGGAGGAAGATGTTTATGTTTCTGTAACCCTCATGCTGAGACGACTGGAGGAGTCAGCATTCTGTTCTTGTTCTTCTCCCTCCAGAAGTAATATATCACAACTCTGTTAGCCAGCAACACAGCTATCCTACAGCAAGCCTCTCCAAGCTGGCTTCAGAGTGGGTGGAGCTCTCTCCAAGGCTTCTCCAGGTGCCTCCTGTGTGCCCTAGCCCCTTGCCCCCTGCCAAGCAGGGCATGAGATCCAAAACAACCCTAAAATACAGTGGCCAGTCTGCAGCGCCGTATGCTTTCCTCTGGAAGACCACCACACATGAGGTGATCGGCTATTAGAGTATATAAGTGACTCAGACTCTAAATGAGAAGAGGTTTCCATTCAGTTCTACAACAAATCCTAACCATGTACTTTCTGACAGGCACCATTGCAATGCACTAATGATATGGCTGCAACCAAGACATGGTATCTGTCCTCAGGCAGATTATATTTGAAATGGCAACTGGAATTGTCCCCCCAAAATTCAAATAGGTAAACTCTAATCTGAGCCTCGTGAAGTGGTACAGTTTGGATTTGCAGGTAAGGGAGCTGGGGTTGGGATACTCTGAAACTCATCATTGCAGCCTCTCTGAATGGAAACAAAAGCCCAAGAAGGGACCACAAGGAATTAAAATATCTTTTCAAGGGGTGCCTGGGTGGCTCAGTGGTTGAGCATCTGCCTTCAGCTCAGGTTGTGATCCTGGGATTGAGTCCTGTATTGGGCTACCCGCAGGGAGCCTACTTCTCTCTCTGCCTGTGCCTGTGCCCCTCTCTCTGTGTGTCTCTCATGAATAAATAAATAAATAAAATCTTTTAAAAAAAGATTTTACTTATTTATCATTCATAAATAAATCATTCAGTCACCTCCTTGGAAACATCATCCTAGGAAACAGCCTAGGATGCCTAGGAAACATCATCCAGGCACCTGTATGTCTTCTAGACCACAACACTGCCACCACGTTAGTTCTATTCCCTAGCTGTGTCCTTAAGCAAATTACTTGGCCAAGTTTCAGCTTCCTCATCTACAAAACGGGGATAAAATAGTACATGCTTCACAGGCATGTGGTAAGAATTGAAAGTGATATTCATACAATGCTTAGCACAATACATGGTACACAGTTAATGATCAACATATAGGAGTTATCATTATTTCTAAAAAAAAAATCCTATTGTTCCAAATCAAATCTATTTTAACTGGATATTCAAGCCTGCCAACACCATCCTCAGGTTTAGCACCTCGGAAAGAACCAGCCTCTTCCATAAACCCTTCAGGAACCTAAAAAGACTTGATCTTCTCAACCATCAAACTCAGTTTGGCCCAGCTTTCAAACATCATCTGCTCGATAAAGCTTTCCCAAAGACTCAAGAGACCTAGCCAACAACTCTTCCCTGCACAGCCTCTAGATCTCTCAGTTCACAAGTCTTCTCCTCTGACCTGTAGGAGAGATTTAGACTATCCAACGCAACCCATTTAGAAAGCTTTAGGACTCTGTGTCCTCCCTGTTGTCACATTCCAAGTCCACAGCTCCAATGCACTCTGGGTACTCAACACATACTGATGGATTAAATTAAGGAACACAAGAATCATGGAAATGATACACACCAAATTCCAGCTCTATGAAGAGGCTCAGTCGGTTAAGCATCTGCCTTTGGCTCAGGTCATGATCCCAGAATCCTGGGATCAAGCCCCATATGGGGGGTGGGGGTTGGTCTCTGCTCAGTGGGGAGGCTCTTCTCCCTCTGTGTGCACTCTCTCTCTCTCTCTCTCAAATAAATAAATAAAATCTTTTAAAAATTCCAACTCTATGATAATAGATAACAATTTCCAAAGAGCAATAAGAAATTGAAGTTTCCTGAAAACCCAGAGCAGACTGGATATGACAAAGAAATCTACTCACATACTTATATTTATTGCTTCATAGTTTACACAATGCTTTCATATTCACAACATCATTTTGACATCAGCTTGGAAAGGTAGGCCAACTAAGTATTATTACACAGATGTAAAATCTGAAGCTCAGAGAAGTAAAGCAGATTGGCCAAGAATGAAACCACAACATTAAGTCTCTTGATTCTTCCAAGTCCCTCTTCTGTTTGTTGTTCTTTGATACATACTCTATCTTCAAATGATATGCATGCTCCAGGCTATTAATAAAGAAAAAAAATCTCACTCAAAAGGAACCACGTGGAAATAAAACCGCAAAGAAGATCCTCAAGAATGACTAAATTACCTTTTTGGAGTGAGGAACTTCCCTCACACAATCCTGGGGGTGCTGGCTACAACGACCTACATTTTGTTCAGCAGCCGTGAGCAACCATCCCCAGCCAGCTGGATCTCCTGAAGTGGCGCATGGCAAGGTCCTCCCGGGAGCTACAAGCAGCCTCCCAGAGCCTGTGAGTGGGCCCCCACTCTGCCTCTTGCTTCCCTTGCCCCTTACACTTCTGGACTCTTTGAAAAGCCAAAGCTTCACAATTGATTTTCATAGCAGCTGCTCTTTTTGCAAAGACATCTCTGATTTCTTCTATTTCTGCTACCTACAGCCAGTCTCCCCCAGTGCTGCATGGTACCACGCATTCAGGGAAAAGAGCTCCCTTCCAAACACGCATCTGAAGGTGCAGGAGATCCCCACCACCGCTGACGGTGCCCCCACCAAGAGCTGCTGCATCACAAAAGGGAATTATGTAATCACACAAAAACTAACTTCCCTCTTCTTGTCATAATTCAGTAGTCCCTCCACCATTGGGGGTCCTGGGGTTCTGAGGGCCACGTCCCAACAGAATGGCCTAGTTTGGCTTCTTTGGAAGTGACAAAGGCAGTGTTTTCTCTTTATCTACCTTAAGAGGTGCCAAAAAAAAAAAAAAAAAAGGAGGTGCCTAGCAGGCAAGGCCTCAGGGACTCAAGACATTACAGGCCAAGAAGAGGCTGAAACTTGATGGAATTAACCTTTGGAAAGAGGAATGACTACAGGGCTGGCTCCAAAACAGCCACCCAATATAAAGTACCCAAAGGGGCCTGGAGGACAGGAAGCTGACTTGGGCCTCCAAGCAGGAAACTCCAAGAAGTGGCAACCCTCAGAATTGAGCAGATGGCATTTTGCTGAGGAATCAGCCATTCAGAACAAGGCCCCAGACAGTGACCAGGGTCCAGGACACAGAGTGCAGTCCCTGGGTAATGAGACTGGCAAAATCCATGCCCTGCTCAGGGTAGAGTTTGTGTATAAGTGGAACTGGCACAGAGATCCACCTATCTGGGCAGTGCCAGTGTGGGAGAGAGAGAGAAGATGTTAAAGAAAGACAAAAGGAAGGCCAAGGTTATTAGCCAGCACCCAACAAACTCTAGATCTGGAACCTCAAGAGGGATCAGGGACAAGCTAGGTAGAGGGAAGGTGAAAAAGAGCCTCAGGGACTGCAACTCAACAAAGCCAAGGAAAGTGGGTAATGACACTAAGCAAAGAAAAAGTCTAGAAAGAAAAAAGAATCAGGTTTGTCAGGCTGGATGGCAGGAATACTGAGATGAATGTAAGACATCATCCTTGTTATCTACTTGGGGATGAATAGCAATTGTCCAAGCTGCCAAGGGCAAAGGGAAGCAGAAGAACTAGCATGCACAAAGACTCAAACACCTCAAACATATGATAGTTTTGTTGGTTTGGCACAGATGACATGGAGAATGCAAGAAAGAGACTACTAGAAGGTGAGGCTGGATATTCTGATGGGGGCAGGATCAAGAAGAGGTTATGTCAAACTGGAGATTCTGGACTTCATCCTAGATGGGAAGCCATTGAAAAGGAAGGGCACACATCCATCCCTGTAATAATTATCTGCTGAGCACCATGTGCTAGCCACCAATCAAGGTGATGGAGATTCAGTGGTGAACAAGGCTGATGGCAACCCCAGACCTTATGCTCTATTCTTTGCACCCTGGCTGTGCTTATATGTGGTTATAGACTGTGCTTCTCCTTCCCTTTGAGGACAGAGGCTAGGTCTTATCGTCCTCTATATCCTAAAGGTTTGGCTAAGTTTGTTCTGTATAGTAGGTTTCCAATAAATGTGTATTGTGGAATAAATTTTTTTTCTATATTTTTTAGGAGTCTTAACAAAAAAGTAGGGGCATAACAAAATCAGACTTATATTTTAGCATATCATTTTGGCAGCTGGGTGGGAGCAGCTGGGATGAGATCAAACTAGAGACAAGGGGTTCTCACTCGAGAGACTGCCACTGAAACTGGGTGATAGATAATGGGGGTCCAAGCTTGAGGGACAGTGGCAGAGATAGAGGCAGTTTTAGTCTCCTGGCCAACCAGCCTTCACAGAGCTCGCACTTCTCTCAAAAAACCACCGCAGCCTCCTTGAAACCTTCACTGGCTTCTGTTTTCACTCTAAACCTCTGCATGGTTTACTTTCACCCTGGGACAGCTCAGTTTTCAAGGTCAAATGCAACAAAAGACAGCTGGTCAGCTCCACGGTGACCCTGGTGCAGCCTGGGGCAGTTGTAATGCTGCAGAGCATGGTGGTGACACATCAGGTCACTGGGACTTTAAATCGGTGCTGATGAATTTCCTCTGCAGCTGGGAGAAAGCAAGCAAGAAGCATCCTTGCTGTCAACACTGATGGCTAACCTCGACAGGAATCCACGCTCTGTGGCACTACATGGGGGCTGGCCATGGATTACCAAGCATCTGGCCTCTGCTACATTCACTGGTTCTAAGAAGTGTTTATCACAAGATCCAGGACAGTTCCATGTAGCTTCTAAGATCTCAAAGTGATTAGGACAGAAGAGCAGCTCTGACCCAAACTTAGAACAAAACTGGTATTTGAAGCACAGAGTACCTCATATGCTATGAACCGTAACATTTGCACAGCACCTTAGAGTTTACAAAAACCCTTATCTATCTCATTTGCATATTTCAATAATCCTGTGGGCAAGATAAAGCAGATATTATTACTCCCACTTCGGAGCTGTCTGACCCAACGTCACATGGATGGTGGGTAATAGAATTTCTATTCCAAGCCAGGTCTCACTCCACATTCAAGACTGCCCATCAGACCTCCCACTCCGGCCAGCAGTATGGTCTACCACAATCGTGAGTTAACTTCACTGTCCCAGGCCTGGCTGAGGCTACCCTCTTCTTCCTGCTGTTCTCAGAAAACAAGACCCAGACTGCAAGTTTAGAGAGGGCCACCAGCTCTCCATCAGATCCAACTAAGAGGCCCAGAGTCCAAGCCAGAGCCCAGGGCCACACCGAGTCAGAACTGTCCCAAGAGGAAGCTGTTGTTGTCCAGGGCTGGCAATGAGAAGAACAAGGGCTCTGAGAGCTGAGTTCCAGTCCCTGCACTGTGTAACCAGGTGCTGCATAACCTGAAACCTGTGACAGCTTTCTCTCTGAACTTCTGCTCCCTTGACCCTAGAATGAGGGTAGCAACAACTGCCTGCCCACCATTCATGGGTCAGAACCAATAATAGTGTCTTTCTTCTGCCATTTCCAGGCAGTTGCTAGACTTTGCTGGATGGACTCACTACAGAGAAAAGCCAAATCATCCCTGCCCGGAGGTCTCCCCACATTAACCTCATCATGCCAACAGATAATCTGGCTTTCAATCTAACCAGGACGACTGAAGCCACCTATCAGGACCTCCCACCCTTTCTTGGCACACTTGCACCAATCCTTTGCTCTGGACCAAGCTGGGCCCTCATTATACATAGATAAATAAGATGGTGTCTGTGCTCAAAAAACTCAATGTTTGATTTAGAGATGGACATATTAATAATTACTGTAGCACTAATAAATACCATGTGACAGCTATTGGGCAGCAACTTTGTCTTTGCTCTAAATTCCTGGCACCTTGTGCTATGCATGGCTTGCAATAAATACTTATTGAATAAGTAAAGAAAACTGAGACATACCACGATGACAAAAGGTATATACGCGTCAATGAAAGCACTTCTCCACCTCAAAAATTCCATCTTCACATGTCCCCTTTTTTCTTCACTCCTGTGCTACCAGAAAGTGTCCTTGCATCTTGTTAGAACGCACCCCTGCACAGAGATTCCAAGCCTCTCTCATCTCCCTGGGTGCCTTGCTCCAGCTATGCCCCCTGCCTCCTGCATTTTTGCTCACAGCTCGTTCTCTCTCTCTTTCTCTCATTCTGTCCTTTGGCCTTCTCGCATACTCCAGTTTCCACAAGCTCACAAAACTAATTCGAACCAAACTCTCCTCCTCCCAATCCCTGAACTTGTTCTCATCCTCCTTTGGCCACTGAATCTCTGGCAGGGTTGTTCACACCTGCAGCCTGCATTTCTCACCATCCCCTCATTCCCTACGTCCCAGCTTGAGCCTCTCAGAGGTGTCGCCACAACCTCCCAGCTGTCTTTTCTCAGCCTCTGACCTCCCTGACCTCCTTGTTGAAATTTCCTTAGCTTCTGAGAACACTGCAGTTCCTGGCTTGCTTTCTCCCTCTCCTGTCAATACACAGTCTCTATCTGGCTGCTCTTCCTCTGCTTTCCTCCTAATGCAAGTTCTTGCCAAGATTCCCCTGTTATTTTGCATTAGCTCCCTTGAGAATTAATTTAATGTCAAAGCTTCCAATTTAGGAAGCCTTTCCAGTCACCACCTCCCACCCCAACCACCCCCCACCCCAACCCTGTAGGATCCAACAGAGCCAGAGGGGCTGAAAATGCAAGAAAAAAAGAAAAGGTCCCCAAGGATATGGATAGGGATGGGATCATTGTCAGACTCTCTCTCACAGCTTTGTCACATTCAGCTTGTCCTGTCACGAACTGATCTTAGCCCTGCCACAAGCTCCTAAGACATGAACTGTTCCACCCTTCTCTGCTCCCCCCATTCGCCTAATGCAGTGCCCGGACAGACAGGCAAACACAAGCATCTGCTCAATAAAAAGAGGAAAACTGAAGATGCACACACATGGCAGCACTTGTTAAGTCCTGAAGCCCTAAGGACTATAAGCCTCATCAACAGGTTCTGTAAGAAACTTCCAGGTTGTCGAGCATATTGCTCTGCAGGACATGTGATGCCCAAATGCCTGTAAACATGCAAATGTTCACACCTGCAGATTCCTGGACTGGCCGGGACCGAGAAGCGCAGACAGTACGGAGGAGCCCCGCGGGCCTGAAGAGGGTCACGCACCTTGGAAACCATTTCTTTCATTCTATTTTAATTTACTCAGTCAGCAAACATCCACTGAGCAACCAGGAGGTACTAGGAGCTTTTCTAGATCCTAGAAACATGGTTTTGAATGAGACAGACAAGGCCCCTGCCCTCCTGGACCCGGTATTTTAGTGAGAAGAGACGATAAATATAAATAAACAAGATAAAGAAGTGCTTGCTGTGTCATACCCTTTACCATCCCTTTCAAACAAAACAGCCCTGTCTGGTGACTCCCTTCTGTCTTCTGAGCGTTCACATGGACAAACCCAGTCCACGGCTTTGACGCTTGCCTGGTGTGATTACTCCTCCCGTCAGGTCAGCAGCAGCAGCGCAGACGTGCTAGCCGTTCCAGCCTCCCAACGAAACAGTCTTTGGGGGGACACTGTTGCCCCATTTGGGGAGGCCTCTGAAACCTGCTGCGCCTGGAAGGTTCGGGCTGCGGGGGCTGCACGCTCTCAAGGACCTCGTGCTCCTCTCACAACGGCAGTGACGCTGGAGGTTACCTGCCAGAGAGCTACTTGGGAGGCTTTTTCAGGCTGTGCTCAATCCTGTCAGAGCCCTCTGGACTCAGCTGATTGCTGGTGGTAGATTTCTGTGTTATTTAGGGCACCGAAGTCCCACAGTCTTGACACAAACTTAAAATTAGAAATGCATTAAATATAGGAAAGGAGGAAGGTCGCCCAGGAAGGGCAGCCTTCCGAGGGAGCTGCAGGACAAAGATGCCCTGGAAACTTCCAGGTCTGTTAATGGGTTTTACACAGCATTCGAGTGGTATTTCTCCTTCTGAACTAACCGTGTGGAAAGCACAGGGGACTAGCTCAAGCCTCAGCTGGCACAGCCGAGTGAGTGACTCTGCAGACTAAAAATAGCCTCTTGCCCACTCGTTCTGACAGATCTCAGCCAGACCCAGCGCACAGGTAGGCCCTCCACCAGACAGTTCCGGTCCTGCGGCAAAGTCAGGGCTGACAGCACTCGGGCCTGACAAGTACCCAGTCCTTGGTTCAACTCCTGTTTATTTCCACGATGCCTCTCCTGCTCCAAGGGCTACGTGTGTGTGTGCACACGTGTGCACATGTGCACTGAGCTCCCTGACTGGGATTTGGGGCTCCTCAACCAAACGTGGGCAGAATTTAAACCAGGAACATGACTCAGGACCCTGGCTGCAGACTGAGCCCACAGCGAGGCCCTCAGAAACGCTGGGAATCAGGCTTGTTTGTCTCGGGCCTTCTCCTAATTCCCAGCTAGACTCTCTGGGCCTCAGTTTCCTCAACTGTGAGAGGAGGATAATCACTCCAAGTCTGGCCTATTTCACAGCATCACGCTGGGAGCAAATGAGATAAGGTACGTGGAAGTTATTTTCCTTCAGACAGTAACCCTATCAGAAAGATGGATGGCAGTGACGGGACAGGCAAGACAGGCAGCTAGACCTCAAAGTGACGCTGGCCCACTGGAATGGGCAGGCATTCTGACCGGCCCAGGAGGTGGAACAGATCTAGACTCATGGCTTCAGTTCATGTTGTCCCTTCTGCCTGGAATGTCCTTCTCCCTTTGCCAAACTCCTCCTCATTTCTAAGAACCCAGTTCAAACAACATTTCTGTTCATTGGTGTCTTCAGCATAAATCATCCCCATCTTCCCACTTCCCCGGGCCTTCCGTACACACCACTAATAGCACATCTACTCTGTACAGTAAGGATTTACTTACAAACCTGAAGTTCTTTGAGGGCACAGACATGTATTTATCTCTGAATCCACCTCCCCACCCACCACCACCATGCGGTCAATGCAGGTATGTGGCAGGTGTCAACCAATGTTTACTGGGTTGACTACGAAATAGGCAAGATCCCAAAGCCAAGGAGGAGGTAAACTCAAGAAAGCAGGAAAGGTGGGACAGCACACACAAAGCCCGCAGAGGGGGTGGCAGGTGGGGAACCCAGAAAGTAGTGTCACAGAGGTCCGCCTGCCCCTGGCAATAAGGTCACAGCCACAGGGACAGGAATCAAAGCTGAACTGCAAGTCCTGGGGGGACCAGACGGCAGCATCATACTAAATCCCAGTGACCTAAACTGGAACAGGAGGCCCTGGGGACAAGGAACAAGGGCAGAGAACAGAGCCAAGGCAAAGAGGCAGAGCAAGGCTCAAGTGGTACTACAGCCTAGAACCTCTGGATTAGTTAAAATGCCCAGGTCTGCCACGGTTGAACCAGCAGCTAGGGGTCAAGTGATATTGGCTATGACCCTGAGGGACTCCAGGGGCAGGAGTCATTATGAATTTAAGTAGTGATCATTTCCATAAAATACAAATCAGATATGGAAGGACTCTTAGATCTGTAAGAAACCTCAGGAATCACCTGGTCTAACATCCCCCACCCACATATGGGAGAACTGAGGGTATAGGAGGAAAGGGGGCTTGCCCAAATTCACTCAATCCCAGGAGAAGCAAAGCTAGAAGCCAGGTCTTCTGACCCCAGTCCGGACCTTGCCCCCTCAGAGGCTGTTTGCCCTTGGTCAAGCAGGTCTTCCGATCATTCCAGGAACACACTGGATGCCCAGCTCTAGCTGCTACTGAATCCTGGGGAGCCCCAGTGGACTCACTAAATGAGCACAAGCACTTCTGCCCAACTGTGAAACACGGGCTTCCACCTTTAAGCAGAGTTTAGAGCCAAGGTTCCATGGGAAATGTGCAGGTGGCACCACCAGCCGGGGCCAGGGAAGCTGCTGTGGTTCACACACACTCTGCCCTGATGCGTACATGGGGCGGGTTAGTCCTGATGACTCTGCTATACCTGGAATTTTCCAAGAGTGACTAGGTGAGTCGAGTATCTAAGGCCAAGTTGATAGAGCAAGAAACACATAGTCTTCACCACCATAAGAACATGAAAAAAAGGCCTAAAAGGCCTGCCGGGTCTACAGTCTCAAGGTCTTTCTCAGGCTAGAGATGAGACACGGCTCAGAAGGTAGAATTGAGACTCTCTGGGAATCAGAGACTCTGCCTTCCAGACTCCCAGAACTTTTATCCAGGTGTGGATACATATGCATAAGGACAGATGCAACTTCATCTACACAGAAAGCATGTGAGCTTCAAATACTTCAAGGTCAAGTCCCAGTCCCAGTGTTTCCCTTCTGTGTGATCTGGGGCCTGTGACTTACCCATCCTGAGCCTGAGTCTCCTTATTCATAAAGCAGCAATTATGACACTTGTACCAGTTTTATTGGGAAGATGAAATAATACACGTAAAGTTTTCAGTATGCTGCCTGGCCCACAATAACCACCAAGTAACATTGTGTTAATTTGCTTTGTTTTGTTCACAAAAAGGAATGGTTGTACCACCTGTGCTTTCCCCTCCCATGTGGCTGTCACTCTGGATCCCAGCCCAGACACCTTGCTCCGCACTCCGTTTATCCTTTGGACAGAGAAGAAGGCAACTGCTCAGCTACAGGCCACACTCACTTCCTTGAAGGTCAGCAATCATTAGCTTACTTCTAGGCTAATCCTGCCTCCACAGGTGTCCCTGGATGTCCCTGGCCAAGCCCCGCTCAGGGCAACACCTAGTTTGGTATGGTTTTTATCTTTCCCAAGGTGCATTCACTCCTAGCAGCTTAGAGCTGCCCACTAGCCCAGCTCTGGGCCTCAGGCAAATAGATGCCTGATAGGTCAGATCTGGACATTGACAGCATGGATAATTCCCAGACCAAATGTACCGAAAGGAGATAGCCTGGGGTCTGAACCTGCAGTGAGACTGGCAAGTATACATACCAGCACCCTAGAGACTAGAGAGCAGAGATGGAGACACCATAAAATGAAGCTGCCCGAGGCTCAGAGCTCAAGCCAACTCCCCAGACTGCCCTTCTTAGAAGCTAAACAAAAGTCACATTACTGTCAGCAACTTAGGCTATATGTGTGATTGGCCTCATCTGTCACAGTGCTACACACGACGGCCACCACAGGATGTGAAAAGGCAAAGAAGAGAAAGGACCCAACAGTTCCTGAGTGTCTGCCCCATGCCAAGAACCCTGTGTGTAATCCTCACTGATGACCTTTTGTGGGAGGCAGTAGGATCCTCATCTTGCCAATGAAATCAGAGACTCAGAGAGATCCATGAAGCCTCTGGGCCTCTGCTATGCTTCCAGACCACAAAGTCTTAAATGTTCTGAGAAAGACAAAGAAAAGTAAAGGGTCTAAAGCACTTGGTACCAAGCTCTCAGCACCTGCACTGGCAAAGCAGACAATACCAGCTAAAATAGTGCATTCCTCCATTCACTGCTGGGGGAGTCAACTTCTTTCAAACAGAACCTTGAGAAACACAGCAAAAGTCATAAAGATGTTCACAGCCTTTGCCCCTTCAATTTTATCCCCCAGACTGTTTCTTAAAGAAACAGTTCAAAAGGGTGTTCGCTGCAGAGTCCACCATACTGACAAAAAAGAGGAAATGATATAAATGTCCAACAATCAAAGAATGGTTTGGAAAATCCCAGAACCTTGGACTCATATATGTTATATAGTCCATTTTATTTTTATTTTTTTAAAGATTTATTTATTTTATTTATTTATGATAGACAGAGAGAGAGAGAGAGAGAGAGAGGCAGAGACACAGGAGGAGGGAGAAGCAGGCTCCATGCCGGGAGCCCGACATGGGACTCGATCCCGGGACTCCAGGATTGCGCCCTGGGCCAAAAGCAGGCGCTAAACCGCTGAGCCACCCAGGGATCCTATATAGTCCATTTTAAATGACCTTAGAGATTAGGAAGAAATAAAGCAAAGCATTGGTGATAAAATACATGAAGACTAAATAAATGAAGACTAAATGCTATCACTGTAACTTTGTAAAGTATGTACATGTGTGTATACAAAAAGGGATGCACTTGTTAGGGTGATTAAGATTAGGGATGGTATCATCATCATTATTATTATTATTATTACCATCTCTAAATTGCCTTTGTGGTTTTGTTTAATGAGTGCCATTTTGATTAAAAAAAGAGAGTGAGAAAGACAGACAGATTTAACCTCAGCACTAAGGAAAGGCCCAGGAGGAGCAGGTCTGGGATGTGCAGCAGAAATTGAGAAGCGTCCTACATAGCCGGAAGGAGGAGGCCAGGCAGGCCCCGGGGGAAGGGAAGCCCTCTAGGTATGAAGAGGGTTGTAATTAGTCTGATGCTAATTACAGAAGTCTCACTAGCTTATTAATTTTTTTTGACAAACTCTGAATGAAAACTGAATTCCTTCATTAAGCCAACTTGGGTTCAGAGGCACATTTCCTACGTGGCCATCCTCATTCTTCTCAAAAACCTAGCCTTTTCTTTTTTTAAGGATAGCAGTAAAGTAAAATTTAGTAACAGAAATACACACCCTGGAGAAATTAAGACTCCTGCTTTAAATGTAGAAATTCAAGACATTTCAGGGAATTAAAGGGGCTCGAATAAGGAACTGAACTACAGTATTTTCTACCCTGGGAAATATAAACAGAAGTGCCGAATACTTAGCTCAGGATAAAGGCCCCCTTGATCAGGTTCTAACCCATCTTTCTGATAATACCTCACATTCGCCCCTGCAGATTCCTCATGCTCTAGCCAAACTGAACCACCAGCGGTCCCCCAAACAGCTTCTTCATTTTCCTGCCCCTGTGACTCTGTTGTTGTGCCTACCTGAAAGTCCTCTTCTCTCTTATAGCTGCTTGCTTGAGTCTGACCCATCCTCCAAGGCACAGCTCAGCACCATGTCCTCCATGACTCTGGCCTAACCCAATCCCCAGAGCCTGAATGCATGTCTCACTCTTTGAAGCAGACCTGGAGTACTGGGAATGTCTCTAAAGGAGTTACACACAGTCTGCCTTGCAGTACAGTTATCCAGGTACCTCCCTTTTCTACCATACTGAAACCCAAGCAACATGAGGCAAGGACCCCTTCAGGGTCCAACGTGGATCCTACCATGACGCCCTCACTAGAAGCACCCAGTAGGCCCTCAATAAACGCTTCAATGCAAAGCGAGACAAAGAGATGCATCACTTCTATGGAAAGTCACTTCCTACCTCAGCTGCTCCTGTTAAGCAATGCAGAGAGGAAGGCATGCTCTTCTGAGGTCCTGAGCAGGGGAAGGATGAATCCTGATTTCGTGCTTTCCAGTCTTCATGAGACTCCAACTGCCGCCCTAGTTGACCATAGTCTGCTCGGCCCCAGGTAAACACCTTGCCAGTTTCTAAAAACAAACATTAGTTGAATTAAGACTATGTTGCACAGCTATGCTCTCATGCGCAGGCAATGAATGAGAAGAGGAAGCATGAACGCTTATTTTAGTACCAACTACCATGTACCAGGAGCCATCCTATCTTCCTGTAGGGAGAGCACAGCTAGCCACACTCCACAGATGAGGGGACTGATGTTTGGAGGGATAAAATGGCATGACAAGATCAAACAAGAGGTGAGCACCAGAGCTGGATTCCAGCAGAGGCAAATTCTTTTTTTTTTTTTTAAGATTTTATTTATTTATTTAGAGAGAGAGACAGAGCATGAGCAGGGGGAGGGGTAGAGGGAGAGAGCAAAACAGACTCTACATTGAACAGGGAGCCTGATGCTGGGCTCCATCCCAGGACCCCAGGATCATGACCTGAGCCAAAGGCAGATGGTTAACCGACTGAGCCACCCAAGTGCCCCACAGAGGCAGATTCTAAAGCCTGCATGTCTGCATCTTAACACACAGGGACAGGGCTACAGGGAACTCTCTGACCACACTTTATGGCCTCCTCACCACTTTTTTTTTTTTTACAGATTTTATTTATTTATTCATGAGAGACATGGAGAGAGAGAGGCAGAGACACAGGCAGAGGGAGAAGCAGGGTCCACGCAGGGAGCCCGACATGGGACTCGATCCCAAGACTCCAGGATCACGCCCTGGGCCGAAGGCAGGCGCTAAACCACTGAGCCACCCAGGGATCCCCTCCTCACCACTTCCTGAGCTTTGCCCAGGTGTCTATATTCAGGCCATCAGCCACCTTGAAGTCCCCTAGGCTCCCCCTGCCTTGCCTCCTGTCACAGTTTCTTAGCACCTTACGCTTAGCCAGTTTCATGTGTATTCTCTCCATAAGATGACCTTCAGAGCCTATGCTCTTACCCAAAGGAGCAATTCTCATAGTCCCAAGGCCAATGTCTATGTGTAGTAGAAGGAAGGGAGTGAGAGAAGGGAAAAAAGACAAAATCGTTTACAGCCAGGAAAGCCTCAGTCCCCCAGATGCACCACCTGGGAAGCTGGCCAGTGCAGAAGATGATTGAAGAAAATGGAATTTGGAAAAAGAGAAATGCCTTTCTTCTCCCAGATAAGAAAAAATTCACCAAACTCGTTTAGTTGTACCAAGTGCCACATTTGTTATTTCAACAGAAATGCAAAATCCGATGAGACATAGATTATTAACAGATTCTCTGCAATAAATATGCATAACCATGTGCGCTGTATAAATTCTTTATACATATTTATTTTAACAAAGAAAAACTCTGCTTAAGAGACAAAACACCAAGCAATGCATATTAAATTCTAGACAAATCTACTACTATGATACTACTGTGTTTAGTATCAAAGCTTCATCTGGCCCCCCATCAACATATGGTTTATAGTGTCAGCTACAGCACAACCACAGACTCATGGGGGAAATGTCAGAATATTGAAGGGATATAGTTCTCAGGATCAATTTACTCATGGACACGACTTAGATACCAAGAAGTTCACAAGAAGTTTTGAGCTTCCTCAAAGAGGGAACAAGGTGTGTGCAGCCCGTGGGGTATCAGGTATACGACAGGAACTGAAAGTGGGTCCACTTAGATGTGCTATTTCATGGCCTCACATGTTTCGTTCCTTCTGCCATGGATGCCTTTTGCTTACATTATTCATTTGATAAACTACGACTCCACCTATAGAGTCCAGCTCATGTACCACCAGTTCTATGAAACCTTTCTTAACCCCTCAATCCCTCACAGAAAGGGTGGAAACTCCCACCCTCCTATTGGCCACCTTTATTACTGTACTCATCAACTACTATGTTCCCATTTAATGGGAGAGAAGGTTCAGAGAAGTGACCAGCCCAGGGTCACAAAGCTAAGCCATATCTCCATCTATGAGCTCATGGTACCATCCTGTATTGGTTATTCACACAGGGTCTGCGTCAATGGATAACCAACACTCAACACTCTTCTCTAACTTCTGTAGGCCCACAAAAAAGCTCACGTGCCCAAGGCCCACAAAGCATCCAAAACTGGCAAACTATCCTTTTACTTGAGCTGGGTAGGATTTATAACCAGACTGCCTTAGAAGGGAGAGTCCCAAGCAGGTGGAGGATGAGACTGTCACTCCTTAACCAACCCTAGCATCCTTCCACTGGAAAGAACTGGCAAGTTGCTATCTCCAAGACTATCAAAGAACTGTTAACATAAATCCCACAATGAATCCTTTCTCATCAAGTAAAACATCTTAGAATCTTCTCTCCTATTGATTATTGATGTCCAAGGCAGGCAAGACTGCCAGGATATGGTGCCGCCATGATTCCATCTCCAATAACAATTCAGCCATTCTACTTACATAGCACTTTTCACCTTCAAAGCACTTTACAAAGATTAACTAATTAATTCTCATGTTCCCTGAGGAGGCCACAGATATTCTATTAGAGACAAGCCCAAAAACCAGGCTGACTAGATGTCCAGCCTTCATTCCCCAGCCTAAGTTTGCTCAATCAGGTAGGTGCACTCTCCGAAGCTATCTGTTTGTCCCCCAAATATACCCTGCATCAGAAGGCTCATAGAAGACAAAGGAGCTTCTTACTTTTCCTCTTCTTTTAAACACTTCTCTACCACTTCCTAGGTGCCCAGCATATTCAGAGCCACTATCTCAGTTAATCCTCAAACTAATTCCACATAGCATAGATTACTACACTTATTTCACAGATGAAGTTAGAGGACTTGGTCAAAACCCAACAACCAGTAGATGGTAGAATCAAGATTAAAACCTTCGTTTTCTGACTCCAAGATCACTGGTAGCTTCAATGACTGCCCAGCTACTCTCAATTTTTATAGTGTTTGAGGAAGGGGAAAGCCCAGATCAAACAGGTATGTTCTGTGTACCAGCTCACTTCCCAGGGAGCCTTACAAAACACAGGACGATAAGTGCTGAAATAAAGGCATTTAACACAAGGATGATGATTTTAGGTCACCTGAAGTAAAAAAGAAAACAATGACTCCGCATACAAAAAATGTTCACTCATGCACTGTAGACAAAAATACGTCTCCAGCAGAAGCATGCTGTCAAATCCAAGGAGATTCAGGGCACGAATGTAACAAATGAATTTTTTTCCATAGTCAAGAATTACATATTACAGTGATAAAAGATACATACATTAATGTCATCCAAAAACTGTAGGTAGGTATCTTCAGATAAATGAGAAAAAGGACCAACGGTACAAAATAAAGTCAGCAAATGAAATATTATTTCAAGGCACGTCCATGTGCAAATTGACATCAAATCACTATGGAGCCAAGATGGTAAGTATAGGTGGCAAAAGAACCCAACACAACACAGAAAACAACAGGCACCAAGTGAGTAGCACGGACCGAGCATGCCTAAGGAACCTGGAGGATTTCAAGATGGAACTGTCCCGGCAGGCTTGATGGAACAAGGGATATTTCAGGTGAACTTCTAGAAAGGAAAAGAAAATGCAAGGATGAGGGAAAACGTTCTAGGAGTGGGAAGAGGGGATGAACGATGACAGAAACCAAAAGGCACAAGAAGACAGCGAAGGTCATGAGGAAGAGGGACTGCAAGACGAGTCAGGACTGCAGGCTGGGGTTACCACAGGGAAATGTCAGGCTCAGGGTCTGGATCTCACCTTCCAAACCAGTCCAAACTTGCTGGCTTGCACTCTCATTAGTAAAATATTTTTTATATAAAAATTGATGTATATATAAAAAATTGACAAACATACACACACCCTATATATATATACACACACACATATACACCTGTATATACATATATATTCATCTATTTATTAAAGTAGATGTTATATACGAATTATAAATATATCCTTATTTGAAAGTATACACTGTAGGGCAGCCCAGGTGGCTCAGCAGCTTAGCGCCGTCTTCAGCTCAGGGCCTGATCCTGGGGTACCAGGATCGAGTCCCAAGTCAGGCTCCCTGCATGGAGCCTGCTTCTCCCTCTGCCTCTCTCTCTCTGTGTGTGAGTGTGTCTCTCATGAATGAATAAATCAAATCTAAAAAAAAAAAAAAAAGCATACACTGTAAAATATACTCACAAAGTAGAAAATTTTTAAAAATGAGATAAAAACACATAAAAGGAGTCATAATTTGTTCCCTCCATACCCTGGCAATTCAACTCATGCTCACTTTGGGAATTGCTGCTAACTAGACCATGGGGAGACTGCAGACGGGGAGCAGGAGTGGGGCCTAATCAGAGGAGTGTTCGGGGATAGAGCATCTGGCAAAGGTGGAGGGAAGAATATTCATAGCTAACTTGTGTTGTACCAACTGTGTGCTATGTACTAGTCTAAGCATTCTCTATGTGGTATCCTGTGTGTCACTCTTTCCAGCCCCATTTAATGCACAAGGAACTAGACACTTATCCAAAGGCACAGCAGTAGCGAGCGAAAGAGAAGGAAGGAAGCCACTACAATTACACAAGTCTAAGACAGATTGGGGCTGAACCTAAGGTTGAAGTCACAGGGGGGAAACAAGTTAAGAATTTGCAAGGCTTAGCACCCCCATCAGATGTCAGAGAAAGGGAACAGGAGGGGATGAGTCCCACTCTGAGATCTCAGGATTTCAAGGTTGGTGGGAAGGTGATGGTACCATTAAATGAAATAGACAAAAGTGCAAAAATGTCAGATCTGTGGTTCCATCAATGGGAATCATGAAATAGTATTTCATTACCAAATGATTTAACTCTTCTGAGGCCTTTTGCAAACATCTTATCAAAGAGTCAAATATAAATAAAGAGTAAGTGGGGCGCCTTGGTGGCTCAGTCAGTTAAGCATCTCCCTTCCGCTCAGGTCATGATCTCGGGGTCCTGGGACCAAGCCTTGTGCCCTCCCTGCTCAGCAAGGAGTCTGCTTGCTTCTCCCTCTCCCTCTGCCCTTACCCTCACCTGCATGTTCATACTCTCTCAAATAAATAAATACAGTCTTAAAAAAAAAAAAAAGAGGAAGTAAATGAGGAGAAGACAATTTTGTGCAAAGCCCTGGCAGGGCAGAAGAAGGAGGTCAGGAGGCTGGGAGGCTAATTAATATTCAAGGAGGCAGCTTCCTTCAGCAACCATCTGAGGGCTGTCTGGAATGGCGGTAACAGCAGGTAAGAAGCCACTCCAGCAATATCTAAGCTCTTTGGGGAAGGGGAATTTCTACCCCATTCCAGGGTAAGGGGTCCTGATAATGAGAGCAAGATGGATTACAGTGTAATAAAAGGAACATTCACTCTTTCTTAAGAGAATGTCCCAAAAGGGAACAGAGTATCAGTGAATGTCCCAAAGGGAGTCACAAACAGAGATAGATGTCATTAAAAGAACACCCCTAGGGGAACCTGGGTGGCTCAGTGGTTGAGCATCAGCCTTTGGCTCAGGTCATGATCTCGGGGTCCTGGGATCAAGTCCCATATCGGGTCCCCGCTGGGAGGCTGCTTCTCCCTCTGCCAATGTCTCTGCATGTCTCTCATGAATAAGCAAAATCTTAAAAAAAAAAAAAAAAAAAAAACCACCCCTAGGTCAAGGCAGAGAAAAGGCCAGACAGCCCCTCAGTCCCTCTCGTAGCATATTCCAGGGTGCTACGAAGCCTCCTAGAGCACACACAGGTAAGAAGTGAGCTACCCTCTAGCTGGGAGTTTGTGACATTTTTAATTCATCTGCTGACAAACACCAGTTACTCGCAGGTTATTAATTCTAAGTCAGTGAAGTGTAAGAACCTGATTTCTGTAACTCATCCTTTGTTCTGCCACAC
Source organism: Nyctereutes procyonoides (assembly GCF_905146905.1). Taxonomy (NCBI): domain Eukaryota; kingdom Metazoa; phylum Chordata; class Mammalia; order Carnivora; family Canidae; genus Nyctereutes; species Nyctereutes procyonoides. The sequence continues at coordinate 10,235,265 of NW_026575034.1, read as the reverse complement.
GGACAAGGATTTTATAAAAAGGCACTGATGACAATAACCAAAGACTGGCAAATGCGGAACTAACTGGCATCCTCCAGCTTACTCTTCCCATGGAAGGAGAGCGGGGAGAGAGCTCAGAGCACAGGTGCCGGAAGCAGTCACAGCAGGCTGTGAATGTGCACGAATGTGCTGCGCAGCTCCTCCAGGGGCCACCGCACCACCCCTGTTGTCCCAGCCTGTCTCCACCACCCCAGGCCCCTTAACCTAGTCAACTCCTGCTACATCCTCAACTCTGCTGAGCCCTTGGCCTAGACCAGGTTCCTCCACGTAACTATCGTGGAGAAACACGGCCCTCATCTCAGGGCGCTTGTTTCAAATGTATAAATGTATACTCATTAGGAAGACTTTTGCTTAGTGTAAGTCTCCCTTCCAGAGAGTGAGCTCTATGACTTTGGGGATGGTCTGGTTTTTCTCATCTCTGAACCCTGGAATAATGCCCAGCACAAAGCAGGTACTCAATGAATATTTGTCGCCTGAATAAACAAATGAAATTAACTTCTGAATTTTATCATTCACTGCTTCCATAATCTTGAGCAAATTACTCAACATTTATAAAATGGGAATAATAACATCTACATATAAGTTTGTTGTGAGGATACTTTTGTAAAAAGTATGTGATACTTCATAGTAAATGTTAGCCATGGGTACTCCCATTCTCCCAGCTGAATTCCACAGCCTCATGAAGGATTTCCAGCGTCCACCCACAGTGTCTACCAATTTGTCAGATCTTCTCAGCCAACTCCCACCAACCAATGTCATAGGGTCAATGTTTCCATGGACAAGCAAAGATGGGGAAAAGCACTGAAGGCTCCGTCTTGGAATTCTGGAGTTTTGTAAGACCCTAGGATCTGACAAATCAGAGGATTCTGAAGTACCATGCCATACCAACAAATGAAGTTAGGGGAAAAGAAGAGAGCAGTGGAGAAGGGAGAGGAAACTTAAACCCAATACTCAGAAGATCTAGATCCCATTCCTGGCTTCTCTTTTAGGCTACATGATCTTGAGCAGATCCCTTCTCCCCCAGGGGCCCACTCTCCCTATCCATAAAATAAGAGGCCTGGGTTAAATGGTCTCTGAGACATTCCTGATCTACACTTCAACAACGATGTCTAAAAATCTTCACTGTCAAAATGAGTGGCACACAATACAATTTTATTGGCATCTTTGGAATATTTAGTCTGACCAGCATCCTAAAATAAAACATCCACTTTAATATCAAAGATCATTAATGGGGCACCTGGGTGGCTCAGTTGGTTAAGCATCTGCCTTTGGCACAGGTCATGATCCTGGGGCCCTGGGATGGAGCCCTGTGCTGGGCTCCCTGCTCAGTGGGGAGCCTGGTTATCCCTCTACCTTTGCCCCTCCCCCTGGCTTGTGCATTACTCTCTCTTTCTCTAAAAAAAAAAAAAAAAAAAAGATAAAAAAAGATCACTCAAATAGTTAACAATTTAAATGAAGATTCGAACTGATTATACATCCTGTTATTTCTTAGTAAAATTTCTTTAGTCTCCAAAGTTGTATCATAGACAATATTTCCAATAAAAAGGTTTGGAATTTTTGAAGTTAATGCAGGAATAAAATTTTTTCAAACATGGGCTGCCCAGCTGAAAAGGGGAGAAGCAGCTTGCAAAGAAAATGAACAAAAGGCAAGGGCCGGGGGAGAATTCCACTGAGAGCTGACTCTGTGTAAAACTCTACTTTAGGGACTGCCATTAAATTACCTACTTTAGTCAGCCCTGAATGATTGGTGTGAACCCCCTCTTACAGATAATAAACAGATCACAGAAGTTGAGTGACTTGCTCAAGATCACACAGCTAGTATGCTGCAAAGCTATAAAGATGATGATGATAATAATAGTAGCTAATATTTTGAGGGCACTTATTTTATGCTAAACTCTCCAAGGATTATCCCATTTAGCCCACAGAAACCCCTCAAGAGCAGGCGTTATTTTAAGCCTCAATTTACAGGTGGGAAAACTAAAGCAAGGAGAGGTTAGGTCTCAAGCTCAAGAGGTTAGATCTCAGAGTCCTGCAGCTGTCAGTGGACGGAGCTTGGACAGAATCCGGAGGCCTGGCACCAGACCTGGTGCCCCCAGTCACTGCCCTGCAGAGGACACACTGCTTTTCACTGGGTCACACTACCTCTTCAAAAGGGAACATTTCCAAGGACTTCTAGAGGTTGTTCAGAGTCACAGGGACACAAAGAGCCTGGCTGCTGAGTGACTGCACAAGCTTCATCCTTGGCCTACATGCCAAAGATCAGAACCCCACAATATGCCAGGCATTCCACACAGCTACTCCATTTTTTCATCACTGACTCTGTTAGCTGTCAAATGGGGACCACTGGTAATAAAGTCAAGGCAGACTGTACCCTGAGGAGGCCCCAGACCAGATACAGGACTATCTATACCACGCAGACAAGAGCAGGGAGGAATGGTTTCTTCTCCCAAACTGGGTCCTGGTTTGTTTAAGTAGTTCCTTGGCCTTCCGCATGGTCCCTCCCTGTAAGCACCTGTGTTCTCTCAATGCTGGTCGGTTGCTCTCTTGTCAACGGCATACCTCACCTGCCCCTCCCATGCCTTAGGGTCATTCTGGGCCCCAGCCCACAGTGCTGGTGAGCCCATGATGCTGGCCCTACCTACAGAACTTCTCACCCTTCAGTGACTCAGATGTCACTGTCTCCCTAAAGCATCCCACTGTCTTCTGACATCCGTTCCTTTAGAAGCCACTGTCATGATGCTTGTACCTTTGTTTCAACAACTATTCTTTGCAAGATTATTTGATGACAGGTCTTACGTTACCCTCTGTATTAATCTAGGTTCTCCAGAGAAACAGAACGAATAAGATATACAGAGAAAGATTTATATGGAATTGGCTCACATGATTATGGAGGGGTCTGGCAAATCCAAAATCTGTAGAGCCAATGTCTCAGTTCAAAGGCCGTCAAGCAGAAAGAGCTGACGTCCCAGAAAGCCATGAGGCAGGAGAATTCCCTCTTACTTGGGGAAGGGTCTCTCTTTTGTCCTATTGGGGCCCTCAGTTGATTGGATGAGGCCCACTCATATTAGGGAGGGCCATCTATACTGCCTATGATGTAAATGTTAATCTCACCAGAAAACACCCTCACAGAACTACTCCAAATAATGTCTACCAAATATCTGGGCACCTCATGGCCCGGCCAGGGCAACATATAAAATTAACCTTCACACACACTAAGAGGTGAAAAGCAATGATCTTTCTTATCCTCTGCATTCCTCACAGCGCCTAGCACAGGGTCTGAACCACAGCAGGTGCTTGATGTTCACTGAAAGAGGTCTAAGCATCACTCTCACTGTAGATTTTTGTACACCACCAAGGACATCAGAGACCATCCCATCCAACTCCCCAAAGAGAAGATAAAACTGAAGAAAATAACTTCTCTAAGTCACACTGACTACTTAGAAGCAGAACCAGGTATTCGCAATATACAACCTATCATCATTGCCCCCTCTCTATATACCAGGTGCTGTCCCAGGTACTAAAGGCTACAGAACTCTCTTCCTTCATGGAGCTTATATTCAAGCAGGATTGGGGGTAAGGGAGGGGGAATACAGGCAATTGATAAAAAATCATATAAAACATAAGCTCTGGCAAATGACTCTAAGTGCTACAGAGAGCATAAGTAGGGAAAGGTGGGCCAGGCAGAGCCAGAGAGAGCAGTGGAGGCCCAGGCCCAGCACCCGGCTCCTGACTTCCCATCTGGGGCTTTTCCTCTGTCACACAGCACCTTGCTTAATGGAAGAATCTTGAGAACTCAGCTAATTCACACAGGGGCAATGAAACTTGCTCCATCTCCCTCTCAGGGCGGTGATGAAAGGTAAGGGAGACAAAGTACTGTTGTCAGCTCTAACAGAGGTGTTAGTAATATTATGACCATCACTCTTTGTCTAAAGCCAGATTGCAAAGAACCAGCAGGAGAGGCTGGGCCGTGAGCCCCTGCTCTCAGGGGGCTGCTCTGGCTGATTGCCTGGGTTAGCTGCTCCGCCAGGGGTCCAGGCCTACACCAGGCTGATGATCACACCTAGCACTCGCTTGGCGCCTGGAGGAAACAATCCAGTGGAGGCTGGGGGCTCTGCAGATGTTTCCCAGCTCGTGTCACATTCAAACTCCGAGCTTCTTCACACACTTTTAGACTCTTATTAATAACATTTTAAAATGCAGATTGCAGCCTAATCTTAGCTGCGTAATTAAAAAAATAATCTTGCTTCTCTCCCTCCCAGTGAGAAAGGAAACTATACCCCAGGGCTTCTGCAGCTAAGAATCACACCCTGCAGAAGAGCTGGTAGGAGGCTCAAGTGGAGGTGGGGACAGGGGAACGGGGGGGGGGGGGGGGGGGGTGAAGCCAAGAAGCGAGTCTAATCCCTCGACTTTACAGAAAATGAAAATGACGCTGAAGGAGGGGAATGATTTGCCCAAGGACACACGATGTGTTTTGGCAGAGCCAGAACCAGAATCCCACTTTCCTGCTTCCCAGCAGACTCTGCACTGCCTCGTGGGGAAAGAGGAAGACAGCCTGTAAGTTCTGAGCGGGTAGGAATCGTACCTATGTCCTCATGCAGTGAGCACTGTTCATCTGGAGAAGTGGCTACAGGTTTCAAATGTTCAAGATGATCATGGGAACAAGGCTCAAAATTCTTTACATTCGTTACGGACCGGCTCACAGCAGGAAAGGATCTCAGAGCGCTCTAACTCAACCATCCGCTTCTGGCTGGGAAAAGTGGGGCCCAGTAAGCAAAGTGACTTACTTCCCCAGGGTAAACAAGCGAGTTAGAAGCAAAGCAAGCCTCGAACCCGGGCCACCCTGACTTCGACTACATCCTGTCCACGGGTTCTGAGAGAAGTACCAGTCAACGTCTCACAGCTCCTACCTCTACCTACATGAGCTAAAGATTTCTGGGCTCCTTGGCAGAGAAGGAGAGAGACAGGTGAGGCCCACACAGTCCCTCACTGCCTTTCTCCCTGGGTTGACTTCCTGGGAGGCCCAGGGCTGGGTGACAGAAAGACACACAGCCCTGCCCCATCTCCTCAGGCTCCTCCTCTCCTTAGCCAGACCTGCCGCCCTAGCCCTGGGCTCCACTTTCAGTCACTGTCCATTACAAAAGGTGGGCAGCAGCTTCCATCTGTATGAAGTTACCAAAAAAGAAGAGGAGAAAGGCCAGGCGCTGCACCCAGCTGTTGGCGGGGCCGCGTTTTCTGTTGCTGCCACTGATGACTCACGATGCCCAAGCCGGAGGCTGGAGCTGGGAATGAGACCTGAGAGGCTGGTTTGCCCAGGAAAGCCGCAGTTCCCAAGCACGCCGGCCTGCACAGAGGCACGCTGGAGGCCAGTGAAATCCCAGCACTGGGCTGCGGGCACACAGCTCCCCCTGCAGACCACCCTGAGGCCCTGCAGGAGCAGGACTGGGGACACACCATAACCTGGGCCGTGAATCCCACCAGGCCCACCATGGTGTTAAAGCTGTTATTGGAGGAAGCCAGGGCTCCAGCTCTGAAACCCCAAGAGATCCCACAAGCCTTTCAGAAATACTACCTGCACTCCAAGAGAGACCTGCTTGTGGTTGGTTAATGAGAGGCCCGGATTAACATCTTCAAACGGGGGAGACAAAGGCTGCCACCCAATTCTTACAGCGGGCAAATTCACCAGGGGCAGCAGCAAGGATTGGGGGATGGGGGAGCCATCCAGGGACACCAGTGTATGCTCAACCAGTGAGAGTGTCTAGAGCATGACTTAGGCTGGTACCTCTCAAATTCCCTCTGACCCCACCCCCAGGAAACTCTCCCAGGCTCTTCATGACAGGTGAACATAAAAGACGTGCTGGGGTCCTAACAGAGCTACACTCGCCAACAGGGAAGCACTGTCCGCCCCCGATGTGTGAGGATCCTCTGAGGGCGATAGCTAAGCAGCAGGACAAGGTCAGGAGAGGCCCAGGGAAGTGACGCCCACCTCACAGACAGTGGCTTGGGGATTTGCCACTTGCATCAAGCAGTGTCAGTAATGAGCATCACCATCGGAGGCCACTGAGGAGAACCCATTATGATCAAGCACCCACCAGGAAAGGCGAGATAATTGGGAGACATGGAGGCCCAGCAATTCGGTGGAAGGGTCCACTGTCCCTTGAGATCAAAGTCCACTGTCAAGGCTGATGTGTGTGACAAACAATGCAGTTATATTCAAGTTGCTCATCTGGAAGCGCATGGCCTCCTATGTGTGAAGGTCCAGCAGGCCAGATCCATGGTAGGACAGCCTGTCCTTTCTTTCCACATCTGCTCATCTCCCTCCCACTCTGCTCCCTGCTTCCATCTGTCCCTCCGGCACCAGAAGAAACACCCTTTACCAGCACCCCACCTGCCAAGAAACTCTAAGTCACCAACGTGACCTTCTGTGAAAACCTGACATGGTTTAAGTCTCCCTCCGGTGGCATTCCCCTCTAGTCACACCAGAGACGTTAAGTAACCAAAGCTACAGTGCCTTCCCTGGAGAGGCTGACTTTTCCATGGCCAGGGACTGGGAAAGGCATCTGCTACACAGGATTTTTCATCTCATAGGATCAGCTCCAACCAAATCAGCAAAGCACTGTTACTATGGACCATCTGCCAGGACCCGGAAACAGCCCTGTTACATAAAGGGGCTGGTGTAATGAAATTTATTAAGTTGGATTCTTCCTCCATAAAGGCGACGAAGCACTTGAAGCCTCCCTTAAAAGGGGCGATATGGGGCAGTGAAGAGGCCCCAGGCGAGGGTCCCACTGGGTTCCAATCCTGGCTCTGCATCCATTAGCTGCATAACTGTCTCCCCGGGCTTGTTTTCCAACATTTCAAATAAAGAGAAGATGGTCCCTTCTAGCATTGAAATTCTGTGACTTATTATTGTTTTTACCAAAATGGAAAAAAGGAAGTTCAATTTGATGTTAATTTTGTACCACAGGGTTAATTTTCTTTAAAAAAAAGAGAGAGAGAGACAGAGAGGGAGAGAGAGAAAACCTATTTGTGGGTTTAAAGGGGAGAAGGGGTGAGTAGAAGCACTGACTCTGGGGCTGGCTGGAGGAAAGTGCAAGGAGAGGAGAAACCAAAGGCTGGAACCTTCCATCAGGATGGAAGGATCCAAGCAAACCTCAAATACTCTCACTGGGAGGTGGTCCTACTCTGCCTCCCTGCCTGTGCACACAGCAATTTCCAGGTCACAAAGTGCTTTCACATCCAGAATCTTCTGTGATCCTCACTGTGGCCTCGAGCTGACGCGGTGGTGCGGTTGGCCCCCCACTGCACACGGAGCAGAGGAAGGCCCAGTAACTAGGTAGGGTGAGCCCTCATCTCTTAACCTTCCAGGAGGTCCCACGTGAACCGGGCGTGAGCCTTACTCGGCAAACTCTGTAAATAGATGATTTTGTAACGCCCTGGCAAAACACCTGGCACACAGTGTGTCTCTGGTAAATGTGAGCGGCCCTTCCCTGCACACCTCCATCTCCTCAGGGAAGTGTGGGAGAAGCCCCAAGCCGCTCATTGTTGGGCCGTTGAGAAATGTTGGCTTCCCAAGCGACCTTCCACCTGGCCGGAGACAGCTCCCCAGAAGGCAGACCGATGAGCCAGGTAACTCCAGGCCCTAGCAATCGTGTGCATTCCAGGGGTCACCTAGCTCATGGGGCATAGGGCCAAAGAACCTACAAACCAGCCACACACGTGAGGCCTGAAGCAGAAGGCAGGCGTGAGGCTGCAGTAAAGGAGCTGCAAGAGCCACTCTGAGGCACGGCCTTTCCTTCATTGTTCTTATGGGTCACCCCCCACCCCCGAAGGAAACCTTCAGCTGCTCCCCCCACTGCTCACACGTAACATCTGAATAAAGACCCAGGCCTACTGCACCTGAATGATTCCAGTCCCTTCTGCTTCTCTCCGGCCCTAGCTAAGCAAAATACGCCAAGGGGCCCCTCCCACTTCTATACCTTTGTTTCCACTATTCCTCCTGCCTGGAATGCCCTCCCCTCACCTCTGCTATTCAACAAATATTCATTGAATGATAGAGTAAAGGAGTGAAGGAAGGAATGTGTGAATGAGTGAATGACATAATATGTCCCTGTGAGGCAGACAACTTAGAGATTATGATTCTCATTTAACAGACGAGGAAATTCAGGCCCAGAAAGGTTAAATGACTTGCCTAAGAGCACATGGTCAACAAGCAGCCAAACAGAGCTTGAACCCGGCTCTTCAGGCTCTTTTTGGCCACATCAGCTTCCTCCCACAGTGAAAAGTCACTCTCAGGTTAGGAAAAAGCTGACCCAAGGTTCCTCAAAATGGGCCACTTTCATCTTGGCACATGTCCGAAAGCACTTTAAGGCACTGGCTGTCACTATTATTGAGAGCTCCCGTGAGACAGGCCAGGTCCCCCGAGAAAGGGCAAGCACAGTGCCATCTGTCAAGAACCTAAAAATTATGGCGAAATTACTGCTCACTTTTAGAGAGCTCCTGGAACACATCAATCCCCACCAGGAAAGAGGAGAAGGATTCCTTGAATGGGATCCGAGCCCCCTGCCAGGGACCACTGGGCCCTTCCCCAGACCATCTGGTGAGCTTGCAGCGTGGCTGGTATCCCCACCCACTGAGGACAGATGGGGAAACCGAGGACCCACGGTGAAGCCCCATGGACCCACGGGGTCAAAGCCGGCCCTAAGCCACGTGGCACTGGGCTTCGCTTCGTCAGGCTCGGGGAGCCAAGGCTCCCTGCCCCGGGCCCCTCGAGAAGGCAGGGAGCAGCAGGGCTGCAGGCTGGGTCTCCTGAGCACAGCCACGGGCACAGCACGGCCTCCACGTCCCAAAGCTGCAGCCACTCCCTGCCATTCACGCTCTCGGAGCCTCCCCTCCGTGCCCAGGGAGATGCAGAGGTGAATAAAACAGACCAAGTCTCTCACTTGGTAGGGCTCCTGTCTGCTGAGGAGACAGTGACAACAGCTAAGTAAACAGAGATACCATGGTTTCAGGCAGTGACAACTGCTATCGTGAAAAATAAAGCCGGGCAGGGAGAAGAGCGTGCTGAGAGGGTGGCGGTGGCTATTTTCATGTGGGGAGACAGCAAGGGCCTCTACGTGAGGTGACAGTGGGCAGAAAGCACCCAAGCATGGCCACAGCTTCGTGGGGCACAGGGAAGTGCCGGAGCACAGACACAAAGAACAGAGGTATGCGATGTCCCCTGGCCAGCCGCCACCCGAACCTGCCCCGACTGTCCCCACCCCACCCTGCACTGCTTCTAAGGCCTCCTCCCCAGCAGCCCACCCCCCACACACACTCCCAGGAAGAGAGAATGGTTTTTGCTCCTCCCTGCTCTGCAGCCTGAGAGTCACCTGCCACATCTCCAGCACAGTCGCGTCAAGGGGAGGTAGCATGAGGAAACAAAATGAGTATGACCTCAGACATCAAACAGAGCATGGTCCGAGCGTTTGCTCTGCTTACCTAGCTGTGTTACTTTGGATACGCCACTCAGCCTCTCTGAGCCTTAATTTCCTCACTCGGGATGCAAAGGAAGTGAAGCTATAAGGAGTATCTAAGTGGCAGCACCTGACAGTGCATCTAGGGTAGGTGCTTGGCAAAGACTGGTTCCCTGCCCTGCATGAGCACTCTTTTTGTCCGACCAACTAACTCGTGTCTTACTGCAGTATAAGGCCATGGGCCGGCCTGTCCGTTCGGTGTGGTGGCTGTGAGATGACCGTTGAGGAAGATCCCATGATGGCCCAGCCTCATGAGAGGGCCCTGACCCAGAGGAGAGCTGCGCAGACAGGCGGGAGCAGAAAAGACACCGGGCAGTGCCCTTACTGCAGGTGCAAGGGTGACAATCATTAGGACCAGATGCTCAAAGAAACCAGGATCCAGGCGGACACTCAAATGCTGTCCTCTTCCCTCCTCACCTCTGGCTCACTGGCCCAGGGCCCGGGCCCTTGTCTCCTGGCTCTCCTGGGGGGCAGCCAGCTAGAGGCCAAAAACGATCTCAGTTCTTCTCTTGAGCAAGGAGACAATCGGTATTAACTCACAGCAAGACCTTAGGTAACCTCTTCCTTCCCTGGGCCTGAGTTCTCCCATCCATAAATAGAGGGCCTGGGTGACCTCTAGGGGTCCTTCCAGCTCTGACCTTGCTAATTCTGACTCTGGATGCTGGCCCTACTCATCGCACCCCAAGGCTGTCTGCCTGCCTACTGCTGCCATCTGGTGGCCCCCAGGCCTAGCCGCACTTGGCTCTGCCCAGGCCCCTCTGCAAGTGGCTTATTTGAACAATCCTACTTCAGAGCATGAAATCTTGCTTCTGCTTCAGCGGGACACACACACCACACTTCCATGGACCACAGATCAATGGGTATTCATTGCCAAACATAAAAACCAAAAAAAACGCCAGCACTTCATCTCTCCAGCAGAGATGACACCACCGCAGCTGAGAGCCTGACCTCGCTGCCCAAAGAGAGGAAGGAGCTATCCAAGATGGCACAGCTGCCTGGCTCCCGGACCAGCCCACAGTTCCACTTTACCACAATGCTGATGGGCACCCTGCAAACCAAAAATAAAGTCAGCCCGGGACCAAGGAAACAAAGCCTTTCGACAGTGGGAAACAAACTGTCAGGATTCCTTGCAAACTTCAAGCAATGCTAAGGCAGGACACGGAAACATATGAGCGCTGCTTGAAGAAATGCACGGGAAATAACAAACTGGAGGTGCCCGAGGTATCCACTGCCTAACCTCAGAGGGCACCAGTCATGAGGACACCTGCAGGCCTTCCGTAGGCCAGCCTCCGAGTCACCACCCAGAGCGGATCCCAGGCTACGCATGCCACCTGCGGATGAGGAAGGCACGCTGGGGTAGCACCATGAGTCTGCATGTGCTTCTCCCACCAGACACGAGCACCTCGGGGTAGAGGTATGTCGTTTCTCCTCTATCTCCTGCGCCTGGCCAGAGCAGCTCAGTCAAGGCACATCCAGGCAGACCTCTCAAATTCCTACACAATCGTGGGAACTGTCCACATTTTGTGGACTCCACTGACCACACTCTGGGCTCTGTCTGCAGCTTCTCCCAAACCCTATAGTGCAGACCCTGAGAAAACATACTGTGTGGCTTTAAATAGGTCACTTGCCTTTTCTGCCCTCTATTATCTCATATCTGCAGCATAATGGGCGTTCCACTAGATGATCCTCAAAGTCCTTTTAATTCTGAAATTCTAGAATTTGAAACCCAATCAGGGCAAATCAAGACTATTCTTCACCTGCACCCCATAGGGCAGTGGCAAAGGGGAAGTGAGCAAGCAATGCTCCCCTCTAGTGGCGTAATGCTGTCACTACACCCTCTCCGCTCCAAGCCCTACCAACAAACTATTCAATCCCACCCTGAACTCTAAACAGGAAGGACCGGCTTGCACCCAGTGCAGAGGAGCAAGAAGGAAAGCAAGGATACCAGAAACCAATGAGCCTTGGGTCAGTTCCATGACAGTGGATAAATTCTGTCTTTAGGAACAAGTATCGCTTTGGAGCTCAAAGGACCTCTTGTGACCTCCAACCCCCCTCTTCTGATGAGGAAACCAAGGCTCAGGGTTATTCAGAAGGGACTTGTCTGAGGTCACAAAGCTGACTCATGACTAAGCCAAAAATAGATCTCTGAGTTCCTGTCTCCTTCTACAGTCTCTTGCCTCTCTTCCATGCGACCTCCCAAGTGAAGCCCGTGGAAGTGACGTGTCAAGGACACAGACCCTGGAATGGGTGGTGAAGAGGCTAGTTCCCTGACGGAGGGGCAAGAAATTTTATTCATTAACCTTAACATTTATGGGGGGTATAATCAGACTACAAACTATCCAGCATAAAAATATAAAAGAAAATAAAAGCCTCACATGATCCCACCAATCAGAGAGAAAATTCTGGTATGTTTCCTTCTAGTCTTTCCTACTCAAACATCCTTTAAAAAAAAAAAGTTGGAAGTTATAGCGTAGTAATTTATTATAATCTACTGTTTTCACTTACTATATCATGAGCATATTCCTGTCATTAAATATCCTTCTGAAACACTCTAATGACTGTATATGCTAACATACAGTTGTATCATAATTTATTTTAACCAATCCCCCTACACTCTCTCTTGTGTCCATGCAATTCTTGCAAATTAGGCTGCAATGAATGGTGTTATATTTAATCTTCCAATACTTCTGTAATTATTTCCTTAAGCCAGTTTTATTTTAATGTAGGATAGAATTTCAGAGCTGGAATGGTCTCTAGAGATAAATATGTCCACAACCTCCTATTGCCCAGATGGGAAGAAAGGGACCAGAGAGTTTTGTGTCTTGCCAGAGGACAAGAAGAAAGCAACAGAACCAAATGCCAAACTCTCCACCCCTTAAAATGTGACCTTCCCAAAGGATTTCGTACCCTCCCCTGACCACCCTCGCCCACATGGACCCTCCTTTCCCTGAAGCCCTAGAGTCTTCAGGGTCTCAGGCACTCTTCTTACTCTCCACATTCTTCTTTATTCTTCTACTAAATATTTCATTTGTTCATCCAACCACAAGCTTCCTGAAGTGATTCTGGATTTTATATTCCCCCATATTCTGTAGCACAGTGCTACACACATATAGGTAAGCATTCCACAAATACCTGCCGAAGGATCAAGGATAACTAAGAATTTTCTTCCTTATTGCTTAGAAGAATCACTGGCAGAAATTGGAGAAAGATGCTTCTTTGAAGAGCAAAAGAAGTTTAGTTAATGACCTAGAGCATTCTGAGATACATACTTGGAATTAGAACAGCAGGCTTAGGGACAAAAGACCAGGTTCAAGTTTTAGTTCTGCGTCTAATAAGCCAGGGCGATGCAGCTAACTAATTATGGACTTGTCGATAACACCCACTTTGCCAGCTTCACATAAGAAAATGGTTAGGAAACCACTTTATAGTGATAGAAGTGGTCCATAAGAGCTATGATTCCTATTGTCTTACCATAAACAGAAATGTATCTACTTCTGTGAATCCTGGAATCGCCTCCTGACCCTTGCTCCTGGGCACCATCTCCTACTTTCTATTCCACACACAAATCCATTAAGGGAATCTATGACTACACATTTCAGATAAAGAATCAGTGAAACAGAACTTCGTGTACAGAAGAAACTACTATTCCTGGTTCGGGTCCCTAGGCTGGATTAGTGAAGTCATCCACATCTCCTCATCTCGGGAGAGAATATGACAAGGTGAAAAGAGCACTGCACTGAGAGCCTTGAGACCTGAGCTCTGCCCTCCCTCCCTCACTCATGGCATCTCCTTAGTCCTCAGTCTCCCCACCTCTAAACTGCAGGACAGATGAGCTCAAGGTTCTCATCCATTCCAAACATTCTAAAAATTCTTGGATTAAAAAACTAATGCCTTTAATAACAAGCAAAGCTATTCATTTCAAAATAGTCCTTTGGGCTCACTTTGACTTTCAACCATTGGGTTTTCAGAGTTCTAAAGCACAAACATCATGAATTCCAAAGTATCTGCTTTAAATAGAGCCCATGCGGTCAGAATCTCCCTGAGCTTGGTTGAGGTTTCACGATATATGGTCCCAAAGAAGATGGAGTAACACACTGTCACCCTATCCTAAAAAGGATCTTGGCCCCAAAACAGAAAAATCAGCATTAGATATATTTATAAACTCAAAAAAAAATAGTGTGAATCAATGGCTGGGCTTGGATTTCACTTATGTTTGGACATCAAATACAATATTTCTTGGTCAGTGACACTTGAAGAAAGGAGAGTGGCTAAGAGTTGGTCCCTTCCACGTGTGTCACACAATTCCACATTTTAAAGAAACAAAAGAATAAAACATATCTCAATTATAAAAGGATATAACCAAGAGCCCAGAGGACCGTGATGGGAGGGGAAAAAAAATTTACTGAAAAGTAGAACTGGATTTCCAGCTTAAGTGCTACCGTAAATCACATTCTCTCCTCTTCTAGTTTTCTCACCTGCAAGGTGAGAAAGTGTCTTCTTCTCTGATTCTCTACAACATTCAAGTCTCTGGAACTTTCTTAAGTGACACTGAAGTGAAGAATGTCAAGAACTCTGTATTTGGGCTCACTTTCTCAGTCCATAGCCTCTGTGAGACCACAAGACTACTTTGGGATACTGCGTAGCGCGGGGAAAGCTTTCAGGATGCCAAAAGCAACCAGATTCTGGACACTCTGACCAACCCTACATTAGGGTCAGGATCTTGTATAATGATTTCATTTTCCTTGAGATTCTAATAAATTACCAACAACCAGCACTTAGCATTTGTAAGCATCGATCTTTCTGCATTCTCCAGGAGAGTCCTGAATCAACCTGTTACCTGTCCAGAGACATGCAAATCAGCCCCACGGAGACCTCTGCCGGAGGAAGACATGGGGCACATGACCTCCAGAGAGCTCAAGAATTTCCAAGAGCAGAGGAAGCTAATGTGTACTGAATCAAGACACAAGCCCAGTCCTCATGGATACTGGAAGCTTTAAGACATCATCTCATTTAATCCTCACACAAGGTCAGCAATATTTACCCATTTTCTTAATGAGAAAGTAAGCTCATTTATTCATTTGTCCAACGTGTACTGAGTACCAACCTCATATGTGCCAAGTACTTTGCCAAGCACTGGGGACATAATGCTGAGTGAAAGCAATGTAGCTCCGGCCCTTATAAGGCTCACGGTCTAGTGGGAGGAGGAGCCAGTCAAAAAATTCTACAAAAAAAACAGCACAAAGGAGAAGTTGTAGTGCTATGAGACAGATAAAGGGAAAAGTGATTAGTCAGGGACGTCAAGGGAAGGGCTCCCTGGGGAGGCAGTGACTAAGTTGTGGTGTGAAAAAAAAAAAAAAAAGTACGCTAAGTCAAAATGAAGAGAGAGCGCAGGGATAAGTGTGCCAAATAGAGGGAACATGAAGTACAAAGTGGGTGGGAATTACATAACGCATTCAAGGTACCATATAAAGGCCAGAGTGGAGATCGGCTGAAAAAGCAAGAGCTGGCATGGTACAGAATGGGGCTGGCAAGGGAGGCAGAGGGCAGACCACACAGGACCTCGGGGGACCACTGAGGAGTATGTTTTCATCATAAGAATATTGGGAAGCCACTGGAATGTGACACAGTGGGTTTGTAAAGACCTTCTAACTGAGGTATGGAGAACAAGTCGTTGTGGGGAAGGAGCATAGGAAGATGAGAAAGTCGGAGACCACTGCAGGACCCAAATAAGAGGTTTCAGGGGCCTGCCCCACGGTGGTGGCAACGGAGGTGGAGAGAGCTGGGGCTGACCACAGCCACAGAATCAGGAGGCTGACAGAGCTAAGATCCAGAAACGCAGGCCTGTCTGACTTCAAAGCCCACCTTGCTTTTTACCTTGCCCTTTATTCATTCATTCCGCAACTTTAGTTACTAACCATTTATGATGTGCCAGGCCTATGCCAGGTGCTGGGGACAGAGCCACGAGCCAAACAGACGCTGCGTTCACAGTCTAGGCATTAAAGAAGAAAACACACGGATGTATACAACTATAAACTGGGATGTGTACCGAGAAGGAGCAATACTGTGATCAGAGATTTTCACAGGAAAACTCTTAAGGCCACGAAGGCCTTCCTAACTGTTGACAAAATGAAAAAGCCACTTCCTGGCTTGTGTGTAAATGAAAAACTTTAGGCAACTTTCCCTCACAGAGCTGGACATTGAGCATCTCTGGCCAGCTCATAAGCCCTTGGAGGGAAACCTGGTATGTCTCAAGCTCTGCACAGACCCTACTGACATAGAAGTCCTTCTAAAATTCTTGCTCACTCCTTAACATACGCACATATCCCATCTGCAGGCACCCTTCACTTAGGTGTGGACAGCATTTTACAGTTAGCTGGGATCTTTCACACAGATTCACTCATTTAACCCTCATGACAACCCAACGTAGAATGCAGGCAGGTTTTAATATCCTACTTGAGAGATGAGGAAGTTGAGGCCTAGACAGGTAGAGTGACTTGACCAAGGTTGCCAAGCTAGGAAGGCACCCACATCTGCCACCCAGACCTCACTAGAAGCATCTCGGGCCAGGAAATCAGGACTCTCGGATGAGATGGCTGCAGGTCACTGAGCCTGGATAAAGTCACCCAAGAGTCCCGCGAAGTTCCTGAGAACAATGATCAGGGACATTAAGCAGCTTCAGAAAGGTTTCTAGAATGCAGCTCTTCCATCCTGAGACACAGGTATCCTTGCCAACTTTCCCAGATTAGAACAGGTTCTCTTGGACTCTTTCCAAGTGCCTCTGACTAACAGAGAAAAGTATTTTTCCATCGCAGACACTGCAGGCAGGCAGGCACCAGACTCCCGGAGGGGGAGGCAAAGACTGCATCCCAAGATTCCCATACAGATGAGCTGTGAAGTTACCCTGCCACCACGTAAACTGCCCAAGTAAGCACCTACCACCGGGGGATGCATGTCAGTCTTGGGCAGCATATCTCAATGGTGGTAAGACGAACATCTGGGGCTAGGTGTTGCCTTGTTATGGGGGACTGTCCTGCACATCACAGGATGTTGTACAGCATCTGTGGCCTCTACTGCCTAGATGCCAGTAGCACCCCCCAGCTGTGCCAGCCAAATTCATCTCCAGACCTTGCCATCAATCCCGGGGGCACAGAATCACCTGCAGTTGAGAAGCACTAGAGTAGGGACTGTGCAGAAGGGGAAAAGCAGAGTCCACCCCCCTCTCTCTTCTCCTAACCCACCCCATCCCGTCCCATCTAACCAGATAGACACATGGCCAGTGTTCATAAATCCTCCTCTTAATCAATATCACACAATTAATGCCTTCCAGACTGAGACTGAGGGCAGGCTCTGTGCTGATGTGGCCTCCAGGTAAGTCCCAGGAGCAATTCACCACTGGAGCTTATAGAAACAACCGGAGTCAAATAACTCCTTGTTCCACTAATGAGCTACTCCTGACCCTGTGAGCAAATCTTATTCCTGTTAATATGAGCAGCTGAGTCTGATTAAACTGGAAGCCCAGGGTGTTTCCTCTCAGCGACACTGGGCCAGGGCAAAAGCTTCCACTGACGCTAGAAAGAGCACAAAATTGGTGAATCAAATAGCAGGAGACTCCCATTTACCCAAATTCAGTACAACAGCCAGGACACTCAGACATCCCAGCTTACAACCATTCTGGAACGATGGAGAAAGGGGAAAGTGACAGAGTACATAAACAAGAGATCTCAATTAACAAGTTAATTAAACAGCTGAAACATTACCAAAAAATCCTGCTGTCAAGTGGAGGTGGTGATGTGAAGCGGAGCTCTCGAGCAGCTGGGGTGACTCAGTGTCAGGGCCGTGGGTTCCAACCTCCCACCCCGAGGGCTGGGCTTTGGCCCAGATGTGGAAAGCAGTGTGGGTTATGATGCTACAAAGCTAGCACCCAAGAAGCAGCACCTTGCCTTTCGTTACTCGGCTACCTAACTAGTTAAAGGGTTTACTGAAGACTCAACCAAACTCACTGCCATTTGGTAGTAAGTGTACTCTACCACACGGTAGTTCTTTGAAGACTGACTAGCCACGAAACACCCACCTGTTAACACCCAGTTACTCACACCACTGCCACCTCCTGTGCTACTTCTGCACACTGTACTTAGCTCCACTGTTGCTATCTCCCACGGCAATGTACCAAAGTTGGGTAACAGGTCAGCCTCCCCCAGGAGACAGGGGGCTCCGGGGGGTAGGATGTATATAGCTAGTACAAGGCGTGGTACATAAATAGACCCTCACCATTTGTATGATGGACGGACAGATGGCTGAATGGATGGTAAAGTCTTCCATGTTTATATTCTTAGACTCAGGCCTATCTACACATTCCAGGGAGGGCACAGCCCAGGTCTGCTCCAACACTCACCACACTGCTCAATAGGTTCCCAATACACAGTAACTGATTTGCTTGGACTCGTGAATACAAAGTAAGTCTCTGCCTCTCCCTCTCTTTCTTTTTTTTTTTTAATCTTTTTTTTTTAAGATTTATTTATTAATTTATAATAGACATAGAGAGAGAGAGAGAGAGAGAGAGAGAGAGAGAGAGAGAGAGAGAGAGGCAGAGACACAGGAGGAGGGAGAAGCAGGCTCCATGCCGGGAGCCCAATGCAGGACTCGATCCCGGGACTCCAGGATCGCGCCCTGGGCCAAAAGCAGGCACTAAACCTCTGAGCCACCCAGGGATCCCCCTCTCTGTCTTTCATGAATGAATAAATAAAATCTTAAAAAAAAAAAAAATCCTCGCTGTCCACCCTGACTCACTGTATTTGAAGATATTTACTCTCTTTTCACTAAAAAGTGAAGATAGAGAAGTGAGACTAACACGGTGCTCTCCCTCACAGAGCTCACTGTCTAGGGTAAAAGGCAAATGTGAACAATTATACAAATACACAACTACTATGCTCAATGAGTCTCCTTAAGAAAAGTTTTTGTAGGGGCGCCTGAGTGGCTCAGTTACCTTCAGCTCAGGTCATGATCTCAGACTGAGCCCTGCAGCAGGCTCCTTGCTCAGCAGGGAGCCCTATCCTGCCCCTATCCCTGCTCATGCTCTCTCTCAAATAAATAAATAAAATCTTTAAAAAGAAGTTTTTGTAGACCGTCACCATTTTCTAGTAGTCTCCATCTCTTTGAGGAAAGTCACGCATGTTTTTGCCCTTTACAGCAATCTCTGAAGTGGTCAATATGGAAAGTTTACTTTGTATCTTTGTTATTACAGGCCTCTGTTCCAAAATGGTCATAAAAAAAAATGTTTAAAAACCAATTAAAAGCATCACAGGCATTAATACTCCTAAGTGTCTGTGTTCCAGTGTGTCGTGCGTGTGACTTCCTAGGGATAACTGAAGCTGACCTGAAAACCTACAAAAGCCACAAGGCGCTGGAATAACTAACAGTCACCAGTAGGTATTTGGGAGCCTGGAGATCCCTGTGTAGCTAACAAGCAGGCCAAGGGCAGGCAAAGGGACTCCTGAGAACTCCTGATGTTCAAGAGGCTGGGACATGATAATAGATCTCAAGAATTACAAATGGCCTGTCTGGGGGGGGGGGGGGGGGCCTGGGTGGCTCAGTCAGTTAAGTATCTGCCTTAGGTCATGACCCTGGGGTCCTAGGATCAAGCTCCTTGGGAAGCCTGTTTCTTCCTCTGCCTGCCACTCCCCCTGCTTGTGGTCTCTGTCAAATTAACAAACAAATCTAAAAAAAATAAAATAAAATAGTCTCTCTGGGAAATTCTACATAAGTCAGCAGGAGCTCTAGGAAGGCAGGCAAGAAGAGGCCATAAAAAAACAAACCCAGGGGAAAAAATCAGCAATACAAAGACCACAAAAGAAAACTTGCCCTAAGGGAAAGATGAGAAATATATAAAGACTCAAGAAAAGATAAAGATGCCAAAAGCTGGATAGTGTAGCACAATAAGGTAACATCTGAGGGAAAATATAGGATGTCTGAATCAATGTATGTGGTTTGTTAGGGTTAGTGGAAATTTAAATCAAAATATCATGTCAGTCATGATTCAAAATAATGCTCTTGCCTCAATCTTGAAATATTAATCTTTAAGTTTCTGAAGGCTGGGGCACCTTGGTGGCTCAGCGGTTGAGCATCTGCCTTTGGCTCAGGTCTGATCCTGGGGTCCTGGGATCTAGTCTCACATCAGGCTTCCCACAGGGAGCCTGCTTCTCTCTCTGCCTGTGTCTCTGCCTCTCTGTGTGTCTCTTATAAATAAATAAAATCTTTTTAAAAAGTTTCTAAAGTCTTTTAGACTCAGGTGGAAATGCAAGTAGAGTCATCTCTTCAGCTATGACAAGGAAAAGATGCCCCAACAACCTGGGCAAATTTCTGGGTGATGCTTGCTACAATGGATTCCTTCACAAGACATCATATATTCACGAGGCCAAAAAGAGTTCATCTACCTAGCCCTGACTCTTTGGGTGCAAACCTTGGATCCAGAAAGGAAAGCTCCATATCTGGCTGACTGCAGAACTCAAGTCCTCCCCGTCCCAATCCTTAGAGCTTTTCATAGTAAAAACCCACCTACTCAGTCCTGAGCATTCATAGCTATTTAGACAGCTGTCCTCCCATCCCATCCCCCACCCCCGCCCCACTGCTCTTACCAACCACAAATTCTCTGCTGCTCTCTCACCTGTCTGAGCAACCAGGTGTGTCCACCCACTCCAGACAGAAGTGACCTTTTCATTCTGAAAACAATGTGCTTCTATTTTCTGGGGCTTAGGAAGGAAAGCAGCCAAGGAAGCCAGTTGTCCATGCTTGTTGCTTCCCCAAACATACAGCTCTCCTGCATCTTAAACAAACAGAAGGGGAACAAAAGAGGTGAAGGAACATTAGTTCAAAATGATGGAAAATAACACAAATCTGAAAAAAAAAGTGGTTAAGAGAAGTTGTATTATTCTTATGCTATAATGTTCACTAGAGCAGAGCAGGATACAAAATTCATGTCTAAACAGGAAACAAGGCCAAATGTTCCTTTGTCAAGGAACAGGAACGTGTGAGTTTATTTTTTCACTGCCTCATTCAACAAATATTTATTGAACATTTACCATGAGAAAAACATGTTTCTCCATCTTTAAAAATATATATGCTTGCATTGCCTTTGGTTATGAAAAGTTTATATTAACTTTTTAAAATAACAGGTTAAAATACATATTATTTAAGCTTAAACCTTCCAGATCTAAGATTATTTCACAAAATGCCCCGCCTAGCAGAAAGGAAGCATGCAACATTGCTACCTCCCATCCATGCAGCACGGTAGTTCATTTGAACCTCCTGGCATTCCCGAGGTATATGCACGAATGCAAATGACTGACATTGTGAATTCACATAAAGAGAGCAAATTCAGAGTCAAATGAATCTGGCTTCTATTCCTGGACCTGCTAACTAGCTATTGACCTTGGACAAATCACTCCCTAAGCCTTAGTTTCACCAGCTGAAAATTGGAAGGGAGGGTGGATGGCCTAGAAGGGCAGACAGTGTAACTGATGACACTGGCCACAAGAGAGGCTTCGTGGGCCACAGTGGAAAGCCTCAGGGCACATGCTTCTCTAACCAGCATTCATGTTCAAATGAATGGAAGCCAGACCAAATGGAGCCATGAGCTGCACAATTTGGCCCATGAACCTACAGCTTGTGACTCCCTGAATGATCTCTAAGAGCTTTTCCAACCAACCCTAACATCCTACCTTTCCACATTGTACTGCACATCACACAGCACACACATGTGGCTACTGAACACTTGAAATGTAACCAGTCCAAATTGAGATGTGTCGTAAAACAAAGAAAAGCACAACAGACTGCAAAGACTTAGCATAAAAAAAAAAAAAAACACGTAGCTCCTCAACTTTCATATGGATTACTGGTTGAAATAATACTGCAGGTATATTGGGTTCAATAAAATACACTATTAAAATTTATTTACCTGCTTTTTACTTTTTGAAATGTGGCTCACATTATATTTCTATTAGACAGCATTCTTCTAGAAGATAATTAAGGCCTGAAGATGTTAAATGACTCTCAAGATCACATGGCTAATAAGAAGTCAAGTGGAACTAGAAGCCAAGTCCTCTGCTTCCACTGCATTTTGTGACCTCCCAAAAATCTTCCCAGTATTGCTTGCCATAGGGCAGTCTGGTATAAAGCCAAACAGTATCATTAAAGGACATCAAACCAAGATTCGGGGTTCAAGTCCGAGAGCTGACTTTGGGTCTTTGACACTGGGTGTATCAGTTCACATTCTGGGCCTGTCTCATCAGATCTAAAAAGAGGAAGTGTAAATCAGTGGAGCCATTCTATCACTCAGATGACCTTGTAGCATGGACATTCTGCAGTTTGATGATGTGAATTTGGTGTACTTCATGCCCTGAGAGAGGGCAACCTCCAGGGACTTCACCACAGTGTACAAAGTATGAAGATCCCTTAAGAGGGCGGAGAAGTCCCTCAGCAAAGTCTCAACCCATTTAATGGACCGGTTAGCCACCAAGATGCCATTGACAGTGAGCCTGACTCGGTAATAAGCCTTCATTTGTCTTAGAAAGTCTAAACCATCTTTCTGCAAAGATAAACTGTCTTCCACATGCGGATCATTACACTGTTACATCAGCAGCCAAATTACATTTTGCTGCAATGCCAAATAGTTATATAATCTACCACAACTCCAGAGAAAAGGTCTAAAGAGCAATAAACAAAATCCGATGTGTAACAGCTTGAACTAAACTGGACCGAGAAGGAGGGATATTAATCTTGACAATTTTTAACTCACTTTCAAAATATCAAAAACCAATTTCCTTTGTGAACATACTAAAAAAATCACTAAATTATGCCCCTTAAAGGAGTTAATTTTATATATGAATTCTCTCTCAATAAAACAAAAATTCAACCCCTATGTTTTAAAAATAGCATGATAGAAGCGTTCCACATATGAAGTAATAAATAATTTCACTAATTTAAGATTTTTGAAGAAATTATTAGCAGGCAATTAGAGAATCTCTAAATTTACATATATTGGCCATTTCAAATTAATTAGGACAGAACAGAAACATCTCTTATTATACTCTTATTCTCAGAAAAGAGTGTCTTCCTCAAACCTTCCTGGCTGTGGGGCATGAACTCGTCACCTCTCACCCTAGGGGGCATCCTTAACAACTGGCATTCACTTCAACTCAACCCTTTTAACGTATATGTAAGTCTACCTAAGATGAGAGACAAGCTAAAAAAGTAGGTATTTCTTTTGTTAGTTGGTTGTTTTGAATTTGTCTAAATATGAATTATCTGTAGTTTAGAGTTTGTAACATATTTTAACTCTCACATTATGGCTCTTGTATTCTGGAAACAGTGGCAGCTTCTCAGTTGGATTATATTACACATTTGATGTTGCAGAATGCATGTCACCGTTAATTTATACATGCTGTGTACACACCTTAATTTCCACATAAAACACTGAAAACTCTATGTAAGAAAGTCATTTCCCTCTGCTTAAAAAAAAAGTCCTGCGTTCAGCTCCAGTTACCAATATAAATCTCCCAGAGCTCTTGTCTCAGTATACTGGTAGGGATCTGGTCAATCTTGGCTTTGAAAGAGAAACTTTGGAAGAGATAACCTTCAATTCCAAGAAAATGCTGCACTGTCATTGGAAAGTTTGTAGGTATTGGCAGGGTGTGTCGAATGAATAGAAGGATGCATCACCAAAAAGAGAGAGATAGCGTGAGAGAGAAAAACAGATTAGACAGAGATGGAGGGATCAAAGAGATGAATTAGATTGTAGAAATGCATAAAGAAAAAATGCATAAAGATACAAAATAGATGAGAAAAATAGGTGCAGGACTCGATTTAGAAAGACATATAGACACAGAGATAGATAAGATACAAAGATGAAAGGTAAATAAAAATGAAGATAAACAGATAAATAAAGAGTAGATGAATACAGCCAGAGCAGAGAAGTAGATAAATGCACTGGAAGACAGAGGCCGGATAGAACAGGTTAGTCTGAGAGCAAACAGCTGGAGAGAACAGACAGCTGTATTAGATGTCAAATGGATCCGGTGGATAAGACCACAATATGCTACACCAACTAACTGTTGGCTGTATGACTTGGTGATCACAGCTACCCTGGGAGGAGGATACTTTTATCCCTACTGTACAAGTAAGAGGAAAGGAAATGAGCCTATGCTTCCTTCATGGGGATGCCTTACATGTATTTTCATATTTACTTCTTAAAACTACCCATAGAGTATTTGAGAGAGAAGGCAACAGACTCAGAAGGTAAAATGATTCCTAAGACGAGACCCAGGGGTGGCAACAAAATTCTGACTCCTAGTCCATGCTCTTCCCTCCATGTCCCAGTATCCACCCCACATGAGGCAGAAATGTGCAGAACTCTGAATGGCATGTTGGACTCAAATTGTTGGTACCTACCTGTCAATGAAGCGGAATGATCTGAGCCAGCAAGAACACAGACTGTTTTAGAATTCTCCAGGCCTACCAAAAAAAAAAAAAAAATTTTTTTTTTTTTTTGCAATCACGTAGAACAGATTGGGCAGAGAAGGGGCTCAGGCTGCCCCCAGGGCCCAAAAGAAACTTGGAGCCAAAGCAGGCAGGATAGAATCGGTGGCACTGGCCAGGAAGATGGATGATGTGCTGGGAAGACTGAATACATACCAAGGGACTGAACAAACAAGAAAATATACTGAGGAGAAAGGAGCCAGATTTCTCACTATCAGGGAGGAGAGGAAAGGTACAGACATAAAAAGGTGGAAGGCTAGAATTAACCATGTGATCCTGGATTGTAATTGGAGCAGCCATTGTAAAGTCAGTTCCTAGTAGAGACAGACATATAGACATGGGTGTACATATGTGTAAATATGTGTGTGCCACATCTATCCCCTAGCTCTGTCCATGAGCAGGCCCAGAAGTGACAACATCCCATGTTGCCTGCCATCACGTGCAGGCAAACCCAGAACTCCAAAGAACACACAGGCAGGTCTAAGAATTT
Source organism: Nyctereutes procyonoides (assembly GCF_905146905.1). Classification (NCBI taxonomy): domain Eukaryota; kingdom Metazoa; phylum Chordata; class Mammalia; order Carnivora; family Canidae; genus Nyctereutes; species Nyctereutes procyonoides. The sequence continues at coordinate 10,210,695 of NW_026575034.1, read as the reverse complement.
GAACCAGCCCTCCATCTCCAAATCTAGCACTTTTCCTCCCTTAATTACACTGCCTTCGCTGACAGGTCATAATCTCAACCAACTCTGCTAGAAACGGTGGTCACTGGGTCTAGCATGTGGAGAAATGCAGTCTTATCCTGTAACTCTCTCTGACACTTCTGTTTAATTATTCATTAGTATCTTAATAAAATGCTCTCTCACACCTTCTAGTATCCTGTGGAATGAAAAGGGACAAAGCAGGTATTTTCAACACATTCACCAGAGAGGAAGCATGGGGCCTGTGGGCCGGCGAGGAGAGGACGTCCAGGGTTGCAGCTACAGAAACAGTGGCGAGGAAGTAACGATGGAGGGGAAAAAAAAAAAAGGGGGGGGGAAAGACTCTGAAGGCAGGAAGCTCACAATCTATTCTAATGTCCCATCAGAAAACTCCCCCAATCAACTCAGAATCTAAGCTGGGCCCCAAACAGACCCCCAAAAGGTCATTTAAATCAAATAAAAGCATTTCTGATTCCTTTCAATTACAGGTCTTGTGCTGAAACAGAAAGCAAGTACAGTTCCTGCCCTTAAAAAGCTCACAGTCTTTGGCATGTGGGAAAACATATAAACATGCATAATACAAAAAAAAAAAACATGCATAATACAGGACATTGTGCTATCTGTGCACATGAAGAAAATGCAATGGAGTCAGAAGAGAGAAGACTCTTCCCTGAGAAAACTGGATCTGAGCTAAGCCTTCAAAAATTATCAGGACAGAATAAAGATTACCAGAAGGAACAGGAAGAGAGACATCTCAGGCAGGGGTGAGAGCTTGCCCGAAGACACAGAGGAATGAGAGAGCAGGAAATGCCCAGGGAGCAGTGAATACCCAGAGGAGGCAGGAAAAAAAACGTTTGGGAAGTATGCATTTATTTTATGAATGTGTTCAAGGTCAGGTGCAGTGGACTGCCTGTCCAGCATCTAATGCCCCCTTCTCCTTCTCTCAGAGTAGCCTCCCCAACTCCACTCCTGGGCTTCAGGGTGACTAGCCTCACCCTCAGATGAATGGGAGTGCCTCCAGGACTTAGGAAAGTCAGAACAATCCCAATACCTTGTGCATCACTCCCACCGTGGCTTTCCCTTCCCTTCTTTCCCCACTTCTTATCCCACCCTCAAAAATTCCTCCTTTGTTCTCACCTAGGGGAGAGGGGAGGTTTGCTGTGCAGGCATTTCCTACAGCCAACCTTCAGGAGGCTGGGCCACAAAGTAAGAGAGGAAGAAAGGAAGAAAGGAAGAAGAGGAGATGCAGATATGGTGCTATATGGGGGACAGGGGGCTGTCCACAGGGAGAGTATAGAGCAGAGGGAGAGGCGGGCAGAGAGAGGAGCTGAAAGAGACTGAGCCTGAGAGCGAAAAATAGAAGAGAAAGCCCTACAGGTTAAATGGCCAACAAAGACAGACCAACAGACCCACAAGCAGGACAGTCACTACCCACTCCTCATGTGCCCATGTAGAGATTTCCCTATAAGAACATTCCCAGCCCCTCACTCTACATCCTCACTCAGTCCTGCTCTCCGTTTGGGAGAAGGAACTGGGCCTGCAAAGCACAGTCCTTCCAAGGTCTCTCCCTTTCGGATGTGCCCGCCTGCAGAGAGGGCCTTCTTGTCTGCTCCTAGCCATGCAGTGAGCTCAGCAGGGCCAACGCTATGCAGCTGCCACAGTGCCTGGTGAGTAAATCCAACCCAGGATTCAGAATCTAGAGGCTCACTGTTGCTACGCATTATTTCCAAACACTTAAGTCATGTCTCCCAAACTAACTCTTAACAGTTCTAGAGCTACCATCCTGATCTCCACTTAACCTGACTTACATCTATCTCTCAATGGGTTCCACTCTGGCAGCAAGGAGGCATACTTTTACTGGGTCCACAAAAATTCTAATCAGACTAACAGGCCAACCAATACAGAGACTTAAAACAAAGGAATTAAGAAAACAGCAAAAGCAGTATAATGAGTAAACTCCATTTACCCGTTTTCTGCATGCCTGTGTCACTATTTCTTAACAAAGAATAAATATAGGACTCAAGAAATAAGCGCCTTACCTGTCACTCTGCTTGGTTCCTTTGCTGTCAAAAATGGTGGGAGAGTCTGCCCAGGGCACAACCGCCGTCCAGATGATGCCAAACCAGTCCCCCACTGGAACACAGTGCCACTTGCTTCTCATGGAGAAGAGGAAAACAAGAAAACGTTTTACCAGGACTAAGGCCAGATTGCTCCTGGAGCCCCATTCTATGGGAGATTCCCAATACATTCTCAGTTAACATGCCTGCTAGGGAGCAGCTCAGTGCTTCAAGGGGCCCTATGACTTGGCTGCCACCAAGCCAATCGCAAGTCCAATCTTCAGCACAATCTAAGACCCTGATTCCCACACACAAAAGAAAATTCTCACGTAGTACAACTCCCTCCAAAAAGTTCCAGGACACTCTTTCAGAGTCAAATTACTGAAACAACACCTTGTTCATGACAACCTAAGAAGGACAACTCAAACTCCAGACCCAGCAAGAAAGAACACTGAAGATTATCAAGTCCATTCCTCACATTTAGTAGACGAGAAAACTGAGGGCTTGAAGAGATGATGCAATTTGCCAAGGTCATACAGGGAACTATTAGCAGAGAAAATACTAGGACTCAGGAGCAGTCCTAACGTCTAATGCAATGTCTTTTCTACTACACCAAGATAAATGCAGTGATTCCTAATTACCAAATAAATACATATTTATGACTGCAAGATAGCTTAATAGCCGCTCCTTCAGTGGAATGGCCTTTTATCTTCCTATCCACTGAATCTAATTCATGTGCCCATGTTCTGGACCTCATACAAATGCATAGATGACATTTTATATATTTAATCTACAGTCACTCCTCTGGAAGTATCCTGCAACCAATGGTCCTTTAGGCTGTAAACAGATCAGCCCGTTTTGTGAAATATAAGTGATGACAACTAGCAAAATGTGAGCAAAACACAGTGCTGAAATAAAACAAAACTTACCATCTCTTCCACAAATAAATTGCAAAGGGGGAAAAAGAAGAGGAAAAAAATTTATAGATTAAAAGAATCTTGTGATATCTGGCAAGGGATTAACATTCAAAATATATACAAGAACTTGTAAAACTCAACAATTCAAAAAAGCCTGATTCAAAAATGAGCAAAGGACTCGAAGAGACATTTCTCTAAAGAAAATATACTGATGGCCAAAAAGCACATGTGAAAGATGCTCAACATCACTAATTATTAAAGAAATGCAAACAAAACCACAATGTGATACCACTTCACACTCATTAAGATGCCTGCTATTAAAAAAAAAAAAAAAGAAAATAACAAATGTTGGCAAGAATGTGGCATTACTTGGAACCCTTGTGCACTACTGGCAGAAATGTAAAATGGTATGGCCATTGTGGAAAACAGTACGGCAGTTCCTCCAAAAATTAAAAATAGAATTACTCTATGATCCAGCAATTCTACTTTTGGGTATAAATCCTAAAGAACCGAAAGCAGGATCTCGAAGTGATATTTGTACACACCCGTGTTCATGGCGGCATTATTCACAACACCTGACACCTGGCAGCAACCTGAGTGTCTACCAGCAGGTGAATGGATAAGCAAAATGTGGTATATCCAAACAATGAAATATTATTCAGCCTTAAAAAGGGAGAAAATTCTGACACATGCTTCAACATGGATAGACCTTAAGGACATTATGCTAAGTGAAATAAGCCACAAAAGGACAAATACCAGACAATTTCGCTTATATGAGGTACCTGTATGTAAAATCACAGAGTCAGAAAGTAGAATGGTTAGTTGCCACGGGCTGGTAGGGAAAGGGAAGTTATTATTTGTGGTTCCACAAGAGGAAAAGATTTCTAGAGATAGATGGTGGTAATGGTTGCATGATAACATGAGTGTACTGTACACTTAAAAGTGGTTTAGATGGTAAATTTTGTTATGCATATTTTATTACAATAAAAAAATCACAAGGAATTAATAAATATTTTTAAAAGGAGAGACATTTATATCCACCACTTGCAGCGTAGACATAATTCAGATCCTGACTCAAGCAAACTGTTTAAAAAAAATATTTTTGAGACGGTTGAGAACATTTAAATACTGACTGGATACTTGATCGAATTATAGATTTATTGTTAGTTTTTTATAGGTATGATGATAGCATTTTGGTAATGTTTTTAGTAAGAGTCCTTATCTTTTAGAGATGCCTGCAGAAATATTTACAGATTAACTAAGAGAGAGGAAGACTTACAATTAAGTTAATCAAACACATAATGGAAACTGTGCTACTTTGTAACTGGACAGAAATGTACACAAAAGACTAGTAATTACAGAAAGTTGGTAGGAAAGGGGGAATTAAACCAATAATAGGCAATTCTCCAGTCCTGCTAATTTCTAAAAGGAGAAGCAGCTTATAAAAATGTAATCACTACCATACAACTCAGCAATCATGCTCCTGGGCGTCTATCCCAGAGAAATGAAAATTTATGTTCACATAAAAAAAACTTGTCCACAAATGTTTATAGCTTTATTCTTAATAGCCAAAACCTGGAAACAACCAGATGTCTCTCAATGGGTGACTGGTTAAACAAGCTGTGTTGTTTGTCAGCTGGACTGTGCCCCCAAAAATTCATATGTTAAACCCCTAACCTCCAGTGTGACTGCATTTGGAAAGAAGCCTGTAAGGAGCTAATAAAGGTTAAATGGGTCTTAAAAGTGAGGCCTTAATCTGATAGAACTGGTGTCTTTATAAAAAGAAGAAGAGAACCAGATGTCTCCCAGTCTCCATGGGTGCACAGAGCAAAGGCCCTGTATCGACACAGCAAGAAGGCAGCCATCTACATTTCAGGAAGAGAGGACTCACCAGAGACCAACGCTCCTGGCATCTCAATCTTGGGCTTCTAGCCTCTGTAACTGTTGAGAAAATTGTTTAAGCCACCCAGTTTGTAATATTTTGTTATGGGAGCCTGAGATGACTAATTCAATGGTACATCTATACTGTGGAATACTACTACTCAGCAATAAAAAGGTACAAATTATTAATACTCACAACTTGGATGACTCTCCAGGGAATCATGCTGAGCAAAAATAGTCAACCCCAAAAGGCTATATACTGTATGATACCATTATATAATGTTCTTGAAATGACACTATTGTTGGAGAACAGAAGAGCGGTTGCTAGGAGCTAAGAAGGGGTGGAAATAGCTAGGAAGTGAATGTATAAAAGGCATATAAAAGGGTGTATAAAAGTGGGTGCTTTGAAACAGCCACAGGTGAGACAGTGCAGTGATGGAACTGTTCGAATCCTGACCGTATCAAGACTGGCTGGGCTGCTACACTAACTACAGTTTCACAAAACGTTACTATTGGGAGAAATTGGGAAAAGAATGCATGAGATCTATTTTATTTCTTACAACTGCATGTGAATCTACAATTATCTCAAAATAAAAAGTTTAAAAAATTGTTCAATATGTAATATTGTTCATTAAGCCCCAGGTGACCATAGGTACAGAGCTGCACCAGACTCTTCCTTGTTTCTTCCACCCTCCCCAGGCCACGACTGGACTCATTTTTTTTTAAATTTTTATTTATTTATGATAGTCACACACACACACAGAGAGAGAGAGAGAGAGAGAGAGAGAGAGAGAGAGGCAGAGACACAGGCAGAGGGAGAAGCAGGCTCCATGCACCGGGAGCCCGACGTGGGATTCGATCCCGGGTCTCCAGGATCGCGCCCTGGGCCAAAGGCAGGCGCTAAACCGCTGCGCCACCCAGGGATCTGTACGACTGGACTCATTAATGCTTGGGCCTGAGCTGCAGCAGCCAGTTAGGGCTGCCCTTCACCCCACGAGAGTGGGAGCAGAAAGATGACAACCAAGGGAGAGGAAGAGGCCTCACTGCTCTTCTGCAAGCCACCACCTCTCTCCGTGTGCCACCCACAACCTCATACACACAGTCAGCCCCGTGTCCATCACCACCCTCTCATGGTACAGGAGACGAGCTCATTTGAAGTTTCTAAATTAATAAACATTAAGATCCACTAGGAAAGCAGTGTAGTTCACAGCAAGGAATGTGAGCCTCGGAAACTAGACCATCCCAGACTCTGTTCCCAGCTTTACCTTTTACTATCCTATCCCCTGCGCAACCTCAGACAAGCATTTTAGTCTCCCTGGCCCTCGGTTTCTTCATATGTAAAAATGTAACTCACCTCACTGTGAGATTGTGAGAATTAAATAAGGTATTGATTAAATCAGGAGAATCTAGCACCATGCCTACAATATGAGCAAGAAACCTTCATTTCCTTCCTCCCCACCTGCCAAAGGTTTCCCAAATGACTTTGGCCCTATATCCCCTCTTTTAATCAGAAATGCAGCACAGCAGGACCCTCTAAATTACTCCTCAATTTTTATTTCCTCTAAAGCTCTGTTTCTCCTTATTATGAGCCTATTGTGAAAATAAAAGCAAAATGATCACCTGTCGCAGCCAAAGCATGCCTCAGTCCAGCAGCAACGCAAACAACCCTCTCTCTCAGGAGCTGCCAAAACAAAGAAAAGGACTGAGATCTTAGAATCATCCACCTGCAAAATGGTATATACTTTATGCCCTGACACAATACAGCATGGCCTTCATTGCATGTCTGACTGGGTTTAGAGTCCACAACCCCCAACATTTCCATTCTTCAATACCTCTATATGTATCCCTAAAAGGAAAAAAATCTTTTAAAAATAAACATATTCAGGCACCTGGGTGGCTCAGTGGTTGAGTGTCTGCCTTTGGCTCAGGTTGTGTGATCCTGGGGTTCCGGGATCAAGTCCCACATCAGGCTCCCCAGAAGGAGCCTGCTTCTCCCTCTGCCTACGTCTCTGCCTCTCTCTCATGAATAAATAAAATCTTTAAAAATAAAAAATTAAAATAAATATATCACAATGTGTCTCAGGACTGCAAGGGACCTTCAAAGTCATTGGGTCCAGTGGTTGGCAAATGTTTTCTATAAAGACCAGACAGTAACTATTTTAGACTTTGCAGGCCATCTGGTTTGTGTCATCGTACTCTGTTCTGCCATTGTAACATAAAAGCAGCCACAGACAATACGTGAATGAATGGGCATGGCTGTGTTCCATCAAAACTTTATTTACTAAGGGTTCTAACTGGATGACCTTTGATCTAGTCCATGCCCCATCCGATGCCAGAACCCTGCCACAACATCCCAGTAAGTCATCATCCAACCCCTGCCAAGCAGCTACTTCCACTGACATAGGCCCACTATCCCCAGATGCCTATTCCATCTTTGCACCATTTATCTCCTTAGGTGGAGCCAAATCTAGCTGCCTGTAGCTTCTCACAATGCTTCACAATATGTGAAGGCAGTTGTCATGTCCTTCCTCTCTAAGATGTCTCGTGGTGGCTTTAAAACTAAGTCCTCAAATGCTTTGACACCCATCCCCACAAGATGTGGAGCCTAATTCCTCTCTGGCTGAATGTGAGCTGGACTAAGTGACTTCTTTCTAGTGACCAGGATAAAGAAGTGATGAGTGGCCTAGAGACAAGGTGATAAGAGGCACTGAGGCTTCCAGCTTGAGCTCACTCTCGAATCTCTCTTGGGGGAAGCCAGATGCCATGCCTGAACAATCCCATAGAAAGGCCCATGTGGCAAGGAATGGAAACCTCCTGCCAGATGAGCATGGAAGTAGATCTGCTAGCCCAGCCCAGAGCCATCAGCAGACTGCATGCAGTCCCAGCTAACATCTTGCCTGGAACCCCATGAGCCAGCTAATAAGCAGTTACCCTCAGAAACTGAGACAGTAAATGCTTATTGTTTAGAGTTCCTAATTTTTTTTTTCTTTTTAGAGACAGAGAGAGGAAGAGAGCATGCATGTGAGGGGGAGGGAGGGACAGAGGGAGAGGAAAAGAGAGAATCTCAAGCAGGCTCCATGCCCAGCACAGACGCCAATGCGGGTTCAATCTCACAACCCTGAGATCAGGACCTGAGCTGAAATCAAGAGTTGGGACGCTTAACTGACTGAACCACCCAGGTGCCCCAAAAGTTGCTAAATTTTAGGGTAATTTATTACACACAGTAATAGATAACTATCACATATCTCTTCTCAAGGCCAAACATCTCCAGTGATCACATTGTTTCAAATTCCCTCCCCTTCTTGGTGTCTCGGTCTAAGTGTGCTCCGGTTACTCAATCTCCCTCTTTTAAAGAGATTGTGTGTACATCAATCACAGCCCCCAGGGAGCCTGAGCACACGTGTTTATTTACAGATCCTCAGTGTCTTTCTAAACTTTAGGACCCTCAGGGGCAGGATCTGATTCTCCTTTATGCCCAAGACCTAGGCACTAAACCAATAGAACACAACATCCTAGATGCAGTCTGGTTAGCACAAAAAAGGACAGGACTCTGGCTTCCCTTCTTCTGGAGACTATACTTCTGTTAATGTAACCCACAATCACATTAGCTTTGGGGAAGATCAAATCTTACTACTAATACAATTTGAACATATTATCCTTTAAATGTTTTTCTTAAAAAAAAAAAACTAAAGGGTTTTACATGTAAATTCAATCTCTTCAATATCTTCATCTCACTTCCATTCCTTCCTCTCCATCCCCACTGCCACTGCTTTAGTCTGGATGAGAATTCACCTCTTGTCTGGATTATTAGCAAGGGTGCCCTGTTCACTCCACCCACCACATTACCCCTTCTGGCGCCTTCCTAACACGCTGTTCTTACAATCTGCCCCTACAGTACCTCCCTGATTGTTCCCTCCCCACTGGCACTTCTACCATTTCCTTCTATTCCAATTATACTAAACTGCTCGCCATATCCAAAACCCTGATATTTTATGCTTCTACACTTTTCCTTAGTCCCTTCTGTCTGGAATGTTCTTTTTATACCTACTCTATGCATCTTCTCTCAAGCCAGGTAAACTTCTACACTCAACATAAGCCTGATCTCACTCCACCTGCCTCTAGAATGAGTTAAATATTCCCTCCTTTGAGGCTATCCCTGTATCTACCAGTTTCAACACGGCAATGCATTTAGGTGTTTCTATATCTAACACGTACCACTAAACTCTAAGACCCTCCAAGGCTAAGACTGGATTGCACTCACCTCTTTCCCCACAGCCTAAACACATAAACAACGGTTGTTGTTACTAAATAAACGAATGAACTTCTATTATACTTCATTATGGCACATTCCTCCCATTGCTGGAGAGGATACAAATGTTTTCACCTCCTGACTCTGTCATCCAACATATTTTAACTATTGTTCCCTTCTGTCTTCTTTAATCATGTGACCTCAGCTAAATTAATTATAACTTATGTAAGTTCTTAAAAAGCCATCTATTTGGCAACTGTAACACTTCCTACAACAGGGACCATAGAGTCTAGACTTCTGGGCATACCATGTGCTACAGACTGAATGTTTGTTTTCCCCTGAAATTCATATATTGAAACCTATTACCCAATGTGATAGTATTTGGAAATGAGGTCTTCTGGAGGTGATTAGGTCATGAGAATGGAGCCCTCATGAAGGATTAATGCCCTTTTAAAAGGGGCCTGAGAGAGCTCCTTCATCCAGCAAAATGAATGTCTATGAACAAGGAAGCAAGTCCTCACCAGACACCAAATCTGCCAATGCCTTGATCTTGAACTTCCCAGCCTCCAGAAATATGAAAAATAAATGTTTGTTGTTGAAGCCACCCCAGTCTATGGTATTTTTGTTAAGCAGCCTAAACACACTAAAACAGAGACACCTGGGTGGCTCAGCAGTTGAGCGTCTGCCTCTGGCTCAGAGTGTGATCCTGGAGTCCCGGGATCGAGTCCCACATCAGGTTCCCTGCATGGATCCTGCTTCTCCCTCTGTCTATGTCTCTGCCTCTCCCTCTCTGTGTGGGTGTGTGTGTCTCTCATGAATAAATAAATAAAATCTTTAAAAACACACACACACTAAAACACTATAGAGATCATGACCTCAAATAATACCCCACAGAGCAGCAATCATAATTCAGCAACATGACAGGAACAAACCAACCCCTCTCCATGAAAACAGATCTCCCACTGAGTCAGAGTTTAAGAAAATTAGCTGGATGTGAGCAGCTGAGATGGTGAAACTGATTTTTTTTTTTGAAACTGATTTTTAGATCCCAGTATATTTCTTTTACAATTCCACAGTCCTATCACGACCATTTACCATATAAACTTCACGAAAATGTGTGTATTTTCAGTTTGAGGCAGTGGAAAGAGCTCTGAACTAGGGCCAGGAGTCCCGTCTAGCACCTGTGCTGTCCGGGCCGAAGCCACGAGCTACATGAGCTACTGAACAACCGAAATGTCACTAGATGACTCGGCTGAACTGAGATGCCCTCTGAGTAGAAAACCTACACCAGAGTTCAACTTGTATGGAATAGAGAACATAAAGTATCTCATTAGGAAATGTTAACATTAGTGACACATTAAATGAAATAATAATAGTTTGAATACATTGGATTAACTTAAAAGTCATTAAAATTAATTTTGCCTACGCACAAGGTGAATGAAACTTAAAAACATCATGTGAGATGAGAGAAGCCAGACACAAAAAGCCACATATTGTATGATTCCATTAATGTGAAATGCCCACAACAGGCAGATCCAGAGACAGATGACTGGTCATCAGGGGCCAGGCGAGGGCGGAAAAGGAAGTAATTGCCTTTGGGTACACAGTTTCTTTCCTGGTGATGAGAATGTTCTAAAATTAGATAATGCTGATGGCTGCACGTCTATGTGATATATGAAAAACCACTGAATTATACATTTTTAAAGGGTAAATTCTATGGCATGTGAATTACTTCTCAATAAACCTGTGATTTTAAAAATTAATTTCACATTTTTCTCTTTACTCTTTAAATGGTGCTATTAAAAAATTCTAAATTACGTGTGTGATTCCCATCACATTTTTATCAGGCACTCCTGCTCTACCGTTTGCTGAGCTTAGTGTCTTTAGGTGAGTCCCTTCTATCTGGACCTGTTTCTAACCTAGTTCCCATTATCCCTAATTTTAGAATTCTAAAATGTCATTAATGTCTTGGTAATATATATTACCTTCATTGTTTTATTTCACAAAAATTTATAACGTGTATAAGGACTAACAGAGGTTTTTCACTCATAACCTCCATCCCCCCAACTTAATTTTTCCCAGAAGAATCTTGGTTTTTCAACTTAAATTCTGACTAGCCCATGGGTTTTTGGGGACCCAGCCAGTCTCCTAGTCTGGGGAGGGAAATGCTTTAATAGGACGTGGGTCAGCTACATATTAGGTGCTGGCCTTACCTCAATGGCCTGGGGAACCACACATCTTCGAGGGCCTTGAGGAACTCCTAACTGGCCAAAGGAATTGGATCCACATGACAGAACTTGACCACTTTCTGCAAAATTCAAATGCATAAATCATAATCTAAGAAGTTATCTGTGACCAGTGGGTAGGTAAATGCTGACAGATGAGAAGAGCAAAGGGAATGAAAGGAGGAAGTGGGGCCTGTAATTCAGCACATTCAAACCACAGTCCCTGCTTTTATTATTCTTCGAGGAATAACAATACGAGGCACTGGGCTAGTTTTACAGATTCTCCATCACGCTACCTAATTAATGGCAGCTTATCTGTGTAGAACATGAGCCCACTGCCCGGGGGGCTGGGATGGGAAGATACTCCCTACTTTTCATATTTCCATGCATCATCATTTTCATTATTTTAACACTTCAGGCCTCTCTTCCTGCTCCTTCCTGTGCTCACTGCTTTCCAGGGGAAAAGGGATAACCTAATAAATTGATGAGTTTTGGAGAAGGAACAGGACATGTGTGGCTTGGCACCTTCCTCTCAGGTACTCTGGACTGATGCATAGTGAGTGTTTCCCCTACAGGAATAACCCAGTGCTTGCAGCGTAAGTCTGGCTCAGAGGAGTGTTGTAGAACCACCTAGGCCTGACCATTAACTCTGTCTTCCAACTTAGTCTTTATCAGTGAAAAGCCAATAGTGTGATCTCCAGCTGTCTGACGGCTCTCCACCTTTCCCACAATAGGTTCCAAAAGTGAACAGGAAACAGGGTGTTATCCACTGACACCCTAAAATCCCAACACAGTCCACGAAAAGCACTTCAGAAAGGACAGCTATTATTTAGTTATTACTACTAAATTCAGCAACTAAATTACACAGAACCCCTTAACAGAAGAGATGGTGATGCCTGAGCAGGGTTCTAAAGAAGGGATAAGAGTTCATCAGATAGACAAAAGGGGCTATACCAGAGAACAATGTTCTGCATGATATTTCTAGGAAGTATGGGGAGCATGGAAAATAAAAGACAAGGTAACAACAGGGATAGGTAGGGAACAATAACTGAAGCCATGTGCTAAAAGCTTGGGAATCTGAGCTTTGCACATGAGAATCCACAAGGGTGTGCTGGGGAAGGATATGTCCATAAGATGCCCTTGCCAGAGGTCTAAGTCAAAGAGGGAATCTAGTCAGAAACTATAGATGGTCTTTTCCATCGAGAATGGCAAGCTAGGCAGGGCAAAACTACTTCCAGGGAGAAGTCAGCTGACAAAAAGAAACTATTGCTAGCTGCTGCTCCCAAGAGCAGTATCCTATTAACCCTTTGGCCATATCCCTCTGCATTCTGTTCTGCTATCTAGCTTTGCAGAGACCAAACAGTTCTGGCCAACCATATATTTTTTTTAAATCCTTCACTGGGGAAATTCTGCCACTACTGTTGTACGACCTCTGATTTCCTCATGCTTTCCCAACACATTCCTCCATGAGCAACCCCCTTCGCCAGTATGACTGACCAGCTAGCCCAGGCACACAGCTATCCTGAATTTCTGGGACAGGGGTAGCTAGCAAAGGTGATCTAGTTTATTCCCCAGTCTCTGTGATTCGGCACATTCAAACCATAGTCAAATTCTGAGCTGGCAAAAATTTTCCAGCTCAAAATTTTGCTGTTCAAACTCTCTTGCAAAAGGCACCTATAGACTTCCTTGACAACCAGAGAGAAATTTCTATGTGTGTTTACATATAAAGAGGCTTTCACTTAATCAGTATCACCACCATCAAGCTCTTCTCACCCAATGCCTTTGCAGTGATAAAGATTTACCCAGAAGTGAACTCACCTGTGAGAATAATGGTAAAATCCCAGCCACAGGCTACCTGTTGGATAGGACAGCCAAGGAGGGATCTGCAGGAGGTAAAACACAGAACATCCTCTGTGTGACCAAGTCCCAGTTGCCCATCTTTGTTCAAGCCACAAACAAAAAGGCTTCCTCCATCTGCAGAAAGCAAAGGCTTTGGTGATAGTGTACACAGAAGAAATTACAGCTGTCAAAGCGAGAAAAAAGATTTCATTAATTAGCTGCAGTCACAAACCCAGCAAGTCTTCCCACTCATATTAACAAGCCATGGATGTTAATGCGCACTGGCCCAAGGTGCTCAAATCTAGTTCCTCCTGGGACTCCAAGTCCTAGATCAGTGGCCAATCACCAAATTGAGCATATACTATAACAAGAAAAGCTGACATTTATTTAGAATTTAGAATGTGCCAGGTATTACTGTAAGAGCTTTATCTGTGGGGCCGATTTATCCTTTAGGTACAGTGCCTACGGCCCACAATACTTTTAGAGGCCCACAAAAATGTTTTAATTTTACATTCTTTTAAAATAAGAAAAGCAATAAATGTGATGATAATGAACATACAGTGCTAAATCTAGCCAGGGTTAGACTAATCTTTATATCAACATGATTGTAAACAGAATTCTTAGTATTTCCTTATGGAGGAAGGGGTCAACAAAGGCAAAAATGTCAAGGACTCATGACAGTCATAACCCAGCCTTGCCACTCACTGACTCTCTTCATCCAGCATTATTACCCCCATAAAGCAGAGGGGAAACTGGCACAGAGGTATTAATATGCTCAAGGCCACGCAGCTAATAATAAAACCAGGATTTGAACCCAGGCAGTGGATTCCAGAACTCATGTTCTTAACCAAGATGCAATATGCCCTCCTTTGCAATATCATGGCACCTACAGTACGTGTTAAGTACTATCATAGATACTGCGAAGGAAATTAAGGAAAACACAAAGTTCTTGATCTCAAAAGAATATTCTCAAGGAATATTCGATCAAATTGCAAAGACTTATAAACTCAAAAGTTAAATAGCAGTATTGGTATAAAATGTCATATATTTGTTGCAACTCTGCCACTAATGTGTCTTGTAACCTTAAGCAACCGGTTTTCTTCTCTGAGCCTCATTTGCATAAATGGGGGTGGGGAGCCTAGAAGATAGGCCTTTCAACTCCAACAACCTAGAATTTTCTAATGGTAACTTGGCTCTTTCACAAATATGTTTTCCTCTGAAAAACACAAAAGGCTGAAAAATGGCAACATAACACGATAGTGGGAAATGTCTAAATAAGAAATGTCCAGGGACGCCTGGGTGGCTCGGTGTTTGAGCATCTGCCTTTGGCTCAGGGCATGACCCCAGGGTCCTGGGATCAAGTCCCACATGCGGCTCCCCGCAGGGAGTTTGCTTCTCCCTCTGCCTGTGTCTCTCTCTCTGTGTGTCTCTCATGAATAAATAAATAAAATCTTTAAAAAAAAGGGGGGGGGGATCCCTGGGTGGCACAGCGGTTTGGCGCCTGCTTTTGGCCCAGGGCGCGATCCTGGAGACCCAGGATTAATCCCACATCGGGCTCCCGGTGCATGGAGCCTGCTTCTCCCTCTGCCTGTGTCTCTGTCTCTCTCTCTCTCTCTCTCTCTCTCTCTCTCTCTGTGACTATCCGGAAGGAAGGAAGGAAGGAAGGAAGGAAGGAAGGAAGGAAGGAAGGAAGGAAGGAAGGAAGGAAAGAGAAGAGAAGAGAAGAGAAGAGAAGAGAAGAGAAGAGAAGAGAAGAGAAGAGAAGAGAAGAGAAGAGAAGAGAAAAGAAAAGAAAAAAAAAGAAAAGAAAAGAAAAGAAAAGAAAAAAGAAACGTCTACACCAGAAGGATGTTACCTGTGACAACAGCAGAGTGGCCCCCTCCTCCCGTGATCCTCCTGATACACTCAGGTTTACAGAAGTCATCCAGTTGCTGGGGCAAAAGTACATCTTCCTTATGGCCAAGGCCAAGTTGCCCGTAGCTATTTGCACCCTAGGGATAAAATAAGGCAAGGATGAAAGAGTCCAGGAACCACAATTGTCGCCATGCATTCAGCTGTCCCTGTCCTTCTCATCCTGACATGCCTCTCAGAGCCTGTAACAGACGAGATTTCATAAGCTCATTCTTAAGAGGTTTTTATATGCAACCCATACTTCGATGGAGGCTCCATCCCCAGAACATCACAATTTCCATGTGAGAAGAGCCCTTAGTATCCACTACTTATCCAAAGATACTCCTCACCTTCTCTTTCCAATGCCCTAGCCCACCTGTGTCACCTTTGGGAGACAGTATGGGAGTTCCTTCTGATAAAAGCTATTCTCTAGGAAGGCTAAGAAAAGAAGTAAGGAGGGGAAATGGAAAGAAAGTGGGTGGGAAAGCCACTGGCCTTGTCCCTTCTCCTCCTGCCCTCATTGACAAAACTGGCAATGACTTCTGTAATCAAAGTTGGCTGAGGGCCTTGTGCCTCCAGCTGGGCACCTCATTGTTATTTCATTGTGCAGCGAAGGAGGCTGGCAATGATCTCTGAGGGCCTTTCCAAGTACAGTGTTCTCTGACGCTAAGATTCACGTGGTGAGATTCCTGTAAGGGAACAGATTTCCCCTTGGTGGACAATATGTCCATCTTTGTTATTATGAAATAAAGGTCCAGAATCTCTAATCCAAAACCCTTGCAGCCAGATGTATTTCAGATTCAGAATTTTATAGGCTTCAGAAAAGTAATACCGTATATAAATCATATACACTGCTGCAAGGTTCAGGAGCAGCATCCCCGTAAGCAAAATGCTATTATTTCTGCAGTAAGAAGAACAAATACAGTAAGTGGGCAAAGACTATAAATAGCATTATGTCAGGGCAGCTTTGGGTTTTCAGAGGTTTTCTGTATTCAAAATCGAAGATAAAGAATTGTAGACCCCCAGGGAATCTTTAGATATCAGAAATCCTTATAATTCCTCCAAGTATCTACTACTCCTGGCCGGTTCTTCCTAGAAATGAGTAGTAAAACCGTCCAACCGTGTTTGTTTTTTAAGGCACCTGAATGAGGAAAAATGATTTAAAAACAACTACCCCAAATCCATCCCTACATACAAATTTCTGCCTCTCTGGTCTATTTCACAGCTGTGCTGGGCTGCAAGGACTCCAAGCTGGAAGAACAAGCCACAGCAGAGGCACAGGTCCCAGAGGCCTTCAGGGGCAGTATTAGCTGCCAATTCCTGAGGGCTTCGCCAAGGCATGGCATTCCAACAGAGGGGATGGACATTATCGCTCTCGTTTTACAGATGAAGAAACTAAGGCTCAGAGAGGTTAAGGAACTTCCCATAGTCACCTAGCTAGGAAGGCAATAAGTCAGATATGCCCTGCTCCTGTCACTATAGTATCCTGGGTCTCTAAGGATATATGGCGAACTTCAGTCCAGAGCTGACCCGGCAAGAGGCTAACTATATAACTGCATCTACAGTAACATCTTCATCACTTTATCCCCCTTTTTTTCTGCTTTTTCTTCATAGCGCTCCCTGACATGACATTTGCTTATTATTCACTGTCTACCTCCCCTACTAAAAAGTAAACTCAATGAGACAGGAACTTCGTTTTGTTCACTGCCATCTTCCCTGTATATGAAACTGTGCCGGCTCAGAGAAGGTGTATATATATTTTATAGTGAATCTCATGAATGAATATAAGATCTGATGAGGCCCTACCTAGGAAAGATGAAAGGAAAGATGTGCACACTGTGGGGTACACATGCACAGTGTGTCTCCGTCAGCCCTGAGGTCTCTGCGGCTGCCCCATTAGCAGGACTGCAGACTGCTGACCACAAAGTGAGAGAGATAGGGGCACTTGGGGCTCAAGTTATGGCACTCAATTTCTGTAATGCAGCCAGAGGCCCAAAATCCAGGATAAAGCAAAACAAAGGAAAATTTAATACAATACATTACAGCTATTTTTGCCTCCTTTCCTTACAAACCATTTAGACATATCACACACACACACTAAGGAGGTAAATTTCCCTGTTATGGACTGAAGTGTGCTCCTCTAAAATTAATTTGCTGAAGCCCCAGCCTCCTATACCTCAGAATGTGTCTGTATTTGGAGACAGGGCCTCTTAAAAGATAATTAAAGTTAAATGAGGTCATAAAGTTAGGGCTCTAATCCAACATTAAGAAGAGACATGGGGATGCTCTCACACAGAGAAAAAAGCCACATGAGGACAGAGCGAGAAGGCAGCCATCTGCAGGCCAAAGGAAGAGGCCTTAGAAGAAAGTTAACCTGCTGACACCTTGTTCTTCTGGCCTCCAGAACTGTAAGGAAATAAAATTCTATTTTTTAAGACCTCCTAGTCTGCGGTATATTTTTCTATGGCAGCCCTAGCAAACGAATACACTCCTCCTCCAGGCAGATTGTGTAGTAGGAAGGCCATCAGGCCTCCGAGCTGTTGACAAGGCCATATGTGACATGCGGACCCCAGTCTCCCACCTGGGAAAAGCCAGAACCAGCAGGCACCCCAGGCTCACATTCAATTCCCAAATCCACCCCCAGCTCAAGGGTCACCTGCAAGATGGTACTCGGACAGCCAGACGACCTCAGGCCACACCACCACCTCCCTCCTGCTCCTCTGTAGCCTTACATTCAACAAGTGCTGCCTGGTGCTGATAATCACCTTTTGTGACTAGTCAGTACATGTTGCTATAGGTATTAGTAATATAGGTATTATCGGTTTATTACATAGTAATATAGGTATTACACCGGGTCTTTCACTTTTGTGTTTTCCCCAAAAGACCAGCGCGTAGCTAGGCGCCCAAAAGGGTCTCATTCATTCATTCGTCAACCAATCCGTGCTAGGCACCATGAACAAGACAGGCACAATACCCCCCCTTAAGACGCTTACATTCTAGCCAAGGAGGCTGACAATTAATAAATTCTGCATTTCATTGCAGTTGTGATACGGGCGGTGAAGAACTACAAGGCACTCCGTCTGCTTAGGGCCACGCACCCGCCCGCCTGCAGAACACTCGTGGGCAGCGACCGTTCTCTCCTAGCCAGGACACACAGAGATGACCCCGTGTCTCGCGGCCTCGGGCCAGCCAAACCCCGGCGCAGACGCCCACGTCCCCAGTACAGGCAAGACGCGGCCACGGAAGCGCATCAGCAAACATGCAGGATCTGCGCCTTGTGCACGGCCCGCCAGCACCGCAGGCCTCGCATCCCAGGGTGCTCCCGCCAGGCCGGGGTGCGGCTGCGGAGGGGCCAGCATCCCCCGGGCCACCGGGCGGGGAGCGGCACAGGTGGCCCCACCGGGCTCCGGGACGGGGCGATGCCCCCACGCCGCCGCGCCCCGCGCTCTCCGGGCCTCAGGGTCTCTCGCGGAACCGGACGCTCCGCCCAGGAGGCAGATGCCTCCCGCCGCGCCGCAGCCCCCTGGGTCCGGACCCCGCCGGCCAGCAGGCCCCCCGGCACCGGGCGAGCCCCCTCCCACCCTCGGCCGCGAAGGCCCCCGCCCACGGCCCTGCAGCCCAGAGCCCCGCGGGGAGCCCCGCCGCCCAGCCCGAGGCCGCCCACGCCGCGGCCGCCCGCCTGCAGCGCCCCCCGCGCCCCCTCAGCCCCAGGCCCGGCCCGCGGGCGGAGTCACGTACCCAGGCGAGGAGCGCGGCGGCCGCGGGGGCCGCCTCGGAGGCGCTCGGCTCGCGCTCCATGTGGGGACGCTCCGCCGGCGCTTCCGGGAGGGGTCGGGCCGGGGCCCGCGGGGCGGGGTTAGGGACCCGGAGGGGCGGGTCCGGGGGCGGAGCCAACGGCGAAGGCGTGGCCCCTGTCGGGAGGGGTTAGTGATTGGTTGGAGCCGGCACGGGGGCGGGGCCGACGTGGGAGCCGGGGGCGGGGTCTGTGACGGGGGTGGAGCTGGCGCTGGGCGGGGTCTGCGTGAGGGCGGGGCCGACTCTGGGGAGCGGGCTGCTGGGGCGGGGGCGGAGCAGGGGAGGGGTCTGGGTGGGGGCGGGGTCTGTGGGGGCGGGGCCATCGCTGGGGCGCGGTCTGCAGGTGGCGGGGGCGGAGCAGGGGGAGGGCCAGCGGGCGCGGGCGCGGGTGTCTGGGTGTCTGGAGCCTCCTCTCGGTGCCGGGCTCGGGCGCGCTCCGAGCGTCCCCGCCCCCGCCCCCGCCCCCGCCGCCTTGCAGTGCCGGGTGCTCCTCCCTCCCGCGGCTCGCGCTATTTTTAGTAACATACGAGTGCGCTACGCTCCTTCGCGTTTTTATCTCCTTGGAGTCCCTCGACTGCCCGGAGGGGCTGGCAGGGCGGAGATTGATTGTATCACCAGTTGTCGGGAGAGAAATCGAGGCTGAGAGCGGACGGGGTAGAAAGGGTCCTGCCCCAGGGTCTTAGCCGAGCTGCCCTTGGATCTGCTTTGGGGGCGCCTCTGCAAAATCTGAGAAAGCTGGCTAAGCGCGTGTGCAGGAACTTACTCCTCGGGACCCTGAACCGAGGAGGCTGGTTCTCATGGATTCCTGCCAGGGCCAGCCTCCTAACCCTCGGCGCTCAGAGCACGGTCCTGCCCTGATTCTGATCCTCAGTACCAGGTAATTTTCATCCAACAAAGGTTTTCATTTAAAATGGCTTTTTTTTTTTTTTTAAGATTCCATTCATTCATTCATGAGACACGGTTGGGGGGGGGGGGCAGAGACACAGGCTCCCTGCACGGAGCCTGACTCAGGACTCGATCCCTTGACTCCAGGATCACGCCCTGGGCCCAAGGCAGGCGCTAAACCGCTGAGCCACCCAGGAATCCCCTAAAATGGCTTTTATCACACACCCCCAAACGCTGCTGGTGAGAGCTAAGTAAGTACAATTTTCCTGAAGTAAAGTGTGGCAATGAGTATTAGGAACATGAAGATAGGTAAATAGATATTTACCCAGTAGATTCCACATCTGTTCATTTGTCACAAGAAAATAACCAGAGCCGTGCACAAAGACTTATACTGCAAAGTATTCCTTATGGGATTGTATGTGATAGGAAAGAACTTTATTCCCTGAGAGCCCAAAAATAAATTGCTTAAATTGTGGCATGGCCATACAGTGGAATACTAGGCTGCCATCTAAAAAAATATGTTTTGGAAGATATTAAGTAAGAGAAGTGTGTATGACATAAAAGTGACTATTACAGTAATTTTCCACACACAACACAAACACCTATACTCAGGGTGGTGGATTACAGCTGACTTTTATTTTCTTTCCGGTTCTTTCACTCCAACTATTCCTTGGTGTTTCTGCCTGTAAGACCACTTGGGGGCAGCACCTCACTTTTCCCTCTCCAGCCTGGGGCATCTTGAGGACATCCGTGGCCATGTTAAGAAAAATACAAACTTGTGGAAGAGGAGTCTAGAAACCAGGGTATGACTTCCAGTCTACAAAGAAGGGTTGGAGAGGCTGAGAGAATTCTTATAGGATATGGGGACTGTTGTCAGTGGGCTGTAAGCACCACCCGTCTCATGTCTCAGGAAAGGCTTGCTGCTGGAGACCACTTAGAGAGCTTGGTATGTATGTATCTCTACAGACTGGGGCCTGAGTGGGCTGTTGATTCATCCTGAGAAATTCAATGGCTTGTGGCCAGAGAGCTGAGCAAAGAAAGAGAGATCCATTTGGAGAGGTCTTTCATGCCGAGAGTATCTCCCACGCAGCAATTTGGCCAGAGGATGGCTTAGACCCTGTCCAGTAAAATTTCTGGAAGGGTGAAGTGACACCCCAGTGGAGTTGAGCATTATATTCCTAGAGTGAGGGAGAGGAATTCGACATCCCAGTCACATCAAGAGATCCCAAAAAATAAGAAGGTGGGAAGTTCCTCCAAAACACCCCCAGAGAATGAGTCAGCGCTAAATACTCACCAAGTACAGAAAGCACTGATGCCAACTTACAACAGTATCAGACCAAACAGAACTTTCTACTCATTGTCTCTCCTCCCTACCACCGTTCCCAAACCGTGGAGGAGCCAGAGGCATCCTAGTGAGTGGGCACAGAGGAACAAGAGAGAAAATTAGAAGGTAAGGGCTGAGAATGAGCAGAAAATTCAAGGCCAGGACCTGAGATTACAGCCAAAGGGGCAAGGAGGAAATACCCAGAGTCAGTCTCAATAGAGAGAGAACCTGGAAGAGTACAGTTGTCCTCCAATTCTACCCCTTGGATGCACATACATCTATACTTCAGCTAACTTACAGTTATATTATTATATCTTTTAATACAATTTCTTGGAAGTGTTGAGTTGTTGCCACTACTTCAACTACGTACGTGCCACTATGTAGCTCTTCCCATTAGCAGCCTGTTTGAGTTGCAGCTCTTGAATGAGGCTAAACTATTTTATGCTATCACTTTTAGATGCCTTGTTTCCCAGTAAGAAGAAAATATAAAGTACTTTGGATCCATATAAACTCTATCTATGTGCCACACAAGTTAGGAAATGTTTTCCATTAGATTATCTTATTTTATAGATGAAAAACTGAGGTTCAAAGAAGTTAAATAATTTACTCCAAAATCAGATT
The DNA here is from genome assembly GCF_905146905.1 of Nyctereutes procyonoides. Classification (NCBI taxonomy): domain Eukaryota; kingdom Metazoa; phylum Chordata; class Mammalia; order Carnivora; family Canidae; genus Nyctereutes; species Nyctereutes procyonoides. The sequence continues at coordinate 10,188,976 of NW_026575034.1, read as the reverse complement.
TCTGCCTTTGATAAAGATTAGCTAGCTGCAGACCAAACATCTCACAAAAACTAGAAAAGCCAGTGGATAGTATTTTAAAAATCTGTTTCAATTCATTGGAGAACTATGAAAGTGGCCAGAACCTGAAGGGCCAAGAGATAGAAGCTGAGAGATTATATTTGGCACTGCTTTTCCACTTAAAGTATTTGCTAATTAGCAAGCAGTGACTTGGAGGCTAAGAAACTTGGCAGAAAGCTGCAGCTGAGAAACTGAGAAGCTGAACAGCTCTTTCAGTAATCATATAGGGGTGGAGAGAATGACAGAAAGAGGGGACAAAGGTAGGAATCCAGGGTCCCCAAGAAGAAGCCCCAGTACACACCCATAGGGAATCCTTTGGGATCTCTAAAGCACTGCACCCTGAGAATAGAGGTGAACTGGAAATAGAACAGCCCTCACAGACACTGATGCTCAGCTTCAAATTGGCCTAATCCCTAACTAGACTAAGATCTTCCCATGCCATCTTCATCCAGAAGCTATGGGGGATCCCAGATCAGGACAGTGATTATAGTAATGATTCTTTACATATGGACACATTTCTTTTTACAATGTCCTTTTGCAGCATAGTTCCTCCAATAACCCAATGAAATAGATTTAGCTCATTCCAAAAGTAGTTACTAGGCCCCAGGTATGTTCAGCTTCCCTTATACCTCATATTCACAGGCTTTTCAAGAAATGTGAGAATGTTATAGATTTCTTAAACTTATAAAATTGCTAACATATATTTAAATAAGGTGTTTTTTTGTTTGGTTTTGTCTTTTGAAAGAGTGAGAGCAGGGGGTGGGCGGAGGGGCAGAGAGAATCTTAAGCAGACTCCATGCCCCGCTCAGGGCTGGATCTCACCACCCTGAGATCATGACCTGAGCCGAAATCAAGAGTCAGATGCTTAACTGACTAAGTCACCCAGGTGCTCCATAAATCAGTTTTTAACTTGTTTGGCCAAAAAAATAAATGCCTGTTAAAAAGATGAATTTTGTGTTCATTTATCATCACCCAGTTGAATAAAAACTTACAAATCATAAATGTATATTACATAGTAAAAGACTAGACTGAAATGGACTATAGCATCTTTATTCATTTCCTAGAAATTAATATATGAACTCTATTATGTATGCCTTTAAAGAACTCCAGGATTTTTTCATTTTTTCAATTTGGAAGCCAACTTAAAAATTAAGTACAGTTGTATACATTCTTGTATGTCATTACTATTATGTAACTCTGAATTACAAAATAGGCTGATTAAGAAATATAGGCATTCTGACAACCAGCTTTTGGAGCTTTCTTCAAAAAAAGTCAGGAAAATACCATCTAAGTCTTAAGTTAAGAATTATAAACCAAACTTTTTTTAAAAAGATTTTATTTATTTATTAGAGACACAGAGAGAGACAGAGACACAGGCAGAGGGAGAAGCAGGCTCCATGCGGGGAGCCCAACGTGGGACTCAATCTCCGGTCTCCAGGATCACGCCCTGGGTTGAAAGCGGCGCTAAACTGATAAGATACCGGGGCTGCCCTATAAATCAAACTTTTGGTTCAATTCTGTCCTCATATTGGAGTAAATATTAACACATTATTAGATGCTTTGAAGATATATACTTAAAATGGATGCAGACTCTCTGGACTCCTGATTATCACAAATATCACAAATCCAGGGGTTAGAAGAACTGAAATCAATCATTAAACATTTCTATTATTCAGAAGTTATGAATAATAATGATTGTGCTTTAACATTCATTTTAGTGTGCTTTAGTCATAGAGTGGTTTTAAATACCATAATTTTAAAATTCAATAACTATTACTCTTTACCATGATCAAAATTATATGAAAATAACAGATACAGTATGCATAACTTGCTATTAATTGTTAACTATCTATCATGGTTTTCTTACAATAGATTTCCTTCCAACCAAATACACCAACTATAAACTAGTTAATTGGTATTTCAAATGATTTTAGATTAGCTGACTTAGATCTATGACTATCAAAGGTACATTGATAGTTATACTTAACTAAAATTATAAGTAATATAAAATTCTGAAATAGCATGAATTACTATTCCCAATTCTATTTCCTTGTATGACATAAAGTTTTTTATAATATCTTTTAAGGTCTAAAAAGGATTAAAAGAGCTAATGGTCTGTTGAAATAAAATGTGTTAAATGGTATCCAATTTGACTATTAATGTGAAAAAAAGTGAAGACACAGTTCTTTAAGTAGCTGATTAAGAATGAAAAACTGGCTGAAAAAAATGACCCTTCCTATCTCATTAACAGAAATGACATCACTGGGAGAAGAAGCTGATGGTGTGTAATATTCAGGTGATTCTGAGGGTTTTGTTTGTGGGTTGTTGTTGTTGTTTTTAATCTATTGTGTTTGAGATACTTGGCAGGTCTCTCATGTTTTACAAACCCATTTCATTCTATGTGAATGGTACCACAAGAAGTTGTACAACATTGGACCTGATTTATGAGACATCTAGATGGAAAATATCCAGCAGGCAGCTGAACTTAAGATGCAAAAGTTCAAGAAAGATGTCAAGGTTAGAACTGCAAATATGGGAGTCATATAAAATAAGAATTGAAGTCATGGGGATACCTGGGTGGTAGAGTCAATTGGACCAAGTCCAACTCAGTGTTGGCTCAGGTCCTGAACTCAGGGGTGCGAGATCAAGTCCTGAGTCAGGCTCCACACTCAGCGTGTTGTCTGTTTAGAACCCTCTCTCCCTTTGCCCCTCCTCCATTTCGCCCCATTTTCTAAAATAAATAAATAAATAAATCTTAAAAAAAAAAAAAAAGAATTGAAGTCATGGATGTGGATGACATTTCCCATGAAGATGTGGCAGAAAGAGAAGAGGACCGAGGAGCAAAGCCAGAAACTGGAGAGAGGATAGGAGGAAAGAAGTAAATCCAACAGACTCAGCATGTATTCAGGAATCCAGCTTCACCTGCTCTTATCAGGCCCATTCACTGTACTACAGAGCCAACAGCACATAAAAACCAGTCCTTGCAGCTCTTGTATTATTAATGTCAGACCTAAAATGGTCTTCTCAACCTTTCTTACAGCCCATTTCCTCACCTGTTTCCCCATCCTCTACCCTTATACTTTGCCTCCCTGTTTATGACCTCACCTATACCTTGGAAATGAAGTGCTCAGTTTGCTTTTCCAACTTTAACTTTGGCTTCTCTCATCTGTCTCAGTCTGAACTCTCCATTTGACAATACCATCTCCGGCTAACCCGAGGACAAATCCCATTACATTACCCTGTGTGTGGTCCCCCAAGTTCCCCCTTGGCCCTATGAGTAGAACAGATAATCTAAAATAAAACCAGCATCATGCAATGCTTAGAAAAGAAAAGGTCTCACTCAAGGAGGATGGTCACTTGGGAAGGGGCTCCCTAATGCCTACCAAATAAAGTACCAAATCCTTAGCCTGCTCTTGATCGTACCCCCAATCAACCTTTCCAGATTTGGCTACTTGTATTTCCCTATAAGATACCACACTTGAAACTAGACTGCTCACTCTTTACAAGGTATGCTTCATGTGCAAAGGCTTCTATATTTCCACCCACGCTAGCAGTGGAGACAGCTGGTCCTCTATTAAATTTAGGGCTGTGAATGTGATCAAACTTGAAACGAATCCAATGATAAGTAAGATACTTTAGAAATAAAAGGATCTTAGATAACAATATGGGTCAGCTCCATAATACCCATCAAGGAATTTTAAGTGATTGTAAAGGTCATTTTATTCAAGAAGGATTAGGGAAAAGAGAATCAAGTTGGTATTAGATCTATCCATGGGGTCAGGAAAAACTTCTCTGTAAAAAAATGAGTGGTTGGTGAATTGTACAATATATAAATCATATTTCACTAAAGATGTTACCAAAAAGATAATCGATAGTGGCATAGAGTATCCAAGTACAAATTTCCAAAGAACTAATTAAAGAATGGGAGCAGAGAATATTGTTTGGCTGCTGTCCCTCCACAACCAGGTTTTCAAGAAAAGCAGGAGCTGGCCCACAGGCCTCTGAACTGACGGTCACTCAGGATCAAATGCTTGGCTGTCTGCTGACCTTCGCAAGAGCATCACTGACAACATCAAGATCATGCTGCAGCTCACTCATGGCGCTGGTTATGCTCTTGGTGTCTTTCAAGATCTGAATACTCCGTGTATATGGATTATACTTCACTCCAAACGGACGCTTAATTGTTTTGGTAAATTCTCTATTTAAGAAAACAAATAAGAGGCAACCAATTTCTAGGAGGCAGAGGATGAAAACTGAGCGAGCAACAGCAAACTTATTTCATACACTAGAAGAAAGACAAATCCTTATTAGCTGTTCACACAACCAATCTGACCTACTTCCCTATGCAGCATGTGCAGAGATCCCCTGGAATCCTACACAGGCGGGATACCTAAAATTGTCCTAGATGCATTACTCCCACCCCTTGCTTTGCTAGGGAAAGATCCTGTGGATGACTTTAATTGGCTACAGTAAGGAGACCAACTACAGTAGCTTTATCAGTAGACAATGGCAGCACTTGACCACCTAATGACAGACCCCTCAGCCGTGATTTACATAAATACACCTATACACCTATACACCTGTGCACACATGCCCAGAAACAGACCAGAACAGTCCTGCCTTATGCACATAGACATTCTTTCCGTTTAGAATGTCATTCTCCAGCCTTCTCTCAAATGACCTAACTTCTATCCTTTATTCATGCATCCAAGCCCTGCCCTCTTTATCAAGTCAACATTTGAAACTCCCATTTAGAGAACAGGTGTGTTCAGGACCCCCTAGAAACACAGCTGAGGACAACTATACCTGAGAAAGGACTGAAAAGCAGCTTGCAATCCACCTGGTCTACCCAGAAGGGAGCCTCTTCTTCAAGTCTGCACAAAGGGGTCATCTGAGCCAGAGGAAACCCTGCTGGTATTATTATTTGGTTCTGTGCCTTGCCTAACTCCCCAAGTAACAGAAAATCCCTGGAAGACAAGGAGCATGTATGTCTTAAACCTCCATCTATCCCACAATGATCTCACAATGTGACCTCAGACCTCTTCCATCAAATGTTTTGTTGATTCTGCTTCTATAGTCCTTTCCTTTACTACTTCTGTCTTGGCCCAGGCTCTTCTTTTCACCTGAAGTATTACAAAAATCTCCTGAGTAGTTTTTGTCTCCAATGTCCTCCTTTCTTAACACCACACTTAGCTGATTAATAGTTAAAGCATAGCAGGGCACATGGTAGCTCAGTTGGTTGAGCACTTGACTCTTGATATTGGCTCATCTCAGGGTGGTGAGATCAAGCTCCATGCTCAGTGTGGAGTTTGCCTGAGATTCTCTCTTCCTCTCCCTTTGCCCCTCCCCACATTTGCATGTGCTCTCTAAATAAGTAGATAAAATATTTTTTAAAAATAGTTAAAGCAGAGCTCTATTGCATTACACTCAAAGTTGTCCACCTCCCTTACCTTTTTTATGCTGTCCCTTAACCTAAAACTTAACATATCTAAATCCTATTTATCCTTGAAGTGCTTTCTCAGATGCCATTAAGTTTTCCCTGTTCCCCCATCTGGAATAAATTGCTCCCAAATAAAATGGAGAACAAAGTTGCATCTGTATCTCTCTAAGGCTTTCTATGCTATTATATAGTAATTTGCATATAGCTTATTTTTCCTAATAGATTATAAACTCTGATGGGAAGAAACCAGTTTCTCAATGTATCTGATTCATATATGCAATCACCAAACATGACCATAAACAACATACTCTAAATATTTGTTGTGAAAGGGAGATACGTTATAGGCAGAAGGTACCTCATAGGCTTCTAATTATCCAGCTGCTTACTTCTGTGATTTGTTACCATTACTGCACCTATGTTTTGCAGAGGAAAGTTAAGTCATGAGAAAGATATGCTTTACCTCATCTTCTCCTTTGCATCTTCAAAGCTTTCAGATACAAAGTAGACATCCTGAAAAGTTGTGATGAGACACTCCTGTTTGCAGGTAATCTTAGGATCAAAGGGCTTTACTTTGGCATGTCCAGAAAGTGAATGCTAGAAGACAAAGAGTCAGTGAATCAAAGAATACCATCTAATTTCATGGATTGCATCCCAAACACAACCACCAGAATCAGCACACCACTGAATGTATTAATGCAATGGCCCCAACCTATAATTCCAAACATATTTCCTACAGCATTATTTAACCTACAATATACCAGCAAGACAAATGGCTTGCTATTCACTAAGATTCATCTTCATGGCTTTGTTCTAACACACTTTCCATATAAGAGGTACCAAACAATCTTTATTTATGTATATTCCTGCAGTATGATGGCTACTCCCTAGCCTGCACTAGCTATTCCTGTACATGACTTGTACCCACCATCAGGTACTCCATCAGGAGTTTTAGACTCCTAAAAGCAAGAAGTATCATGGACAGTATTTCACATGCATCTGTTACTCAACAAACATAAGTTCATTCCTTAATTGGATAAATAATAATTCTCAAAGAAGTCCATGGAATTTAGGAGAAGTTTTTGCTAGCACACTAAAAGTGGTGAGGGAACAGCAAGATTTTGTAGGCAAAAGTTTTAAAATACTTTTTGTTTCAAAGATATGTATATTGGGGCACCTCAGTGCTCCAGTCAGTTAAACGGCTGATCTTGGGCTCCTGGGGTCAAGCCCTGAATCAGGCTCCACACTCAGCAGGGAGTCTGCTTGGGGATTCTCGTTCTCTCCCTCTCCCTCTATCCCTCCCCATGCTGGTGCTCTCTAAGAAATAAATAAATAAATAAATAAATAAATAAATAAATAAATAAATAATAGTCTATAGTGTGTCAACTATACTAAAAAAAGAAGAAAAAAATTAAGTAAATTCCACAGTAAAAGTAATTAATTCCACAGTAAAAAAAAAAATTAGGGTAGCTCTATAAAACTGAGAAATAGAGAAAATTGTCTTGAGTAATGTTTACTGCTCCCCAAGCATTTCTCACAGCATGCACTTGTTCAAATACAAAAATTCTTGCAGGTTGTATCAATTATATTAAGTGAACATGGCTACGTAGAGAGATTTATGGTTCTTACTTTAAGTTCACTGATAGAAGAAAGTAATCCAGCACCAAAGACTCGCAGCTGCCCATCTTGCTTACAGAGACCAAACTCCACAGTAAAAAAGTAGCACTGCAAAAGGACATTAATGTTACTTTCACATCTTGAATAACTCAATTTAAAACAAAGTGCAACTCTGAGTCACTGACCTACAGTGCCCTGGCATAAAGTTCAAGATCCCCAGACCAGTTCCCAAGTATTTCTGCAATCTGGCCTCTTCTAAACTAGCACTTCTCAAACTGCTATTCCCAAGACTCCTATATACTCTTAAAATATACTTTTAAAAATTACTCAGGACCCGAAGGACCTTTTGTTGATATGGGTTACACCCCACTATATTTACTACAGTAAAAGTCAAAAGTGAAAACATTTATATGTTTACTAATTATGTTACCATAAAACCATTTATGCTATGGTAGCACAATTTAATGCAAAGTAACTATATTATACAAATCAAAAAAGGGTCAGGAAAGAAGCATTGATTTACGTTGTTCCCAAATGTCTGGCTGGAAAAACAAGATGGATTCTCGTATCTGCTTCTATATTTAATCTATTGCAATATGTTGTTTTGGTTAAAGTATATGAAGAAATTCAGCCTCACACAGATTAAGTAGTTGGAAGAAGGCTATGTGTTGCGATAGCCTTTTCAGGTAATTGTGGATATTCTTTTTTGACCCTACATCAAAACTCAGTAAGTGGCAATTTCTTAAAGTTCAGGGATCCCTGGGTGGCGCAGCGGTTTGGCGCCTGCCTTTGGCCCAGGGGGCGATCCTGGAGACCCGGGATCGAATCCCACGTCGGGCTCCTGGTGCATGGAGCCTGCTTCTCCCTCTGCCTATGTCTCTGCCTCTCTCTCTTTCTCTCTCTGTGACTATCATAAATAAATAAAAACTAAAAAAATTAAAAAAAATTTCTTAAAGTTCAGCTACAATGTGGGATCTGAAACCATATCAATGAACTTTAGCTCTTATATTGAAATCCACTTTGCACTCTGAGTGGATCTTTCACTCAAGGACCCTGTACAAGGGTTCCAGAAACACCAGGGGGTCCCCAAATCATAATTTGAGAAGCACTGTTCTAATCATCTAGCCTTTTTCATACTACCTCCCCCACCCTAACACACTTTGTTTTTTGTCATTTCCCCAGATACAACAAGCACCTCCTTGTCTCTCCTTCTGTGCCCTCATCCTGAGATGTTGCTGCCTTTCTGGCAGATGAAAACATGACGCATCTTCTCTGGGCTAGGCCAGATGTTCTTTCATGGAACTTCCCCAAGCAGTTCTCTACCCTCCCTGAACACTCTGCCTGAACTTCTCTGTAGAGTTCACCCCATTTTAACATGACTGCTTCCTCAAGTTGTGTACAAATTCCTTGAAGGCAGGAACCAGGCCTTACTCATCTTTGTATTTCCAGCACGATGTCTTGTATCTAGTGCTCAAAAACATTTCTAGCATCGTTTTCAAAGAACCTATTGTTTTTGCTGGAAAAAGATCTACAAACAATTAACATTATTGAACCTTTTCTTAAAGCCCATGTCTCCTTTTGATGAACTTTAAAATTTTACGCCCTCATTTAATCCTACTGAAATTATTTAAATTAAGATAATATGAGCAAAGACAAATTTTCTAACAATCGTCTTGAATATGCACTTTTAAACTGACACTCACATCTCCCCCGCCCCCCGTCAGAATTACTAATCTATACAGCTATTTTCTGATCTGTACCGTTGCCAGTTTTTGAACAGCCTCCTCTGAAGCTCCAAGGGAAGCCAGGCCAATTTCTTGAGAGAATTGAGCAAAACTAGGTTCAGCCAAAAGGGGGACATGACCTAAGAGTTCATGGCAAGTATCTCTGAAAAAGAGGTACAAATTTGTCACCCTGTGATGCTTATGTCACATAAAAATACATGATCAACAATTCAATCAAACCAAAATCTGATTGCACTTTTATTCAGGTGGTATTACTCTGGAAATGGACCACAAAAGACACTAGAAATTTAGTAAAGAAACTATTTTGGTTCAAAACCAAGGCCACTCACAAACATATACACATAAGATATCCATAGACATGTCCTTGAGGAGGTGCCCACACCCCCACCAAATCAGGTCTCTGCTCAAATGTCACTTTCCCAGTGACTCCTTGTCTGATCACTCTTTTCAAAACAGAAACACTTCTCACATACACCTCTTTCCCCTTTCTCTGCTTTACATATATGTATGTGTGTATGTATATATGTGTATATAAATACTTAATATATATACATATATATATACTTGTTTGTTTATTATCTCTATCCCCCATTAGAATAAAAATTCTATGAAGGCAGAAATTTTTGTCTGATTTTTTTATACTCCTCATGCTTAGAATAGCACCTGGTACCTAATAGGTAACAGGTTGTCAATTGATAATAGTAATGATAAAAAAAGAAGTAGAAAATAATAATAATAGTAATGATAATGGCTAATATATCTAGAGCATGGAGCATGTATTATGTGCCAGGCACTGTTCTAATTGCTTTACACATGTTCATTCATTTAATCTTCACACAAAACGCCTGAAGGAAGTACCATTATGACAAATAACTATTTAATGAATGAATGCTAAAGCAGAAATACTCACGGCTCTGGGGTATAGAGAGGGTCTGAACTGTGTCTCACGTACTGTGTGCAGTGAAAAACTCGGAAGGCCAAACCTGATAAGAAATCTCTTGGTGATAAGTAACCAGCCACGGGACGGATGGAAAAACCTGTGCGCTCTGCAAACCAAAGAAGAAAATGAAGAAAATCTTCACCCAAACAGACCATTTACTGCAACATTTTAATACCACCAGTGGGTCCCAGTAACAGTTTGAGGGAGAACATGGAAACTAAATTTATCATGTGTATACAAAGGGGAAGTAATCATTATTAAGCACTTACCATAGGTCAGGCATTGAGTTAGACCTTACATATCCCATCTCCTTTCATGTATACAATTTGAGCTAGTTCATTCTTCTCATTGTGACAACTGTAAAACTGAGGCTCAGAGACTCAATAATGTGCCCAAAATTACACAGTAGATGATAAAATTCTCCTTATATTATACCTTGCTGTCTCCCCAAACTGTTTAGAATATCTCCTAGGCAACCTTACTTCCTTTAAAAAAAAAAAACTAACAAGGTCTATTAATATAGATCAGAACCACTTCCTAATTTATGCCACTTTAAGCCAGTACTACCTCTTGCAAAGTTTATTCTATCTAAATCGGATGATGCTCTTCTATCCCCCAACAGCTAAGACTACATGCACTCTGTAAAAGAGGCGTCCCGGCAGGGCAGCAGCAGCTCAGGGGGCCTCTCTAAGCTCCACTCTTGCTGTTCATTTTAAACCCTCGCCCTCTGTTCTTCCAATTCCGCTCAGTTGCTTTTGTACTTGGATTCTCCTGCTTTGATAGATTAGACTTCATCGTCCAACAGAACTCTCCACAACAATGGAAATGTTCTCTCTAGGCTACAATGGGGTAGCCACTAACCACATGTGGCCATTAAGCACTTGAAATGTGGCTAGTGTGGCTAGAAAACTAACATTTTGGTTTACATTAATGTGAATTTTTTCTTTTTTTATTTAAATTCAATTTGCCAACATAGAGCATAACACCTAGTGCTCATCCCATCAAGTGCCCTCCCTAGTACCCATCACCCAATCACCCTAGTCACCCCATCCCCCCACCAACCTCCCCTTCTGCAACCCTTTGTTTTCCCAGAGCTAGGAGTGTTTCAAGGTTTGTCTCTAATTTTTCTCACTCAGTTTCCCTCCTTTCCCTTAAAATCCCTTTCACTATTTCTTATATTCCCCATATCAGTGAAACCATATGATGATTGTCCTTCTCTGATTGACTTATTTCACTCAGCATAAAGTGAAATTTTTTTAAAGATTTTATTTATTTATTCATTATAGTCACACAGAGAGACACAGAGAGGCAAAGACACAGGCAGAGGGAGAAGCAGGCTCCATGCAGGGAGCCCGACGTGGGATTCGATCCCGGGTCTCCAGGATCGCGCCCCGGACCAAAAGCAAGCACCAAACCACTGTGCTACCAGGGATCCGATAATGTGAATTTTTTAAACAACCACATGTGTCTAGGAGCCACTGTATTTGACAGTGCAGGGAGCTCCTTCCCACTGGTGTTTGTTTGAACTGTCATTCAGATTTGATTTCCCTCTTTGACAATTTCCCTTGAAACACATTTACCAACATGTTCTGCAGCCAGCTCACGCTCCAGACCCCCAAGTGAACAGCTTTCAGCTTTGTATCCACAACAAAATATTTCCTCCAAATCTCAAGCAAATTTAATTTGATGACTTCTGTAGCATATGCTTGCCCATCTTTGTAAGACCCGTGCGTGAGGTCATGTGCATTGGTTCTCTATCATCCTTAATCACTTTTTCAAATCTAGTTTTTATAGGAACCATTTATATGAGTTCTTCCCTTATAAAGCTATAGTGCCTTTTCCTGCTTAGTTTTTTATTAGTTTTGTGCATAATGACTGACTAATAATTATAGAGTTGAATAGACATGTAGATTTTTATGATGGTCTGTATAAGAAATTCAAAGAGAGGAATTCCAGATCATGATGGAAATAAACTAAACTCCCTTTGAGTGAGAAACATAACTTCTATTTGTTCCTAAGGTTCTAGTCTGCTGAGATCAAAGGGGATATTTATTTTTCTTACATATTATAAACCCTGGAGATCACTCCTCATTTTACTTCCTATACTAGCTAGAAGGAATATAAGGAATATAAATAAGGAAGCCTGAACCAAATAAGCCTGAGGAATGAAAAGGAAAAACACTGTCCTTACTCTTTGTTGATGCTTCTACTAGCACATTCTTCCTTGAGAAAATTACAGAGTCTTACTGTGAAAAGGAGCTTCAGAGACCATTTATTCCAATCTTCCCCCAAAGAGCTTGAATCTCCTCTACCACATCCCCGACAAGTGGGTGTAGAGCTTTTGCACGAAAACCTCCAGGAATGCAGAAATAACCATCCCATGAACCTGTTCCATCTTCAAATGGCTTTTTTTTTTTTTAGCAAGATCTTCTCCATTTTGAGCTAAAAGCTTATAGTTTCTATCCAGTTATCATTTACTTAGGGTCACATAGTATTGCTTCTATTCCACAAGATGATCATCTAGTATTTAAATAAAGCTATAATGTCCCCTAAATCTCCAGGTTAAACACCCTAAGAGTCTTTCAAATTTTATTTATATAATACATTTTCCAAGCCCCTTATAATCCTGCTCATTTTCCTATGCACTTGCTCCAGATCATGACTGCCCCTCTTCCAAGGAATGCCCAATACTAGATTTCAAAAGAATGTTCCAATACTCCAGAACAGAGTAAGGAAAATTCTGACCTCCCCTACACTTGAACTTTATTCCTTCATTAAAAGTTCTATCATGATTACAGAGTTAACATTCCCCTTAACAAAAGATTAACTCGTGCATTACCTTTTAAAAAGTTTGAGACATCTTCCAATTGTGGGATGTTATCTTCCCGGTATCCACAATATTTAGAAAGCAAAGGTAAGTTTTTGAGATACTCTCTGCAGGCATGGGTTGGGTAAAGTTTGTTGAGCTCTTGGAACACAGTTCCCCAGGTCTTAATCTCCTCTTCAGTGAATTCAACCTTGGGAATGGGGTCTCCACTAATGAGACAAAGAGAAGTTATTTTAAATTAGCATTCAATAAACAGCAGCACTTACCTTTTATTTACTAAATGACATGATTTGCTCTATTCTTTTATTCTATTATTTCAAAGCTGAATAAGTTATTTTTATAATATACTTACTGTTTATAGTTCATAGCCAAGTCTGCAAAATACTTTCGTCTTTTACGGTAGACATTGTCTTTGAAGCCCTGATAATTAAAGAAAAGTTTTTAAATATTCATACTAAAAAATACTTGACAAATGATATTTAGGGAACAGTTCATTATTACTCGAGCTATGATATAACCCCTTTAGGGCTACATCATTGCTATTTTAAGCAAGTACTGTCTAGAAATTCATGATCTTTTTTTTTTTAAAGATTCTATTTATTTATTCGTAAGAGACACAGAGGGAGGCAGAGACATAGGTAGGGAGAGAAGCAAGCTCCCTGTGGGGAGCCCGGTGCAGGACTCCATCCCAGGATCCCGGAATCATGACTTTAGCCAAAGGCAGACGCTCAACCACTGAGCCACCCAGGCATCCCTCATGATCATTTTTAAAGTCAATGTTATATGAAAGCTTTATACTATTGTGGCTACTGAGATAAAGATACTCTAGATACAAAAGTCCCATAGTGGGTACAAAAGTAAAATGATTTAAGGAATAAGAAAGAAAAGCCTACTTAAATGCACAATTCTTTTCCAAGTGATTTTTTTAATCATTTGAGTATATCTTCAGCTATATTCTCTGTAATAGTAATTAACAATAAAATAGTAATTAATAAAACATGAAATCATGACAACTAAATCTAGCCTTAGATTTTATCACAAACTGTAAACATATTCCTATTTATAAAAGCAAACAATGATAATAAAAAGAAAATAATTTACACTTAGAAAAAAAATTTTTTAAATAGATAAAATAGACTTCAAAAAGCAAAGCCCAGGAGAAAACAGCCAATAATGCTATAGAGGAAAGAAAGGGAAGACACTTGAAAAGAGAAAATGAGACTCATCTCTCTAACACGGATTTACAAACCCCTACCATGTACCTGGCCTTGTGCTAAAATCCAGAGAAACAAATATGAACAAAGCACAATCTGAGTCTCCAGGGAGTTTACATCAACCAATTATTATGGAACAGTATGACAACTGCCTTATTAGAGATATGCCAAGATGCCACTGGAACTCAAAAATGAAACTCTTAATCCACAGTATGTGAAAGAGGGCAGTTGGGGGGGAGTCAGGGAAGGTTTCCCAATGATGACTCCCAAGCTAAGTCTCAGAAAAGGAGTGGGGATAGCTGGGTGGGAAAGGACAGAAAGGACAGTACTGATGACGGTGAAGAAAGAGCATGCTGTACCTAAGGAAATGTGAGCTGGAGCTTGGAGAGAACAAGGAGCATGGGGCAAATTGGCTTGAGGTCTGCTAATAAAGGTCTGAAATAGCTTGGACTTCAGTTTTTGGGTAATGGGAAGCCATTGATGATTTTTAAAATGCTTTATTGAGCTATAATCCACACACCCTAAAATTTTTAAGCGTACAGTGTAGTGATTTTTAGTACACTCATGGGCTTATGCAATGACCTCCACTATAATTTCAGAAAATGTTTCTCCCCAAAAGAAACACCATACTCATTCATGGATTCTCCCCATTTCCCTTCATCTCCGGCCCCCAATAACCACTAATCTACTTTCTGTTTCTATGAATTCGTGTATTCTGGATATTTTGTATAAAAGGAATCATATAACACACATGGCCTTTGGTAACCAGCTTCTCTTACAATCAGTTTTCAAGGTTCATCCACGTTGTAGAATGCACGTATCAATATTTCACATTTTTTTTGATCATAATATTCCATTTTATCGACATATCACACTTTATCTATTAATCAATGGATGGATGTCTAGGTTGTGTCCACTTTTTGTTATTATGAATAAAGCTGCTATGAACATCTGTATAGAAGTTTTTACATGAATATATGTTTTCAATTTTCTTAGATAGGTACCTAGGTATCATTGGTGAGCTTTAGGCAGAAAAGGGATAATGACCATACTGAGGTTTTAGATCCTTCTAGGGACTATGAAGAGGATGGGTTGGAGGTGTTAAACTGGAGGCTGGGGGGTGAATTAAAGGTGTGGTAATAGGAATAAATAAAGAACAAATTTAAGCAATATTTAGGAGGTAAAAATCAGTAGCACTTGGTAGTAGAGCAGAAATAGTTATTTAGTTACCTCTCCATAACCATGCTCCAGATTTTCTTGCCTTTGAACCTTTGCTCATGTTGCAATGAACTATCCTTCCTCACCATCTCTTTCCTGCCAAACTCCTTTCAGGCCTAGTTAAAATGTTGCCTTCCTCTGATCTCTTCAACTAGAAGTGTTTGCCTTCTTGTGTGCCTCTCAAAGCAATTTGCTCATGCTACTTAGCACTTTTCACAATTTAATCTCATGTTTATTTACAGATGTGTGCTTTATCTTTCCAACTAGACTGCAAATGCCATGAGAGCAAGTGCAATTGGAATTAATAAATTGCTCACTAAGATATTATAGAAAAATGTGGATGCATCAGCTGAGGGCTGTTTAAGATACACAGGCAATGAACAGAGCTACTAAGTGGCAGATCAAAGTCCCGGTGCATATGACTCCAAAATTGCACTCTTTTTCTCCACCCTCCCAGGACCCTAAGACTCCACAAGCAACCTTAATGCTCTGGGTTTACTGATTCTCCAACTCATGCCTGTACTGTGTCCCATATAATTTTCCAAGGATCCAACATCCTA
The DNA here is from genome assembly GCF_905146905.1 of Nyctereutes procyonoides. Taxonomy (NCBI): domain Eukaryota; kingdom Metazoa; phylum Chordata; class Mammalia; order Carnivora; family Canidae; genus Nyctereutes; species Nyctereutes procyonoides. The sequence goes on along the minus strand of NW_026575034.1, from coordinate 10,173,361 downwards.
TTTCAACTACCTAATAAACTAGTCATGCTGGATAGCGTGGGTAGTAAGTGTTTCTCCTTCTTATCCTTACCCTCCTTTCTAATAATCTATACCCACTTTAACAAAAATTGCTGCAGATATTGTCTTTATTTTAGCATAATTCTTGGAATAGCTCTTATTAATAGGAATGACAGACATAGGACAGGTGTTTCAGAGTCAGTGAAGTTAGCTGCGCTTCAGGCAGTTAGTCTGGATTCCCCAGGACTATGGAGACTTCCTGAAATCCAGATTAAAACAAGATCCTGTTTAGTCTAGAATAAGTGCATTCTCCAAAAAAGAAAATAATTTGTCTTAATTTTTAGTTTGCTTTAAATAATTTTCATGAAAAGATTTATTAAAAATATTTACAGGATGATCTGCATCCAGTTCAGATCCATACATCAGAACTCTGTTGGCACAATGGTCCAGGTCAGAAATCTTCATTGGAAACCAAGGAACAGTTTCCATACCTGCAAAATACAAAACCACTAACAGTTGAAGAGATGATCTTAAAGGAAGGTAATAAGGAAAAAGAAATTAAGAAATTCATAAATACATTTGGATGAAATTTTTAATTTTAGCTTGTACTTTGAGGCAAAATTTATACAAATAAATTGCTCTATTTCTAATAAGTAAATTTCATTCAAAATTTTTGGGTTCAAAAAATTTTTGAGCCTTGATTTTCTTAGTATTGGAGAAATGCTATACTTCAGGAATAGATTTTAAGTACAAAAAATTTGTAAGCTACATATTTAACTATCTTTTAAAAAAACAGAGTAAGGTATACAACTTTGCACACCAAGGTGCAACTATAATAAGGACTTTCAACATTTCTTTTTGTTGATGCAAATGATCTTAGAAATCATTTTGTCTTTGCCAATTTGATCTCTCACCTCCTCTCAGACATGCAGCCCTCCTGTAACTCCGGGGTTTTGCACATGTTGTTCTCCTGCCTGGAATACCTATATCCTACTCCCACTTCCTGCTCCACCCCATCCTTCTAATTTTCCTGAGAATATCCTTCTCCTCCTACAAGACCTTCCCTGACCCTGCAGGTAGAGCTAATTCTCTGTCCTCTGGGATCCTATGACACTGTGTTTCTGATTCTCTAAAACATATCAGTTTATATCTGTGTTACAGGAAAGAATGGAAAGGACTCTAAGGGAGGGACTATATATATATATATATATATATATATATATATATATATACACACACACACACACATATATGTATGTATGTATGTATTTGTATCTCTGTTTCTTAGTAGAAATAACTGACACAAGTTGGTGTTCCCTAAATATCAACTGAACCATTTAGCCCCTAAAAAACTCTTCATTTTATAGATGGGGTAACCAAAGCTCAGAGAGGTAAAGTAATTTATCCAAGGCAATTCATCTCTACTGGAAGAGAGAGGACTAGAATTCAATCCTTCTTGTTCTAGCTCTCATATTCTTTTTAACATATCCAAAAGTGATAGTCAAGAGATTTAACCACAAATACCACAGAGGCACCAATCACTCAAAATAGATACAAGCAGCATCCTAAGCTCCTGCTCCACCAGATATTAACCCTTTGATTGTGGTGGGCCTGGGACTCCTAGAGTAGCATCTGGAGCAAATGGGCTTCAGGCATGGTGGGACACTCAAGGGACTCGGGGAAGCAGCTATCTGCCACTCAGAAATGGAAGCATATTAGTATTTTAATAACTTACACAGCCACACAAATACATAACAGATGTGTACCAGCCCTGATTACACCCCAATATTGTGCATGTTCCATACCATATGTAAAATGTGGTTGAATTACCCTTTTATCTTTTGTGCCAAGTAAATGACAAGGATTTTTTTCACAACAGAAGATCTTACCCATCTGAAACCTTAGGAGGCTTTGTTGCTTTTCACTTGCTTTTAGTGGGAGTGGGGACAGGGAGGACTGTGTAAAGAGTGTATTTACATCATAGTTGTCAGCAACTGTCAATATTCTCCACAAATTTGAATATTCATTTAATATCTGCCAGATGCTAAGCCTTGTGGTAATTTTTAAGTACGCAGGGATTGTAAATTGAAGGTTTGTGAAATTAAGAAATGCTTGATGATTTGGAAACTGAGAAAACGTAATTTCTAACTATTCTGAATTCTTAGATCCAAGGTTTCCCTTTCACTTCTCTCACACTTGATAAAATGTTACTTTATAATTGTTCTATAGTATTTTGAGGAATTACATTTTGTGCTCCCTTCACTATCAGGCTGTAACCAATTTGAAGAGACAGTGTTTTATTTTTATTTCTGTGCCTTCAAGATAAATATAATATTGGACATACATTATGTACTTAATCTTCTGAGTGGGATTTTCACTTTTCAAACTTACCATCTTCCTTCGCAGTAAAATTATCTGGTGGATTCACAGAGAGAACGTTAGTGTGGGACTTCAAGAGATGAAAAATATCATTCAATTGTTCTCTGTTGATATCACAGTCAACAAAAATCTCAAATTCTGAGCTTCTTCTCTTTGATTTTCGGGACTCAATATGTAATAGGTTCACATGCTTCTCCTGTGTAAAGCAGAGAGTAAAAATACATAGGAAAACTTCAGAAAAGGTAATAGTCTCTGAGCTCATTCCTTTCATTACCACTAAAAAATCAATTCTATGCTTGTGGTGATAGTCAAAATAGAAGAAGGCTGTTTTTAATGCTATCAACAGCAAAATAATTCCCCATAAATATTAAGTACTGCTCAAAAAACTTTGAAAAATTTATCACACCCTCCAGAAACTAATAAAATGACACCCACTAGAAGTCTCTCAAATTGCCAGAAATGAACGGCCTCAAATCAATATACCAAATTTCCTAGATAAAAAGAACCTTTCAAAAATTCTTATAAATAAAAGTGTTTTCAAAAAGTGATATTAGGAGCACCTGGGTGGCTCAGTGGTTGAGCGTCTGCCTTTGGCTCGGGTCATGATCCTGGGGTCCTGGGATCGGGTCCCACATCCGGCTCCCCACAGGGAGCCTGCTTCTCCCTCTGCCTATGTGTCTGCCTCTCTCTCTGTGTGTCTCCCATGAATAAATAAATAACGTCTTTTTTAAAAAGTGATATTAATGTCAGCCCTTTAGAAAGGAAAGCTTCCTTTGCGAATATGCATTTAATAAAATTAGATGAACAGCTTGAACAGAGTATTTAATACCTCAAATCTCTTAAGCTACAAACTTAGTAACCAGCTGAAGCAGATTGCTTCTTCTGCTCTCTTCCCATGCCAGCCCAAGCTGGGTGCCATATGTGCAAACCTGTGGGAGGAGGATATCTTCTCTTACCAATTTGGATAGCTGAGGACCAGCACCAGTGGCATAATAATGAAACATAAGAACAAATTACCCAATATCTAAAAAAATAAGGTTAGAATAGCTGATTTTCAACACTAACAAGTTCAATTTGAATTAACTTGGTGAATACCTATGTAGCCAGGTAAGAGCTGTGAAGCATACAAATGAAAAGCAAGACATACAAGGAGCTTATAATCTAGTTGGCTAACACATGTCAGGCTAAGAGAAAATACAAGTAGTAAGTATTTAGGTGTAGTAGATATTCTGGGAAAAAGCATTATGGGCTAGAGAAAGTAGACATTTCCATGCAGCAGACAGGAACTGAGATGAGTCTTAAAGAATAGTTGGAGTAGGCAGATAGAAGGGAAGGAGGAGGATTCCAAACAGACAGAGCTGTAAATGCAAAGGTAAAGATAAGTAAGAATTATGAGGAACATGAACCAACAGGAAAAAAAGAGTATTTAAAATGTTGGGAAATTGGAATAGGCAGGATTTATCCTGGAACATAGATTTTATCATGGAATCAATAGTAGAAAGCCAGTTACAAAATATACTAGAGTTGATCAGAAATAAAAGAGAGTTTCTGATATATTTTTCTAGCTACATCTCCTGAGGCAAGGGAAATAAAAGCAAAAATAAACTATTGGGACTACATCAAAATAAAGAGCTTCTTCTGCAAAGCAAAGGAAACAACCAAAAAACTAAAAGGCAACCTACTGAATGGAAGAAGATATTTGCAAATGACATATCTGATACAGAGTAAGTATCCAAAATATATAAAGAATTGATAGAACTCAACACCCCAAAAATAAAATAATTCAAATTTTAAAATAGGCAGAAGACATGAACAGACGTTTCTCCAAAGAAGACATCCAGATGGCCAACACACATATGAAAAGATATTTAACATCCCTCATCATCAGAGAAATGCAAATCAAAACCACAATGAGATATCACCTGACAGTTATCAGAATGGCTAATATCAAAAACACAAGAAACAACAAGTGTTGGAGAGGATGTGGAGGGAAAAAGAAACCTTGCATTGTTGGTGAAAATGCAAACTGGTGCAGCCACCCTGAAAAACAGCATGGAGGTTGCTCAAAAAGTTAAAAATTGAACTACCCTAAAATCCAGCAATTGCACTACTAGGTATTTACACAAAAGATATAAAAACACTAATTCAGAGGGTTACATACACCCTTATGCTTGCTGCAGCATTGTTTATAACAGCCAAACTATGGAAGTAGCCCAAGTTTCCATTTATAGATGAATGGATAGAGAAAATGTGGTATTTACCTATAATAGAATATTATTCAGCCATAGAAAAATAATGAAATCCTGCCATTTGCACTGACATGGATAGAACTAGAGAGTATAATGCTAAGCAAAATAAGTCAGAGGAAGATAAATACCATATGATCTCACTCATGTGGAATTTGAGAAATAAAACAAGCAATCAAAGGGGAAAAAAAGAAACAAACCAAGAAACACACTCTTAACTACAGAGGGAAAGTGGGCCAGGGGGATGAGTGAAATACATGAAGGGGATTAGGAGTGTGTTTGTTGTGATGAGCACTGAGTGATGTATGAAAGTGTTGAATCAGTATATTGTACCTGAAACTCATATCACACTGTGCATTAACTATATTTGAATTAAAATTAAAACTTTTTAAAAGTAGAGTTTAATCTATTTCTTGTTAATATTTACAATAAGAATGCATTCATAAATGTTTTCTGAATGATGACTTGAATAAATATAAAGCTAAATTACATTTTTGGAGACAAAGATGTAAAATGTCAATTTTTCCTCAACTACTCTAAGTTGAATACTATCAAAATCAAAATCTTGATGGAATTTGGTGAGGAAATGTAACTAAATAATTTAAAATTCCATCTGGAAGAAAAAGTCAAGAAGATCCGGGAAAATTTACACAAAGTAGAAGTAATAAGTGAGACATTTCCTATCATGTATTTCAATTACAGAAACAGCCACGGAGAAGTTAAGCAGTTTGCCCAAAGACACATAGCTAAAAGGTATCAGAGCTGGAATTCAAACTCAAGCTGTCCTACTCTATAGCCCATGCTTTTAAACCCTAAATTGTAATCCTATTTACCAAAAAGGAAGTCAGAATAATGGATCACATGGATCTTCTTTGAGTAAGATATATATAATCTGAAGAATGAACACACTAAAGACTGGCATAGCCAAAATCTAGGACCTAACTACATTGGGAAGATGGGAGGAAGGGAAGTTGAGAGGGCCACTGGAAAGGGAGCTGTGTCAAAAAAGCTAAGTCTTTACTTCCATTATAGGAAATCATTAGGTAATAGCTAATATCCATAAGCCAAAAAATCATGAAATAGCACAAAAAGCATATTGTTTGTAAACATAGAAGTAGGGGCACCTGACTGGCTCAGTTGGTAAATGAAAGCATGGGACTCTTGATCTCGAGGCTGTCAGTTTGAGCCCCACCTTCAGTGTAGACATTACTTTAAATCTTCAAAACAAACAAACAAAAAAACATGGAAGTAAATTCTAGAATATATAGTTAAAAGAGTTGGAAATAGTTGCCTCCTGAAGGCTGAGGGTAAGTAAAACAAGATGGATACAGAGCTGTATGGGTAGATCTTAAAAACATAGTGCTGAGTAAAAAATAATAATAAAAATAAAATAAAATAAAAAGGATATCCTACAATAAAAATTACATAATTTGCTAATACATGCACACACAAAAACTCTACATATTCTAAAGTACACATAAAAATAATTCCATGTACAGATCAAACATATCAGAGCAGCTGTCTATCAGAAGAGAGAAATGGAGATTGAATAGAATAATGAAATAAAACAGGAGGAGGCTGTATGAATTGATGATGATAAGCTTACACATAATTTGATGTGTATGATTAACTCAACCCTTTGTCCTAAGGTTAACAAAATAAATTAGACTTAAAAATGAGGAGCTATATTTGGGGAATATGAATAATAGTGAAGGGGAATATAAGGGAAGGGAGAAGAAATGAGTGGGAGATATCAGAAAGGGACACAGAACATAAAGACTTCTAACTCTGGGAAATGAACTAGGGGTGGTGGAAGGGGAGGAGGGCGGGGGGTGGGGGTGAATGGGTGACGGGCACGGAGGGGGACACTTGACGGGATGAGCACTGGGTGTTATTCTGTATGTTGGTAAATTGAACACCAATAAAAATTAATTTATAAAAAAAAAATAAATAAATTGGAAAGCCTCAAAAAAAAAAAAAATGAGGAGCTATGAAGGGGTGCCTGGGTGGCTCCATCCAGTCAGTGTCTGATTTCTTAATTTCAACTCAGGTCATGGTCTCAGAGTCATGAGATTGAGGCTTCCCCTACCTTCCTCCCATCCTACCTCCCGCCCCCCACCAATGGGTTCCACACTAGGTGGGGAGCCTGCTTGAGATTCTCTCTCTCCCTCTCCCTCTACCTCTCCCACACACACACACTCAGCATGCGTGCACCGCTCTCTCAAGAAAAAAAGTTAAAAGATGGATTTATGGAAATGGAATTACTGGGTCAAAATATGTGAACATTTTAAGGCTACTAATACATATTGCTTCCTTCCCTATTATACCAATTTATCCTCACACCAAAGGTGTATTTAAGTCCCAAATGCACTGAAGCTTTGACGGTAGGGAACAGTATAATTGTAGAATCTTTATTATTTTGATATCTTAAAAATATGATTAAATATATCATTAATGTCATTAAATAATATTAAATATTTAATATTCTATTTAATTAAAATTGGCTTTTCTGAAATCCACGAAGTGAATCTTTCTTTCCCTATTTCTTTATTAGCTATTTGTATCTTCTCTTCTGTAAATGGCTTGTATCTCTTGTCCATTTGTTAGAATCAAGCAATATTTTAGAAACTAAAGTGCTTAAGAAATTTCTGCCACGCATCTCTGAAGAATTTACAAAAATTCACATTTTAAATATCATTTTAGAGACTCATTTTAGAAGAGTATTATGCGAAAATATGCAGACTGCTTACCTGGAAGATTTTTAGTGCTTTTATAAGTCCACCAATTTCATTCTTCAAGGAAAAAATGAGAGTCGCTCTTCCTCTTTCTAAGGAATTATCTTTGTTTTCCTTATTGTCTTCAATCATGATGAATTTGGTGTCGTTCTCTAAAACAAAGTATGAAAATAGAGAGGTCTAAAAAAGAAGTTGTGCAATATAGACTATATTTGATAATGTTTGAAACCTAAGACAATATTTGATAACACTCTCTGAGTTCTAATTTCCTCACCTGTGAGATGTGGATTTGTAGATATGCTTTGCAAGACTGTAATGAGATCAACATAAGATAAAACATTGCCTATCAACCCTAGACTATAATAGGCATACAATGCATGTTACTGGTTTCCTTTTTTTTTTTCCTAATTCAATTCCTGCAAGGTGTGAGTCATGCCCACTGGCTTCTTGCAGTCTTCCTACTGTGGCCTGAACTGAGCACTCTTCACCTATAAAAGCTTACTTTCCCCCTACACTTTCATCACTTTATTATACTGGGTCTTGAATGTTTTATTCATGCATGTCTTGTCTTTCAACAAGGCATCAAACTGCTTCAGAACAAGACCTTCTATTCCTTTCATAAATTCAAGAGCCTGGGCAGCACTGGACACATGGGGACCACAAGGATAATGGCTAGCCACTAGAATTCTGGCTCCATATAAGTATCTTCTTTCTTCTCTGACTTGGAATCCTCCAGGCAGTGGACTCTGGAAGGCCAATAAGCCTTTTAAACATTATCCTACAAGAGTTATATGATTATGGATCCAACTCTGGTGTGTGCGTGTTGGGGGAGGTAAGGATATTGTGAGGGATGAAAGTGGGATATAACTTTCAACAGAGAAAATACGCTTGAGAAATAAGATCTGGATTTAAAAATGAAAACAGCATTTTGAGGATTTATTCTTACTGGTTTTCTTTTCATTATTAATTTTCCTAATTGCCTAGTTTCATGTTGGAGTTCCAGTGGAATTAATCCTTAACAACTTAAGTTGATATAACCAATTCCACTGTCTTTCATCTGCTTGCACTAACTGCTCCAAGCCTGAAGCAGTACCACCCAGAACAGGAATAATATGCTGCTCTGGGCTTTAAGCCAGATAAACTGGGTCCAATCCCCCACAACTCAAACTTCACTGACTCACAGAAGCCTTCCCAGGCCTCCCTAAGTCCATTCCCCTCAGTGTTCAAGATTGCCAACCATAAACCTCCCATTCATAGCAATGGTCACTGGTGTAGTTATAGTTCTGTTTCAGTGAGTATTTGGTTATGTGCAGAAACACCACAGGTAGAATAAAATTCCTGGCATTTAGTTGAAAGCTGTCTTCTCAGAAGATGAACTAGACATCTACCTTGGCATCTTCTCAAGCACCTATTTATATTACTAAACAGTGTATGGAAATATTTGGAATGTGAAGTCAGACATATCTGTTTATTGGTCTGATGTTTATTAGTATATGACCTTGGGTATGTTACTTAACCTTTCTAATATAACAAAGTTACCGAAACGATTCACTGGAACTCACAACATCCAAAACTATCTCACACACTTTTGGTTTTTTTTTGTTTGTTTGTTTGTTTGTTTGTTTAAGAGAGGGCAAGAGAGAATCTTAAGCAGCCTCCACGCCCAGCATGGAGCCCAATAAGGGGCTCAATCCCACAACCCTGAGATCATGACTTAAGTTGAAATCAAGAGTCTGATGCTTAACCAGCTGAGCCACCCAGGTGCCCCTCTCACACATTTTAAAACACACTAGTTTGACTTAGTATTCTGATGTTTTCCACCACAGAAGAAACTAAGCTATTTAGGGCATCAAGAAAAGACAGAGCTATAATTCAAAGTTTAACCAATACTTATTGATTCACTGAGTTTAAAATCAAAACTGCTTAAATGTTTTTAATCGTGTCAATTAATTCTCTGTAGCTAAAACAATCTTTATGCCAAATACTATAAAACCAAAAGACTGAGTAAGCTTAATAATAATCCGGATTTTTCTGTGACCTGACTTCAATAATGGTAAAATAAATGAAATTTCAACCCAAGCACATTCATGTGAATAAAGTAATACAGCGTTAAGGCAGTAAAGATTTAAAAACAAGACAATTTGCCTCCAATGGATTCACAGACTTATGTATGAGGGAGAGGAAGAGGGAGAAACAGACTTTCCAATAAGCTGAGATCCCAGCTATGATATCTGAGAAGCATACCATCCCCCCCAACCACCATTTTCCACCCTGTAACAAATATCCTAAAGATAAATGGAGGGATCCCTGGGTGGCTCAGTGGTTTGGCACCGGCCTTTGGCCCAGGGCATGATCCTGGAGTCCCAGGATCGAGTCCCGCATCCGGCTCCTGGCATGGAGCCTGCTTCTCCCTCCTACTGTGTTTCTGCCTCTCTCTATCATGAATAAATAAATAAATCTTTAAAAAAAATAAAGATAAATGGAGATGGCTTCCGGCCCATCCATAAGTCTGATCAGGAAGGATTTATGGATGAGAAACAAGAGATTCTAAAAGAGACTTTCAGCTAAAAGAAACTGATCCTTTGGTAAACAAAGTATATGCAGGAAATTCAGAACTGGTAGCTCTCGGGCTAAAAATTCAGGGATGCATTCTCAAAATATATTTTAAAATGTGAAACCTTTGGAGAAATGTATCTAACTATCATTAAAAGGCCATAGACTTTTTTTCCACACAGAGTATGGGTGATTTTGTCCTATAGAGTGCAGATGCAAACAATAAGAAGTATAAAATCATATGGCAAATTGCTATAACAAATTCATCTACAAACCCATCTAGACAAGTTTTATGTGCGTAAATGTCCTTATTTGCAAAATTGGAGGGAGGCTAACTGACACCAATCTCATGGTTGTAAGGAGGATTAAATATATATATATATATATATATATATATAAAGTATAAAACCATTAGAACAGTTGCTGACCTACACGAAGTCTTCAATAAATACTAGCTCTAAAAATGGGAAAGGCATCCCAAATTTCCCTGTCTTCAAAAAAAGATAAAATGTTAAATGTAATAAAATTGACATTCTAAAATCCTCTGGCTAAGAACTTTTCTTGCCCTGGTTGTTAAGCATTTTGCAAGATGGTAAAGATTGTTTTATGGCATGAAATGTAAGTATTCTTTCGTCTTAAAGTGATTTTCAGTTTCATTAGTTTATTTACTATGAAACCCCTAAAATATATTAAGTTCCAAATCTCAAGTGAATAATTTAGAAATTCATTTGTAAACAAATGAAGACTCTAGTCAACCTATATTTACTAAGTCCCCATTTTCCTGTATATTGTCACTATACTGTGCTGAAGAAAAGGGATTCTGCAAATCTAAGCTACTTCTTAGCCCACCACCATGTTTCATAATGAAAGCAAATTTCAACAACAGGGAACAAAGATCAGAGAACAGTAAAGAAAGGTGATTTTTGCCAGTCAGTGGGAAAACTGACAGATTTTCAGATCTCCTGACAGTTCATCCTTCAACAATCTCTCAGAGTTTAGAATGCAACTCTTCATATAAAACTATATAAAGATTTCCTTTCACATTTCAAAATTGGCCCTTAAGCTCCTCTAGGAGCCATTGTAAAAAGGTAGTAACAGTCATGACTGGTTTCACTCCACCCTTTTGGGTTTCATAATTCTCTCCTCTTTCCCTGGTTCTGGAATGGGTCTAGTTTTGCCACCAACATCTCATCAGTGGGCTAGGGCACAGAAGGGTGAAGGATACGTTAATTAAATATTTACTATACACAAAGAGTAGAGGTCAGGGTGTTTACATTGACTCTTCTCTCCCATAAGTTTAGTCAATAACAAATATAATTTAAATTTATCTAATCTAAGAAGCCCAAAGCACTATCAAATTGAAATATTTTGAAAGCACAGATGCTGTTTGAAGACAGAACTAAAAGCCATGAGAAGGACTGGTGTGGATGGAGAGAATCTTCCATAGAATCTTGTTTTTCTTTTCTGACAGGGAGAAAGGAATGAGAATGAAAGTGGAGATGAAATAGAAAAGAAAACAGTGCCCATGAACAACATTTTCCTAGGAAATAAAGGCACTGGTGAGGAAAATGAAAAGAGAAGACACATCCCACCTGAAGATAAGCTAATATGAACTCTAGTGTTGAAATTCATAAACCACAGGTTATGGCTTTGCAGAAACACCTCTAGTTACTTTAAGCTGTGCTCACATCTACTTTTAAAACAATAAATGGGGTGCCTGGGTGGCTCAGCAGTTGAGTGTCTGCCTTTGGCCCAGGGCATGGTTCTAGGATTCGGGATCGAGTCCCACCCTGGGCTCCTTGCAGGGAGCCTGCTTCTTCCTCTGCCTGTGTCTCTGCCTCTCTGTGTGTGTGTCTCTCATGAGTAAAAAAAAATAAGATCTTAAAAAAAATTAAAATAAAACAAATAAATGAATTCCACCCTTCTTTGAGAATTAATTGATGGGCATAAACTTTTACTGGATAGATTAGAAAATTCATCTTCAGCTTTTCCCCCAAGCCAACTAGACTAGAACATCAATGGGGATGGGGAATTAATTTTAAACACTGAAAACCAAATGTCGGTAGCAAGGTTGGATCTGAACTACTATCACTATATGTCAATTGCAACCCTGCACTGGGTTAGGGTGCAGGTGATAAAGGTAGGTGTGATGCTAAGAGGCTTTGCATCTGAAATGCCCTTTTCTTTGGAGATCTCCAAGGGACGGTCCCCTTAATGGGAAAAAGAAAGAAGAGATGTTGCTATTTGGTCAAGAGGAAGGAAAGGAAGAAGAATGCATTTATAGTTTGCTAACACAGAGGAGTCACACAGACTTGAGTTCAACTCAGAACTTCCCGGGAAATGTAAAAATGCAAGAAATACCCACCTTACAGGGGCTGTCGTGAAGGTGAAATCAGATGATGTGTAGAGAGTCTGTCCTTACACAGCAGGCCCTCAAAGATTGTGTCTTTTCTTCCCAAAGAGGGTAGGAGGAAAGAAGAGTCCTCGCAGGGGTACAGCTGGGACTCCCCAGATCCAGATCTCCACGGGTGGTTACTTCGTGGGAGAGTGAGCCTGCCCCCTCCCCACGCTGGCCCAGCACCCGCAAATCAGCGGCGGTGGTCCCTGGTCCCTGGTCCCGGCGGCAAGGAGCCACCTGCCGACCTGCGCTGCCCGCCTCTTTATAGGACGCGGGAGTCGGAGCGGACCAATGGGCGCCCGAGGCGGCCGGGCAGGGGCCAATGAGAAGGGCCGGGCGGGAGCGTGGCCCGGGCGCTGACCTCGGCTTTGGTGCTGACGGTCCCCGCCAGCCTGCGCCTCGCCTTTTAGCTGTAATCTGACTCGTGTTTTAATTAAGCTAATGCCAGGCCAGCCTTAACTACGTAAGTCTAATATTAAACAATCCAGGGTTGGAAATTCCCTCCAAACTCAGTTGACATCTGTTGACATAATGACCTTCTCTAGGCTCCTCTGCTTCTCCCGGTTGGCTCCAAAGCAGAAATTCCCGCACCCCGCTCCTCCCCAACCTCCCACATATTTCTGTGCTTTGGGGCTATTTGATAGATAGCCCATCCCCACTTCACCATTCTTTTGGTGCCTTCCCTTGTTTCTTGAGGAAGAACAACTGTTTAACTTTTTAGAAGAGAAGCGCTCAATGCGCTTCCAATTAAAGGAATTTTAAAGCTGCAAGCAGATGAGCATGCTATATTAGCAGAAAAAAATATGTGAACGACATGACACAGGAGCCCCCAAATTGGGCTAGGTTATTTTTTGGTTGAGTGCTTAGTCCATTAGATACTTTGTAGTCCAAAGGACTACAGATGTAATGAATTATAGTGTAAAATATTTTTCTTCAATTCTCTTAAAATTTAAGTTTATTGATATATAATTTACATACAGTAAAAGTCACCCTTTCGAGATGTATGGTTCTGTGTGTTTTGACAAACATGTACAGTTGTGTAACCACCAATCAAAATGTAGACATTTCCATCGCCTCAAAAAAAGTTCCCTTGTCTCAATCCTTCATCTATCTTCAAAACAAGCAATGTAACATCTTTGAATCTGTCTCTGACCTGCCTTCCTCCCTCTATCTCTTGTAAGGACATTTGTAATTACTTTCCGTCGACCCAGATAATCCAGGATAATCTTTCCATCTCAAAATCCTTAATTTAATCACATCTGCAAAGTCCCATTTGCCAGGAAAGGAAAACATATAAATTCATAGGTTACAAAGATTAAGACATGGACACCTCATTACCAAAATTAGAAGCTTCGAGTGGTGCCCAGATGGGAAATAGTCTTTCTCCTTTTGTTTGTACTATCTTCTAGATCTGTGAAAAATCTTTGACAAGGAGTCTTCTGATCCTAAGATCTGCCTTTTCAGATATTAAAAGTACTGGTTCCATGGATGGTAATGAAGAAAACTTCATTGCACTCCCTGGATCTTCAGCAGAACATATTTGAGAGGGGACACATCCTAACTTCCTGTTTCTCATTTGCTAAGCTGCCTTGGTGGTATCTTTGAATTGGTCCTCCTTGATCTTTGCCAGCTCCTCCTCATCTTCCCTCCAGATACCCAAGGTCCTTCTAAGCAAGGATCTAGGCCCTCTTCACTCCATCTATATACCCTTTTCCTTGTCCATGTCATCCTCTCTCATGTTTTTAAATGCCCTTGGTATGCTAACAATTCCAAAATATATATTCCAAGACCAAGCATTCCTTCTGAACTCCAGACCTTTATATCCAATAGCTCATTTTATATTTCCACTTCCATAACACATTGGCATTTTAGCATATCCAAAAGACCTTAGAAAGTAACAAGTGTTGGTGAGGACGTGGGGAGATTTGAACAGTTGCACACTTCTGGTGGGAGTATAAAATGATTCGGTCATCGTGAAAAGCAGTTTGGTGATTACTTAAAAAGCTAAACAAAAATTAACATATGACCTGATAATTCCACATTTAGGTATACACCCAAAAGAACTGAAAACAGACTCTAAACAAATCCCTAAACACAAATGTTCATAGCACCATTAATCATCATAGCTGAAAGGTAAAAACAAAAGTCCATCCAAATGTCTGCCGGTGGATAAATGGATAAACTATATATACAGATTTTTTTTAATTTTTATTTATTTATTTATGATAGTCACACACACAGAGAGAGAGGTAGAGACACAGACAGAGGGAGAAGCAGGCTCCATGCACCGGGAGCCTGACGTGGGATTCGATTCCGGGTCTCCAGGATCGCGCCCTGGGCCAAAGGCAGGCACTAAACTGCTGCACCACCCAGGGATCCTGATAAACTATATATATATATAAATAATATAGCAAAAAATATTCAGCCATAAAAAACAGTGAAGTACTAATCCATGCTAAACCTGAATGAACCTGGAAAACGTTATGTTACCTGAAAAAAAAAGTAAGGCACAAAAGGTCACATATTGTATGATTCCATTTATAGGAAATATCCAGAATAGGCAAATCCATAGAAACAGAACACAGTGTGGTGGCTGCAAGGGCAAGAAGGGGAGACAAGAAGCAACTGTTTAATGGGTACAGGTTTTATTTTGGGATGATGGAAATGTTTTGGACTAGTTAGAGGTAGTGGTTGTACAACATTGTCAATGTACCAAATGCACTGAATTGTTCAGTTTAAAGTGATTAATTTTATGTTATGTGAATTTCACCTCAATAAAAAAGATAAATCATTTCCCTGTCTGCCTCAAGTCTCCTTCCTTCCTGCATATGCTTCTTTTTCATCTCCTTCATCCCACAAATGAACAAATTTGGTCTCTTCTACCTCTACTATATACTTGAACTCATCCACTCCTCTCCATCTCCTCTGCCACTATGCCAGTCCAATCCACCACCATCTTGTCTCTGAAATACTGCAATTATATCCTCACTGGTTTTCCCTTTTCTTCCTCCATTCTCATTATTAAAATATGCCAAAAACTATTGTTGAGTCTACACAATAATTTTTGCCACATTTTACAAATGCAAACGACAATCATGTTACTATACTGACCATAACCATAAAATGGCTCCCCATTATTCATAGGATGAAGTTTATTTATTATTTTTTTAAAAGACACATTTATTCAGTGTCATGACCAGACTATTACATTTAGCAATCAACAGCATGGGTACAAGAAAAATCTACATTAAAATATTTTGTTGGAATGCTTTATACTTTCCAGAACAGAAGCTAAATAGAAGCTAAAATAACCTGCTATTCAGTTAGTCACAAATACAGTCCTTGAGTTTTATGCCCAAACACATGAGTATTGTCTGAAACATGTCTTCTTTGTAGCAGCTCATCTCTGTGCTTGGCTGAGTTCATAAATCTGTTGTAATCCATAGCTTCCCTGCCACTTTTCTGGCTCTCTTCTCCTGTTAAGCTTTGTTTCCTGGCAGTAATTAAAATCTCCTGCCACTGTCATAGCTACTGCTGCTGCTGGAACCACCATAGCCACCTTGGTTTTGTGGTTTGGTAAAGTATTGGCCTCCACCACTATAGAGGCCAGTGCTTCTGCCTCCAAAATCTCCTCCTTTCATGGGTCTAAAATTTGAAGGCTGACTGTTTTAATTGCCAAAATCATTACAGTTTCTGCTACCTCCAAAGTTGCTTCCATCATTACCAAATCTGTTACAGCCATCTCCACTGCCTCCATATCCACTACCACCTCAACTGCCACCAAAGCCACCTCACCCACCGAAGTTTCCTCTATCAAAGTTGTCATTCCCACCAAAACCATCTCCATGACCACCACCAAAGTTTCCAGAACTACTTTGACCTCTTTGACTGGATGAAGGACTAGCCATCTCTTGCTTAGGTAGGGCTCTCCTTACTTCACAGTTGTGGCCATTCACAGTATGGTAGTTTTGAATGACAGTCTTGTCTATAGAGCCATGGTCATCAAATGTTACAACAGTAAAGCCTCTCTTTCTGTCCCTGCCTTGGTCAGTCACGATCTCAATCACTTCAATTTTTCCCATACTGTTCAAAATAATCCCTCAGATGATGTTCTTCAGTGTCTTCTGTAATGCCACCAACAAAAATCTTTTTCACGGTTAAGTGGCCAACAGGTCTATGAGAATCTTAAGACAGCCCTCTTTGGTTCCACAACTCTTCCATCCACCTTGTGTGGCCTTGCATTCAAAGCTGATTCCACCTCCTCCACAGTGGCATAGGTGACAAACCCAAAGCCTCTGAAGCACTTGGTGCTTGGATCTCTCATATTCACACAGTCTGCAAGCGTTCCCCCATTGTTCAGAATGGCCCCTCAGTCTCTCCTTTGTTGTTTCAAACCTCAAACCTCTGATGGAGAACTTCTGCAGCTTTTCAGGCTCTTTGGGAGATTCTGACATAGACATGACAGTGGTAGGAGAGGAGACTTTAACAGGACTTACTAGCGGCATCCACCGGCCAAAAGCCATAGGAAGAACCTTAAAGTCTTTTTCATCATCTCCAAAGGCCTCCAATCTGGCCCTTAGGCACCTCTCTGGCTTATTACCCTATCACTCTCCCTTCCTTCACTGCATTCCATCCGCTGCCTTTTCACTCTGCAAAGCCCCTTCCCATTTCAGGTCCTCATATGCTTACCCTGAAGATCTCCACGCTCATACCCACAGCCTTGTCTCTTCACCTGATTAACTTCTCCCACCCTTTACCCAGGTTTCCACTTAAGGGTCAATTCTTTCCCTGAAGTAAACTGTCCCCCAGTCTAAATTAGGCTCCCCATTTGCCCCTTTCTCACACCCTGCCCTTTTACTCTAGAGCACTTATAACAACAGTTATTACTGTTTGTGTGACTTCATTTACTTCTATCTCCCACAAGGAAAAATTTTTTTGTTTCTGTTGGTTTTATTGTTAAATCTCTGTTGGCTATGCCAGTGCCTGGCTTGTAGTAGTCTCTCAGTGCATTTGTTCAATTCATGACAACTGAATGATAAGAAGCTATGTTCAAATACATGTGCATATATGCAGTCTAGCATTTTCGTAGAACATATTCCATTTGTGCAATACTACCAGACTGCCTTCCAAAAAATTATACCAACTTACATCCCTATTCCAAGAATATAAAACATCCTCATCCCACCAACAGTGGATGGATGGTATTAATCTTAATTTTGACAATCTGAGTAGCAAAGACAAGTATCTAGTTTTTAATTAGCATTTTTTCTAATTATTAGTGGAGCTGAGCATCTTTTCAGACATTTGCTCACTTGTGAATTTCCTATCACTGCTCATTCTTTCATGGGCTATTTTTTTCTTATTGATAAGTAGGAGCTCTCTAGATATCATGGATAGTAACTATTATATGCATCGCCATCTCCTAAGCCTTTCATTTGCCTTTAACTTCATTTCAGATGTCTTATATGTTACAACTGTTTTTATAAAGTCAAATCAACCTTTTATGCTGGACGGCCCCCCAGTTACCCTGTTTGCCCTCCTCCCAGTTCTATGGTGGACAGGGAGAGATCAGTTGTGCGTGTGGGGCACAAGAAATTAAGAGTAGAAGCAGGGAGATTAGCTGAAAGGCTACTAAAGGGGCCCAGCTGAGATATGATGCTGGATACGGGTATAGTGCAGATGAAAAGAATGAAGAACCTACAACCTGAGGATGTTCTTCCGAGGTGAAGTCAATAGGATCAGCTGATGGTAGGAGTAGGGGGACTGGTAATGGAAACTGAGTTTCAAGGATGGTTTATAGGCTCTTTACATGGCAATTGGGTAGATTGTGGTTGCACTTACTGAGATGCAGATGGGTGGCAGGGGAGCAGGTTTGGTAAGGTGGAGAAAATTAAGTCTTGATTTCGACTTGCTAGGTTTGATATGCCTCCTAGCAATCCGAACAAAAATGTCAAGTAGGCATTAAGCAATGGGAATCCAAAGTTCAGAAAGAGATCATGAGCAGAGATATAAATTTGGAAGTCACTGGTATAATGATCATACATAAAGATAGTACATAAAATCACAGGGCCAGGAGAAATTTCCTACAGAGAAAATGTATCAAGAGACAAGAAAGAGGCTCAGTACTGGGCCCTGGGGCATGCCAACATCCATAGTCTAGGAAACAGAGGAAAAGGAGGCTGAAGGGCTGGACACCAGGAAGGGAGAAAACTCAGGTGAACATGGTATCTAGAAGCCAAGAGGAGAAAGTGTTTTAAGTGTTTCAAGTTGAGGGCAGAAATATAACATGGATTCAGCAACAGGGAAGTCATTGGGATCCCTGATAAGAGCAATTTAATCATCAGTGATGTGGGACAGAGGGAATCCAGTTTACATGAGCAGAGGTAAGATCCTACCAGAATAGGAAATACTAAAGAAAAGAATGATCCAGTAAGGGAGAGGAAATGGATTGATTTAGAAAGCGGGAGAACAACTCTCATGAACAACTCTCAGCAAAGTCCATCCTACTGATCTCATTAGTTCTAACAGGTCAGTCAGGTGAGTCTCTTGACTTCACAGGCACACAATCGTATCATTTGAAAAGGCAACTGAAAGAAAAATAATAGCGCTTTTCAAATAAGTGATCATCATAAAAGTCAGCATGGTGGTTTGATTTGGGGGAAAGCAGGAGTTACAACTGAGAGCGGGCATATGGACGGGCTTCTAGTTGATTAGCAAAGTTCTATTTCTTGAGTTAGGTGAAGGATATAGGAGTATTGCTTTTTAATAATTCAATAAGGTGCACATTAATTTCATGCAGTTTTCTGTTTCTGAGTTTTATTTGACGAGAAAATGATTAACGACAAACAAGTTGTGTAAAATAATAGCATTTTTTATCCTTTCTTTTCTTTTTAATATTTATACCTTATATCTGTTTTTCATCCTACTGTATCAGGTAGGGCTATGAAAACAATGTTTAGTGATAGTATCCTGTTTTGTTCCAGACTTTAATGGCAATGTTTCTAATGTTTTAATTAAGAATCATATTTACTATAGGTATGTTAAGTTTTATTTCAGACTGTACAGGGGTTTTTCTCAGAAATACACATTAAATTTTATCAAATGAATTATTGGCATTTACTGAAATGATCACATAGCTCTTTTTTTAAATCTATTAATCTATTAAAAGATTTCCTAACATTAAATATTTGTAAGATGAGTGTTTATATTTGTAAGATAAACTCGCTTTGGTCATGATGGGTTTTTTTTAAAAAATGTGTATAATTATTATATATCTTTTAATACAGCGCTAAATTTTATTTGCTGGCATTTTGTCTAGAGTTTTTACATCCACATGAATAGAAAAACTGGCCTGTAGCTTTCTTTTGTATGACTGTTCTTATCCAGTTTGCTTAACAGGGTTTTGTTAACTCTGCAGAATAATTCAGAAATTTCCCACCATTTTCTGTTGTCTTGAGATAGAAACAAGAGTAGTTCTTTTGCTACTTTTCCAATGTGAATATTATTAGCCTTTTAAGGCTTTCTGCTTCTTCCTGAGGTAATTTTAGTATTGAACATTTTCCTAGAAAATTATCCATTATTTAAAGGTTTCCACGTGGTTCCATTCTTTTAGTTTCTACCTTAATTTTTCCCCCCTTTATTACACTAGAGCACCAGAGTCAGAGAATGTGCCTGTCTGGTTTCTACTTAGGGAAATTAATGAGAATGTTCTTTGTAGCTCATTGCAGTGCATATTCCATTAAATTTGAAAAGAATATGAATTCTTCATTTGGGGATATGTAATAAACAGGGTAGAGAGCATCATGCTGACACAATAAAGGGTTCTTTCTCTCTTACTCTAAGTCCAACACCCACTGGGAGCCGCTGCAGGGCAGCTCCCCTCCATGTGCTTCTCTAGGTGGACGGTTACTCAGGGATTCAGGTGACTTCCATCTTGTGCCTCGACCATCTCAATCTATGACTGTCACCAGAGACGAAAGAGAATGGTGAGGTGGCACATTAGCTCTTAAATGCTTCTTTCATTGGCTAAGGCGAATCACAATGCCCCTCCTTACTGCAAGACAGCTGCCAAGTCTAGTCTTCCTATAAGCCTAGGAAGAAGATGAGAACCAAATATTAAGAGACCAAGTATTTTTTACTGTAAGGTGCAAAGAATCTATAAAGGTGAGCATTTAGAGCATAGGAGTTAAGCCATGGGCTGTGAGGCCAAATGCTTCTGCCATTTACTTAGCTGGGTGACCTCGGGCAAGTTACTTAACTCGTTCATGCCTTGGTTTCTCTTTCTGTAAAGTGAAAATATAATGGCACGTCTGCTTCAAAGGACTGGAATCCTCATAACAAGCCTTTGAGAGAGGCATGCTATTATATTCGTTGTGTCACTTAGAAGATAACCCAAGTGTCTCTTTAAATTCTTTTGCTTTGAATTCTACTCTTAGTTTTCTATTCCTGCCTTCTATTTTATCACTTAACCTAGTTTTCCTTTGTCATTTTCTTTATTGTGTGTTGTCCCCTTTGTCTCCTTTAAACAACATAAAATTGATTTTGTCTCAACAGAAAAATCTTTACCCTTTAACAATGAGATTTAACAGATTTGAATCATGGGTACATTTAGTCTTAACATGAATTATTTTTTTTTCCTTTTGCAACCGGATTTTTGCTAGATTGACCAAATTTTCTTTGCACCTTTCCCTTTTGTAATCTAGTGGTTTAGAAATTCCACATTTTTTCCTTTTTCAGTAGTAATTTCCTTGAATGCTTAATAAACAATGCATATGATCCTGTCAATACCAAGATTAATCATTATCTATAATCTCTCTCCTTAACAAGACAAGGAATTTAGAATGTCCTTGTTTCTTTTCTCCCCTGCCCACTCTATCTCAAACTTCCTAACATAATACCTCGCTCATTCGTTCAACAAATCTCTATTGCGCCTCAAATATATTGAAATCACCTGGAATTTTATTTGCAAATTGTTATTAGTACATTAACGTTTAATGATTGCATCAAATGCCACATTACCATCGATTATTTGATCTCAACTAACAATTTTCCTGGTTTATTAGTTCATTGCTTGTAGAGAATAGTATTCTTTCTGACGTTGTGGATCCATTTCCTCTTCCTCTGTTAACAGAACCTATTTCCTCTCAGGACTCCCTCTGGACTCTCACTCTCAGTCCACTTGCTTTGCTTGTACTTCATTCTATCTCTGCTCGCCCACTCTTAGAATAGTCACATGACTCTACACTGGTCTGTCAGAGAATTGCTAGCGTTTAGCCAGATTAAGGGAGGCGGGCAGTCAATGGTGGTCAGATGATTTAATTTTTTAAGATTTTATTTATTTATTCATGAGAAACAGAGAGAGAGAGAGAGAGAGAGGCAGAGACACAGGCAGAGGGAGAAGCAGGCTCCATGCAGGGAACCCGATGTGGGACTGGATCCTGAGACTCCAGGATTTCACCCTGGGCGGAAGGCAGGCACCAAACCACTGAGCCACCCAGGGATCCCCCGCATGACTTAATTTGGACCAATGAGAACCAGGCCCAAGAACTTGTTCACAATTTAGAAGAAGAGAGATTCTTTTATCTTTAACCTTGAAGGATGACAACTAATGAAAGTCATCCAGAGTTATTGAGAGTGATACCAACATGGAGAAGAGTGCTACTGAAAGATAAAGAAGAAGCAGGACCTAATGATATTGTCTGAATATCTGGAACCAGCCACACCTGAAGCAATGATTCCCTTTTTATGAAGTGAAAGGGTTCTGACCCATAAGTTAGTTTCTTCTATCCTGTGAATTAATTTTTTATTTTCTTGAAGTAAATCCTTGAAAATTTTTTTCCAAAAGATTGCATGGATATTTATACCTTCAGAATACTCGTATGACCAAAAGTGTTCCAGTTCTGGAAAACTGCTATCTTTGTCCCTTCGTGTGTCTCCTTGGGAAAATAACAAAGCTTATACAGCATTTTGTATGATGGCAGTTCAATGTTCATGTAATATAGGAAAAGCATTTTTAGGTAAGAAAATAGGTTGTATAGTCATATTTCAATTCAGATTTCAACTCATCCATTTACTGCGTGACCAGACAAATTTTGTAACCTCTCTGAACCTTTCTTCGTTCAGAAAACAGAGACATTATTTCCCTCATAGGATTGTTGTATTCAGATTATGTAAGTAGCTAGAATGGCAAGAGGTGTACTGTGCTAGCCTTAAAAATCTTTGGTCAACTGGATAAATTTCTCTCTGTAAACAGTAGGTTTTAAGGGAAAAAAAGGCTGTGATCAATCTAAGGTTTGGGCAAATTAGCTGGCAAATGAAGAATGAACTCTGGTAGAGAGGCAAAATGCTGTCAAGCTGGGCCATCTTAATAATCCTGGAGAAAAGTAATGACACCTAAAGGAAAGGTTTCCAGGAAAGCAGATGTCCAGGATGATGGTGGGTTACACAGAATAATGCATAAGACAGGGAGTAGAGAATATATAAAATGTGCCAACCAGATTTTATTGGAGATTTGGGTAGGGAAATTTTAAAGGATGGTCCTAAATTTTAAATTAAGCATCTTAATGGACAGAAATCTATTAATTAAGGGGTGAAAATAAGAACAAAAAATTTTTAAGAGGAAGATTAACTCAGCATGAACATGCTGATTGTGATTCTGAGTTGTATGAGGATCATTCTGGGGAGGTGTTTGGCAAGCAGTTGAGATCAGCCTGTGGCATCGTTTTATTTTCATCCCATAAATATCTTCACCCCTACAACTATGCTATATGCATGGCAGTTCAGGAGAGGTTAAAGTTGAAAGGTGTAATTTTAATATTGTGCTAATGTACAGTTTTGTTTTAAAGTGATGTTTCTGGACATAATAGTTAACCTACTTGTGGGCAACTCCTGTTTTCCTCCATCCTATTTTAAGTTAGTGCACACCACAATTGATGTAAAATGTTTAACCCTACATATATTTAATTTTTATTCTTATGAAAAATAAAAAATTGTAACTTAGCCAGGTGCTTTTGTTTCATATATGATTATGTATGTAAATTCCCTAGATTTGGTCCTAGCATAGAAGCACTCACTAATTGCCAAGTTTCCTTACTTTTCCCTTTTCTGTGGCTCTCCAATACAGAAGAATATCACCACAGACAAGAAAATTTATTTTAATATGTTTTAACCCCAAATCGTTATATGAATGCCTCATCAAAGTTTGCAAAGTCACACTAGCATTCACGATCTGCACAATTATCTTTTAAAAGTTGCAATTCGAAGATGTTACACTTCTAAGATGGCAAAGGACATGTTGACTTTTTAGTGTTGAGTTGTTGAGGAATATATTAAATGTGGGTGTATACTGTATAAAATGTATGGAGAACTTTTCTTTTTTATGCAGTAAGACTAAAGTACAAACAGTATGCACCCCTCAGAGAAAATCATTCTCTGCAAAGTTGTTCTGAGGCTCATCTATAAGGATTTTAATACCATGCTTTAAAGAAATTGAAGATCTAAAATGCATAATTTCTTTTTCTTTTTTAAGATTTTATTTATTTAAGAGAGAGAGAGAGAGAAAGAGAAGCAGACTCACCACTGAGCAGGGAGCCTGAAGCAGTACTCGATCCCAGGACACTGAGATCATGACCTGAGCTGAAGGCAGACTAAGCCACCCTAGTGCCATAAAATGCATACTTTCTAATTGTCTTGTGACTGGAGACAGGTAAAAGGAAAAACTATTTGGATATCACAATGTGGCTTATGTGTATGATTAAAAAATCCTTTCAGAGTAAAAAAGAATGTTTTTTCGGGTAAAAAAAAAAAAGTAGGCCCGAAGTAAAAGTTGTGCTTTTTATTCTTCAGTGTGTGTGTGTGTGTGTGCATGTGACAAACTGCTTTTTTTCCCTAAAAAATTCTTAAATTTATATAATGCTTCCCATTTCACAAAGTACTTTTATTGATATTGTTTACTTTGGTCCTTAAAGTAATGGAGCCTCAGAACAGTTCAGTGACAAATAAAATAAGATGAAATCAGAGAGGGAGACAACCATAAAAGACTCTTAACCATAGGAAACTGAGGGTTGCTGGAGGGGTGTGGGTGGGGAATGGAGTAACTGGGTGATAGGCATTAAGGAAGACACGTGATGTAATGAGCACTGGGAGTTATGTAAGACTGAATCACTGGCCTCTACCTCCGGAACCTATAATACATTATATGTCAATTGCATTTAAATAAAATTTTTATAAGTGGGGAAAATTTTTAAAAATAAAATAAAACCCATGCTCTTTAATCTGTCAATAAAATTTCCATACATTTGTTCTAAAAAAAAAAAGTTCAGTGACTTGTCCAAAGTTATACAGCTTGTAAATAGCATAAAAAGAACCTGAAACTAGCTGGTCTGTCCCCTCTGGGCTGTTTTACTCACCATGCTACCACTTCTAAGATGAAACTTGGTTGAACTCCCATATGTGTTTAGTTTAGATTTTGTCATTTAATTAAAGGGGATCTCTGAAACAAACTTCAACCATCCTCCAGAAACCAAAATCACAGGGCAGGGGAGGAGGGGGTGCTTCCTGAGATTACTCTTGTCCATGGATTATAATTATTTGTTTCCTTGTTTCTCTCCTTTACCATAAACTCCTCAAGAGCAAGGACTGCGCTCATCCCTAGAGCCGGGTATCCAACCAACACAGGAGCCTGTTACAGAGAAGGTACTCAATAAGTAATTATTCAATATATGTTTGTGGAGAAATAATGAATGAATGAATACAAATGTGAGAGAAATGAAAAATGTGATGATAAAACAAAATGCTCACTGTAATCCTTAATCAGAAAGGTCAAAGCCCCATGTATGTGTCTGAGTCTGAATCAGAGACTGTTTCTATAAGACCTCAGATGTTACAGACCATATGGGACTCCACCCATGTTCAAATGCAAAGTAATCTAATGAGGCAAAGGGATGAAGGAGACAGATCAGGCCAGGACATAATCTCTTTTGAGTCCTCAAGATCCAAATCTACTAAATCTTCCTCCAAAAAGCACAGTAATCTTCACAACATGACACCTTCAGAGAGCACTCATCTCTGATAACACCCGAATGGCTTTACGGGAAGAGCTGTGTCCAACTCAAAGCTGTTTACACACAGCTTTATGCAAGTTTCATTCCAAATCTACTTCAATTTTCAATTACACTTTTAAAAATTACAATTGGAAACACTACTTTTTGTTTGAACAACTTTGTCTCATCATATTACTACAAGAAATGTTGGCCTGTGGTCATTTCAAACACACTGAGCAAAACAGCCCAGTCAGTACTGGTCATGACAAAGCCTTCTATTTGCTATGTATTATAGCTTACCTAAAGTCACACTGAGTGACAGGGGGGACCAGAGTCCAAGGTCTCACTTAGCCCAGGTAATTTTCACTTCAATGTACCATAAAATTTCAAGCAATGGACTACAGAGCCCAAATGATTTTTTTTTAGTTTCTTCACGTTTTTAGCCTTCTCTGACTTTGGATTCTAAGTCACAAGAAGCCTCCCTTGTCTGTTATTAACAGATAATTATGAAGCACCAAATGCTATCCAGAAGAGTCAGGGCATTCCAAGTCCAGAAGGTAGGACCTTCATAAAAGACATGGTGAATGCAGCACTCCTCCTCACATTAATAAAGCAAACTGCGAGAAAACACCATTAACTATGGAAATACAGAGCATTCCAAATACTTAGGCAGTGCTTGTTGTTCAGATGTTCAAGGAGGAAGGAGACTATCTTACAGCATTTGAAAACAACTGTGCGTAGAGAAATGGGCCCTGCTGTCCAGGCACACTTGGTTCCCCCAATGTCTGCTATCTTGATGTTTGCTTTGTACTGTTCAAAGAGGCATTATCACCCCTCTCATTCAATGCAACTAGTCATTTCTCCTACAAGTCAAACAGCATTTGTTGGGGCCAAAGAAAGCAAAGCCAGTCACATTGGTCTAATTAATGATCTCTGAAGCTTTTACGAAAGGGTGTCACTGAGTCTACACCAGGGAAAATGAGAAAACTTGATTAACCCCTTCCTCCTTTGTATTTCTAACTGAGCTCATGGTAGTGTGGCCAAGTTTTTACAACAATCAGGAAGATTCTCAAAGAATCTACATGTGACCATCTGGAAGAATCAAGAAAAAAAAAACCACCATATGGAGAAAAAAGGAATGCTACTCCTGGGGTTAGTTGGAGGCACCTTTTCTTAGGTGTCAGATAACAGAAGACTTTATAGGTTCCACATTGTGACAGAAATTAATTTTTAAAAGCCCCAGTCTTTCCTTACAAAGAGAAGCAGCCATGCCTTTAATCTGCCTCTAGTCATCACTGAGGACTCTGGCTTATGTATTATGTAACTTTTTCCTTGGAAGGTAGCAAAACCACTGATACTCAGATGTGTAAACAACATGGATATGACCTGCTAAGTAGGCATTGATACACCTAAGGGGCCCAGAAAAGGAAGCCTCAAAGAACCCAGGAGTAGACTGTACGTTGTAGATGATATGAGTAAATCAGCTCACACGGCCACTTAGCAAGTTCACAGACACTTCAAAACGCTCCTGCACAGTGAGCTGCTTCATTCTTTCCTCTTCAGGCTGTGTGCATGCTCATCCCATTGAGAGTCAGGGACACACACTCCTGGATGTTCACCTGGCCCAAGGCAAAGAAGCAGAAATTCCACATGTGACCATTTTGTTTGCCAACTAGCCCACATATACAGCAGAAGAGGTTATTGTTTGTCTCTGTAATAAAATCACTGAGTAAATTTTGTAGAGTTTTGAATCAGCCTCATAAGCGTCACCAGGCAACTCCCCATAGGAAAGACAGGAAGATGGTGAGGTACAGAACTCCAGACACACAGAAAAGAACCAGTGTGTCTCTTGCAAAGGACTGGTGCTAGTAATGCTATAAACCTCATGCTAACCATGAAATCCAATCATAATACAAAACCCCAAAACCCAGGCAACCCTGACACTGGTAGCAACCAATTCTACTCCAAAGTAGAGTTCTTTCAAAAGTACTGCAACTATCCACTGCCAAGGCCATGGACCAAAACACAAGAGGGACAAACCTACAAAAAGTAACATGTGTTGCTTATAATAGTTTAGCTTTTATGTGGTGATAGCCATAGGAGCACTGTTAATCTGCATCTTTCTGCCAAGTCATACCTCTGAAAAGCTCATGATGGCTAAGTAACCTGCTGACTAGACTAAGACTTCCTCAAGGATACAAAAGGTCGGATCCAGGTTTTGTGCCACCTGAACCTTATTCCATTTGGGAGACCTGTTCAAGAAAAATACCAAATTTCACAGCTGAAATTGTTAGGCACCTCCAAGGGGCTATGGAAGGGACTTGAGCAAGTTAGAGGGCCTTCACGTACTTCTCAAACTTTGTTGTACGTTAGAACCACTTGGGGAGGTTTAAAAATCCTGATGCCCAGTTTGCACCCCGTACCAATTAAATTAGAACGTATCAGAAGGGCAGGTATCAACATTTTTTAAAGACCCTTAGGTGATTCCTATGGGCATTAAACTTTGGGAACCACTGTTTAAAGGTTAAGCTTTATTTATTTTTTTTTAATTTTTATTTATTTATGATAGTCACACACAGAGAGAGAGAGAGGCAGAGACACAGGCAGAGGGAGAAGCAGGCTCCATGCACCGGGAGCCCGATGTGGGACTCGATCCCGGGTCTCCAGGATCGTGCCCTGGGCCAAAGGCAGGCGCCAAACCGCTGCGCCACCCAGGGATCCCAAGGTTAAGCTTTATTATTAGTTTCAGGTAATTCTGTCTCTGGATAGAAATAGTTTTCATTCACTTAGGCAACTAACATTTGTGGAACAACTGCTATGTTCCAAGCCCTGGATTCCCAGCCCTTGGCACTGTGTCTGACATGTATCTGGGAATCAGTTGATGCTGTTTGAATATAGGAATGAAATGAGTTAGGCAGTCTCTCCTGTTTTACATTGGAGATTGGTTGTAAACTAGATTTGGAATTCTCCAATTTCTTTTTTCCTTTAGTTGTGCCAGCTTATAAAGGATATTCTGAGTTTACTCCAAGATAAAGATGCTTCATGACATATATATTAGGTGGTCCCTGAGGATTCTAAATACAAAGTCAGTCAGCAAACCTCCAGCCTCCTAAAATGTAATGAAAAAATAGTTTTCATGGAAATAAATCTACATAGAGGAATATAGAATGTTGTCAGAAACAGATGTAGAAATACCAAAAGAAGTCTGTAAAGAGTCTCATTTATCTGTTAAAACTTTGGTAACTACCATCCCCTTTGCTTCTTTTCCCCACGTAATAGGGTCTCAAGGTTCAACTCATACTGTTATCCAGATGTGAAAAAGTACAGCTTCATTTTGTTCATAACAAGTCTGATATTGCTCTGGAGCCTCCATCTGTTAGTAGTAGGGAAATTAATAAACCAAAGAACCAATTCAGTTTAAATTTACTCTGGTTCAACAATTGAAATTGATAGGCCCTTCAAGAATTGTCCAGTCTTTAAAAAAAAAATTAGTGTCTTAAAGAGCTTCCTCCTAAGATGGTATCCAGAGGAGTTTAACTATGAGACTTCATAGTACATGTGAAAAGGATTGTGTTCTTTCCAATTCTGACCTCAGCTTCTAGAGTGCTGGCTACTTCACCATTGTTTGAGACTGTGTCCTACAGCTAATATAAACTCAAGATTTTCTCTTCTAGTTTGGGTCAGGCTCCACAATGGTCCCTAGGTGATGGGGCTTCATTTTAGCTCCGAACTGTACCAAACCCTGGAGTCTCTTATATACACATCATTGCTCTAGCCTCCTGGACCAGCCCCCAACCCTTTACCTCTCCTCTCCAGCCTCTGCTGTGGCATCATCACGCCTTGGTATGGCAGGCCTGTTGGTATGTCTGCTAGCTCTCAATTGAGCACTGACACTGCATGGGGAATTCAGGCAGCATGGAAAAGCTAAAACTCAGAGCTTCTCTCTGCAGGTGGGATATGGCCAACTCTTAGGCTGGAATGGGAGCAGCCTAAGAGGGGATATCCTTGTAAGGTCCCAAAGAGGAATGAGGGCATTTATCTTCTGTCCTTAACTGTCATTGAAGGTGGCCAGTGCTGGAAGGGTACTTGCTGTCGGGTCTGCATAGAAACTGCAGGGAGACATCCACCCAGAAAAGGACCAATCTACCTTTTGTATTTATATAAGAATTAAAAGTCCTAAATCTCCACAGATAACTTCCAGGAATGAAAGTGTAACAGCACCCCAATCCATCTTAAGGGGCTAACTTGCTTCAAGCTTATGCACTCCTTGAATGCTAACATGTCTCTTGATCTGTAGCAGAACTGACCTACTTTCCTTGATATGTGCAGATCACTGGCCTTGAGGAGTAAAGGACCAAACTTTCCCAGAAGATAAAGCCTGACTACATTCAAAAACAGCTGCTGCTGCTGCTGCCAGTAAGTCTGCTCAGGGTCACAATGACATACAAGCAACCGCCTGGGCACCTGGTTCTCCTGCACATAGCCCCTTTCCCATTTCCCATGCCTTCCCCTTTAAGACCCTCTGCCGTCCCCTGGATGGGGAAGATGAGCTTTGAGACCTTCATCTACCACCTTCCCAAGTTGCCGGCTTCCTGAATAAAGCAATCTTTCCTTTCCCGCCATCATTGTCTCTTGAGTAATGATTTTTGAGTGGCTGAACTTGAATTTGGAACTTGCTCTCTGTCTGGTAACAAGAGTTCATCACTTCAAGGGAAGTGACACGGTCCTTGACTTTCAGAGACTGATGGAATGAACACCTATTAATTAGTTCCTATTCTGAATTGTCACCTTCTTAGTCCCACAAACCAATCAGTGCTTAACACATGTCAAGTTCAACAAATCACAACATACTGTGGCGTGAATGAGTGAGAAGTGTTTGTGTACAATTCAGTTTCTCTTTCACTGGTTCAATAAACTTCAACAAAACACTTAGTGATCACCTGTTGGAAGTTCATCTCTGATTGAAGATATGACAAGAGATCAATGGTTTATTAATATCCCAGCTCTCCCATGGGCAACCAAATCCTCTGCCCACTGAAATCCTCTGAGGCTCAAGAGCAACATTACAGAAATCAGCACTAGCATACAAGGTGAGAGAACTGGTCAGAATGATGGTGGGGGCAAGAAAGAATTGAGCTCAAATTTCAGAGCCAGAAAAGAATAGATTTTAACCAAAGAAAATATTTCTCAAACTCCAGGACATGACAAGTAAGTTCGTAGCACCTTCTCTGTAAATAGAAGCAGACCATTTTGTCTGATGACAATCACATGAGCTACAAAATCCCTTTTCTGCTTCTTCAGCACTTACTTCCAGCAGCAGGTGCTCACAGCTTCATAGGACGACTTTCCAAGTATATACTGGGTCCACTACCAAATATTTTTCTTCCGTTTGGAATTATATACGCACAGCTGTGCCCTAATTTTCATGCCTGCTGTCCAGCTGCTTTCTCCTGGATCTTTACCTCCAGAACTGCAAAAGAGAATAAACATCTTGGCTTCCACGGGCAACAGACTCTTGAATCTCTTTCTCATCCTTTCTCCAGATGAGAGGCTTTGGAGGGGAGACAAGAGGTACATTTCTTTCCTTTTCAATTAATTTCCATTTCTTTCAAGTCTGAGGAAACTGGGCACAGAGCAACCAGGATGATATGATTATGGAAACTATTAATCTCTCCATCAAAGGAGAGCCAAATCATGGTTACGGAGCAATTGGCACGTTCCTCCAAAGGGCTTCTGCAGCATGATCCTCCTGGTTTCCTTTGGGGCCACAAGAGTTCAGTATACAACTTCCTAAAACATAAAATAATCCTTGAGGCCTTCACAAATTGTTGTGAAAAATTGTGTTTTCATGCAAGTGCTCTAAAGAGACAGCAAACCCACTTTAAAACATGTCCAAACAGAATGAAAGAAAAATAAAATCTTCTATGATTTTCAGATTACTCAAGGTTCATCTGAAAATGTAAAATCTGGATCTTTGAAAACCATTCAGATACCACTTGCTGTGGGCAACAAGCAAAGGGTGCATCTGGAGCAACAAGTCTCCAAATCACTTTAAATATGGACTACGAAAATCTTAAAAACTGAAGTCACTTCTAGAACTGATTAGGACAAATAGGGCATTACCTGGTTCGTCCAAACCTAAAACAAACATTAAAACATTAAAAAAATTAGGGAATTCAAATTAGGGACTTTGTTCCAGGGTCTACAACATCAGATTTTTTTTTTTTCCTGTGGTGACAGAGTACAGACTTCTCAGTAATGGGGCAGTTAAAGGATTTGTTTCTTCCAGAAGTACTTGCTGATTGGCCAAGAAAATGCTTGCTCCTGGGTACAAGAAGGAAAAGTCCAACACCAGTCACACTTTGAAGAAAGCACATTCATGGATTTACAAATGCCATCACCCTTCCAAATACAGTCTGAAAAGAAGGGTGAATTTACAGAGATGCCAAATTCCTCAAATGGTATGGGGTCATCAGAGACCACTCAAAATAAAACTGTATGATCCTACTGTGTTGACTCAGTGACTTGTAACAAAACCACGTACATGCACTTTCTTGAATTGAGGGCTATAATAAATATGCATTTGCCTACCCACCTACCCACCATTTCAATGTACACTTCTTCCTTGAAGCAAGCCCATGCTTCAGGAAGTCAAACTCCTCCAGGAGAATAAAGAAAGTCTCTTTGTCCTCCCTTCCCGCTGTCCCATTGTTACAATCTGCATGCACAATAGGCCTGACTGAGCAGGAAAGTCAGTCCTATGAAGGGACTGTTCCCTAAACATTTCAATTTCGCATGTAATCATATAAACCCTGAATAGTAAAGGGGAAAGCCCATAAAAGTCAAAAGTCATTATAAACAGATTCCATGATGTCAAAGGAAAACCAGCTGGAGAAAGAGTTTAATAAGCAGCCTTTTTTTTTTATTACAATAGGCTTGACATCATTATATATTATTTCCAGCACTAAAACACAAAGCCATGTGCTACATTGTAGACCAGGATGAAAAGGATGTGTGGACTTTCCGGAGTATTTTAATATCCTCTTATTGACAAAAGATAGAAGATCTGAACAAGGACCAGGAACAGGAAATGATTTTAGTGATTTCATTACAGTAACCGGGAAAAAAGCATTTCCAATGGGCAGGGTTTGGCAGATGGTCTGGGTAAGCCTTCAACTCCTAAATAGCCTGCACGTCAACAACCCCAATATTGATACAAGCTCAATATGTAATTAACAAGGTGTCCTAGTGAGCAGAAAAGTTTTTACAAATATATGCTTTTGCAGTAGAACACAGGAAGCTGGTATTTCCAAGGTAAATTCAAAACCATTTCATTACAAAAGGTATTTAGAGGCAACAAAACCTATATAGTAGGCTATGTAGCTAAAGAGCTCTTGATGTTCTAGTACAAATCATATCTGCAATGAAGTATCAAGTATGGTATATCTTCACTTATCTCTAGTGAAAAATGAATGTAGTCGTAGAATTTTCAGATTCTTAAGACTTTTCAGATCTCATTCATGAAATCCTAAAAAGCTTTATATTTCAAAATCATAAAATGTGGTATTTCCAGCTTTACTCCTTTAGCTCAAATTGCTTTGGCTATTTGGAGTCTTTCACGGTTCCACCTGAATTTTAGGATTTCTTTTCTTTCTGTGGGGGGAAAATGCCACTAGGATTTTAATAGGGATTGCATTGAATCTATAGGTTACTTTGGGTAGTATGAACATTTTAACAATGTTAATTCTCCCAATACATGAGCATGGGATGTCTTTCCACTTATTTGTGTCTGCCCAATTTTTTGTGTGTTTCAGTTTTCAGTGTACAAGTCTTTCATCCCCTTAAGCTTATTCTTAAATGTTTTATTTTTTTGATGCTATCATAGATGGGATTGTTTTGAAACAGACACATAGACCAATGGAACTGAATAGATCACCCAGAAATGAACCCACACATACAGAGTCAACTGATCTTTAACAGTGGTGCCAAGAATACACCATGGGGAAGGACAGTCTCTTCAGTAAATGGTCTTGTGGGTTCACTCCACAAAAAGGAGGGAAATTGGTCCTTTATCTTACATCATACATAAAAATTAGCTCAAAATGAAAAAAAAATTAGCTCAAAATGGATAAAAATGTAAATGTAAGACCTGAAATGGTAAAACCCTATGAAGAAAATAGGGGAAAAGGCTCTTGACATTGGTCTTAGCAATCACTTCTTGAAAAGATACCAAGAACATAGGCAACAGGAGCAAAACTTTGTAAGTGGAACTACATCAAACTAAAAGCTTCTGCAAAACAAAGGAAACTAACAAAATGGAAAGGCAACCTATAGAATGTAAGAAAATACATCCAAAGAATTAATATCCAAATATGCAGGGGAATGTCTTCAACTCATTAGCAAAAGATCCAAATAACTTGAATAAAAATTTAGGCACGGAACTGAGCACTTTTCCAAAGACATACAGACAGCCAACAGGTATATGAAAAGATGCTCAACCTCACTCCTCATAAGGGAAATGCAAACCAAAATGATAATGAGATATCAGTTCATAGCAGTTATAGGATGGCTATTATTAATACAAACCAAGATAATCTGCAAGT
This sequence comes from Nyctereutes procyonoides, assembly GCF_905146905.1. Taxonomy (NCBI): domain Eukaryota; kingdom Metazoa; phylum Chordata; class Mammalia; order Carnivora; family Canidae; genus Nyctereutes; species Nyctereutes procyonoides. The sequence goes on along the minus strand of NW_026575034.1, from coordinate 10,139,410 downwards.
TCTGGTGAAGATGTGTAGAAAGGGGAACACCTGCATACTGTTACCGTCAAAGTAAACTGCTGCAGCCACTAGGGAAATAATTAAGTTCCTCCAAAAAAAAAATAGGGGTGCCTAGGTAAATGTCTGAGTCTTGGTTTTGGCTGAGGTTGTGATTTCATGATTGTGAGATTCCGCCCTGCATCAGGGGCTCCATGCTCAGCGCGGAGTCTGAGAGATTCTCTCTCTCCCTCTGCCCCTCCCCCCTGAACTCTCTCTAAAATAAATCTTTAAAAAAATAATAAAACTACCATTGACCCAGCAATCTTATTTGAGTATATATCCAAAGGAATTGAAATCAAGATCTCAAAGAGAGACCTGCACTCCAACATCAAGGCAGCATCATTCACAAAGCCAAGACATGGGTCAAACCTAAATGTCCACTGACAACAGATGAAGAAAATGAGATATACATACAAAGAATGGTACATTGAAGTACTCTGCTTACATCAGTTCCATTACTATTCTATTGGCCAAAGCAAAGTGACTTGGCCAAGCTCAAAGTCAAGAACAGGGAAGTAAACTCTATCCACTGAGAAGCCATGGATTGAAAATGGGTACACAGAGGGGAAGAATAGAGAACAACGATGGAATCTGCTACAAGGTGCATGACTTCTTCTATCAGACCCTCCAGGACCTTCCCCTGTACCTCTTACAAAGGACCCTAGAATGCAAACTCTGGCAAAATTTTTATCTTTGTTCAGTGTAATATTTCTAATATGCAGATTCTTGTTTTGCTCACTGCTGTCTAATGTCTCAAACAATGCCTGATTCATAGTAGACAACAAGTATTAACTGGCTGCCCTCAAAGAGCATGTTCAGTCTTTCAAGTTACATGATCTTTACAGTCCAATGCTCCTGAACCAGTGTGATTGGCCCAGCTTGGATCAGGAATCCATATGCTGTAATCAGAGAAAGAATGCAGGTAGTTCAGGGACAATTCTCAGAGAAGGGGACACAGATAGGCTGCTATCCCAGGTGTTTATTCCACCTATGTATGTAAGACCCTTCATTATCTGGTCCAGGTCTACCGAGAAGATTCCAGTATAATATAGTAGTTAAAAGGACATGCTCTAGGGTTAGGCAGGCCTGGATTCAAACCCTGGGTCAGCTACCTACTGTCTATGTAATTTTGGCAAAATTACCTAACCACTCTAAATCTTCATTTCTCCATCTGTAAAATGGTAACAACTACCTTATAAGATTATTGCAGAATTCAATAGCATATGCGAAGATCTTCACAGAGTGCCTGCACACAGTTAACTCTCAATTATAGTAGTCATTTCTCCCAGATATGTGGTGTCTACTATACCATTCTGCATCTTTAGACAAATGTTGTATCACATTCATTTTATTTTTTAAAGAGTTTATTTATTTATTCATGAGACACACACAGAGAGAGAGAGGCAGAGACATAGGCAGAGGGAGAAGCAGGCTCCCTGTGGAGCCCAATGTGGGACTCGATTCCAGGACCCCAAGATCACATCCTGAGCCAAAGGCAGACGCTCAATCACTGAGCCACCCAGGCATCCTCATGTTCATTTTATTTTATTTTATTTTTGTTTTGTGAATTTTCTTTTTAATAATAAATTTATTTTTTATTGGTGTTCAATTTGCCAACAAACAAAATAACACCCAGTGCTCATCCTGTCAAGTGCCCCCCTCAGTGCCCACCACCCAGTCACCCCCACCCCCCGCCCTCCCCCCCTTCCACCACCCCTAGTTCGTTTCCCAGCGTTAGAAGTCTTCCATGTTCTGTCTCCCTTTCTGATATTTCTTACCCATTTCTTCTCCCTTCCCCTCTATTCCCTTTCACTATTATTTATATTCCCCAAATGAATGAGACCATATAATGTTTGTCCTTCTCCAATTGACTTATTTCACTCAGCATAATACCCTCCAGTTCCATCCACGTCGAAGCAAATGGTGGGTATTTATCATTTCTAATGGCTGAGTAATATTCCATTGTATACATAGACCACATCTTTATCCATTCATCTTTCGATGGACACCGAGGCTCCTTCCACAGTTTGGTTATTGTGGACATTGCTGCTAGAAACATCGGGATGCAGGTGTCCCGGCATTTCATTGCATCTGTATCTTTGGGGTAAATCCCCAGCAGTGCAATTGCTGGGTCGTAGGGCAGGTCTATTTTTAACTCTTTGAGGAACCTCCACACAGTTTTCCAGAGTGACTGCACCATTTTACATTCCCACCAACAGTGAAAGAAAACCATAGCTGCAGGCATCACAATACCAGATTTCAGGTTGTACTACAAAGCTGTGGTCATCAAGACAGTGTGGTACTGGCACAAAAACAGACACATAGATCAATGGAACAGAATAGAGAATCCAGAAGTGGACCCTCAACTTTATGGTCAACTAATATTCGATAAAGGAGGAAAGACGATCCACTGGAAGAAAGACAGTCTCTTCAATAAATGGCGCTGGGAAAATTGGACATTCACATGCAGAAGAATGAAACTAGACCACTCTCTTTCACCATACACAAAGATAAACTCAAAGTGGATGAAAGATCAAATGTGAGACAAGATTCCATCAAAATCCTAGAGAACACAGGCAACACCCTTTTTGAACTCAGCCACAGTAACTTCTTGCAAGATACATCCACGAAGGCAAAAGAAACAAAAGCAAAAATGAACTATTGGGACTTCATCAAGATAAGAAGCTTTTACACAGCAAAGGATACAGTCAACAAAACTAAAAGACAACCTACAGAACGGGAGAAGATATTTGCAAATGACGTATCAGATAAAGGGCTAGTATCAAAGATCTATAAAGAACCAATTAAACTCAACAGCAAAGAAACAAACAATCCAATCATGAAATGGGCAAAAGACATGAACATAAATCTCACAGAGGAAGACATAGACATGGCCAACATGCACATGAGAAAATGCTCTGCCTCACTTGCCATCAGGGAAATACAAATCAAAACCACAATGAGATACCACCTCACACCAGTGAGAATGGGGAAAATTAACAAGGCAGGAAACCACAAATGTTGGAGAGGATGCGGAGAAAAGGGAACCCTCATGCACTGTTGGTGGGAATGTGATATGGTGCACTCATGTTCATTTTAATTTCAACTTTAGCTCATTGTATTAGGGGTACACACTTAGCCCAAAGTAGCCAATCCACAGGCTGGTCAGTGATCCACACTGCCTGAAGTACAGATCCTTTCTCTTCTAAGTCTGGTTTCAGTGTGGCATGGCCCTTTCCAGAAGTTTGTTCCTTGCCAAGGGCCCTGTGACATGGAAAATAAGAATGGTCTACTCCATGCTGCTTCTAAATTATTGTCTTGCAGGCATGGACCTCCAGGGAAAATACAGCTGTTAAAAAAAGGGAAGTCACATGAGCATGATAATCATGGTATAAAGAGTAGCCTAATACCTCAAACTCTGTCTTTGCAAACTAAGTAGAAACCCATGAAGGCTCTTTAGCTTTTATGTTACGGATGTTTCCTGGGTGCACAAAAATGGATTTAAGCAAATTTAACTTTATGCATATTAACCTAAGGTGTATCATAATATTTTAGTAATGGAAACTTTGCATTCTATACAGAGATACAAGGAAGTGAGGCTGATGAGGAAATACCAGAGTGAGTGAAAAGCTAGAAGCATCCACCACAAGGTGTTTTCCTACTTCCAGTCTTACCTAATTTCCTTTGGTCGCTGCTTTAGATCTGGCCTGGCCTTTAGGACTACATTGTCCCAGGTTATTGTAGGCTTAACAAACTCAATGACTTGGCACTCGACATTGATCTCTAACAATCTGTTCATCTCTAAAATTCTATGATCGTGTTTCTCTCCCCTAGTCTCCTCTACCCACAAAATATACCATTAAAGACCAACAATACTTGTATTAGTAAACATACCCCACTGTGCTGTTAAAACACGACATCAGTTCCTATCTGGTTAGTAGTCGTGAACCTTATGACAAGTCTCCTTGTTGAGTCAGCTAAAACCATTAAGTAAACATAATAATTTTTACATAATTGGTTATATAATGATGGTAATCTTATTAAGTATTCGTGTTGGTTTCAACTGTGTTGAATTCAATAGTATTCAGTGGTAATACAATAGTTTGAGTATTAGACAAAAAAGGACCAAGCATCATTCATAATTAAATTCATGCTTGCAACTGTGGTTTACTTGCTTTTGTGAAAATTAATAAAGGGAAACCTCACTAAAGTGGAATGGGAGGCCAGAAGGAACCTCATCACAGCATCAATTACAGATCCCTACAGAAGAATCATCAGTTGGAAAGAATGATTATTACAGGTCCCAACAGGAAAAAAAGTGCATACTGAATCTTCTACAAGAAATCAATGATAAGGGATCCCTGGGTGGCGCAGCGGTTTAGCGCCTGCCTTTGGCCCAGGGCGCGATCCTGGAGACCCGGGATCGAATCCCACATCGGGCTCCCGGTGCATGGAGCCTGCTTCTCCCTCTGCCTGTGTCTCTGCCTCTCTCTCTCTCTCTCTCTGTGTGTGTGTGACTATCATAAATAAATAAAAATTAAAAAAAAATCAATGATAAGTCAGCCAATGAAAAACCATCATTACCCCCAAATTCCTGCTTTTCTCCATGGATTCTCATTCAAAACAACCCCTCTGGGCAGCCGGGTGGCTCAGTGGTTTAGTGCTGCCTTCAGCCCAGGGTGTGATCCTGGACACCCAGGATCGAGTCCCACGTCGGGCTCCCTGCATGGAGCCTGCTTCTTCCTTTGCCTGTGTCTCTGCCTCTCTCTCTCTCTATGTCTCTAATGAATAAATACATAAAATCTTTAAACAAAACAAAATAAAACAAAACAACCCCTCCCAACTTCCTCCTTCTTTTCCATAAAACAGCCTTCTTTTCCTCTCCTTTGGTTGCAGGACTTACCTATCACCTTGATGTAGCTTGCATGTCCCAAACTCCAAGTCTCTGCTATTCCCAAATAAACTCATTCTTAAAAACCCACACTTAAAAATAGTAAGCTTCAACTATAGAGAAAAATAGAATAGTATAGCAATTCCCCCATGTAATCATCATCCAGCTTCAGCAACTCCAATTCATGATCAATCTTATTTCATTCACTTCCTTAGCCCACTTTCTTTCCCTTGCACTAGCCTATTTTGAAGCAGATCCAAGACATCATTTCTCCATAAATGACTTTTAATTACAGTTCTTAGATTAAATCTCATACCAGCAATAAAAAGAAAACTATTAGTCTGATCTAATTCAAGATGGGTAGTTCTCTATTTCTTTCTTAAAACCTCTGCTAATAGCAGAAAGAATGGAGTTGGAAAGTGGTAAAAGAATATAAGCTCAAGTCGAATATACAGTTCACTCCTAAATTAATATGGATCTATTTCTTTTATTTTTCTTAAAGATTTACTTATTTTACAGAGAGAAAGTATGTGCGAAACTCCTCCCAGGGGGAGAGAGAGAAAATCTCAAGCAGACTCTCCGCTGAGCATGGAGTCTCATGTGAGGCTCAATCCCATGACTCAGAGATCATGACCTCATCAAGCGGTGAACACTTAACCAACTGAGCTACTCAGGTGCCCTTGGGCCTATTTCTTTTAAAAAAAAAAAAAAAAAAAAAGAGAGAGGCTATTGATTTTTTTAAAATACTAGTTAAAATAGGCAAATTAATCTATAACCCCAATATTCCTTTTCTTCAATTTACTCAAATTCACAGTTACTTCAGACATAGCACCTATAGCCCAGTCCTACAGAACAGAAAATGGTAATCAACACAAAATGTATTTAAGATTTTCTGAATCCCAAACAGAGGTTGTTTTTTAATGTCTTAATATAGTTGGTTTCTGCATGTGTTTCATCACCAAAAGAATATATGCTGAGAGCTGGCTTTTAAACTTACATTTCTACACTTACATTTCAATTATCCAGGATAACTAATCCAAAGCCAAAGCAATGGGAAGTGTTAAGGACAGAGTGGAAAAAGTCTTTTATCTAGAAAGTTGGATCAGTCAAGAAAATTAGCTGCATCCTATGAACTGTAAGGGATAAAATATCTTTAAAGGAGGGGGAGGGATAGAAAGAGAACATGTCTTACGTGTTCTATCTTAAGTGGTTTAGATACTTCAAAAATCAAACTCAAATTTGATTAGAAATAAAACAACACATTTAATAAATGTTGACCCAAGTTCATTTTGTACATTCTCCCCTCCTCTGCAATAAAGTATAGGAAAAGTTTCAATTTCATTTATACATATAATTCCAAATTTCATATTTAGGCTTCTGGAAAAAGCAGCATTTCAAAATATCACCATCATTAATGCAAGCCCTAAATTTGGGGGGTGAATTCCTCACACTATATAGCATTAAAAAAGATCAAACATTGCTCATGTTTTGTTTCTTTAAAAAACTTGTAATTTATAAATTTAGGAAGTTTTCAAACATACCAAAATATACAGTACCTCATAATGTTACAATAGCAATCAGTAAAAGTAACAGAGCAGGTTCCAGGCAGAAATGGGAAATGGGAAAAACCTGAACATCCCTAGCCTTCCCAAGTATATCCTTTTTCTACCTCAGCAACTTACTCACTTCGTGGCACTCTTTCCATCAGACACCCAGGGGCCTTGTGCTTCCCTTTTAAAATGTGCTCTTTCTAAAACAAAATGTGAAGTGCATATGTACACTGAAGTAAACACGGCTAATAACCTGGGAGTATTACTCCAGGGTTATTTGTATCCTTCATCCTAAATTTCAAGAGATAAAATGGAATTCTTAGTACTGGCTAGCAGGTGTTACTGGCAGATCCACTGAGCTCACCCTACAGGAACTATGTATTAATTTTATCTCTTAGAAACTAACAACAGGAGGAGAACTGAGCTCCAGACAGCCTTAACCAGTTTGGGCTCAACCACCAAGCCAATGCTTGTGTAGACGGCCATTAAAGTGTCCAACAGTTACCTCTGCCTTATCATGTTAAGAACTCTGCTCAAGAAGGAGCACAAACTTTATAACATAACACACGATACATATATAGGCATATTTTCTAAGAATGCATGTGTGACCTTATACCCGCCTCTACTTGCAATGATAAAGGTCTCCTTCTGAATATTCATCTCAAATGCTAAAAAAACAACTTCCCTCACCCCTGCTTGGGGATCACAGCTTTGGAAACTATTCCCCATGGTTTCCTCATTTGCTGCAAAGAAAATTACTTTGTGTGACAGCTCCACCTGGTGTAGTCTCTACCTGTAACTCACCAAGGAGCAAACTCACATTAGTTCACTTACACAGGCAGGAGTGATTTCATCAGTGCCTTTGAGACCTCACATGAAATATGGTCTCATTCAGCCTAGAATAAGGTCAGCATGGAAGACATTAAGAACATACAGAGTAAATCTACCCAGTTAGAGCTAAAAGTAAGATTTTAATTTTATAGTTCAGTTCTTTTCAGTAGGGACATCTTCAATAATAAAACTATCTCCAACCTAGAAATTGTACACCTCCTCTCAATAATGCTACATCCTGTGTTTTATCAGCAAAATTCACTTAAGGAAAAAATACAAAATGTGAGACAAGACCAATACTTTAAGGCCATAAAGATTCTAAAATAAACTGTGAACAGGCTATACCAGAAGAGGGGTTTTAAAACCTGGCTTTGCTTTTTGTAAGCAAAGGAGGAGGCTGGGAAGATAGAGTGAGGATCCTAAGCTCAACTCATCCTACAAAACTATAGTAGTCACATCAGCATAAATAACCCAGAAAATGACCTGAAGACTGGTAAAAAGCTGGGTTTGTTATTCATAACTGATGTTTTCTTACAACCTATTAAAAACTCTTTCAGTAACTAAATAATGGAAGCTGAATGCTTCCCTAAAGAATGCCTGGTTGAATCTCTGAATAGACTTCATTCAGAAGCACCATAAATAATAAAACAATGTGAGGGAAATCGTGTATAGCACAGTTGGTACAGAATCAGAAGCTCTTAAACTCCCTCAATCTTAATTTTTAAAAAATCTGAATTCCCTCAAGCAATTCATTTCCTGAAATTCAACCACTGGAATTATGCTGAAAATAGAGAATTCTGCTAATGTGCCTTCATGAAAATGTTATATTTCTATCTTCATATTTACAACATTGAAAAAAATTGAACTGTAACAAAGCTAAACTAAAAACTATTTCTGAGTTGTTACTAACAATCTGGCATCTGATCGACACAATAATCACAAAAGGCTAAGATAAGATGTGTTTGCATATATCACAGATTGCCTATCAAAAAGCCTTTCATAACTCCCTTCTCTTCGTGCCTTTCTCACCTATTGACCCTAGAAGGAAAAAAAAAGGGGGGGGGGTGATTTCAAATAGCTGCAATTAGGGATGGCCATCAACATGGTTCTGGGTGAGGAGGGCTGTCTTTTACAAATATGAAGGTAAAGACTTGCTAGGACAAGGCCCCCTTGCCTCTTTCTCCTTTTTCCTCCCTGAATGTGGATGGAAGGTCCAGAGATGTTACAGCCCCCTTAACCACAAGACAGTAAATATGAACACAAAAGTCTACATGCAGACCACATGGAGAAGTAAAAGGAATCGGGATCCCTGAGTCAACAAATCAGGGCTAGACTGCCCACCTCTGGATTTCTTATTGCATTAGATACATAAAAGCTATCAGATTAGGCTCTTAGAGTAGGGTTTTCTGTTAGCACAGCTGAATGTACTTGCAGTGGAGACAAATACAAAATTCTCATATAAAAATCAAATCAAGAGGTATGAAGAAAATCCTTACCAACGCTTCAATCTAAAAAAGAACATCAATGATAACCTTGTATTTCTGTTTTCTTTACCTAAAGAGGACAAATAACACAAAACTATATGAAAAAAATTGTGTGTGGAGGTGGGTGAATTTGACAGCAGGCAAAACTCCAGGTTCCAAAGCCGAATGAAAGTGAGATAAGACAGGGAGAAGGGCATGGGTGTAATACCATACAATCAGGGTCCAATAAGCTTTAGGTATTGGTCAATTTCAACTGCCAGTGAAGAAACAAAGTTCATTTATTGGGCAGAAGAAACTCCAATTCAGGTTTTAAGTCTGAACCTTCAAATGTGGGAAGCTTTCTTCCAGGTCATCAGCAAGAGTCTTATCAACTTCATGTAGAATTTTGAGAAAATCTTCTATCTGTGAGTCAAACAAAAGAGCCAAATAAATATAAGTAGAAGAAATGGTGGTTTAAGATACCAATTGTTGATAAAAATGTTCTATCTGTGGTTTCTAAACAGTCCAAAGGAAAAGAAATGTTGACAGATCCCCAGATGACAGTAATAGTCATTCCCAGGTCCTTCAAAACATCAAAGAAGTAACTAGCCCTTCTCATTTAGTTTTACTCTTGAACTATTTATACTTCCATTGTTTTTCCTTTAGGTTCCATTACTTTAGGGTCCTGTAGGCTCCTCTCACTACCATATTCCAAACTTCATTTTCCTAAAAAGGTTCCTACTTTCAAATTGCCTCTAATGGTAGCAAATGTGATACAATTTCAAGAGCCCTAAAACATAATTTCATTCCTACCCAAGAATCTTATCTTTGCTTAATATACATGCTATTTACTTTATAACGGTAAGAGGTCCAATGAATTCAGTACTGATCCTTCCTCTTAAAATTAGAATCACTAGGCTAGTCCCATGAATTACCCAACAATCATCTGACAATGGCACTAAATCATGTGAATTGTATACACAATCTTTTTTGACAATGGTAGGAGATAATAAGTACTTACATAAAAACATATAGTAATTCTCTACAACTCAGCCACCTATACATTTACTCATACTCACCACTGGACTATAAAAAGGAAGAAGGTTTTGAAATGCACAGGAACATTTCTGTTTGCTTAACTGGCCTTCCTTTAGTCCCCGAGCCACAGTCTCCTAAAACAAAGATTTAGTGTTAAAAAAGGAAGATTTCTAAAGTCTTATCTGATCAATAAATATAAATCAGTAGATTTATATCAGTAATTCCCTACTGATCCTATGAGCATTTCAAATGTCCCAAACTGAGCCCAGCATCATTCCTCTTTATGTAACCCAAACTCTGTTCCACTGTAGTCCTTATTATAGGGAAGGGACCACCAGCCACCCATCCAGCTGCACAAAGCAGTAACCTGAAATACAGCCAAGATTTTTTTCCTCCTCTTCTGTTGCTGCTGACCCTTCCCCCTAAGAGTTTAATTCTACTCTACTGAATCTCCCTTATCCCATCTCTTCTTTCCATCCACCCTTCCACGGTTTGGGTCTCATTATTTTTCAGATTACTCCTGAAGATTACCACCCACAAGAGCCCATTGGTTGGTCTGCAGGCCTCCAGTCTCAACTCTCTCTAATCCTCTCTCTTGCTTTTAGAGTAATCTTTCAAAAGAGATCATTTCACTTGATCCTTAAAACAAAAGCCTTTGGTAGCTCCTCAATCCTTAAGACTAAATCCATATTCCATTAGATATGGCACATAAGAATTTTCATGACATATCCTTGGTTTATTCTCAATATTCCTTCAATATTCCTGTCACTTAAAAATAAACATCCCTTCAAAAACAAAAAGGACACACAAAGGTGACAGCAAACAACAGGAAAAACACTTGCAATGAATATGCAAAAGATATTATTATTGCCCCAAGAGTTCAGGTAAATAATCAAAATAGATAAATGTATAAAGTAAGAAACTTAAATAATATACAAATATATGGAGGAGTGCCCATATATGAAACATCTGCCTTCAACTCAGGTCATGATCCCAGGGTCCTGGGACTGAGCCCTGTGTAGGGAATCCCTGCTCAGCGGGGAGCCTGCTTCTCCCTCTCTCTTTCCCCCTCCCTTCCCCCCCACCCCCCCCGCTCATGTTCGCTTGATCACGTGCATTCTCTCTAATAAATAAAATATTTAAAATATATATGTATATATTTTATCATGTATTTTATGTATATATATTCTATACACACACACACACACACACACACACATATATATGGGAAGATATTCAACTTAATAAAAAATGCAAATGAAAATAAGGCATAATTTCTCACCTACTGAACTTTACTTGACATAAAAATTATAATACCTGATAATAAGGATCCTGTAAAGCCAACATTTTCACGTAAACAATTGAGGCAATATGCAGCCATTAGGCCTCAGCCATCTTTACTTGTATAGTGCCAAGTTCAGTCATCTAACTTCCGAAAATCTGTACTCAAGTAACTGACCCAAATCTAGAAAAACAGAATACTTGACCAAAAACACCAAATTACCAGAAAAACAGAAACATCTTTTAAGAAATATCCTTCTTTAAAAAAAAATGCAATGAATATGAATATATTCTTCATAGTTATATGAAATGGGTAGAAAGTATGCTCAAAGGAAGAATATGCGAATAATCTTGAGCATATTCAGGAAGAATATTTCCCAAAACATGTTTGTAGTAAATTATGAAAACTGGTGGTGGTTGTTTTTTTTTTTTTTTTTTTGACAAATTGGGTATTAAACTGGTCACAGTGAAAGGTCTTTCAGTAAATTTAGAGTCTGAAAAAGGGCTCATAACATAATGTTTAGTGAAAAGAACAGTCTATGAAGTTCTATATACTGGACTATAAGTGTGCAAAAAACATATATAAAAACATACCAAACCCTATCAGTTGCTGAGTTACGATTATAAAGTTACAGTTATAACTTTTTTCTTTCTCTATTTTCCCAAATGTATGTAATATTTTTTTATTATTTATTTTAAAGATTTTATTTAAGAGAGAGAGAAAGAGAGAGCACAAGCCAGAATGGCAAAGGGAGGAGCAGACTTCTCGATGAGCAGGGAGCCCAATGCAGGACTCGATCCCAGGACCCCAGGATCATGACCTAAACCGGAGGCAGATACTTAACCAACTGAGCCATCTAGGTGCCTCGTTATACTAGGCATTTTTTATATTAAAAAAATACAGTGATAATAACACTTGGAGCATTAAGCAATCCATACTTTCTTTTGCTGAAGAAACCATCAATACTTCTTTCCTACCTTTGTTAAAACCTGAAAAATATTAGAAAGAAATTCACATGAAATATCCTTTAAGATTTTCAAGTGGAAATCATCTTGGGTCAAGTCAGACTTTTTCATTTCTTCCGTGTTAGAGTCGGCTGAGTTCTCTGGTTTCTTCTGACAATGTTCCATGTTTTGTAAGACACGAATCAGGCTGTCAATTAGAGGAAGATCTAATGTACAAACATATTGAAAAGCACAGGATTAGCCAGTTAAATTTGACCATTCCTCCTTTTGTTGACTGATTCATTCATTCATTCAAAAGTGCTAAACAGCTTACTAGTTGCTAGTTAACGTTAGGCATCAGAGATATGATGGCAAACAAGATCATTGAGAACTCAGCCTGCAAGATGCTTATATTTTCATACTCTCAAACTAATGACTAAAGCAGATAATCTCAGCCTTCAGTGAATTCTACCTATGAAGGAAATTAAAGGGGAATACAATAAAGCAGATGGCAGGGAAAGCTCTCTGAGGTGAGGACAGTACTAAAGGAGAAGCCTCAAGGCAAAGAGTCCAGGAAAATGTTTTAGGCAGGAGAACAATAAGTGCAAAAATCCCAGAGAGGAAATGGACTGAGAAACAAAAAAGCCACTGTGGCTCAAGCCAAGTGAAGCAAGGGGGAAAGAAGGGGACACAAGTCAAGTTTTTAGACAGCTGGGCAAAAGTCCTATCATGCAGCACCTTGGAGGCCATAGTGAGAAAGATTTTCAATTTTAAACTTTATCATCAACATCTTAAACAAAGCTTTTACATATTTAAGTTAAATTTCAGAAACAGTATGATTTCTTAAAAAACTGAATAGTCATTTTAATGGGCCTATTTAAAGAACTGAACAGAAAAGGTAAAAATAAAGCTCAGACTCAAATGTATGCTATAGCATGATCATGTTAAAAGGTATCTCACTTTGATTCAACCACTGATTCTAACCCTACCATTTCTGCATCACAATTACAAATTCAGGAAGCAGGATTTTCTGTAGCATTGAATCCAGATTTAATCTATCATCTAGATAATCTAACTTCACTTCCAGATTTAGGTATTTATTGTATGTGAAAAATGACATTTTTTTTTTAATTAAGGAAACCAAAAAACTAGGGAAATCATATCTCTTATTTCTCAACTCAATGTCACCTCTTCAAAGCACTCAGCCTGTAGGGCTGTTTTACTATATTCCCCTTGGATTTATTTCTACTCTCTCCCTTGTGTTGTCACTAACTCTCGACTCTAACACTCAGTTCTTTACTCCATTTTGTTCCAGTAGATCACATCAATCTACACTATACCGTCTTTCTCTTTCTCACCCCTAGCCCTAACTCTGCAAAGCCCTTATTCAAGGCTTAGGGCAGGATGAGTGGGTGAGGGTTATTTAGAGGCTTAGAGTTCAAAGAGCATCTTCACACTTTCTCCCCCCAGGGAGTTGAGGGTTGGGAGTGGTGGTGGGGCTAAAAAACACCCAGACTCATAACATCAAGAAAGATGTGTTCCGAGTATTGCAAATAAAAACTAATGATTTTCAACAGAAAAAGCATATATACGAAGAGGTTAAAAAGAGCATTAGGGCTCAAAGTCAGCATTTCCTCCCCTTCTCCTTTCAGAAATCACCACAAAAAAAGAACATAAGCAACAAAAAATAAATGCCAGCATAGATCAAATTAGGAGATAGCAGAAACCTCAAACACAAGGTAAGTGGAAATAGTGTCAATCAAGCAGAAGGTGCAGGAGCAAGTGATGAAAGGATGCCCGAGGCTGTACGTCTCAGAAAGAGCCAGGAAAGTCCATTTCTTTAAGGTAAAGCACATACTCTGAGGTGCAAATCCAGGATCCCTTGTTTGCAAGAGCAGGAATGGAACGTGCAAGATAGCAGCTGGAGCTCCCCTGGGGATTCTAAGAAACAGACTAAGAGGGGGTAAATGACTAAATCCATAGACAAGCCACATTTGCAGGAAGCAAATGGCAAGGGGAAAGGCAAGACTTCACCACAGCCATATCTCACCTGGAAAAAGAGCTGGAAGACTCACAGACCCAACTCCTAGGAGCCTAGAAGACAGCTTTAGCCGCTCTCCTATGTGAACTTCCTGCAAACGGCTAGTCCAGGAAAAACTCAAGTCATTCAAAGGTGAGTAAGCAAAAGGAAACCAGCATAGGAGCAACACAAAGACACTTAAAAAAACAAAGAAAAGAAAGAAAAAACAAGGGGGAAAAAAAAAAGATGAAGAATACTCACTAAAAGAAGCTAACATGAAGCTTACACATATTAATATTGAGCCATGATTTTTAAAACAACATGTAATCAAGTACAAAGCAGATACAGAAGAGCTCAGACTGAGAAATGAATGACAACAGGAGAGGAAACCTGAGCTGGCAAAACTCAAGGAAGAAACTAAAAGAAAACTTCAAGCCACCACCGAAATGAAGGCAAAACTAGCAGCAGCACAAAGGAGGGTGGACACTGTTCAACACACAGAAAGGGACATGGTGGTCAGAAAGAAAAGAGCAAAATGAAGGAACAATAAAGAGGGTTTGGTTTGTTTCTTTTTTAAATGAAGAAAAAAGAATTATGGAAGACAGGAAAGGAGGTCCTACACAAAATTACTGCTCTCGAAGAAAAAACTTAAAATGATATTTTAAAATATAATTCAGGAATGCCATCCCTGAGACTTGAATTTGTAATTTGAAAGTATGAGGAAAAATTGATAAGGAATTATTAAAATTAAGATATAGCTTTTAAGTTATTAGATTTTTTTATAATAAATTTATTTTTTATTGGTGTTCAATTTACCAACATACAGAATAACACCCAGTGCTCATCCCGTCAAGTGCCCCCCTCAGTGCCCGTCACCCATTCACCCCCACCCCCCACCCTTCTCCCCTTCCACCACCCCTAGTTCATTTCCCAGAGTTAGGAGTCTTTATGTTCTGTCTCCCTTTCTGATAATTCCCACACATTTCTTCTCCCTTCCCTTATATTCCCTTTCACTATTATTTATATTCCCCAAATGAATGAGAACATATAAAGTTATTAGATTTTAATGATTTTTATTTTTTATTTTTTTAGATTTTAATGATTTTTAAGTTATAATTTATGATTCTATTTTTATAGCAGTCATAATTATAAAGGTAACCATTAGACCAAAAATACGCACCTTCCTAAATGTTAGAACTACATACACAAGCCATATACTGGTTTATTTAAATGTAAATATATCTTTTTTTAAATAATAAATTTATTTTTTATTGGTGTTCAATTTGCCACCATACAGAATAACACCCAGTAACGGTGCTCCTCAACATGCACTTTTTATTAAAAGCTCTTAATAAAGTAGAAATAAATGAATTTTTCCTTATATGGTAAAATGTAAATAACAATATCATGACTAATGGTGAAATGCTAGAATCATTTCCAATAAAATTAGGAATAAGGTAAGTATGTTTTCTATTATCATTAGCATTTAACACCTGAGGTACAAGGCAACCCATTAAATAAGAGAAAGAAATCAGAGGCAGAAAAAAGATAAAACAGATAAAACATATCTAACTTAAATCCAAAGCTGTATAAGATAAAGCTCAAGGTTATGACTGAAACAACTATTAAATATAGCAAGAGAATTCATGGATGCAAAATTAATATACAGAAATCAGTTGTGTTCTTAGATTCCAACAGCAACAATTAATGGAAAGAAAAGATGTCATAGACAATAGCAACCCCAAAGATAAAATAACTAGGAATAAGCCTAATAAGAAATAGGCAAGATTTATATGAAGAAAATCATAAAACATTCCTGAAGACATAAAATAAAACTTGAACAAATGGAAAAGTGTAACCTGTTCTTGGATACTATAAATTTAATGTGATCTCAATAAAAATATCAGGAAGATTCTAGTTTTTGTAACTTGTTAATCAAATTCAATATTAAACAATAATAGTCAAAAAGATTCTGAAATATTAGGATGAAAGCAGACTAGCCTTACTCGACACTAAAATATTTTAAAACCATGGTTACCCATACATGAATACAGCAATATAGAAGGGAATAAAATATATAGGGAAACTCAGAACATAGCAAATGATAAAATTTCAAATCAGTGTGGACAAGCTGGTTTATTCACTAAATGATGCTAAGACAACTGAGTAGCCATCTGGGAAAAAAGCTGAAACTATGCCTCACATGTAACACCTGAATAAATTCTAAATGGATCCTGGATTTAACTGTAGTCATAAAAAAACAAAAAACAAAAAACAAACGAAAAAAAAAACACATCACTCTGGGAAACGCCATTTGTTTACATAGCAAAATATTCCCATTATATTTCTAAATGAAAAAATTTGCCTAAAAAGCAGTATATAGTAATTATTTCTGGTCTGGATAGTGGGATTAAATTTTACAAATTTTTTGTATTGAGCATATAGTATTTTTGTAATCAGAGGAATAAAAGCACTAAGAAAGAAAGAAACCAACCACCACATGAACAATAATCACAAGCCTGGGCTTTAAAATCTGACAGACGAGAATAGAATTTACTTCAGTGAACTAAAATGGTACTTGCCTTCTTCTATCTTTAGATACTCCTGTTCAGCCTGTGATGCATAGATGGAAGACAACACTGAATAAACAGAGGCTAGCACTGTTTTCTGTTCTTGAAGTATGATGGGTGGATCATCAGACTGGCAAAATTCATGGCAGACCAGGTCAAAAAGTAAATTCCAAGTGTCTTTTCCAGTATCAGGACACTGTACTTAATAAATAAAAATGATAAAGAAAATGGTAATATAAAAACAGAAAACAACTCAATGAGTAACTCCGGTGCTTTCCTATAAAACATCTTACCAATTGCTTGAATTCCATCATCCACTGTGGTAAGCAGCTGTAAGATATGCATGTAAACATCGAGCCCTTCTGGATTTTCAGAACTAAATACAAAAAGCAAAAGCACTGAATCAACAACTCTATGAGACTGCAAAATCATTCATTTATTCAACAAATACTTACCACTCTGTACTAGTCACTCCTCTCAGGTACTGAGGGTAAAACAGGGAACAGGATAAAGTCTTGGTGCTCACCAGAGCTTACATTTTAATGGGGAAAACAGTAAAACAATAACAAAAAAAATTATGAAATATAATCCACACACAAGAAAGAAGTAAAAAAATTTTTTCGCCCTGTTCCACAAAAGCAACAATACAGAAACCTTCTAGGTGATACTTCATCATTCTGGCATAGTTGAATAATCAGAATGAAAAATGACTAAAACATTTATATAGTGAGTGGAAGCCCCATTGCCGCAAGCATCGACAGTAACAATGTTCTCACGACTTCAGGACTCCCCAACCTCCCTAGCTGAGAATACTGATTTTTGTGATCAACAGCTTGGATTCCTAGAAATTCACAATCTTAGTTCTTCAAATGATTAAGAAAAAAAAAGCGAACAATAAAAAAGATGGTTCAGCAAATACTAAGTACCTACTATTTTCAGGCACTATGTTAGCGGCTGGGAAACAGGTGTAAAACACTGTTTCTATCTTCATGGAGTTTATTGTCTAAAGAAAAGAAGAGAACTAAAGAACAGTTATGGTAAAGTGATATGAATCTGTAATACTAAGAGAAGTCCCAGGTGCTAGAGGACCACATGGCAAACAGACTTAATTAAGCTTGGAGAGTCAGGAAAGGTATCTTAAGAAAAATGATGTTTACGAATAGACCTGCAGAAGTATTCAAGGTAAAAGAAACATGTTATGCAAAGGCTCGGAGATAAAAGAAAACAAATGATGTCTGACATTAACTGAAAAATGGAAGATAAAAAACAAGTTCTTTTCTATTTGACTTAAATCACACAAAACTGCAGAAAATTTTAAGACTGTAACCATAATATGCTAAAAAATAGCCTATAGCTAAGTAATATTATAAGTACTTTATAACTATTATGATTTTTTAAAGGAGCAAATACACTGTCACCACAAATATTAATAGTGAATCCAACCTGACAAAGATTGACAGAACATTATTCATCCTGTTGAAAAGAACCCGAAACTTGTATCTAAGGATATGTCTAGCAATTGGATTTTTTTTTTAATTTATTTATGATAGTCACACACAGAGAGAGAGAGAAAGAGGCAGAGACATAGGCAGAGGGAGAAGCAGGCTCCATGCACCAGGAGCCTGGCGTGGGACTCGATCCCTGGTCTCCAGGATCGCGCTCTGGGCCAAAGGCAGGCGCTAAACCACTGCGCCACCCAGGGATCCCCGCAATTGGATTTTCCAAGAATAATCTCACAAAAGAGCTCACTTACCGTATTTGTTTGGCAGCTTCAAGTACACAGGGCACAATCCTAAACGCCGGCTGCTCTTCTGAGTCTTCCTGGGGTGGGTCCTGAGGCTGAACAGCCCCATTTCTAATCCATTCTAACATTAGCTTCTCATCCAAATCAAAAAGCTTGTCCACAACTTCCCCTACCTTGACCAGTAAATCAACTGCAGATAATAAAACAAATATTGAAATGAGAAACAAAATTTTAAAAGCAGTAAGACTAATGAAAATTCCTAAAGCTATTCCAAAAAAGCCAAATCTTGCCAAAACTTTACTAATTCAGAGGGCAATTTATTCATCTCCTTTGTTTAAATTTGCTTGTCTTCCTTGATTTTTAAATGAGGATTTATCAGTATCCTCGCAGCTTAAGAAGAAATTTTATATCTTGAATAGAAATACTTTACCTTAGACTTAATGCTTTTTTTAAAGCTACCTCCAGAAATAGTTACATGGTTTCCTAAATATTAAATATAACCAAAAATTTTTCCTAGATTACATTGTGACTTACCATTTGTTGAACTTGACATAATGAAACAAATGCTATCATAAATAGCTGGATATTCCCGGATTCTTTCAACCCAGACACTGGCCACTTCTGTCTGAGAAAGACAAGTAAGCAACAACCTAGAAGATAGAAGATAAATATGAGCTAAGTATCTAGGTTTGAAAAACAGAAGGAAATGCCATAAAGAATTAACTTTATTCTCCCAGATTCCTGTATAAGTGAGTATACAGAATCCATTGAAAGAAGAAAGCATACCGGCTTGTTTCCAGAAGAGTGGGAGGGTCTGAATCATACAAACAGTGCAATAATACCTGTCTTACAGACAAATAAAGAAGTTAATTCAATATACATCACTTCTCTCACTTCAAATGTCTAAGCAGTATTTTCATTTAATTTTTTTCAACATTTTCATTGTAAATATAGTATATATACAAGAAATTAATACTTAATGAATAATTATCAAATAAACATGTATTTACAAAAAACAGAAGAATGCTACATCTCCATAGCTTTTCTTTGTCCCTTCCAAATCACAATTCTCTTTACCACCTAGAAATGACTACTACCTGGACTTTTCCAGCAATTATATCCTTGTTTCACTCTATAATTATTCCATATATTTTGGCTTTGAATTTTATGTGAAAAAATTATACTGTATGTATTCTTTTGAGTCTTAGTTCTTTTGCTCAACACCATGGCTTTTAAGGTCTACCCACGTTTTCCCATGGTGATTATTCTTTGATTCACTGCTGCAGAACATTCCACCATATGAATATAAAACAATTTATTTTTCCAGCCTACTACTTACTGATAGATATGTGAGTTGATTCTAACTGGGGCCATTTCAAGCAATGTCCTGTAACACTTTTTGGCTGAAACATGTGTGCACTGTATATCTTACCATACAGATGAGTGGGATCACTTGATCACAGCATTTGCATTGCCTATCTTCCAACTTAACAAAATAATGCCCAACTGCTCTAAAATGGCTGAACAAACTTATATCCCATCACCAATGTGAATTGCTCCATGTTAATTTTAATATGACTCATTCTTAGATTTTTTATAGGAACCACTAGAGACAAAATATAATCCTAGGTCATTTATTGCATGAATGACTGTCGAATTACTGAAAACATCTTGAACTAGGATCTCAAAGTCACTTCACACCTAGAAGAGGTAATCATCTCTATTTTAGAGACCCAGGTACTTAAATCCTGTGATAAACCCTCACAACCCTAGCTGACAATAATCACCCAGAACACTTTTCTTAATCTACTGAGGGCATAAATT
This sequence comes from Nyctereutes procyonoides, assembly GCF_905146905.1. Lineage (NCBI taxonomy): Eukaryota > Metazoa > Chordata > Mammalia > Carnivora > Canidae > Nyctereutes > Nyctereutes procyonoides. Next base: position 10,119,214 of record NW_026575034.1, on the reverse strand, counting down.
TCTCTGAAATTCTGACTAACAGTCATGAACTAGAAAATGAACAGGTTGCTGAAACTTAGCATATAATTCCAGGGTGTTCTCAGATCTCTTAAAGTAATCAGTAGGTCTTCCACCAAAAAACCCTCTGCCTAAAACTTTCCCACATGTAAAAAGAACTAGCGTCCAAGCGAAAATATGAAAGTCTTTGAATCACTGAGGCAATCTGTATCTTCTAATTTGTCAACAAGCTCTATCCTGAGATCTTAGTCAAGAGTTCTCAGGGAAACCCTGGTCACTAAGACTAGTTTTTCCAGATTCTAGCTCTCTGAGTCTTGGGATTCGCTGAGCCTAAATTATTTGGGATTCTGGTCAGGTGCCCCATTGCCAAGCTTTTGACCCCCCTTTGATCTTACCTTACTAGGCTTACCACCTGCTGATGATTCATCCTTTGCTACCAATAAAGAAACAGGCCTAAATCCTCAATGATGCCCATAAAACCTGTGAAAGCCCCCAGCTACCATCAATATATAATTAAGTTCCTGAAGACTATAAAACAGGAAAAAGGAAGTACTATATTTCATAAAATGTTTCTGTATTACCTATGTATTCAGATTTCTTTAGAGATATGAAATATTTATTTATTTTGTAAAAACATAATTCTTATATAGTAAAACTTACCCAAGATTATTATCATTGCTGATGGACACACATATCTCCTGGAAACAGGCCATATTACCTAAAATTCCCACACAGATTTCCTGCCAAATCAAATGTCACAGGTCATAGGTCACAATGTCTCAAAGATAAAAGACACAAACAAAAATAACAACCTGAAAAAAACTTTCACCGAGTCAAGTATGGAGGCAGAAGAGAAGACGAGGTAGCATACAGAAGTATACTCCCTGCATCCTAATCTTGACAAGTTTACAGCATTTGACAAGGGATGAAAGACACAAAAGAAATATCAAAGACAGGCACGGGTTATGGAAGGAGAAATCTTACAGATGAACTGTGTTAAATGGTTAGTAGGATTCAGACATGTAAACAAGAAGAGAGACATCTGGACAAGTGGAAAGCATCAGCAAAGATGGGAAGGGAATAATGCACATGGCTAATACACTGAACCTAAAGAAAGCAGCCTGGCTGTTGCACACACCTGGAGAATAGCATGAGATAAAAACAGCAGATAAAAAGGATCAGGATTAAGGGACATGAATGCCATGCTGAAGAGATTAAATTTAATCTAGGTGGTTATGTGGATCTACAAAGATCCTCAAGAAAGGGGACAACAGGATACTGCAATATTATTTTAGGAAGATTACGTCAGCAGCAAAATGCATAGTGCACGATAGTGAAACATGTTACAGGAAGTTAATAACCTCAGTAATAAGAGCCGATTTTTACTTAGTATGTACTAGGCCCAGGCACTATTCCACGCACTTTCCATGTATTATTATTCATATAATAACTTATAAGGCAGGTACTGTTGTCATCCCCATTTTTCAGATGAGAGGGGACTAAAGCACAGAGCAATTAAGCAACCTGCCAGGATCTCTGACTATGCAACAGAAGAGCTCCAGAGCCTGAGCATTTAACAGCTATGCCATACCACATCTCAGGAATAAAGGTGTGCGAAGATGACAGTGGTGATGGCAGGCATGGAAAGGGATGAAGTTGAGAAGGACTCAGGGGAAAGCAAAATCATCTGATGGGAGGCAAAGGGAGAAGGCAGTTGAACCTGATTCCTCGGTTTCAAGTTTCTTCATTTCTCCAGTTGGAGCTATGGTCCCCCTGACAGGAAAATTGGAAAAGAAAGTGCAGGAAAGGACACAAGGAGCTCAGTTATTCCAAACTCGCTGGAACGTAAGAATCACTTAGGCAGAGAAGGGGTTAAAAATACATTTTTCTGGGTCCCATCTCAGAGCTACTGAATCAGAATCTCCAGTATAGGGCCTGGGAGGCTACTGCTTACCAAATACAGCATGTAATTCTTTTTTTCTTTTAAAGGTTTTATTTACTTCACAGAGAAAGAGAGAGAGAGCACAAGCAGGGAGTGGCAGGCAGAGGGAGAGGGAGAAGCAAATTCCCCGCTGAGCAGAGAGCCTAATGCAGGGCTCGATCCCAGGACCCCAGGATCATAACCTGAGCCAAAGACAGATGCTTAACCAACTGAGCCACCCAGGTGCCGCCACAGCAAATAATTTTTATGACCAGAAAGGAGTGTTCATCACTGTGTCTGGACATACAGCACTGTGGACTGGAAAATGCAGCATGCAGGTAGAGAATGCATGTGTCACCAGATATCAGAAGGAAGATGTGCCACCAGCTATCAGAAGGAAGGGCGCAGCTCTGATCCCACAGGCATAGACTCCCAACTTAAAAGGTGTAAATAGCGGATGAGCTCACTATAGAAATGAATTTAAAGAGGACAAGGGATCTGGGTCTGCACCTTAGAAAGAATCCACACTCAGTGTGTAGGAAGAAAGAAAAAAGCCAATAAAAGTGACAAGAGAAGTGAGTGAAGAAGCCAGAGACCGGGAGAGTGAGGTGGCATCGAAGCTACAGGAAGGGAAAGTTTCAATGAAACAAGGGCTGTCAAATGCTGGGAAAAGATTCAAGGAGAACAGAAGCAGCAGAGACACACAGACATTTCCTTACAGATTAAAGGGAGAATGACTGGGGATCCCTGGGTGGCTCAGCGGTTAGCGCCTGCCTTTGGCCCAGGGCACGATCCTGGAGTCCCGGGATCGAGTCCCGCGTCGGGCTCCCGCCATGGAGCCTGCTTCTCCCTCCTCCTGTGTCTCTGCCTCTCTGTCTATGTCTATCATAAATAAATAAATAAATCTTTAAAAAAAAAAAAGGGAGAATGACTGAACTTCCAAACAAAGACCATGTTTCTCATCTTGGCTGCTAGCCGCAATCAGCTGAGGGAACTTTAAAGGTCGTGTGGAGTCTCACATTCGGAGATTGTTTCACCTGATCTCGGTAGGGCCTAACTCAAGATTTTTCAAAGGTCCCAAGGGCAAAACTTCTCAAAATGTGGGCTCTGGTTCAGAACACACACATCACCAGGGAACTTGTTAGATAGCCTCGATCCTACCACAAACTTAATGGATCAGAAACTTGGGGGTGGACCCAGAAATCAGTGGTTCTGGGACCTGCTGAGGTTTGAGAGCCCGTGCTCCATTCTAACACGTGCCCAAGGCAGAGGATCACTGTTACAGACACGCTGTGGCTCACAGACATATATAATGATATGACTAATTCCTGAAAGGTGCCATTACTGACATAAACTTATTTTCTTTAAGAACTAATCATGAGTCAATGTATTCAAGTTAGAAAAATCCAGGAGAAAATTATATTAACGGTCAAATTTTTATACCAATGTAATAACTGAAGGAAAAAGTAGTCCATCAGTTCATCAAGCCCCATTTTAGATAGAACACTGGTCCTAAAAAAATTTGAATTCAGCATTCAATTTGTAAAAATATGCTAGATAATTCTCCACTTCATAATTTCAGAGGAAGAGAGGTGATACAGTTCAGTGGTTATACTGAAGTCAGGCCAGCTAGGCTCAAATCCCAGCTCCATTCTTTCCCAGTTTATGACCCTTGACAAATTAACTGGAGACTTAGCTCATTTATTTATAAAGTGAAGATAAATTCCTATCTCATGGAGTGGTAAAACCAAATAGCCATACTTAGTAAACAGTTATTCAGTATAATTCAGTTAGTTAGTATAATAACTTCAGTTATTAAGTATAATTACTTAATATTTACTGATCACCCATGATACTCATAGCACATGGCAACCTAAATGACACAAAAACACAATCCACTGCACACACAACATAAAGACTAAATGAGAAGCGCAGATAATTCTTTTACTATCAGCAATGACCACTGAGAGCTTACTTGTTTGGGAAGGCTTAGAGGAAAAGTAGCACCTAGGCTAACAAATATGAATCCTGAGAGGGATGGAGCTAGGAAGGGAGGCATGGAGATGGTGATAATCACGGTAAGCTACTGAGACAAGGAGGAAACAGGCCTTGCTAAATTAGAAGGACCATCTGCACGGCAGATTTTATGCTGAAAAGATGAATTAGATTCAGATTATGGAAAGTGCTGAATGTTGGGCTGAGTTTAGAATGAAGGTTTTTAAGCAGTGGAGGATTTTATGAATAAAAAAAAGCAATCAACAGAAATGGGAGGTGTGGGCAATATTTCCTGTTCTGCCACATATTAGGAACATAACTTTGGTTATGCCTGTTTCCCATTGCTGTTAAATGAAAGTATTGATCTCCCTGGTCCAACCCAAATCTAAAATCCTATGACCCTAATAATTGTAAACAGCACCTCATCTAGTGCCCAGCAATATTCAATAAAAGTCTACGGACTGATTTGTGGCCAGCAAGAAAATTAAAGTGAGAAAAATGAAAGACTATCTAGCACCATCTGCTGGTACTGCTCCAAAGAGGCAGCTGTAAAAATGCACATACTTACTCTTAATCGAGGACATTTGGATTTGGCCAATACTCCCATAAATATGTCAGGCGCATTAAATTCTTGGAGAAATAAAGCCACATCCTGAAAATAAAAAATGACTATTAATTTGGATGCTGAATAGTCCTCTTTAAACCCCATAGTTCAGACAACCATAAAAAAAAAAAATTCTATATATACCTCCTATCAGGCTCAAGAAAAAAAAGCCATTAGGTCAGGTATTGTATCATTACACGAAAGTAATGTTAGAGTCTTTATGCTATCTGATCCCAAGGCAATGGAACAAATTCATAAACAAATTTAAACTGTGATATTCCAGGAGACTGTTTTTTTTTTTTTTCTGCCTTGAATGCATTTACCTTATGATCTTTCTAGCCACCAGGAATGTTAACTCATTCAAACACACCTGCTGGTTGCCAGGTATCCTGCCAAACACTGGCGTAAGGAAAAAGCGTAAAACTCATAATTCCTATCTTCTAAGAGTTTAAACACAATGGGGGAAATTAAAACACCTACTGGGTTATGCCCCAAATCAGAACTTGTGCTTTCAAAATTCTCAACAGAAACTAATTCTGATCACAGTGTAACACGACAGCTTCATATGTCCTTCCTAGAGTTTGCTCAGGCCACAGCACCGATAGGGATGCACCACATAGGTGAGTGAACCTGCAGTGGTCATGTGACCTAATCTCACATGCTCCAAGACAAAATCAGTTCACTGTGGAGATCTGTGCTGTACAATATTTAATAAAACTAAGTTTTTGACGGTCTATCGCCTCTAATTTTTAACAAACTTGAAGTGTATATTTGCAATAGCTTAACTTAAAACCAGAGGCTACATGGCTTAAGTGGAAATGCTCTTCAAAGGGCCCTGGAGGCACCTCAAGAGAGGCAGTAATCCTTCCTAGCAGCTGAAACCAAGGTAATCTGCATGACTGTTGACTAGAAGACACATCCTGTAATTACTAAGAGAGCACAGTCAGAGAATACAGTATTTTCAAAGATATACTCCAAACTGAAAGTCACAGCAACAGATGCTCTCCACTTTAACTGTTCAGAGTGCCGTTTGTCACGTGGGCAACTCTTAGGGTATGGAGAGACTGATTTACTTAAATGATAGTTAATAATTCCTAGAGTAGTACAGGGTTAGGAAGTCTTAACACTATCAACACCAATAATAATAATAATGGTAATTAACATTTACTGAGTAAGTAGTAAGTAACAAACAGTGAAGTGGTTTGCATACTATCTCATTTAATTCTCAAAACATCCCTATGAAGGTTATTACTACTGGCCCCACTCCACTAATAAACAAGAGGTTTTAAAAGGCTAAGCAACCTGCCCAAGATTATACAATCAGTAGAACAAAGCCAGGAGAACAGAACTCAGATGAGCTTGACTCAAGGCCATGCTCTTAACCAACACACCATGCTACCTCTCAGCTACTCATTCATTCATTCATGCATTCATTCATTAAAGTATTAACTGCAAAACCCAAGTAACAGGCACTGTTTGAGGCTCTGGTGGACACATTAGTGAACAAGCTAGATAAGGACCCAGTCTCATGGAATTTTTAATCTAGAAAAATGCACAATCAACACATACACAACTGAACTAAGTGCTACAGAGAAGATAGACAAGATAACGTGCTAGAAGCCACGATGTGGCCAGCCTTTGGTTCTTTATAAAGATCAATAAATTAAACTCCTAGCCAGAATGATGAGGGTAAAAAGAAGATACAAATTACTAACACCAGGAATGAGAGAGGTGCTATCACTATAGATTCTACAGATAAAGGACATTATGAACAAGTTTATACCAATAAACTTGACAACTTAGAATACAATGGATAAATTCCCTGAAGAACATAAACTACCAAAGGTAAGCCTTGTTCCTATTAAAGGAATTGAATTTGTAATATTTTGCACAATATACTAAAAACCACTAAATGGTGAATTTTATGGTAGGGAGTTATATCTCAATAAAACTGTTATTTCTTAAAGTAATAAATATACAAAACTAAAAGTAAATGAGCAAAAAGCAATTAATCTTCCCATAAAGAAAGCTCCAAGTTCTGATGGCTTCACTGCTGAATTCCACCAAATACTTAAGAAAGTAATTCTGCACAAACTCTTCCTGAAAAGTCAAGAGGGAAAAGTTCCCAGTCCATGAGGACAGCATATCCTGGTACCAAAACCAGACAATGACAAGAAAATGAGAATCTTTCATGAAATTAGATAAAATTTTTAATAAGATTTTAGCACCTTGAAAACCAATCAACTTAGTTCATCATATTAACAAAATAAAAAGAAAACCACATGATCATCTCAACTGACTTAGCAAAAGCATGACAAAATAAAAAATCCATTCCTGATACAGACTCTAGGAATACTAGAGAGAGACAAGACTTTCCTAATCTGCAGCTTCATGATATTAATGGCAGAAGACGAAATGTTCTGGCCTTCAGTTAAGAACAAGAGGATGCCCCTCTTACCACTTTTCTAATCAACATCATACTGGAAGTTCTAGCCAGGACAAATGTGCAAGACAAAGAAATAAAAGCAATTCAAATTGAGAAAGTAGTAAAACTTTTTCTTCACTAATGGAATACAGCTACAGGATGGAAGTTAAACAAAATCGACTGTATTTCTATATACTAGCAATGAACATACAAAAGTTTTTTTAAAACACCATTTACAATAGCCTACAAAAATATGAAATACTTCGGAATAAATCTAACAAAAGATGTGAAGTACCTATACACTAAAAACTACAAAACTTTGCTGAAAGAAATTAGAGAGGATCTAAATAAATGGAAAGATATACCTTGTTCAATTTATCAATTCTTCCCCTAAATGATCTATAAACACAACTCCAACCCAGTCAAGAAAGTAACAAATTGATTCTAAAATTAATATGGAAATACAAAAGATCTAGGACAACCAAAACAACTCTGAGAAACAATAAAGCTATTAGATTAATACTACCTGATTTCAAGATTATAAATGTACAGTAATTAAAACAGTCGTAAAGATGGATGAACAGATCAATAGAACAGAGCCCAGAAACGAACTCACACATACAGATAGGTAACTGATTTTTGACAAAGGTACAAAGGCAATTCAGTGGAGAAAGCCAGCCTTTTAAAAAATAAGCTTGAACATATGCAGAAAAAGTGAACTTCAACTCATACGTTGCATCACACACAAAAATTAACTCAAAGTGGATCACAGACCTACCAGTAAAATCTAAAATTATAAAACTTAGAAAAAAAACTAAGAAAACAACACAATTAAAAAGTGGGCAAAAGACTCAAACAGGCACCAAAAGAAGATATGCAGTTTGCAAATAAGCACATTAAAAAAATATATGGTCAACATTGTTAGTAATTAGGGAAACCCAAATTACAATGAGAATCACTACGCACTTCTTAGAATGACTAAAATTAAAAGGCTGACCACACCAAGTGTTGGTGAGAATGAGGAGAAACTGGAACTGTACCTCATACACTGCTTATGGTAATGTAAAATGTAAAAACCACTTTGGAAAGTACACAATTTTTTACACAACCTGTAAGAAACACAATTTGGACTGTTTCTTAAAAAGTTAAGCATACACCTATCATATGACCCATACTATTCTAGGTATCACCTGAGAGAAAGGAAAACATGTCTTACATAGTTAGACCCAAAAATTCAGCATTAACTGTAATAAACCATGAACAACTCAAATACCCAACAGAAGAATAAATGAATAAATCACAAAATGAATTATCACTCAGCAATAAAAAAAAAAATCACTGACAGACACAGCATGCATGAATCTTAAAACAATGATGCTGAAAGAGCTGGACCCCTCCAAAAAAAGAATAGGCCCTCATTTAGATAAAACTAGAAAATGCAAACTACGACGAAGTGACAGGACAATGGTTCCTCAAGAGGCTGGAAGCAGGGGGGTAAGAGGAAAGGATCACAAAGAAGCATACAGAAACTTCTAAGGGTGAGAGAGATGTCTTCTTTATTACAATGATGGCTTCATGTGTGGGTATGCACACACAAAATTTTTCAAACTGTGCACTTTAAATACATGCAGTTTCTGTACATCAATTATACCTCAAGAATACACAGGATTTTGGTGCCAATTATACATCAATAAAGCTGTATCAGAAAATAACTGATGCCGGTGAACAGCTATGGACAATTTTTTTTTAAGATTTTATTTATTTATTCATGAGAGATAGAGAGAGAGAGAGAGGGGTGGGGGGGGCAGGGACACAGGCAGAGGGAGAGGGAGAAGCAGGCTCCATGCAGGAAGCCCGATGTGGGGATCCTTGGGTGGCGCAGCGGTTTAGCGCCTGCCTTTGGCCCAGGGCGCGATCCTGGAGACCCGGGATCGAATCCCACGTCGGGCTTCCGGTGCATGGAGCCTGCTTCTCCATCTGCCTGTGTCTCTGCCTCTCTCTCTCTGTCTCTCTGTGACTATCGTAAATAAATTAAAAAAATTTTAAAAAAAGATTTAAAAAAAAAAAAAAAAAGGGAAGCCCGATGTGGGACTCGATCCCGGGACTCCAGGATCATGTCCTGCGCCGGAGGCAGGTGCTCAACCACTGAGCCACCCAGGCATCCCCAGCCATGGACAATTTTTAAGACAGAACACAATTAAATCTGTGTTTCAGGAAAATGAGAACTTTCATGGCAACGTGGAGGACAGAAGAGAAAGGAAAGACTAAAACAAAGATTTTTAACCAGGAAGTCACTGCAGAAGTTCAAGTAATTAGGTGAGAGATTATGTATGCCAATCTCTTTTCATATCTGTAAAATAAGGGTATTACTAAATAAATAAATAAATAAATAAATAAATAAATAATTACCTGTATCACAGAGTTATTATGAAAAGCAAATGGAATATAAACATGAAAATGCTGTTGAGCTACAGAGTACAATACAAACATTAAAATATTATTTTGCAGTTCTATACACATGGTTCCTTCCTGTCCCCTTCTAGTTTGATCATGGTACCTCAGCAGTCTCCTAACTCTTAACCTGCTCTCAAACACAAGGTCAGCATTCTCTTTAAGCAGATAAGTATCAGAACCTTCCTGGGCTACAAGTATTCTTGGGTTCATAAGAACTATGTATTTAGCCCAACTCTAATGACAGGTCAGATCCCCCAGCCTCAGAAACAAAAGCTCAGCATTTACAGCTCACTCCTAGACCCATATGAGTGATTACAGACACTGAAGTCTTTCCCCCAGAGACTTAAGGACTGAAACTTAAAAAGAAAAATCCATTTACCACCTTCTTACCCAACAGTCTACTCAGTTTCATTTCCAACCCCATACCTCATCCATGGACATATCCCATACTCTGCAAATTTCATTCTCCATTTCTTCATCGAGCTCCATCTGCTGCTCCTCATCATCTGAGCTGGATTTTGTGTTTTCAGGGCTAACAATCTTCAACAGAAAGGAAAAAAAGTGATGATAAAAGCGGCGCATAACATTCATCACGTAATATCATCCCATAATCATTCATAAGTCACAAAGACACTGTCCTCAAAGTATCTTCTCTTGCAGAAACCTTGTTTTAAAAAATTATTAACCCTGGGTAGATCTATTCATACAACATTCATGAAGTAGGGATCCTGGGTGGCTCAGTGGCTTAGCGCCGCCTTCAGCCCAGGGCCTGATCCTGGAGACCCTGGATGAGTCCCATGTCAGGTTCCCTGCATGGAGCCTGCTTCTCCCTCTGCCTGTGTCTCTGCCTCTCTCTCTGTCTCTCATGAATAAATAAAATTAAAAAAAAAAAACACTCATGGAATAAATACTGTTACTAGGCACCGGGCTTGAAATATAGAGATGAATAAATATAACCCTTAGTTTCAAGCAGTTTAGGATCTAGAGGGGAAAACACATGTAAACTAATTTTAACAACAGGAAAACTAAGTGATTCAAATGAATTGTGGACAGAGCTGTGAAAGCAAAAACGATGGACCAGTGACCTATGCCTGGGGAAGGTGGGCAAACTTCTCCTAGGGACGGGATCTTCAAGCTGAATTTTTGAGGGAGAATAGGAGTTTGTCATGGGAAGAAGGGCAGAAGAATGTACCTGAGAAAGTGCAAGAGTTCAGAAAGGGGCCTAGCGATGTTTGGGGGATGGTGAGTAGCTTAGTGTGTCATGAGCAGATGAGGCTGGGAAGGTTGCAAGGAGCCCTGGATCCCAAGCTAAGAAATATGCGCTTTTCTCCCGAAGGCAAAGAGAACCAAAATGAGTTTCCATGGACGGCCTGATTTTTTTTTTTTTTTTTTTTGGTTTGCTTAGAGCTGATTATTCCTGCAGCCATGCAGTAGATGCGCTGGAGAGAACGGACTGAAAGTAGGTTAAGTTCCCAATGGAATCCCGGGGTGGCTCTGCGGGTTTAGCGCCTGCCTTCGGCCCAGGGAGTGATCCTGGAGTCCTGGGATCGAGTCCCACCTTCGGCTGCTTCTCTCTCTGTGTCTCTCATGAATAAATAAAATCTAAAAAAAAAAAAAAAAAAAGTCCCCGAAACGCAGGTGAAGAAGGTTCACATTTATTGAGAACTTCATCAGCCAAGCGCCACGGTAAGCACACTCTACCTACCTACGATGACCTGCACAATACCCCCGTACACAAGGTGTTTTTGTCGCACTTTATAGAAACGGAGACAGAAATCGAGGCTCGGAGCGTGAGGGGATGAAGCCACGCTTTCCGCATCAGAGCTGCAAGGACTCCAGAATCACCCCATTCATTCTTTTTTAAAATTTATTTATTCATGAGAACAGAGAGAGAGAGAGAGAGAGAGAGAGAGGCAGAGGGAGAAGCAGGCCCCATGCAGGAGCCCGACGCGGGACTCGATCCCAGGTCTCCGGGTCACGCCCTGGGTCACGCCCTGGGTCGAAGGCGGCGCCAACCTGCTGCGCCACCCGGGCGCCCCATTCATTCTGCTGCGACAAGAGTCCACCAGATGAGTTAGGTCCCGAGCTTCAGAGGCGACACAGAGGGAAAGGAGCAAAACGCCGAGCCACGTATTTACGCGCCCAGACGCTCCGGGGAACGTGCAGAAGTAAACGGTGTCAACCGTCAGCACTCCCGCGTCCTGGCCGCCGCACTGCCCTGGGCGTGGAGGGCTGCCGGGAGCTGGTGGGGTCCCCCGGCACTTGAGCGCCGGCCGAGAAGGGGCGGGGCGGGGGGCGGGGATGGAGGAGGGGAGGGGGGAGGGGGACTGAGCAGGGGGAGGGGCGGGGGGCTGGAGGGCGCGGGGAAGGAGTGGAGGGGGGAGGGGGGACTGGGCGGGGGGGCGGGACGGGGGAGGAGTGGAGGGGGGAGGGGGACTGAGCAAGGGGGAAGGGGGGACGGGGGAGGAGTGGAGGGGGGAGGGGGCGGGCGGGGGGACGGACGGGGAGGAGTGGAGGGGGGGAGGGGGGACTGGGCGGGGGGTGGAGGGCGCGGGGTAGGAGTGGAGGGGGGAGGGGGGACTGGGCGGGGGAGGAGGGACTGGGCGGGGGGGCGGGACGGGGGAGGAGGGACTGGGCGGGGGCGGGGGGACTGGGCGGGGGGGGGCGGGATGGGGTAGGAGTGGGGGGGGAGGGGGACTGGAGGGGGAGGGGGAGGGGGACTGGAGGGGGAGGGGGAGGGGTGGGGGCGGCCCCCGCGAGGCGCCACCGTCCGCACCTGGATGAGCCCGCTGAGGACGCCGAAGAGCCAGTGCCTGCTGTAGACGGTGCTCCCTATGCAGTCCCCCCCGGCCACGTCCTCGTCCGCGTCCGCGTCCTCCTCGCTACGCGGCGGCGGCGGCGAAGGGTTGCGGTCCATGCCTCGGCCTCCGCCCGCCCGGAGGAGCCGCGCCGGAAGCGGCGGGAGGAGGCGATTGGCCTCCTGGCGCCAGAGGGCCCCGCGCGCCCCGCGCGGCTCCCGCCACAGCGCCCCCTGCCGCCCGGAGCCCCGCGGTGCTCGCGGCTCGCAGCTCGGCTGCGCAGAGGCCTTGACCCCCCCTCCCTCCCCCGCCCTTCCTGGGACCCGAGCACGCCCAGCCGGCTCCAGAATTGCCATTTGTCCCTCTCTCTCTCCTTTTTTTTTTTTTTAAACAATTCCCTTTTTATTAAAATCCATTTTCAGAACATTATTTTCTATTACAAGCCATCTGTGCACTTTATATTGACTTTTACCTTTATAAAAAAAATAATAAAAAAAACTTTTATCTTTATGTATTGAAAAGTCTCACAGCATTCAACAGCCTTAATTTACTTCAATGAACCCCAATTATCACTTTTCCTCTCATCCTTTCTTCTCAGGTTCAACTATCTTCAGGTGAACAATAGGAGCTCCTTTAAGTTGACTCCTTTGTCCTTTTTTTAATTTTTTATTTATTTTTTATTTTTTAACTGAACAAAAGACATTTATAACTTTTTTCTTTTTTTTACATTTTTTATTGGAGTTCAATTTGCCAACATAGAGCATAACACCCAGTGCTCATCCCATCAAGTGCCCCCCTCAGTGCCCATCACCCAGTCACCCCCACCCCCTGCCCACCTCCCTTTCCACCACCCCTAGTTCGTTTCCCAGAATTAGGAGTCTCTCATGTTCTGTCTCCCTTTCTGACACTTCCCACTCATTTTTTCTCCTTTCCCCTTTATTCCCTTTCACCATTTTTTTTTTTTTTGGTGCTTTCACTATTTTTTATATTCCCCACTGGACCAGATAGTCCATCTCCTCCTGATGAGCAGGAACAGCAAGTCGGGTGCAGAGGTGGCTGTCCAGGCTGTCGGAGCCCGGACCTCCAGGCACCTTTGGCCTCTTTGACCTCAATGCGCCTCCCTCTGAGACCCCAGGTGTGGATGGAACCCTTGGACAGGCATAGGTCACCAGGAAGAACGTCAGTATGACAACTCCCCGTATTTTCAGCTCCTGCTTCTATGAGTTGCGTGGTACTCAGCCCGGTGCGCCCCCCACCCCGCAGGGGATACTTGATCACACCTACTTTTACTTGGATGAAAGAGATTTATAGATGCTACTATCAACCTCAACCTGAATTCCAAAAATATCGATGGGGTTCCCTAACAGAAAGAAGAAATAAAACTAATATAAAATAAAATAATATGTATTTTAATATTTTCAACACTAGAAGACATAATAGAGGTCTCTGTTAGCACATGTACATCAAGTCAGTGTGACCCCAACAGTTACACAGAAGAGTAATAGCAGTGTGATTCCATCAGGGGGCTGTGCTTCTCAAAATCATAAATGGAGCATGTGAAAATTTCTACCAAAACAAAGTTCCAATTTACCAAGCAATTGCATTTTGAGGAAATGTTAGCTTTTATTAAAACTGGGCAAAAAAATATTCTGTTACTATGTAAAATATATATTTTACTATGTGAAATACAGTAGAGTTCCAGGCTCAAATAATTAGGAAGATTTTTTTCACTGTATGTGTAGGGTCAGACTCAGGTTTTCTGAGGCCTGAATTATGCAATTTGGGCACCTCCCTTTAGGAAAGACAACACAAAATTACAAATATTAAATTAGCAACAATAGGAGATATTTACTTAGAATGGGAAAAAATTATCAATTTTGAAATAGCCAAAAATATGTAAGACATCACAAAATATATAAAAAAATATTATTAATAAACAGCATGACACACTTCAACCCTTTATATTACTTTTAATAGAATTTATTTTTAGATCAGTTCTAGGTTCACAGCAATATTGAGCAGAAGGTATAGAAATTTCCCATATAACTTATACCTGCCCCTATGCATAGCCACATCCATTATTAGCATTCCACACCAAAGTGGAATATTTGATACAATTATCGAACCTACATTGGTGCATCATTATTCACCCAGAGTTTGCATTAGGTTTCACTCGTGGTGTTGCACATTCTATGGCTTTGGGCAAATTTATAACGACATATATCTACCATTATTGCTTTATGCAGAGTACTTTCACTGCCCTAAAAATCCTGTTTTAATATAATTTTAATTTTTAATATATTTTTACTGAGTTCACGTTAATCTTCTCTTCATATGACAATGACCTTATAAGGTCATTTCCTATAATGAAAAATTAAAAAATAATTCTGTCTTTACTCTGAGCATGGTTGCTTGATTAAAAAAAATATTTGAAAGTTTCTTTTAGCTTCACAATTTGTTACTGGTAATATTTTATATAATTTGAGCACTGTGAAATTTGGAAAACCTCTCTCAGGAGGAGAACTTCCATTTTAACTGGGATCCCATCAAAATAAAAATCTTCCATTTATGATCTTATAATTCTCCATAGACTCATGCTTGACTATACATTTCAAAGTTGTCTCTTCCCAACCACCCACGTATTCTGTGCAGGGCTGTGCAGGACATGTTCATTTTGTCATATGACCTCTGCTCCTGCACCAGGAGTAACCACAGTAGATGATGGAGCATACGTAGAGGCCATTCCTACTCCAGGGTAGTGATAAATAATTTTACTCAGAAATGACTGAAAACTATGCAAGTACGTCCCACTAAGTGCAAACCAATTATGTTGCCAATTCAACTTCTTCTTAGTCAGATGCCCCAAAATGCCTGTGCCCACTACAGTACCATTCAACACAAGCAGAAAAATGATGGTGGGATGTTGGCATGAACAGAGGCACTAACTGCTTTAGTTACAATAGTTTACTTCTACAGATTTTACAAAAGGAATTGCCCATGTGAATCCCATCCCAGAGCCACTCCGAGGATCTTGGAATGATCCCATATAAGTGGGGAACCCTTGATGCTCAAGCTTCATCAGATTCACAGTAAATCTGATTCTACCTAAATGCATGTGTGAAGGGACAATGCAAAAGTGAAGCAAGATTTAGGATGGCTCTTTGGTTGTAGCACTGTCTCATAAAAGTAAGCTGTATGTAACTCTGCTCCACCCACCAGATGCCCTGCAATTACCAGGTCAACCAAAAGTACCCCAAGATAGATCCAAAACCTGGAGTTGGAGATGCATATGGCTGCAGTGCTATCCTGTTGAGAACTAGGGTAAAATCCATCTTGGTCTCAGAGACTGACATGTATGGTCCAAATATAGTCTATATAGTATGGTCCCTATTATGAACATATACTTTCACCCCAAATTAGTATTATTCTTTATTAGAATTTATCTCCTCTGAAAAAAAAATAAGGTAAATTGACCACATCCATGGTAGCAATGGTACTTAGGAGGATTGTTATTTGGTGTTTCCAGATGACAACGACAGATCGAATTTTGCAAGCATTTATTAAACATTTTTATGTGCTCCTTCTAAACTATTGAGTAGAAAGAATACAGAATTCAGCAACTCTAACTCAACAAGTGTTCTTGCCTTTAGGGGGCTCATAGACTGGCTCCTGAGGACAGAACTGAAATGAAGCTCAGTACTTGTCAGGCAGGCCAGCAGGTCGGAAGTGGTTGGGGTCTTTGCCACTCCGGCCCCATTCGTTGGCAGCCTGGTCAGCCTTCGAGTCCTCTATTCCATGGCCACTGTCTCCAAACTTAAAAAGATCTGTGATTCTCTGAGATTTCTCTCTGGCGTCACTGGAATAGAGAAAGGCAAATGGGTTTAATCAGGGACTGATGAGCAACACCTCCATCTTTCCTATCTCTCCTCTTTCTAACAAATTAATGACTAAAATAAGCCAAGTTTAGAGGGACTAAAACACTGCTCATTTCTGGGCACAGGCCAACTCAGCCTGGCAAATTTCCTTGTGCTTGGTAACCCAGGCCCATAGGGGGAAGGTGGGTATCACTCCTTGGTCTTCCTAGCTGTCCACAACACACATGCTCAGCTCACCCATCCCTGCATCCCAAAGGGTCCAGTTACCTGATCACTTTAGCAGCCCAGGCGCCCCCAGGGCCCCTCTGTGCGGCATCATAGTTCCCCCTGGCATGGAAGTATTTGTCTGAATTTTTGTAGTTGGCTTCTCTCATGTCAGAGTAGGCTCTCCACATGTCTCTAGTCCCTAGAAAGGAAGGAAACTAAAGGTGATTATCTCTTGGAAAATAGAGAAAAGGTTTTCCTCCCACTGAATCTAAGATTTCAGTTTTTGACAAAACCCTTGGAGATGATCTTGGCTGGGAGAAATATTCCTTAACTCTTCACTCCCCTGAGTTAATGTTACAAGAATCGCACTGGATACATGTTTTATTCTCTTTGATTCCATCCTAAGTACTGTAGATACTTGGCTTTTGGCTCTGTGTGATGTGTGTGAACAAGGGTGGGATGGTCTCTAAGGGATGCTTCCTTGTACAATGAACCTCTACCTGGAAAGACAAGGGACCCCCCCCCTCCCCGCTGGGGCATGAGGACAAAGCAAGAGGGTGAGGGCGGCTGCTGCCCCAGGGGGCTCCCAGCCTAGTCAAGGGGAGAAATTCATCCCTGTGGGCAGCATGAAGACAACTCAGTCCTACCTACTTCTGAAGGTCCGGGGTGTATTTGGCCTCCAGGTAACTGTCAGAATTCAATCATTCATAGAATTGAAAAAGTGAGCTCCCCAAAACGGCTTCACAGAAATCGAGTCACCAGATGCATAAAAAGGGCAACTGACCCGCCAGCTCTAAAGCTCAGTGTCCTCCCCATAAATGGAAGAGTATCGCCTTCCCCACAGTGGTTATGCAATGAAATGCGAAAATACACATATAACTTCTAGAAGATTGTAGGTGCTCAATACGTTATCACCTCACTAGGCCTTAGGAAGGCTGGGACAAAACCAGCAGCGGGACTAGGCTAAGAGGAAGGCCAGAGAGTTATGGACTGAAGGAGCCTCAGTAGACTACTCAGTAACCACATGAAGACTTCTAGAAAGTAGCTGGACTAGGCAAAAGAGAAAAACCTCGGTCGAGTGGTCGTCATAGTTTGCGTAATATCGGCCACGCCCCTATCTTCATTTCATGTATTTCTCATTCCCAGTGCTCAGAAAGATCACTTGGTTGAGCAGCACAACCTTCTGACTATACTGATTCCCTCCGAGTTACGGATTCAATAGATGCCTGGGGCCGCTTGCTTTAGAAGTGCTTCCAAATGCCCGACATATCTGTCACTCGGGGAGCAAGACTGCAGGTAGTAGTACCCAATCTTGAGTGGGAAAACACCCACTGGGTGCTTGCTAAAGGCCAGATTTCAGGCTCAGCCTCGGAAACTGTGATTCAGCAGAGGGGGTGTGTGTGGACCAGGCATCTGCATTTCACAAAGCACCCCAAGCCCCAGGTGATTCTCATAGGGGCAAGTGGCCCTAGAATGACCCTTTGAGAAACCTTGACCTAAGATGAAAAAAAAAAAATTGTAGCTGTGCCTGTGAGAATTTAGAAAGGATTGACAGCAAAGTCTTAAAGCAATAGCCACTGGCCATCACAGAAAACTCAAAAGAAATGATTTAGTGAAATAAGCAAATTTGGCCTCTTGACCCTGCCTAATAAGGGGTATATCTCTTCTCTCCGGCCCAGCCAGGACCCAGGCCAGAAGAGCCATCATCATGTAATTCCTTGTGCCTTCGACTGGGGGAGAGAGCTCTCAGAGTTGCCTTCTGCCTGCAACACAGCCTGACTATCTGGCATTTGGGCAAATGAGCAAGAGGATTATGTGTTCACAGGCCCCTCACTCTCCCATGTGCTCTCTGGTCTGGGAGGCAGGGTAGTCCTGTCACAGGAAGCTCTGGGAGCGCCAGCACTGGGGTAAATCCTGCTCTGTGTGGGGACTTTGTTAGGACTCTTCATCTCTTTCTGCTTCAGGTCCTCTAATAAGGGATGATGGTGCCTACATCCCAGGATTAAAGATTAAAACCTGAGGATGAAAACGACTTCATCCATACATGTAAAGCTCTCAGAACAGCACCTAGGACGGCCAAGCTCAGTTACTCTTGGATGTAATTACTAGGTGCACAAGTTGGATGCACCCACTTCAGGCTGCCTGAGACCCAGCCATGAGCTGTCCCTGCCTTCCCACCAGGCGGCACTAGAGTCCACTCGGAATAGGGAGCAGGCACCAGGGACCCCAGATCTTTTTCTGCTCCTGCTGCAAGTGGAGGACAAACCCTGTATGACCTCAGGCAAGGGGATCCCCAGGGAAGAGGGCGATGCTGGCCAGAAAAGCCAGGGGTGGTGGGATAGGACAGATGAGGTGTCAGGGGAAAAAGCACAAGGAGGAAGTAAGGCCTGGAGATCTGATACACAGTATAATGGACACCAAACAATGTATTATTATAACTATGAAGCTTGCTATACTCTAGAACTTAATTATTTCTTTTGTAAAAAAAAAAAAAAAGGATTTATTTATTTATTTGACAGAGAGAGAGAGAGCACAAGCAGAGGGAGCAGCAGGCAGAGGGAAAGAGAGAAGCAGGGCCCCAATGAGCAGAGAGCTCAACATGGGGCAAGATTCCAGGACCCTGAAGTCATGACCTGAGCCCAAGACAGGCACTTAATCAACTGAGACCTGCAGGTGCCACAAACTTAATTATTTCAAATACTATAAAAAAAGGATAATTATATAATATAGTAGAGGTGCTAATTATAGCTACAAAGGCAATCAAATATATAAATGCATCAAATTAATGTGACATATACCTTAATTATATATAACGTTATATGTCACTTGTATTGCAATAATAATAAATAAAAATGGCCGAGGAAACTGCTGACTTGCATACCATGCTTTGTGCTTCCCACTCTAGGCCCCAGCCCTGTGTGGATGTGGCCCCCGCTCAGGTGAACTCCGAAGGAGGCCAAGTGCGGTCTCCCCATGACCCCCATGCTTTGGTCCTTACCTTGACCCGCTTCCTTTAGGAATGTCAACCATCTCTGGCTGCTGACGCCCAGGACCAGGGAGCACAATAGGATGCCCACGAGAAGCTTCATCCTGCTGCAGAGTCCTGGGGACACACAAAGAGGAGACGAGTTTTGTTTTCGTTTGGTTTGGTTTTTTCATGGGGGAATGTGACCTTCATGTCTACACACACACACACACACACACACACACACACATACGTGTACCTATACACCCGTGTACATGCATCCGTGTGGGGGGGTATATGGAGAAGGAAGTGGACAGCGTGTATTAGCAGGGTGAGCAGGTGATACATAGCTACGCAGACAGAATTCCAGGGGGTCCACGTCTCCATTTCCACTTGCCTCCCGGGAATCCCAGGATGAGAGCCTGCACGGCACTTCCAACACACACCACTTTCAATCCTGCCCTATGAGCCCTCACACCCACTGACAGGAAGCTTCCGAGGAGGCCTCTGGGCATTTGACAAGAGCGAAACGATGCCCACACACTTGCAGGTGCTTCTTGTACCCACCCCCGAAGGCCCACAGGGGACGATCACGACTAAAGCCCAGTCCCAGAAAGTATTCACATCTGCTGAATCCTCATTGTCAGGATCATGGATTCAGGAAAGGAGCAGAGAGCTGGGACCCAGCACAGGAACGCTGTGGGGAAAGAGAACCTGCCAGGAAGAACCGCTTGGAAGGTTCTGGACCTCACCTTTGGCTGTCCCTCCCCGCGGAGGCTCCTGGTGAGGCTGAGCTGCCCTGGCCTCCGGCCTGCGACGTGTGCCAGCACATATATACAGACGCTCTGCTAGGGGGACGAATGGGAAGACAGGACGAGGGAAAACACTGGGCTGGGGGAAATTCCCCGAGGCCAGAGGCAGCTGCAGATCATCAGGCTTTTTCCTCGAAGCCTCTCATTTCCCAGGTTGTGCAATCTGGCAGATTCCGGGAGTGTGGCAAACGTGGGGTTTCCAGCCTCTTTCCACTCTCACTGCTGCTCAGGAAAGGTTTTCTTCCCCACACAACTGCTGTGAAGGGGGATCAATAAGAGAAAAGAGACCCGAGTGCCTAAGGTCTGAGAGCGCACAGGGCAACTGCAGGGCGCGAAGCCTGGGGCTGGGCCCGGGGAGCGGGAGGGAGACAGGAAAGCCTCAGGACCAGGACAATATGCTTCCAGCAGCCAGCGGGGGGCCTGGACACTGGGAAGGTCCTCCAGACGCCCGAGCATCACGACCGGCCACTGTGGGGCGCCTCTGTAGGCCCGATGAGGACTGGGCCGCCCAGGGACACCGACCTGGGGCTAGATACTGGCTCCCATGTCACACAGAAATGACATCCTAAAAACCATCACGAAAGAGCACTGGCTGGGAGCTGAGCAGAATAGAAGATTCAGGAGGGAGCCGAGAAAGCGGGATGCAGCGCAAGAACAGAGGGAGCGGCTGCTTGGCCCGAAGAGCAGGACCGCGCTGTCCCGTGGGAGGTTAGTCAGGGTGTGTGGGGAAGGCCCTGCGTGCAGGGCTCCGGGGGCCGGGAGGCCCGGTGGGCGCCCCGACCCCTTCCTGCCCATTCAAGTGAAAGGAACGTGCCGAGCTCATCAGATTTCCTCAGGGAGAGAGGACGGTGCAGGTGTGATGTGGCGGCGATCATGGGGCGTCCAGAGGACAGACCTGGTCCTTCTCACAGTGAGGCCCTGGGCCACAGGCCGCAGGCAGTAGGGCAGGGAAGGCCCGGCCCAGGGGTGCTGGCTCAGGGGTGCTGCCTGGAGCGCCCCTGGCAGACGAGGAACACCAGCGGCTTGGCAGACACAAGACAAGTGCCTGCAGGGCTGATGCCAGCAAATCCTGGAGACTGGGCAGCCCAGAGGCTGGAAGATGCTCCGTAGTGGCCAGGTCGGAGGTGGGATTCATGCTCCACCAGTAACCCAGAGAAGAAGCAGGAGGCCCACTTCTGACTTGTTACAAGACTAGAAGGGATCCGAGCAGGACACTACAAAGGGGAGGCTGACCCAGGACAAGCAAATCAGGCGAGGATTACAGGAGCGTGAGGGAATCATTGGCTGAGATGGGCGCCTGCCAGGGCGGGAGTGATGCCACTTCTGGGGCTGGGTCTCATCTTAATTCCTGTAGGTATGATGAGCCGAAGCTGTAGGCAGACAACTGTCAAAGGATCTCTCTGCCCTGTGGGCCTGAGCCAAGGCAATGCTAAGCTACATTGGGATATTCCCCGCACAAATCATTCCTTGGGAAAGGGGGGTCCCTAGGTCCACTGAGTCCACGACCCTGAGCTGCTTTGGCTCCCGGGGTCGTAGAAGTAGACATGTGGGGAGACGGGCAGTTGTCAACCCTCCACAGCCACTGATGACAGGGAGCTTGGGGGCTGCTTCCCGGAGGAGGTCATTGGATGCTCACATAGGCTCCCCAGGGCAGAAATTCTGGGTCAGTGACCCCATCCTGTGACAATTCTTTTGCTCCTTTGTGGCCCTTCTATGCTGGAATGCTCCCTCCCCCACTTTCACACAGCATTCAAGTCTTTCCTTTCTTTGATAGAGACATTGCAGAGACAGTGAGTGCAATTTCTAGACACCAAGAGTCGCTCCTCACAGGGACGTGAACAAGCACCGCGTAGTCTCATCCTTTGTCACATCGCGTATTCAAACTTCTTGGAAGGGACACTCAGATCTCTGCAGGGCCCTGCTTAGAACAATAGATATTAGGGACTGGCAGCTAATTCCCTGGTGTCTAATGCAGAAGGAAGATGCTGGCATGGTGGCATCAGAATGTCCAGGCCTTAGAGAGATCTCCCAGGTCTCCCCGGAATCGCTGTGTCCAGGTTTGCAGAGACAATGCCCATAGGACGTCTTGTGTCAGCTTCATCAGTAGTGGCAACCCCTTCACTCTCAGAGTGACCTGGTTTACAAAATAAGGTAGATGCCCCCCCACCCCGTGACCAGGCTGTTAAGGGGCCTCAGAGACCCCATCTGCTCTGTTGCAATTAATGTGAGTGGATGAGAAGGGGATCAAGGCTTGAAGAATCAGAAAGCCAAAGTTAAAAAATAAGTTCCACAGGACACCGTGACCCAGGAAGGCGTGGGAGGCCTGGATCCCAGGGTCAGAGGGACAACAGAGAGCATGATGAGCATTTTCATGAATTTAAAATGAGAAGAATAACCACACTTACCTGCAAGGTTCAACGGATAAGAAATAAAAATTTGATCATTCTGAGGATGAAATATGTCCCATATTTCTTGGTCTTTCACAGTGGTGGCCTCCCAAACCCTTAGAATTGCCTAAGTGTTGACAGATACAGAGGGGTCTTTAGTGATGTTTGTGAGGTGACTTGGGACCTCACGAAGGATGGGGGCTGATTGCCAGGAGGCCCAACCATATGATTGGAGGCACTTTGTTCCGTCCTCTTACTAGAGGGACGGTTCAGGGACAGGAGCATTGAATCAATCCCCCATGCCCCAGGATTTAAGTAATCCCTTATGCAACGAAGCCTCCATAAAACCCCAGAAGGCCTCGGTTCAGAGTGCTTCCAGGGTGTAAGCATATGGAGACTTGGGAGAGTGGTGACCTGCGAGGACATGGGGCCTATGGCCTTTCCCATTCTTTGTCCTCCGGATCACCTCATCTGGCTCTTCCTCTGTATCCTCTTCTATAGCCTTCATTACACTGGTAAATAGAAGTAAGTGTTTCCTCGAGTCCTGGGAGCTTCTAGCACATTATTCCAACCCAAGGGGGAGGTGGCTGGATCCTTCAGCCTGTCTGGGGTCTGTCAGAAGCACACAGAGCAGTGGGGGTTTAGGACTGACATCTGCCTGGCTGAGGTGAAGGGGAAAGATCGTGTCCTAGGACTGACTCCTTAACAGGAGGGTTCTGTGCTCTCTCTGGGTAGAGAGTGTCAGAACTTAGTGGAATTCTAGCACACCCAGTTGGTGTCTGAGAACTGCTTGGTGATGCATGTGGGAGATCCCCGCAGACCCTGACACTGGGTCTGAGACCTAAAAGACTGCCTCATAGGGCTGTGGTCGGGGTGGGTCCATTAAGGCTGAAAGGGGGCTTGGGTAGGTCTGAGCACCTCCGAGCTCTTCATACACTGAACCTTTCTGCGCTGCCAAGACAGTTCATAATACTTTATACGTAGCAGAAGACAGAAGATTCATTAATAGGTTATTACGCAGCCACACATTATTAACGCTTTAAGAAGTCAGACGACCAAGCAGAGTTAGATTTTGAAAGATCCTGCTTTGACCACTCAGGACATAGCAACATTCTTTCAAGTCTGGGTGTCTCTGAAGATCTCTTTGTTAGAAACAGCTGTGCCCAGGACAGTGTTTGTGATGCACAAGACAAGGCAGAGTCCCTGCAGCTGTGCAAGGGAAGAGGGAACATTCTCTCGGCCCTGGAACTCCACAGGTAGCACCGGGAGAAACTAAAGGCTGGAGGAGCTCAAAACTTGCCACAAGGAGAAGAGAGGGCAAAGCGGGTTCAGGAACACATGCAATATTGACTGAGTCATGTTTCCATCTAAAGGCCCCCGGGTAGTTAGAGTAAAAGAAAACTTTACCTGCATTTCCCTCTGTACGACTTCCTTTTATTCTTCACATTCTTCTTTCCAATATGAAATACTTGCTTAGCATCCACGTGTGAACAACTGTGGGCATCCTTTGAGGCTACATTCATGTACTCTCTAGAGCATTGCCGGTTATAAAACTAAACACTATATCCTGCATCATAAAAATACCTTTTAAAAAACTTAAATCGAGAATAGCTTAACAGAAAGAGTTTATCAGTGTGATAGACAAAATAATGGCCCCCACAAAAGATGTTCAGGTCTTGCCCTTTCTTTTTCAACTTTCATCTAGTATGCATTGATGGGCACTAATTCTTTTAAAATTGTATTAACTGGGCAGCCCAGATGGTGCAGGGGTTTAGCGCTCTCTTCAGCCCAGGGTGTGATGCTGGAGACCCGGGATCGAGTCCCACATCGGGTTTCCTGCATGGAGCCTGCTTCTCCCTCTGCCTGTGTCTCTGCCTCTCTCTCTGTGTCTCTCATGAATTATTAAATAAAATCTTTAAAAAAATTTTATTAACTTATTTTAAGTAATTTCTATACCCGAGGGGCTCAAACCCTCCACCCCAAGATCAAGAGTCCCATGCCCTATGATCTGAGCCAGCCAGGAGCCCCTGAGGAACACGAATTCTTAACTTTGTTGTACTTTCTTCCTCAATATCAAACTGTCGTTTTGAGTGATCATCGTCTCATTCATTCCCCTCATGGTCATTTGCGGAACCTATTTGAGGTATTTGCTCCGAGTTCAGAGGATATGCTTTAAGGCTTAGCTGTCTTTGAAAACATCGAGGGACTCGTACTTTCACTTTTCTCTCAAGCTGCAGCATTTTCCGTAGCCACCACTTGCGTGAAGAGAAGTTTTGTTTTGCTTCCTTTTTTTCCTTTTGTCCTGAGGAATCGTTGAAAGTCTCAGCTTAGACACATGGTGTATCTGGTCGTCTCCACCCTGTGAAGGTGGACGGTCCTGGGGGGGCCAGGCCAGCTCACAGGAGCTCAGGACAACCAACTGTTAAGTCACTGGTCATACGAGTTGAGCCAAAGCGGGACGCTTTACACCATAGAAACTGATGACGCTGTGAGTCACGGATTTTTTTTTTTTTTTTTTTTTTTTTTACTTTTGGCTTCTGGGGAGGCAGTTGTTAAACATCTCCCAGCACGTGGTGGGCGCCACCTTCCTCACACCCACCCTTCAATTCACCCAGGGAGATTCAAAGAAAATAGCGCCTTCGAACAACTGAAGGAAGCGTTAGATTCTCGGGCCGCTGTAGATGATATGGCTGCGTGTATTCCCAAGGAACCAAACACACGTGGCAGGGCTGGGCGGGTGCACAAAGCATCCAGCATGAGAGAACACGTGTACTCAGCCCCTTTGTGCTTCCTGAGCCAGGAGCTCCACCTCCGTGATGTCCCGTCCGGAGCAGCAGCTCCCCGATTCCAGGGCAAGGCAACCTGCTAGGCAGGCGGTGCTTTCTGCTCTGGTGGCTCCTCACTCTGCCCCTAGTCCCACACTAGTACTATCAAACCTACAAAAAAAAAATCCTTTCAAAGATCAGATCTGCCATGTTTCTCCTTTCAGCTGACTGCTGGTGGTTCCCAGGTAAGGGGACACCCGCATTCCCCACATGCACCCCCAATGACCTCTGGAAGAAGCCACCAGAGGCAGCAATGAACAGCACTAACTACAGCACAACACAGCACAACACAAAGCAAAACAGCATAATCATCTGACCTTTCAATGACTGTAGCATTTCTCAGCATAAAAGCTCTTCAGAAGGATTGTTCTGAGCTGGTTAGGCCCAGTTCACAGAGGCAGACTAACTCTCCGTGTGGACCCAAAAGGTTAACCTAAGTTCCCCTTTTCTGGCTCACGTTTGGGCTTAATACAGAGCTCCTGTTCTCAGATTCAACTTAATCAACTCACGGTGACACACCATGTGTTAATTTAGATTAAACAATGCCACCAAGGTACTTCTGTAAATAGGATATTTTTTTGTTGCAAGGAGACATAGTCATCTTTAGGAAGCCAAATAAATATTAGATACGGTGAAATGGTTGATAAAATCTCTCCTCCCCAGATTCTCCTCTGAGGCCAGATGTTCTTCAGGAGCCTGATAGAATCTTAGGGACAGTTAAATATGTGTTATAGAAGCTGTTGTAGAACACAGAAAATGAACTTGTACAGCCATTTGAAGAAGCTAGAATAATCTTGATTCCAAAACCAGACTTGGGTAGTACAAGGACATAAAACAACAGTCCATTTTGTTTTCAAAGGCACAAACATTCAAAATGGAATAGAGTGTAAACAATCTAATCGGAGTTTAAGAATGCCTCACCATTGCCTGTGGTTCACTCTTGGAATGCACAAGGAGGTCAACATTATGATATTGATCAGTATGAAAAAGACCATAACATTCTGTCAATCGATAGCCTAAAAAAGTTAAATAGTATCTCAGTTGATAAAAAAAAAACATTTGAGAAAGCTCAAGATATATTTATGGTTTAAAAAAATTCCTTTATGAAACTGAACATCAAAGGTAACTCTCTTACATGTATCAGACTAGGTGACAGTAAACATATAATTTAATGGAAAACTTCTAATCCATTTTCTGAGGATCTAGAATGAGCGAAGACTACCAACTATCACCACTGTTTTCTATCGTAGGTCTGGCAGCCATGGAGCATACCTTGGAAAATAAAAAGAAAGAAGAAATATTAAAATTGGAAAGGTGGAGATTAAACTGTCATTATTACCAGATATTAAAACCATTAACTCCTAGAAGCCATAAATCAAAAAACTACTAAACTTGATAAGAGAATTTAATAAGATAACCCAACAGTTGATCCAGAAACCAACCACATTTCTCCATAACAGAAATAGCCAAATAGAAAATATGATTAAAAATAGGAAACCATTCCTGGTAACAACATATCTACAAAATACCTAGGGATGAAATGAATGCGGAATCACACTGGAGAAGATTTCAAACCTCTAATAAACACGTCATACGATGATGTGATTTAATTGGAGAGGAGCTGCAGGCTCTCAGATGGGATGATTTCATTTTGTAAAGATGCTAATTCAGGATCCCTGGGTGGCTCAGCGGTTTAGCGCCTGCCTTTGGCCCAGGGCGTGATCCTGGAGTCCTGAGATTGAGTCCCACATGGAGCTCCCTGCATGGAGCCTGCTTCTCCTTCTGCCTGTGTCTCTACCTCTCTCTCTCTCTATGTCTCTCATGAATAAATAAATAAAATCTTAAAAAAATTAAGATGTTAATTCTATCCCAAATTAATGGACAAATGTAATGCCTTTCAAAGCAAAATTCCAGGTGAACTTTTGAGGAATCGAAGAAAATTACTCTGAAATGTATATTGAGAAGTAAAGATCATACATAGAAAAATCAATCTTCATAAATAAGAGTGTGAAGAGGTTGCACCTGGGTTGCTCAGTGGTTGAGGGTCTGCCTTTGGCTCAGGTCGTGATCCCAGAGTCCTGGGATCTAGTGCCGCATTGGGTTCCCCACAGGGAGCCTGCTTCTCCCTCTTCCTATGTCTCTGGCTCTCTCTGTGTCTCTCATAAATAAATGAATAAAATTAATTAATTAGTTAGTTAATTAAATAAAAAAAGGAGAATGCACAGAGTTGGCACGTGTCTTACTCAGACAGTAACACACAGAGCCAATGCGGTAGTAGAAACAAAGTAGTAGTATTGGCAAACAAAGGACACATTGACCAACAGGAGAGAAGAGAGTCAGAGTAGGGCCACATGTAAAGGACAGTAATATGTGATGCAGGAGACACCTCAAATCATGGAGGAAGAGAGAGTTTCGAAGGAACTGGTCACCCTACAGAGAAAAATGAAACAGGATCCTTGCTCCATACATATACAAATATCAACACTAGAATATTAAATACAAAGGTAAAACGATAAAGTTAATAGAAAATATTTTCACAAACTAAACTTGTGGGGCGCCTGGGTGGCTCAGTGAGTTAAGCATGTGACTCTTGGTTTCAGCTCAGGTAGTGACCTCAGGGTCATGAGATTGAGTCCTGGGTTGGGCTCAGGGCTCAGGGTTCATTGTGGATCCACTTGTCCCTCTCTCTCCCCTGCTGCCCCTTCCTCAGCTCATGCTTGCATTCTCTCTCTCTCTCTCTCTCTCTCTCAAATCAATAAATAAAATCTTTTTTAAAAAGTTTTTTTCACCATATAATTTATTTATTTGAGATAAGCATGAGCAGGGTGAGGGGTAGAGGGCAATATATAAACTCTTCAACAAATAAATAAATAAATCTGTGGGGGCTCCTGGGTGGCTCAGTTGGTTAAGTAAGCATCCGACTCTTGAATTCCCCTCCAGTCATGAGCTCGGGGTCTTGAGATCCAGCCGTGCTTCAGGCTCTGCACTCAGCTGGGAGTCTATCTGGGATTCTCTCCTTCTTCCTTGTCTCCTCTCCCGGACTCTTTCTGTCTCAGTGTCTCTCTATAATAAATAAGTAAATCTTTTAAAATATAAACTTGTGATGTGGACGGGGAGGAAATTCTTATAATTTCAAAGCACAAACCAAAACGCGAAATAGTGAACTTGAATACGTCAAAAATAAGAATTAATTTTTAGAGAGAAACTGGCAAATGACAGCGCCTAAACATGTCGAGCGATTAATTCTTCCGATGAATCTTGAGAAAGGGACAGCACTGCAAATAGAAAAATGGGCGAGGAGCTCAAAAACCTAGTGTGCAGGCAACTGCCACTGACCAAGAAGCTCACAAACAGATGCGCTCAGCGTTCGTCCTGCGGAAAAGGCAAATACAACACCAAGCAGTCGGGTCACGTGTATTAGAACAGAAAAAAAATGACATTGGCTTAAACCTTGTATGTCAGGAGAGCACGTGCTGGGGTGCTGTGCGACTGTCACTCTGCAGTGTGGCCCGACCTCTGGGCTCCAGCTCCTTGGCCACCAGCAGGCACTTTCCCAGCTCCGCCTCCCACCTGCAGCATCTGCATCCCACATGCACCAACCGTGTCCCACCTGTGGCATCCGCGTCCCACATGCACCAACCGTGTCGCACCTGCGGCATCCGTGTCCCACCTGCAGCATCCCGCTACCCACCAGGCAAATCATTGTGGTGTCACCGACACAGAGTCACGTCTAAATATTAAATAAAATGGGGCGGCGGCGCTCTCATGGGACGAACAGACGATCTCTGAAGTCCCCCTTGTTGTTCTGGTTTCAAAGAACTCCTTGGTCAGAGCAGCTTCTGAGAACGCGGTGCCCGGTGCGCTTCGTGTTCCTGCAGCTGCGGGGAAGAGGAACACCCTTCCTTTGGTACTGAGCAAACTTCTTTCACGGGGGTCAGTGGGGCCTGTCTTTTTCAAGGCCAAGTTCTGGGATAATGTCGGTTCGGCCTGAAAGATAACCAGGCCTAGGAGAAAATTGAATCCTATGGGAAAGGAAAGGTCAGAATAGGATTGGGACAGACGGACTACGGCGCGTGATCAGCACCATCCTTTATCTCGTAGCTTCCATCCTGTATGTTCACTGGGACCCTGACTCCTTTACCAATTAGTATCGCATGATCTTTATTAATGTGGGCGCACTATTGATGTGTGTGGATGTATTTGCACATTTAGTGCAGTTGGGTGGGGTGTGATGAGAGAGAAAGGCACACACGTGTGAATTATATGCTGAACAGACATCTGCTGCTCTTGCTCATCTCAACCCTAGCCTCCCAAGCAGGCGTGAGGTTGGCTTTCTCACCTTTGACAAGCAGCACCCAGGACAAGGCCTAGCAGACAGTGGAGCTTAACGAGCCTAGGTTGAAAGAACAAGTTAGAGAAGAAAAGTTGAAAAACATTTAATAAGTATATGGGCAGCCCGGGTGGCTGAGCGGTTTAGCGCCGCCTTCGGCCCAGGGCGTGATCCTGGAGACCCGGATCCAGTCCCACACCAGGCTCCCTGCGTGGAGCCTGCTTCTCCCTCTGCCTGTGTCTCTGCCTCTCTCTGTGTGTCTCTCATGAATAAATAATCTTTTTATAAAAACCATTTAATAAGTATAAAGAGAAAAAGAAAAAAGCAGGGCTAGCTTCCTCATCCTGGGTTGGGGGAGAGGCAAGAAGCACCTCCTGGAACCTTCATGTTTGCCTTCTGGTCTATTTCCCGAGCGTATGTACTTACCTGAATACATAAACCAAGATAGGGATATGATACTCAGATTTTCCAGGCTGCTTTTTCCCTGAACAACTTAGCAGAGCATTTGTCCTCGAGTCTCCTCTCACCTGCCACAGAGTCAGGGGCCAAGCTGAAATTCACATCTGGCCGCCTGGGATTGAGCATTTGGACTCTTGGCCACATGCTGTGCGGCTGCCACCTGAACAGTGGCCCAGGATAGTCCATCACCCACTAAATGTACAGTGTAATTTAATTCCATTGTGGTAAACATGCACAGCTAACTAATGGCTCCCCCGGAGATGCGACCTGCCCGGGACCACTGATCTCCTCGGTGCCATCGGCCGCTCTGTTCCCAGGGCCTCCCTCAGTTCCTGCCACATACTGGGGCTCATTCACGAGGGGGTGAATCCGGGAAAGGACGGATGAAGGAGTTTTGTAAGCATCTGTACCCACCAGGGGACAGCTGGGCTTTGAAAAGGCTCTTTGTTAGACTGTTTGGACATTCCGAAGGGGAGGCCTACAGGGGATTAAGGGAAGATTCCAGTGAAGGGTGGCTCCCTTCCTGCTCAGGTCCCTGGGCAAGCAAGACCCTATGGGCAGCCTGGAGTTCTTGTCACTTTGCCCAGCTCTTTCAGCAAAGGGGCGAGTGAGTCATGATGGGAGCTTTGCAAAATGTTTTACACAGCATGGTTTCACAGCACTCCGTAAATCACGGATTGTGTGTAGAGCACACACATTCTTCCCAGAACAGACCTGAGACTGCTTTCCCATAGTTAGAGACTTCAGAAAACGACTTGGGAATCAGGGGTTGGTGAAAGGGCTCCCTTTGCCCCTGGGGCAGGTCTGATCGGGGAGGGGTGCTTACAGGGCGTCTGTCCGGGTGCACTGAGACGGTCCCCCCTACACCTGGGCCCAGGTTCAGCCTCACACGGGTGTCCATCCATCCCTCCAGGGGAACTAACCAGCAGGACATAAACTCAAGAAGAACACGCTTTTCAACAGTCCATCTCTTTAGCATTTATTAGACACCGCTTAGGTGCCCTCCCCAGCCTGCGTGGCCTGAGATCTCAACGAGTGGGTGTCCCTGCCCTCAGGGGGCTCACAGCCCGGCTCCCCAGGGCAGAGCCAAGAGGAAGCTCAGTACTTGTCAGGCAGGCCAGCAGGTCGGAAGTGGTTGGGATCTTTGCCACTCCGGCCCCATTCGTTGGCAGCCTGGTCAGCCTTCGAGTCCTCCGCTCCGTGGCCGCTGTCTCCAAACTTAAGAAGGTCTGTGATTCTCTGAGAATTCTCTCTGGCATCGCTGGGATGGAGGAGGACAGGCAAGAGATGATTAGGGCCTGATGAACGAAGCCCACGGCCCCCACCAATCTCTCCTCTCTCCAAGGGCTGGCTGACAGGAGCCAGGGCAGGAGGGGCTGAATCACCCTGCACCTGACCCTGCACCGGGCACAGCCCACCCCAGCCAGGCTGGTCCCCGGGCCCCCAGGAGGAGGGCAGGGAATCCCCAGGTCCCCCGGCCTTGCTGTGGCCCTGGAAGCCAATCCAACCCCACACTAGGCCCAGAGGAGCTGGTGGGCAGGACCAGTCACTCCCGCAAACTTCTCTAGGGCTTGGCCTGTCCTCTGACAGCCTCTCCCAGCTCACCATCCCTGCATCCCCAGGGGCCCAGGTCACCTGATCACTTTAGCAGCCCAGGCGCCCCCAGGGCCCCTCTGTGCAGCTTCATAGTTCCCCCGGGCATGGAAGTATTTGTCTGAATTTTTGTAGTTGGCTTCTCTCATGTCAGAGTAGGCTCTCCACATGTCCCAAGCCCCTGGAGACAAAAGCACATGGCAAAAAGGATATCACGTGGATAGAAAGCCAGAGGCTCGCCGTGGGGAAGACTCAAGGAACAACAATCTACCACTGACTCTAGATTTCTGCCCGTGGTCCCAGCACCCTTGGGGACCCTAGGCCCAGGAGGACAAGTCTCCCCCCTTGTTGGTTTCTCCACGTATCTCTACTGAGGTCATGCATGGGGGCACAGCTGTGTTGCTCCTGTGTGTCTGGCTCTGTGCTACCTATGGGCTCATCCACTAGGGCCCCATGGGAGCTGCTCAGTGGGAGAAGGGAGGTGTTCTAGAACAGGATTTCTCTCTTCAGCATCATTGACACTTGGGGCCAGATTTTTCTTTGCTGCTCAGTCCTGTCTTGACTCTATAGGTTGTGTAGCAGCATCTCTGACCTCTACCCACTACATGTGGGCAACCTAATCCCCGAGAGTCACCCACCAGAAATGCTTCCAGACATTGCCAAAAGTCTCAGGACACAAAATTGCCCTTGGTCAGGAAGCACTGCTGTAGAATGAAGCTAAGATGGTAAAATCCAAGGGCCCTTGGGTAAGTGAGGAGGTGACAGGGAAGGCAGATGCTGAGAAAGGCCCAGGCTTACTGCACTTCTGCCCCAAGTCCCAGGAAACCTATTCTTGCAGAGTGAATGCCCGCGACTGTGACCCGAGTCCCTCTGAGGGTTAGGGGCAGAAATGGCATCCTGGCAACTTTCTGTATAGACTGTACCCATGATGTGGCAGCTGGAGGTAGCAAGCCCTAGGGCCGCGGCCCATCTGCCATCCTTGTCTGTACTTCTGATCACCTGGGAGCTCCTGAGAGGCGTGCGCCCAGGTCTCAGCCCGGCCAATTCCCTGAGCTTCTCTGGGCGTGGATCTCAGGCACCAGTCCAACATGTAGCTGAGACTGAGACCCACTCAACTTTAGGAAGGGGTACTCAGACACTTCTACCTGGCAAGAACTCTGACCTCACGCACAGCTGGGTTCAAACCTCCTCTCTGCCACTGCTGACTGCCAGGTAGTCCCTGGGCAAGGGACTTGGCTCCTCTAAGCCTCAGCTTCCTCCCCTCCAAGTAGGGGAAGAGGCCTGCCTCACTGAGGTGTTCTGAAGTCCTAGTAGGAGAACACCTGTCCCAGGTTGACCAGTAGGGTCCCTGTTTGCCTAGAACCCTCCCCGTTAGTGCTGACAGTGTCACAGGAAAGGCCTCAGACTCAGGCCACCCAGCAGAGTTGGTCACCCTGAATTGCATGAAGGTAATGAATTCCTAGTGTAGGCTTGATATATATTATTAGCTCCCTCGGTTTTGGGGTCATGTTTAGGGCTAGGAAAGGGTGGGAAACAGACCTCCCAGGGACACTGTCACTGACAAAAGGAAGCATCAGAGAGAGCTAAGCTGAAGGTGTCTCTTAATCATCCAATCAGGAGGTGGAAAGGAGGGAGGGAGGGAGGGAGGGAGGGAGGGAGGGAGAGAGGGAAAGGAGAAGAAAGGATGGACAGCTTTCACCATACTTTGTGCATTTTGTCTGCAGAAGATGTTATGCCATTTCCAGACTCACACTGTGTCTTCTCTTCAAACTTACACTTCAGCTGGGAATGATCATTGCTCTTTCTCTAGTAACAGATGGACTCCCATTTTGTGCTTTCCAATCTGTTTGATGAGGGGCTCCCTAACACCGGGCCCATCCTACCACATAGGGCAACACACCCAAGACAGTGTCTCCCACCCTTGAAAGTGCTCAGGGCAAGTCCTAGTGGCCCTTGGATGCCCCCCAGTCCAGCGGCCTTACCTTGAGCAGCCTCGCCAACAAATGAATACCATTGGCTGCTGACACCCAGGACCAAGGAACAGAAAAGGAGGCCCGGGAAAAGCTTCATGGTGCTGAAATGAAGAAGAGGGTTAGGGGGGCAAGGACAGGACCCGCACCCTCCTTTGGGATTTGCATGTCACAGATGGCCTGGTGCTCATTCCCTCTGTTCTCAGTAGACTCTCGGGGGCCAGGTAGGAATCGTGGCTGTAGGTCCTCACTCGGAGCCACAGCCCTCAGTGCTGAGCCCCTCAGGCAAGAGGTCCCCAAGGTGGCATTGATGGAGGCAGAGGGCAGCTGGGACCAAAGTGTCCCAGCCTAGGGCAGCCTTCAATCAACCCAGAACCTTACAATCAACCAAAGTCCTCCGTGTGCCACTGCATCAGCAGGGCCCTCGTACAGGACAAACACACAACAGAGTAATTACTTTTCAAGGAATCCCCAGTCCTGCGGGGAAAGAGAAAAGAGCCTGTTTTCTCAGCCAATCACTGCTTGCAGCAGCCCCTCACCTGAGTTCCCAGTGGAGCGAGCTGCTGGTCACAGGTGCCTGCTGGGCACAGGTGACCCGTATTTATGCCGAGCCGTCCAGCTGGGCCCTGGGGAGAGAGGAAAGGCCAGGCCTGGTGCCTGGAAATGTCTCCCCAGGTCGTGGCCCCTGCAGCCTACAAGGGAGGACTTCCTGGACACCCGGGGTGTTCTGGATCCCAGGGCCAATTCCCGGTTGTGCAACTCCGAGGAAACAAGGTTCGCGGCTTCTCCCTGGCAGCCCGGACTTGGGGGCGGGGGAGGTTCTGCCATCAGGGCTGGGGGGGCGTGGGGAGGAGGGTGCACAGCCCCTGCTGGTGGCCCCCCGCTGCTGGGAGGTGCATGACTGAGAGGATGGCTCCTCATCCAGGACCTCGCTCCCCTGGCCACCTCCTCCGGATGGTCCCTGCAGGGCCAGGCGGCTGATGGGCCAGGACTGACCAGGAATTCGTGCCTAATGCTCTTGAGCTTCCAAAAGGACAGGCTCGCCCAGCCCATGTCTTGGGGGCCCCGGGATGTCCGTGCACCTGTGTGGGTGTGCGTGCTCGGCTTCCAGCTGGGAGGCACAGAAAGCCCTGCTCAGAGGGCAGAGCCCAGGAGGATGTGTATTATCTCAGTATGGGGTGGGGGGTTGTGGGGTTCCCAGGCTGGGAGCGCCTACCTGGAGGGATTCCTCCTCCCTTACAACCCTGGAGCTGTCTCCCTGGCAATGAGAGTGTTTGGTGCAGGGAAATAAATTGTAAACTCTAAGAAACCTCTAATAGGACATGCAGTCTGGGAGAAAGCAGTCGAATTGGAGAAGTGGCAGGCTCCCATCAGGAGACTGTTGGGGGAAAGTTCTTTGCTGCATTTCCTGAGTGTATAGAAGGTCACTGCCTGTGTTTCTCTCACTATGAATCAGAAGTATCACCAGGGTCTGTCCAGTAAGGTGAGGCCTGTGAAGATATGAACAGACTCCACTCTCCATAGAAAATATCCTTTGTACCTCGTGCTAACTGGAAACATTCTAGAAGGACACTTCTGGGGGTGTTGGGTGGCTCAGTCAGTTAAGCATCTGACTTCAGCTCAAGTCATGATCTCAGAGGCCTAGGATCAAGCCCATGTCGGGCTCCCTACTCAGCAGGTTGCCTGCTTGTCCTTCCCCTGTGTCCCTTCCCCTGCTCATGCTCTCTCATTTCTCTCTCTTCTCTTAAATACATACATACATACATTAAAAGAGAATTCTGGAGACTAGTTCAGCATAGACTGTTGACATTGTTTCAGGCTGTCTAGACGCTGATTAAAGAGAAAGGCTGATTCTCGGCCTGAAGCAGAATATAGCTCATTATTACTCCTTCCCTTTGCCTGATTTTTTGGGCAAGACAGCAAGTACTATTTATTCTTTTTGACTCCCTGTACCCTGCCTCGTTAGCTAACTGTTGTCTTGTTGGTGTTGCTAATATAAATGAAATACAGAATCTCAAATTCTCAAACTGTTAGTTTGAATATGAAATCTAGCATATGGGAGAAGAGCAACATGCTAAGTTTTCTTTCAACTTTACGAAGATATCTTATATGTTCGGGAATCATTTGGGAACAGAGGATGTCCATTACACCTGTTACATTGTCATTACCAGGGTGACAAATCATGAGTCCAGGCCACCAAGTTGGCTTCTTTTTTTTAAAGGTTCAGAGCACAGGACATACCAACCCTGAACCATTTGCTTTAGAAGACTATTTAAATTTTTTTTTCCCAAAGGCCAATTTAAATCCAAGTTACCAATAGAAACTACGTCTGTTTTGTCACCTTTGTATATACAGTGTTTATCACATACTTTATTTCCTCTGTGAGGACTCACAGCATGCCAGCACTGGTCTGTGTGTGGAAGTGTCTCTAATCTCACGTGTGTACCTTGTCGATCCATCTGTAAGTATATAACATAGGGACATCCTGCCTTATCTAATTCTAACCCATTCCTGACAACCTGTTGGGTAGCTATTTTTTTAAAATTACTTTTTATCTACAGTTGTGCTCAGTGCATCTAAACCTCAGCATCATCTTGGTTAATTTACTCTTTTTCAGGAAAATCTGCCTCACCTGCCCTCCTCCACGGCCACCGTGCTTCAGGTCAAAACATCATTCTCTGTGGCATACAGAGGATCCTTGCCTTTCATGTACTGTGTCCCCTTGTGGGGCTGGTGCATGCCACGGTTTTGATAGACAGTTGGGCTAGTTTGGGAAGGACGCATTGTCTCAGGGGCACATGGTCAGCACTGTGTCCACAGCACTTGTCTTACTGGTAATGGTAGGGTCAGGACCAGGTCAGGATGGAGTAAGGCAAAACAGCCCTGTCAGGAGCTCCAGAAGCAGCCTTGATGGTTTAAGATACTTGAAGCCAAGCTTCGGTTTCCTAGACTCTAAATATACTGTAGCAATTGTTTTGTGTGGGGGTTAGAGGCAGCAAATTTTTGAATGCCAATTATTTTAAATTGTTTTCCAAGAGAAAATAATAATAATCCCTTTTTAGCCGATGTTCACAAATATAATGAGAACTATTCAAATACCTATTTTACAATCTATGAAGGATATCTATACAATATAAAACAATTAAGATGCCAACTACTCAACTAATAATCAATGAGTCCATTTGTGCATGTTTTGTCTGCAATATATAATAATACTCTAGGAGTTGGACACAAATTCTGTTTTCTTTATGCAATGAATATGTGCTACAAATCTTTAGAAATAAAGAAGTATTAAAGATAATGAGTGCACGGGGTTGCTGGGTGGCTCAGTCAGTTAAACTTCCAGCTCTTGGTTTAGGCTCATGGGTCGTGGGTCTGAGGCCCGCATTGGACTGCATGCTCAGCAGGGACTCTGCTTCAAGATTCTCTCCTTCAGCCCCTTCCCCAACTTGCACTCTCTTGTGCTCTCTCTCTCTAAAATAAATAAATAAATCTTTAAAAAAGAAAAAGTTTAATGAATGCAAGGGCAAGTAGGAGGCTCAGTCAGTTAAGCATCTGTCCAACTCTTGATCTCAGCTCAGGTCTTGCTCTCAGGGCTCTGAGTTCAAGCCCTGAATTGGGCTCCAGGTTGGGCATGAAGCCTACTTAAAAAAATGAATGTGAATAATTTTTGCATAATAAAATATACAGGAACTTTGGTGTCAGAATAAATGAAAAATTATGCATCTAAGATTTGTCTGTGTTGAAATTCAGGGAGCTGGATGACAATCTTTTCTACTTGGCACTGGAAATTCTGCATACAGACAGCTGTGAACAATGTTCTAAAGCCATAGATGATGCTATTACTGAAACACACCCAGGTAAAATGGCCGTCTGTGTTGTCTTTTCTTTCTATCACCCAAGTCCTGATAATACGAGACTGTTTTCAGTTACATTTTTTAGTGGATATTAATGTTTATATCTTGGTCACTCACTAGCAGCATGTGTCACTATTGTCTGCATGATTTAAACCATGTCACCACCCGGTAACAGGAGCGGTCCCCCCTAGTAAGAGGAGAGACAGCAGAGTTTCTGGGAATAAATGCAGGTACATCAGTGCATTTGGTGGTCAGAGCCCATGGAATTTCATTTCAGATTGCTTCTATTTTTCAGAGAAATAGAAGAGTCATCATCTGAGAGGAGGGTGGAAGAGGAGGCATGGTGGAAGTTCTAGGAGAGAAGTGAAATATGATCATCTAGGAGAAGGGCAAAGTGAATAAACTTAGGAAGTGTAGTAGTAGGATTGCAAGGAAGCTCGAGGATAATGATCATGAATTTAAAGGGAGACTAATCACCATGGCTTTCCCTGACTACATTCAGGTGCCAAAGCACAGGCTTGAAGAAAGTGGGGAATCGGATCTCACCACTCAGTAAATACTTGTTGAATTATCAAATGGGTTAACACATGTGAAGGTCAAAGGAGGATTCATTTAAAGATGAGGGAGGGTAATAGGGTATAGGGAGGGAATTAACAAGGAGAGAATGAGTGAGGGCATAAATATACTCCAAGGTCCAAGGGCCCACAGGCTCCCTGAGGGTGGAGTTACCCAGAGTGTAGTAGGAGTGGGTCTTTCTCTGATAAAGAAGAAAAGGAAGAGGATGGAGAAGATATATTTTGTGGTAAAGGATAGCTGAAGGAAACCAGAAACACTTGTCCTTTACCTGCTCCAGGATTCATCAGTCTCTACCTATTTGCATTTCTGAGTTTGGCCCCGCAGTGCACAAACCTCAGGGACAGGAATCTTGTCTGGTTTATTGATAATCTGCTAGATCAATTACACCTAGTAGAGCATCCCACCTATAACAGGCTCTCAGTAATTTTTATTGACTGACTATATCAATGAATGAATGAAGGAGGAGAAGTAATCTGCATGGATGGGTAGAGGTAGTGTGATGGTGGAGCTTGAAAGTTAAGAAGAATGGAAAAGCTTTGAAAGAATGGTGTGTCATTTAGAGAGATGAACATGGACATTGTTTATACTCAGTAATATCCCAGCCTACTTGGAATGGTTGAACTTATTGTCAAAGAATATATTCAGAAACCAAACAACACCCCCTCTACCATTTCCATCCTGTTATTATGCACCATCATTTGGATTATTGTAAGGAATCCCTAATTGGCTTCCTTCCATGTTTTCCACACTTGCCCCCATCTAGTCTCTTCTCAACATACCCACCAGATTGTTAAACACAAGACAAGCGATGTCACTTTCTGCTCAAAATCCTCCAGAGGATCTAAGTTTTACCCATGCTGAAGGCAAAGCTCTTTCAACAGCTTATGAAAATCTGTCTTTACACTTCATTTCCTGCTTCTCTCCTCTCATTCATTTTGCTGCAGCCACACTAGCCTCCTCCTTATTTAAACTCCGAAGCACATCTCATCCGAGGGGGCTTAGATAATTATGCCTTTCATCTGGAATATTCTTTGCCCAGATATTTGTATATCAGGGCTCTAAGAAGAGCAAGACCTGGGATTTCAGGATGCTGGAAGGTTCAGCAATATTATTAATGTCACCAAGTGTTGGCAACAAAGAAGTCAGAAGGAAGGCTGGGAGTGACAAGTGGAAATCTTCCATGAAGGTGGGAGAGGAGTGGGGAGCTGTACCAACAAATATAATTGAGAGATGCTTTGTCCCCAAACAGGACTAATTAGATTGTCTCTATCAGGAGTATCTGGTGGCCACTTTATGAATGCCAATTCCTGAGCCAGAATCTTGAAGGTTCTGATTCAGCAAGTTTGGACTGGACTTCAGGAATGCCTATGTTTGACAACCTCCACGTTTTGGAAATCACTTGTGCAGATAACATTGCAAAGCTGGAGGATAGGTAATAAAGACTTCAATGGGGACTTAGGAGAAGGCACTCCAAAGAGCATTGGGAGGTGTTGCTGAGTGGACTTGAGAGACCCCAAGGCTTCTGCTCAGTGTGTTCTGGGATGTTGCCAGAGGCTCTTGGTCCTGTCACAAGAAAGAATTCAAAAACAGACTAGACACAACAGTTGAGTGGTGCAAGAAGGAGAGTTTATTAAAGCCAGAGTATACTCTCAAGACGTGAGAGCCGGTGAGCTCAGGGAAAGCTACACACCCTGGGGTTTGGGTCTCTCTTTTCTTAACAGTTGTTAACCAGGGGGTGGAATATTTATTATCCATGGGGACAGGATCTTGGGGTACCAGAGTTTCTCACCTTTTCTCCCTTACTTGGTGAGGGTCTTCAGCCTTTTTGGTCTTGAGCCTGTCTGGTTTGATCCAGCTTCTTATCATTTTAGTTTTGGAGTGCTACCAGGAACGTGTCTTGAACTTTCCCCCTTATAGTAGGCCATGAATCCCCTTTTGCTGGCCTCTGGGTTTCCTGTTAAACTTAACGAACTGCTTACTGTAACAGAGGGAAAGAATGTGGAGATGGTGGTGGGAAGCAAAGAGGATAGAGACCCCTCTCACCCATTCTATTGTTCAGGAATTGCAAGAGGTCTACCCCATGGGAAAAGATAACAATAAAGTGGAACCAATGTGGGAAAGGCAGGTTTTTATAACAGGGTAAGGAAATAAGCAAAGATAAAGGGCAATACTCAACATGGAGCCTTCTCACCTGGGACTCAATGGATGGTAATAGTGAATGGGCAGACAGAGTATAGAGAGGGTTGAGACTGACTCATAAAGAAATTACTTTAGGTCAAGCAAAAGCAGGGACATGAGAACAAGGGTAAAGGAAGCAGTGCTGGGGTTACTGCCTTGGGGCTGAGTGTGAGACGCTGTACTGTAGAAGGCTGATGCTTTTGAGCCAATAGAACTACCCCTCCAAAGTCCAAATGGACTATAGAGAGAAACAATGGGTATGCTTTTCAGATCTCCTCCCAAAGATGCTGAGGTGTACTATCGACATGAATTCTAGAGAGAATGAAGGGACAAAGGAGAAGGGTAGGGGAAAGAATCGTTAATGAGAATAGATAAGATATACTCCTAATACATATTTAATATGAAAAATTTGTAAATAAGCAATTAGTTCCTCGGGGCGCCTGGCTGGCTCAGTAGGTAGAGCACATGAATCTTGATCTCAGAGTTGTAAGTTTGAGCCCATGTTGGGTGTAGAGATTACTTTAAAAATGAAAAATCTTGGGGCATCTGAGTGGCTTAGTTAGTTAAGTGTCCAACTCTTGCTTTCAGCTCGGGTCATGATCTCAGCTTCATGAGTGAGATCAAGCCCCGTGTCTGGTTCCATGCTCAGTGTGGAGTTTGCTTGAGAATCTTTCCCTTCACCCTCTCACTCCCTCTCTACTCCTCCCCTGACTTGTGCTCTCTTTCTCTCTCAAATAAATACATGAATCTTAAAAAAAAAATCTTAAATAGAAATTAGTTATTCAGACCTCCACACAGCATTCAGACTTGGAGGCAAGGGTCTTGCAAGGCCAGGTCTTTCTACTTTTTGAGATCTCTGATTACTGAAGATGGGATCCAAGTTTTCTCCCCAGGCCAGGAGTGCTTTGTTTACCTATGAATTCATCCTTTATAGAGTCATAGCCAATTGATTCTTTTAAATACATACACCACATCTCCTAGGAATGACTCTCTTTACTCTCATAGAAACAATCTACCTCCAAACCCCTTTCTGATGGAGAAGCTATAGAGAATATAAACGGATCACTCAAGGACCAGAACCACACAATGCCTTTGTCAATGTTCTTTCTACTCTAGCTTCTTGCCTCCATAACTTAGCAAGTATTATTTTCTGGGGAATTGTACACCCCTTAAAAATATGAAAAGAGGTTTCTGGTAATTCCAGGTTGGATGATTTGGTTTGGGAGAATGCCATCAGGCACAGCAATCTCAGCTTCTCGTAGTAGAAATCTGGACTTTGCCACATTCCATTATTCTATGCTTATTTTTAACAGAATGTCCCATTACGAAATACTAGAATACCTTTCCAGGATAGATTGTGACACTGAATTCCCATCACAGATCCTAAAATCCAGCAACCTGGACTTGGAAGAACTATGGCATGGAAGTCAAGAGCCAAGCCCTAGACAGACCTAGCATGGTTTCAGAGCTAATATGGTTTCTAGCATATACTCATATTGTGATATAGCATTTGATGACCTGGAGAAGCAAAGATAATGTCTTAAGGGAAAAAGAGTGCAATCGAATATGATCCCATTTTTCAAATGTTCAAAGGCATTTTCCTACAGTGAAACACAGCATGAGAGGTTGCACATCAAACAGTGATCCATGTTTCTGGGTAGTGGGTTCTGTTTGTGTTATTCTGGGTTTTCAAAATTCCCTATAATGTCGTGCTCATTCATTCATTTATCAACTATTCATTAAATGCCTTCTATGCAACCATCACTAAAGTAGCTATTGGGCACGCATTGGGGATTATGAGTGGGAGCAAGAAATAACCAGATCCAGGGTATGCCTTGGTGAAAATGAGTCATGTGACTGGGAAAAAAGATGATCATATATAGAGAGAAGGTTTATAGTTATCTGATTGTAAAATCAATAAGATTCCAAGAAATAAAGGGGAAAGATTAAGTGCAGAAAGTATACTGAAAGAAAAGAGAAAGTGTCACTAATCCTCCGAAGATTTTTGTTTCCCCCAAAGAACAACAGTCCCTAAGTACTAACATCATTACTCATTCCCATCATGTCCTCCTTAAAATTAATAAATTCATAAATGGCTCAGCTGTCAAAAGATCACCTCTCCCTTTACTACTTATTCACCAGGCTACCCATTACTGCAACTGGGAAGACAAGAGAAATGACTTTCCTTTCGTTGCTTCTATTTAACAAGCTAATCATCAGGAATGTAAAAGGACTAACCATTTAATTAAGGTTAAGGACTCCTCATTCTGTTGGGTGTGCATCCCTTCTTACAAAGCCCACACCTCCTCCTAAAAAGGGAACACTTTCCTCACAGCTTGGAGTTTTCAATTTACATTCTTTAGGCACCAGGAAACCCTGAATCAAGTCTGTCTATAATTAGGTAAGTGTCTCTTCCCCGGAGGCTGTCGGGGGCTAATTGATCCTCTGAAGCTTCTTGGCCTCTGCCTGGTGGAATGGCTAAAGGTAAAGGACACACAGTATGACATGGTGGGATTCAGTCAGCAGCCTATGGTCAGCAGCAGTAAGTCAGGGTCTGGAATTGGTGTTGTCAACATCCAAAAAGGCGCTGCATTGTGCTTGAAAATATTTTATTTCCTTTCCTTTTGAACATTTGCAAAAGGGAGTAGTGAATCAGAGACAACTCAAAACCCAAAGTCTCTTATGGAATCATATAGTGTTGGTGAACCTAAGAAATTACTTGGAGAAGAGGAGTTTTTTAAGTCTTAGTAAGTTTTCATAAGTTTTGTTTGAATTTCAAGTGACTACCTTCGCTTGTTTCTTAAGTTCCACATATGAGTGAAATCATATAGTATTTGTCTTTCTCTGACTGATGAGGATTAAGGAGGGCACTTGTGATGAGTGCCGGGCGATGTATGGAAGTGTTAAATCACTCTGTTGAACACCTGAAACTGATATTAAATTGTATGTCAACTCTAATGGAATTTAAATTAAAACTTAAAAAAATAAATTTCAAG
The DNA here is from genome assembly GCF_905146905.1 of Nyctereutes procyonoides. Classification (NCBI taxonomy): domain Eukaryota; kingdom Metazoa; phylum Chordata; class Mammalia; order Carnivora; family Canidae; genus Nyctereutes; species Nyctereutes procyonoides. Next base: position 10,075,990 of record NW_026575034.1, on the reverse strand, counting down.
TGTTAATAATAAGCACTCCTATGAATCATCATTAAACCTCTGTCAGGGAGGGTATTCAATATCTAGGTCATTAAGCATGTTTTTCAATCTTATAGGAGCGATAGGGACAATAAAATGTTATGTCAAAAGAGACTCCTTTTTCTTTTACATCCATTGGCAGGAACATCCAACTGGGAAAACTTACTGCTTATGATTGAGCAAAGTCAATTTTTCAGGTTTACGGGAGAGCCTGTCTCAATCTTGCTTAGTTAGCAAAATAAGGAATGCTTGTTTAGGTCTGTGTTTCCTAAACATTCTGGAACTCCCTGGCTTCTCTTATCGTCAGACAGACATGATTAACACCAAAGTGGTTCAACAAACAAAAACAATTCTCACAGGGCAGCCCGGGTGGCTCAGTGGTTTAGCGCTACCTTCAGCCCAGGTTGTGGTCCTGGAGGCCTGGGATCGAGTCCCATGTCCGGCTCCCTGCATGGAGCCTGCTTCTCCTTCTGCCTGTGTCTCTGCCCCTCTCTCTCTTGCTCTGTGTCTCTCATGAATAAATAAATAAAATCTTTTAAAAAAAATTTTCAGGCCCAAGTGATTTGCCTTCCAGCTTTAATTAAAGCTGATTCTGCCTAAGTGGAGACTCACATTCCTCTTGACACATTATATCTTTCTGTAATTCCAATAGTATATCTTCTGGTCAGACCTGGTGGATGGGCATACTGTCCAGGTCAGTGTCCCCCACTTTTCTGAAGCCCTCAACCTGATTCAAGAGCTCCAGGCTCACGCAAGGAAATACCTCATGTTTCCTCAGACCTTCACCCCCACCCCCTCCCATCTCCAAATCCTGGCTTTCCTTAATTTAATGCATTAGGGTCAACACCTTGTGCTACCTCTCAACTAGTATTCTCTGCCTGGCTGACTCAAGATGATTTATTTCCCATGGATGATGTGTGTGGGCTTTTGTTTTTGTTGTTTTGTTTTGTTTCCATTTTCAGCAGTCTGGGATCTCTTTTCTGCATGAAATACTTGTAGCAAGAAGATCTCTGTTTTAAAAATATAAGTTTTATTATTATTCAGGTATGGCAAGACCAACAGATCAGGAGATGACTGTCATCAATAAGATGATTTTTTACTCACAGATCCCAAAAGAAGGCGGCACCCCATGCCACAGGCACCCGATGAAGCACCCAGGGACAGCCAGACAACAGAGGGAGTGAGATGCTAAAATGCGGAGAGAGCCTTTTTTCTGGTTTCTTTTTTTTTCTTAATTTTAATTTATTTATGATAGTCACACACAGAGAGAGAGAGGCAGAGACACAGGCAGAGGGAGAAGCAGGCTCCATGCACCGGGAGCCCGACGTGGGACTCGATCCCGGGTCTCCAGGATCGCGCCCTGGGCCAAAGGCAGGCGCTAAGCCGCTGCGCCACCCAGGGATCCCCTTTTCTCTGGTTTCTGAGGGAAAGAATGGTGAAGCGGGGTGAGCAGACTTAGGGTCAGCAGGTGTCTACACTTGGTAAAATGCATCTGTAAAACTAAACTCCATTTTGGGAATTTGAAGGGACCAGTCTTCATCATTTCCATTATTAATATATATTGTTTTATGTAATTTCTCTATTTCTTCTCATTTTGGAATTTATATTTTCTCAGGAATATGTTTATTTTATCTAGGTTACCAAATTTATTATCATATATTCTTTTCTTTCTGGGTCATGAAGTTTTCTACGACTTCTACCTTTCTGTTCATTTTTCTCTTCCTGGGGCCTTATACTGACAATTCTATTGCTATTCTACATCTTTTTAAAAATCCTAATAATCTCCATCTCTTTTTCTGTTGCTTCCTAGAAAAGTTCCTGGAGCTGCTCTGCCAGCCAACTACTTTACTATTTGGTTGCGTTGATCCATTATTTATCCTCTTACTAAGGTTTAATTTAATATTATATTTACAGTCTTTCCATTTGATTCTTCTTCAAAATTGATAGTTCCTACTTCACATTTTGATGATATTTATTAAGTATTTCATGAGTTTTCTTTGCATCTCTCTAATCCATGACTTCTGGGAGATCTAGTGTTATATTTTCATTTGGTTGTCTTTCTTTTATAAAAACAGCTATGCTGCTTGAGTATCTGGTAACTTCTCCCTGTGAGCTCATTCTCCCTGGGGCAAGTCATTCATCCTGTCTAGAAAGTACGTTGAGTATGTGTGTAGCCCAAATTCTAACATGTATGACGCTCAGTGGGTTTGATATTGGGGAATGTGGTATCTGGAGAGAGTGGAGGGTGGGGGTGGCCTCCAGGGCAGCGGGCTGGCAACACCACCCAGCAGGATGGAGCCACTCATTCAATGCTTGCAAACCATTAGGCTTTTCTTTTTTTTTTTTAATAAATTAATCTTTTATTGGTGTCCATTATTAGGCTTTGCTTTTCTTTCTTTTTTTTTTTTAAGGTTAAACCCACCCGGATCATACTCCTATTTTATTTTATTACATTTATTTTATTATATTTTATTTTAAATATTTTATTTCTTTTTTTTAAATCTTATTCATTTATTCATAGAGACACACACACACAGAGAGAGAGAGAGAGAGAGAGAGAGAGAGAGAGAGAGAGAGAGAGAGAATCAGGCTCCATGAAGAGAGCCCAACGTGGGACTCAATCCAGGGTCTCCAGGATTACATCCTGGGCTGCAGGCGGCGCTCAACCACTGCACCACCGGGGCTGCGCCATTATTTTATTTCTTTATTCATGAGAGAAGCAGAGGGAGAAGCAGGCTCCCCGCGGGGAACCCAATGCAGGACTCGATCTCGGGACCCCGGGATCACACCCTGAGCCGAAGGCAGACGCTCAACCACTGAGCCACCCAGGCCGTCCCAGGCCCTTCTTTGCCTCCACCTTCTGGGCCCTGTTCTTTTTGAGCCTTCTCAGGTTGTTGTAATATGCCGAGCCCTAAAGGTGGTAAGATGGACTGGGGAGGAAAACATGAACATGTGACAGCTAAAATGTGCAACAGCCTCTGTTTCTATCCTGGCCTCACCCCTAAGGACACTGAAACCTCCCTCACCCCCCTCAAACCCTCACCGGCCCCCGCAGAGCTGGGTGACAGTCCTGGAACTTCTGGGTCATAATGACAGGGAGCAGACAGTGACCCTCCAGGGTAGGAAGATACAAGGAGATCCCCCCCATCTTCCCCAGGATGGAAGCACTTCCCCAGCTGGGCTACAAAATCATTCAACAACACTCTCATTGCCACGGAAAGAGCTCCAGGGTTGTAAGGGAGGAGGAATCCCTCCAGGTAGGCGCTCCCAGCCTGGGAACCCCACAACCCCCCACCCCATACTGAGGTAATACACATCCTCCTGGGCTCTGCCCTCTGAGCAGGGCTTTCTGTGCCTCCCAGCTGGAAGCCGAGCACGCACACCCACACAGGTACACGGACATCCCGGGGCCCCCGAGACATGGGCTGGGCAAACCTGTCCTTTTGGAAGCTCAAGAGCATTAGGCACGAACTCCAGGTCAGTCCTGGCCCATCAGCCGCCTGGCCCTGCAGGGACCATCCGGAGGAGGTGGCCAGGGGAGCGAGGTCCTGGATGAGGAGCCATCCTCTCAGTCATGCACCTCCCAGCAGCGGGGGGCCACCAGCAGGGGCTGTGCACCCTCCTCCCCACGCCCCCCCAGCCCTGATGGCAGAACCTTCCCTGCCCCCAAGTCCAGGCTGCCAGGGAGAAGCCGCGAACCTTGTTTCCTCGGAGTTGCACAACCGGGAATTGGCCCTGGGATCCAGAACACCCCGGGTGTCCAGGAAGTCCTCCCTTGTAGGCTGCAGGGGCCACGACCTGGGGAGACATTTCCAGGCACCAGGCCTGGCCTTTCCTCTCTCCCCAGGGCCCAGCTGGACGGCTCGGCATAAATACGGGTCACCTGTGCCCAGCAGGCACCTGTGACCAGCAGCTCGCTCCACTGGGAACTCAGGTGAGGGGCTGCTGCAAGCAGTGATTGGCTGAGAAAACAGGCTCTTTTCTCTTTCCCCGCAGGACTGGGGATTCCTTGAAAAGTAATTACTCTGTTGTGTGTTTGTCCTGTACGAGGGCCCTGCTGATGCAGTGGCACATGGAGGACTTTGGTTGATTGTAAGGTTCTGGGTTGATTGAAGGCTGCCCTAGGCTGGGACACTTTGGTCCCAGCTGCCCTCTGCCTCCATCAATGCCACCTTGGGGACCTCTTGCCTGATGGGCTCAGCACTGAGGGCTGTGGCTCCGAGTGAGGACCTACAGCCACGATTCCTACCTGGCCCCCGAGAGTCTACTGAGAACAGAGGGAATGAGCATCAGGGCATCTGTGACATGCAAATCCCAAAGGAGGGTGCGGGTCCTGTCCTTGCCCCCCTAACCCTCTTCTTCATTTCAGCACCATGAAGCTTTTCCCGGGCCTCCTTTTCTGTTCCTTGGTCCTGGGTGTCAGCAGCCAATGGTATTCATTTGTTGGCGAGGCTGCTCAAGGTAAGGCCACTGGACTGGGGGGCATCCAAGGGCCACTAGGACTTGCCCTGAGCACTTTCAAGGGTGGGAGACACTGTCTTGGGTGTGTTGCCCTATGTGGTAGGATGGGCCCGGTGTTAGGGAGCCCCTCATCAAACAGATTGGAAAGCACAAAATGGGAGTCCATCTGTTACTAGAGAAAGAGCAATGATCATTCCCAGCTGAAGTGTAAGTTTGAAGAGAAGACACAGTGTGAGTCTGGAAATGGCATAACATCTTCTGCAGACAAAATGCACAAAGTATGGTGAAAGCTGTCCATCCTTTCTTCTCCTTTCCCTCTCTCCCTCCCTCCCTCCCTCCCTCCCTCCCTCCCTCCCTCCTTTCCACCTCCTGATTGGATGATTAAGAGACACCTTCAGCTTAGCTCTCTCTAATGCTTCCTTTTGTCAGTGACAGTGTCCCTGGGAGGTCTGTTTCCCACCCTTTCCTAGCCCTAAACATGACCCCAAAACCGAGGGAGCTAATAATATATATCAAGCCTACACTAGGAATTCATTACCTTCATGCAATTCAGGGTGACCAACTCTGCTGGGTGGCCCGGGTCTGAGGCCTTTCCTGTGACACTGTCAGCACTAACGGGGAGGGTTCTAGGCAAACAGGGACCCTACTGGTCAACCTGGGACAGGTGTTCTCCTACTAGGACTTCAGAACACCTCAGTGAGGCAGGCCTCTTCCCCTACTTGGAGGGGAGGAAGCTGAGGCTTAGAGGAGCCAAGTCCCTTGCCCAGGGACTACCTGGAAGTCAGCAGTGGCAGAGAGGAGGTTTGAACCCAGCTGTGCGTGAGGTCAGAGTTCTTGCCAGGTAGATGTGTCTGAGTACCCCTTCCTAAAGTTGAGTGGGTCTCAGTCTCAGCTACATGTTGGACTGGTGCCTGAGATCCACGCCCAGAGAAGCTCAGGAAATTGGCCCGGGCTGAGACCTGGGCGCACGCCTCTCAGGAGCTCCCAGGTGATCAGAAGTACAGACAAGGATGGCAGATGGGCCGCGGCCCTAGGGCTTGCTACCTCCAGCTGCCACATCATGGGTACAGTCTATACAGAAAGTTGCCAGGATGCCATTTCTGCCCCTAACCCTCAGAGGGACTCGGGTCACAGTCGCGGGCATTCACTCTGCAAGAATAGGTTTCCTGGGACTTGGGGCAGAAGTGCAGTAAGCCTGGGCCTTTCTCAGAATCTGCCTTCCCTGTCACCTCCTCACTTACCCAAGGGCCCTTGGATTTTACCATCTTAGCTTCATTCTACAGCAGTGCTTCCTGACCAAGGGCAATTTTGTGTCCTGAGACTTTTGGCAATGTCTGGAAGCATTTCTGGTGGGTGACTCTCGGGGATTAGGTTGCCCACATGTAGTGGGTAGAGGTCAGAGATGCTGCTACACAACCTATAGAGTCAAGACAGGACTGAGCAGCAAAGAAAAATCTGGCCCCAAGTGTCAATGATGCTGAAGAGAGAAATCCTGTTCTAGAACACCTCCCTTCTCCCACTGAGCAGCTCCCATGGGGCCCTAGTGGATGAGCCCATAGGTAGCACAGAGCCAGACACACAGGAGCAACACAGCTGTGCCCCCATGCATGACCTCAGTAGAGATACGTGGAGAAACCAACAAGGGGGGAGACTTGTCCTCCTGGGCCTAGGGTCCCCAAGGGTGCTGGGACCACGGGCAGAAATCTAGAGTCAGTGGTAGATTGTTGTTCCTTGAGTCTTCCCCACGGCGAGCCTCTGGCTTTCTATCCACGTGATATCCTTTTTGCCATGTGCTTTTGTCTCCAGGGGCTTGGGACATGTGGAGAGCCTACTCTGACATGAGAGAAGCCAACTACAAAAATTCAGACAAATACTTCCATGCCCGGGGGAACTATGAAGCTGCACAGAGGGGCCCTGGGGGCGCCTGGGCTGCTAAAGTGATCAGGTGACCTGGGCCCCTGGGGATGCAGGGATGGTGAGCTGGGAGAGGCTGTCAGAGGACAGGCCAAGCCCTAGAGAAGTTTGCGGGAGAGTGACTGGTCCTGCCCACCAGCTCCTCTGGGCCTAGTGTGGGGTTGGATTGGCTTCCAGGGCCACAGCAAGGCCGGGGGACGCGGGGATTCCCTGCCCTCCTCCTGGGGGCCCGGGGACCAGCCTGGCTGGGGTGGGCTGTGCCCGGTGCAGGGTCAGGTGCAGGGTGATTCAGCCCCTCCTGCCCTGGCTCCTGTCAGCCAGCCCTTGGAGAGAGGAGAGATTGGTGGGGGCCGTGGGCTTCGTTCATCAGGCCCTAATCATCTCTTGCCTGTCCTCCTCCATCCCAGCGATGCCAGAGAGAATTCTCAGAGAATCACAGACCTTCTTAAGTTTGGAGACAGCGGCCACGGAGCGGAGGACTCGAAGGCTGACCAGGCTGCCAACGAATGGGGCCGGAGTGGCAAAGACCCCAACCACTTCCGACCTGCTGGCCTGCCTGACAAGTACTGAGCTTCCTCTTGGCTCTGCCCTGGGGAGCCGGGCTGTGAGCCCCCTGAGGGCAGGGACACCCACTCGTTGAGATCTCAGGCCACGCAGGCTGGGGAGGGCACCTAAGCGGTGTCTAATAAATGCTAAAGAGATGGACTGTTGAAAAGCGTGTTCTTCTTGGGTTTATGTCCTGCTGGTTAGTTCCCCTGGAGGGATGGATGGACACCCGTGTGAGGCTGAACCTGGGCCCAGGTGTAGGGGGGACCGTCTCAGTGCACCCGGACAGACGCCCTGTAAGCACCCCTCCCCGATCAGACCTGCCCCAGGGGCAAAGGGAGCCCTTTCACCAACCCCTGATTCCCAAGTCGTTTTCTGAAGTCTCTAACTATGGGAAAGCAGTCTCAGGTCTGTTCTGGGAAGAATGTGTGTGCTCTACACACAATCCGTGATTTACGGAGTGCTGTGAAACCATGCTGTGTAAAACATTTTGCAAAGCTCCCATCATGACTCACTCGCCCCTTTGCTGAAAGAGCTGGGCAAAGTGACAAGAACTCCAGGCTGCCCATAGGGTCTTGCTTGCCCAGGGACCTGAGCAGGAAGGGAGCCACCCTTCACTGGAATCTTCCCTTAATCCCCTGTAGGCCTCCCCTTCGGAATGTCCAACAGTCTAACAAAGAGCCTTTTCAAAGCCCAGCTGTCCCCTGGTGGGTACAGATGCTTACAAAACTCCTTCATCCGTCCTTTCCCGGATTCACCCCCTCGTGAATGAGCCCCAGTATGTGGCAGGAACTGAGGGAGGCCCTGGGAACAGAGCGGCCGATGGCACCGAGGAGATCAGTGGTCCCGGGCAGGTCGCATCTCCGGGGGAGCCATTAGTTAGCTGTGCATGTTTACCACAATGGAATTAAATTACACTGTACATTTAGTGGGTGATGGACTATCCTGGGCCACTGTTCAGGTGGCAGCCGCACAGCATGTGGCCAAGAGTCCAAATGCTCAATCCCAGGCGGCCAGATGTGAATTTCAGCTTGGCCCCTGACTCTGTGGCAGGTGAGAGGAGACTCGAGGACAAATGCTCTGCTAAGTTGTTCAGGGAAAAAGCAGCCTGGAAAATCTGAGTATCATATCCCTATCTTGGTTTATGTATTCAGGTAAGTACATACGCTCGGGAAATAGACCAGAAGGCAAACATGAAGGTTCCAGGAGGTGCTTCTTGCCTCTCCCCCAACCCAGGATGAGGAAGCTAGCCCTGCTTTTTTCTTTTTCTCTTTATACTTATTAAATGGTTTTTATAAAAAGATTATTTATTCATGAGAGACACAGAGAGAGAGGCAGAGACACAGGCAGAGGGAGAAGCAGGCTCCACGCAGGGAGCCTGGTGTGGGACTGGATCCGGGTCTCCAGGATCACGCCCTGGGCCGAAGGCGGCGCTAAACCGCTCAGCCACCCGGGCTGCCCATATACTTATTAAATGTTTTTCAACTTTTCTTCTCTAACTTGTTCTTTCAACCTAGGCTCGTTAAGCTCCACTGTCTGCTAGGCCTTGTCCTGGGTGCTGCTTGTCAAAGGTGAGAAAGCCAACCTCACGCCTGCTTGGGAGGCTAGGGTTGAGATGAGCAAGAGCAGCAGATGTCTGTTCAGCATATAATTCACACGTGTGTGCCTTTCTCTCTCATCACACCCCACCCAACTGCACTAAATGTGCAAATACATCCACACACATCAATAGTGCGCCCACATTAATAAAGATCATGCGATACTAATTGGTAAAGGAGTCAGGGTCCCAGTGAACATACAGGATGGAAGCTACGAGATAAAGGATGGTGCTGATCACGCGCCGTAGTCCGTCTGTCCCAATCCTATTCTGACCTTTCCTTTCCCATAGGATTCAATTTTCTCCTAGGCCTGGTTATCTTTCAGGCCGAACCGACATTATCCCAGAACTTGGCCTTGAAAAAGACAGGCCCCACTGACCCCCGTGAAAGAAGTTTGCTCAGTACCAAAGGAAGGGTGTTCCTCTTCCCCGCAGCTGCAGGAACACGAAGCGCACCGGGCACCGCGTTCTCAGAAGCTGCTCTGACCAAGGAGTTCTTTGAAACCAGAACAACAAGGGGGACTTCAGAGATCGTCTGTTCGTCCCATGAGAGCGCCGCCGCCCCATTTTATTTAATATTTAGACGTGACTCTGTGTCGGTGACACCACAATGATTTGCCTGGTGGGTAGCGGGATGCTGCAGGTGGGACACGGATGCCGCAGGTGCGACACGGTTGGTGCATGTGGGACGCGGATGCCACAGGTGGGACACGGTTGGTGCATGTGGGATGCAGATGCTGCAGGTGGGAGGCGGAGCTGGGAAAGTGCCTGCTGGTGGCCAAGGAGCTGGAGCCCAGAGGTCGGGCCACACTGCAGAGTGACAGTCGCACAGCACCCCAGCACGTGCTCTCCTGACATACAAGGTTTAAGCCAATGTCATTTTTTTTCTGTTCTAATACACGTGACCCGACTGCTTGGTGTTGTATTTGCCTTTTCCCCAGGACGAACGCTGAGCGCATCTGTTTGTGAGCTTCTTGGTCCGTGGCAGTTGCCTGCACACTAGGTTTTTGAGCTCCTCGCCCATTTTTCTATTTGCAGTGCTGTCCCTTTCTCAAGATTCATCGGAAGAATTAATCGCTCGACATGTTTAGGCGCTGTCATTTGCCAGTTTCTCTCTAAAAATTAATTCTTATTTTTGACGTATTCAAGTTCACTATTTCGCGTTTTGGTTTGTGCTTTGAAATTATAAGAATTTCCTCCCCGTCCACATCACAAGTTTATATTTTAAAAGATTTACTTATTTATTATAGAGAGACACTGAGACAGAAAGAGTCCGGGAGAGGAGACAAGGAAGAAGGAGAGAATCCCAGATAGACTCCCAGCTGAGTGCAGAGCCTGAAGCACGGCTGGATCTCAAGACCCCGAGCTCATGACTGGAGGGGAATTCAAGAGTCGGATGCTTACTTAACCAACTGAGCCACCCAGGTGCCCCCACAGATTTATTTATTTATTTGTTGAAGAGTTTATATATTGCCCTCTACCCCTCACCCTGCTCATGCTTATCTCAAATAAATAAATTATATGGTGAAAAAAACTTTTTAAAAAAGATTTTATTTATTGATTTGAGAGAGAGAGAGAGAGAGAGAGAGAGAGAATGCAAGCATGAGCTGAGGAAGGGGCAGCAGGGGAGAGAGAGGGACAAGTGGATCCACAATGAACCCTGAGCCCTGAGCCCAACCCAGGACTCAATCTCATGACCCTGAGGTCACTACCTGAGCTGAAACCAAGAGTCACATGCTTAACTCACTGAGCCACCCAGGCGCCCCACAAGTTTAGTTTGTGAAAATATTTTCTATTAACTTTATCGTTTTACCTTTGTATTTAATATTCTAGTGTTGATATTTGTATATGTATGGAGCAAGGATCCTGTTTCATTTTTCTCTGTAGGGTGACCAGTTCCTTCGAAACTCTCTCTTCCTCCATGATTTGAGGTGTCTCCTGCATCACATATTACTGCCCTTTACATGTGGCCCTACTCTGACTCTCTTCTCTCCTGTTGGTCAATGTGTCCTTTGTTTGCCAATACTACTACTTTGTTTCTACTACCGCATTGGCTCTGTGTGTTACTGTCTGAGTAAGACACGTGCCAACTCTGTGCATTCTCCTTTTTTTATTTAATTAACTAACTAATTAATTAATTTTATTTATTTATTTATGAGAGACACAGAGAGAGCCAGAGACATAGGAAGAGGGAGAAGCAGGCTCCCTGTGGGGAACCCAATGCGGCACTAGATCCCAGGACTCTGGGATCACGACCTGAGCCAAAGGCAGACCCTCAACCACTGAGCAACCCAGGTGCAACCTCTTCACACTCTTATTTATGAAGATTGATTTTTCTATGTATGATCTTTACTTCTCAATATACATTTCAGAGTAATTTTCTTCGATTCCTCAAAAGTTCACCTGGAATTTTGCTTTGAAAGGCATTACATTTGTCCATTAATTTGGGATAGAATTAACATCTTAATTTTTTTAAGATTTTATTTATTTATTCATGAGAGACATAGAGAGAGAGAGAGGTAGAGACACAGGCAGAAGGAGAAGCAGGCTCCATGCAGGGAGCTCCATGTGGGATTCAATCTCGGGACTCCAGGATCACGCCCTGGGCCAAAGGCAGGCGCTAAACCGCTGAGCCACCCAGGGATCCTGAATTAGCATCTTTACAAAATGAAATCATCCCATCTGAGAGCCTGCAGCTCCTCTCCAATTAAATCACATCATCGTATGACGTGTTTATTAGAGGTTTGAAATCTTCTCCAGTGTGATTCCGCATTCATTTCATCCCTAGGTATTTTGTAGATATGTTGTTACCAGGAATGGTTTCCTATTTTTAATCATATTTTCTATTTGGCTATTTCTGTTATGGAGAAATGTGGTTGGTTTCTGGATCAACTGTTGGGTTATCTTATTAAATTCTCTTATCAAGTTTAGTAGTTTTTTGATTTATGGCTTCTAGGAGTTAATGGTTTTAATATCTGGTAATAATGACAGTTTAATCTCCACCTTTCCAATTTTAATATTTCTTCTTTCTTTTTATTTTCCAAGGTATGCTCCATGGCTGCCAGACCTACGATAGAAAACAGTGGTGATAGTTGGTAGTCTTCGCTCATTCTAGATCCTCAGAAAATGGATTAGAAGTTTTCCATTAAATTATATGTTTACTGTCACCTAGTCTGATACATGTAAGAGAGTTACCTTTGATGTTCAGTTTCATAAAGGAATTTTTTTAAACCATAAATATATCTTGAGCTTTCTCAAATGGTTTTTTTTTTATCAACTGAGATACTATTTAACTTTTTTAGGCTATCGATTGACAGAATGTTATGGTCTTTTTCATACTGATCAATATCATAATGTTGACCTCCTTGTGCATTCCAAGAGTGAACCACAGGCAATGGTGAGGCATTCTTAAACTCCGATTAGATTGTTTACACTCTATTCCATTTTGAATGTTTGTGCCTTTGAAAACAAAATGGACTGTTGTTTTATGTCCTTGTACTACCCAAGTCTGGTTTTGGAATCAAGATTATTCTAGCTTCTTCAAATGGCTGTACAAGTTCATTTTCTGTGTTCTACAACAGCTTCTATAACACATATTTAACTGTCCCTAAGATTCTATCAGGCTCCTGAAGAACATCTGGCCTCAGAGGAGAATCTGGGGAGGAGAGATTTTATCAACCATTTCACCGTATCTAATATTTATTTGGCTTCCTAAAGATGACTATGTCTCCTTGCAACAAAAAAATATCCTACTTACAGAAGTACCTTTGTGGCATTGTTTAATCTAAATTAACACATGGTGTGTCACCGTGAGTTGATTAAGTTGAATCTGAGAACAGGAGCTCTGTATTAAGCCCAAACGTGAGCCAGAAAAGGGGAACTTAGGTTAACCTTTTGGGTCCACACGGAGAGTTAGTCTGCCTCTGTGAACTGGGCCTAACCAGCTCAGAACAATCCTTCTGAAGAGCTTTTATGCTGAGAAATGCTACAGTCATTGAAAGGTCAGATGATTATGCTGTTTTGCTTTGTGTTGTGCTGTGTTGTGCTGTAGTTAGTGCTGTTCATTGCTGCCTCTGGTGGCTTCTTCCAGAGGTCATTGGGGGTGCATGTGGGGAATGCGGGTGTCCCCTTACCTGGGAACCACCAGCAGTCAGCTGAAAGGAGAAACATGGCAGATCTGATCTTTGAAAGGATTTTTTTTTGTAGGTTTGATAGTACTAGTGTGGGACTAGGGGCAGAGTGAGGAGCCACCAGAGCAGAAAGCACCGCCTGCCTAGCAGGTTGCCTTGCCCTGGAATCGGGGAGCTGCTGCTCCGGACGGGACATCACGGAGGTGGAGCTCCTGGCTCAGGAAGCACAAAGGGGCTGAGTACACGTGTTCTCTCATGCTGGATGCTTTGTGCACCCGCCCAGCCCTGCCACGTGTGTTTGGTTCCTTGGGAATACACGCAGCCATATCATCTACAGCGGCCCGAGAATCTAACGCTTCCTTCAGTTGTTCGAAGGCGCTATTTTCTTTGAATCTCCCTGGGTGAATTGAAGGGTGGGTGTGAGGAAGGTGGCGCCCACCACGTGCTGGGAGATGTTTAACAACTGCCTCCCCAGAAGCCAAAAGTAAAAAAAAAAAAAAAAAAAAAAAAAAAAATCCGTGACTCACAGCGTCATCAGTTTCTATGGTGTAAAGCGTCCCGCTTTGGCTCAACTCGTATGACCAGTGACTTAACAGTTGGTTGTCCTGAGCTCCTGTGAGCTGGCCTGGCCCCCCAGGACCGTCCACCTTCACAGGGTGGAGACGACCAGATACACCATGTGTCTAAGCTGAGACTTTCAACGATTCCTCAGGACAAAAGGAAAAAAAGGAAGCAAAACAAAACTTCTCTTCACGCAAGTGGTGGCTACGGAAAATGCTGCAGCTTGAGAGAAAAGTGAAAGTACGAGTCCCTCGATGTTTGCAAAGACAGCTAAGCCTTAAAGCATATCCTCTGAACTCGGAGCAAATACCTCAAATAGGTTCCGCAAATGACCATGAGGGGAATGAATGAGACGATGATCACTCAAAACGACAGTTTGATATTGAGGAAGAAAGTACAACAAAGTTAAGAATTCGTGTTCCTCAGGGGCTCCTGGCTGGCTCAGATCATAGGGCATGGGACTCTTGATCTTGGGGTGGAGGGTTTGAGCCCCTCGGGTATAGAAATTACTTAAAATAAGTTAATAAAATTTTTTTAAAGATTTTATTTAATAATTCATGAGAGACACAGAGAGAGAGGCAGAGACACAGGCAGAGGGAGAAGCAGGCTCCATGCAGGAAACCCGATGTGGGACTCGATCCCGGGTCTCCAGCATCACACCCTGGGCTGAAGAGAGCGCTAAACCCCTGCACCATCTGGGCTGCCCAGTTAATACAATTTTAAAAGAATTAGTGCCCATCAATGCATACTAGATGAAAGTTGAAAAAGAAAGGGCAAGACCTGAACATCTTTTGTGGGGGCCATTATTTTGTCTATCACACTGATAAACTCTTTCTGTTAAGCTATTCTCGATTTAAGTTTTTTAAAGGTATTTTTATGATGCAGGATATAGTGTTTAGTTTTATAACCGGCAATGCTCTAGAGAGTACATGAATGTAGCCTCAAAGGATGCCCACAGTTGTTCACACGTGGATGCTAAGCAAGTATTTCATATTGGAAAGAAGAATGTGAAGAATAAAAGGAAGTCGTACAGAGGGAAATGCAGGTAAAGTTTTCTTTTACTCTAACTACCCGGGGGCCTTTAGATGGAAACATGACTCAGTCAATATTGCATGTGTTCCTGAACCCGCTTTGCCCTCTCTTCTCCTTGTGGCAAGTTTTGAGCTCCTCCAGCCTTTAGTTTCTCCCGGTGCTACCTGTGGAGTTCCAGGGCCGAGAGAATGTTCCCTCTTCCCTTGCACAGCTGCAGGGACTCCGCCTTGTCTTGTGCATCACAAACACTGTCCTGGGCACAGCTGTTTCTAACAAAGAGATCTTCAGAGACACCCAGACTTGAAAGAATGTTGCTATGTCCTGAGTAGTCAAAGCAGGATCTTTCAAAATCTAACTCTGCTTGGTCGTCTGACTTCTTAAAGCGTTAATAATGTGTGGCTGCGTAATAATCTATTAATGAATCTTCTGTCTTCTGCTACGTATAAAGTATTATGAACTGTCTTGGCAGCGCAGAAAGGTTCAGTGTATGAAGAGCTCGGAGGTGCTCAGACCTACCCAAGCCCCCTTTCAGCCTTATGGACCCACCCCGACCACAGCCCTATGAGGCAGTCTTTTAGGTCTCAGACCCAGTGTCAGGGTCTGCGGGGATCCCCCACATGCATCACCAAGCAGTTCTCAGACACCAACTGGGTGTGCTAGAATTCCACTCAGTTCTGACACTCTCTACCCAGAGAGAGCACAGAACCCTCCTGTTAAGGAGTCAGTCCTAGGACACGATCTTTCCCCTTCACCTCAGCCAGGCAGATGTCAATCCTGAACCCCCCTGCTCTGTGTGCTTCTGACAGACCCCAGACAGGCTGAAGGATCCAGCCACCTCCCCCTTGGGTTGGAATAATGTGCTAGAAGCTCCCAGGACTCGAGGAAACACTTACTTCTATTTACCAGTGTAATGAAGGCTATAGAAGAGGATACAGAGGAAGAGCCAGATGAGGAGATCCGGAGGGCAAAGAATGGGAAAGGCCACAGGCCCCATGTCCTCGCAGGTCACCACTCTCCCAAGTCTCCATATGCTTACACCCTGGAAGCACTCTGAACCGAGGCCTTCTGGGGTTTTATGGAGGCTTCGTTGCATATGGGATTACTTAAATCCTGGGGCATGGGGGATTGATTCAATGCTCCTGTCCCTGAACCGTCCCTCTAGTAAGAGGACGGAACAAAGTGCCTCCAATCATATGGTTGGGCCTCCTGGCAATCAGCCCCCATCCTTCGTGAGGTCCCAAGTCACCTCACGAACATCACTAAAGACCCCTCTGTATCTGTCAACACTTAGGCAATTCTAAGGGTTTGGGAGGCCACCACTGTGAAAGACCAAGAAATATGGGACATATTTCATCCTCAGAATGATCAAATTTTTATTTCTTATCCGTGTGAACCTTGCAGGTAAGTGTGGTTATTCTTCTCATTTTAAATTCATGAAAATGCTCATCATGCTCTCTGTTGTCCCTCTGACCCTGGGATCCAGGCCTCCCACGCCTTCCTGGGTCACGGTGTCCTGTGGAACTTATTTTTTAACTTTGGCTTTCTGATTCTTCAAGCCTTGATCCCCTTCTCATCCACTCACATTAATTGCAACAGAGCAGATGGGGTCTCTGAGGCCCCTTAACAGCCTGGTCACGGGGTGGGGGGGCATCTACCTTATTTTGTAAACCAGGTCACTCTGAGAGTGAAGGGGTTGCCACTACTGATGAAGCTGACACAAGACGTCCTATGGGCACTGTCTCTGCAAACCTGGACACAGCGATTCCGGGGAGACCTGGGAGATCTCTCTAAGGCCTGGACATTCTGATGCCACCATGCCAGCATCTTCCTTCTGCATTAGACACCAGGGAATTAGCTGCCAGTCCCTAATATCTATTGTTCTAAGCAGGGCCCTGCAGAGATCTGAGTGTCCCTTCCAAGAAGTTTGAATACGCGATGTGACAAAGGATGAGACTACGCGGTGCTTGTTCACGTCCCTGTGAGGAGCGACTCTTGGTGTCTAGAAATTGCACTCACTGTCTCTGCAATGTGTCTATCAAAGAAAGGAAAGACTTGAATGCTGTGTGAAAGTGGGGGAGGGAGCATTCCAGCATAGAAGGGCCACAAAGGAGCAAAAGAATTGTCACAGGATGGGGTCACTGACCCAGAATTTCTGCCCTGGGGAGCCTATGTGAGCATCCAATGACCTCCTCCGGGAAGCAGCCCCCAAGCTCCCTGTCATCAGTGGCTGTGGAGGGTTGACAACTGCCCGTCTCCCCACATGTCTACTTCTACGACCCCGGGAGCCAAAGCAGCTCAGGGTCGTGGACTCAGTGGACCTAGGGACCCCCCTTTCCCAAGGAATGATTTGTGCGGGGAATATCCCAATGTAGCTTAGCATTGCCTTGGCTCAGGCCCACAGGGCAGAGAGATCCTTTGACAGTTGTCTGCCTACAGCTTCGGCTCATCATACCTACAGGAATTAAGATGAGACCCAGCCCCGGAAGTGGCATCACTCCCGCCCTGGCAGGCGCCCATCTCAGCCAATGATTCCCTCACGCTCCTGTAATCCTCGCCTGATTTGCTTGTCCTGGGTCAGCCTCCCCTTTGTAGTGTCCTGCTCGGATCCCTTCTAGTCTTGTAACAAGTCAGAAGTGGGCCTCCTGCTTCTTCTCTGGGTTACTGGTGGAGCATGAATCCCACCTCCGACCTGGCCACTACGGAGCATCTTCCAGCCTCTGGGCTGCCCAGTCTCCAGGATTTGCTGGCATCAGCCCTGCAGGCACTTGTCTTGTGTCTGCCAAGCCGCTGGTGTTCCTCGTCTGCCAGGGGCGCTCCAGGCAGCACCCCTGAGCCAGCACCCCTGGGCCGGGCCTTCCCTGCCCTACTGCCTGCGGCCTGTGGCCCAGGGCCTCACTGTGAGAAGGACCAGGTCTGTCCTCTGGACGCCCCATGATCGCCGCCACATCACACCTGCACCGTCCTCTCTCCCTGAGGAAATCTGATGAGCTCGGCACGTTCCTTTCACTTGAATGGGCAGGAAGGGGTCGGGGCGCCCACCGGGCCTCCCGGCCCCCGGAGCCCTGCACGCAGGGCCTTCCCCACACACCCTGACTAACCTCCCACGGGACAGCGCGGTCCTGCTCTTCGGGCCAAGCAGCCGCTCCCTCTGTTCTTGCGCTGCATCCCGCTTTCTCGGCTCCCTCCTGAATCTTCTATTCTGCTCAGCTCCCAGCCAGTGCTCTTTCGTGATGGTTTTTAGGATGTCATTTCTGTGTGACATGGGAGCCAGTATCTAGCCCCAGGTCGGTGTCCCTGGGCGGCCCAGTCCTCATCGGGCCTACAGAGGCGCCCCACAGTGGCCGGTCGTGATGCTCGGGCGTCTGGAGGACCTTCCCAGTGTCCAGGCCCCCCGCTGGCTGCTGGAAGCATATTGTCCTGGTCCTGAGGCTTTCCTGTCTCCCTCCCGCTCCCCGGGCCCAGCCCCAGGCTTCGCGCCCTGCAGTTGCCCTGTGCGCTCTCAGACCTTAGGCACTCGGGTCTCTTTTCTCTTATTGATCCCCCTTCACAGCAGTTGTGTGGGGAAGAAAACCTTTCCTGAGCAGCAGTGAGAGTGGAAAGAGGCTGGAAACCCCACGTTTGCCACACTCCCGGAATCTGCCAGATTGCACAACCTGGGAAATGAGAGGCTTCGAGGAAAAAGCCTGATGATCTGCAGCTGCCTCTGGCCTCGGGGAATTTCCCCCAGCCCAGTGTTTTCCCTCGTCCTGTCTTCCCATTCGTCCCCCTAGCAGAGCGTCTGTATATATGTGCTGGCACACGTCGCAGGCCGGAGGCCAGGGCAGCTCAGCCTCACCAGGAGCCTCCGCGGGGAGGGACAGCCAAAGGTGAGGTCCAGAACCTTCCAAGCGGTTCTTCCTGGCAGGTTCTCTTTCCCCACAGCGTTCCTGTGCTGGGTCCCAGCTCTCTGCTCCTTTCCTGAATCCATGATCCTGACAATGAGGATTCAGCAGATGTGAATACTTTCTGGGACTGGGCTTTAGTCGTGATCGTCCCCTGTGGGCCTTCGGGGGTGGGTACAAGAAGCACCTGCAAGTGTGTGGGCATCGTTTCGCTCTTGTCAAATGCCCAGAGGCCTCCTCGGAAGCTTCCTGTCAGTGGGTGTGAGGGCTCATAGGGCAGGATTGAAAGTGGTGTGTGTTGGAAGTGCCGTGCAGGCTCTCATCCTGGGATTCCCGGGAGGCAAGTGGAAATGGAGACGTGGACCCCCTGGAATTCTGTCTGCGTAGCTATGTATCACCTGCTAACCCTAATACACGCTGTCCACTTCCTTCTCCATATACCCCCCCACACGGATGCATGTACACGGGTGTATAGGTACACGTATGTGTGTGTGTGTGTGTGTGTGTGTGTGTGTGTAGACATGAAGGTCACATTCCCCCATGAAAAAACCAAACCAAACGAAAACAAAACTCATCTCCTCTTTGTGTGTCCCCAGGACTCTGCAGCAGGATGAAGCTTCTCGTGGGCATCCTATTGTGCTCCCTGGTCCTGGGCGTCAGCAGCCAGAGATGGTTGACATTCCTAAAGGAAGCGGGTCAAGGTAAGGACCAAAGCATGGGGGTCATGGGGAGACCGCACTTGGCCTCCTTCGGAGTTCACCTGAGCGGGGGCCACATCCACACAGGGCAGGGGCCTAGAGTGGGAAGCACAAAGCATGGTATGCAAGTCAGCAGTTTCCTCGGCCATTTTTATTTATTATTATTGCAATACAAGTGACATATAACGTTATATATAATTAAGGTATATGTCACATTAATTTGATGCATTTATATATTTGATTGCCTTTGTAGCTATAATTAGCACCTCTACTATATTATATAATTATCCTTTTTTTTATAGTATTTGAAATAATTAAGTTTGTGGCACCTGCAGGTCTCAGTTGATTAAGTGCCTGTCTAGGGCTTGGGTCATGTCTTCAGGGTCCTGGAATCCAGCCCATGTTGAGCTCTCTGCTCATTGGGGCCCTGCTTCTCTCTCTCCCTCGGCCTACTGCTCCCTCTGCTTGTGCTCTCTCTCTCTCTGTCAAATAAATAAATAAAATCTTTTTTTTTTTTTTACAAAAGAAATAATTAAGTTCTAGAGTATAGCAAGCTTCATAGTTATAATAATACATTGTTTGGTGTCCATTATACTGTGTATCAGATCTCCAGGCCTTACTTCCTCCTTGTGCTTTTTCCCCTGACACCTCATCTGTCCTATCCCACCACCCCTGGCTTTTCTGGCCAGCATCGCCCTCTTCCATGGGGATCCCCTTGCCTGAGGTCATACAGGGTTTGTCCTCCACTTGCAGCAGGAGCAGAAAAAGATCTGGGGTCCCTGGTGCCTGCTCCCTATTCCGAGTGGACTCTAGTGCCGCCTGGTGGGAAGGCAGGGACAGCTCATGGCTGGGTCTCAGGCAGCCTGAAGTGGGTGCATCCAACTTGTGCACCTAGTAATTACATCCAAGAGTAACTGAGCTTGGCCGTCCTAGGTGCTGTTCTGAGAGCTTTACATGTATGGATGAAGTCGTTTTCATCCTCAGGTTTTAATCTTTAATCCTGGGATGTAGGCACCATCATCCCTTATTAGAGGACCTGAAGCAGAAAGAGATGAAGAGTCCTAACAAAGTCTCCACACAGAGCAGGATTTACCCCAGTGCTGGCGCTCCCAGAGCTTCCTGTGACAGGACTACCCTGCCTCCCAGACCAGAGAGCACATGGGAGAGTGAGGGGCCTGTGAACACAAAATCCTCTTGCTCATCTGCCCAAATGCCAGATAGTCAGGCTGTGTTGCAGGCAGAAGGCAACTCTGAGAGCTCTCTCCCCCAGTCGAAGGCACAAGGAATTACATGATGATGGCTCTTCTGGCCTGAGTCCTGGCTGGGCCGGAGAGAAGAGATATACCCCTTATTAGGCAGGGTCAAGAGGCCAAATTTGCTTATTTCACTAAATCATTTATTTTGAATTTTCTGTGATGGCCAGTGGCTATTGCTTTAAGACTTTGCTGTCAATCCTTTCTAAATACTCACAGGCACAGCTACAATTTTTTTTTTCATCTTTAGATCAAGGTTTCTCAAAGTTTCGTTCTAAGGCCACTTGCATGAGAATCACCTGGGGCTTGGGGTGCTTTGTGAAATGCAGATGCCTGGTACACACACACCCCCTCTGCGGAATCACAATTTCCGAGGCTGAGCCTGAAATCTGGCCTTTAGCAAGCACCCAGTGGGTGTTTTCCCCACTCAAGATTGGGTACTACTACCTGCAGTCTTGCTCCCCGAGTGACAGATATGTCGGGCATTTGGAAGCACTTCTAAAGCAAGCGGCCCCAGGCATCTATTGAATCCGTAACTCGGAGGGAATCAGTATAGTCAGAAGGTTGTGCTGCTCAACCAAGTGATCTTTCTGAGCACTGGGAATGAGAAATACATGAAATGAAGATAGGGGCGTGGCCGATATTATGCAAACTATGACGACCACTCGACCGAGGTTTTTCTCTTTTGCCTAGTCAGCTACTTTCTAGAAGTCTTCATGTGGTTACTGAGTAGTCTACTGAGGCTCCTTCAGTCCATAACTCTCTGGCCTTCCTCTTAGCCTAGTCCCGCTGCTAGTTTTGTCCCAGCCTTCCTAAGACCTAGTGAGGTGATAACTTATTGAGCACCTACAATCTTCTAGAAGTTATATGTGTATTTTCGCATTTCATTGCATAACCACTGTGGGGAAGGCAATACTCTTCCATTTATGGGGAGGACACTGAGCTTTAGAGCTGGCGGGTCAGTTGCCCTTTTTATGCTTCTCGTGACCCGATTTCTGTGAAGCTGTTTTGGGGAGCTCACTTTTTCAATTCTATGAATGAATTCTGACAGTTGCCTGGAGACAAAATACATCCCGGACCTTCAGAAGTAGGTAGGACTGAGTTGTCTTCATGCCATGCTGCCCACAGGGATGAATTTCTCCCTTTGACTAGGCTGGGAGCTCCCTGGGGCACAGCCACCCTTACCCTGGGCTTTGTCCTCACGTCCCAGCAGGGGGTTACCTAGTCTTTCCAGGTAGAGGTTCATTGTACAAGGAAGCATCCCTTAGGGACCATCCCACCCTTGTTCACAGACATCACACAGATCCAAAAGCCAGGTATCTACAGGATGGAATCAAAGATCATAAAATATGTATCCAGTGCGATTCTGGAGGAATCGGAATGAAGAGTTAGGGAATATTTCTCCCAGCCAAGATCATCTCCAAGCGTTTTGTCAAAGACTGAAATCTAGTATCAGTGGGAGGAAAACTTTTTCTCTATTTTCCAAGAGATAATCACTTTCAGTTTCTTTCCTTTCCAGGGACTAGAGACATGTGGAGAGCCTACTCTGACATGAGAGAAGCCAACTACAAAAATTCAGACAAATACTTCCATGCCCGGGGGAACTATGACGCTGCATGAAGGGGCCCTGGGGGCGCCTGGGCTGCTAAAGTGATCAGGTGACCTGGGCCCCTGGGGATGCAGGGATGGTGAGCTGGGAGAGGCTGTCAGAGGACAGGCCAAGCCCTAGAGAAGTTTGCGGGAGAGACTGGCTCCTCCTGGTCCTGCCCACCTCCTCCTCTGGGCCCAGTGTGGGGTTGGAGTGGCTCCCAGGGCCACAGCAAGGCCTGGGGATTCCCTGCCTTCCTCCTGGGGGCCCCGGGGACCAGCCTGGCTGGGGTGGGCTGTGCCCGGTGCAGGGTCAGGTGCAGGGTGATTCAGCCCCTCCTGCCCTGGCTCCTGTCAGCCAGCCCTTAGAGAGAGGAGAGATTGGTGGGGGCCATGGGCTTCGTTCATCAGGCCCTAACCATCTCTTGCCTGTCCCCCTCCATCCCAGCGATGCCAGAGAGAATTCTCAGAGAATCACAGACCTTTTTAAGTTTGGGAACAGCAGCCACGGAGCGGAGGACTCGAAGGCTGACCAGGCTGCCAACAAATGGGGCCGGAGTGGCAAAGATCCCAACCACTTCCGACCTGCTGGCCTGCCTAGCAAATACTGAGCTTCCTCTTGGCTCTGCCCTGAGGGCAGGGACACCCACTTGTTGAGATCTCGGGCCACGCAGGCTGGGGAGGGCACCTAAGAGGTGTCTAATAAATGCTTAAGAGATGGACTGTTGAAAAGCGTGTTCTTCTTGGGTGTATGTCCTGCTGGTTGGTTCCCCAGGGGGGGATGGATGGACACCCGCGTGAGGCTGAGCCTGGGCCCTGGTGTAGGGGGGACCGTCTCAGTGCACCGGGACAGACACCCTGTACCCACCCTTCCCGGATCAGACCTGCCCCTCTGTCCAGGCCCCTCTGCTTACACTGGTGCTATTTCTGGCTCCTTGGTGTCCAGAACTCTCACTGTGTCAGTTGTGTCCTGTCACCGTCTCTGTCCTCAGCGTGTAGTTCCTTAGCTTTGCTCCTCAGTGGTCTCTGTCCCTGAGGACAGGGGACACAGCAGAGGGAGGCCAGGACTGTGGGATCAAGGGCCACCTTGATGTTCTGTGGGCTCCTGAGCAGGGCCTTCAAGTCAAATTACAACCAGTTTCGGTCCTTGCCATCTAAGAATGTGTCCAAGAGAGTTTTGTTCCTCCTGATTTCACTGCCTTACACAAAAGCTACCAGGACCATAACATGTCAGAAATGTTAGCATAGAGGATCCCTGGGTGGCGCAGCGGTTTAGCGCCTGCCTTCAGCCCAGGACGCGATCCTGGTGTCCCGGGATCGAGTCCCATGTTGGGCTCCCTGCATGGAGCCTGCTTCTCCCTCTGCCTGTGTCTCTGCCTCTCTCTCTCTCTCTCATGAGTAAATAAATAAATACATCTTTAAAAAAAAAGAAATGTAAAAAAAATGTTAGCATAGTGGTATCATCTACATCTGCGAGATTTTGTTGTCACTCTTTGGGGTTTTCTTGCTCATCAATTTTCAGTCGTGGCACCCAGCAAAATTCCTGCCAAGCAAAGGACCACGGCCACATACTTTCTTCCAAGACCTTAAGATCAACCTTGTGGGGGCCCTTTCCTGGATTTATCCTTCATTTTTTATCCCTTCATAGCCAATCTTCTGCTATATATATATATAACATTATATATATTTAACTATTTATCTGAGAGACAGAACATGAGGAAGGGCAGGGACAGAGGGAGAAGCAGACTCCCCACTGAGCAGGAAACCCAATGTGGGGCTCAATCCCAGGATCCTGGGATCATGACCTGAGTCAAAGGCAGATGCCTAATCAACTGAGCCACCCAGGTGCCCCTATAGTAATTCTTTATGTTAAACCCCCCCTCTTTAAATTACTGGTTGGTTTCTGTCTCCTGAGGCCCCTGACCAGTAACGGGGTCTCCAGTCTGCCAGGGGTTCTACATGGGCTCTCCCCTTTGACATCCACAGCACCACAGATGAGACGTCTCACATGTCTCTCCGCTTCTTACCTTTGTCATGCTGAGGCCTCTCCAGGTGTTTTGTTGTACTCCCAGACCTGTCTGTGTCTCCAGCTCTTCACTGTCCCGTCATTTGTGTCTTGTCCCCTTCTCTGCCTCTGTGTCTTGCCCCTCAGTGGCCTCTTTCCATTAGGCTTTGGGAAGGCTAATCCCAGGGGTTCTGGCAACTGATGTCTTGGCCTCCCTAACGCCAACCCCTGTCTCTCATGACATTTTTAACCAGTTCTTTTTGGTCCTACCTGAGGGCTGGCTCTCACATTAGTTTCTTTCATCTTTATTCCTACCGTCCTTGAACTCGGATCCAGATAAAAATTCTCCTTCCTCAAGGAATCTTCCCAGCAGCCCACGCACTGCATTGCAGGGCAGAGTTTGGGGGCTCTCACAGAGCTTCATTCACGCCTGTTGGCTCACCTTTACCCCATCCCCTCTGTTCCCTTAACGTGTTAGTTCCCCAGTTAGATTCCAAGCCTCTAATATAACTTATATCCAAAAAGTAGTCTACACCTCATAAAACACTTTCATTCTATTTTCTATGTAACTTTTCTTTTGACAATGTCTAATGTTCTAGAGAGGAAGCCAGATACGTACACAGACACGACATAATTTAGTAAGAGCCTCTGCTGAAGCACATTGGTGGCAACCCCAGCTCCATTAGGGTGTGGGAGGCTGGTGAATACCAATTAAATAAAGTAGCTGCCATTTGCTCTGTTTGCAAATGCCAAACTGTGCTCTATATATTGTACGCACCTTACTTGACATAAGCTCTCTGCAGTTCTCAGCTGGAGAAACCCAGGTTTAGAGGTATGTATGCAATTAGGACCTCGTCCGGGGTAGCACACGTAACAGGTGCAGAGCCAGGACTGCAGGCTGCTGTGTCTGCCTCCAGAACCTGGGTGTACTGTACAAGGCCAAGAGCTTCAGCAGTGGGACCTCTCTCTCCTTCCCAGATCTCTAGTGCTAGGTTTAAACGGCCAGGAGAGCACTTATGATCGGGAGATGGGCACCACATCTGGCACATCATCAGATGCGCTACGCCTTGTATGGCCCAGGCACTCACCAACGGCTTCCCCGATAAATTACCACTGAAACCTGGACTCAGTCCATCTCACTCTTTACTCTTGCACCTTATCCTCTTCCTCCTACCAGTCCAACCTGTTGAAAGAGCCTCCCGTCTACACTGATTCCTTCCTTCCGACTCACACTTGAATCCACTCCAGCCTGTCCTGTCCACAGCACTCCAGCAGAGCAACTGTTGTCCACCAAGGACCTCTGTGTTGCCCCCAACAAGTGACATATTCCTCCTTGTACCAGTAGGCCTCTGAGCAACCTTCAACACACCTGCCTTCTCCCACCTTCTTGAACAATGCTCTCAATTGCTTTCATCCTATCACACTACCCTCTGGTCCCACCCTCTCGGAGCACTGCTCTCCAAACCACACTAGTGTTCCCTCGGTCCCACCAAAAAGTCAAGCTTTAATTCACCACAGTGTGTTTGCACATGATGTTGTTTGCCTTTGCCTAGAACACTCGATCCATCTGCTCCTCACGTGGCTGCCCTCTGCTCATCCTGTGCCTCTCCTGTGAAATGTCTCTTCAGAGAGGCCTTCTCTGACTACTCTGAGTCACCTACTGTGGCTGTTCTTTTCTACCTATTATTAATATATAGGATGATTAGGATCCCTAGGTGGCGCAGCGGTTTGGCGCCTGCCTTTGGTCCAGGGCGCGATCCTGGGGACCCAGGATCGAGTCCCGCGTCAGGCTTCCTGCATGGAGCCTGCTTCTCCCTCTGCCTATGTGTCTGCCTCTCTCTCTCTCTCTGTGACTATCATGAATAAATAAAATCTTTCAAAAAATATATATATAGGATTTTTTTTCATTTCTTGCCTTTCATTTTTCTGTTATTGTTTTTCTTTGTTTTGCTTGTTTTCTTAGTCCATCTTCCATCTTCTGTTGTAACAATTCCTGTCTTATTTAACTTTAAATATCTGGCACCAAGCAAAGTACCTGGTACATAATAGAACCTCAACACTTACTGAATGAACGAATGAGTGAAATAATTTACTGTTTAGCTAATTAGTAAGAAGGTAGGAATGAGGTCAAGCTCTCAGTTGATGGGTTAACCTGAAAAGGAGCAAGGAGTTACTCCTGAGAAAGGAAGGAAGGTAAAGAGAATGCAGTCAGGAGACGCAAATCATTTGAGAGGGAGGCCAAGGGACCTGAGGGAATTCACTTGTACCTGCTACTGTTGTACATTATTGTCCCCAGGACCCATCAACAAAGGGCAAAGAGCACTTCTATCTTGTTGTATGCCATCCTTGTTATCTAGAGTAGCTACCAGAGCTCCTGGCACATAGTAGATGCTCAGTAAACATTTACTGAGTGAATGAAGCAGGAAGAAAAGTATTCTGCAGAGGATGACAGACCTGGGAGCAGTGTTTGGGACTTGTGGAGGGTATCTGATATTTGATATAGGTTTTGGTCTGCATAACCTAGTAATGTTTCACTTAAAGATGAATCTCCAAATCTATACCAAAGTCTATACTAAAGTACCATCTAAACTGACATAATCTCACTTTATAATAGAAAAAATAATTCTCTCTAGCAATGCTTTGCAAGCTTTCTCATGAGAAATGAAAATTATGACTCCCAGTTATGGCCTTTGGATGTGTCAACATGGCTAGGCTGAACTACAGCCCTCACAGTTCTCTCAAGTGAGGCCAGCTGGATGGGCCATAGAGATATTTCTTAAAGGGTGATGGGGAGATGGAGCCACTTTGTTGTATACACACATCATCCTTCAGTTATTCAAACACCTAATTTACACAGTGCTGTGAGAGGTTTTTTTGCAGCCGTGATTAATGTCCATAATAAATTATCTGTGAATTAATCAAATGAGTGATTATCCTACGTGGAACTGGCTTCATCAGTTGGAAGGCCTTTAGAAAAAGGCTTAAACCTTCCTTGACCTGGTCTCCAAATAGTCATTGGGCCTACTACAATTGCTCTCCTTCCCCCTGGATCTTACCATCCTGACTGCCTGTCCTGACTGCTTAGGCAGCCCTGACAACTGTGTAAGCCAGTTCCTTACAATAGGGCCATTAATAGATACATACATATCCTACTGGTTCCGCTTCTCTGGTTGAACTCTGATTGATTCAGAATTTGGTACTGTAAGTCGTTTTAGAGGAACAGAATCATAAAGATAGATTTAGATTTCGATTTCTCAAAAGGAATTGGCTTATGCAATGGTGGGGGCTGGCTAAGTAGATCCAAGGTCTATAGGGAAGACCTGTTTTCCATGCAACCAAGCAGATCACAAGCAGGCTGAACTCCACAGGCATGGGCTCAAGCTGTTGTCCAGAGGTGTAGTCTTCTCTCTTGAGTGGTTCCTCTCTCTGGATCTAAGTCTTTTAGACTACCAGAACTTCAAGTCACAAGGATGGAAAACAAAAAAATTTGCTAGTGGATCAGTAGGGTAATAGTGAGAGAAGCCACTGACACTTCTTTGCCTTCATTCCTGGACTCATGAATTGTGGCTATGGAGAAACAGTACCATATACTGGACACTGACTTAAAGCACCTACCATGGGGATCCCTGGGTGGCTCAGTGGTTTGGCGCCTGCCTTTGGCCTGGGGTGCATTCCTGGAGTCCCGGGATCGAGTCCCGCGTCGGGCTCTGGGCATGGAGCCTGCTTCTCCCTCCTCCTGTGTCTCTCTCTCTCTGTCTATCATAAATAAATAAATAAATAAATAAATAAATCTTTAAAAAAATAATACAGCACCTACCATATCTGTGGGGGGAGCAGGGCGGAGGGGGGGCACTGTCCTATCCCTGCAAGGTGTTGCTATCTGAGTCTTCAAAAGGTTATTCCACCATTCCACCCAGCTGGCTACTTCAAGATAATAAGGAGCATGGTTAAGCCAGTGAATTCCATGAGCATAGCCCTACTGCCATGTTTTATTTGTTGCAAAGTGATTTCCTTAATCAGAAGTAATACTGTGTGAAATAAATACCATGATGGTGGACAAGGCATTCTGTAAATCCACAGATTTTGGCAGAAGCATTGCATGCAGGGGAGACAAATCTATATTCAATATGTCTATTCCATTTAGGAAAAGCATTGCCCCTTCCATGATGCAAGTGGTCCAAAGTATCAAGCTGTCACTAGAGAGTTGACTGACCACCCCAGGCAATGGTGCAGTAGCAGGGGCTCAGTGTTGGTCCCTGCTCTTGATAGAGTAGGCACTCAGTGATAGTTGTAGACATCTTGGTTGGTCTTGGTGAGTGGAAATCCATGTTGCTGAAAAGATCTAAACAGACATTTCTCCAAAGACATAGAAATGGCCAATAAGCACACGGAAACAAAGTTCAGCATCATTATTCATTAGCAAAATGCAAGTCAAAACTATATAAGATACTACTTACACCCACTAGGATTGAGATAACTGAAAAGATGTTGGCAAGATGGTGGAGAAACTAGAACCCTTATACATTGTTAGCAGGAATGTAAAATGGTGCAGCCACTTTGGGAAACAGTAGCAGTTCCTAAAAAAGTTATACATAGTTATTATATGAGCTGGCAATTCCACTCCTAGGTTTATACTCCCAAAAGATGAAAGTATATAGTCACATAAAAATTTGTATATTGGTATTTGTAGCGGCATTATTCAAAATACCCAAGGAGTGGAAGCAACTCAAGTATCAATTAATGAGTGCTTAAATAAAATTGAGGTATGTTCATACAATGCAATATTTGGCCACAATAAGAATAAAGTACTAATGCATGCTATAACACGGATGAACCTTAAAAAAACATTAGGTTTAATAAAAACCAGGCACAGGGACTCCTGGTGGCTCAGCGGTTGAGCATCTGCCTTTGGCTCAGGTCGTGATCCTGGAGTCCTGGGATCGAGTCCCACATCGGGCTCCCTGCATGGAGCCTGCTTCTCCTTCTGCCTATGCCTCTGCCTCTCTCTCTGTGTTTCTCATGAATAAATAAATAAAATCTTTTAAAAATAAAAATAAATAAAAATAAAAACTAAGCACAAAAGGCTGTATCTTATATGATTTTATTTGTATGAAATGTCCAGAACTAACAAATCCAGAGACAGACATATTAGTGTTTGCCATGACCTGGAAGGAGGGGGAATAGAGAGTGACTGCTAAAGAGTATGAAGTTTCTGGGGATGATGAAAATGTTCTGGAATTGCATGGAGATGAAGACTGAACCACCCTATGAATATACTAGAAACTGTTGAACTGAACACTTAGGGTGAATTAAATGGTATGTGATTCATATCTCAACTAAAAAACTGTATGAGAAAAAAATGTAAATAATTGAGAGGGAGGAAAGAGCACTCATCAAATAATGTGTAACACACACGAAATGGAGTACTATGCAGTCATTTCAGACAATATCCATGTTCCATCACAAAGTTTTTTAAAAAATTGTTTAGTATTATCTTGATAAGACAACAAAAGAAACTGTTGTTTATCTTATGCATAGGGAATATCTTAAAAAATATTAACATCTCCTTATGAAAAGAAAAGCAAAACTTTTGCTTGTTTAGTGTGAAATATTATCTACACTTAGGTTAAAAAATGAAAACCAGTATTACTGGGATTGACCAGAAGAATATTTGAATACTAATACTAGTCAGAATGAATATTTATTGAGCTCATTCTCATGCCAGCAAGCCACAACTCTATGGTGTGGAATTTTTTCCATCTTTTAAAAAATTATTTTTTAAAGGTTTTATTTATTTATTCATGAGACACACACAGAAAGACAGAGAGAGAGGCAGAGACACAGGCAGAGGGAGAAGCAGGCTCCATGTAGGGAGCCTGATGTGGGACTCAATCCCAGGTCTCTAGGATCAGGCCCTGGGCTGCAGGTGATGCTAAACCACTGAGCCACCCGGGCTGCCCATATTTTAATTATTTTTTTTATTGGAGTTCAATTTACCATCATATAGCATATCACCCAGTGCTCATCTTGTCAAATGCCTCCTCAGTGCCCATCACCCAGTCACCCCATCCCCCCGCCCACCTCCCTTCCACTACCCCTTGTTTGTTTCCAGAGTTAGGAGTCTCTCATGTTCTGTCTCCATCACTGATATTTCCCACTCATTTTCTCTCCTTTCCCCTTTAATCCCTTTCACTATTTTTTATATTCCCCAAATGAATGAGACCATATAATGTTTGTCCTCCAATTGACTTACTTCACTCAGCATAATACCTTCCAGTTCCATCCACGTCGAACCAAATGGTGGGTATTTGTCGTTTCTAATGGCTGAGGAATATTCCATTGTATACATAGACCACATCTTCTTTATCCATTCATCTTTTGATGGACACCGAGGCTCCTTCCACAGTTTGGCTATTGTGGACATTGCTGCTATAAACATCGGGGTGCAGGTGTCCCGGCGTTTCATTGCATCTGTATCTTTGGGGTAAATCCCCAGCAGTGCAATTGCTGGGTCATAGGGCAGGTCTATTTTTAACTCTTTGAGGAACCTCCACACAGTTTTCCAGAGTGGCTGCACCAGTTCACATTCCCACCAACAATGCAGGAGGGTTCCCCTTTCTCCACATCCTCTCCAACATTTGTGGTTTCCTGCCTTGTTAATTTTCCCCATTCTCACTGGTGTGAGGTGGTGTCTCATTGTGGTTTTGATTTGTATTTCCCTGATGGCAAGTGATACAGAGCATTTTCTCATGTGCTTGCTGGCCATGTCTTCCTCTGTGAGATTTCTATTCATGTCTTCTGCCCATTTCATGGTTGGATTGTTTGTTTCTTTGCTGTTGAGTTTAATAAGTTCTTTTTAGATCTTGGATACTAGCCTTTTATCTGATGTGTCATTTGCAAATATCTTCTCCCATTCTGTAGGTTGTTTTTTAGTTTTGTTGACTGTTTCTTTTGCTGTGCAGAAGCCTTTTATCTTCATTAAATCCCAATAATTCATTTTTGCTTTTGTTTCTCTCCCCTTCATAGATGTAAGTTTGCTGTGGCCAATTTCAAAAAGGTGTTGCCTGTGTTCTCCTCTAGGATTTTGATGGATTCTTGTCTCACATTTAGATCGTTCATCCGAAAAAAAAATAGATCATCCATTTTGAGTTTATCTTTGTGTATGGTGCAAGAGAATGGTTTAGTTTCATTCTTCTGCACGCGGCTGTCCAATTTTCCCAGCACCATTTATTGAGATTTTCTTTTTTCCAGTGGATAGTCATTTCTGCTTTGTCGAATATTAGTTGACCATATAACTGAGGACCCATTTCTGGATTCTCTATTCTGTTCCATTGATCTATGTGTCTGTTTTTGTGCCATGACACTGTCTTGTTGATCACAGCTTTGTAGTACAACCTGAAATCTGGCATTGTGATGCCCCAGCTATGGTTTGCGAAGAGGGAGAGTTTGACTTCTTCTTTGCCAATTTGAATGCCTTTTATTTCTTTTTGTTGCCTGATTGCTGAGGCTATTACTCCTAGTACTATGTTGAATAGCAGTGGTGAGAGTGGACATCTCTGTCGTGTTCCTGATCTTAGGAGAAAGGCTCCCAGTGTTTCCCCACTGAGAATGATATTTGCTGTGGGCTTTTTGTAGATGGCTTTTAAGATGCTGAGGAATGTTCCCTCTATCCCTACACTCTGAAGAATTTTGATCAGGAATGGATGCTGTACTTTGTCAAATACTTTCTCTGTATCTATTGAGAGGATCATACAGTTCTTGTTTTTTCTCTTGTTGATATGATCACATTGATTGCTTTATGAGTGTTGAACCAGCCTTGCATCCTGGGGATAAATCCCACTTGGTCATGGTGAATAATCTTCTTAATGTACTGTTGGAGCCTATTGGCTAGTATCTTGTTGAGAATTTTTGCATCTGTATTCATCAGGGATATTGGTCTATAATTCTTTTTGGTGGGGTCTTTGTCTGGTTTTGGAATTAAGGTGATGCTGGCCTCATAGAATGAGTTTGGAAGTACTCCATCTCTTTCTATCTTTCCAAACAGCTTTAGTAGAATAGGTATGGTTTCTTCTTTAAATGTTTGATAGAATTCCCCTGGGAAGCCATCTGGCCCTGGACTTCTGTGTCTTGGGAGGTTTTTGATGACTGCTTCAATTTTCTCCCTGGTTATCGGCCTGTTCAGGTTTTCTTATTTCTTCCTGTTCCAGTTTTGGTAATTTGTGGTTTTCCTGAAATGTGTCCATTTCTTCTAGATTGCCTAATTTATTGGTGTATAGCTGCTCATAATATATTTTTAAAAATCGTTTGTATTTCCTTGGTACTGGTGGTGATCTCTCCTTTTTCATTCATGATATTATAAATTTTGAGTCTTTTCTCTTTTGTTTTTAATAAGGCTGGCTAATGGTTTATCTATCTGATTAATTTTTTCAAAGAACCAACTCCTGGTTTTGTTGATCTGTTCCACAGTTCTTCTGGTCTCTATTTCATTGAGTTCTGCTCGAATCTTTATTAACTCTCTTCTTCTGCTGGGTGTAGGTTTTATTTGCTGTTCTTTCTCCAGTTCCTTTAGGTGCAAGGTTAGCTTGTGTATTTGAGTTTTTTCCAGCTTTTGAGGGATGCTTGTTTTGCAATGTATTTCCCCCTCAGGACTGCTTTTGCTGTATCCCAGAGATTTTGAATGGCTCCATCTTCATTCTCATTAGTTTCCGTGAATCTTTTTAATTCTTCTCTAATTTCCTGGTTGACCCATTCATCTTTTAGCAGGATGGTCTTTAACCTCCACGTGTTTGAATTTCTTCCAAATTTCTTCTTGTGATTTAGTTTTAATTTCAAAGCATTATGGTCTGAAAATATGTAGGGGACAATCCCAATCTTTGGGATTTGGTTAAGACCTGATTTGTGACCCAGGATGTGATCTACTCTGGAGAAAGTTCACTTTTCAAGAAATGTGCACTTGAGATCAATGTGTATTCAGTTGTATTTAGAAGTAAAGTTCTGTAAATATCTGTGAAATCCATGTGGCCCAGTGTATCCATTTAAAGCCCTTGTTTCTTTGGAGATGTTGTGCTTAGAATATCTGTCATTTACAGAAAGCACCGTGTTGAAGTCTCCCAGTATAAGTGTATTATCATCTAAGTATGTCTTAACTTTGGTTATTAATTGATTGATATACTTGGCAGCTCCCATATTAGGGGCATAAATATTCATGATTATTAGGTCCTCTTGTTGGATAGATCCTTTAAGTATGATATAGTGTCCCTCTTCATCTCTTACTACAGTCTTTGGGATAAACTTTAATTTATCTGATATGAGGATTGCTGCCCCTGCTTTCTTTTGAGGACCATTTGAATGGTAAACGGTTCTCCAACCTTTTATTTTCAGGCTGTAGGTGTCCTTAGGTCTAAAATGAGTCTCTTTTAGACAGCAAATAGATGGGTCTTGCTTTTTTATCCAGTTTGAAACCCTGCATCTTTTGATGGGATCATTAAGCCCATTCATGTTCAGAGTTACTATTGAAAGATATGAATTTAGTGTCATCATCATAATACCTATTCAGTCCCTGTTTTTGTGGATTGTTTCTTTGGCCTTCCTCTTTTACAGAGTCCCCCTTAATATTTCTTGCAGAGCTGGTTTGGTGGTCACATATTCTTTCAGTTTCTGCCTATCTTGGATGCTTTTTATCTTTCCTTCTATTCTGAATGAGTGCCTTGCTGGATAGAATATTCTTGGCTGCATGTTCTTCTCATTTAGGACCCTGAATATATCCTGCCAGCCCTTTCTGGCCTGCCAGGTCTCTGTGGAGAGGTCTGCTGTTAATCTAATATTTCTCCCCATATAAGCTAGGGATCTCTTGTCTCTTGCTGCTTTAAGGATTTTCTCTTTATCTTTGGAATTTGCAAGTTTCACTATTAAATATCGAGGTGTTGAATGGTTTTTATTGATTTTTAGGGGAGGACCTCTCTATCTCCTGGATCTGAATGCCTGTTTCCCTCCCCAAGTTAGGGAAGTTCTCAGCAATGATTTGTTCAAATACACTTTCTGGTCCTCTGTCCCTTTCAGCGCCCTCTGGAAGCCCAATTAAACGTTAATTTTTCCTTCTGAGGCCGTCATTTATTTCCCTTAACCTTTCCTCATGGTCTTTTTTTTTTTCCTCAGCTTCCTTCCTTGCCATCAACTTGTCTTCTACGTCACTCACTCTTTCTTCTATCTCATTAACCCTCGTCGTTAGGACCTCCAGTTTGGATTGCATCTCATTTAATTGATTTTTAATTTCGGCCTGCTTAGATCTAAATTTGTGGGCGACCACGAACTAGCTGGAGTAACTGAACCAAACCAGGCCCGGACTTGCATCCCTCATTCACTCAAAAGGCTCGAGAGCCTAAAGGGTGAATAGTTGGTAGACACTTGAGAAAGGGCTTGAGCAATGGTTCTCAGGGCTCACTTGTACGTGATCACCCACATAATACAATAGATAAAACTTATTCTGACCTGGTCATAAATGTAAATAAGGGTCTGTCTGTCCTTGCTGGTCTGTTTACCATACCTAATATTCCTTTGAAGTATGCACATCTGGAGCAACAAGCTTATCTATTTACCAAGGTCTTCTGGCACCCATGAGTCTGTCTTGCATGCTGAGAAAAGGGAACTTTGGAGAGTTTCACAAACCTGCTAAAAATAAACACTTTCTTGGCTTTGTTTTGCTCATGCTATAAAATGTTGTAAAACCTTGAATAAAGCTGGCACTGCTTGGACATCATCCACTGTGTCCCTCCTGTCCCCATCTCTTTACTTTTATTTTCCTCATCCCCTTATCCTCAGGACCCTGATCGTGTTGCTGCAGCACACGCAACATAAATTCTGTAGTCATGAAGTCTCTTGAATCCTTTATGCTTTTTTTCCAGAGCCACCAGTAGCTTTATAATTACGCTTCTGAATTGGCTTTCTGACATCAAATTGTAATCCAAATTCTGTAACTCTGTGGGAGAGAGTACTGTTTCTGATTCTTTTGTGGTGAGTTCTTTCTAGTCATTTTGCTCAGTGCAGAGTGGCTAAAAACAAGTTATACTGGAAAAAGGAAGAAAAAAAGAGAAAAAAGGGAAAAAACAAAACAAAAAACCAAGGCGGGGGTATCCTCTGGTTGTATATACTGTAAGTCCCTCAACTTCCCCTGGAGCTTTCCAGCACTGCTCAGTCCAGAACTTGCTCTTCCCCTGTCCTTCCAGCTGGTCTTCTGGGGAAGGGGCCTGCTGGGCTGATTTTCAGGTGTGTGCACTGGGGGAGCTGCCCAGCCCCGCCAGGTGCACGGTTCAGTAGGAGCCGTTTATCCTGTGAGGCCCCTGCTCCCTGGGAGCCCCGCTCCATCCCAGGCGCAAGGTGACACCATGAGGAACAACAGCAGCTGTGGCCAGCCCTCCAGCCCTAGAGTCAGCTCCCGCAGTAACCACCATAGCTCTCAGTCCGCAGGGGCCTGGATGCTCCGGGGGTGGAGGGCACTGACCTGCACAGCTCGGGGCTGCCCGGGGGCAGGAGCGTCCTCGCTGTCCTGGGCCCTCCCTGCCTCCGCCTGTCCTGGGGGCAGCGCAGGATGCTGGGCTGTGTCCCCCAGTGCCCTGGGCTCCGGGGCCTCACAGCCCCCTCTGCACAGAGCCGCCACCTGAGCCGCCTCCCGAGCTGCTCCCCGGGCCCTGCCGGTTGCGCTCCGGCCCTTTACTGCGCTCAGCCCGCGGGGTGTGGCGTGCTCTCTCCCGGGGTGTAGTTCCTCTGTTAGTGACTCCGGGAACCTGGGGGCTCCACTGCCCCTCCTGGGATCCTGCCCGAGCTCCCTGCGTGCACCTTTCCGACCAGGAATATTAGTAAAGCTCCCGCTTCTCCGGGCCTGGGCTCTCCTGTCCTAGAGGCTCCTGCCGCCCCGCTTAGCCCGGCTCCTCGTGGGGCCCCTCCCCCACTGGAAGCTTTTTTACTTACTTTTTTCCATCTTCCTACCTTGATGGAAGCGCAAACTCCTCTTTGTAGCGTTCTAGCTGTTCTCTTTAAATCTCAGGCCGAATTCGTAGGTTTTCAGGATGACTTGAAAGTTACCTAGGTAAGTTGGTGGGGACAGTAGACTTGGGGACCCTACTCCTCCGGGATCTTGCCCCGCCCCTGGTGTGGATTTTCAAATGAGGACACCCAGGGGCAGAGAAATGGAGTAACTTGCTCAAGATCACAGATACAAAGAGTGGCAGAGCCAGGATTTGAACACCCCTGGCTTGAGATCCCTCCCTTAACCTGCACCACTACTTCCTTGGGCAGGATTAATAAATAATAAGATTCCCCAGTTCTCTGATGGGGACTTAGAGTTAATAGGCCAGTGAGAAAAAAGCATAGAATTGTTTTAGGGAAGAAATGGAAATGTTTTTGGTCTAGGCAAGATCCAGCCAGTCCTGTGGGCTGGTTAGCAGCAAGGGTACATAGAAAGCCCCAGACTGATCACAGCTTGGACTCCACTTGGCATTTGGGGCACCATCTGAATGGGCCCTGGGCCCTTTGGGTCTCTCACTAGTGGATACGTGTGCATGTGCCATTCCCCCTTGTACCCCGGTTATAGTTGGAGGGCTGCCTGGAGATTAGAGATTGAAGATCCTTCAGTATTTTTTTACACCAAGCTATGAGCTGAGCTACCTCTGTAGGTAGGGAGGTAGGCCAAGGGGCTTAGCTGTGGGGATCTGAGGACATCAGAGGAGGAGGGATAAGGAAGCAGGTATGGTCAGGGGAGAGACTATCCACTCTTTCTTACCTAATGGACCCTAGACTTGAATAACAGATTAAGTCTAGGTGATAAAGCCTCAAATAGAAGAATCCTCCCACCTCCTGCCCTCCTCATCCCCACCATCTCCTCATAGTTCTTAGCCTAAGTTCTCCACTACTTTACTTGGAAATAACCCCAGGAAGCAAGAGTGAGAGACAGGGGAGGAGACCAAGGAAAGAGCATGTCCGACAGAAGGATATATTATAGGACAGGCCGCAGTAAGAGCCTTATAGCTGAGCTCAATCACCCTGGGACATTCTGAGCAATGTAATAAAAGATGCCTGAGCACTATCCACCAGGAATCAAAAAAGAAAAGCCCCTATCAAGTAGCTGCCATCCCCACTGAGCAGGTGCGACCCCTACAATGTAACGTTCCTGCATCGCATGGTTGTGCACACTGGAGTACCCTATGGGTTTCCGTAGTATAGGACATAGAAGGTGTACGGAACAGACCTAAAGCAAAGTGCTGCCCAGCTGCACTTGCATGAGATGGATCAAGACCCATATGGAATCACTGTGGCAGTGGCTGCAGGAAGAGAAGGGGGCCCGAGGATCTGAAGTACTGCATGAGCCAGACCTGACTACCACAACCTTGTGCTCTTCTAAAGCTCATGGAAAAGTACAGGCATCCCCAAGGCATGGATAGTAGGCTTAGTCAGGAATGAAGGCACCAACTGGGTCTCAGGTTGAGGGTAAAAGAGGGAAGAGGCAAAGGCACTGGTTAACCAAGAGGAGGAAAGAGGAAGGGGCAACTGGGAAGAACAGAGAAATGTACACTAATGGACTTGTGAAATGATCCGGCCATGAACCTAGTGATGCCACACAGATGTCACCCGGGGGGCGGACATGGTCTGGAGCACAGTGCTCTTTGAGAGCAAGGGAAGGCTACAGGGCTTGGTAGGGACATTCTTAGCAACAAGACTATATCTGCTGCACAACCCATCGTGTTTTACTTAAGATAACATGCTTTTGTTTTCTTACAACAAAAGTAGTTTGTCAGAAGTTGGGGTAGAATGAGGGGGATATGATGACCATTATGGTTAGGGGATCCAAGGAAAACACAAGCCACCAGGTGCCTAGTGGGGATAAGTTTCAAGGGCAATGAGAAGCAAGTTTCTGTTGGCAAGGGCTTGACTCCAGACATCAAAACTGAGCTCGGGTGAGCCTGGGCAACAGTGCCTCGGTTGCTTCTCCTCTCCAGCCCCCGAGATCATAAAGGCTGTCCCCATGGGCACCCACTAGCCTTGGAGGAGGCGAACTAGAGAGCCTGAGTTTGTGTTTGACACACCTGGAGGCAAGTTTCTGGGCACACTTCACAGAAGGCTCTTTCCCCCACAACTACTTAAGCCTAAATAAACTGAGAACAGGATAAGCTAAGAGACTGGCTCTACTTCAATTAATTAGGGTAGGGCTAAGTTGTTATAACAAAAGTACAGAAGCTTAAGATTGAATACAACACTTTATGCTTCCCTCAATGTGGCAAGTGATCCAGGTGCCAGGGGCCTTGGCTCCATTCGGTCTTTCAGATTCCTGCCAATTTGCTGCTCTACTAGACTTCAGACTGAGGCTTGCCACCCAAAGGGTGATCCCAGGAAGTATTACCTGGGATCCTGCTGGAAATGTAAAATCTCAGGCTGTACCTCAGATCTATAGTGACAGCCAGAGCCAGTTACTTATCGTGTGCATCCCAATGCACAATAAAAATGTGGAGACCCTTGTTCAGAAATTATTAAAAATTCCAAGATGGTGGAAGCAGGGCATTCACGCAAGCCCAGGCCCCTGCAGGACTACACAGGCCTCACGCTATGAAGGTGGGCAGTTTACTAGGAAAAGCTACACCAGAGATTAAAAACACTAGGTCACTAAAGCCAGATTTTACCTGCCAATAACAGGTCTAAATAGTGCCCTCATCATTCAAGAAACAGCATCTTGAATATTCACATTGATTCAGAGTTGCCCATCTGGAAAAATGTTTTACTTGGGCAAGATGGGAAAACCACAACCTGGGACAACATCCTCTGTATTTAGGACACAGTGGTGCCAGTTAGTATTTTTGTGAGCCTTCTGGAAAGTTACCAAATAGCATTTTTTCTGGGTTGCTTCTGTGGTTTGTATTTGATTCATTAGACTTGGAAACTCCAGACTCCAGCACTGTGTTGCAACTCTGATAGTTTACTTAGGGAGTTTAGCAGTATGCAGTTTTCTTCTAAATGAAGAGGCAGGAGGATGCATGGATGGCTCTGTAGTTGAGGGTGTGCCTTTAGCTCAGGGTGTGATTCTGGGTGGGGGGATTGAGTCCCACATCAGGCTCCCTACAGGGAGCCTCCTTCTCCCTCTGCCTCTCTGTGTCTCTCATGAATAAATAAATAAAATCTTTAAAAAATAAATAAATGAAGGGGTAGGAAAAACTCTGACCCCACTCTAACATTACTGTTTCTTGACACGAGATTCAGCCCCTTGTTCTGCCACAAAATGGTTAACACAGTGGAGTTTATGTTATCTGTATTTTATCATAATTTAAAACAACCAAACTTGACATGTAGAACCTAAAGGCATAGAGGCGCCTGGGTGGTTCAGTAGGTTAAGTGTCTGACTTCAGCTTGGGTCATGATCCTGAGATCCTACAACTGAGCCCAATGTCAGCCTGCTTCTCCCTCTGCCCCTCCTGTTTGTGCTTTCCCTCTCTCTCTCATATGCTTTCTCTCAAATAAATAAAATCTTAAAAAAAAAGAAAGAGAACCTGAAGGCACTGAATCCTGGTGGGTCTCAGCAAATGGGGACTTGGGCAATGGACACATCCGTTAATTAAGCAGGGGCACAACCAGAGGTCCATGTGGATGGAGAGTGTTATCCAAGAAACAGAGAGAACCCAGGATGAGAGACAAACTGTGGAACTGAGAAGCTGATTTTGGAAACAAGTCATAGAGGGCCTTCAAGGACAAGCTCAAGGATTTGGGCTTTGTTCAGAAAGCAGAGGGGAGCCACTGAAAGTTTGTGATTGGGAAGAGGCATGATTAAGACTGTGCCTCAAGCCCTGGTGGCGCAGCAGTTTAGCGCCACCTGCAGCCCGGGGTGTGATCCTGGAGACCTGGGATCGAGTCCCACGTCAGGCTCCCAGCATGGAGCCTGCTTTTCCCTCTGCCTGTGTCTCTGCTTCTCTCTCTCTCTGTCTCTCATGAATAAATAAATAAAATCTTTAAAAAAAAAAAAAAGACTATGCCTCAAGAGGACAAGAACTCTGCCAGTGGATCTCTCATTACTTTCCATGAGACCAAGGATAAGGGGTTATCTATAATCCCGGATAACTCTTATCTAAATCTAGGAACAATGCAGCGGTAGGAGGCCAGCTGAGGATTAAATTAGACTCGAGGTCTATAGATCCCAAGCCTGGGGCAGGATCCCTGACATCAGTATTTTTCACAAGCTCCTGTGGTGATTTATGTGTGTAGCAGCTTTGTGAGTCACCTACTTGGGTGATGCCCAGGTGCCTATGTTTTAATGAGCTGAGACTGAGTAGGGGCAATAGGGAAGACAGAGTTTAGAAGTGAAGAAAGGAAGGACACTAAGATTGCTCCGACTGTTCAGGCAGACAAGAAGGAATGAGAACATGGGTGGCGGCAACAGAAACTGGGAAGAAAATGACCACGGAAAACCACCACCAACACACAGTTGAGAGGATCTCCCTCATGACTGCACCTGAGGGCTGAAAAGGGGGAGGCAAGGATGACCACAAGGTTCTCAGCCTTGGGCAGGACAGGGACAAATTTAACACATGTAAGGACATTTTTTTAAAATTTTTATTTATTTATGATAGTCAGAGAGAGAGAGAGAGAGAGAGAGAGAGAGAGAGAGAGGCAGAGACACAGGCAGAGGGAGAAGCAGGCTCCATGCACCGGGAGCCCGACGTGGGATTCAATCCCGGGTCTCCAGGATCACGCCCTGGGCCAAAGGCAGGCGCTAAACCGCTGCGCCACCCAGGGATCCCATGTAAGGACATTCTTAACTTCGACTT
The DNA here is from genome assembly GCF_905146905.1 of Nyctereutes procyonoides. Classification (NCBI taxonomy): domain Eukaryota; kingdom Metazoa; phylum Chordata; class Mammalia; order Carnivora; family Canidae; genus Nyctereutes; species Nyctereutes procyonoides. The sequence goes on along the minus strand of NW_026575034.1, from coordinate 10,035,508 downwards.
TGATTTTCCCGTTCTCTGGGATTCATAGAAACCAGCTGACCTGGGTCTGATCACTACTGGACAAAAAGATATTCCAAATCTTTAAAACAACAGCCAACATGTATTACCTGTGTGCTGCCCCAAGTACTACTGCCCTGCACATTAGTCTCTTGTGTCACTAAGAGATGGCTCTGACTTGACTCTCTGTGCCAGGCAGGGTGCTTCACATTCATGACCTCAGTTAATTCTCAAACCATCCTGAGTAAGCGCTACTGCTGTCCCCATTTCGCAGATGAGAAAACTGAAACTTAGAGAAACAAAATAACTGCCCCAAGGTCATTTAGAAAGAGACAGAAAAACATGCACAGCTAGACAGCCTGCCTCAAAACCCAAGCTCTTAGCCACTATGCTACTCTGTGGCCCTGTTAAAAGTGAGGCAACTATGAATCACTGTCTAGAATTTTTAGGCAAGTGAAAAATACAAGTTGTATTTGAAAACACTGCCTAATATCCAACTAGACTATTGAAACCTAAACGTTTAACCAAAGGGGATTTTTGTTGTTGGCTGGTTTACTTTAGAAAATAAATTCAGATGATGTGATACTTATTTTTTTAATGCTAGAAATTTCTCTGTGCCCTCTTGGCAAATGAGGATTGCTGTAATACACCCTAGAACAATCTGTCAGGAAATGATTGCACAAATGATTGCCAGTTCAGGCTATCTCCTCCTCAGATTTCTTCTGGGCCCTCTTTTGGACAGTCATTATGTAATGAGAAAGTTGATGGACAGTGAAGGGAGGGGTCTTGCTCTTTACCTTAGTATAGACTCATACTCGACATAATACAAAACAACCAAAATCCAGCTGCTGCTAGTGGGAAGGTATGATATGATGATTTACAGTAAGAATATATATTTGGTCTTCTGCCTAATTCTGGCAGATCTCCTAAAACCTTTGGAATTTCCTAAGTGATGACTGCCACAGAAGTGTCCTATAGTACTAATGAGGTAACATTTGGATAGCACTTAAGGATGAGGACTGGTTGCTAGTAGAGCCAATCATGTGATTTAGAGGGTTAGAACTTTCAGTATCACCCTCTATATCCTATCCCTGACCTCAGGAAAGAGAGGGACTGGACACTGAGTTCAACTGCCCATGACCAGTGATTTAACCAATCTGTAATGGAGGCATAACCAACCTCGAAGAACTTGATTCAGAGCGCTTCTGGATTGGTGAACACGTGGATTTGGAGAAGGGAGAGATGGAGTAGGGCATGGAAGTTCCTAACATTTTTCCCCAAATCTTGCCCTACACATCTCTTCTATCTGGCTGTTCCTGAACTGTATCCTTAAATAAAAAACTGGCAATCTTACAAATAGTTTCTCAGAGCTGCTCTAGCAATTAATCAAACCATCAAACACAAGGAGGGGTTCATGAGGACCTCTGATTTACAGGAAGTTGGTTAAAAATAGAAGTAAAAACCTGGCCTTACAATTAGTGTATAAAGTGGAGGGCAATCTTTTAGGGACTGAGCCGTTTACCTATGGGATCTGACATGCCAACAGTGTCAGAATTGGGTTAAATTGTAGGACACCCAACTGGGGTCAGAGGGGAAACACCACACACACACCTCCCACCACTACCACCCCTACTGTTGACCAGAATTTTTAGGTTTTTCACAAAACTCTAATAAGTTTTGTGAAGCCTCCTCTCTCTGACATCTGACAATTTTTCAACCCATCTGATTATATCAAATCTGAATACCTGTGTGGAAATATGACAGCAATTTCTGTCTATAGCTTCCTGGCTATGTTCTGAATGAAAGGAAGAAGTAAATCATTCAATGTATCCAACACTTTTCTTACTCCATATTGAGTTTATCCCGTGTTTTCCTACAAATTGCTACAATAAACCTCATGTCTGTATTCCACTTAAATAAAAACTTAACAGATTTAAATGTATTATTAATGTAACATGCTATGCAAGTGTACAGGGGCCTGACAAAGGCATTTGGGTCCATGGCTTAAATGACACAGGTGTCTACTGCAGTTTGTGAGTACTTAGCTTTCCTTTATTATGGCTTTTAAAAAATAATTTTCAAAAGTGCATGATTCCTTTGGACCACTGTTTAGGAAAGATTAGAGATAAAACATTTCCAGTAATAAATTAGTCATCTGTATATAAGTTCAGATTAGAAAATGTCAAATACTGGGAAAAAATAGATTTTAAGTTAGCTCAATTTTAAATATGGGGTCATTTCACGTAAATATCTAACTTGAATCTTCAATGTTTCACTTATTTGATGTGTTAATTCCATTCCATCAGGTTTTCTTTCAATAATTTTCTCAACTATTCCAGAGAAGATATAAAGAATTCAACTTCTGTCAATTACCTTATCTGCCTTCCTGCAACCAGGGTGAGAAACTTCTGTTCCCTCCATGAGAGTCACAATAGGAAAATAATTCCCCCAATCCCTTAAGCAAGGAGAAAATAATACTGTAGTTCAGAATAAGGACTGCAGAGCTGTGAACTTTCACATTCTGATTCCAGAGCACTTCATTTCAGCAAAAAAGGACTGAGTCCTTTTCAAAATTCAACCTTGGTTGAGAAACAGAGGTCACAGCCACAGCCACAAATGCAGAAGTTATAGATACTGACAAAAGTACTCCCAGTCAGGTGGCAGGATTTTCAGGTGGTACCTTTCCTTCAACAACAAATGCACTCGGGAGGTTCAGGAGGATGATTCTGTTTTTCTCAAAATGTTGCGACATTTGCTGAATCTTCTTCCACTAGGCCTGCTGAGACCAGAGAAACCGATCACATTTTTCCAGCATGCTTTGTATCAAGGCTCTGAAATCCCAAAGAAAAGAAACAAGTGCATTTAGTTTTCATTGTTATTTCTTTGCAAAAGAACATTTAAAAACCCACAAAGAATTAAAGGATTCAAAAAGCTGACTGATTCTGTGCATCAAAAGACAATCATAAGAGTGAAAAGGCATCCTGTCCTGTAGGAAAAGATACTTGCAAATCATATATCTGATAAAGGGTTAATATCTAGAATATATAAAAAAATTCATCCAACAAAAACATGACAAAAAGATAGGCAAAAAGACTTGATAGGTCTCCAAAGATAATACACAATCAGCCAACAAGCATATGAAAAGATATTCAATGATCCTTTATCATTAGGGAAATGCAAATAAAAACCATGATGACTTGTCATTAGGATGGTTACTACCAAAAAGAAAATAACTAGTGTTGGTGAGAATATGTAGAAAATGGAACCCTTGTACACTACTGGTAGGAATGTAAAATGGTGTAACCCCTACAGAAAACAGTATGGCAGTTCCTCAAAAAATTAAAGATAGAATTCCATATGATCTAGCAATTCCACTTCTGGGGTAGGGACTCAAATCTATACATTCGTGTTCACAGCAGCATTACTCATAATTGCCATGAGGTGGACGCATCCCAAGTATCCACAGACAGATGAAAGGATAAACGAAATGTGGTATATCCACACAATGGAGTATTATTCAGCCCTACAAAGGAAGGGAAGTCTGACACATGTACAGAATGAACCTTATGAACATTATGTTGAAAATAAGCCAGTCACAAAAAGACAAACACCATATGATTCCATTTATATAAAATACTTATAATACAGTAGTCCCCTCTTATCCACAGTTCCACTTACTATGGTTTCAGATACCCACGGTCAACTGTGGTCCAGAAAGAAATGATCTTCTGACATATGAGAATGATAGCCTAACACCACGTCACAATGCCTATGTCATTCACCTCAGTTTATCTCATCACATAGGCATTTTATCATCCACATCATCACAAGAAGGGTGAGTATGATACAATAAAATATTTTGAGAGACAGAAAGAGAGAGGAAAGACCACATTCACATAACCTTTATCACAGTATGCTATTATGATTGTTCTATTTTATTATTACAGTTATTGTTAATCTCTTACTGAGCCTGTGCAGATGGCAGGACAATGGTGTAACAAGTATTACCTCTGTCTCTTCTCAGCAATCCTTAGGATATCACAGGTTCTGGTAAACCTCTCTGACAACTCCAGGGTCAAACCACATTCCTGCAGCAGTGACCAGGCCTGATCTGGGCCCATGGCCTTAGCTAATAGGAGGGCCACATTCTCCACGTTGATGGGGGAAGGCCCATCACTGAAGTTCCCACTTGGTGACTTCTGGGGTGCGGGCTTCGTGTTCTTGTTCTGTACAAGATGCAGGAGAAGCTTCCATTCCTCCACAGTCTCTGGGACCCAACCTTAACACACACGCACACAGAAACACACAACTGTTGGCTCTCATGGCTCGTAGCGCTCTGCCTGCATACAGTAGTAGATAGTCAAAACCACTTGTGAAAACATTTAATATCAAAACATAAGAACATAATCACATCATCCTACCATGAAGTTGTTTTCTGAACATTTGTTGAATAAATAATTCATTAAGAGAAGTCACAAAATTAGTTCTGTAATTCTTTATTCACTTGCTTACTCAGGAATTTCCCAGGTATGGTCTGGGCTAGGCACACAGGTGCAGCGAGGGACCAATGGACATGACCCCTACACTCTTGCGGAGTTCACAGTCTAGTAAAGGAGGCAGAACTTAAGTAAACACAGAAATAAATCTGTACTTATAAACTGGGATAAGTGCAGGGAACCATCACAGAGAATGGCAGGTTTAGGGGAGGATCTGAGAAGAGCTCCATGAGGATGGGACAGGTAAGCAGAGAGCTGAAAGACCAAGCAAACTTAGAGAGCATGTGCCTGTGGCTCACACAGGGCAGCTTGAGGTCTCAGGGCATCAGGAACAGAGGGTGAATGAGCCTGCATATCTGACAAAGGACACAAAGAGGGTAACTTGACACAGCACAGAACTTGAATTCAAGGAACTCAAAGAAAGGCCTACAGTGCACAAAGGCCTGGATTTTATTCTGAGTTCCATATAGGCTTCAGAGAGAAGAGCCACAATCATCCAATTTTTATAAAACCCTTCTGGCTGCTATAAGGAAAATGGATTAAAGGTGGGAGAGAGGGGATCCCTGGGTGGCGCAGCGGTTTAGCGCCTGCCTTTGGCCCGGGGCGCGATCCTGGAGACCTGGGATCGAATCCCACATCAGGCTCACGGTGCATGGAACCTGCTTCTCCCCCTGCCTGTGTCTCTGCCCCCCCCCCCCTGTGTGTGTGACTATCATAAATAAATAAATAAAAATTAAAATAAATAAATAAATAAAGGTGGGAGAGAATAGAAACCAGAAGACTAACTCTGAGGTTACTGCAGCCATCTAGGCAAGTAGCTAGGACCAGAGAGCTGGTGATGAAGCAAAAGTAGACAGATACGAGTTCTACTTCTGGCAGTAAAACCAACATGCCTTGAAGAATGATTAATATGAGTTATGGAGAAAGAGAATTATCAAGAAAAGACCCCCATTTAATTCACCAAGGGTAAGAACAGCTGCTATTATTACTTTAACAAAATATTCAGGAACACCTGGAGGGCTCAGTTGGTGAAGTGTCTGCCTTCAGCTCAGGTCATGATCTCAGGGTCCTAGCCTGTGCCCTCCTTGCTCAGCAGGGGCTTTATTTCTCCTCCTCCCTCTGCCTCCTCCTCCCCACTCATGCTCTGCTTCTGTCTCACAAATAAATAAATAAAAGCTTTAGACAAAATATTCAGTCCTTTTATCTAGGCAGAAAAGATTTTTTCTTTTTAAGATTTTATTTATTCAGTCATGAGAGACACAGAGAGACAGAGGCAGAGGCACAGGCAGAGGGAGAAGCAGGCTCAAGGAAGACAGCCTGATGCGGGAATTGATCCTGGAACTCCAGGATCACACCCTGGGCCAAAGGCAGGTGCTAAACTGCTGAGCCACCCGGGGATCCCTAGGCAGAAAAGATTTTAAGTGATATTTATTTTCTTTATGTTTCCTGAATCCTCAGTATTAATCTATAATAAACATTATGAGTTTAAAAATATATACCATGTATATCTTAATTATTCTGGTTATTTTTCAGAACTGTACAGTTCTAGTCCTACAGAACCACTGGGCCTCTTCTTCATTTCTGAAACAAAAATGACCTCAGTAAATTGGGACATCCGAAACTAATACTTGCCAGTCAACTGGCTTCTTTGCTCTGTTCTAACTTTCCCTCTCCTACACCAACAGGGCTGAACTGGCCTGTAAGTCACACTACTGAATGAAGGTTGCTGATGTCACAAGGTTGGCATCTTTGCATTGAGATGAATGAAGTAGCACTACAAAACATTCAAGATGGGCTCTCAGATCTCAGATATCAGTGTGTCAAAGTTCTGGCCTTCTAATTGTCATTTTATCTGTGCTGGATGAAAATTAAAAAAGAAAAAAAAAATTAAGTATCTAAATATCTGTGAAGGCTTAGGAAAAGCTGCACTCCATTTTATTTTTTATTTATTTATTTATTTTTTAATTTTATGATAGTCACAGAGAGAGAGAGAGAGAGAGAGAGAGAGAGAGAGGCAGAGACACAGGAAGAGGGAGAAGCAGGCTCCACGCACTGGGAGCCCGATGTGGGATTCAATCCCGGGTCTCCAGGATCACGCCCTGGGCCAAAGGCAGGTGCCAGGCGCTAAACCGCTGCGCCACCCAGGGATCCCGCTGCCAGTCCATTTTAAATTCATTTTAATGATATCTTAACTTTTGCCTGCGTAAAAGGCAGCATGGTGCCGAGAAAAGAATCTGAGCTCAGGGATCCCCGGGTGGCTCAGCGGCTTAGTGCCTGCCTTTGGCCCAGGGCTTGATCCTGGAGTTCCAGGATCGATTCCCACATCAGGCTCCCTCCATGGAGCCTGCTTCTCCCTCTGCCTGTGTCTCTGCCTCTGTGTGTGTGTGTGTGTGTGTCTCATGAATAAAGAAATAAAATCTATAAAAATAAAAATAAATAAAAACAATCTGAGCTCAAACTTTAGAGATAGTGAGACCTGGCTCTGAACACTTCTTCCACCAGTTGCATGGCTTTGGGGAAACTGTTCTTCCTCTTTAAAACTTTGGTAAAATAGAAATAACAGTAACAGTTCCAACAGCTTGTCATCTCATTTAAACAGCAAGTGAAAAAGCACCTAGTATATGATGCCTAACATACCATATAGTACGCACTCATTGATAGAAAAGTTGTCTGTAGTTTATTCCTAATTATGATTTCATATATATACTAAGTGGCATAGATTAAAAAAAAAATCCCAAAAAGCTCCCAAACCTCCACAGATTTGACAGCTAGCTAGAATTACATACAGGATCATTAAAATATTCACTAAATTTCTTTATTGAAATGTCTGCAGTGACTTCTAAAATACTACAACCAAGAGTAACCAATTGGGATTTACATACCATTGTCCCCTTCCATCAGGCTCATATCGTTCAAGCACACAATGTTGGTAAAGGCCTCTCTTCTTCTCTCTAACTCCAAACAAAGACTAAGATATCCAGGCCAGAAACTTTAAAGAGATCAAAGTTAAAGAAAGGAATCAAAACCGCAAATTTATCTGGAGCTGTACTGTCCAATAGAGTAAATGTTAGCCACACATGGCTACTTAAATTTAAATTAAATAAAAAGTCAGTTCTTCAGCTGACCAAACCATATTTCCAGTTCTCAATGGCTACAAGTGGCCAGTGGCTACCATATTGGACAATGTAGAAGACTATTTCCATTATCACAGTTATATTAGCCCTGATCTAAAGTGTTTAAGAAAAAAGAATAAAAGCTGGAGATAAATACTAACATTTGAGGATAAGCACCAATTATGAAACATGTAAGCTAATATATTTTATAAACTTTCAGGTTTCTTCCCCAAATATGCAAACTAGTTTTCCCTGACTCTACCCCCTCCTTCATTTGCTATACCCATTGTCTATAAGTCCCATTGCATTTTCCTTCAGAATGTCCCTTGGATGTGCTCCTTCTGCTGCCCTACTAATCACCAATTCAATCATATCTGAATTACTAAAACAGCTTCCTAGCTGGCACTCCTACCTCCAATCCTTCTCATATATGACACCAGAAAATGATCTCCAAAAAGCTCCATTTTTATGTCGTTTTGTACCAAAAACTCTAAAAGGTCTCTACTGATAACTAAATTCTTCTGACAAGCCACCAATGTCCTACATGATCTCATCACCCACCATACCTGGCTAGTCTCATCCCTTATTATTAATGAATAAATTCGTATCAAGAACCTACCACTGTGAATTAAGGCATTATGAGGAAAAGGGAAGACACAGGTCCCTACCTCCAAAAGATTATAATCCAGGTAGAGCCCTAAAATAACATTGCCAAACAATAAATAACTACTATGTGGTATGGATAAAAAGCAATGTCAGTTTCTCATGCTCCTGCTATTGCTGGTTTGCTCACCTGCCCTGCCTTCCTCTTGGGCTCCTTTATCAATACAAATCCTGCCCAGCCTTCAGGACTTTACCTCCAAAGTCCCACCTCCTTCTGAAGTCCTTCACCAGCACTTCTCTTGAGCACATTCTGATCTCTCCCTTCTCAGGAATCCTGTATCAACTGTAACTCCTATCACATGGTCTGGAGCTTAATTAAATACCATCTAAGTGCCTGAGAACTGGGGCTAGCTACTAAGGACCAGGGGGAGAGAGGAATTAGCAAGGGCCAATCTCTTCTACACAATGTAAAAACATTCACAAAGTTTAAATGGAAAAAGATGTTTACTTTACTATCACTTAAAACAAAAGATACTTTTCCCTAGTAAAGAGAATTTCCAAATGAAAATCATACCAATTCAGGGCCTTCACTACAAAGCTGTTAATAAATAAGATGATTCTAATCTTAACTTCAGCTCCTAAAAAATTCTTACTTACCCATGAGACCTACAGATGTCAGTCATTTTCTCTTTGGTTGTAAAATCTGCAGGTAGTTTAATGAGATGAAGCATCAGCTGACTGTAGCCCCATGAAGACAAGTGTGAATGAGGCCTGCAAAATGAAAAGCTCTAAATAAATTGAATAGGAAATACGTTCTACAACCTGTTTTTTCAAATCATCTGATAGATAAGAATACAGTTTAATTTTATTTGTTCCATTATTATTGTAGTTTTCAAACATTTCTACTTGCTTTTGAAAAATTAAAAATAGCTATGTTTCCTATACAAATACCTATTTTTAAAAATTACACATTTTAGGTCATCAAAAGCAAAGAAAAGTCTATAATCCATCACTCACAGACTGCCACTGTATGTCCTTCTAGACCTTTTGTATAGGCATATAAAATAGACACGTGGGGGGGCTTTTAAAAAGCTCTCCTAGAGGGAAGCATAAGGAACATTTCTAATACAGAACACATATCAGTGTGTATTTTTTAATAAATTTTTTTAGTCCCAAGCCATGTCTAGAAATTTCCAGGGAGAAAATATACAATTTTCTCCCTCTAATATAGATTGTATCAAGGACTCTTAATGTGGATCCATGAAAGAGGTTCAGGGGGATCAGTTTAACCTGAAATCATGTGCAAAATTGTGCAGGGATGTGCGTTTTTCCTGAGAAGGATCATCAGATTCTTATATAAGATCCGTAACTCAAAACATGTTCAGACCCACTAAGTCTCATTACTACCATGATTTGAGCCAGTCTCTTCCATCACTATTCCTCAAGTAAGCCAAGAATGCTACATGTGAATAAAGGCATTCCATTCCAAAAGAACTGTAGAGCTTAGAATGTGGGCTTCTGTACCTGGGGTTTCCTTCATCGTCCATTGTGCTGGTGCTTGGGGGAGCATCGTGGGACACGGCCAAAAGCAGCCAATCCAACCTTAAAGACTCTGGTTGCAGAAGAGACTCAAGAAAGGAGGGCCTAAAAGAAAGGTGGGGATAAAAGTCACCAATCTTCATGCCGAGAAAGGAGACATAAAATCTGGGAAAGTGAAAAAAAATGTTACCAGGGGATCAAAATAGTAGGTGAAATAACTTGAAAACGCTCTGCTATGAAATGTCTAGAAATGCTGGTGAAAATCTGACAGCCGGAATGCCTGAGCGGCTCAGCAGTTGAGCATCTGCCTTCAGCTCAGGGTGTGATCCCGGAGTCCCAGGATTGAGTCCCACATCGGGCTCCCTGCATGGAGCCTGCTTCTCCCTCTGCCTATGTCTCTGCCTCTCTCTGTGTGTCTCTCATGAATAAATAAATAAAATCTTAAAAAAAAAAAAATCTTACAGCCTTTTAAATGAACAGGTGAGCTCAAGATAATAAGGTAAATGCCTAAAGGCCTAAAAAGAAAAAAGAGAGAGAGAGAGAGAGAGAGAGAGAAATAAAAACCAGCATGGCAAATGTAAATCAATCAGAGGAAAAAAGGTGATCAGGGTGGGAGGGGTGGGGGATGGATGTTGCTAGCTTCAACAACTAACAGCAATGCAAAAATAGGAAATGAGGCCTCAGCCTAAAAAAGGGACAAAAAGCTGGAACTGAGATCCACAAAAAGATGAGATTCCTCCGAAAGCTGGAATATTATCAGTAAAGAGGTTGACAATAAACCTACTGAGCAGCACAGACAACAAGGAAGCTTATCTGTCTTAGCGTTAAGACCTGAAGCAGGGGTTAAATGTACACTGATCATCTGAGAATCCCTGGGGGATGAGGGGGATGGTAGGGAAGACAAGTGTGGTATGCACACATTTACAGTGTGTGCTGCGGACTGTGACAGAGGGTAGTGGCTGGAGGCGTCCTCTTCCATAGTAGGGGCCTCAGCATTGTGGCAGTTGGCAGTAAAAATGTTACAGCGCCTTCCACAAAGGAAACAATGCCCTATCAAGGCAAAGGGAGTCTGCAAATATTCTCGCCTTCTCACCGTTGTTCTTCAGGCCTCGATTTCACCAGACTGTCTAAATAGGCCAAAAACTGAGCAGGATGATGATGACAAAGTTGCATGACATCCGAAGGCAAAACAGATGGGTAAAATCCGATTAAGGACCGAAGGGCAGATTCTCCAAATCTCTCATACAATCTGCATTTAAAAACAAAAGAAGTTAGTCTTCACTTCAGTGACATGATGTAACTTGGTTACACTAAGCACTTATTAGAAATAAAAACAACAGAGACTGCCCACCATGCAACTGAGTAAAATTTTAGAGATTAAGACAAAAATTTTAAAAATATGCTTTATTCATATAAACAACATATATGACAACTTACCGGGCAGCATAAGCAATCAACAAAGGATTGTCAAAGGGAACTGAGTCATTTAATAACTTTAGTCTTGTTGGGAGGTCTCCTTGTTCCATCTCTATATATGTAGGATTGGAACTTGCCAATTCTGAAAGATAAAGCACACCCTTTTCCTTTCATCTCATAGCTGTAAATATTCAGTTCATGAACACATTCATTCAACAATCATTAGCCATGAATCTACTGCGTGCATGGCACAATGTTTAAATACTGAAAGACAGATAAAAAAAAAAAGAGTAAGACACAATCCCTACTTTTAAAGACCTTAAAATCAAATTGGGAGACAAAATACACTGTAATTTTTAAATGAGAAAAGAACACACAACCAAGATATAATCCACTATCACCCTCAAAAAAGTATAACATATTAGCACGTATCTGTTATATACTAAATCAACAGAATAAATCAATCTACGACCAATATCAAATTTCTCATTTTTCCTAGAGCCAGTGCCTCTACTCCATGTTTTTGAACAAAATAAATTACATTAACTTAAATTTTAACCTATTTTTAACGAACATCTGTTATAGCCAGGTCAAGTGTGTGATGATCTAGTTAAAACTACTTGTAATTAAAAATGCGGCCGGGGGATCCCTGGGTGGCGCAGCGGTTTGGCGCCTGCCTTTGGCCCAGTGCGCGATCCTGGAGACCCGGGATCGAATCCCACATCGGGCTCCCAGTGCATGGAGCCTGCTTCTCCCTCTGCCTGTGTCTCTGCCTCTCTCTCTCTCTCTCTCTCTCTCTCTCTCTCTCTGTGACTATCATAAATAAATTAAAAAATAAAAAAAAATAATAAAACTACTTGTAGTTTAAAAAAAAAAACTACTTGTAGTTTAAAAAGATATCTCTGCACACACACACACACATATATGAATCTAAAGTGAGTATTTTTAAAATATTTTAGTTTTAGTCTCTACACCCGATGTGGGGCTCAAACTTACCACCCAGAGGCCAAGAATCATATGCTCCACTGACTGAGCCAGTCAGGCACCACTAAAATGGAGTAGTTTTTTGAAGTAGTTTTCAAAGGGCTCTGAGGACAAATCCTAAGGAACGATCCCCAAAGCTGTTTTCCTTAATCACATCATTAGCAGAAGGGTAGCATCTGTTCAGATCATTTCTAAAAACCCAACCTTCAATTTCTGATATATGGGTTTTTTTTTTTAAGATTTTATTTGAGAGAGAGAGAGAGGGAGAGAGAGAAACGGGAGGAGCAGAGGAAGAGGCAGAAGCAGATTCCCTGCTGAGCATGGAACTGGACATGGAGTTCTGGAATCATGATCTGAGCTGAAGGCAGATACTTAACCAACTGAGCTACCCAGGTGCCCTGATATATGGTTTTTTAAGATCATTGTTTCCCACTTTCATTATTTCCTATTTGTGTCAGGCAGTAAGTAATTGAACAAATTCAGAGAAGGCAACCAGCCTTCTTTTTTTTAAAATGTGAAAATACTAAGATGCTATTGTGCTCTATACTAATTTCTATGTGACAATGCAATCTGATTATTACCTTTCAATCCTTCAATAAAAGTGTCCCAAACACCAGGACTGTTAGTGTAACTAAGCTTGACACTCTCCTTTGCTCTTTTCAAGTCCAGGAGGAAGAAGTACTTCTTTATGAACTGACAAGCCAGAATTTCAGGAGAGTGCTGTTGGAAAGAATGGTCCGCGTGTCCGCTTGTGGTTTTGGTCTCAAAATTCAATACATTCAATTCCAAACACAACGTTGTCAATTCAGCCAGGTCCTTCTGAAGACCGTCAGCTATGCTGCACGGAGCACATACTTGGAAAAGGTCATCCGAGGGCTCCTTCACACACTCTGTAGATTCACATGCTGTTGGAGCAACAATTTCTTCATTGCCTAAAGAGTCTCTTTTTTCATTTTTGTTATCTTCATCTAATATTCCCTCTTTTGACTCTTCAAACAACAGCACATCCTGGTTTGATGTCGTAGATGAGTGGCCAGTATCTGAAACGCCTAAAAAGTCCTTCACAGCAAATGTTTTTTCTAACTGTGGAAGCCACTCCTGTAAGACCATTCTCAGAGACTCAGGTTCAAACAAGACCAGTGGATCTTGTAGCTTGGTCCTATACAAGACAGACCAATGTGAAATTTAGGATCCATGTGTTTTTTTGTTTTGTTTTTTTTAAAAAAACAAATTATTTCATGCTAAACAAACCTACTGAATAAAAGACTGATCTGAAATGTTAACTTTTCAACTCTTTGACAATGATCTCAGCAAGATGAAAATACAGAGAGTGTTAACTTGAATACTAATTGTTGAATTTCAATTACCAATGAGACTACCTCTGCCCCACACTGAGGACCACTACTGACGACCTTGAAGTCATTCCCATTCACTATAAAACTCTCTCGTCCGTCCTCGGGGCACCTGGGTGGCTCAGTTAAATGTTTGCCTTTGGCTCAGGTCATGATCCCAGAGTCCTGGGATCGAGCCCCATCAGGCTCCCTGCTCAGGAGCCTACTTTTCCCTCTGCCAACCCCATCCCCTTGCTCATGCTCTCTCTCTCCCTCAAATGAATAAATAAAATCTTAAAAAATAAATACTCACATTGCTTCTGCTGTCGCTACTTTGAGCTCTTGGAACTTGTCTTCTTCTGGAGGTTGACTAATTACTTCTTTTTTGTCCCTAGAAAAATGTGACAAGAGTTGGAGGGGATTAGAGCTTCCTTGGACAAATGTTTCTAAGTGCTCACTAAGTGGCAAGTATTGTACTTAATACTACATGACACAAACTGAGGAATATAGAAAAATGGTCCATGGCTTTAAGATGAATAAACTCGGGCAGCCCTGGTGGCCCAGCGGTTTAGCGCCGCCTTCGGCCCAGGGTGTGATCCTGGAGACCTGGGATCGAGTTCCACATCGGGCTCCCTGCATGGAGCCTGCTTGTGTCTCTGTCTCTCTGTCTGTCTGTCATGAATAAATAAATAAAATCTTTTTTTTTTTTTTTATTTATTTATGACAGTCACACAGAGAGAGAGGGAGAGAGAGGCAGAGACACAGGCAGAGGGAGAAGCAGGCTCCATGCACTGGGAGCCCGACGTGGGATTCGATCCCGGGTCTCCAGGATCGCGCCCTGGGCCAAAGGCAGGCGCCAAACCGCTGCGCCACCCAGGGATCCCAAATAAATAAAATCTTAAAAAAAAAAAGATGAATAAACTCAAGTGAGAAAGAAAAGTATGCAAATAACTATTACATAAATGAGAATAAAATAAATGCTAAAGAGCAACACAACTGTGCTACGAAAGCACAGTAAAAGGAATAATTATTCTGATGAGGCAATCAAGGGATACCTTCCCCTGGAGGCAGTATGTGTGTTAGGAAAAATGGTGCAGGGGAGGGGGTTGAAGGGTGGGGGTGGGAGGAATGCAGGTGAAAGAAACAGAGTGAGGTGTATCCACCCAGTACTCTGCCAGGACTGGAATTTCAAGTGCTTGGAAGGATGTGGATGGAAGTGAGGCTGGAAAGATGGGCTGAGGTCAGACTGAGGTGGCTTTCAATGCCACGGCAATCCTGTGCTTTTTTCCCTGTTAAGTACATGGATTCACAGACCTATCCTATTTCCTCTGACTGTCCACGTTCCCTGAGCCTATGGGGCTCTCAGTTCCTGGGTGAGTGCTGAACCTGTGTGCTTCCAATGCTCAGATCCTCTGAGAAAGTACGTGCCAAGACATCAATGCCAATGCTCTCATCTGACAGGCCAGAGAGCATTAGTAACTTAGCCAAGGTCACATGCTAGTCAGAAGCACAGCAAGGACAAGGCCTTAATTGTTGATCATCCTACTCTTAATCTAATACTCTTCTCTAACAACCCAGAAGTTTGAAAAATTTGGAGGGAAGGGAGAGCAAAAATGAAACAGGAGCTAACTTAAAACTCTCTCTCAAAAGACTCGCCATGGATGGATGTCATTTTCCAACACTGACCTTTATGGCATTCACATTTTTTAGTGAACTACACAATCTACAATGAACAGGGTCATACATGTGCCTTCCCTAATAGCACTGTCTATGGCTTTCTCCAAAATGACAGCTGAGTCCTCTAGAATTTACCCAGATTTATATGCAAGAGCTTACTCAGTGTCTTCTTCCTTTGGGCAGGTGACTGGACTCATATCCTCTTCACATAAATGATCATCACCCCTGGGTTCTGGTTTTATTTTCAGATCAGGGCTAGTATGAAGGGTGCCAATCTTCTCAGTAGTTTTACGTACAAAGCTAGAAACACTAGAAGTCAAATAGCAAAAAAGTAATATGAAAAAAAAACCCTCATTACTCCCAAGAACGGAAAATTCTGTATCTGCATTCTCTATGTTCCTGTACTCCTAGTAAGGTAATTTGGACTTAATAAAAAAAAAAAAAAAAAAAAAGATTATGCTTATAGCAACTTCCCTAATCAACTACGTATTTCCTATAAGGCCCATGTAAAATTTACAATATAATAAAGATTCACTTCATTGGATTCAATGCTAAAGAAAAAATCTTTAACTCCAGCTATGTCTGTAATGTTTCTGTCAACTTAGGCAAAGGAGGCCATAAGATCACCTGCCTCAGCCTGGCCAGAGAAATAACAGAATTTCTTCATGACACTCAATGGCTAACTAGTCACAATATAGCCTCCTTTATAAACAAAACTGTACCCAGTAATTGAATCACTATTCACAATTCACTGTACACCTGAAACTAATAACACTGTATATTAACTATACTGGAATTAAAATAAAAAAAAAACCCAAAACAGAAAACTGTATACAGTAAGACTCAGATAAGCAGTTAAGTAGCTTTACAAAGTCTGCTCTCAACCTTAAATGCTAATTCTAAGCTCACAGAGTAGTTAGAAAGACTTCCTAAGAGTCTCCAATTCTGAGCCCAAACTGACAAAGTATCAAGAAATGACTAATGATATATAGGAACTATTTCTATCAGAGATGAAGAAAAAAACAGATTTTTCAAACTTTGCTCTGTCTGAAGTGGAGGACACATTTTAACAACTTGAATATCCAAGTACTCAAGGAAGCTAAACTGCCCAATACAGAAATTAGAAGCTAATAGCCTCAGATAACACATTTTATAGAAATAACCAAGAGGCTTTCATTTTTTCTCATTTAAAATGTCTTTCTACAGGGCACCCCAGCTCAGGTCATGATCCTGGAGTCCTGGGACCAAGCCCCACATCAGGATCCCTGCTCAGTGGGGAAGTCTCCTGCCTCTCCCTTGCCCACCTCCACCTCCCTGGATCATGCTTTCTCTCGAATGCACTCCCTCTCTCAAATAAATAAATACAATCTTTTTAAAAGTATATAAATAAATGTCTTTCCATTCTCAGTGCAAAAGTACCTAATGTGACAACTGAAGTGAAACCAGAAACAGGTTTCAGTGGCAAGACAGATTAGTTTACCTTTCCTTGACAGCCTGAAGAGACACAAGAGGAGACGGAGAACGAAATGATAGTGGAATGCCGAAGGGGAGAAATGTTTCATTCTTATCTGTCTCAAATGTCACGGGAGCATGAGAAACACTGTCTGATGAATGGAATCAGGGGAAAAAGAAAATTTAATCACACAGGAGGTTTTTTTTTTTAATCTTTAGAAAAATTCTGAAATGAATAAACCAAAGGAAATGAAGGGTTCCATACCAAAATCACAACTGACCCAGATACAAATGAGCAGAACACAGGTTTACAAGATGCACGGGATGGTCCACATATAAAACACTTAGGCAGGTACCTTCATTGTCCTACTAACCCTGAATCCCCATAAGTCAAAAAGGAAGTTTAGAGTCTCTATTAATTTCTTCTCAATAGTTCAGTCACAGGAATACTCGAACATCGAAAAGTGAAGGCAATGGCCCCCAAAACTGTGGTAATTTTTCATTCCTGATGGAAAATAATTTGGTTAGTCAAGATAAAATTGTTCTACTCCTTTGGTTAATGACTTCCTTTCTTAACTTTTCCAGCACAATGATGCATGACCAAAATTAGGGACTGTATCGATGTTAGCCTAAGCAAGAGGGGGAAAAACACGACTGAACATAAACCCACTCTCCCAGGGGCAAGCAGATCTACAGGTCTGAGTGGAAAGTCTATCAACAAGATAAAAATTATTAACACCATGTAGAAAATTAGATGCACAAGTTAACCCTGGCAAATAGAAGTCACAGAAAATAACTGCTTCCTATCAGCAGCCAACAAAGCACACTGCCATCACCTTCATTTCCGCGTGAGCCCCAGCACGGATCTGGCTGGTCCTCTTCTGGATGTGAGGCAAATTCTTTGAGTCTCTCGTCTTCTGAGAGAGTTTGGCTGTGAAGGGAACAAGAGTCCTCATCCGACTGACTGCCTCTCCTACTACTAATGATACGATATATACCAGAGTCCAAGATGCTGAAACTTTCCTACAAATAAAAAGAATCCCCAAAAAAATCAAAGTGAAACTTTTTTTTGAGAAAAACCAGTATGAATAAGTGCAAGTCAATAACCACAATTATAGCTTAATAGAACAAGCTGGTGAGCAAGATGTAGGTCCCTGGCAGCTGGATCACTTTCTCGTATGGATGACAGAACGCTACCATCTTTCTCTAGCTTGCCTCCGTGAATTCTGGCTATGAGACTGGGGTAGTAAGGAAGCAATCTTGAGCTACACTAAGACTCCAATGAGTATGAAGCATCTGAAATCACATATTAGGAGCAACTCAACTTGTGCTAGAGGCTATATGAGTTATGTCTGGAAACAATATAATAAATAATGATAAAATAAAATGTAGCTCCAAGACACACGTAAACAGAGGCTTCCTAAGGGCTGCCCAACAACTGAAATAAAGCCTCCTCTTGACAACTCCGCCCCCTTTCCCCTAAATCTACTATATGGAAAGGAAGATAAGTTTTGGGATCTTAAGGGGTATTTCTTTTCAAAGGAAGAAAAACTTTACTGTGCAGATAAACCCTTTAAAAAGTAAAAATACTGGGGAAGCCCAGGTGGCTCAGCGGTTTAGCGCCGCCTTCAGCCCAGGGCTTGATCCTGGAGTCCCACATCGGGCTCTCTGCATGGAGCATGCTTCTCCCTCTGCCTTTGTCTCTGCCTGCCTCTTTCTCTCTCTCATGAATATATAAATAAAACCTTTAAATAGATAGATAGATAGATAGATAGATAGATAGATAGATAGATAGATAGATAGATAGTAAAAATACCTACATGTGATGAAATGGAGCTTCTCCGACTGCTGCAAGCTGAATCTAAAGGTTCAAATTTTAAAATTAATTCTTCCAGTTGAGAAATTAGATCACTATAGGTTGTGAGGTCCAGTTGAGACTTCAGATTCTCCAATTTATCTGCAGTCAAAGATTTTCTTCCCTAATGAAAGGATAAGCAGAAATCAAATAGATAGCTTACTATTTATAACTAAATCTAAATTCAGTGGTCAATATACTGAAAGAGATAGAACAGAGAACATAAAATCTCAAAAGTGCTTTAAAAAGATTTAACAAGCTAGTGAAAGACTTAATGAGAATTATCTTAGGAATTAAAAATTGAGTTATTGTACATACAATCATCCCTCTTAAAACAGGGCCTGAAATTCAAGGAGGTTTCTGAGAATGTAATTTTTTTAAAATGGGAAGTATACCCTTTTTCTTACCCTCTACCCACACCCACCCCTAGATTGTCTGCCATACCTCCTTTAGTGATTTATTGCTGCTTTATCTGTAGGTCCTACAGACAGGTCTAATAAAGACAAGCAACTTTCTAGCACACTCCTGCAAGCTAGGGTGGTTTTAACAACCCAGATGAACGTGTAAGTCTCTGACTCACTCTGCTGGCAATAATAGAATTTTGGAAAAGACAGCAAGTGCGAGCAGCCAGGTTCCACAGGCCTCTCCTCAGCAGGCGCTCCACACAGCGTTCCACAGACAATAGAGAAAGATGTGAGACTTTCCCATTTAGGTGCAAACAGAACAGCTCATTCTTGTAGACGGCCACATCCTGAATATCTACAAAACCCACAGGGGTGAACACACAGAAGGTTAACCAAATATTCCATTTCCATGTTGGCAAAGACTGAAATTATTTTAATAAATTCACTTTTTATATGGAGTTTGGTTTGCCTAAATTTCATCTCTATTAGAATACTTGCAATTCAGTGAAGAAATATTTTAGACACTTCTTATAAGATCAAAAATAAACAGAGAAACACATCTCTCTTATCTAAAATGCTATGTTTACAATGCTACTTTCTAAACAAAAGGGCAAAGGAAAAAGAGACAAACCAAAACAGACTCTTGACAGAGAACAAACTGATGGTCACCAGAGTGGGGAGGTTGGTGGGGGAATGGGGGAATCCAGTGATGCACATTAAGGAGGGTTCTTGTCAGGCAGCCTGGGTGGCTCAGCAGTTTAGCGCCGCCTTCGGCCCAGGGCCTAATCCTAGAGTCCCGGGATTGAGTCCCACATCGGGTTCCCTGCATGGAGCCTGCTTCTCCCTCTGCCTGTGTCTCTGCCTCTCTCTCTCCTCTCTCTCTCATGAATAAACAAACAAAACCTTTGGGAAAAAAAAAAAAAAAGGAGGGCACTTGTCTGTCATAGTGAGCACTGGGTGATGTACAGAATTGTCAAATCACTATATTGTACACCTGAAACTGCATTACACTATGTTAATTATATTGGAATTAAAAACTATATAAAATAAATGATACTTTCTGTGAAAAGAAATTGAGGATTTAAGAGAGCACTCTACATTAGAAACCAGACTACAACATTTCTGAGAGTTACAAACTGATGTCAATGCGGATTTTAATATCATATATAAATTGACAAACAATTCATGAGAAAATACTTATCTTGGCAGAAGATCATGAAAGAACTTAAACTAGTTTTTGATCTCATTTATAGGTGGAATCTAAAAAAGCCAAATAAGTATGGTAACCAGGGACTGGAGCGATGAAGAATGCTGGTTAAGGAGCGCAAACTTGCAGTTAGAAGACAAATTAAGTTCTAGGGATCTTTTTTTTTTTTTAAGATTTTATTTATTTATTCATGAGAGACAGAGAAAGAGGTAGAGACACAGGCAGAGCGAGAAGCAGGCTCCATGGAGGGAGCCCGATGCGGGACTCAATCCTGGGACTATAGTATCATGCCCTGGGCCAAAGGCAGACACTTAACCGCCAAGCCACCCAGCCATCCCAAGTTCCAGGGACCTAATGCACAGCCTTGTGATTACAGTTAACAATTCTGTATCACGTACTGCAGAGTTGCTAAGAGTCTAGATCTTAAATGTTCTCATCACAAAAGACAGTAATCATATTGCAAATATATAGCTGATCCTTGAACAATATGGGTTTGAACTGCATGGGTATGGATACGTGAAATTTTTTCCATTAATACAGTATAGTAAATGTATCTTCTCTTTATGATTTTCTTAATGTTTTCTCTTCTCTAGCTCACTTTATTGTAAGAATACAGCAAATATTACATATAACATACAAAGTATGTTAACTGTTTATCAAGCAAGGCTTCGGGTCAACAGCAGGCTAGTAGTAGCAGTAGTTAAGCTCTGCAGGAGTCAAAAGTTACATGCCAGTTTTCGACTGCCCGGGGGTCTGTGCCCCTAAGTCCCACTGTTGAAGGGTTAATTGTATAACTGTATCAAATCAGTACTTCATATACCTGAACTCATACAGTGTATATGTCAATTTTTTTAAAAACATTCCTTTTCAAGGGAGAACCTTAGCAACTTAATCCACAAGAAATCAGTATCAATCAGATCAGTAGGCAATGGTTCCTCTTTTTTATACCTCTACAAAGTAGAAAATGACGCAGAAAGATAAGATACACACCCTGAGTAGCAATGACATTTCTGGTTTAAACTAAAGAGAGAGATTGATTTTCTCTGCGTCAGCCACATAAAATGCTGTTCCCCAAAGACTTTTTGAACCTCAAACTATTAGGACACAAACAGAAGCTACACAAGACTTCCAAAGGGGGTAAAGATTCATGTTAAATAGAAGGAAAAAATATAACCCATTTGATCCTTAGCAGTGGTTTCTAATACTTAAGGATAAATGAAAATTATATTTAAAATTATTCATGAAAGGGCTCCTGGGAGGCTTGCTTAAGCAGCTGACTCTTCAGCCCAGGTCTTGATCTCAGGGTTCTGAATTCAAGCCCCATGTTGGGCTCCATGCATGGAGCTGACTTAAAAAATAAATAAAATTATCCATGAAAAATTGAATAACTGAACACAAATTTACAAGTGTATGCTAGGGAAATACCTTAGAGTGGGAAACATCTATGATGTTAATCTTTAAAAGAAAGTCACTTCAGTCTATTTTTCTACTTTTCACGCTGCAAAAGAATTCTCCTACGATAATTAAATCTTTTACAAGCATGAGGTTAAACATTACACATATGGAAGAAAAATATAATTACCTTTGACCTCACTCCAGAGAAGAACTTGAACATTCTGAGGAATGAAAATATAAATTCCTCCTTCTGTCCAAGTCAGCACACAGTGCTCACTATAAAAGAAAAGGGAAGAAATTAAGAGAATTCTAGTTTGTTTGAGTACAGAAGTTTATTCCTGTACCCAAGTTTATTGACTGTAATTCCCTGCAGTGAGACCCTCACATCAGCTATTAAAGTAAATTGAAACTACAAACATAACAGTGATCCAGTTAATCAAGTCCTAACACCTCTTTTATGTCTGTAACAAGAGCCCCTTAAAAAATAGCACAATATGATGCCAAGTTGAGAAAAATTTAGATACACTAAGAATCTTCTAGAAAAAGAAAAGGCTGGCATTTTACCTAACATTTATTAAAGCACCTAAATTTCCTATTACTAGTATGCAAAGGGCACATTCAAAACAGACTACACACTCAGCACAAATCAATGCTCTAGTGAGCCACTTTTAGGGATGGTAATATTTTGATGCCCTTAGTTGTGTGCAGGCAATAAAAGGCTGAAAACCCCTGGTCAACTATCTGCCAGGAACTTTATCAAAGGCTCTACCTATATCATCTAACCTTGTGGTTACTCCTCAAGATATATGTGCTTTACCCTATTTTATAAAAACAAAAAACAAACAAACAAAAAAAAACCTGAAAGTCAAAAAGATGAAATAATATGCCCAAGGACAGTCTGGCTCCCAAACCTGGAGTTTTTCTCTAAACCTGACCTCTATACCTTTTCCTCTACACCTCTTTCTTCTCTTATTTACACTGACTCACTCACCATTATCCAGAATCCCGACTATTCCACATAGCTGCATTTTCATCATCATAGATTTCCTAAATGCCAAACCAAGTAACCCTTCCTTATTTCCTTTCTTCTTAATCCTCAAGCAGGGGCCAACCCTGCTGATTGTTCCTTCCTTCCTGAATCTTACCTCCCCAGAGTCTGGTACACTGCACTTCCCTGGTCCACCTTTGCCAGTCCTCTGGTACTCTCTATCTCTGCTCATCTCTTTCCATACTCCTTTCTTTATACTTATTCATTTACTCTCTTAAGGCTGCTACTATTTCTCACGTACCAATGAGTAATCTGGTTCTTCCCTTCAGTCAGGGCATCCCGTTTATAATGCTCTCACTCTAGCCACCTCCCAAGGATCACAAAAGTGCTACTTCTCTCTGGAATCCTCTGAGAGCCCTTGGCAACCACTCTTTCTCCTGCACTCACCTTACTTCCTGTCAACCCTGTTCATATGGCACTTAGTCATGTATTGCACTGTGGCAACCCTTATTTTTTATTATTGTTAAGCTTTGTAGAAATATCACATCTCTCCAACAGATTATAATCTTAAGAACAAGGACATTAGGGTGCTTGAGTGGCTCAGTTGGTAAGGCATCTGACTCTTGATTTCGGCTCAGGTCATGATCTCAGGGTCAGGGGATCAAGCCCAGTGTTGGGCTCCATGGTCAGAAGGGAATCTGCTTGAGATTGTCTCTCTCTCTCCGTCTACCCCTCTTCTCCAATATGTCTCTCAAATAAATAAATAAATTAGAAAACAGAGGCCTTTTCCTAATATATACCGTTTTTATTTACACCACCTGAGATCATGACCTGAGCTAAAGGCAGACCCTTAACCAACTGAGCCACCCAGGCACACCCACAATCATGATTTTGACACTAAATTTGATACTCAGCTTGGAAAGATTCCATAGGAAATCTTAGGAGGGGCCTACCTAAGAGCTGATACTCTGTACCTTATGTATCCCTCCCCTTGTCCTTTCATTGATAATAAACAGACTAGGACACAACCTAAAGAGAATAGCTTTAAAGGTCAAGAAAGAGAAAGTGGTACTGTTTACCCAAGAGAAAACAAAGTATATACTGCTTCCTTTGGGATTTGTGGGTGTAACAGTAAAGGTTACCATAGGACACAAGTGTATAGGTGGAGGAAAAAAGTAAAGAAACAAAAAGCCCTCCTGCTCATTTTTTTTTTTTAATCTTCATTGAATTCTTTAATTGAGCTGTTACTTGAGAGCCTTCTCTGTGACTAACACCAAGCCCAGAGCAAAGGAGTTTACAATCTGGTGCTGAGATGGACATTCATAGTACAGTGAAATAGGGGCGGTGACAGAGGAACAAGCAAGGTGTGACAAGAGTGCCTGGGAATAAGTGTCTAATCTAAGCCTGCTGGAGGAGTCAGCACAGGCTTCAAACTGACATTAATTATTACTTAAGCTGAAGAGTAGGCAGGGCCAGATCATCAGGGGCTTTTTATGTGATGGCAGAAACTGTAACAGGAGCTCTAAATAGCTTAACTAAGGAACAACTCTACCAGGAGGACCAAATGGACCATGGTTTTCCATTAGAAAACATACCCTTGGGTAAAGGGTTTCCTCACAAATCACACCACAGTCAGCAAGTGTCTATCATGTGCCAGACACTATGCCAAGCACTGAGAATAATATAATGAACAAAACAGACACAAAGTCCTTACAGAACTTACTAAGAGTAAGACAAGCATAAATGTTGTATGAATACATAATTATAAATTATAATAAAGGAAGAGTTTTTAATACGGTTTATCTAACTATGAACAAATATCAACTTTTCTCTAATTTTCAGGCTGAATTATGAATTTATGAAAATGTTAAATTGTCTACAATTTAATTTTAAATTCATCAGTGTAGGCAGTGCGATACACACACATACACACACACACACACGGAGGGGGGGCAATTAGTTAACATTTTGAGTTTGGGTTTTTTTTTTTTATCACTTTCTAAGAGCAGATGATGAAGGCCCAATCACACTATCCTAAAATGACCTCCAAATAACATTCTCTGAATCTGCAGTATAGATCTTGTGCATCACCTAAGGGATATTACAAATAATATCCACTGATGAAATGAGTTCAAGAGCCAGATTGGCTGGAAATTGTATACTGGACTCCCACACTGGCAGAACAAGTTCTAAGAACTGACAAACCCAGCCTTTAGTGGCACTCTGTGCTATCACTTAACAGTGGACTTCTGCACCTGATCTAACTGGATGGCTAGCTGAACCCTCATGTCAGAATATGGATGAACATGGGGCACCTAGGTGGCTCAGTCAGTTATGCATCTGCCTTCGGCTTGGGTCATGATCTCAGTGTCCTGGAATGGAGCCCCACATCCTCTCTGCTCAGCAGGGAATCTGCTTCTCCCTCTCAGTCTCCCTCTAAGCTCTCTCCCCAACCCCTATTCAGATAAATAAAACCTTAACAAAAGAAATTAGAATATTTCTGAATGTGTCTCAAGCAAAGCTTTCATGCAAGGTACCTGACAGAGCACCTAAAGAACACAGAATTGAAAGTTTACCATGCTTACAAGAACAAGTTCTACAATTAGGTTTGTGCCTACCTGCTAAGAAACATCCCTATGTGCAGTTGACTTCAGTCTGAGACTTGCTTTCATTCTAACCTCCCAACAGGTAGGAGAGATTATGAAAAAAAGAGTACCGACAATTCTTAGCTCTAATTATTACAGACTGAGTAAAGTCAATTTGAAAACTAAAAACAGCAGCATATTTCTATGATCTTTTTTATTTCTCTTAGAAACATAGGCATTTTCTGGGGATCCCTGGGTGGTGCAGCGGTTTAGCGCCTGCCTTTGGCCCAGGGCGCGATCCTGGAGACCCGGGATCGAATCCCACGTCGGGCTCCCGGTGCATGGAGCCTGCTTCTCCCTCTGCCTGTGTCTCTGCCTCTCTCCCTCTCTCTGTGACTATCATAAATAAATAAAAATTAAAAAAAAAAAAAGAAACATAGGCATTTTCTAATTTTCCAAAAACAGTTTAGTACAAAAAAACTTTTAAAAAGCTAACCACCTATGAATAAGAAGCAAAGAGAAAAAGTGTTGTGTTTTTTGAAAGATCAAAAGGAGAAACTTACCTAAAATACAAGAGTCTGGGGAAAGACAAAGACTGGGAGGATCCAACGGTATGGTCATACTGAGGGTCTGATCTAGGAAGTAAAGAGTCTATTAATGATTGAATCACAGCATAAAAGTATGCTGCTCCCTATGTAGGAAAAGTTCTGCTGCATTTAACTTGTCTGCCTTTATTCGATCTATTTTAATCATCTCAAAGATAACTGGTTAAAGACTTGTTTTCTCTAAATCTTTAATATAAATTCAACTTCATTCTTAGAAAGCATTATAAAATTTTTAACACATCTGAAATATCAGAGATTTCAACCCAACTCCTGCAGGTAAAATCCTCAAATAGTCCTTACCAGCCATACAAATCTTTACCTTAGAGTAATCACAGGGAGAGGTGGTGATGAGAGGAGTTTCTTAAACTGATGTGTACTTATAACTTCCCCATCAAAGTTCACTTCCCACATCCTGGAGCCAGGGCGAGCACAATATATTAGGGGTTGCTGGCCTGCAGAACATCTTCCAGGGAAGAAACAAGCTCCGTATTCTCCATATCTTTCCTTGCTTCCAATTCTCCAAAATTTTTCTCTAATCCCCAAAAAAGGCAAAGAAAGCATGTTTACTTATAAGAAAGTCAAAAACAATGGCACTACAAATCAGCATGGCCATAACAACTGCACCCAAAACGTCCTCTCTCTATTCACATTAGCAGTATACTGGAAAAAACAGTAGCTTGGAAAGGCCAAAATAGGGTTCTAGCTTTGATTTGCCATTAACAATTTCTGTAACAGGAAGCAGATCACTTCACATTAGTACTTAGTTTATCATCCACAGAATGAGGGGCTCACAATTAATATGAAGGCCCCTTTCAAATCTATAAAATGAGCGCTAGCAAATCATTACATAATCCTTAAATCTTACTGTAAAGTTATTTTAAAAACCCATTCCAAATCACCTTGTAAAAGGTTCTTTGGACACTCCATAGCAGCTACTAAGCTACCTCTCCAACCCTGTCTTCCAGGCACTCCCCTTCTACAAACACCCAGCAAACTCTTCACTCTGTCTCAGAATGCCAAGTCCTTCTGAAACTCTGCAACTTTGAACATTCTGTTTCCTTATGACTACAGGAGCTAAATAGACAAAAGAGCCTAGTATACTGACTGGGAACATGAAAGGTGATAATGTGAGGATGTTCCTTCCTAAAAACTGCTTCCCTCTTTCTTCATGGCTTCACTTAATCATTCTTCCTCTGAGAGACTCCTTGATGCCCATAAGCTGAATTACATGCTTCCCAGGGCACTTACCTCATTATATATGGCAATTGTGTCTATTTCAACAATAGAATATGACTTTATTTAGGACAAAGGTAATTTCTTATTCTACTTTAGTTGAATTCCCAATGTAGAGCCCAGCATCTGGCCTACAGAAAGTCCTAACTACTCTGTAGTGCTTCCATGTACTCTAACTCTTTGATTAAAAGAGAATGATTAAATATGCCGTCCAGTGTGAATTTACAAGGTGACCTTAGATATAATTCAATAAATATTATCCCTGTACTTAGTTGTTTGATAAGTAAAATGTAACTAACTATAAGAACTCTGCGTACCATGAGAACATGGATGTGAAAGTGCTTTGAAATGTATACAGAGCAATCTAAGAAGTTATGGATTTATTACTTATGTTCCTTATTGGGAGATAAAACATATTTCTTGCTTACTTTATATCCTCTATGGTACTTACCATAGTGCTAAGGTTTCAGATGAGTGCAATGAATGTTTGCCGTGTGAACACACACAGGCAACTCATTCTTACTCCTATGCTCATTAACCTTGCTTACTACATTTTCAAACAATATATTACAGGCACAAAGCTAAGTATTTCATATATGTTATCTTAGTTAATCCTTAAAACTGTCTCTACACTCTGGATGGGGAAATCAACATTTACCAAGGCCTAAAGAGTATCTGAGCCAGATTTTGAAATCATATTGTCAGGCTCCATTAGTCCATGTTCTCCTCACTAGACCCTAGTTCTTTGTTTCTATTTCCTCTGTTCCTTCCTGGGACCCACCTTGCTCATCAACAATACTGAGACAAAGTAGTCAGTGGCTGGCAGGAGAAGGAAATACTAAAAGCCCCGTTTAAAAAAAAAAAATGCTGGGGTGCCTAGGTGGCTCAGCCGGTTAAGCATTGGACTCTTGATCTCAGCTCAGGTCTGGATCTCCAGGTTGTGAGTTTAAGTCCCTCACTGGGCTCCATGCTAGGCATGTAGCCTACTTTAAAAAAAAAATTGCTGCTTGTTGGGAGGGAATATAGGTTGAAACCAACAAAATTATTTTAAACATAAATGAATTTTTAAAATTATTGTACTATCCATATCCCTCCAAACTGAATTCTAGTTAACAGAAAGTGGGTACTTGGACTTTGATGGAACTGGAGGGTATTATGCGGAATGAAATAAGTCAATCGGAGAAGGACAATCATCATATGGTTTCACTCATATGCAGAATATAATAGTAAAAGGGACTATAAGGGAAAGGAGGGGAACTGAGTGGGGAAAAATTAGAAAGGACGACAAACCATGAGACTCCTAACTCTGGAAAACAAAGGTTTGTGGAAGGGGTGGAGGGTGGGGGGATGGGATGACTAGGTGACAGGCACTAAGGAGGGCACTTGACGGGATGAGTGTTATCCTATATGTTGGCAAATTGAATTTAAATTTTAAAAAAGGAAAAAAAAAACAGAAAGTGGGCATTTCTGTAAGTTGTTATTTTAGCAGCAGAATCTATGTTATTCTCATAACCAACTCTAGCCACATCCCTGTGAACCAGGAAAATGATTAGCAACTCCATTGCACGAAAGAATAAATAAACCTCTACTTATTTTAGCTCTTTATTTCAAAAAGTCTATCATATGTCTTTCTAAATTGGGCCCATTGGTAAACGTGAAAATCTACAGGTGAAGAATACTTAGGAACTTGGTGAGGCTAATAAAAATGTTACCAAAATCTCAAGTGTGGAATTAATGGCCAAAGATTCAACGTCAAAAGGTGTTTTGGGGAACTGCAAGGTAAGAGCAAGGGCAGAGAATCAAGACAGAAAGGTTCTAGTCTTGCCTGTCTCTCCCGAGCTGTGCAATGTCAGGCATGCTCTATCACTCAGGATGCTTAGGCTTTCTGATCTGCAAGAATGAAAGAGTAACACTAGATGATCTCCAGTTCTCCAAGTCTAATTTCATCGCTGATCTGAAATAAGTCAGAACCAAGTATATCCTCCTTCCCACTAATTCCATATAAACTGGCCACTTGCATCTCAAAGCCTTGCCTCTCTGCTGTCCGGCTAGGTTCTCTGCTATCAGGCACCTGCCATCCTACTATAACTGGTCTCTTTTCCATGTATCTTTCTAGTCCAAGAAAATAAATACAAAGTATACCTTCTCCCCAAACTTCCTTCTACCATCCCTGACTCACATTCCTCCAAACCTTTTATAATAAACAATCTCCTGCTTTCTAGAATAGAAACTTTCTAATTGAGATGTGTGAACCTCTGGAAGTACGTAAAGACTTTCCAAGCCTGGATAGTTTTAAGGAAATCAATTTTCAAACCTTGATATACTATATGTATACCTTCTTAAAACGACCTGAGAACCCACTTAATTAATGTGACATTGGGATCCCTGGGTGGCGCAGTGGTTTAGCGCCTGCCTTTGGCCCACGGCGCGATCCTGGAGACCCAGGATCGAATCCCACGTCGGGCTCCCGGTGCATGGAGCCTGCTTCTCCCTCTGCCTATGTCTCTGCCTCTCTCTCTCTCTCTGTGACTATCATAAATAAATAAAATAAAATAAAAATTTAAAAAAAAAATAATTAATGTGACATTTAAGGCTGTCACTCTCACTGTGGTGCCAATTTAGCAACTTGATCTTCCCCAACTCGCCTACTTAAGTCAGACTGGCAAGTTTTTAAATATGCCTACTTTTTCCTCACTTTTCCCCCAAGAGGCTGCTCCTTCCTGCTAAAATATCCCTTCCTTCCCCTCTTAGTTCAAATTTAGCCTACCAAAAATCATCATCAAAATTATTTAAGCTGCCTGGTGGGTTCATTGGAGTTCAATAGACAATTTTCTTTTATGTGTGTTCAAAATTCTCTTTCATATTTATTTTTTTTAAATATTTTAATTATTTATTCATGAGACAGAGACAGAGGGAGAGAGAGAGAGAGAGAGAGAGAGAGAAAGAGAGAGAGGGGCGAGAAAGGCAGAGACACAGGCAGAGGGAGAAGCAGGCTCCATGCAGGGAGCCAGACATGGGACTCGATCCCAGGTTTCCAGGATCAGGCCCTGGGCTGAAGGCGGCGCCAAACCGCTGAGCCACCTGGGCTGCCCTTTCATAAATATTTAAAAGAGTGGCTGGTCCTGAAGAATATGACAGTGGGAACAAAAAGAATAACCTGTGAAAATTTCCCTGCAGTGAGAATAACTGAGTAACTTCAGTATAGTGATACACAATATTCATACCAAGTTGTTTCCTATTATGTTCTAGTGTTTCATAGTTACCTGTAATACGCCATTCACTGAAACTTTGGCTCCACCCTTGAGATTTCGGTAAAATACCTGTCAGCTTCATAAAATTCATAATTATTCTTCACCTAATTTTACCCATTAGTAAAATTCTATTAAACACACAACAAATCTAAACAACAACAAATTCAATCAAGGAAGACTTCCTGATTCCTCATATTGAAACAGGCCTTTGTCCAGCCTTCCCTCATGGCACTGTGACCACCCTTCATGGAGTAACTGAACATCTGTCTTAGTCACTCACAGGACTGCTCAGTCTCCTATCTTTCCTATTCTTTAACATCAGCTTGCACATAGCTGGGTCCTCATTAACATCTGTATTACTAAACTGAGGGGTTTGGGGGCAGCCCCGGTGGTACAGCGGTTTAGCGCCGCCTGCAGCCCAGGGCGTGATCCTGGAGACCCTGGATCGAGTCCCACATCGGACTTCCTGCATGGAGCCTGCTTCTCCCTCTGCCTGTGTCTCTGCCTCTCTCTCTGTGTGTCTCTATGAATAAATAAATAAAATCTTAAAAAATAATAATAAAAAAAAAAATAAAAAATAAAAATAAATAAACTGAGGGGTTTGGGCTATATGACTTCTAAGTCTCTGAGAGTTCGAGAATTCTGCATAACCTATGACTCATGGTTGGTCAATATACCTCTCAGTGTCACACAAGAAGGATCGAGTAAGTGAAGATATAAGTAGTTTTCCATCCAAATAATCCAACTGCACAACACAGGAGTCAACTATGGTTATTGTCTGAACAGGAAACATCACAAAGGCAGCAGCTGCCTAAAAGAGACATGACAAGGAAAGAAAAATCACCATTACACAGATGTGTAATCTTCTCTTGACCCTTTCAGTGAAAATAACCTTAGATAGCAAAATAAAAATTTTAAATGGGCCAAAATTTAATTTGCCTATTAGGATATCAAAGCTTCACTCATTTAAAAGTTGTGAAATACTTTGTTACATAACTGCAAAAGACAATTCTTAAGGCTCTGTTTCTGGTTATCTAATCTTAAAGGCTGGAATGACAAAGATGAAGCAAGTTTTGGGACATGTGAAAGAGAATTTTTTTCACACGGAAGACAGAACTTCTCCCTTTGGAAAAACACAAATTAGGGCTATACCACCTGTAAGGTTCCAACTGTATTTGGGATGAAAAATATGTTAGAAATCAAGTGGTAACTTTGATGTGGGTCACCATGATCAAATCAAAAGAATGTGTGTTAATTAAAATAAAATAATTTAGCCAATGGTAGTTAGATTTCTTCTTTCCTGTGAAGATCCTATATGGAATAAACCAAGCTCCCCACTATAACAATTTTGGAGAAGAGGGACAGTAAGAAGTTGGTCTGCCCTCTTTAATGAGAGCCTGGAACATTCTGTTAGGGTAATGTGAAACTTAACCCTTTTACTCCAACTTAGGAGGAAGCCTGGGACTATACAGCTAAGCACAATCCAGGAGGTATCTTTAAGGTTCAACTTACAGTAAGTTACATTCATTCTGAGAAATAATATACCTAATCTCATAAGTTTCTTCTAAGCAGGAACCAGGAGAATAGGAGCCTGGACAACTGATACTATTTGTATGTTTCCCATTTTGTTCACACAACTAACAAAGAGGCATCTTATCAGGATGCCTGGGTGGTTCAGTTGATTAAGCATCCAACTCTTAGTTTCAGCTCAGGTCATGATCTCATGGGTCCTGGGACCAAGCCCTGTATCAGGCTCTATGCTCAGTGAGAAGTCTTTGAAAGATTTATTCCCTCTGTCCTTGCCCCCACTCACTCACTCTCTCAAAAAAAATAAAAAAAGGAAAAAGGCATCTTTTTTTTTTTAAGATTTTATTTATTATTTGACAGAGAGAGAGTGTGTGCACGCACAAACAAGAAGGGGGAGCAGAGGGGGAGAAGCAGGCTCTCCACTGAGCAGGAAGCTGGATGCAGGACTGAATCCCAGGACCCTGCTATCATGACCTGAGTCAAAGACAGACACATATCTGACTAAGCCACTTGGGTGCCCCAAGGCATCTTATCTTTATTAATAGCCTAATATTAATGCTTAATTTAAGTGACTCATACAGGTGAATTACAGAATACTGTAACAGACAATGTACAAATAGACAATGTCACAAAAGCAACCCTGCAACAGTATCAAGCTAAACCAGGCTACTTACTATATGGACTACATACAAACAAGTCTCCTCAAAATTAATAGTCAGGCTCTAGATCAGTCTCCCGAGAAATATAGTACGTAAAATTGTGTCCTTCAATTGAGATTCTGTAAGACAATATCGTATATCTCACTTAAATACATAAAGAACTGGACTAGCTCTTACCTTTGTTTGTTTAGAAGTATTAAGTCTGATGGCAGAAACTTTCCCCATATGATCACCTACAAAAACTCTAAGAATAGCTGTATCCCAACAGAGAGCTGTAACTTTTCGGCCTTTGTGCTCTGAAGACACATAAATTCGTTCTGGTTTCCCACGACGCTCCTGATTTAATTCCCAAACAACTACAAGACCTTGACTGCAAGAAAATGAGTCACGGAAGCAGATTTTTGGCAATGGTGAAAACGGTGCAATTTCTTTGTTTCACAGTATCAATTTTATTAAATATACATAATTCCTATTCTTCAAAAAAGAGAAAGTAGAAAGTCAAGGTACTAACTTCCTTGCTTTAAGTCCACCAATCTAGTATGAGAATTTAGATGTTCTACATTATGTTATCTTTCTCTTTTAAGGTCACTGAAATGTTGTTGCCTTACACCAAACATTTTCCATAAACCATAGGGTGACCGTGAACAACTATCTGTCCCAGTTTGCTGGGAACTGAGAGATTTCCCTAGGACACAGGACTTTCAGGGCTAAAATTGGGACAGTCAAAGGCAAACCAGGATGGCTGGCTACTCTAACAAACACACAACTACATCTATCAATTTAAAATGTATTTAGGGGGGGCACCTGGGTGGCTCAATCAGTTAAGTGTCTGATTCTTGATTTTTTCTCGGATCATGATCTCAGGGTCATGAGATGGAGTCCTGCATGGCATCAGACCCCACATTCAGTAGAAAGCCTGCTTAGGATTCTTTCTCTTCCTCTCTTTCTGCCCCTCCCCACTGCTGGCATGAGCACTTACTCTCTCAAAAAAATAAAATAAAATATATTTAGAAAACATAAGATAATTTTAAAGCAGTTTCTCACCTGGTAGCTACAGCAACATAATCATCATCATGTAAACAACATGCAACCTGAGAAATTGCACCTTCCTAGAACACAAAAGGAAAAATATTGGGCTTCTGAAAAATGCTAATTTTTTACTTTTTATCTCAAGATTTACATTCTTCTTTTACTCCAAATGATTATTCATAATGGGGAAATTCAAATTTATGAAAGATATTCCAAATAGCTTATGACAGGACTACCCTTAATCTTACCCTATGTGAAAGAAAAAGCCTGTGCTTCCAGCCTTCCTTCTGAATGAGATTGAGTCCTCCTCCTGAACTGCCCAAAGCCAACCATTTTCGAGATACAGCTATGCTGGTGCACTAAAAACATGTAAACAGACAAGCGTGAGATCATAGTCACATAACCAAATTAACTACTGGAAATAAATACTTAGGATCTGTGTTGCAGGTTCCTCCCCCACCCCACTCCTTGCCCTGTAGGATACCACATAATCGCACTCATCCTCTCATCCTAGTATAATGAAACATTTGGTTCTGAACGTTTAATTGAATCTCAAAATGACTGAATAGGCTCAATTGTACAAATGAGTCATTTTCCCTTAGCAAAATCCAGTAATTAGACCATTCATCTTTTGCAAAATTGGCTAGGTCATTCCAATGCTTACCACAAAGACAAAAGATCAAATAAGTCTCCAGGGGATAAAGCAACTGCTTTAACCATTTACTCCCTTGAATCATTTTTAGTCTACATAATTATAATTAACATACAAACCACCTATAGCTTTTTAGAACAAGTAGGACTGTAGAGGACGCAGATGCACGTCACTGTGCTGTTATCTCTCCCTCAACTCTCAGCTTGCTGATTTCTTTCTTTATCCGACAGAAAAAAACAGTGGTCTTGCTGTGCCCAATAATACCCTGCAGCAAAATTTGCTGCTTGGCTGATGAACAGACCCTCCCAACCCTCTGAATCTTGCTTTCTACCACAGAAGCTGGAAAACCTAAATATTCATTTACCCAGTTTCTCTTGGAAGCTAGAGGGAGCTATGTAACTAAAATCTAGCTAATAAGGATAAGGCTACTAGGCTTTCTTAGAAAGGTTTACCTTATTAGGTAAAAGGCAGAGTCTGAAAAAAAGAAAGCCTTTGGGGAACAATGGATAATAATATAATAATAGTAGGGGACTTGAACACCCCATTTACATCAATGGACAAATCATCTAATCAGAAAATAAACCAGAAAACAG
The DNA here is from genome assembly GCF_905146905.1 of Nyctereutes procyonoides. Lineage (NCBI taxonomy): Eukaryota > Metazoa > Chordata > Mammalia > Carnivora > Canidae > Nyctereutes > Nyctereutes procyonoides. The sequence continues at coordinate 10,000,917 of NW_026575034.1, read as the reverse complement.
TAGCTTTGAATGACACACTGCACCAGATGAACTTAACAGCCATATTGAGAACATTCCAGCCTTAACAGCAGAATACACTCTTCAAGTGCACATGGAACAGTCTCCAGAATAGATCACAAATGAGTCCACAAAACAAGTCTGAACAAATCAAAACAAAATCAAAGTCATACCATACACCTTTTCTGACTGCAATGCTATGAAACTAGAAATCAACCACAAGAAAAAATTTGGAAGAGCACAAATACGAGATTAAATAACATGCTACTAAACAATGGATCAACCAAGAAATCAAAGAAAAAATAAATTACATGGAAACAAATGAAAACTAAAACAACGGCTCAAAATCCTTGGGATGCAGCAAAACTAGTTCCAAGAGGGTAGTTTATAGCAATACTGGCCTAACTCAAGAAGCAAGAAAAATCTCAAACAACCTAACCTTATATCTAAAAAAGCTAGAGAAAGAAGGATAAAACCCAACCAAGCAAAAAGGAAATAAAGATTAGAGCAGAAAAAAAATGATAAAGAAACTAAAAAAAAACAATACAACATATCAATGAAACCAGGAGCTGGTTCTCTGAAAAGATCAAAACAATTGATAAACTTGCAGCCAGATTCACTTAATAAAAAAGAAACCCAAAAACAAAACAAAACAACAACAACAAAAAAAACACCCCGAGAGAGAGAAGACCCAAATAAACAAAATCACTAATGAAAGAGAATAACCAACACCACATAAACACAATTATAACAGAGTATTATGAAAACCTATATGGCAATAAACTGGACAACTTAAAAGAAATGGCTAAGTTCCTAGAGATGCCTAACTTCCCAAACTAAAGGAGGAAATAGAAAATTTGAACAGGCCAATTACCAGCAATGAAACTGAATCAGTAATCCCAAAACTCCCAACAAACAAA